>NC_090267.1:348432611-349692611 GCF_040414725.1 Anabrus simplex | reverse complement strand
GATGTTTAAGCAGGACATTCTTCATTCTAACATTTTAGACATCTGTAGGGAAGCTATGCGTGACATTACGCTTTTACAGCGCCTCAGGTCTCTTGACCTAAGCGCTATTGCACATGTGTGGGACATGATGGGTAGACGTCTGTTCAACTTCCCTCAGTTAGCCCGAACAGTGGACAAACTGCCCTCGCAATGTAGCAAGCATGGACTGCATTTACGCAAGATGTGTTCCAAGACCATATTCATTCCCAAATGTGCGCACAGAGGTACCTGACTGCCTCACACGCGTCCACTTGGGGCGTTGTAGGCAAACTTTTTCATAACGTTGCAGTTTCCATTTTCTGTAATGTTTTTACAGAACACTGATTACCTATTCATTTCTGTGTACCTTGTGCTGTACGTTACAAACTTACTGAAGAATGCTGATTTCATTTATTATGAACTTGCAAATATATCTGATACGGCAATTTTCCCAGAGAATTACAATAAGCTTCATCATTCAGATGAATTTGCATGATAGAAGTTACTTGAAATAATGGAGTATACATGGATGAAAATTTATAGGAATCAGAGAGGTCAACCTTGAAATATAGCCAAGACCTCCTAACTTGTAGTTACAACTCTACTTATGGCAGATGAAAGTTACACAATTTTGAAAACAGCGCGATGTTCTGACAGTAAAATTCTAGAATTCTATTAGTGTACTGTTCTTCAGAGTGAAATAAATACTTGCAGCTGAATTTATGATACGAGGACTCGTTACAAATCTTTCTTGTTCATTCCTTTGTTACAAGAGTTCCATGCCGGGTAGAAATAGTGTTGTGACGTTATAATCCATTAAAGATATTTTGAAAGCACCCGGCGTAGTTGAACATATTACCCCTGTCTACTGCTACACGAGCGCTGATTACATCTCCTATCCTGGAATCTCGTTACAGCAGTGTGTCATGAAGGAAGATATCTATATGTTTGTAGTGGTTGTTAGTTTCAACAGATTGAAACACACCACCATCCGGGTTCCCAGGTTCTCTTTCTGAGAACATCGTACGCTTGCGTATTTATTTCATTTTAACACAGGAGAGCATTTAAGAAAGGAATCATTTTAATGTACCCATCGTTCATCGTAATTGCGAGCTCTCGAAGTCATGTAGGCCCACTGTACTTTTGAAGGTCTCATAAAAACTACTACAGCGTGCATGGGCCCAAGAAATTTTGCGCCTCCCATTTTCCGAACCTTCGGTATGTATACACCTGAAAATAAGTATAATCAGTCCGCCTCTGTGGTGTAGTGGTTAGTGTGATTAGCTGCCACCCCCGGAGGTCCGGGTTCGATTCCCGGCTCTGCCACGAAATTTGATAAGTGGTACGAGGGCTGGAACGGGGTCCACTCAGCCTCGGGAGGTCAGCTGAGTAGAGGTGGGTTCGATTCCCACCTCAGCCATCCTGGAAGTGGTTTTCCGTGGTTTCCCACTTATCCTCCAGGCAAATGCCGGGATGGTACCTAACTTAAGGCCACGGCCGCTTCCTTCCCTCTTCCTTCTCTATCCCTTCCAATCTTCCCCATCCCCCGCAAGGCCCCTGTTCAGCATAGCAGGTGAGGCCGCCTGGGCGAGGTACTGGTCATTCTCCCCAGTTGTATCCCCCGACCAAGAGTCTGAAGCTCCAGGACACTGCCCTTGTGGCGGTAGAGGTGGGATCCCTCGCTGAGTCCGAGGGAAAAACCGACCCTGGAGGATAAACAGATGATGATGATGATGATGATTAAATATAATCAGTAACTTACTTGTTCATCATTCTCTTTCGGCACCAAAGCTTCCTATTTGCTGGGAGTAGTACGTTTCGAAAAATTCAATATCCCTGTTTTAAACTATTTTATGTCTTGTAAAAGTCTGCTCCGTACAGGCCATGAAGGCCCTTGAAGGGTTGGAAGGTATAGGCTTCCACTATCCATAACCTCGGCACTTGGTGGGGTAGAGTGGTTAGCTCTACGCCCGGCCGCCTTTGCCCCCAGGAATTAGCCTGGTACTCATTTTTGGTATAGGCTGAGTGAACCTCAGGGCCACGTGCACCTCCGAAAGTGGAAATCTCATTTCTTAAATTTTACGACTTTTTGACGGGGATTCGAAACCACGTCCTTCCGGGCGAACCGAGCACGCCTTTACTGCCTCGGCCAGGCAGCCCCTAACTATTTTATGTAGCACTGAAAAACCAATAGAATGTCGTTGTGGAACAGTTCAGTCAATTTATTATACTACTTGTGGCAGGTTTTAAACGTGATCATCAGGGCTGGGAAGTTGAAGACCTATAAATTGCCCAAAAAGACCAAAAATATCCAAAAAAGGAACCTAAAACTGGCAAAAAGAGACGTAAACATGCGATCCAAATTCATTCATAATTTTAGTTGTAATTACATATATTTTTTTTTTATTTTTTTTTTTTTTTGCTAGTTGCTTTACGTCGCACCGACACAGATAGGTCTTATGGCGTCGATGGGACAGGAAGGGGCTAGGAGTGGGAAGGAAGCGGTCGTGGCCTCAATTAAGGTACAGCCCCAGCATTTGCCTGGTGTTGAAATGGGAAACCACGGCAAACCATCTTCAGGGCTGCCGTTAGTGGGGTTCGAACCTACTATCTCCCGAATAAATTACATATTTAATGAAGGAATTTAAATGTTTAAAAATGCAAAGTTGTGATGGTATGCAACATGCAGTGAAAAAAAATGAGTGAAATACAAACATTATATAATTTTGTATTAACATAATTTAAAAAAATGAATCCCGTGTTTCTTAAAAACGATACTTGAAGAATTTAGAATGAATTTCTTTTTTTCCACGTCCGCCTCTGTGATGTAGTAGTCAGTGTGATTAGCTGCCACTCCTGGAGGCCCGGGTTCGATTCCCGGCTCTGCCACGAAATTTGAAAAGTGATACGAGGGCTGGAACGGGGTTCACTCAGCTTCGGGAGTTCAACTGAGTAGAGGTGGGTTCGATTCCCACCTCAGCCATCCTGGAAGTGGTTTTCTGTGGTTTCCCTTTTCTCCTCCAGGCAAATGCCGGGATAGTATTTAACGTAAGGCCACGGTCGTTTCCTTTCCCCTTCCTTGTCTATACCTTCCAGTCTTCCCATCCCCTCACAAGGCCCCTGTTCAGCATCGCAGGTGAGGCCGCCTGGACGAGGTACTGGTCATTATCCCCAGTTGTATCCCCGACTCAATGTCTCACGTTCCAGGACACTGTCCTTGAGGCGGTAGAGGTGGGATCCCTCTCTGAGTCCGAAGGAAAAATCAACCCTGGAGGGTAAACAGATTAAGAAGAAGAAGAAGAAGATATTTTTTTCCACCTAGAATGAACTCGGCGAACCCGCAGTGGACATTCTGGAGAAAAATTGAAATTAGCATAACTGGAAATCATATATTTGGCTTAACCACACTAGGGTTACAGAAATTGGAATTCGAAAACATTACCTCACTTGGCTTTGCAGTATATTGCAATAATCAACTCCAGGTTATTAGGTGTTAAGGATAGTCGGTTTTCAGACAGCATATTGCGAAACATTGAGAAACGTCTCTCCACATCAACGGATATTAAGGGTCTATACCTGAAGCAAGCGAGATCGTCCTCTTCCAAAACACTCGCATCAAAATTTTCTCTGTTCAATATTTCAGTTATCTTGCACATCATTTGATACCCCTGGGTTTTTCAAACACTAGTTTCATTTTTCATCTCACATAATTTTCTCTCATTTCTTTACTAGAGAAAAGATGTCTAACAAGGGGGCAATCCCTGCTCGTCACCACCGATTTCGCTCAAATTTATAGAACATGCAGGGCCTGGCTAGAAATGAAGTACCCAAAGTGGAAACTCCAGATGGCCAAGCGTATAGAAAATAAAAATAAAATTGTTGACGCGGCTCTCGCACCGTATAAGCCACTTACGTTAGTGCGGACGCCGAGCAGTAGTTGGCGTAGCGGTAAGAGCTTGGGCTGGTAATTCGATGGTCGTTGGTTCGACTCCCCGTGTGGATAATATTTTTCTCAATTTTTATATTATTCATTTATTTTAATTTATTTATTTATTTATATGCAAAAGGCACATAGGACGTCATTTTTTATGAGCGCACAATTGTAGAAAATTTGGAGTTGCGAACTTTCCCGACGTGTTCAAACAGAAGTTCTTTTTTCTCCTTTATTGGCTATCTCCCCTTCTTAGGGAATGTGCCATAAACGTGAATAGTCTTTTCGCTGCAAGATTCGTTTTCACCTGACAAGTGAAGGTTCCTTCTGGCGGCTGTACACAAACAATAGATTCTTGGCGCAGGTAGAAAAAAGTCTGACAATGTAATCCCAATTTTTACCTTTTCTATGCCTTTTGCATATAAATGAGTAAATAAATTAAATGAAATGAATTATTCATATCTTTGCGTAATTGGGAAAAACATTCTCCACACGGGGAGTCGAACCTACGACCATCGAATTACCAGTCCGAGCTTTTACCGCTACGCTAACAACTGCTCGGCGTGCGCACTAACGTAAGTGGCTTATACGGTGCGAGAGCCGCGTCAACATTTTTATTTTTATTTTCTATACGCTTGGCCATCTGGAGTTCCCACTTCGGGTACTTCCATTTCTAGCCAAGCCCTGCATGTTCTATAAATTTGAGCGAAATCGGTGGTGACGAGTAGGGAATGCCCCGTTGTAAGAGGTGATGAATGAACTAACAATGATTCGAAAAGAGAATGAGCAGTAAAAATATAGTCGAAGAATGTGAAGGTGCAAATATCCTTTAAAACTTAAAAATGTCTAGAAAAGGAAAAATAAGCCAAAAACCGCCGTAAAAGTCAAAAACATACAAATAAAACTGACCATTTTTTGGCCTATAATGTCCCAGAATAACATTATTTTGGGCCTAGTCTTCGAAAAAAAAAAAAATTCCCTCAACTTCCGAGCCCTAGTGATTGTATTTCGAAAATGTTATTTTCACATAAAAGCGGAACGTAAGTAGGATGCTGGATTTCCACATTGCAAATCATTAGCTGTTGACAAGGCACCATGGGAACTACTTAGAAACTGTGAGCATTGCTTAAAACCAAGTATAGGTGTATAGTCTCTGTAATACAGAATTTTATGTTCTCGCATTCAATGTTTTATTAGACTTACTTTACTATCAAAATATGATTAATCTCACATGTAATAAAACAATGTGGAAACCTTTAACAAACATTATATCTATAGGTTCAACTGTTTCTGAGACAAGTGCCATACAGTGCCATTCACGCATTCTTTTTCTGAGCGACTGTACATCGCAATTAATGAGGGATTACCTCCCACCCCCCATGGCACTACAGCCCTTGAAGGGCCTTGGCCTACCAAGCGACCGCTGCTCAGCCCGAAGGCCTGCAGGTTACGAGGTGTCGTGTGGTCAGCCCGACGAATCCTCTCTGCCGTTATTCTTGGCTTTCTAGACCCGGGCCGCTATCTCACCGTCAGATAGCTCCTCAATTGTAATCACGTAGGCTGAGTGGACCTCGAACCAACCCTCAGGTCCAGGTAAAATTCCCTGACCTGGCCGGGAATCGAACCCGGGGCCTCCGGGTAAGAGGCAGGCACGCTACCCCCTACGCCACGGGGCCGGCAATGAGGGATATACCGGCAGTTAATTTTGGTTTTCAAAAAGTGTCCTGAGGATATAGTGTGTCTCAGAAAGACAGTAGTTTATTTTTTCTGGGGATTTAATTATGAAAGAAATTACATTCCTTTAATTGAAAATTCACAGGAATTTAGTATAATTTTGCATAAAATGATTCCACTAATGGATAGCTGACCTCAAATATTACATGAATACACTCTTGGTTGAATATTGGCATTTTTGAGATAGCGAATTTTGGCAGGAAAGCTTATAATTAGCAGTTAATAATCGAAATACACAGCGTGGGAACGAATAGTGCCGAGTTATCCTAGTAGATTCCCCTGAAAATAAAATAGTTCAGTGTGACCAACAGCGCTCACAGCTCACCACTTATGAAATTTCCCTCATTGGTATCGTAAGATATCTCTTTCTGAATGATTTCAACACTTCTCTTGAAAGTTTTACGGACACGGTTAATTATTTTGCCGCCCCCGTGAATCGCTACCCTAGTCCCGGGTCTCTTGGAACCCTGACTGCATACGGCCCTGCTCATGACAAACCCATTTTCCCCATTTTTCATTTTTTCGATAGTCACCCTCGACAAATTCTGTGGTACAATTGCACCAATTTCCTCTCTCTTAAAAAAAATCATGAATGTTCTTCCTCGAGAAGGCTTGTCTTGAGCATAATAAACTCAGGCATTCTATTGTGTTGGAAGTTGTGTAATAAGTTTATTTAATGATGGATGAGAAAACGTAAGAAAATGCTATCAGGAAGTCTAGCTACTAGCCATGGACTAAGAAGTCAAGTTCAAGTTCGTTTCCTTCTCCAGAGATAGTGATATTCTCGAAGGGCAGGAAAGAAGTCCATTCGGCAAGATTTTCAGCGTGAATCTTCCAGCTATATTGTGTTTGACGTGCGAGCGCTCTCAGCTGCACGCCCGAAATGATCCTTAAACACGAAATAGTGCTATTTTCAGGCCGACTATCTGAGTTAGAAAGATATTGAACCATACGGTTCATGGGACAATTGTATTAATTTTAGTATTGGATATTAGTATCACACGAGGCCACCCACGAAGCCATTGTCTTACAGTATATGTCATAAAGGAGTCCAGAAGAAGCGTTCTTGTGTGAAGTGTGCGAGAGCGTCATTATGAGAAATCTCCAGAAACTCATTAAAAGGAGTTATGTCCCAAGCCAAGCCTCTTGATGAAGATTGGGGACGCACCCCAGATCCCGGCAAAACTTATATTAGGAGGGAAGAAATAATTAAATTAATATCTTTGGTTACGGAAGAGTTGCATTGGATTTGAGACAAGAATTGCAACCTGCATAATTTCTGCTTTAGTTTGATATGCGTTAGGGCTGCATTCATAAATGCATTCATTAAGTAGAGCTCAGGATGTAAATTGTGCGGGAAAACTTCGCGGGCGCGCATATCTTGCACGCGATCAAGCGGCCTGATGACGCTATACGGGATTATAAAATAAGGCAGCCTGGCATATCAGGCTCATTCTTGAACCAGAAGGCCGCTTGAACGAGTCGTCATACTGCGTGTTGGTACTGAGAACAACGCTTTGTCTTCGAGCTGCACAGACTACTAGTACTGCTATGTCTGCGAGGAAGTAAGTAATCAACTTGAATATTCAGCTGAATTTAAGATTTTACCTGTGAGAATATGCTAGGGGGAGATGAGGTACTGCCTATAAGAGACTAATGAACTAGTAGCTTCATATTTCTGTGAGGTCAAGATATGACTGACGAACTGCTAGAATTAAGATTGGCTCAGGATAGGAATTCAAAACGACATGTTGTCCGAATGAAGGGATGAAATAACAGTGACCTAAAATAGTGAAGAAACTGTGTACCAGGTTTAAAACTCTGAACGAGACTTGGTCACTGTGACGTGTGAGACACGATAGTAGTGGAAACAGGCATCGAGTTTGGACAGTCTGTAATATATGAATTGATTTTCAGTTACCCCAGCATCAAGTCAGAACGAGTTTTTGACATCATCATTGCGAGGGAGCCACAACCAGGAGCGGAACCCAACACGACAACGGGCATCGATCCAGGAACGTTGGGAGCACCTGATCAGCGCGACGTAGAAGGGGACACCTTCCAACTACAGAGGGAGCTGTACGAAGGCGCCACACAAGAAAGAATGTCTCCAAGTGGTCAACAGTATCTGATGCCAGCGCCACAGTCTATCATGATGTGGTAGATTCAGTGGTCCACAGGGAGGGCCGCTCCGTTATGTCATCGATAACATAAGGTCAGAGCTTTCCAATTCTGTTCCAAGCATGTCATTTAAATTTAGATAGGAATATGGGGGCCGTCAGTCAACAGATTAGTTATGGTAGGAATAATTTCCTTGTAATTAAGAGCTAGGCCTCAAGCTCGAACCCCGTACATTAAGGTAGTTGATATTTTGTAGATTCCTTGTTAGCGTGTGTATTTCATTTCGATTGTATTATTTTAACGTACGTGTTATTTTCATGGGTCAGGTCGAACTCCTTTGGTCATAGGAGGTTAGTCTAACAGACAGGCACTTTTTGTTATCTCGCATTTAGGCACTTGTTTCTGCAGACGTAGATACGTATAGTTGAGACCAGCTTAGAACCCGTAACTCACCCAGCTTCACTAATCGAGCGAGCGAGTCCGAATATTTGAGAGATATGAGCCCATGAGAGGCAGAAGTAAGATTTGCGATTGATATGAGAGAGCCCAGCACAGTTGAGAGTATCTTGGATGTATGGGAGAGGCCTAGTATGGCCATGTGACTATTGCTGAATGATTAGTGTTTTTGTAGCACCAAGGTTGAGCCCATGAGAGGCGGAAGTAAGATTTGCGATCCTGCTGGTGATATTGAGACGAGGGCAGATAGCCCAGGTGTATTTAAAAGAGGGCTTTTAGCAGCAGATTACGTGAGGTGTTTCTTTTGAAAGGCGAGATTTTTAGCCTGCCGCCCAGATGAGCTCATAAATTAGGGGGACTGTCGCTAGTGGAGTGGTGGAGGGTGAAGGTCGTTGAGCTTGACGTCACACGCTTGAGAATTGGTTTTTGCCGTCTGCAGCTTGTCAAGTGTGCGAAGGGGAGGAGGACCTTGATGTTTTGAAAGCAGGGAGAGATCTTTTTTATGTCCTATTTGTTCTACGTTCATTTTTAACACTGGCCCGTTTGATATTGACACCCGTGTATATGTTGGGTGTGTCCTTTTTATATTGTTTGCATATGTATCTTATACGCCTTACTCTTCATGGGACTAGGGTTCGTGACCGAGTCAGGTCATTGTACATTTTGTGGTGATATTTGTTAGCACCGGGGTTCGACGGCGCGAGGCATTGTAAATTTTATGGGAATCACTGTTTGATGTGTATCTCTGCAGATATCCGTTTTCTAGAGTTCGTTACTTACACTATTGTAACATGCTTGTTACAGAACAGCTGTTTCGTGAAGGCAGTGAACTGGTTGTCATCGGCTCAGCGTTATTTTACCCTATCATAATGAAAGCTCTTTCATTTGTAAATAATTCAATTTTATGTAATAAATCCCTATTTGTTAAACTTTGAATGCAGCGATGTTTACTGTTAGATATTTTAATTTAGCCGATTCTTACCTGATTAGTCACATATCCTCGTGTTTATCTTTTGTTGCCCCGTTAGACCCATGTTATCCCTGAGAAGAACGCTTATCCGGCTGAGTGAAGAGGAATATGTTCAGGTAAGACTATGTGCACCAGCTCACGTCTGTGAGAGTTCTTTCACTACTGTACTCTGGGTTCGAGACCGGCTTTCGCCTGGCCGGAACTTCAGAGTCCAGTAGGGCACAATATGTATATGCAAATTTGATAGGAAGTTTAATTCTAAATTTTGAATGTGTGCTGTTCTTTTGATATGGACAACAATGTACCCGTTTGGTTTTACATGTGCCGAAACACAGAAAAGCCCTTCTTTTCTTGAGAAACTGTCAGAGTTACGGAAGAAACTGCATATTAAATTTTTCCTGTAGAAAATTGAAATCGACGTACACTCAGTGAGCTCCGTAACTAACTATTCAGGCAGAATATTCACTTTCATGGCTTCCAGACGTACAATTTTACGTCTTGCTGTACTTTATTTAACTATCTGCTCTCCTGATAAAGTCAGTGTAATTATATACAACCTATAATAATCGGGAAGAAATAAACATTCTGATATTAAAAATAATTACTGAAATATCGGAACAAGTGGGTTATGCAGTTTCTTCACGTAGCTGTCGGCTTGAATTCTGTAGATAGTGGCTTCGAACCCCACTGTCGGCAGCCTCCAATTTTCGCAACAGCCACCTTAACGTCACGGTCGCTTTCCCTCAGTCCTAGCAGTTTGCTATACAATTGTCGCCAAGAGACCTGTCTGTGTCGGTGCGGCGTAAAACAAATAACAAGGAAAGAAATATTGATTGGTTAAATGGTTTCGGATGTTCCCTCCTCATATAATTTTTACTTTCTCCCCTTACAGTTTAGAATACTTCTTAGAAGTTTCTCTCTCTCTTTTTTTTTTTACTATTTGCTTCATATCGCACCGACACAGATAGTCTTATGGCGACGATGGGATAGGAAAGGGCTAGGAGTGGGGAAAATCGACCATGACCTTAATTAAGGTACAGCCCCAGCATTTGACTGGTGTGAACGTGGGAAACCACGGAAAAGCATATTCAGGGCTGCCGGCAAAGGGGTTCTAATCCACTATCTTCCGAATGCAAGCTCACAGCTTGGCGACCCTAACCGCACGGCCAACTCGCTCGGTACTCAGTTTTCATTCTACCCCTAAATGGGGAGGCGGGTCTCTTAGAAGTTGACACCCTTTCTCAGGCCAGTAGATGTGGTACGGTGATTTATGATTTGGAGAAGGTTGACGTGGGTGCGGCTGTGGCCTATGCTGGGAACTGTCCCAGCATTCGCTTTAGTGCAGAGGAATGGAGAACCATGGAAAACCATTTTCAGGACAGCCGTCAGCGGAGACCAACCCCTCTCCGTCAGCGAATGTAGAGGTCGAGAGGTGTAGAGTCACGGTGGAACCGTGGCCACTGGTCCTCTGCTCGGTTGGTCGGTCGGAATGCAGAGCTCTAGAGCCACGGACCAGCCGTGGCCACTCCGTCTTTGCATCCGCCCACCAAATAGCTTGTACTACTACTAAATTGTTTTCATTCCTCCCCTGAAGGAGGAGGCGGGTCTCGTAGACAGTGACGGCGTCTCTCAGGCCAAGAGATTTGTTACGGTGAAGGAGATACTCGGAGAAGGTAAGGGGGTTGGCGGCCGTGGCCTATAACTAGGAACTGTCCGTGTATTCGCCTGAGTGCAGGAAAATAGAATACCACGGAAAACCAGTCTCAGGGCAGCCGACGGTGTGGACCAGCCCCTTTCCGTCTCTCGAATACAGAGACATAGAGCCACAGTTGAGACGTGGCTACCCCTCCTCTGCTCTGCTCTGCTCTGCTCTGCTCTGCTCTGCTCGGTTGGTTGGTCGGTCGGTCTGAGTGCAGAGCTGTTGGACCACGGACCACCCGTGGCCACTTGTAAGCATACTCTGCAACTGCCGACCGATAAATTGTTCGGTAATTTTGCATATTTTGGCCATGTATAGCAAATTTTAGGGGTTTACTTACTGACACATTTGCAATACCTTTTAGTTGTAAACATCCAAACGCTACTTATAAATCGTATGTGTCTGATCTTTAATTCTGCCCTTTCCCCAGGGGAAGGATGATGAATGTGTAGGCGGAGAAGCAGGTTGAAAGCACGCGATAATAGAGCAGTATGTTAATGGGAGACAGGGCGCTCTCTGTTAAGTGGTCAGTACTCGGAAGGTACAGCGTGTTGGAGTGGGAGGCGGTCTCTTATCTACACTTGTTGCTCGCTCAGCATAATGACGCGACCTTCACGTTCCAAACAGCTCAGCTCCTCTTCACATCTTCGTCTTATGACTGTAGTTTTCAGGAAAACAATTTCCTAACGAGATGGAATGTTTGGAAGAAATTGGAGCAAGTGGAACATTTCAAATACTAAGGCTAACATTTTGTCCGAGGATGCCAATAATAATAATAATAATAATAATAATAATAATAATAATAATAATAATAATAATAATAATAATAATAATAATAAAAACTCAATAGTCGAGTAGCATCCTCACCGGCTACCAATCTCAGCCAACACTTGTGAATTAAATTCAAGTAAAGATCACCTCCATATGGTTCGAATTCTATGCAGTATTCGGGGTTTCGGGGCTATAATCACGATGTCAATAGGTATGTATCCGCCTCCGTACCATCCTCGGCGGTTTGAGTTCGATTCCTGTTATTGCCAGGGATTTGAGAATGGCAGGAAGGCTGGTGTATGGTTGAAATGGTACATGCAGCTCCTCTACATTGGGGGTGTCTGAAAAGAGCTGCACCACCTCGGGACGAGAAAAAGAATTTATCAATAGGTACGTAAAGTTAGAAGGGTCTCCTTCCTTCTTACTACTACTAGTGCTGCTGTTACTACTACTACTATTACTACTACTACTACTACTTGTTAATAATTTCAAGGTAATAAGGGATAGAACTCGTCCAGGATAGAGAGCTGCAAATAAATAAAGAATTGTGGAGGCGCCTAGTAGAGATGTGCTTTTTTTTTTGGCTACTTGCTTTTACGTCGCATCGACACAGATAGGTCTTATGGCGACGATGGGACAGGGAAGGACTACGAGTGGGAGGGAAGCGGCCGTGGCCTTAATTAAGGTACAGCCCCAAAATTTGCCTGGTGTGAAAATGGGAAACTACGGAAAACCATCGACACGGCTGCCGACAGTGGGGTTCGAACCTACTATCTCCCGAATGCTGGATACCGGCCGCACTTAAGCGACTGCAGCTATCGAGCTCGGTATAGAAATGTGGAGGACGCATTGTAGAGTCGCTCAAACCTATTATAAGATATTGTTCTACTCAATAATTCGAATTCTGGACTCGTTCAAAGCTTCCGGCACGAACTCTTTGGTCAGTGAGTGTTTCAAGCAACCCGACTCGAATAGACACGAAATTTCACTGAGCAAATGAGTCTACCAAACTGTCCATGTTGACTGATCACAGTGAGCAGAATCGAGCAATTCGGGAACTCGGAAGTTTGAGTGGCGCATTCGTTGGGCTCCTGTTGCTAAATACATTGGTTCTCGGCACATCTTTATTGTCTTTCTTCTTTGCGCTATAAGTGTATATAACACTCATAACTTACTCAGGTGAAGAAGAAACAAGACACCAGTTTGATCACCCACTGAGTGGACTGTTCTCGAGTTTAGGTTGTCACTCGCAGCTCACTGTTTAAACATCGCCCACTTTGACATAGTAGCGATGAGTCTGGTCCGAGTCTGTCCAGACTCATTCATTTATGAGTTTCTCTCTGTTCGTTCTAGCAAGAGTCTCGATCTCTGATCAAACTAAGTTATGTGAGCCGTAGTAGCGGAGAGAGAGAGAGAGAATCTGATCGACCGGGCGAGTTGGCCATGCGGTTAGGGGCGCGCAGTTGTGATCTTGCATCTGGGAGATAGTGAGTTCGAACCCCACTGTCGGCAGCCCTGAAGATGGTTTTCCGTGGTTTCGCATTTTCACACTAGGCAAATGTTGGGGCTGTACCTTAATTAAGGCCATGGCCGCTTCCCTTCCGCTACTAACACTTTCCTATCCTGTCGTCGCCATAAGACCTATCTGTGTCGGTGCGACGTAATGTAAATTATAAAAAAAGTCTAAAGTTTATAAATAGCGTTTGGATATTTCACAACTGAAAGTTATTGGAAATATGTAAGCAACTAAACTCCTAAAATTAGCTGTACATGACCATAACAGGCAAAATTACTGATCATTCTGTTAGGTACTACTGTTAATCGCTTTACGCTCCGCTAACTACATTTACGGTGTTCGGAGACTTCAAGGTGCAAGATCTTTGTTCCGCAGGAGTTCGTTTACGTGCCAGTGAATCTACCAGCAGGAGGCTGGCGTATTTGGCTACCTCCAAATACTTTCTTTTTTCAAGTTGCTTTACGTCGCACAGACACAGATAGGTCTTATGCCGACGAGCGGACAGGAAAGTGCTAGGAGTGGTCTTAATTAAGATACGGCCCCAGTATTTGCCTGATGTGAAAATAGGGAAACCACGGAAAACCATCTTCAGGGCCGCCGACAGTGGGGTTCGAACCCACTATCTCCCGAATATTGAATACTGGCCGCACTTAAGCGACTGCAGGTATCAAGCTCGGTCCTCCAAATACTACCGGACTAAGCCAGGATCGAACCTGCCCGCTGGGTTCAGAAGGCCATTGCTCTACCGTCTGAGCTACTCAGTCCATCACCATTATTATTATTATTATTATTATTATTATTATTATTATTATTATTATTATTATTATTATTATTACAGTCAAATCGTGCTCATCCAGACTCCGTTAATCCGGATATGTGGTTTATTCGGGCTGATTGTCTGGAGAACATTTCTACATTAAAAGCATCGTTTTAAATCCAGGATCAATTCACTTATAAATTTAAGGGACTTTTTTGACAGAAGTAGATTAGTTAATTCTAAAATGATTAGGTTTGCCTTCCAGAATTTGTTGAAATATTCGGGAGTGTGGAAGTGTGTGCACGTGTAGAGATGGATATGTTAACTCGAGGCTGCAAAGAGACATTGATATAGAATTTCAACTGAAAGACTTAAACATTGCGGCTCGTTCAACTAACGACACTGTGGTGGATAGATAGATAATGACAAGAGTTTTTATAGAAGTATAAAATAGCTCATTAGAAGCTAAACTAAGACGCAAGTACAGCATTAAAATGTAGTGTATAAATTGTTTTATTTATGCCATTAAAGAATTTTCTGGATTATCTGGATTTTCCGTCATCCGAATCGGGTTCGCCATTTGAGCCGCACAAACGAGGTACTACTACTACTACTACTACTACTACTACTACTACTACTACTACTCATACTACTATGGATACTTCTGATATTTGTAACTGTGATACCTCCACAAAGCAGCACTATGGCAGCACACATCGTCAACCTGACCAGCTTAAAGAAAATCAGTTATCCGTTTGGAAACTATTTAACTGTCCTTTTCCTCACTTAGCAGTCTTATGCTTCCTAGATTCTCATCTGCCGGTAGTCGCATCTTGAGTCAGATGTATCACAATCACGGAACACAAAAATTTGTCAGATTCCTCATAGGAAATTATAATTTTCTCACTCCAACAGTAGTAGGTATTTTTGGAACCAAGGAAGTTTTCCATTACTTAACCTCTCCTGGATCTTCCCTTTCGTCTCTCATCCTTCAAGGATTGTAAACAGCTTTCCCGTCTTTCTATCGATAATGCTGTGAGGATTGCTTACCTCTTAATTCTTCCTATTAAAAAACAATCGCCACTAACACCACATATCTGCAGAGATTGCGTATAACGGGCTGAATGGATCAGACGGTTGAGGCGCTGGCCTTCTGACCCCAACTTGGCAGATTCGATCCTGCCTCAGTCCGGTGGTATTTGAAGGTGCTCACATACGTCAGCCTCATGTCTGTAGATTTACTGGAACTTGAAAGAACTTCTGCGGGACTATTTTCCGGCACCTCGGCGTATCGAAAACCGTAAAAGTAGTTAATGGGACGTAAAGCCATTATTATTATTATTATTATTATTATTATTATTATTATTAGAGATTGCAAATGAAAAAAGTTGACCATTATAATGTTTTTATTTGCTAGGGAGGGTTTCGGTAGTGGTCGCAGAGATGTCAATGAAACCAATTTAGTCTTGCTTCAGAAAAGCTAAGAGACGTTGTCAACTTTTAGCAGCTATGAGCAATGGAGAAAGACACGTGCTATTGTCGCTAGGTGTCTGTCGCACAGAATAAAACGATGCCATTTCAGTTGTATTAATATTCGTAAACAAAATCTTACAGTGATGTTCTTCCTGCTCTGGAGCACAGGTACCGATGAGAGGGAGGTGTTAAGAATGGTCGGGGTGTACCTTCCTTCCAATGTGTTTTCACCAGAAGTCTACGTTAGCTCATGCCATTTTAATTGTGTTAAGAATTTCAAAATTATCCTAGTACTGTTTTTGCAGTTTAGGTGCAGAGGTGCCGATGAAAGGGGAGGTGTTCTTCCTTCCGATGTGATTATACCTTAAATCAACATTGGTATTGCTTAGTAGATGGATTAACCAAAGAGTATTGGCGAGAAATCTAAGTCCACCCTACCTTCATAAAACACGCGTAGTATTAGAAACATGTACACATAAACTGCACTTGGTTTATAGTCGTTTGCCATTGTCACTGGCTTCTTGCTAAGTCGGCCGCAATTCGAATCCCGGTCAATGTATACAAAATTTTTGGAAGTGAAAAAAAATCGCGCCCCTATGGTTTAAGATTTCACGTACAATTGGATTTCCTGTGTCTGTTATCACCATATAAACAGCCACGTAAAACTACGAGCTAGCTTGCTACATTTTGCATGTTTACTCCTAGTAATTCTCTAGCCTGGATCCGACTGTGTAGAATAGCCAATGGAGGAGTTCACTTTCTATAATCAAGATACTGAGGTCGAACCCTGCGTTAATATTTGAGTCTATTTGAATTTGAGGGATCCATCTCTGTCGATCCTGGCTCAGTCCCTTGCTGTTTGAGTGTGCTAAAATACGTCAGTCTCGTATCGGTAGATTTACTAGCACGCAAAAGAACTCCTGCGGGACACAGTTTCGGCACCTCAGCGTCTGCGTAAACCGTAAAA
Organism: Anabrus simplex; assembly: GCF_040414725.1. Lineage (NCBI taxonomy): Eukaryota > Metazoa > Arthropoda > Insecta > Orthoptera > Tettigoniidae > Anabrus > Anabrus simplex. The sequence goes on along the minus strand of NC_090267.1, from coordinate 349,676,198 downwards.
AGTAGTTAGTGGGACGTCAAAACAATAACATTATTATTCCATCTCAGTCGACTGATTGGAAGAACCTCTTTTCAGGAAAAAGTTCCGTGCTCTTGTTTATCTTAAACTACAGTATACAGCAAATTTGGGCGATGTTAAACACATAGCATTACCATTACCGTCATGGGTCCGGTAGGTAAACTATTCTAGTTTCCTCACCTAGAGACTATACTATGCCATAGTGTTGAACAACACCAACACCAACACCAACACCAACACCAACACCAACACCAACACCAACACCAACACCAACACCAACACCAACACCAACACCAACACCAACACCAACACCAACACCAACACCAACAAAATAATAATAATAATAATAATAATAATAATAATAATAATAATAATAATAATAATCGTATGTCCTAAACTACCGTGTGCAGACATTTAAATTTGGTGCAAATGGCAGAGTAAAGCAGAACTCTACTTGGCGATCTATGATTGAATTAAAAAAAAATAACTTTGTCGAGTTAATACCAAATATGTCACCAGAGATGTTGTACATGCCGTCATCGAAGTATGGAATGTACTTTTCTCCACCCTTCATAAATCCGACTGCCTCTGCCGGTATTAAACCCGCGATCTTGGGATCTGGAGGTCGACACTCTACCATTGATTCACAGTAAATAAGTTACTGTATCCAAATAAAGCATTGTTTTCATACAATTTCTGTGTGCTCTTCATTCTCATTATTACATTTTCCATTTTAACTTTGAGGGCTTGTACTTTATCTGGAATTGTAACGGCCCAGAGAAACGAATATATCTTCCGTAGGTATACTTATTCTTCCGTACTATAACACATAGGATCCTTCCTTATTAAGGTTATGCAAATTGCACTATTAAGTACGAACTTAACCTGGAAGGATCACTCCTTTGTACGACGGACGAAGCCGTTGGTATTATGCAATACCAAATGACCCATACAGTCACGAAGGTAGACACGACCGGTAATGCTGTTTCCTGGCTATTGTTTTCTCCTACTGTGCCATTGTCCCAAGGCAGTGCTATCCAAAATGTTTCTTTGTACGGTCGCACCTCTTGCGGCGCAGTCGTTGTCTTATTTAATACATTATTCGCTCTCGCTGAGTAAAAGCAAGTCAAGTCATCTCTGTAAAGTCAGAAAGGCCTTTGGAACGTCTACGGGCTTCCAACTTTGAGGGCGTAATAGTGGAGTGAGATCGTAGCTGGCTTCTTAACAAGGCGGTTCGATTCCCAGTCTGGGATTTTTAGAATGAAATGTCACATCCCTGTAGTCCGGATTCCTCACAACAGTGGAAATCCTGTGATTATTATCACTAGACCCCGGATTTTTAGGCAGTAATAGGTTAGAATGCAAACTAATTTGTTTATTAGGAAGAGTCGACTAGCGCGTTCTTCCGTTATGTAGCGAGAGTAACATAAATTTTAGGAGTTCTGATGGGCCGCGCCCCTAGCGTTTATGCAAATCTCATAGCAGAACCATTGTTCTATAACTATACTTGTTACGCACTTCAGTAGGTTTGTCTTCTAACCTGTTAGTGCCTAAAATTCCGGCTCCTAATGATCGTTATGAATAGCCTCGTAAAACAAGCTTTGCTCTGAACTATGGAACGTGGGCTAAAGATAACTGTTACCTAGCCGAGTCTGGCATTGTTTTCACTTGTGCCAGACTCCTCACTTCTATCTTTCATATCCAACATCCTTTGTTCAACTCTCTTTAATTTACAATTCCGATCGTATTAGGTTTGCAAAGCTAAGAGAGACCTTCATTTTCACATTTTCATTTCCCTTTCCCTTTCTTTTGTCGATGCCTTCATTTCTCGAAGGATTTTTCCTCTTCCTTCTTATTATTGATAATAGAGGTTTGTTGATCAGTTGTAACGCTTATTCTGAAAACAATAACCACGACCACCACGACGACGATCACCACCACCGCCTCAGGGCTTATATGAACAATTCTGCTTCATAGAAGGAGAAACGGTAATTTAACAGCTTGTTAAGGCAAGCAAGAGAATAACCCAAGACTGGGATCATTACATGTGTGGGTGTGTGAAGGACATGGACGGAAGGCGACTACTGGTGAAACATAAGCTCTTGGAACGCTGGCACGAGCACTTCAGGAGATCTCGAATGATGAATTCAAATATCCACCAATTCCTGAAGGTCACTTAACTACTGGACCAATTCGAGCTATCGTTAAACAGGACAACGCAGAAACGGTTAATAAAATGAAGTTCGTGAAATATCCTTGAAGTGATGAACTTCCGGTAGATCTCTGGAAGATGGAAGAATTAAACAGTTCCGCAATGGACTGGTTAACGATCTTCTTTAATGCCATTGTGGATACTGGTTACATACTCACACACTGGAAGACAAGTTTCACCACAATCCCAGTTTTCAAGAACAAGAGTGATCCACCTTTGAGGTCTAATTAACTTAGAATCCGCCTCTTGTCGCACACAATGAAAATTCTCTAAAAAATTCTTGATGAACCTTTGTGTGACATCCATCTCACCTAACATCAGTGTGGCTTCGTCAAAGGATCTGCAACCACCAATGTGACCTTTGCAGGTCGACAACTCACCGAAAAGCCTTGCGAAAAAGGAAAGCCATTCACATTGCCTTTCTCGATCTTGAGAAACCATTCAATTGCATACCACACCATCTTATCAGGTATGCATTGCTAAATCATGGCGTTCCAGAACACCTCATTGATTCAAATGCTGGATGTTAACATCTATAGTAGAATACGATGCGCCGCTGGTATGTCAGACAGTTTTGCGATCAAAGTTGGTGTCCATCAAGGTTCAGCCTTGGCACCTATACTCTTCATTTCTTTAACGGAAAAGATCACTCGAGACCTATAATGCGACATTCTATGAAACTTATTGTATGTGGATGTTGTTACGGTTGCCAGTACCTCAAAAATTTATCTGCAACACCAGGCCAAAGCCGGGAATGAAGCCGTCAGCATTGGTCTTCGCCCTAACTCTATGCGGATAATGTTATGCTTGTCAGCATCTCAAAAGATGATCTGCAACACCAGGTCCAAGCCGGGAACAACGCCCTCAGTAAATTTGGTCTTCGCCTTAACCTCAAGAAGACAGAATACCTAACAAATCAGAGTGATGGTGGTAATTGAATTTGGTGATGAATGTCTGCTACTACCTAGGATCTCCTTTACATAAGTAATATAAGTATACCAATATAAAGGCTGAAGTGCGAGCTTTGGCTAAGTGCCCTATAGGTCTTTTTTTTTTTTTTTTTTTTTTTTTTGGAGCTCAGTCTTCGACTCTATTCAAGTTGTGCTCGGGCCGTTTATTTAACATGTTCTTTTTCACTAAGGCCCTGTAGGGTGGGTACTACATACCTCTGTGTAATAATATTTCTATTTGTAAATAGTGCCTTGTAAGGCCAGTGGTAATTATATTTTCATGTTATGTTGCCTTGAGTAGGCTTGGAAAACTGAGAGCCTGTTAGCTCTTTTTCAAGCGTTGTAAAAGTTCCTCTGGAAGGCTAGGTGTTGTAATTTTGGGAGCAAGTGCTCCATGAATTAGTGGGATTTCTGTCCTTGAGCAAGTTTGTGGTTTTTGTAAACTGGAGCGTGTAACTCTGGAAATGCAAAGCTAGGGGCTTAAAGCCCAAAGTGCTACGATTCTGAATCTTGGATTTTTTACCTATCTTATTTAACGTTTGCTACTTGTAAAAATTGTCAATTTTGGTGTCTGAAAATATAACCTTCACTTTAAGTTTCAAATTCTATTCTTGACATTGTAGTTAGACCCATTCATCCCGGCACCTTCTTTCACCTCTGTGATCCACAAACACCACGGAATGATAATAATAATAATAATAATAATAATAATAATAATAATAATAATAATAATAATAATAATAATAATAATAATAATAATAATAATAATAATAATAATAATCTTTTTCCATCCCACTAATTACTTGTACGGTTTTCACAGACGCCAAGGTGTCAGAAGATTTTCATCGGGATTTCTTTTACGTGCCGCTAAATTTACCGACGCGAGGCTGGCGTATTTGAGCACCTTCAAATATCACTGGATTGAGTCAGGATCGAATCGATCAAACTCTGCTCAGAAGGACTACCGTACAGCCACTCAGCCTGGTCTGCTTTACATTAGTGCTAGAGCAGAGAATCGAATCGGGGCCAACTGGGTCAGGAACATTTATGCTGTTCACTTGCTCTACAATGGTAAATAAATGTTACCTTTATCAGGCGTATTGTGTCATTAATTTGTTTCTTTCTCAGATGTTTCTACTTTTATTAACTTTACATTAGTTTCAATAGACTGAAAAACTTCCAAGTTACACAGAGTGGTTGGAAACAACGTGAACTGAGTATATGAGCATTAGAGAGTTGGCCATACTGATAAATATTCGAAAAAAATAATTCGGAGCTTCGCACCGTTGTCATGTAATCAGCTGCTGAATGTAGCCAATCAGATCGTTTCGCGGGCGAATTCAAATGGGTTTGGCGAGAGGGTGTTATTAAATCTGCTCGTAGCTTGAAATCGGCTTGAGAGCACCAATAGAAGGAAAAACTTCGCCAGGGGAGAGATTTGAACACGGACTTCTGAGCGAACGGGATTGTGCCATAACAAGTAGGCTACGGTGGCATTGGCTGAAACACACGGCGTATTGTGTTTGATGCTGATTTCTCGGCATCGGTAGCTGCTGGGTGATCGCTCATTTATGCAAATGTTCGTTAAGAAGTCATGTGAGATGCATACAGTGGACTTGGACTCGCATTGAAACGCAAGCTCTCAAACCGGTCTTGAGTCACGTGCAGATACAGCGACACCGCCTCGCACAGCCCATCTGAATTCGCCCGCGAAGCGATCCGATTGGCTAACATCATCATCATCTAGGTATTCTGCCTTATGGCAGGTCTTGTGTTCCACTGTTGTCTGTCCTGCGCCAAGTTTTTCATGTACGAATATTTGTTTCCTTAGATATTGTCCAACATTTGATATTTTTCCTTCCTCTTCCTCGATTGCCTTTCACCATTCCTTCTATTCCTTCTTTCAGTAAACAGTCCCTCCTCAAACAATGTCCGTTCCAGTTCATTTTTCTCCTTCTAATGATTTGTAACATACTTCGTCCTTCTCCAACTCTTCGTAATACCTCCTCATTCCTTACCCGGTCTTCCCATTTCACTCGTTCTATTCTCCTCCATACCCACATCTCTAGCGCCTCCAATCTTCTCTCATCTTTCTTTCTCAATGTCCAAGTCTCAGCGCCATACAGCGCTATGCTCCAAATGTAACACTTAGCAAGTCTTTTCCTCAAATCTTTGTTTACTGGTCCACAAAGTAATTTTGATTTTTTCTTAAAACCTTCTTTTGCTATGGCAGTTCTTTTCTTAATTTCTGTCGTGCAGTACATATCATCTCTGATCATACTTCCCAAATACTTGAAGTTACTGACTTGCTCTATTTCTTCTCCTCCTATACTAATATGACAACTTCTAACTTTTCCTCCAATTATCATACTTTTGGTCTTCTTATTGTTAATTCGCATTCCATATTCTTCTAGTTTCATGTTGAGTTTATCTAACATTTGTATTATTTAACGTTCGCTTTCTCGCATCAAAACCATATCATCTGCAAATCTTATACATTCTACTCTCTTACCTCCAACACAAACTCTACTTTTTCCATTAAAACCTTCATTGATTATTTCTTCGAGACAGATGTTGAACAGTCCTAATTCAATTGCTTCACTCAACTCATCTCCTATTCTCACTCTTGCTCTCTGGTTTAAATACAAATTGTTTATTAGCCTTCTATCCCTCCAATCAACTCCATGTTTCTTCAGGATTGTCATCAATTTGTCCCATCTGACACAGTCAAAAGCCTTTTCAGGCTCAATAAATACAGCATAAAACTTCCTGTTTTTCTCTATGTTTCTCAACATCAGCAACTGATAAAATGATAACGGCGCGGGATATCGAATTATTTTTTCAAATTATTTATCAGTATGACCAACCCTCTAAGGCTCGTATACCCTATTCACGTTAATTCCGATCACTTTGTATACTGATTTATATTAACCTAACAACCACACTTCAATTTGAATGCGAGCCGTCGGAGTCTGTGTTTGAGTTATTTGAAGTTATTCTGCGTAGAGCGATCAGGTTAGAAATAACTATGTTAAATCATCCAGAAGATCATTTCTAATAATTGACTGCCATGTTATATTATACCAGTATCAGCTCTTGCATAATATGTAGCTAATATTCAAAAGCGTAAGCATCAACTATCTTGTAAATTTTGCAGGAAATATCTGTATTCCAGCCATTACGTTCATATTATCTTGGATCTTACATGAGTTGAGTTATTCGTAAAATAACGGACTACAGCTACTGGTTTTTCCATACATATAAATCAGTTCAATATTTGTTTTTCTAATGTTACAGTTTAAATATGTAAATTGTCTGCTCCAATATCCGGTAACTCCCACGCTTAGAGCACGACCCTGTGTCGCTCTGGTGAGCTTTGATCGTAACGGAGAAATATTCTTGAGGATCCTCAAACACAGCTTCAATTCTCAATGTCCGCAGGGCGTACAAATCGTCAGGACGTAGCAGGCTTCTACAACGCTTGTGCTTTAAAGGACTAGCATGCTATGCTACCAGCCATATAGGGACCTGAAATAAGCTAGCAGATTCAAGGAGACTAGGACCTGTGAAGGCTACGTATCTAAGAAAAGCTCTTTGATTTCAGAGAAATACACCGATTAGACTGGTCTACTTTAGTAGATGGCGCAGTCTCCTTCGCTAGGACTATAGCTCAAAATTATAAAGATTATATTTTATTTAGGAGCAAGAAAAAATAGAAAACGAATTCAGTGGATTTTCAATTCTTTCAGTTACTTGCTATGAATACCAGTTAACGGAAACAGCCTAATTTTGCACGGTGATATGCGTTTATCAGGACTAGAGCACTAGGGTTGAATATATGGGCCTCTGGACCTAAAACGGTGTCTCCTTCCCCCTCCTATTCTGCCACAGCCTTTTTGTACGAAATATCTCATTTTTACTAAAAAATTGATTTATTACAATACTAAACATTTTAAGGTGACTTGTTTGAAATGGGAGCGCTAAAACTCTAAGTTATGAATACTTTGACTATGAACAGTTTATCAGTCAGTTTAAGTTTCTGCAGTAGTTTGGTCGTCTGTGTACTGGTGTAGATATTATAATGATATGGAAGAAATAATAATTCAGTATTAGTTTAATGAGTAAAAGAATGATTTATCACATGTACTATTGATTCAAAATCCTTCCTGGCTGAGTGGCTCAGACGTAGAGTTCTGACTTTCTGAGTCTAAGTTCGTGGTTTCTTTCTCAGCTCAGTCTGGTAATGTTTGAAGGTGCTTAACCTGTTATCGGTAGATTTAATAGTATGTAAGAGTGTGCTGATAACATTCTGGCACCTCGGCGTATACGAAAACCACAATTGCTTTAATGTTTTGTTAGTGTTGCTTAATTCGGTCGCTTATTTCCTTCCTCCATCTTCGGGACTGCTGACAGTGTGGTTCGAACCCACTGTCAGCAGCCATGAAGATGGCTTCCCGTGGTTTCCCATTTTCACACCAAACAAATGATGGAACTGTACCTTAATTCAGGCCACGGCCACTTCCTTCCAACTCCTAGCCCTTTCCTGTCCCATCGTCGCCATAAAACCTATATGTGTCGGTGCGACGTAAAGCAACTTGTAAAAAAAATCCTTCCTCCGTTATTTCGAATTCTTTCCTGTTTGATGCCCATTTTAAACTTTTTTTTCATTCAAAGCGGATCCAGGATCTGTCGATGTAAGCCTTCTTGTTATATCCTGAATATATGTCCGTAACACTGGACTCATTTCTTCTTCATCAAATCTCAATTCCTTCCTTGTCTTTTTACAGTTCAGTGTTTGGTTTTCCATCGAAGTATCTAGGTACTAGAACGTACTTCAGGATCTTCATATTATCTATATATTAAAAAAATATATGAAAACTAAAGTCAATCAGTCCAGCCATTCTATAGGTCGATTTCATTCATTCTTTTTTTAATTCAAAGGTATTCATGCACAGATTTGTTATCAGGTACTATAAATCACGTAACGTCTGCCTTCTTCAAATTATTTGATTTTTCAATTTTTTGTTTCTTTGAAGCAATCGTATCTTTGGTTCTAATTGAGGTATGGAGTTCGTTTTGGTCTAAGAACACTCAGTGGATCTAGCTCTTTCATTTCAGCTCTTAACTATTCAAATTGGTTGATTCTGAGGAAAGTTATGATTGCACATTCAATTTGACGTCTCATTTCTTCAACATTCTTTCTCATTGAAGCAATCATACCTTTCGTTTTAATTGAGGTACACAGTTTGTTTCGGTGTAAAACAACTCAGTGGATCAACCGCTTTCTTTTGGGGTAATAACTACTTATATTGGTAGATTCTGCGAAAAGTTATGAGTACGTTTGTCTCCATGACGAAGATCTTTGAAGGACTTTTTAACAGTTCGGCGCGTAGTGTTGTTCCAAGGAACGTTTAATTCAATTTCTTTGTGTGATGTATTTTCAAGTGTTTTGTTGACATAATATTACATTCTATTACCACAGCAGATCATGTGCTTTATTTCATTAACTCGAAACTTTGCAAATACATCCGTGAGGAGAGTAACGAGAGTAGCGGGAAACTGCTATTATTATTATTATTATTATTATTATTATTATTATTATTATTATTATTATTATTATTATTATTATTATTATTATTATTATTATTATTTTATTATTATTATTATTTTATTATTGCTTCCGAATTTGGCCAACTGTGGACCACGTGAAACTTAATGCTTTCTGGCCATTCTTCTTCTTTTCTCTTCCCAGAACTTCTTCATTCGTTCAATCCTTATTTTTCTCTGCTCCTCAGATATTACAAATTTGGGCCTGTTCTTCCGCTGCTCTTCATGGAATTTGTGGTCATCTACTCGAGTTCCGAACTTCTTTCTGTTGAAGATGTATTCTGGTGTTATTTTAATTTCTTCTGAGTCATTGTTATTATTATTATTATTATTATTATTATTATTATTATTATTATTATTATTAATTATTTGTTGTTGTTGTTGTTGTTAATTGTTGAGAATTGAACTCTGGCTGCCTTGGGAGAAGCTAGCGTTGGCAAAGTTGCTTAGCTATCATGCTGTCCTTATTACATTTGAATATGGAAGATTGGCCATTGTATAATTTTCACAAATATTCAGTTCGTAGTGCAGAATCAAGATGAGGATGTACAAGGGTTAAAAGACACGCCGATACTTTAGAACAGGGCCTCTCAAACGCCCAAACTCTCACGCGTGCAGATCGAGGTGCATAGGCTCTGTGCACTGTGCATCGGTACGCTTCGCCTCAACTCGGCTTGACTCGGATGGTGTAGTGTGCTGAGAGCGACGAAGCGTTTGGTGGTAGACGACGTGTTTATCAGTGAAATAGATAAGCGCACGACAACAACATAATAATGGAGCAACCTGTTTCGAAGAAAGCAAAGACTTCCGAAAGTCCATTTCAATCGAACTGGGAACTTTCGTATTCTTTTGTCTGTCGTGACGATAACGCCAAATGCCTAATCTGTGGGACGATAATTACGTGCGTAAGAAAATCGTCTATTAAAAGACACTACAACAGACTATATTCGGAAAATTATTGTGAAATCATAGGAGACGTCAGAGAGAAAGAATTAAGGAAGTTGAAACATCTTGAAGAAGAGCATTCTATATCCACAAATGAGGTTTGTTCCAGTACTGTAGCATTTTCATTTTGGTTACGGGTTCTGCATTTTTTAAAAATTATGTTTACATTCCTCTCAAACATGTATGTGTATTTCTAATTCACTTTTTTAATTTTTTTAATAACACTGGTGAGCTTGCATTCGGGAGATAGTGTTTTCTATCCCCACTGTCGGCAACTCTGATGATGGTTTTCCTTGGTTTCCCATTTTCACACCGTGCAAATGCAGGGGCTGAACCTTGATTAAGACCTATCTGTTGAAGAACCTTGATTAAGACCTATCTGTCCCATACAACTGAGCGTCTCCGCTCACCACACGTAAACATTTCGCAGTGGGAGAGAAACAGCAGTGAAGGTGAGGAACGCGGAGACAGGCCGAACGGGGAGACAGGTGTAGGGAGAGAGGAGTGGGGGGACTGCACTCTGGTCAACCAAGCGAAGTCGTCTTTTGCACCGTGCACAGTGCATGCACCACGCGCATGCACCCTGAGAGGCCCTGCTTTAGAAGAAAGCCAAGCGGTATAACTGCCGAGAATATCAAGCTTTTCAGCTTTCTTTTAACTTACATGCGCTGCACATTTCCGACCTATTTAAGTTAGCTTGGGTCATGTTTGTTTGTATGTGGTGAACTTCATCATATCGCTGTCATGTGTGGGGAGTGTTGTTTCATCTCTGGTAGCTACAAGGAACCAAGCTATCAGCCAGATGTTTAGAGAAAGCTGTTCCCACACGTAAGACACTGGCTCGCCTATCATACCGCGCAGAAAGTGCGTTACTTCCCAAACTCTTCTTGATCATCTGGCCAAATGCCAGCATCAGCTTCATCTCAGTGAAAGTAGAAGAGAATACGTGAGGCCATTAGGGTTCAAAGTAGGATGACCAGACCAACCGTCCAGTATTCGGGAGATAGTAGGTTCGAACCCCACTGTCGGCAGCCCTGAAGATGGTTTTCCGTGGTTTCCCATTTTCACACCAGGCAAATGCTGGGGATGTACCTTAAGGCCACGGCCGATTCCTTCCCATTCCTAGGCCTTTCCTATCCCATCGTCGCCATAAGACCTATCTGTGTCGCAGCGACGTAAAGTAAAAAAAAAAAGACCAACCGTCCCGCATTTTGAGGTACAGTATTTCGGAAATGTCTCGCCCGGGACGTCATGTGTCCCTCAATTGTCTCGTTTTCTATCTGGACGAATGTTCGTGTTGTTGTCATCGGTACGAATTTTCACAATACGCCCAACTGTACTGCTATCTAGCTTCAATTAAACACAGCGTAACCGTTGCCAACAGTATGAGCTTTGAAAGTGCAAAGAAGCAAGTTATAGCTCCTTTGGAGAAGCGTTCCGGATCTACAGAATAACAAAGAAATGTTGACTTGTGCAAGAAGTCCGATAAAAACATTTAAAGCAAGATAAATAACGCAACAGTTTTACTTACGTTCAAGTTTCCGGTATTTCTTTACTTGGTAGTTATAACTAGAGGACCGGGCGAGTTGGCCGCGCAGTTAGGGTCGCGCAACTGTGAGCTTGCATTCGGGAGATAGTGTTTTCTATCCCCACTGTCGGCAACCCTGATGATGGTTTACCTTGGTTTCCCATTTTCACACCGTGCAAATGCAGGGGCTGAACCTTGATTAAGGCCACGGCCGCTTCCTTACCAATCCTAGCCCTTTCCTATCCTATCGTCGCCGTAAGACCTATCTGTGTCGGTGCGACGTAAAGCAACTTGTGAAACAAACAACTATAGGTTGAAACTCAGAACGTGGTCTGATGCTTGCTTGTTTGTTTGCTAGCTTGCTTGTTGTTTAAATTTGCCTAACATCTGGGTCATCGGTCCAACAAGTGCGGTTAGAAAGTAGTTCATGTAACTGATAAAACTAAGAAATGCCACGAATATGCCATTTTTCTTTTATTTTCAACTTTTTAAAACTTGTGACAGCATTTAGACTGTAAAATGATCAACGTTTATTTTATTATTTCAGAATTTGTTGACTTTTATATTTCATTTAGATGATAGGTCTTCAAATCACAGACTGGAAAGGAAATTGTACAATAACGATGAGTGGAATGTATTTTTCTATGATATTACTTCAGTAAGAATGCTCTTGGTTAAAAACAACAACAACAACAACACAATGCTTCGAAAACGTTAAAATGTTTGCCGTTGTACATTAGAGCTAAAGATGTAGCTGTCACCCAAATTTGTGGAATGTCCCCCTGTTTTGACTGTCTTATCCCTAATTCCTTTTTTCAACAGATGGCCACCCTAGTTCCAACTGACATTGTGATTTTCTGAGTATTAGCCTGGGTTCCTTGGATGTCGTTCTTAAAGTCTGTGAGATAATGCTGGGTTCCTTAGGATATCGCATGAGTTTCGTGAGATCTCGTTAACGTTCTCGACAGATCGAATATAGTTGGTGAGATATCACTATGGTTCCTTAAGATGGCGAATGAGTTTAGTGAAATCTCGTTACGGTATCTCTATTGATCGAATATAGTTGGTGAGATATCACTTTGGTTCCTTAGGATGTCGAATGAGTTTTGTGAGATCTCATTATGTTTGCTTGACAGATCGAATAGAGTGAATGTCACTACATTTCCCTAGGATACGAATGTGTTTTGTGAGATCACGTTTAGGTTGCTTGAGAGATCGATTGTAGTTATCGAGATGTCAACGCTATGGATTAATGATAGAGTTCTGGTCCCCGGGTCCCAAGATCACGGGTTCAAATCCAGCAGAAGCAGTCGGATTTTTGAAGGGTAGAAAAGGTCCATTCGACGCTCTGTCGTACGATGTCTCCATATAATAGAGCTATGATGCCACATTTGGATATTACCGGTCAAAATTAGAGATAACCCAATGAAGTTCCGGTTTTCTTTGCCCTCTAATAGGGTAAAACGAAACGTCGAAATTGACGCGCAGGCAACCTAAATGGTGTCAGATCAAACTACTTGTACACAGTATCTGAGGCCATATGATTTTTCTCCTCCTTCTTATTATAGCGAGGTCTCATTACGGTTCGTTGACAGATTGAACATTATTAGTGAGATGTTACTCTGGTTTCATGAGAGGGCAAAGAGTTCAGTATTGAGCTCGATAGCAGCAGTCGCTTAAGTGCGGCCAGTATCCAGTATTCAGGAGATAGTGGGTTCGAACCCCACTGTCGGCAACCCTGAAGATGTTTTTCCGTGGTTTCCCATTTTTATGCCAAGCAAATGCTGGGACTGTACCTTAATAAAGGCCACCGACGCTTCCTTCCCACTCCTAGGCCTTTCCTTTCCCATCATCGCCATAAGACCTATCTGTGTCGGCACGACGTAAAGCACCTTGCAAAAAAAAAAAAAAAAAAAAAAAAAAAAAAAAAAAAAAAAAAAAGAAAAAAAAAAAGAGTTTTGTGAAATCTAGTTAAGGTTTATTGATAGACTGAATGTTGTTATAGTGAGATGCCACTTCGACTCCTTGAGATGTCGAATGAGTTTGTGAGATCACTGAGGGGTTCTTGGTTCAATAGAAATCGTTTGCAATTTTTTGAAAGGACAACAGCGTTCTTCATACGACTTTACGTTTTTATGAGACGTTCTAACGATATCGTGTAACTACTACTACTACTACTACTGCTACTACTACTACTACTGGCTGTATAGCTCATCTGGGCTTTCTGAGCTCAAGTTGGGGAATTCGGTCCCCTCTCAGTCGTGTATATCCACCCTGGCCCTTTTTAACGACTGTTTTCCTATATCTGTTGAATGTTTTCGGTGACTCTGGGTAGGAAAATCCAAGAAGATAGTGGCAATTGGGAATAATACAGGAATCTTCAAAAACAGTAAATTGATCTAGTAGGACGTAAAACCAATGATATTATTTAGGTGTTCGCCTCTTGTATTCAAGATACCGAAATATGGAAATATTGTTTAATCGTGTTATTTGATGATGGTGGTGGTTTTCGTCGTAATTGTCTTAAGGTGAAAAACCGCGCGGTCATTTCGCTTTTGAAAATTGTAGAGATGACTATTAAAATGAGAGAAAAATATGCAGGAACGATCGCTTTAAGAATAAGATAAGAGGAGTTCATGAAAGGAGGAAGAAGAACTCCCTTTACATTGGATGCTCTAATATCACAGAGTCAGAATGAAACTCTGAAGGTCTACAATAACGAAATCCCATACAACTGATAAACAGTAGCACTGCATTGACTACTGTTTGTTGCCATCCACTTTGTCTCTTCTGTTGCCACTCATCTCAGATAGATGGCATTATTGTTGCGTGCCGCGTGAGCTGAGAGAGTCCCGAATAGAATAGCCTGCCTGAATATTGGTGGGAAGAATGTGGGGAGTTAGATAACTTCCCTTCCTGGCATGCCATTCCTCTGGTTCATACATGCTCTGATAGCTACTGGTATGTGACACATTGGTCCTTCATATTATTCCAGCCAGTCGATCCCCACTACGAGGCGCTGATAGGAATTGGAGGTGAGCACACTTAAGGGGAAAAGGCACGCTGTCTGTGGCTGGGTGATTCCAGCTCTAGAACTGGCATTGTTAGAAAGTCAGCGTAGACCTGTTCGTGAAAAGTGAGAAACTGGGCCGTTTTCTATTTGATCGAGCATTTCATATGATAGCATTGCTTTTAACTGCGACATTTCAGTCTGTTAATATTATTTTCTGACAAGAATACTGATGTCTTTTTAATGACGTAGGTCGAGTTCAGTTTAGTGTTTGTCTGTGTCTGTTACAGCATCGTGGGAAAGTAGATGGATGGGATGGGATGGGATGGGATGGGATGGGATGGATCTTAGTGTAACGTCGAGTAGGATCTCGCATATAAGTTGTTTAAAGAAATTCTGCAGGAGGAGGCGCTTCAGATGTGGTCTAAAGCATGAAACTCGATATACCTGTCCTGCGGTTGGTTTTACACGACAATAGCTAATGGCGAAATTTTTTTCGATACCTTTTCCCGATACTGTGAAAAATATGGGAAATATCAGTGGCAGTCCCTTGAAAGTTTAAACCCAAGAGCCGATAACTAACTCTGTAGACTGTAAAGAGAGTTGCTGTGGAGATAGTTGTGGCAATATTTTTTAAAGTCTTTGTACATCTGTCAGTGCTCTTTGAATATTAACCCAATACTTTGCTTTCTTATGTACCGAAAGGAAGAGATGAAATCAAGATCAGAAAAAAAGGAGCACTTGAAAGGGCCACAGAGAGCAAGGAAGCTAGGACGTCACGACAAGCCGCTGACAGGGAGAGGTATGCCCAGTTATATGCTTGTGATATGGAGAAGAATATGAAGGGTGGACACCTGTTACCATCCACTTGTCTCAGTTATTGTCCTATCAACGGCGGGTACTCCAGCTAGTTAGACCTATACCGGTATATTGTATCTTACTGGGTCGAAACGATATGGTTCAACATAAACCATAACGTTCATGGAATGCGTATTGAGCTATAATCAGGGTCGGCGGGTGCAGAGTGGTTCTCTGCCCACAATTGGCACGGTCGGATCGTGGTCTGACAGCTCTGCACTCCGACCGGCCAACCGAGCAGAGGAGGGGTGTCCGCGGCTCTACCGTGACTCTACGCCTCTGTATTGGGAGACGAAGAGGGGCTGGCCCCCACTGTCTGCTGTCCTGAGGATTGTTTTAATTGTTTTTCTATTCTCCTGCACTAAGGCGAATGCTGGGACAGTTCCCAGTATAGGCCACGGCCGCCAACCCTCTCACCTTCTCCGCACATCTCCTTCTCCGGTACAAATCTCGAGAAACGGCGTCACCGTCTAGGAGGCCCGCCTTCCTCTTCAGGGGAGGAATGAAAACATTTAGTAATACACAAGAACCTCGTTTATCCGGATTAAATGGGATCGGAACTGATCCCGATGATCGAAAATTCGGTTAATGCGGAAAAACTAAAAAGCAAATGCAGTACATGTTATAGACTATAATATATTAACATAAGTTGTACAGTAATACCTTTTTTCAATTGAACAAAAACGTATAAGAAGACTTTTCTTACCCAATACCTTGTTTTGATTGTAGAAAAAAATATAGGAACACTTTTCTTACATTTACGACTCTGTTTTATGCACTAAAATAATGTGTGAGCTTTTTGTGTTTTACATTTGTATAGGCCTAGCGTTTGCGCGCAGCACGATCACGAAGACTGCAGGTGTGGTTTCAGTGTAGGATTCTAAGTAGGCCATCAGTTCGTCCAACTGCATTGTTGCATCTCCACGAGTCACTGTTTCTTCTGATGGAGCGCCACTTTCATTTTCGAATTCACCATCACTCTCGTGATTACCTGCCGAGGAACAAGAGGCAATAATTTATTCATATGTCATTATACCGTAGCCTGAATTAGTCATTTTTCTTCCAGTCATTTACGTCGTTCACATCTACGTCCGTCCGACTCGTTGGCTGAATGGTCAGCGTACTGGCCTTCGGTTCAGAGGGTCCCGGGTTCGATTCCCGGTCGGGTTGGGGATTTTAACCTTCATTGGTTAATTCCAATGGCCCGGGGGCTGGGTGTTTGTGCTGTCCCCAACATCCCTGCAATTCACACACCACACATAACACTATCCTCCACCACAATAATACGCAGTTACCTACACGGCAGATGCCGCCCACCCTCATCGGAGGGTCTGCCTTACTAGGGCTGCACTCGGCTAGAAATAGCCACACAAAATTATTATTAACATCTACGTCCGAGTATCCGGAAATGCGTGTAAATGTGTCAAGGAACTCAGAAAAGTCCACGGTTTTCCATTCTCCATTCCAGGCGAATGCCGGGACGGTACCTTTGATAGACCGCGGCCGATTTAGCGTAATCCTACTGTGGATTCTTTAAAATTTGCTTTACGTCGTACCGTCACACACACGTCGTATGGTGACGATGGGATTGGAATAGTTTAGGATTACGCTTGCAGTCGAGTATTTCCATCGTCTCCGTTAAAGAAAAACTGTAGCCTACAAGTAAAAATACATTTTTATTATTGTTGATCCGGATAAACCGTAGATCCGGATTAATGAAGGCCGGAAGAACGAGGTTCTTGTATAGTAGCTATAATCAGTTTTTGCGTGACATGAAAAAGTCATGTTGATGTTTCGCTGAAGATCCCCGAGCCCAATTGGAATAACGCTTCACGTCAGACGTCTAAAGTGTTTGAATACTTGTGTAGTATTCTTATTGAAGTTCTATCTCATCTTGAGTAATTCACTCCTCGAGTTGTTGTAAATAGTAAATAACATATAATTTGCTGTTTTTTTTTTGCTTCTACAGAAACTTATTTGGCTCAAAATCTTGTTTATATTATAATACGCGACGACTGTATAAGGAAGTACATGCAGGATATTAAATGAGCCCTACCAAGGTTAGCAGTTAAGTAACTCGGGTATGGAATTAAGGACGATGATTTCACTGAAATCGTGAGTGGCTCTCATCCCGTCACGTCAACAGTCGAGTGAAAGGCAAAATGCAGTTCGTGTAATGAAATCATCTTTTACACAGTCGGTAACAGGCACTTCTCCCCATTAAAATCCATTAATTCAGTCGTGATTATCACTTAGCTCGCCACGGATTGACCCTGACTTCTGCACGTAATAACTTTTTTTTAAATTTCTCGTATAAAAGAACTACTGGAACTACTCTTACCCTTCTGTGTTTCATCTACGCATGCGCGCGCACACGTTTGATTGAAGAGCAGGTTTCTCTCTCTGCTTTACGATAGGTCTGCGTTCTCGCAGTGTGACCGACATAGCTTGTCGGGAAAGAAATGCAATGAAATGCGGATCTTTTATATCTGTCTCCTCAAGTAGCGATGGTAAGACGTAACGTTTCTGGCTGCAGTGGACAGCTTAGCGCTGTATTTATATTAGCGTGTGACGTTGTTGTTTTCAAGGGCAAAGGAAGGTTCTCCTTCAGATTTTTCTCACCTTGATGGGGTCGCGGGTACGAACTGTTTCGCACATGTTGATTTGACCCAGTTTTACGGCAGGATGCTCACCCTGACGCCAATCTTATATGGAGAGATTTATCCACTACTGTGTGTTCACCAAGCGAGTTGTCCGTGCGGTTAGGGGCGCGCAGCTGTGAGTTTGCAATTGGGAGATACTGGGTTCGAACCCTACTTTCAGCAGCTCTGAAGATGGTTTTCCGTGGTTTACTATTTTCACACCAGGCAAATGCTCGGAGTTTACCTTAATTAAGGCCACGGAAGCTTATTTTCCACTCCTATCCCTTTCCTATTCTATCGTCGCCATAAGACCTGTCTGCGACATAAAGCCAGTTGTAAAAAAATCCGCGTGTTCCTGTGGTGATTGATAGTCTGATGTATATATAAAGAGTGTTTTGGGACAAACAGAAACACTCAGTTCCCGAGTCCGAGTTAAAGACACAGTTAAAATCCTCGATCCGGCAGGGAATCGAACCTGGGGCTCTCTAAACTGAATGCCTCTGCACTGACCATTCACCCAAGGTAACCGAACAGAAGGAGGTTGTTATCGGTCGTGTTAAATTAACTGAAGCACGATTCCGCGGTTGAGTGGCCAGTGTATTCTCCTTCGGGCTTCGGTGCCTCAGGTTCGATTCTCTGACGGGACGTAGGATTTTAGTCATACATGGTTAATTCCCTTCGCTCGGGGACTGGGTGTTTATGGTTATCCTAAAATTCGTGCAATTCACACACAACACCATCTTCCGTCAGAGTAACTTGCAGTTTCCCATACATGGCAGACACCCCCTCCACTCTCATCGGAGGGTCCTATTGTTTCACCTCACCAAACACAAATATGTGGTGGATTGCTTAAAAGCCAAATTTGTTGACTGCATTTCCATCGATCGTTCACGAGTATAAAATGTCACAACATTTGCACCGGCCCATGGCGTGATGAGAGTGATTAAATTATTTCTGTCGTAACAGCTTTGCGATTTACTATGGAAAGCAATCCATTGATTTTGTTTTATCTATACCAGAAAGTTTGTCCCCAGTAGACCGAGCGAGTGGCCGCGTGGTTTGGGGCACGTACAGTAGCTTTATTCTTTATTATTATTATTTTTCTCTAGATCACAGTAAACAAACACCAAATTGATCCGTTGAATGAGAAAAATAACAGCGTTCAACTTTAGCCACACACACAACTTCTACTAACTTTAAAACAAACAGACATAGATAATATACATACAAAGAAAGAAAAGAACACCACAGATTATAGGCAAAGACAAAAAAAAGAAAATAACACCACATAAAAAAACCTACTGTCCGGCCGAGTCATCACCCCTGGTGAGAAGAAGGCCGCCTTCCCGATGATGACCCGACCGGCCCTGCCCGTGGAGACCTCCTGAAGGCCCCAAGATCTAACCAGATGACAATATTTTCCCTCTCACCATTCCATTTCTAAACGTACCCCTTGGACATGCCATGAAGTCCGTCGGATACTCCGGATATGTGACTCCCTTTGATAGGGTCACCCAGTAGTCATCCTCAGTGTTTTCATGTCATGTCCCGCCTAAGTATATTTGTCATGGGCCCTTCCCCACCCCGACTTCTTACGGGTGAGTCCTCCTCAACCTTGTCCCTATTTCCTTGCCATCTACACCATAATTTCTCTATACTTCTCCTGCACCACCTTCCAGCATACAATTCAGCCTTACACCCCACTATCCATAATATTAATTATAGTAATAATAATAATATTAATAATAATTTATGTAATATTAATACCAACATATTCATACTATTAATAATAACACAAACAATAATAATAATAATCATAATATCAATACTAATAATAATACTAATGACAATAATAATAGGAGTAAAACACGTACAGTAGCTGTCAGCTTGCAATCGGGAGATAATGGGTTCGAATCCCATTGTCGGCAGCCCTGAAGATGGTTTTCTGTGGTTTCCCATTTTCATACCAGGCAAATGCTGGGGCTGTACCTTAATTTAGGCCACGGCAGCTTCCTCTCCGCTCCTAATCCCTTCCTGTCCTATCGTCACCATAAGACCTATGTGTGACGGTACGACGTAAAGCAAATTTAAAAAATACCCAGTAGGATTGCTCCATGTCTCTTGCTGTCCTGAGGCAGTGATTTGGAGATATGCAGCCGTAGAGGTCAGATCTCATCTATGAAGACAAAGTTCCCCCGCATTTTTTATATGAGTGTAGTGTTTCTATTACATCACAGATATTCTAGAGGAGTGGTTCTCAAGGTAGGGTCCGCGAATGTACATTCTACTCAGGGAAATGTTCTTCCTCCTTCAGAAGGATATTTATGTATTAATCATGTGAGAAGAGCTCCTTTTCTTTTAGGAATTTTAAATATTTCTTGGGGTCGGTATTTTGTGTGCATTTGACCTAGTTTTACAGTCGGAGACTTCCCTGATGCCAACCCTATATGGAAATATACAAGGTGGTCGAAAATAACATGAACCGAGTACATGAACGTTAGGGCATTGGTTATACTGTTAAGTAGAGTCCGGATTTCCATGCACTATCAAGTCTCAAAATATGCATGCATTCATGCACTACTATATGTCAAAACATCCACGATAAACAGGGAAATATGCACTATCAAAATGCAGTTCCTTTTAAAACATTGTACAAAACCTAATTTATCCAAACTGTCATGAGTTAAGCTCATCCGTTTATCCGTCAGCACATTCTTAAGCACAGAAAATGACCTTTCTGTGTAACAAGAAGTGACAGGGGCATACTTTAGTGACGTCTGGGATAAAGTGAGGTCAAATTGTACGCATTTGAATTTTCACTAAAGCTTGACGAATTCAAAATCAGGATTTGAACGGGTCCTTTTGTTCTGCTTATCTCTAGTTGCTGCGCTTCTTCTCAATGCGGTGGTTGCAGATGATGATGTCTTCAATAACTGCCTAGGATGAAGCTGCGATAACAAAGCGGTGTGACGAGTGAGAATTCTATGTAGGAAATTGCAGGATAACAACGGAAGGTTCAGTGCAAAATCAAGGTTTGTAAGCTGCTATCTCAGTAACGCAGCCTCATAGAAGTGTGATACAAGTTTTGTTTTGTTCGTCTAACATAGAAGAAAAAAATGAGCCAGCATTTAGCAATGCGCAATTTACGGTTCAGTTTATAGCAATTTATAAATGGGACACCTTACTCCTAAGAATTACAGAGATCGACGTGGGGTATTCCTACTTACGTCAAAGTTTACTGGAGTAACAGGTAAGAAAGTATTTGGTTAATTGGTTTATAGGACCTCTACCGTATGTACTTTGATTGTAACATAGGATGCCAGGAATACATTCTCTCCGTTTCTCAAGGACAGACATACTGAATAACGTGGAAAAACGGTCCCAAATTCTGCAAACAAACATTGATAAAAGGCAGATCATGCAACTTAACATTATATATACACCAAAGTCAAAAGAAAAATCATATTATGCAATATAAACGACCAAATATTCGCTATTAAATACAAAATCTTCAAAATATGCATTATGTATGAATTTTCTCCCAAAAAGGCCAAAACATGCAAACATGCAGGGAAAAAGAACGGTTATTTGGAGCGGTTAAGTCATAAAAAGAATATTGGCAAAGTTTGAGAAGTGTGGCTGGCTTATTTAAAAACATGCATTTGCATGGAAATACGGGCTCTACTGATAAGTAATTTGAAACAATTGCGTCCATATCCCTCGCTGTTGCAATTTTATGAGCTGCTGAATTTAGCCAATCAGATCGCTTCGCGGGTGAATTCGGATGGGTTTTACGAGGTGATGTTGCCAAACCCGCACGTTTCTTGGTCGGGCTTGAGATCCAAGCCGAGAAATGAGCATCAAACACTAACACACCGTGGGTTCCAGTCAATGCCACCGTAGCGTGCTTGCTGTGGGGCGAGTCCTTGTTCAAGTCCCTCCCCTGGAGAATTTTATTTCTCCTACTGGCACTCTTGGCCACGTGGAGATTTAGCAACACCGCTTCTCAAAGCTTATTTGAACTCGCTCTCGAAGTGAACTGATTTGCTAACTTCAATACCTGATAAAATGACAAAGCAAAGCAAAGCAAAGCAAAGTCACCTCTGTACAGGCCATGAAGGCCCTTGGAGAAGTGGAAGGTAAAGTCTTCCACCATTGTTAACCTCGGCACGTGAGGGGGTAGAGTGGTTAGCTCTACGCCCGGCCGCCTTTGCCCCCAGGAATTAACCTGATACTCATTTTTGGTGTAGGCTGAGTGAACCTCAGGGCCATATGCACCTCCGGAAGTGGAAATCTCGCTTCTTAAATTTTACGACTTCCTGTCGGGGATTCGAACCCACGCCCTTCCGGGCGAACCGAGCACGCCTTTACCGCCTCGACCAGGCAGCCCCTTGATAAAATGACAACGGTGCAAAATATCTAAGTACTTTTTTTCAATTATTTATTTGAATGACCAACCATCTATCCGATTCACATTGTTTCCGATCGCCCTGTATTGCGTTTTCTGTGGTAGCTGGTGGTAGAGTGTGGTATTTTTTATGCAGATTATATGACATCAAGACGAACACAAAGACGTAGTTCCCGAGCTAGAGAAATTAACCGTAAAGCAAAGTCATCTCCGTACAGACCATGATGGCCCTTGGAGTGGTGGAAGGTAAATGCTTCCAGTATTCGTAACCTCGGCGCGTGATGGGGTAGAGTGGTTGGCTATACGCCCGGCCGTCTTTGCCCCCAGAAATTAACCTGGTACTCATGTCTGGTGTAGGCTGAGTGAACCTCTGGGCCATATGCACCTCGGGAAGTGGAAATCTCGTTTCTTAAATTTTACGTCTTCTTGATGGGGATTCGAACCCACGTCCTTCCGGGCGAACCGAGCACGCCTTTACCGCCTCGGCCAGGCAGTCCCTAGACATTAACCGTACCCAGTTAAAATCTACGACCCGGCCGGGAATCGAACCCGATGTTCTCTGAAGCGAAGGGCACTACGCTGACCATTCAGTCAAGGAGCCGACCTAGAATGGCAGAAGCACGTTGGTTATGAATTTGTTCGATTTTTGATTATACAACTTATAAACTTGGTTGCTGTCGGCTGTTGTCAACCTATGCAACACAGCAAGCTTAAACACTACCGCCACAAACATGGTCCGACTCGTTAGCAGAATGGTCAGCGTACTGTCCTTCGGTTCAGAGGGTCCTGGGTTCGATTACCAGCTGAGTCGGGCATTTTTAACCTTCGTTGCTTAATTCCAGTGGCTCGGGGGCTGGGTATTGTACTGTCCCGAGCATCCCTGCAACTCGCACACCACACATAACACTATCCTCCACCACAATAACACGCAGTTACCCACACATGGCAGATGTCGCCCACCCTCATCGCAGGGTCTGCCTTACAAGGGCTGCACCCGGCTAGAAATAGTCACACGAAATTATTATTATTATTATTATTATTATTATTATTATTATTATTATTATTATTATTATTATTGTTGTTGTTGTTTTTAATACCACAAACATTTTATATGTTTGGTTCATAATGAATCGTTACTTTCAACGTTATCCTAGATAAACTTGGTGACATTGATAAACAGTTCGAATGTGCATTAGCCTATCTAGTTCAGTTGCTTCTCGAAGTGTTCGAGTATAAACAGGAAATCAAGGAAATATTAACATGCCTAGAAAGATACATAATCATTAAAACACAATTTAATGCAAACTGTGCCAAATAATGTCATATACTGTAAATGAGGTTGGTAATCCTGAGTTAGCCATTTGTAGCTTATGTTTTCTTTTTTGTTTTAAATTTAATTTAGTGTGATTGTAATGTAGACATTTTTCAAGACTTACGCCTGTAGAATGTATATACCTAAATGTATGAATGAGCCTACCTTCGTAAAATAAATATGTTTTGAACAATAATTTATTTATTAAAATGTCTTGTCTGTGATGTTAAACTTCTGCAAGACAAGGGACGATAATTACATGCTTAGTATACTCACCACAATTCACACAAAGTAGGTCTGTTGATAGGTAGGTAGGTGAGGTGTTATACACAACGAGGAAGCTCTCCGATCCTCCGGCATGAACACGTAGTATCGCAATATCTCATTCGCCTTACGGTACTAAGTTTAACTTTTTACTTCAGCAGCAACTGCTTGGCTATGGTCGTACTGTAGTTCTCATCTGTCTTCAAGTTGTTAGCAGTGCGTCGTTTGTTATAATAATGTTTAGTACCGTTAAATAGCATTATTATTATTATTTATTTATTTATTTATTTATTATTTTAAGGTGAAGCACAACTTGGCAATCATGCCTTTTTAACACCAATCAAAAGATAAAACATCGGGTGAGACACGTGAAGGACTGTACCGTTCGTTTTGTGTACAACGTGCCGCAACGCAAATCTGGCTTCCAGCGAACCCGGTAATTGATTTTATTTTTGCAGTTGTTCGGCTATTGATGTATTTTTTGTGAACTTATGTGGCTGGTCGCCTAGCCACACGGACAGAGGCAGTTTGTTACATGAATGTAACCATCATATAATGACGAAGCCATATTTAAAAAGCAGTGCTGATGAATCACAATAAAACGACGACATAGAGACGCAGTCTGTATCAGCACAAACCAATCTGAGAAGAAAGGTGTCACTTCGTAAAAAGAACCGAGCTCTAATTCTGATATCTAAATTGATCCTGAGGCAGAAAAATCTGTGATAATAATGGATTATTATACGACCATGGGAGGAGTTGACACGATTGACCAAATGAGCAATATTTACAGTGTTTCTCGCATTACAAGGTACTGTAGTTTTACTCATTGCTAAACGTACTGTAGCTGGCAAAAAGTTCAAGTTCTCTACTGTTCAAATCCTGAATAATTTTTTATCACCGGTTTTCAAAATTAAATTCCATTATCAGTAACATATTACCGAGTGAATGGCCGCGCCGCTTGGGTCACGTAGCTATCAACTTGCATTCGGGACATACTAGGTTCGAAACCCACTCTCGGAGCCCTGAAGATGGTGCTGGGGCTGTACCTTAATTAAGGTCACGGTCGCTTCCTTCCCACTCCTGGACCTTTCCTAAATCATCGTCGTCATTAAAACCTATCTGTGTCGGTGGGACATAAAGCAAATTGTATGGAAAATAGGAAGTAACATATTACATTCTTAAATTGTTACATCGTACCTGAAATAGTAGGACTAGTTGGAAAATTTATAAGTGCATTGCCGAAAGTATTTTATTTAACACTCAGATATAACACTGTATGTACCTAGGCTTTAATATGCGGAACGATCTTCAATGGGGTAATCGTATGAACGATGTTTTTAAGAAAGGTTACAGATCCCTTCACATGGTTATGGGAATATTTAGGGGTTGTAGTAAGGATGTAAAGAGTCCGGCCCCACGGTATAGGGGGCATCGCGTCCGCCTGTCACACGGCGGTCCCGGGTTCGATGCCCGGCCGGGTCAGGGTTTTTTAATTGTAAATGATTAATATCCCTGGCCTGGTCGTCCTTAACGTTCCTTTCCTCACATTCAACACTCTACACTTCCGCAAATCCAATTACACGCAGGTTCATATCATATGGTGCAAGTAGTGGCAAAAGATCTCCAGAGGTCGACGCCACGAACAAATATCATTTTATATATTTAAAAAAAGGCTATAAAGAAGAGGGTATACAAGTCTCTGGTAAGATCGCAATTGGAGTATGATTCCAGTGTATGGGACCCACACCAGGACTACTTTATACGAGAATTAGAAAAAATCCGAAGGAAACCAGTACGATTTGTTCAGGGTGATTTCCGACAAGGGAGTAGTGTTACGAAAATGTTGGAAACTTTGGGCTGGAAAGACTTGGCAGTAAGGAGACGAGATGCTCGACTATGTGGTATATTTCGAGCTGTCAGTGGTGAGATAGAGTGGAATTAGTAGACGAATAAGCTTGAGCAGAGATTTTAAAAGTAGGAGAGGTCATAATATGAAGTTAAAAAATTTGGAATTCAACGGGAAAAAATGGGGCAAATACTCATTTATAGGACGAGGAGTAAGAAAAATATTAGATACATTTCCAAGTTCTTTGAAGACGTTTGAGAAAATGCTGGGTAAATAATTGATAGAGAATCTGCTACTTGGGCGATAGACCTATGATTATTAATGATGACTGATTGAACATTTGAACCACGTACCGGATACCGACAAATGACACCAAATTGAACGCAACGCATAATGCCACAGAAACAGCTGCCTTACACTAACACCGGATGTCCAACTTGTCTTATCATTTCAGATACATTGTGACTTAATTTAAGAATGTAATATGTTGCTGGTGTGGAATTTAATTCTGACAACCGGTTATATCAAATATACTTGACTTGTGCTGATCTAGACTATGTTTATATTCTGTTGTTTTATTTAAATGAATGTAAGGAGTGAAATTTTATATCTCTTAGACATCTTAACCACCATCGTATGTCTTCTAGTATCGGAGTTAGTAATCGGATACCAAATCAGATACCTCAAAATCGTCACTTTTTAAAATCCCCCGAATAAGTAGGAGCGGAGGTACACCTTCTCCGGCCAGTTAAACTGCGCGCCTTGCCCATCTATGTCAGAAAACTTGAACTTGTGAACTACCAGAAACTTTGGCCTTCTACGGTTAGATGTCTCTACCATCGATTTATTTGCTCCCTCTCGCGGGCTAAACTCTAATTACTTCATAATGGAATGTTCATTTTTGCAGGTGGCTAACTTTTTCTTCTGAGGATTGTTTTGTTAATGTAATGAACTTGTCAGCACTTCAGCTGGTTCCTCTGCGGTTGTAATCAACCTATCAAGAAATTGTAAACATATTCTCTAGCCAATTAAAATTGGGGGTGTGTACAGGAATCCAGCCTGTCAATAAGGAGTCCTGGAAGCTTCCCCTTAAAATACTATAAAAGCAGGGCGCTTTAGAGCCGTATTGTCTGAATTGCTCCAGTGATTGTGAGTGATGCCTGTCCGAAGGGAGGCAAGGGCGCGGTCTGCGTGAGGGAGGCCTAGCGACTCAAAGTAATGGCAGAATTTTCATAGACATGTGATAGCTTCTGCGGATAGTTTGAGGGGAAGGTTTCAACCTCTTTTATTTAGTGTAAATTTCTAAATTTGGTGGTTTATATGTAGAATTTCGGCAAGTCCGAAGATTCTATTCCCTACTGGGAAACATATATTGTAAGGGAACGAAGAGTGATGATCCTCTGTCGTATCCCATTCAACCTTGCATGGCGCGACTAAAGCTTTCGGAAACTCTAGACTTCGTAAATCTTATTTGGCATTAATGTTTCTCATTTAGTCACCTCCATGTAGTATAGGATTAGCCTCTGTATCTTTGGGCCATAAGCCCACTTAGGATTTTTAACAATTTCTAGAAAGAGAGCAGGTGTTTCGCCTCCTTGCATTTTGTTTATGGCCAGTTACGTGCAACCATCTTCTTTTGTTATTAAGGCCATTTAGTATGGGCAATCATGCCCTTGTTTAATCGGTAACTGTTTCTGGTGTTATATAACTATTATATAACTGTTGAGTAATAGATAAGCTCACATCGGACAACTGCGTATAAATATTTTAATGTGAGGACAGCCAATAGGTTGTCAGATGGAACTTGAGTACGCCATTAGAAATTGATGCCTCTGCGAGGCTGGACTATGGTATTTTTGGAGCGCAGAATCTCATGTAGTGTAAATGATCGAAGCAAATAGTGCTCTTGTAAATTTTGTCCCTGTCAAGAGCAGTAAGGTTCTTTTCTGTGACTGACCGAGCTCGATAGCTGCAGTCGCTTAAGTGCGGCCAGTATCCAGTATTCGGGAGATAGTAGGTTCGAACCCCACTGTCGGCAGCCCTGAAAATGGTTTTCCGTGGTTTCCCATTTTCACACCAGGCAAATGCTGGGGCTGTACCTTAATTAAGGCCACGGCCGCTTCCTTCCCACTCCCAGCCCTTCCCCGTCGCCATAAGACCTATCTGTGTCGGCGCGACGTAAAGCAAAAAAAAAAAAAAAAAAAAAAAAAACAACTTTTCTGTGATTGTTAATATCAACGCAAGTTTTGTACCTGATTTTCGGACCTCTAAGTTCCTGTTATTGTTATAACTGACTAGCTCATTAATATTGTTGTTATTCGTTCAGATTTTCTATTTCTCAATTTTCAAACTAGAAGATAAAAGGAAAGAACTAAAATTTCAAAATTTGTTGTGTTGAGTTTTACTGTAGTTAATTCCTTGTCCAGCCATTCAACCCACACGCTTCTTATTCCTCTGTAAGCCACGGAGTTCCAGGAACAACAACAACGATAATAATAATAATAATAATATTTTTATGGTGTTCGGAGACGCCGATGTCCCACAATTTTGTGGCCGCTGGAGCTTTTTTCCGTGCCAGCATGTCTACCGACGCAAAGCTGACGTATGCCACCGAGCTGAGCCAGGATCGAACCTACCAACTTGAGGTCAGAAAGCCAGCGCCTTAACCGTTTTAGCCACTCAGCCCATCAAAAGCCCCGTTTCGCTCCACGTATTTAACTGAGAAGTCCATAGAGACTTAGTATCTCGTGTCTTCCTTCATGTCACACATTTCTAATCAAGTGGTACGTCAATCATTTGGGTCGAATCTTTAGCACCAGAGCTATTAAGGTAGAACATAAGCACATGATTTCGTTAGCCTGATTTTATACACGTTGTCACTTCAAAAGAAAGAGTTTTGGTCGTTCAAAGAAATAAAGAATCAGTAAAAAGGAAAGGGCATGATCTCGAAGGCTGTGGCTTTGAAAGTCCCATGGTATCGAAAAACTAATCCCGTCAGGGCCAGGAAAAAACTGCAGTGTCTCATACAAAATCAGACCGAGCGCACGGTGTTTGTACTGTGGGCCACGGCAGCTGACTCAGCCGAACTTAAGAGCTTTAAGCGTGTATACAATCTTATATGAAATCTTTCCTTATAAAGGATGCCGGAAGTGTCGTCTGTCCTGGGTTATACAGGTGTTGTTTCTGGTAACCACATTCTAGCTTACGCGAGTGAGTTCTGCCAGTGTAATGTTTCCGATTTCATTCGTAATTTTTTTCAGTTCCTCCAATGTGTGAGGATTTGTTCGATACACTTTTTCTTTCAGTTTACCCCACAAGTAAAAATCACACATTGATAGGTCTGGAGAACGAGGGGGAAATAGACCAGCACTGATTACACTGTCTGGAAACACTTTCGAGAGTGTAAGAAGGAAATCTTCTGCTGTATAAGCAGGGGATGATTCTTGTTGAAATCACTCGCGCAATTTTTCTTCTTCCGTTAACTGAAGGAAGAATGACGACAAAATATCATCTTGGTACCTCTCTGCATTTACTGTCGTCTCGAAGAAAAATAGGCCCAGTTATTCGTCTCGCACTAACAGTACACCAAACACCAATCTTCCTATCATAATGAGGAACTTCATAAACACCATTAGGACTTTCTACGCACCAATAGCGAGAATTATGACTGTTCACACAACCATTAAGATGAAACCAGAACTTTTACGTACGAAAAATACGGTGTTTCAATGTTAACTTTCTCACCATTTTAACAACTGAGATTGACTGGCGACTGATACTTGCCAGGTCGAACACTTGCGCGCGCTTCCCATACTGCAGGTGCCGTAGCGCACTGTACAAACACTGTGCGTTCGGTCTGAGTTTATATGAGATGCCCTGTAGTTGACGAAGATAAGTCAGATAGTAGTAGTAAAGATAAAAGTGAGGAGTCCTACAAGTGGAAGCAAAGTCAGACTCAACTAGGGACCCTGTATTCGCCAGTCGTAGATCTCAGGTTGAAAGCATCTTTTAGTCGCCTTTTGCGACTCTCAAGTGATACCGTGGATGTATTTAATGTCCCAATCCTTAAGGTGCTTAGTATGGGACTGACCCAATATTCTCTTTAATTTCACTACACTTCATCTCATGAGGCAAATCGATTTTTCAGGAAGTATAAATCATTATTCATATTGTAAAAATAACCGCTGCACTTGACAATAGAGGTGAGAAGTGACGGAACGGAATTATATGTGTCGGATGTAATTTGGCTGCAGTGAGAGAAGTTTACATCGGACGACCAGCCTGAACCATAAGTTTTAAGAATTTATGCACGCAGTAAGTACTGGCTCTTTGTTATATTTCAAAACAATAAGTAAATAGAGGAACAGCTCATATCAAATTAAACATCTGTTATCTTTAGCACATTCTTTCTTCACCTCCTACAACTTCAACAAAGTGAGTTTAGGCTGTGGGAGACAGATAATACTTTAACTGATTTACGCGCTGGAGAGAACCGGAAACGTTCATCTTCGGCGCCAAGTCTCGAATTAAAATTCATGAAGGTGCTAGTGCATCAACGTAAGTCCTCGCTAAGTGTACGCCTCCAAGTGAAATATTGAGGAAGCAATTAATACACAAAATAAATTACGAAAAAAGCTGAGATTTATAACTTATCTCCATACATATGACCTATTTTTTTCCTACAAGTTGGATAGGCAGAAAAGAATCTGCCGCTTTTTACTGTGAAATTATATTCCTTTTTACCATACTTGCGATGATTGATTATATCTGGTGGGATTGGTGTTTTTCAGCCTATATTTTCTGTCTTCCATGTGCGTGATGATTACAGGTTCGCTACTGAATCTGCTACATACTGAACCTGATTGCTCTTTGTATCTCTCTTGTGTACCTTTCTAGGTAAATTATTGATCTTTTCTATTCCAATCAATAGCGTTAGCTTAAACGAAACCTAAGGGATCTTTAAATTATCATCTTTTTTATGCGCTTTTTCCTTCTGTATTTACTCCAATTGGAGACCCCGAACTTCTCTATTTCATTCATAATGAAACTTTGGGACTATGAGATCAGATAGTAAATAAATAAATAAATAAATAAATAAATAAATAAATAAATAAATAAATAAATACGCCATCTCTATTCAGGCCATGAAGGTCCTTTTTTGGCTCCATGGCTGATGATTGGCATGCTTGCCTTGGGGCCTAGGGGTCCCGGATTAGAATTCCGGCGGTATCAGGAATTTGAACTTCATGTGGCTCGGGAACTGGGTGTTTCTGTCGTCGTCAGTATTAGAATTCATCTTGGGTAGGGCCCCATCCTCACAGGTGGTGGTGATTTTAAGAGGAAGTACAACTGGGCAACCATTCTCTAATCACACTGATGAGAGAGAAAAATGGAAAAGATCTGACACTTTGAAAAATGAAGGTATCGGTCGAAGGGCGTGCCATGAAGAGCGTGAAAAGTAAATACTTCCTAGGCCTCAAATGCTCTTATACCATCGGGGTCGGTAAAGAACAAGAGTTGACCAAGGGAGGTCGGATGGGATAGATAAAAGTGAGGAGCCTGGCGCAAGTCAGTTGAAGCGATGCCAGGATGTGGTCGCGAATCCACGCTCTCAAGTTGAGAGCCCCTGGGGCCTCTTTTAGTCGCCTTTCACGGCAGGCAGGGGTTACCGTGGGTGTTATTCTAGCGCCCTCACCCATAGGGGGATCAGTCCTCACAGAGTCACAGGTCGCTTCAACTGCACCAGGTCTCTCCATGCCTTGGTTTATTCGTCTACAATAATTTCAGACTACACGGAAAATTTAATGTCTTCTTGGTAGGGACCTATAGCACATCAGACTTATTTAGATGAAATAATACGTATATGGAGAATTCCGACTCATTGGCTGAATAGTAAGCGTGGCAGCCTTCGGTTTAGAGGGTCCCGGGTTCGATTCC
Source organism: Anabrus simplex (assembly GCF_040414725.1). NCBI lineage: Eukaryota > Metazoa > Arthropoda > Insecta > Orthoptera > Tettigoniidae > Anabrus > Anabrus simplex. Next base: position 349,644,658 of record NC_090267.1, on the reverse strand, counting down.
GGGTCGCGCAGGGGATTTTAGCCGGATCTGGTGTATTACTCTGTTCGGGAGCTGGGTGTTCCTGTTCGTCTTAATTCTTACCTCTTAACATAACGCAACCCACCATACTACCAACAAACACACTCCCACATAGGGAAGGAAGGGCATCCAATCGTAAAACTCGGTGGCATTATCATGTAATGCTGAACTCAGGTAATTGGAAAATGGACAGGTAGAAGAAAAAATAGGGTACTTTTATGGAAAAGTGAGCAGAATTGTAAATGAAACCGAAATGCAGTAGGTGGAATCATAATGTTTTTTATGATGGTTCCAAACATTGTTTGTGTGTATAGCCTAGTTCTTGCAGTTGATATAGGTTTGTGGTTCTGAAACTTTGCAGTTCTCCTTCTTTTTCAAGACACTCAGTCTGTGCGAAGTAGGTAGTTGTATGTCCAGTTCTCATCTGACGCAGTAACTTGGAATTTGTCTCCTGATGATCTGTTTTCTAGTGATGTGAATGATTATTACACAGGTACTTAAGAGTTACTAACGTACTTCTGTCATCAGTTAGTGCTGGTGACTTAGATTATCTCCACAGAGCTCTTTGTTTTTTGGTGTGGACGTGACAAATCTAATCATCATTATTTCCCCTTAACCATCTACAACGAAACCGGGACGAATGTGGTTCCTCTCCACTTTATCTTGCCACCACTCGTCGTCCATCACCGTGTTCCAGTCCAGGTTTTTTCGTCTAATGCTGTAACCACTGGTGGCTCGTGGTCTATTCAACAGGTTGTGCAACATTTCTCTTCTTCATACTCACGTTCTCTCCTTCACATACAGAAATACGCACAGAAACAGAATACCATCAGCCGTTGACACTCGCCATCTCTCCATCTAAGGTTTAGACCACATGGCGATGAATTAAGTCCATCCTACCCTCGTTTTTCCTTGCAACTTTATCTACTTGTCTGAGGAAGACGAGCGGGACTGTACTCTCTAGCTACGGTACGCTCATAATCGTGATCATCGAAGTTTCAGCTTGATGAGTAACATTATCAGCCCATCACTTATTTAAGGTCACCGCTGTTCTCCAGCCTTATGATTATACATTCAAATGGCTCACCAGTTGACCGATTTAAGCCTGAGAAATACATGAAGACTAGCTGCAAAACCACCGTACTACAACAAACACCAATTCAAGAGTTTGATCCAGTGAAAAACGTGATTGCAAATGAAAAAAGAGGCACCTTGGATTACTTCAGAATAAATAGCTGGAAGGAGGTTCAGTAGAAAACTATTGTGTAAGCAAATTAAGATTTTCAAACTAGTGCATTAAAAATGGATTTCTTCTTTGTCATCATAAAATGTCTCCTGCAGGCTCTCTCATATGAATCCAGACTGAACCCGCGATGTTTGTATTCTGCACTACGGCAGCTGCCTCAGTCCAACTAACGTCGCCCGCGACCGCCCTGCTTTATGCGTGTATACGAACTTATATGAAATCTTACCGTATAGACCGAGCTCGATAGCTGCAGTCGCTTAAGTGCGGCCAGTATCCAGTATTCGGGAGATAGTGGGTTCGAACCCCACTGTCGGCAGCTCTGAAGATGGTTTTCAGTGGTTTTCCATTTTCACACCAGGTGATTGCTGGGGCTGTACCTTAATTAAGGCCACGGCCGCTTCCTTCCCACTCCTAGGCCTTTCCCATCCCATCGTCACCATAAGACCTATCTGTGTCGATGTGACGTAAAACAAATTGAAAAAAAAAAATCTTACCGTATAAAAGATGCTGGAATTGTCATCCTTCTTAATGAGGGACGGAGCTCGATAGCTGCAGTCGCTTAAGTGCGGCCAGTATCCAGTATTCGGGAGATAGTAGGTTCGAACCCCACTGTCGGCAGCTCTGAAGATGGTTTTCCGTGGTTTCCCATTTTCACACCAGGTGATTGCTGGGGCTGTACCTTAATTAAGGCCACAGCCGCTTCCTTCCCATTCCTAGCCCTTTCCTGTCCCATCGTCGCCATAAGACCTATCTGTGTCGGTGCGACGTAAAGCAACTAGCAAAAAAATAGCTTAATGAGGGACTTCATAAACACCATTGGGATTTTATGCACACGAATAGCGAGAGTTATGACTGTTCACACGATCACTAAGATGAAACCAGGCCTCATCCGAAAAGAACACATACCGGTATCGTAGGTCCAATAAATAACCATTCAATGATGCAAGATACCATTCTCATTATCTCACTCTTGCGGCTGGATCAGCAGGTTTTAAATAATGGGCCCATGTAAACCTGTACGGTTTGATGTGTAACAGCTTTTCAGCTCTATGATAGAAGAAATCGAAACTCCTACTTCTTGTGTTAATTTTGTGAGTGATTTATTCGGTGACCGCTGATAATAATAATAATAATAATAATAATAATAATAATAATAATAATAATAATAATAATAATAATAATAATAATGTTATTTGTGTCCCACTAACTACTCTTTTTACGGTTTTCGGAGATGCCGACGTGCCGGAATTTAGTCCCGCAGGAGTTCTTTTACGTGCCAGTAAATCTACCGACACGAGGCTGACGTATTTGAGCACCTTCAAATACCACCGGACTGAGCCAGGATCGAACTTGCCAAGTTGGTGGGGGGGGGGGGACCGTTGAAGATTCGCACTAATGTCATCTAGCTTTGCCTCTGTTAAAAGTGTTCGTGTGCGCACATGTTTTTTGTTGAGCACTGAGCCAGTAGTTTTCAAAATATATTTACAATTACGTGAAGTGTTCAAATAAAATTATGAAACAATTCGTAGAATTAGAAAGACTGACATTCCTCACAGACCAGTCTAAGCTGTACATTAGAGTATGCAGTATGCCGTGGGAATTTTGTACCCTATTATGATTGTTTATTGTATTTCCGGATTGCTGCATCTAAGTTATAGGTGTCTGCTAATAACTAGGTGTAATTATTTGGTTCAATAGAACTTGCGAGGTCAGGCTGATCAAGTCATGGCTGGAGAAGCTCCAGCCCCGGGCGCCGTCGATGGCGATGTAGCCTCCCTTAGCCTGCTTATGACCGTATCGCTCTGGGCGGGCAGATTGGCGAAAACTATTGCTTGACTAAGCACCCAACACTACAGGTCAGTGGGCAAACTGAATACCTCTTGGTGCTCAAGGATACTGTTCTAATGAAAGGACGGGGTAAGAGAACTTGAGTCAGTGGCCCATGTATGGGATGGTATTGTTCATTCAAGAATTAGCATTGTGTTATAAATTGCAAGGGAACGATGATATGAAATCGTTATTAATGCCATAGTGGGAGGTAAGGAGTACTTATCTGGTGTGACTGCCAGCACAGAAAAGCTAAAGGAAAGTAGGTTGAGATTGTATGGGCATGTTGTAAGGAAAACACAGAGGCCGCGAAGAAAGCACGTGATAAGCCGGAGAGAGGTAATGAGGAAGACAGAAAGGACAGGATCGTTTAATGGCCTAAAGGAGAAAGGACTTCGGGAAGAGGATGAGAGAGACAGGCAAGGTTGGAGATGAATCATTGTTGCAGCAGACCCCTGAACAGGTAGTAGTAGTAGTAGTAGTAGTAGTAGTAGTATAAGAAAACATATCCTTACCATTCGAGGATGATTTTGCGCCCGAGCGGTAGAGTTTGAGACTGGTCAATTCTACTTAAGTCACGCTTTGCATAAATATAATTTTTCCAATGAATATTGAATTTTCACGACCGCATTGTAATCGAAACCGACTTTCAACCTATTAGGTCGTGTTACGTACATTTAGTTCGTGTTGAAGAGATGTTAAGTACAGAACAAAAATGGCCAACCAGACACCAGTGGGATCCGAACCCACAACCTCCCGATTTCGCGTCGGTTGCTCTACCAATTGAGCTATGGTGGCCTAGGCCATCTTTGTTCTGTTGGAAAGGATTTGAGCTACAGGTCTGGTAGAGCAACCGACGCGAAATCGGGAGGTTGTGGGTTCGGATCCCACTGGTGTCTGGTTGGCCATTTTTGTTCTGTACTTAACATCTCTTCAACACGTACTAAATGTACGTAACACGACCTAATAGGTTGAAAGTCGGTTTCGATAATTTTTCCACTTCCGTATTCCACCTCATACAAATTAAATTTAAAAATATTACCTTGAATTTACGTCAATTAATATCAGTAAATATGTCGGATTTCAGTATTACTGTATTTTTTGCTACGAAGTATGTGAATCTGTATATTAAACCATCGTTATTTCTTACTTCTCTTGAGTTAATTTATCTCCCATCGTCCATAGCAACCAAAAGTATGGCGGTATAAAATAGACTTACTCTCCTACAAACAATGTAGTTCCAGTATGGTCTATTTGCTAGAGAGGAAGTGAAACATGTTTTGTATTGGAATTTGTACCCATGATACATTTCATCTTCTAGTGCCTTCTTCTTACAAATGGCTGGCGAGAGTGATGGTGTAATTGTTCCTATTTTACGCTTCTCGTACTGTATCAGGGTTACCGTATCGTAGAGATGTCAAACCACTGTCACGAGTTTCAGTGCCGAGGATAATCTTCTACCCACACTTTAGAGTTTCCTTTCTTTCTTGCCTTATAGGTATGCACCAGGCTGTATGATACATTTTGACAGTAAAAATTTCGATTATGTCATGAATTTCAGACTGAAAAGAAATGCGCTTGCCTTCGAATAACACGACTGACTGGACACGTGGATAAAAAATCCACTCTCGGCCATCCTGGAAGTCTTGTTCTATTGTTCCGCAGGGAAAGATAAACTTTTCTGCACGGGCTTCCAATCTGAATGTGTGGAGCGGCGACTACGAGGATATTAACTTACACTTGATAGTGTCAGACTCCTTACTTTAACCTTTATAATTCGTTTTCTGTTGGGAAACTCGTCTTCTCTTCCGACTCCGGCATTATTACGTTTACCAGGCCTTCCATTCCCCTTCCATTTCTTCCCCGATACCTTTGAAAGTTCCTCTTGTGGATGGGACGGTCGAATATATCCACGGTATCTCCTGTCTGTCGTAAAAGGGAACATTTGTTTCACAACTTGCTTTACGTAACACCGTTATAAATAGGTCTTATGGCGACGATGAAATAGGAAAGCCCTAGGAATGGGAAGGAACCGACCATGGCCTTGATTAAGGTAAAGTCCAAGCATTTGCCTGGTGTGAAAATGGGAAACCACGAAAACCTAACTTCCGGGCTGTCAACAGTGCTTTGCTATTTGTTTTACGTCGCACCGACACAGATAGGTCTTATGGCGACGGTGGGATAGGAAAGGCCTAGGAATGGGAAGGAAGCGGCCGTGGCCTTAAGGTACAGGCCCAGCATTTGCCTGGTGTGAAAATGGGAAACCACGGAAAACCATCTTCAGGACTGCCGACAGTGGGGTTCGAACCCACTCTTTCTCAAATGGAAGCCGACAGCTACGAGATGCAGACCGCGCAGTCACTCGCTCGGTGTAAGAGGGAACTAAAGGGGGTAACTCACAACGGCTGTCAATTTCGCGGATATGGTTTGTGACCATAGGGCTGTAGCTGAGTGTGGCATTCCTTCCTTCTCCTTGGACCAGGTTCCGCGCGCTGTATTTTCCTATCCGAGCCCCCTTGGTCAACTTTTGTTCTCTTCTGTTTCCCACTGTATTAGATTAGCGACGCCTAGGATTCCCCCAGGCAGTTTCGACTACGAGCATTGGTGGGCGACCCTTGTTCAGTCTGGTTTTGTCTCCACTTGTCAGCATCCTATCCGAACTCCTCTGGTCAGTTCTCATTCTCTTCGGACCCCGATGGTATTACATTTGCGAGGCCTAGGGAGTCTCCTATTTTCACGCCCCTCGTGGACCTTCACTTTATTTTCCCGATACCCCCATTCTCCGATGGTTTGGAACTCCTCCAACTTTTCCTCTGATTAATGTTAAGAGAGTATGGTTATACAAGTGTACTTCTTAAAATCACTTACCACGATGATTTTGGAGGGTTAGAGGTCTTCATACTTAGTTTAGATTTAAGATTGGATGATTATCTCGTTATATTTCCCCTTGATACAATAACGAGAAATAACACACTTGGGACAAAATTCCGCCACCTCGGTTTCTTCGAAAAGAGTGAAAGTCAGACGGTAAAATCTTTGTAATAACTATGTCCAATGTCGCGGTTCATGTCGCATAGTTGTGAGGTTTCATTCGGGAGATGGTGAGTTCGAGCCTCGCCGTCGCCAGCCCTCACGAAGACTCCATAGGGCTTGAAAACCTAATATCACCGGGGTTGGAAGCGAACAGTAGTCGACCAAGGCCGTTCGGATGGAAAATATTTAAACAAGGAGGATGGCAAAAGTAAATGGGAGCAATGTCAGCCTATGTGAGAAATTCAGGAGATGGTAGGTTTGAATCTTACCATCGTTGGTTCTGAAGATCGTTTTCTTTTTACCGGGCGAGTTGGCCGTGCGCGTAGAGGCACGCGGCTGTGAGCTTGCATCCGGGAGATAGTAGGTTCGAATCTCACTATCGGCAGCCCTGAAAATGGCACACCAGGCAAATGCTGGGGCTGTACCTTAATTAAGGCCACGGCCGCTTTTTTTCCAACTCCTAGGCCTTTCCTGTCCCATCGTCGCCATAAGACCTATCTGTGTCGATGCGACGTAAAGCCCCTAGCAAAAAAGAAGATAGTTTTCCGTGGTTTCCCATTTTCACGCCACTTAAATTCGGGAACTGTATCTTAATAATACGATCCCTACCTTCCAAGTCTTATCCCATCGTCGCCAAAAGACGTAATTTAGTCGATGCGACGTTAAAACACTTGCAAAAAAATCTGTTTGCCATTGACTTCTGCTGCCTGACTAACAATTCCCTGTCCTGTTCCTCTATCAGAGTTCTGACCACGCCCCATTTTGCTAATCTTGAGAGATCTTGTGTGTTAAAGCATTGATATTCCATTAGAACCAATCCTTAAATTTCCACTTCAACTATCTTGAGGATTACGAAATCAACTGAATCAGATGGAGCTGGCAAGGTGAAGACAGCTGTTACCTTGAGTTCTTCGGCCCACGTGGAGAGGAAAGCTCCTTCGGAATGTGACACGCGCCCAGCGTGGTGTTATTAGACGTCCTACAGGCAGGAGACCGAAAAGGAAACGCAATATTCTGTTTATCCAATACGTTAAAGAAACTGAAATATAAGATTTATTTTTTGAGGTGTCGTCCTACGCTACGGTGAGGGAACCAAACATGTCGAGAGGCAGCCACCTACTTGCGATTTGAGGTCTCCACCCTCAGTACTGTAGAAAGTGTTCAGGAAATACAGTACGCGATAGCTCCTTAGTAACACACAACTTGGCAGCGTGCGTGGTGGCCAATAATCCAGTCTTCCCCACTAACACATCGACGGTTTTCGGCGACGCAAGAAAGGGAGAGGAGTAGGACTGGGAAGCTAGCGGTCGTGGCAGTAAAGTTACAGCTCAAGCATTTGAATGATGTGAGAAAGGGAAAGCACGGTAAACCATCTCCAGGACTACCGATGTGCGTCCTTCCCTTTCTTTTGCCGATACCATCATTCTTCAGAGGTTCGGAAGATTTCTCTTTGATTAGTGTTAGGAGGACATTGTTGTGCAGTTGTACTTCCTTTTAAGACAATGATCACAGCTACCATTTCCGCTGGAGGTGATTACTACCACCAACGGTTTCTGGGAGGTGATTACTACCACCACCGGTTTCTGGGAGGCGATTACTACCACCACCACCACCACCACCACCACAACCGCTTTCTTGAGGTGATTACTACCACCACCTGTTTCTGGAGGTGGTTACTACTACTACTACCACCACCACCACCACCACCACCACCACCACTTTCTTGAAGTGATTATTACCACCACTGATTTCTTGAGGTTATTACTACCACCACCGGTTTCTGGAGGTGGTTACTACCATCGCCACCACCACCACCACCACTACTTTCTTGAAGTGATTATTACCACTACCTCTTTCTTGAGGTGATTACTATCACCACCGGTTTCTGGAGGCGATTACTACTATCGCCACCACCACCACTTTCTTGAAGTGATTATTACTACCACCACTTTCTTGAGGTGATTATTACTACCACCACTTTTTTGAGGTGATTACTACCATCATCACCACCACCACTTTCTTGAAGTGATTATTACCACCACCGGTTTCTGGAGGTGATTACTACTACCACCACCACCACCACCACCACCACCACCACCACTTTCTTGAAGTGATTATTTCCACCACTGATTTCTTTAGGTGATTACTACCACCACCGGTTTCTGGAGGTGATTACTACCATCATCACCACCACTTTCTTGAAGTGATTATTACCACCACTGCTTTCTTGAGGTGATTACTACCATCATCATCATCACCATCACCATCACCACCACCACCACCACCACGACTTTCTTGAAGTGATTATTACCACCACTGCTTTCTTGAGGTGATTACTACCGCCACCGGTTTCTGGAGGTGATTACTACCATCACCACCACCACCACTTTCTTGGAGTGATTATTACCACCACCACTTTCTTGGAGTGATTATTACCACCACCACTTTCTTGAAGTGATTATTACCACCACCGGTTTCTGGAGGTGATTACTACCATCATCACCACCACCACCACCACCACCACCACCACCGCCGCCGCCGATTTCTTGAGGTGATCACCACTTTCTGGAGGTGACTACCACTACACTACACTACACATTCTTGAGGTGACCACCACCACCACCACCACCACCACCACCACCACCACCACCACCACCACCACCACCACAATCGGTTTCTTGAGGTGATTACCACTACCACCTTTCTGAAGGTGACTACCACCACACTTTGTTGAGGTGATTACCACCTGCTGGAGGTGGCTGCCATTACACTTTGAGATGACTTTTGCTTTTTAAGCGGAAGCACACAACTAGATCGGCTGAAGAAAGAGAAGTGATACGCAAGATGGAACACTTGGTGTTAGAGGCCTAATGTTGCTGGTGTTGGAAGAGAATAACAGTTGACTGACGTAAAACCAATTAAGTTATTGTTATAATTTTTTGACTCCGAACCGCCATTCACAGTGTGCTGCTGTGAGAAACTACGAACAACTTAAGTGGTCAAGACTGAGAATTTTAATGATGTTAGTTTCCCGTCCCACTACTAATTTTATGTTTTTCGGAGCCGCCGAGGCGCCGGAATTTTGTCTCGCAGGAGTCACTACCAACATGGAGCTGACGTATGACGTATTTGAGCACCTTCAAATACACCGGACTGAGCCAGAATCGAACCTTCCAACTTGGACTCAGAAAGCCGTCGGTTTAACCTTCTGACCAACTCAACCTGGCGAGTGAGAGTTTACCATGTCTCTTATGATACCTAAGGCTCTGGATCAGCGGATTCGTCTTATTGGACTCCGAAAGATTACGGGCACAAGTAGTTGTACGTTTGAAGGGCGGAAAAATGTCCATCCCGCACTCCAAATATGCAAGTAAAAGATCTCTGGTGACACAGTCGGTGTTTACCCGACAAAATTGAAATATCGGGAATAGGTCACCCAACTAGCGTGCTGGGCTCTCTGTCATTTGGTAGAGTACAACAGAACGTCGAAATTGACATTCAGACGTCTTAAGTGGCGTCAGTTCGAAACAGGGTTGTCAGATACCTGAAACCAAAATAGGGGACAGATGTGCGATCGGGGAAATCAACGGGCTCGTATTCTACAAGTTACGAACTTCGTTTAAAAGTGATACGCTTGTTGTTATGTTGACATCATAGTGCAGTTTATTAATGCATGCCTTAAGATTTATTCACAGACTCAAACTTACAGTACCGAGCCAGTTGGCTGCGTGGTTTGTGGTCGTGTAGCTATGCGCTTGTATTCGGGAGACGATGGGTTCGAACCCCACTGTCGGCAGCCCTAAAGATGGTTCTATGTGATTTCCCATTTTACACCAGGCAAATGCCGGGTCTGTATCCAGTCTGAAGGCCACGGTCCATTCCAGTCCTAGCCTTCTTCTATCCCATCGTCACCGTAAGACTTGCCTCTCTCGGTGCGACGTAAAATAAGTAGGAAATAAATTTAGTTTATTTAATTATTATTCATACCAGTTCCTTCAATTTCAATATATTTTCACATCTCTGAAGTTATGTTAACAGTTTTTTTTGTCATTCTTAGCAATTTCATAAAGATGACATTGAAGAAAAATTTACAAAAATGAACAGCTCTGACCTAATCAAGTCAACAGAACATCATATTTCTCATAACTGACAATTTCACACGAACGTACAGTGGACTCTGACTACCTCAGGTAGCTGTCCGCTATTACGCGTCTTATTCGCCGAGATGGACAACCCGAGTACTGCAAACAATAAAAAACAATTTAAAAATCTATGAACTCATCAGATAAAGAAGCCAAGGAGTGAACAAATCTATCCTCTTTGAAAGAAAGAAAGAAAGAAAGAAAGAAAGAAAGAAAGAAAGAAAGAAAGAAAGAAAGAAAGAAAGTGTACCGGGCGGTACACCTCCGCTCCGCTAATTCAAACATTGCGCCAGTTGAAACTCCTGTACTGGAGGAAGCCTGAACTTTAACTACAGTGTTAATTCTCAAGTTTCTCAGAAGATGTCCCTACTTGTAAATTTTGAAGTGTTCTGAACGGTGTCGTTTTCGATGTATTTTTGTTTTGCCTGTAGTAAGAAGTGTGAACATTCTCTTCTAGATGGCACTACTGAAGGACTACATATTATGCACCCTAGTGCGAAGTGAAAGAACTGTGTTTTTGGAGAAATTTTGTGTTCATAAGTTTGTTCTTTGTTAAATTTCTTTCAGTCATTGTTTAGGTTGGCTGTATAGCCCTTCACTTTCCGCCAGTTTTGAATTCGACCAATGAGTAATTTTTGTAATTAATTTCCCAACAATCCTGGTTTTCTTGTTCAGTTTTGACATGTAATCTTTTGGCCGTCCAATAAAATGATTGTCGGCGGGTGTTACCATTCCTGAAAGGTCTCGAATGTTCCGCGAGGGTATATAAACTGCTGATTTTCGGGTCTCTGCGCCACTTCAGTAACATCTATCAGTGTGTAAATTATGTAGCAGGGGGCGGGAAGCGCCTCTTTCGTCGGGCAGCGGTTCATCAATAAGGTAATGGCCTTCTAATAACTTCTTTTCTTGCTAGCTCAGCAGTTTAACTCTCGGGGCAGGTTCGATACCTCTTACCATGTAACTTTCCTCTAAAATGTAAAAGACTCTTGGTATAAATTCTATCTCTTTAAACTACAACTTGGGATAGAGAGTGCCTAACCCTCTCGAGCTCCCTTTCATATTGTTTTTGAGGTGACTACGTTTTCTCAACCATTTTTTTTTCGTTTCGTAATGTAATAAGTTTTCCTATCGTGTCACCTCTTAAGTATGGGATTAGCCCCTGCATATGCGGCCTAGTGCCAAATAGGTTTTAAATAAAGTGTATTCGGAGTGCAAGGACGCCTCCTCTCAAGTTGGTATTTTGGAGGCCATGTAATTGTCCTGTTTCTTTATTGAGTAGGCCTCAGTAGGTTGGGTATTTTTTACCCCTGTTTTCATGTGCTTGGAGGTCAACTTGAAGGTGGAGTTTGGTGTGGCCTTTGATAGGCTGGAACTTTGAGAGCGGGTTGCTCTTTCCAAAAAAATTGTTTCTGCATGCCTCGAGGAGGCTTTACTGTGTAATTGGGAGCAAGAGCTCCTGGGCATGATTGGGGTTTTCTGCCCCTTTGTCAAACCTGGTATCTGGCTAAAGTTGGGCTAATTGCTCAAGAATTTTGTGTCTGGCTCTCGGAGTCCAAATCCTGTAACATTGTAATTGTACATGCTCGATTTGTTGTTAGGCTACTGAGTACCTGTTATATTTGTTATTTCTTGATCTTGAAAAGAAAATATAACCTTGTTAAATTTTAAATTAACTTTAATTTCGTAGATTGAGACCTATTCAGCCCAGCACCTTCTTTCACCTCTAACTACCACGGATAACTCCGTAACAAAAGAAAGAAAGAAAGAAAGAAAGAAAGAAAGAAAGAAAGAAAGAAAGAAAGAAAGAAAGAAAGAAAGAAAGAAAGAAAGAAAGAAAGCTCGTTGTATTTATTAGAGGTGGAAACACTGGCGTACTTCTCTCGAGGTTCAAAATACGGGACAATTGCCGTCCCGGATAGGAACTATCCGGGACGCGGGACTTTTAACACGAATACGAATGTCCCGTAAAATCTGGGACGTCTGGCAACCCTGGTTCGAAATGCTGTTTACTGACGCCATACGACTATTTAAAACCGAAGACTGAGAGAACCGTATTGCAGTACTTCAAACCAGTCTGAAATGTGTAACAGGGCGAAGATTTGAACTAATGTACCAGATAAGAAAAAAAAAAATAAATAATAATCGTATGGCCTCAGCTACCGTGTGCAGACATTTCAAGTTGACGCCATCTGGCTGTCTGCTCGTCAATTTCGACGTTCCGTGTTACTCTAGGCCCCCACTAGATGGCAGACCGAGTAATCCGAAAGTCTCTTGGGCTGAGATTTAATTATGGCGGGGGATGAAAGCGAAAGGTGAGTGTTTAAACATTTGTAACAATTTGACGCATTATTAAGCTGAATTGGAAAGATGTAACCGTGTATCTTAGTGCAGCTCAGGTTTGGGTGTGGTGTCTCCGGATCATTTTCCTCAGTCCAGTTTGATGAATGGATCTCTGGACAGCTCGGTCGCCCACATTCTCGCCTCACTCTCCACGCTCACTCCTAAAGCAAACATCACATTCAATGCCATGCTGAGCCCAATAATGGCGCCCCTCCTCAGCCTTAATTAGCCAACTCAATTACAATTCAATTGTAATTAACTTCCTGTTAATCAGTTCCAACAGAACTCTCAACCTTTATGGAACGGTATAATGCATCAGAACTAGTTAGATAATTTGGGGTACCTTCGTCATTGATTCTGTAAGTAAAACTTTCGCTTTGTCTGTGTTTTATGGAAGTGATCATTTGCTTGACTGAAATCTCTACTCATGCCATTTAAAGGCCTTAAGATACAACAAATTCATTTTCAATTATTATTATTATTATTATTCTTATTAAGGGGATGCCTGGCCGAGGCGGTAAAGGCGTGCTCGGTTCGCCCGGAAGGACGTGGGTTCGAATCCCCGTCAGGAAGTCGTAAAATTTAAGAAACGAGATTTCCACTTCCGGAGGTGCATATGGCCCGGAGGTTCACTCAACCTACATCAAAAATGAGTACCAGGTTAATACCTGGGGGCAAAGGCGGCCGGGCGTAGAGCTAACCACTCTACCCCATCACGTGCCGAGGTTAACAATGGTGGAAGCCTTTACCTTCCACTCCTCCAAGGGCCATTATTATTATTATTATTATTATTATTACAAATTACAAGCACAAATATTGGTGGAAACTCTACATGACAAGCCATTAAAGCAGTTTTTTTCGAATTTCGTATGAAAAAAGAATTATTGAACGGAGAAAATTAACAACTCAACATGGACATATTCATAGAGTTAATAAATTAAAATATATAGCAGAATGGATCCAGTCAGATGGACTCGATAACCGAACCCCCCCCCCCCCCAAAAGAAGAAGATGGACATGGCTTATAAACTCACTCAACACCATTGCAACAAACGATCGGTAGTTCGCAGAGAATTGACATCATAGCCTTTAAAGACAACAGTTCTCAGAGATTCATGTTAGATTCGACTGTGAGGTTCGAGCACCATATCGCTCACCCAGAGGGGGTCAATCTATAAAAGATTAAAAAATACAAATTCACTATCCCTTATTAATCTAAATACCACCTTCAGAAAATTGAAATAATGGGGATAATGGTCGGAGCTCCTGGTACCGTATCTCGTCACTTTGTCGCCACGTGGAAGCGCTTCCAACTTCCAATGAAGCTCATGACTCGTTTCCGAGGCTGCACCAAGATCCTGAGACACCACATCCGCAGCGCTGAAATACCACCCTGTTTCTTTATAATTTAGAGTTCTCTTCAGTAGAATTGTATAAAAAATTTGATATTTTTTACCTTGTTCTTAGTGGCAGCCTGAATGTAGAGGAGGTTGTTCTTTAATAAGTGGAAATGTATATAATGTTGAACAAAAGAGGTGAACAAGAAGAAATGGAAAAGGATGAAAGGAAAATGCTTACGAAAATTTTGGAACCCCAAAAGAATAAAGATATTTGGATGAAGAGAAAAAAATGTAAACCTCTACCGCAATATAGAGAAAAGAGAAAATCTCTCTCTCACTCTCTCTCTATCTCTCTCTTAAGACAATATTATGTTCACCTTCACACAATGAGCAACAGAACGCTAACTATGAACATTTTTGATTACATCTTAAAATTAAAACACACCACCGGTTGACTGGAAGAGATACGACGGGATCTACAAACATCGAAGAGCACAGACGGCATCATAACTATACTGAGAGTCAACGTAAGACCTTAGCGGTCCCTTTGATGTTAGTCAGACTTCTGGTCGGTGAAAAGGCTTCCGCAGCGCCAAATAGTTCCCTAGGTTTGTTACTTGTTCATGAAGTCAGGAGCTTCCTTCAGTTTGGTTAGATATTCTGGTGAACCGACTTGATGAATTAAAATTTTTGCCCTGTATAAATATGGAAAATATATCACAGGTTGTATGTTATTCGGGTTCGTTACCAACTCTTATATTTCATACGTAGATGGATGTGAATAGTTATTGTTCTCAGTGGTGTATGTAGCAAAATAATAATAATTTAATATGATATTGATATCGTATTGCACTGTGTACTTAGTAATTTTGTTCGAGTTCATTCCACTGTTGATAAGTTCGCATAATAGGTGGGACGTTGAAGATGGATCCAAGAAAACTGTTGGCAATACTGGCTGCAACAGCGTGTTCACTGTTCAGTATTCATAATGGCTGCCAGCTGTGAGCAAGACGTGTGTGATGCTGTGGCGCTTGAGTTCCCTGTGAAATACTTTAAAGCTAACAAAAGTAGAGGAAAATAAAGTAGAAAATCTAAACCAAATTGTTTTAAACGTTTACAGTAGCCTACGAGATTAGAATCCACTGTGGACTGTGGAAGACGTGAAAAGGTCCGCGCAGCTGATCGGCGTTTCTGTGTACAGTGTTTACGCCGCTCGCTTGGAATGGAAAATCCAAGTCTCCAGGGAAAGAACGATGTGTCAGCTCAGCACTCGCCGTAAATAAAACAGGAAGGGCCTTAACACGGTATGGGAATAGGATCTTTGGCGTATTCGATGATGATGATAATAATAATAATAATAATAATGTGTACTTTACTTTATATTCGCAACCGCACTCTACCTACAGAAATGTTGTCATGAGAGGATCATGAGTTCGTTTTTACCTTCCGAATGACGAGACTACAATATTTACAACATTCCTGGAAGCATTGTATTTTGCAATCCCACTCACCGGTGGGTTTTTCAGCTTTTTTAACTATGAGAAACTGCCGCTGACAGTCGTTGCAAGAGAGCGGAATCGCATACGTATGTTGTAAGTCTCCATGTGCCTCACACAAATCGCATTATGAAACAAAAATAATTCCTGCTTCTCTTGCCTCGGAATTCGTCAGTAATCTGTAGGTTTTAGGTGGTCAATGAAGGAATAAATATGGTACGTAATCAGAGTACAGCTATGTAAAAGGCAGTGATTTAGTTTGATGCTTCACTATTTCAGAATGAAGTACTGTACTTGTCAGATGGACGCACGGCGTTAATGATAAGCTGGTTGTGGCGGAGATGGAGAACAGCGACGAGATGGGAAGGGGGAACAGGGGACGTGCTCACATGCGGAAGGATACTTTTCCTAAGCTCTTAACTTGAATTTCAGTATAACAGGGTGGACTTCCGACGACAAATCATTTCTGCGGGATTTTCCGCTTTTGCAAATTCGACGTCAGCTTCGGAGATTGTTATCAGAGGAACAGTGACAGGCAATCAGCCAACGTATGAAGAAGTTCTGGGAAGAAAAGAAAAGGAAAAATACTGTACCATAGTCTTGGATTCCAAGCTCTCTATAATTGGCCAAATTCTTCTTCTTCTTCTTTTTCATAATAATAATAATAATAATAATAATAATAATAATAATAATAATAATAATAATACATGAAGTATTTCTTGGAAAATACTTCCTTGTAGCTGTGTCAGTACTGACTTTAAAATGCCAACCATATTCATAAGAATAACGCTGTAATTAGTTTCTTAATGACATATTATTTGCATGCAGTACGTAAATCTTGTATCAACATGTCACTGATATCCTTTGACCTGAGAACATGAGTTACTGCTGTAATAAGTAGACTTGTGGTGCTACGAACAACATTCCTGAATGCTTAAGGACTGTTGTGTTGAGACTGGTTATAATGACTGTGAATGATAATCTATGGCACGACTTGAGCTAGTGAACTCTTATCACGAAAACCATGTTATGATCGTGTAATTGGGTAGCAGGCTTTTGATATCTCGAAGGGATTTTTCGTTTTTTTTTGTATCGGGCTCCGTATCACTCGCGCACCGACCTCCACGATATTGCGTGCCAAGGGAATTGATCTGTAGAGAACTCAGCCGGGTGGTTTCGAATTCCGAGAAGAGGGACCTGATAGCCGAGTGACATCGTCACTGGATTCTCACCGATATGGCCATGGGTTGAATCCCGCCCAATGCATATGAGATTTTAAAATGAAAATTCGCATCCCTGCTGTTCAAATTCCACGTAAAACTTGAAGTTCCAAAGTTTTGATCACGAAATCAGTTGATACGCGAAACCACAAGGTTGCTTGCTTTCTTGCTTGCCTTTTTTGGGGGTCCTGAGATTTTGTGCAGGCACACCGAGAAAATCAGATAGCTGTGATTCGGATTTCTGATGATGATGATGATGATGATGATGATGATAATACTGCTAAATCTTATCTCAGTGGTTCACTCAGTTAATCGTAGTCCTTCTGATTTCAAGGTAGTGGTGCGATCACGGCCGAGGTCTGAATGAATTGAGGATATTTCAGTTCGACAACTCCACGTCGTTAGCTCCGGCACGTTAAAGAACTCTTACGAACAATATTTCTGGCAGCCTCGTGTCCCTGAAAGAACTCCCAGAGATAGATAAGAAGGAAAATGACTAGGAACGCATTTAGTAAATCACGGAATCGTATTAGAACATTATTCTGCTCTTTAATAACTTTTTGTTGCAGCAGAGCTTGTGGTTTCTGAACTAGCATCTTTAACCATATAAGAACCCGTAATTGTTCACTTTGATGCTCACAGAAGACTCGTCAGCAGGCATATGTGTATGATGTCTTCGGATTTACGATTATAGTATTGAATTGGCTTGAATTATTGTATTGAAGTGGGTTATGCATTGAGACCTGCACCAATATTCTTCCTTCCAGAGAGCCTGATGTTAATAGTTACAATTACTGGGAGAATGTCTATGCTAATTTGTAACTGAAGCAATTTATTGATTTAAATTATGGTTATCTCACCAGCATAACCTGTCATCAACGGGTAGACAGGTAGTCAGTGTACTGTACATGAAGAAGAAGATGCTATCTCCGTGCATAATTTGTCGATTTCACACCATACGAAATGCCTTCAAGCTTATCATGAACTAACATAATTTAGATTTTAGTAGATGTTAAATATCATGCGACACAGAGGAACATTATCAACTCGTAAAATAAGTAGTAGCACTTTTGACAAATCAGTGTTGTTTATGAAGTTGTTGCTGGGAAGTTTTTAGTGCACCAAGGGAAGACGAAGGGATTCTAGGACATTCCCTCAGCGTAAGGATTAAAACTAGGCTCACTTGTGGATAGAACGAGAAACAACAAGATTGCTTGCTTGTCTTTTTTTCGGGTCCTGAAATTTTCTGCAGGCACACTTTCTTGATATAACAGATCACTGCTAAAATCCGATAGCTAAGATTCGGCTTTCTGATGATAAGTTTATGACTGAAATTGAAAGGTTTGAGTTTCTTCTTTCTTGGCACAAAGTTATTCCGTTGAATTCAACACCGAATATCGATCTTGGTCGGAAGGTTACTTTGCAAGACATAATGAATTTAGATTATTATTATTATTATTATTATTATTATTATTATTATTATTATTATTATTATTTATTTGCATGTATTTCCTCTCTGGATGAAGTTAAGGCACGTCCATGGTTTGCTTTGTTGTTACGAAGGACTGTAGTTGAAGTCGGTCAGTCGTTATCATTGTGCTTCCAAATTTGTGGGTTCGTTTCCGGCTGAGGTCTGTGGTATTTAAGGGTGTTTTTCCTTCCGTTGGTCGAGGAGTGAGTGCTATGCTCAGTTTTTATTTCTATTCTGTGGAAAATGAAGAATGCAATTGAGCTGCCTTGTTGAGTCTTGATTTAGCTGCTTTTTGGGATTTTAGGTGTTCCGTGTCTAACGACCACGGCACTTTCCGTGATATTTGCGATCGCAAACATGTTATTATGATTTCCATTCGGCGTAACCATATTTCAGTACGGTAAAAGGGCAGATATATATGTTTCTCCACTTTCGTTAATAAGTAGTGCAAAAAACTCCATAGGCATGCACCATTGCTGTCAATAAGCCCACGTACTTAGTGTGAAATTTGTCTGACGATGTGTTATTTTAAGGGTTTGTATATGTGTATGTATAATTCATTGGAGCTAGGATAGTGAAACTGTTAGAAATGTGGATCGTGAACGTCAAATTCGCTACTGAAAAACATCGAAAGTAAATGTCTGATTGAACTGCTTCAAACAGCTTTAAAACGTACCGTATGCATATAAAGTTTTATTATCCTGAAGAACACTTCCAAAATTTTCAGTACCGAATACTAATAATCATTCCTGTCTCCAGGAAAGTCAGCAATCTTTTGGAGGTTAGAGCCATTAGGTAAAATGAACAAGTATTCGGGCAAAACAATATCTGACGTCGAATTCTACACAAGAGAGTTTTAATTTTTTTTGGTGATATCTGAAGACATCCGTCTCTGTGATGTAGTAATTAGTGTGATTAGCTACCGCCCCCTGAGGCCCGGGTTCGATTCCCGGCTCTGCCACGAAATTTGAAAAAGTTTTAAGAGGGCTGGAACGGGGTCCACTCAGCCTCGCGAGGTTAAATGAGTAGAGGTGGGTTCGATTCCCACCTCAGCTATCCTGGAAGTGGTTTTCCGTGGTTTCCCACTTCTCCTCCAGGCAAATGCCGGGATGGTACCTAACTTAAGGCCACGGCCGTTTCCTTCCCTCTTTCTTGTCTATCTCCTCCAAACTTTCCATCCCCCCCCCCACAACCCCCCTGTTCAGCATAGCAAGTGATGCCGCCTCGGCGAGGTTCTGGTCATTCTCCCCAGTTGTATCCCCCGACCCAATGTCTCACGCTCCAGGATACTGCTCTTGAGGCGGTAGAGGTTGGATTCCTCGCTGAGTCCGAAGGAAAAACCAACCCTGGAGTGTAAAAAGAAGAAGAAGATATCGTAAGCCATCTCTTTTCAGTTTCGACTCAGTTAATTTTTAACTGTTAGGTTCTTCAGTCTGATGAAACTAATTTTGAATTAAAAAATGTGTAAACTATCTAAATCGGAAACACATACGGTAACAGTATGCAGTAATCTTCTTCTTTTGCTACCACTTTTTCCCACACCTGTGGGGTCGCGGGTGCTAACTGTGTATAGCACATGTGGATTTGGCCCTGTTTTACAGCCGGATGCTCTTCCTGACGCCAACCTTATCTGACGGGATGTAATCAATATGGCGTATTTCTGTGGTGGTTGGTAGTGTGGTATGGTGTTTAAATATGATGAGGAGAGTGTTGGGACGGACACATACACCCAGTCCTCGAGCCAGAAGAACTAATTAGAAGCGATTAAAATCCCCGACCCGACCGCGAATCGAACCCGAAACCCTCTGAACCGAAGGCCAGTACGCTAACCATTCAGCCAACTAGTCGGTAACAGTATACAGTAATATACTTGAAAAACTATGTTGTTGCTTTTTCAATTATAGGCCCTAATACTGTTACCGCATGTGCTTCTTTTTCAAGTAGTTTATAAATTTATTTATTCAAAATTACTTTCGGAAGATTGAAGAGCCTAACAGTAACAAAAAAGTAAAGAACGTGTAGGCATTCTGGTATTTCCAGTGTACAAATTCAGCTGCTGTATTGAGCTAAAAATCCGTATCACTTTGATCTGAAACACTGAATTTCCTTGCGACAAACTTCGTTAAACTGGTACTGATATAATATCTTCTCTCGCTCGTGTTTTACATATCTCCAGTTTCTTATTTATTTCAACTGTAGTTACATTACGAACACATTTGTGATTCTGAAATGACATTTTTTTTGCCATCACTGAAAATTCGTAGCCTTGCGGAAATCGTATTTGCTCTCGTTGAAACAAACTCAGGACCGTCCATTTTCTGTTTCCCGATGAAGACGATAAAGATATCCCCCGAGTGGTTGTGTTAGAGATGATCTCCCGTTCTAGTCGTGATCAGTTCGCAAACGTAAGCTATAACGAATTCGCAAGTTAAGATTTACTGAGGTACCTAGTTGAAAAAGGGGCTGCCTGGCCGAGGCGGTAAAGGCATGCCCGGTTCGCCCGGAAGGACGTGGGTTCGAATCCCCGTCAGGAAGTCGTAAAATTCAAGAAACGAGATTTCTACTTCCGGAGGTGCATATGGCCTGTGGTTCACTCAGCCTACACCAAAAATGAGTACCAGGTTAATTCCTGAGTGCAAAGGCGGCCGGGCATAGAGCTATCACTCTACCCCATCACGTGCCGAGGTTAACAATTGTAAAAGCCTTTACCTTCCACTCCTCCAAGGGCCTTCATGGCCTGTACGGAGGTGACTTTGCTTTCTACCTAGTTGAAAAGTCCACGGGTAGGGTTTCCTACAGCCATGCATTGATTTCAGGTGTGGGATAAGATTTTAGAGTGAGGAAGTGTGACCTTCAGTTAGTTAGAGTCAGACCATGTTTCTGTGAATGCGCTTTGTTTTTTAATATAACGACATTCGGTCCGCAAGATCATACTGCCAGCTCTGTCGAAACACTAAGAAGAGTTACTAAGTAGATAAAATATCGGAAACCGGGCGAGTTGGCCGTGCAGTTAGGGGCGCGTGGCTGTGAGCTTGCATCCGGGAGATAGTGGGGTCGAATCCCACTGTCGGCAGTTCTGAAAATGGTTTTCCGTGGTTTCACATTTTCACACCAGGCAAATGCCGGGGCTGCACCTTAATTAAGGCCACGGCCGCTTCTTTCTAACTCCTAGGTTTTTTCTATCCCGTCGTCGCCATAAGACCTATCTGTGGCGGTGCGACGTAAAGCTACTAAGAAAAAAGAAAATATCGGAAACTGGAGTTTTCGTTATATTGTAAGAGTAAATATAGTATTTTACAGGTTATATTACAAGTGTCGTCGTGGAGTTGGACACAGTACGAAGTCGTGGCTAAAAGACATTGAGGAATGGACAGATATCCACAACGTCCAACAGCTTTTTCACGTGATTCAAGATCGAAGAATGTTTGCCAACGTGACCAACGTCTGACGGACCAGACACAGCTCATTATGATGAAGATAATGATGTTTAAGCTCCGTGGTGTGTGTGTTAACCCTCTACTGCATACTGTTGCCTTTTGGCAACAAATAACTTTTCATCTCTATAAATGGATAATTAATGTAGACAGAGGTAGTTTTACGGCACACCTTCAACTGTACAATCAATTAAACACATATCCCAGTGATGCCTTGTTTTTTTTTACATAACATAAGTCAAAACAGCCCTACAACCAAAGGTACTCCTTCCACCCCGTCAACATCCACGCGAACCAACCACCGTTTATTTTACGTGGGCCCTCCCCATCACATTACCACAGGCTTCAGGAGTACCTCTGGCTCAACCTCAAAGACATTACCGACCTACGGTTCTGCAAGTTGTACTTGCGCCTTGCAGTACGTACCCATGGCCAGTAGGTAGTAATGTTCGGTCTTTGAATGTTAAAAGCTTAGCGTAAAATCGTGAAAAATCGTATATATATTCAACTATGGCAATCCACATCACATATGAGTGTTAAGCTATTAGCCCCAGTTAAGAATTGCTGGTACATCTAATACACTGAACGTATGTTGCGCTTTGTTTTTTAATATAACGACATTCGGTCCGCAAGATCATACTGCCAGCTCTGTCGAAACACTAAGAAGAGTTACTAAGTAGATAAAATATCGGAAACCGGGCGAGTTGGCCGTGCAGTTAGGGGCGCGTGGCTGTGAGCTTGCATCCGGGAGATAGTGGGGTCGAATCCCACTGTCGGCAGTTCTGAAAATGGTTTTCCGTGGTTTCACATTTTCACACCAGGCAAATGCCGGGGCTGCACCTTAATTAAGGCCACGGCCGCTTCTTTCTAACTCCTAGGTTTTTTCTATCCCGTCGTCGCCATAAGACCTATCTGTGGCGGTGCGACGTAAAGCTACTAAGAAAAAAGAAAATATCGGAAACTGGAGTTTTCGTTATATTGTAAGAGTAAATATAGTATTTTACAGGTTATATTACAAGTGTCGTCGTGGAGTTGGACACAGTACGAAGTCGTGGCTAAAAGACATTGAGGAATGGACAGATATCCACAACGTCCAACAGCTTTTTCACGTGATTCAAGATCGAAGAATGTTTGCCAACGTGACCAACGTCTGACGGACCAGACACAGCTCATTATGATGAAGATAATGATGTTTAAGCTCCGTGGTGTGTGTGTTAACCCTCTACTGCATACTGTTGCCTTTTGGCAACAAATAACTTTTCATCTCTATAAATGGATAATTAATGTAGACAGAGGTAGTTTTACGGCACACCTTCAACTGTACAATCAATTAAACACATATCCCAGTGATGCCTTGTTTTTTTTTACATAACATAAGTCAAAACAGCCCTACAACCAAAGGTACTCCTTCCACCCCGTCAACATCCACGCGAACCAACCACCGTTTATTTTACGTGGGCCCTCCCCATCACATTACCACAGGCTTCAGGAGTACCTCTGGCTCAACCTCAAAGACATTACCGACCTACGGTTCTGCAAGTTGTACTTGCGCCTTGCAGTACGTACCCATGGCCAGTAGGTAGTAATGTTCGGTCTTTGAATGTTAAAAGCTTAGCGTAAAATCGTGAAAAATCGTATATATATTCAACTATGGCAATCCACATCACATATGAGTGTTAAGCTATTAGCCCCAGTTAAGAATTGCTGGTACATCTAATACACTGAACGTATGTTGCGCTTTGTTTTTTAATATAACGACATTCGGTCCGCAAGATCATACTGCCAGCTCTGTCGAAACACTAAGAAGAGTTACTAAGTAGATAAAATATCGGAAACCGGGCGAGTTGGCCGTGCAGTTAGGGGCGCGTGGCTGTGAGCTTGCATCCGGGAGATAGTGGGGTCGAATCCCACTGTCGGCAGTTCTGAAAATGGTTTTCCGTGGTTTCACATTTTCACACCAGGCAAATGCCGGGGCTGCACCTTAATTAAGGCCACGGCCGCTTCTTTCTAACTCCTAGGTTTTTTCTATCCCGTCGTCGCCATAAGACCTATCTGTGGCGGTGCGACGTAAAGCTACTAAGAAAAAAGAAAATATCGGAAACTGGAGTTTTCGTTATATTGTAAGAGTAAATATAGTATTTTACAGGTTATATTACAAGTGTCGTCGTGGAGTTGGACACAGTACGAAGTCGTGGCTAAAAGACATTGAGGAATGGACAGATATCCACAACGTCCAACAGCTTTTTCACGTGATTCAAGATCGAAGAATGTTTGCCAACGTGACCAACGTCTGACGGACCAGACACAGCTCATTATGATGAAGATAATGATGTTTAAGCTCCGTGGTGTGTGTGTTAACCCTCTACTGCATACTGTTGCCTTTTGGCAACAAATAACTTTTCATCTCTATAAATGGATAATTAATGTAGACAGAGGTAGTTTTACGGCACACCTTCAACTGTACAATCAATTAAACACATATCCCAGTGATGCCTTGTTTTTTTTTACATAACATAAGTCAAAACAGCCCTACAACCAAAGGTACTCCTTCCACCCCGTCAACATCCACGCGAACCAACCACCGTTTATTTTACGTGGGCCCTCCCCATCACATTACCACAGGCTTCAGGAGTACCTCTGGCTCAACCTCAAAGACATTACCGACCTACGGTTCTGCAAGTTGTACTTGCGCCTTGCAGTACGTACCCATGGCCAGTAGGTAGTAATGTTCGGTCTTTGAATGTTAAAAGCTTAGCGTAAAATCGTGAAAAATCGTATATATATTCAACTATGGCAATCCACATCACATATGAGTGTTAAGCTATTAGCCCCAGTTAAGAATTGCTGGTACATCTAATACACTGAACGTATGTTGCGCTTTGTTTTTTAATATAACGACATTCGGTCCGCAAGATCATACTGCCAGCTCTGTCGAAACACTAAGAAGAGTTACTAAGTAGATAAAATATCGGAAACCGGGCGAGTTGGCCGTGCAGTTAGGGGCGCGTGGCTGTGAGCTTGCATCCGGGAGATAGTGGGGTCGAATCCCACTGTCGGCAGTTCTGAAAATGGTTTTCCGTGGTTTCACATTTTCACACCAGGCAAATGCCGGGGCTGCACCTTAATTAAGGCCACGGCCGCTTCTTTCTAACTCCTAGGTTTTTTCTATCCCGTCGTCGCCATAAGACCTATCTGTGGCGGTGCGACGTAAAGCTACTAAGAAAAAAGAAAATATCGGAAACTGGAGTTTTCGTTATATTGTAAGAGTAAATATAGTATTTTACAGGTTATATTACAAGTGTCGTCGTGGAGTTGGACACAGTACGAAGTCGTGGCTAAAAGACATTGAGGAATGGACAGATATCCACAACGTCCAACAGCTTTTTCACGTGATTCAAGATCGAAGAATGTTTGCCAACGTGACCAACGTCTGACGGACCAGACACAGCTCATTATGATGAAGATAATGATGTTTAAGCTCCGTGGTGTGTGTGTTAAGTACCCTCGCTCCACTCGTCTGGAGCTGGCGAAGGGAAGAACAGGAAACAGCATGCAGATTGGTGGGGCGCGAGACGTTCTATCCAATTGAAACATGAAGGACAACAGATAGACCTGTAGAAATATAAGAAATGTTGAGAAATTGTGGTGTTGTTAGAGAGCGTTGAAGATAAGATGAGCACATATAATCATAAACTGTGAGAAATTATATCGAGATGGTTTTCAGCGAATGATTTGACGAAAAATCATCTGCAGAAGAGAAAATATGGTAGGATGCGTTCATTTAAATTTGATATAAAATAGGATAACAATCTGCCTGCTGTCATTTCTTGATGGATACAGTACTTTCGCATCCATCTCTTGGCACAGGCCAGAGTAAAGTGTAGCTTCCACCGAAGTCACAGTCAACATCCATGGCTGTGATAATATGGAAGTTGCTGGGGTATGGGCAGTGCTAAGTAATGACATTCAGAGCATGACTAGTGCATCTGAGTGTTATGAGAGGTCAGTCGTGCTGGAATAGTACTTTCTGACCCAGTGAGAAAAGCAATGGCAAACTACCTCACTCCTCATATTGCCTAGTACGCCTCATTTTGGTGTTGCCATTGGCTTTTGGGATTTCCTTATAACCGCACAACCTTTGGTGGTGCTATTTGAGGATCCAACCAGCCTCTGGGCTGATGACCTAACGGACAGACAGGATAACAATGGCAGTAATGAAATGGCGTATGGCTTTTAGTGCCTGGAGTGCCCAAGGACAAGTTCGGCTCGCCAGATGAAGGTCTTCTGATTTGACACCCGTAGGTGACCTGCGCGTCGTGATGAGGATGAAATGGTGATGAAGACGACACATACACCCAGCCCCAGTGCCAGCGGAATTAACCGATTATGGTTAAAATTTCTGACCCTGCCGGGAATCGAACCCGGAACCCCTGTGGTGAAAGGCCAGCACGCTAACCATTTAGCCAAGGAGTCGGACAATGGCAATAGTGAAGGCAAGGTATAAATATGATAAATTAGATGTAGGTTACAATGGTTTCATAGACTGGCGGTTATCATCGGATAGAGTTGTATGGTGGGCTGCATGAAGCCAATCTGAAAATAAACATTTCGGAGTTCGTCTCTGAAATCTTGAAGTACTGCAACACTTTGAACTGAATAACTTAGGATAGATCCTTAACTATTAAACGTGGTCGCTGAGGTGAAACCACGAAACAACATCTTTCAGAAATTAGCTGGCATCTCACGGGTTGCTAGTGCATCTGTGTATAGCGCCCTTATGGCGACGAAGGGATAGGACAGGGCAAGGGCTGGGGAGAAAGCGATCGTGGCCTTAATAATGAAGGAAAAGCCGTAGAAGTTACCTGGTGTGAAAATGGGGAAACTAAGGAGAATCGATCTTTAGGTGTCCCAAATAAGGAGTTCGAACCCAAATTATTCCGGCCGAGCTCGATAGCTGCATTCGCTTAAGTGCGGCCAGTATCCAGTATTCGGGAGATAGTAGGTTCGAATCCTACTGTCAGCAGCACTGAAGATGGTTTTCCGTGGCTTCCCATTTTCATACCAAGCAAATGCTGGAGTTGTACCTTAATTAAGGCCACGGCCTCTTCCTTCCCAGTCCTAGCATTTTTCTGTCCCTTCGTCGCCATAAGACATCTGTGTCGGTGCGACGAAAAGCCAATAGCAAAAAAAAAAATAAAAAAAAAAATCCGAATGCACGTTCGCGGCTACGTGACGAACTGGGGAGCCAACTCGCTCGGTGCCTTGTTTTGCCCTCGGCATTCTTACTTCACCATATAATAAATAATTAGTAGTTTCTGTTAGTGAGGATGTTTCACTTCACACCAAGAAGGACCTTCTCATTACATTATTATTGTTGCTACTACTTTATTTGAGGGGCCTGAAATATTGTGGACAACAACATTCAATATCGATAGAAAGGACCTCATTCGTATGAAGTAATGAAGCCTTACACAAGTAACCAATTACACTGACAGTTGTCACATCTAGCTTATCAAGCTATAGACTCAGGTCCGAGGGGAAATGTTACACATGTCAACGACCTCTGTCTTTCAATTTATATTTATGGAAATATCCTTATCATGACATTTTATACTTCGTATACTTCTTGTCTGATTTTTTGATTTAAGTCTTGGCTCAGACAAAGCTGGCTTTCTGACCCTTGGCTGTCTGATTTCATCAGTACATTCCATTTTGAACGTGCTCAAATACGCCAGCTTATGTTGCTAAATTTACCTGCAAGTAAAATAACTCCTGCGGAAAAAATCTAAATATGGTTAATAGGAGGAAAAACCAAGGAAATCACTAGTATCAACACAAAACAATTAGTTACTTATTATTGAACGTAGAGTTTCGTGGCTCATTATCTTCTTCTTCTTCTGCGCAAATGGGCTACTTAGGACTACGCGGAATCAACATTATTTTGTTAAGCTTTCCTTCTTGCCCAGTAGTTCTTCATTTAAATCGATTGTTGTGGTTTCTGTTCTTATGACCAAGTACGTCATGTTGGTTCCTTCTCGTCTTCCTCAAATCCCCTTGTGTGAATGATTTTCTTGATTAATTCCTATCGTGCAGGTTTGGTGATCCTAATTCAGTGACGTCTTTCTCTATGTGCTTATACCACTTTGATCACGTACATTTGATTTGCAAAATTTGTGTATTCTATAAGTCATTGTCATTTCTTTTTTTTGCCATTTGCTTTACGTCGCACCGACACAGGTATGTCTTATGGCGACGATGGGATAGGAAAGGTCTAGGAATTGGAAGGAAGCGGCCGTGGCCTTAATTAAGGTACAGTCCCGGCATTTGCCTGGTGTGAAAATGGGAAACCACGGAAAACCATCTTCAGGGCTGCCGACAGTGGGGCTCGAACCCACTATCTCCCGATTACTGGATATTGGCCGCACTTAAGCGACTGCAGCTATCGAGCTCGGTCATTGTCATTTATTAAAATAAATAAATAAATAAATAAATAAATAAATAAATAAATAAATAAATAAATAAATAAATAAATAAATAAATAAATAAATACATTTTCTGAATTATATCCCCTTTTAATTAACTAGTCTAACACAATAAGCCGAGCTTTCTGCCAAGTTCCATTGGCTTTCGTCAGGGCAAAGCATGTGAAATTCTGTAGTTTAGCCTGGTTTGTACTATTACTGTTAGGTTCCGTGATTTTCACTGCTGTTTCTCCTGATGTATAGCCGTTTCTCTTCATGGATGCTGTCAGTTCTCTTAATGCACTCGCAGCTGTGACCTTGCATTCGTGAGATAGTGGGTTCGAACCCCACTGTCGGCAGCCCTGAATATAGTTTTCCGTGGTTTTCCATTTGTACACAACGCATATGCTGGGGCTGTACCTTAATTAAGACCACGACTGCTTCCTTCCCACTCCTTGCCCTTTCCTATCCCATCGTCGACATAAGACCTATCTGTGTCGGTGTGACGTAAAGCACATTGTAAAATACTTAACGCACTCGAGCGGTCATCGCGCCTGTGAAAGACTTCTATACTCGACTTGTGAGGGAAGCCATTGAGATAGAGTTGCACCCAAATAACTTCAACAGGGAAGATGGCTTTAAGTTGTCAAATACATGGAGACCTGTACTACAGAAATACGTGCGCAACACCACCATGGCACAGCGCGACGCTCTCCAGAAACTGCAGGCAGAGGGCGAAGATTCAGTCATTTCCTTCCCAACCACCATACCACAGTGCGACGATCCGTAAGTCGCAGTTAGTAGGGGGCCGTGACTTCCACGTTCCTTGAAGAGTTTCTATGTTCACTGTCAGCAGCAGACCTTCATATGCTTTGCCCTGATGAAACAATGAAACTTGACTGAAATTTCGGCTTTTTTTTTTTTGTTAGACTCGTTAAGAAAAAGTGGCTTTAACATTTATTTATTTAATATAATATTAGTTACTGTTTAATTAAATAACATTTCGGTCATTTGTTCAATAATTCATCGTGTTACCATAACAAAAATACTTCGACAGAGAATTCTTCCTGTGCAGGAATGTGCGAGAGCATTTTAACAATTCGTGTTTATGAAGGAAACTGTCTTTGGCGTATTGACATCAATTAAAACATGCACCCATAGGCACCTCCCCGTTAGATCTACACTAGCAGCGTTACGAAAACTGGGCTAATTTCAAACGCCTACAGCTCTCTTCGTTTACATCCGATCCTAATAGAACACAGAGTGTTCTATATAGCAATAGTGTCTCAGTTCCGCAAAATACAAACTATTCTTCCGAAAAATTTGTAGATGTAACGTCATCAGAAAGAAAGGCTACGAAAATCTTAGCTCGAAACTTTTAACGCTATATCTTCTTCTTCTTTTTTTGCTATTTGCTTATGGCGACGATGGGAGAGGAAAGGCCTAGGAATGGGAAGGAAGCGGCCATGACCTTAATAAAGGTACAGCTCCAGCATTTGCCTGGGGTGAAAATGGGAAACCACGGAAAACCATCTTCAGGGCTGCCGACAGTGGGGTTCGAACCCACAATCTCCCGGATACGAGCTGATAGCTGCCCGCTCTTAACCACACCGCCAACTCGCCCGGTACTATAACTTCTTTTTTTTTGCTAGGGGCTTTACGTCGCACCGACACAGATAGGTCTTATGGCGACGATGGGATAGGAAAGGCCTAGGAGTTGGAAGGAAGCGGCCGTGGCCTTAATTAAGGTACAGCCCCAGCATTTGCCTGGTGTGAGAATGGGAAACCACGGAAAACCATCTTCAGGGCTGCCGATAGTGGGATTCGAACCTACTATCTCCCGGATGCAAGCTCACAGCCGCGCGCCTCTACGCGCACGGCCAACTCGCCCGGTACTATAACTTCTACAGGTGAAACCGCAGGGAAGCGAGTGAGGGAATAAAGGTGTCAGGGCACTCTTCTATGAGGAAAAATATTTGTTAACATATTTTTGAAGAACCTTGAAAAATACACACAAACTGTCTGTTGCTTCGAAAAACATGGCTCCCATAAAGAATAGATACAGAAATCAATTCCACCAAAAAGACGAACTGAGCGTTAAGAAAAAGCTGGCCACGTCCGACACTGAGTGCGTGCGTGAACTCAGACAACGTCGTAAAGCTCCTGCACTCGGCAGATCAATGGAGCTATTAGGACTAAAAAAAATGAAAGTCTGTAGTTGTAACTTAAGTTCTGACACGACATTAACGCGTGCATTTCAGTCTGCATTGAAAGGCTCTGATTCTTTTTAAACTTACACATATTTGTCCGGCTCCTTTATTGAATGGCGAGTATCGAGGTTCAAAGGGTCTTAGGTTCGTTTCCCGACAGGGTCAGGGACTTTAGCCACGTCTGGTTAATTCCTCTGATTCGGGGGATGATTTCTATAGATAGCATTCCATACGATTAAATAGTATTTAATGTGAGTCCTTATCAGAGTTGTATATAATACCATAAGTGTTGCTAGGTTTCATAAATGTGGTATGCAGTACCGGCCGTAGGACTAAATTGTTACATTCTGGAGATGGTTGATGCGAGCTGTACCATCGGCGGTCCTGAAGATGATTTTCCTTAATATCAAGATAAATGTCAGGACTATACCTTAATTAAGGCCACAACCAAAGTCTACCTTCCAAGTCCTGGTTAACGTCGCCACGAATGTTAGAAAGTTAGCGCGACGCTAAACAAGTAACGAAAGGTTTGAAAAATCCTTAGAGTATCTGTGTATCCACCATTTTGAAAGTTCTCTTCTACAACCACGAAAAGCCATCTTCAGGGCTGCCGACAGTGGGGTTCGAACCCACTATCTTCCGGATGCAAGCTCACAGCTGTGCGCCCCTAACCACACGGCCAACTCGCCCGGTGAAACTTCTTTTCTGCCTGAACACGTAGCCTCCGTGGCTCAAGCGGCATCGCGTCGGCTTTTCACCGCTGGGTTCCGTGGTTCAAATCCCGATTACTCCATGTGAGATTTGTGCTGGACAAAGGGGAGGTAGGACAGTTTTCCTCCGGGTACTCCGGTGTTTCCTATCATTATTCACTCCAGCAACACTCTCCAAAATAATTTCAATTCATCTATCAGTTATTAATCGTTGCCCCAGAGGAGTGCGACAGACTTCGGCAGCCGGCTTAATTCCTATCCTCGCCGCTACATGGGGGCTTCATTCATTTCAATCCTGACCCGATCGAATGACTGGAAACAGACCGTGGATTTTCATTTTTCATTTCTATCTGAACAGATCTATAAGTTAATCCTATTTAATAATTTCCGTCAATTTTAAAATTATATTTGTTTGCTTCGAGTTCATCTTTTTTCTTTGTTAATATAATCTACTACAAAATGTTTTCATTCCTCCCCTGAAGAGGGAGGCGGGCCTCCTGGACGGTGATGCCACCTCTCAGGCCAGGAGATTTATGTTGGAGAAGGAGATGTGCGGAGATGATTAGAGGGTTGGCGGCCGTGGCCTGTACTAAGAACCTTAGTGCTGGAGAATCGAAAACCATGGAAAACCATTCTCAGGACAGCCGACGGTGGGGACCATCCGTGGCCACTTGTGGGCCGAGACCCACTCTGCATCAGCCGCCCATAAAATCTACTTTACCCCGCAAAGAAGTTGATATAGCACTGGAAGGTAACAACGAGATATTCATTCGTCTGCGATAACATCGAATAGGGTTATCAATATAAATACAATTATAATTTTGTCTCTAAGTAGTATAATTGGATGGTTCGGCGGCCACCTCCACCTCAGGCTCCCAGTGGCCACCTCCACCTCCACCTCAGCCAGAGGCCTCCCAGTGGCCACCTCCACCTCCACCTCAGCCAGAGGCCTCCCAGATGCCTCCTCCACCTCCACCTCAGCCAGAGGCCTCCCAGAGGTCTCCTCCACCTCCCGCGGGAAATTTGAATTTGTAAACAAAGCCACGTGCTTTTTGACAGCTGTCATCGACAACAACGCATCGCTAACCTCAGTACTGCCATCTTGACGGGCCTAAACCTCAGTAGTGCCAACTTAACCTAACTAGCGTGAGGTAAACAAAGTCACGTGCTTTTTGACAACCACGTGCTTTTTGACAGATTTGTAAACAAAGCCACGTGCTTTTTGACAGCTGTCATCGACAACAACGCATCGCAAACCTCAGTACTACCATCTTGACGGGCCTAAACCCCAGTAGTGCCAACTTAACCTAACTAGCATGAGGTAAACAAAGCCACGTGTTTTTTGACAGCCACGTGCTTTTTGACAGATTTGTAAACAAAGCCACGTGCTTTTTGACAGACAACAACGCATCGCTAACCTCAGTACTGCCATCTTGACGGGAATAAACCTCGGTGGTACCAACTTAACCTAACTAGCTCGAGATAAACAAAGCCACGTGCTTTTTGACAGCCACGTGCTTTTTGACAGCTGTCATTCGCCATCTTTAAACTACAGAGCGCTGTGCTGCCCTCTTTCGTCACCTGTCATCGGCAGTGCTGCCATCTTGGCGGGCCTAAACCTTAGTGCTACCAACTTAACCTCACTAGCTCGAGATAAACAAATCCACGTGCTTTTTGACAGCCACGTGCTTTTTTGACAGCTGTCATCCGCCATCTTTAATCCATAGAGCACAGTGCTGCCCTCTTTAGCTACTTACCTTTGAAATGTAGTGGCGGATAATTTGAAAAAATGCTTTTTTGACTGCAGCCATCTTTGAGCACCGTGCTACACTCTTTAGCTAGTTACCTTTGAAATGTGGTGGCAGGCAATTCCACATGACAGCAGTCATCTTTAATCAAGAGAGCACCGTGCTGCCCTCTATGTGGTGGCGGCAAATTGAAAAATTCTACATGCTCTTGTTTGGAAACAAACTCACGCGCTTTTTTGACAGCCGTCATCCGCCATCTTTAATCAACAGAGCACAGTGCTGTACTCTTTAGCTAGATACCTTTGAAATGTGGTGGCGGCAATTTGAAAAATTCTATGTGCTCTTGTTGGGAAACAAAGCCACGTGCTTTTTTGACAGCTGTCATCCGCCATCTTTAATCAATAGAGCACTGTGCTGCTATCATGCGGGCAATTTCGTCAGCTGTCATCCGCCATCTTTAATCCAGAGAGAACAGTGCTGCACTCTATGTGGTGGCGGTAAATTCCATGTGCTTTACAAACCTATGTGCTTTTCTGACAGCTGTCATCCGCCATCTTTAATCTAGAGAGAACAGTGCTGCACTCTATGTGGTGGCGGCAAATTCCACGTGCTTTACAAACCTATGCGCTTTTCTGTCATCCACCATCTTTAATCTAGAGAGAACAGTGCTGCACTCTATGCGGTGGCGGCAAATTCTACGTGCTTTACAAACCTATGCGCTTTTCTGTCATCCACCATCTTTAATCTAGAGAGAACAGTGCTGCACTCTATGTGGTGGCGGCAAATTCTACGTGCTCTTATTTGGAAACAAATTCTACTCGCTCTTCAGCTGTCATCCACCATCTTTAATCAAGAGAGCACCGTGCTGCCCTCTTTGTGGTGGCGGATAATTTGAAAAAATTCAGCAGCCATCTTTAATCCAGAGAGAACAGTGCTGCCCTCTTTAGCTACTTACCTTTGAGGCGGTTAATTTGAAAAATTCTTTTCGACAAGCTGCCATCTTTAATCCAGAGATAACAGTGTTGCCCTCTTTAGCTACTTACCTTTGAGGCGGTTAATTTGAAAAATTCTAGCTGCCATCTTTAATGAAAAGAGCATCGTGGTGCTATCTTGCGGGTAATATTTTACGTCACAGCTGTCATCCACCATCTTGCATTGCTAACCTTAGTGCTGCCCTCTTTAGCTACTTACCTTTGACAAGCTGTCACCCGCCATATTGCATCGCAAACCTCAGTGCTGCACTCTATGTGGTGGCGGATAACTTGAAAAAATCTTTTTGACAAGCAGCCATCTTTAATCAACAGAGCACCGTGCTGACATCTTTAGCTACCGCCATCTTACATCGCTTACCTCGCTGCTGCACTCTATGTGGTGGCGGTAAATTCGAACAAGTTTAATCACGCATCGGGAAAGCTAGAGTAAGCACGTGCTGTTGTGATGACATCATCATACATGTTTAGACTTGTCCGTTTTCTTAAGAGTAAGTCGATGTAAAGGAATGTGGTAGCGGTAAATTCGAACGAGTTTAAACATGCATCGGGAAAGCTAGAGTAAGCACGTGCTGTTGTGATGACGTCATTGTGCATGTTTAGACCTGATCGTTTTTCTTAAGAGTAAGTCGGAGTAAAGCAATGCAATAAGTACAACATTTTTGAATGCGATCAAATATTTATTTACAAATGTACTACAACAGTGTTCGTTTTTTTTTGCTGCTGACAAGGTTGGTGTGCTTCTTAAGAACGTATGCTTCCGAAATGCCTCCTGCAACATTCAAATTAAACAAAGCATTTAGAAATATATTATACTAAGTATGTTATGCTTTACAGAGAAGATCATGTACTTCTTACCTTGCTGTTATTCCTTTTCGGAATCATCATCATCATCATGAAGTACTAGAGAAAGTTCATTCATACACTGTGTACAGTGTTCAATCCTCGGATTTGGTCCATCCCAATCATCATCACCATTTTCTCCTCGATGCTTGTAATGTCGCTCACAAATTCTGCATAAAGCTACTTCGATTGACATCTTACTGTGTAGAGGAAGGATGTCCCAAAAATTATGTACGTAAGAGGCAGCGTACGTATATAAAAATCCTGGTGGTAAGTATTGAATAAGATGTTTCGGCATCGACGATCTACGTTTATAGAACATCTTAATAGCCTCACTCACTCGTGAAACATAAATAAGATGTTGCGTATGAGCATGCAAACAGCATGCACATTTACAGTTTTGTTCCATAGCGTACGATGTCGAAGCACACACTAATGAAAATGATAAAGATCTATTCTTATTTATAGTCTCGTAACAATATTCGTTAGCGGATGGTAAGTAACATCACTCATATGAATAATAAGACAATAGGCTGCTGTGTTAGCAGGTATGTTTTCAGATGTTTCAAATTCTAAACGAATATCAACTGGAGATTCTTTTATAAATTCTTCATGATAAGAGCAGTCTATAACTACAATCGGTGCTTTATTTTTAAATTCTTGAGGTGTAAATAGCGGACGATCTTCTTTCTGATAATACGATGATTGAAATTTACAAAACATGTCATAGAGCATCCCAAACTTATTTTTCTCAAAGTTAATGTCGATGTTTTCGTAGGGATACGTAATTCCATTGAGATATAGTCTAACGTGTCTTAATTTGCAGTGATCAAACAGTGAGCTATCTTTTTCGTGATTGAATTTACGATTAGTTTGAAATCCAAAAATAATGTACAAGGGCTTCTCAGTAAAACGTGATGTTTTAACTGCCCAGCTATGCTTGTTTGTAGGTGGTAACACAGGATATTCATGCAGCTCCCATCTTCTAAAACGTATAGGTAATGGTGTATCATTTTCTACAATCTTGAGCAATCGAAGTTTTTCACGATCAGATAAGGTTACATGTGGGATCCGCCACAGTATACGATGCAGTGTTATTTTCGATTCTACAGGTGTTTCTACTGCTTTAAGAGAATTGTAATCACTTCGATCACGGATTAGAATAAGCTCTTGTTTTACGTTGATTATAATACGTGTAAAGTCTTCTGCGAATCCAAAAATATGTTTCAGTGATAACATACCCGTAAAAGTTCCATCCTCATTAATCATCCAGTTGTTAGTAGCTTTTGGACACCATCCAGCCATCCGCAAAAGATTACTTTCTTCATCACAGAAAGAAGGGTAGAGTTTCATTGCGCTTGTAATACCAACATTCTTCGTTCGATCTATTTCAACATTATTTACTTCATATCGCGCTTCAGAAAAGAGAAAAGCTAGAGCATGGTTGTTTAGTTGTGAAGTGCTTGGTCCACTTCCATCAGACTTTTCTAATCGTCCTTCAATATAGAGGTAGCTTTCGTGTGGTAAGGTGTAAACATCTTGTTGGTTAATAATAAAATGAATTTCATCATTGTTATTTAATCCAAACGTAAAAGGTTGATAGGAATGAAGCTCACTTCGTA
The DNA here is from genome assembly GCF_040414725.1 of Anabrus simplex. Classification (NCBI taxonomy): domain Eukaryota; kingdom Metazoa; phylum Arthropoda; class Insecta; order Orthoptera; family Tettigoniidae; genus Anabrus; species Anabrus simplex. Next base: position 349,608,508 of record NC_090267.1, on the reverse strand, counting down.
CTACACCTTCACGACTTTCTACTGTATTCGTAATGTCTAGCATTTCTTCCATTCTGTTGTAGTAGTGTATATCCTAAATCTTGGAGTATCTGCTTATGGGTATCTGTTAACTCGATGAGTCTCTGCACACATGTAGTATGCCTTCGGAATGTACACCGTGTTTTATAGATGGTTTTCATACTGGTTTAAGATGTAGTTTGTAAGCTACGTACGCGTGCTGATCTAAATGAATAAGCTGATTATGTTTATTTACAAGTCTAAGAGTAATGTTGCTAATGTGTTTTACAGACACAGGATGATAAAGAACTACTGCTGGTTTCTCACAAATAGTATATCCACGTTCCTCTGTAAAAATAAAGTCGTGCAGGACGTGCGAAGGTTGTAGATTACTATTCAAGTCTGTAATAATATTACAAGTAATGTTCACATTATAATCATCGAAGAGTTTTATAGGTTGATCAGACTCGTAACGTACGTTCGGTAGGAGCTCCCTCGATGAAAATCCAAGCAGTGGACCAATCGAATCAGGTTGTGATTTGAAGTCAATCTTAAATGATGATTCAATAACACATTTGTGCGTAATGTTGCTTATAGTGATTGAGAACTTGTAATTATGATTACTAAAACTATCTTCCCCAAACTGATCAATTAACGTACTTTCAATATAGTCGTGAATATCATCTACTGTATAACTACCTGAGGGTAGTGTTAGCACATACTCGTCGTAATAGAACTTGTTTAAACCATCACGCACATTATAGATTTTATTGTAGCTTTCAAACGATACTAGTCCAAGACTATGCGGCTGATAACCAAGTTCGATTGGTGGATTAAAATAGACGGTTGTTTCAGGTCCTTCTCCACGTACAGCAAACGTTCTTTCACTGTTCGTCATCACGTAGATACTAATACTCTTTCTCTACTGTCTGGGTTTGATATAAGAACATAAGACATAATCGTCCGCACATGCGTGTATTAAAGTTTTGCACACGGTTTTTATTGTAAACAATGTCTGCACTGCTTCCGAAATAACGTATGAGCTCAAAAGGAGGAGGTAAATCTCCATAGCTATCAAAATACCATACTTTAGATTTACGTTTTACATAAGCAACGTAATGAGTTCCAGGTCCACGACTGTCGTCCAAGTTAATTACGGCACTTTCACGTTCACGTGGACGTGCTGGTAGTTGATCACGCATATACACTCCTCGAAAATAATGAATTCCTAGTTGTTTAGCAAACGTAAAAACTTCATCATGCGTTAGAGCTCGATATGGCAGTGCATTCAGTAGACGTTTTTTGGAGAAATGTAGATACCAAGCCCTTTCTTGTATGGCGCTAGCTTCATGTTCACACCTTTGCCTCGTAACGCAATTGCCTCCATCGTCTTGTTATGACGTTCACTCTCTTTCAACTGTTGTTTCGCTTCTTCTACAGCTTTGACAGTTCTCGCTACAGCACCAGCACCACCTAGCAATGACCCTAAAGCTGCTAAGCCAGCAAACAGCGCAGGAAGAAATCCTCCTCGTTTTGGTACAGGAATAATTCGCGCACGTTTACTAAATATTGCTCTGCACTTTGGAGAAATTCTCGCTCTTGCTGCGCGTAACGCCTTAGTAATAGCTACACGAGGATTGTATTCCCCTCGAATAGCTTTTTGCGCAGCCTTTATAACATCTTTCCATCCAACAGTTTTTACTTTCTTCTTCTTCTTCATGTCGTTTGGATATCGTTGTTTCACCATGCTGGACACGACTTTACTAGTCAAGAGCAAATCATAAAGTAACCGTTGCCTCTTGTTTCGTTTAATATATATATTACTATTACGTACTTTATGATTCAGTTATCATGAAGATTATAAAGCAGCAAGACACGCTACCTGTTACGAACATTGTACCACATCTCTTACCTAGTTCTAGTACAACTACAAGAAAACGTCATGGAACGTTGTTTCCTTTTACTGTTCGATGTATTATATCAGGTCCGTCGGGATGCGGTAAAACAAATCTTTTACTCACACTTATTACTTCTGTAAATGGTATACGCTTCGAGAATATTTACGTTTTCGCAAAGTCACTCTATCAGCCGCTATATACTATTCTACAAACTGTAATACACGATCTAGTTAAAGATGGAATAAGATATTTTAAATTTAATTCACATGAGCAAGTACCATCACCAGACGATGTGCTTCCTAATTCTCTAATGATCTTTGATGATGTCGCAACAGAACAGCAAAACGTTATTCGTGCATTCTTTAGTATGGGTCGACATAAATATGTTGATTGCATCTATTTGTGCCAAACCTATTCTCGTGTGCCCAAGCAGTTGATACGCGACAACGCAAATGTTATTGTGCTTTTTCGGCAAGATGAGCGCAACATGCGACATGTGTATAACGATCATGTTAACACTGATATGACATTCGATGACTTTAAACGTATGTGTGCTAAATGTTGGTCATTACACCGTTACAGCTTTTTAGTTATTGATAAAGAAAGTGATGTACAGCATGGACGATATCGCATGGGTTTCGATCATTTTATATGCATTAACACAGAATTACAGTAACTACTTGATTAAAAACCACCATCATGTTAACATCTAGCAAGGAGATCACAAAACATATCATCCAAGCTCGAAACAATATTCGACGGAAATTTAAAGAGCTTAAACGTATTCAAGCAGACACGGATTTATTTTTAAAAACACAACTAAGTACACCACTCAAAGAAATTTTTAATTCTACTTCATTACCGCAGTCTACTTCAAGTTTTGCTTCTATGCAAACATCATATCATAAAGAGAAGCATGAAGAAGAAAAGCATGAAGAAGATACGGAAGAGAAGAAGCAGGATGTAGATCAAGAAGAGGAAGATAAGGAAGAAGAAGAAGAAGAAGAAGAACTTAATGATGCATCACCATCTAAGCGTGTTGAGTTTTTAACTACAGATGTTATTGCAGAAACACCTACTACATCGACGCAAAATCTACCATCTTTGTCTGAGGTTATGATTACACCAGAGTATCGCAATCAGTTTAAAACTTTTATTCAAGATACCTATGGATCTCTCTTTGCACCTTATATAGAAAAACTTTTTACAGGACAAACTGACACTACCTATGGTATTCGCTACGAAGATGACTGTTTCCGGATAGGAAATTCAAATGTTAAGATTAATAGCAACAAACTCATTGTAAAAGGTGTTACCTATAAACCTACGAAAGGACTCTTAGAACTTCTTTTCTCACGAATACCTGACAAGGATATAATTTTACAAGATGATCTTAAAAAGTATAAAGCAATACTTTTTGCTACCGATGCAACACGACGTAATTACAAGAGAACAGAAGCTGTAAATGCGAATAAGAGTTACAAGTATCGTGAGTTTATTTCTAAGCTGTTTCCGACTGCACGTAGTCTAGACGTTATCTACAAGCCTTTGTTGCCGTATGTGGATGTAAGATACTGGAATGACCCAAACTTACTCGTTGAACGATTACAACTTTTAAGAGCATCGCAAGAGGCTGGTCACACTGGTCACGGATCAGAAATTCTAGAAATAGAAAGAGAACTACGTTATGCCGGTATTATTTTGTAATGGCTCGTCAAGAGAAGATCTCACCTGTAAAGGTAAACATCGCACATGAGTTACATAAACCAGCACGTCGCACCTACTGTCGCAGACGCGTTATTACACGAGGAAAAGATGATCTCTGGCAAGCAGACTTAGTAGAAATGATTCCATATGCTTCTAGTAATAAGGGCTATAAGTATCTACTTACTGTTATCGACGTGTACTCAAAGTTTGCTTTTGCACAACCCGTGCGTTCTAAAACAGCAGCTCAAGTTAAAGAAGCATTTAAACATATTGTTGAAGAATCGAAACGCTGCCCAAGGCTTCTTCAAACTGATCAAGGTAAAGAGTTTTACAACAAGGATTTTTCTTCTTACCTCAAGTTACTTGGCATTCAACACTACTCTACGTTCAGTAATCTCAAGGCAAGTGTTGTAGAACGCTTTAATCGTACACTCAAAACAATGATGTGGCGAGAATTTACAGCGCAAGGTTCATATCGTTGGATTGATCTGCTACCTAGACTTTTATCTACCTACAACGATACACCTCATCGCACTATCGGAACAAAGCCACGTCTTGTTACAAAGAATACACCTCGTCTAGATGCTATTCATCTTGTAATCAAAACAGCTGATCCACGTCGCTATCGCTTTAAAGAAGGTGATTTCGTTCGCATCAGCAAACACAAGTCTATCTTTGCAAAAGGATACACACCTAACTGGAGCACTGAAATTTTTCAAATCAGAAGTGTTAAGCTTACTAATCCAGTTACGTATTTACTTCGCGATCTCAGAGGACAGCCTATTGAAGGAGGATTCTACATCGAAGAACTGCAGAAAACAAAATATCCTGATCACTATTTAGTTGAACGTGTTATTCGACGTCGTGGTAATAAACTGTATGTTAAATGGCTTGGTTTTAATAACAGCTTTAATTCATGGATTAATAAAGAGGATGTACTTTAAATCTTATGTGTGTTTTCTTTTAATCCTCTACGTTTCCTTTCTTCTAAGTCACTAGGACATGCTGTAGGATTAAACAACACCTGTAATATGTTTTGACAATTCATATTTATTTTAGACTATATACATACATTTTTATCCTTTGTTCATGTTACGGTCTTTGACACTCAGTTTTCGTTTTATTACACCAACAACGACAAGTGCTGCTATATTCTTCTGAGCAGCTAAAGCACTAGGTAATAACACATACACACACAGCATAACTTTACGAAGCAGATTTTAACAGCTACACGACATACTCTATGCAGGCAGCATGTAACTACATGTCAGGCGAACGTGTTCTAGGGCCGCAGGGGAGATGAAGCACGAAGAAAAGAAGATCAATCACTCTATTGATGAGTCCACGCCCAACATGCTTCCTCATCTTTCTCCCAGCACGTTTCTTCACCTTTTCCTTGTTTACTCTCTCCACAGCCATGATAAGTGTTTATAAGCGAAGACAACTCGTTAGTTTTAGGTCCGTGATACAGTTTAATTAGTTGACATGTACGGCACTGTCTCACAGAAGGTCTTCTAGCTAAACTCACGTGTTCATGATGTAAACTACACGTTTGAAGCTCTGACAAAACAGGATCTTGAGTCCACTCACGAGGCACCTTATCCCAAATCTTCTTTACAGCATTCGCAGCTACATTGACCAAAAATGCCTTTGGTAATGCATTTAACTCTTCTTCAGTAAAAGTGTTTAGTTTCTTTTTGCATGCATAAAACTTTACGATCGCCTTTTCAACTGCGTTACACTTAGTATCTGTTAGAAATGACATGATGTCTTTACTCTACAAATGTTTCTTTTACACTAAGGTTATTTCGACACTGCAGTTTACATATGTTGTTCACTTCCCGGCATGCACTGCGACACAACCAATCAAAGAGCATGCATACATGTTGTAAAGACTGTTTAGTTGTTTCTCTACTATGCTCTTTCGGAAGAGTTTTAAATGATGGGCACCCCAATTCATGCATGTCGATAACTTCACATGATGATGGTAGAAAATCACGCAACCATTCTTTCTTTTCACAACCCTTTAAAAGAACAAGATCTGCTCTTGACAAATGTGCATTCATCATTAAAGGTAGAAAACGATAAGGTATTCCTTTTTCTTCCCACTTCAAACCTAAATTGTTTTCAATCCACTGAGTCTGCTTTTTATCTTCATCTGTTTGCAAACAGTAAGGGAACGGTGGACTAAATACTAAACTAACAAGTTTTGGGGCCCACAACACACAGCAATCTAACACAGCCACCTCTTTAAACACAAACTTGTTTCCGTTTACTTTAAAGCCTTGCACATCAACTATTAATGTTTTCGTCATGTTTGCACTCCACACTCTATCACTGTTTCCCGAAGACTAAAGCTTTTAGTCAACGAACGGGTTTAAACATGCATGATAACGTCATCACTGCAGCACGTGCTTACTCTAGCTTTCCCGATGCGTGATTATACTTGTTCGAATTTACCGCCACCACATAGAGTGCAGCAGCGAGGTAAGCGATGTAAGATGGCGGTAGCTAAAGATGTCAGCACGGTGCTCTGTTGATTAAAGATGGCTGCTTGTCAAAAAGATTTTTTCAAGTTATCCGCCACCACATAGAGTGCAGCACTGAGGTTTGCGATGCAATATGGCGGGTGACAGCTTGTCAAAGGTAAGTAGCTAAAGAGGGCAGCACTAAGGTTAGCAATGCAAGATGGTGGATGACAGCTGTGACGTAAAATATTACCCGCAAGATAGCACCACGATGCTCTTTTCATTAAAGATGGCAGCTTGTCGAAAAGAATTTTTCAAATTAACCGCCTCAAAGGTAAGTAGCTAAAGAGGGCAGCACTGTTCTCTCTGGATTAAAGATGGCTGCTGAATTTTTTCAAATTATCCGCCACCACAAAGAGGGCAGCACGGTGCTCTCTTGATTAAAGATGGTGGATGACAGCTGAAGAGCGAGTAGAATTTGTTTCCAAATAAGAGCACGTAGAATTTGCCGCCACCACATAGAGTGCAGCACTGTTCTCTCTAGATTAAAGATGGTGGATGACAGAAAAGCGCATAGGTTTGTAAAGCACGTAGAATTTGCCGCCACCGCATAGAGTGCAGCACTGTTCTCTCTAGATTAAAGATGGTGGATGACAGAAAAGCGCATAGGTTTGTAAAGCACGTGGAATTTGCCGCCACCACATAGAGTGCAGCACTGTTCTCTCTAGATTAAAGATGGCGGATGACAGCTGTCAGAAAAGCACATAGGTTTGTAAAGCACATGGAATTTACCGCCACCACATAGAGTGCAGCACTGTTCTCTCTGGATTAAAGATGGCGGATGACAGCTGACGAAATTGCCCGCATGATAGCAACACAGTGCTCTATTGATTAAAGATGGCGGATGACAGCTGTCAAAAAAGCACGTGGCTTTGTTTCCCAACAAGAGCACATAGAATTTTTCAAATTGCCGCCACCACATTTCAAAGGTATCTAGCTAAAGAGTACAGCACTGTGCTCTGTTGATTAAAGATGGCGGATGACGGCTGTCAAAAAAGCGCGTGAGTTTGTTTCCAAACAAGAGCATGTAGAATTTTTCAATTTGCCGCCACCACATAGAGGGCAGCACGGTGCTCTCTTGATTAAAGATGACTGCTGTCATGTGGAATTGCCTGCCACCACATTTCAAAGGTAACTAGCTAAAGAGTGTAGCACGGTGCTCAAAGATGGCTGCTGTCAAAAAAGCATTTTTTCAAATTATCCGCCACCACATTTCAAAGGTAAGTAGCTAAAGAGGGCAGCACTGTGCTCTATGGATTAAAGATGGCGGATGACAGCTGTCAAAAAAGCACGTGGCTGTCAAAAAGCACGTGGATTTGTTTATCTCGAGCTAGTGAGGTTAAGTTGGTAGCACTAAGGTTTAGGCCCGCCAAGATGGCAGCACTGCCGATGACAGGTGACGAAAGAGGGCAGCACAGCGCTCTGTAGTTTAAAGATTCCGGATGACAGCTGTCAAAAAGCACGTGGCTGTCAAAAAGCACGTGGCTTTGTTTATCTCGAGCTAGTTAGGTTAAGTTGGTACCACCGAGGTTTATTCCCGTCAAGATGGCAGTACTGAGGTTAGCGATGCGTTGTTGTCTGTCAAAAAGCACGTGGCTTTGTTTACAAATCTGTCAAAAAGCACGTGGCTGTCAAAAAACACGTGGCTTTGTTTACCTCATGCTAGTTAGGTTAAGTTGGCACTACTGGGGTTTAGGCCCGTCAAGATGGTAGTACTGAGGTTTGCGATGCGTTGTTGTCGATGACAGCTGTCAAAAAGCACGTGGCTTTGTTTACAAATCTGTCAAAAAGCACGTGGTTGTCAAAAAGCACGTGGCTTTGTTTACCTCACGCTAGTTAGGTTAAGTTGGCACTACTGAGGTTTAGGCCCGTCAAGATGGCAGTACTGAGGTTAGCGATGCGTTGTTGTCGATGACAGCTGTCAAAAAGCACGTGGCTTTGTTTACAAATTCAAATTTCCCGCGGGAGGTGGAGGAGACCTCTGGGAGGCCTCTGGCTGAGGTGGAGGTGGAGGAGGCATCTGGGAGGCCTCTGGCTGAGGTGGAGGTGGAGGTGGCCACTGGGAGGCCTCTGGCTGAGGTGGAGGTGGAGGTGGCCACTGGGAGCCTGAGGTGGAGGTGGCCGCCGAACCATCCAATTATACTACTTCTCTACTGTCAAAATTTTTGTCACATATTCCAATTTTATCTCGCAGTAGGTATACAAAAATCGGAAGTATGTTTATTTCAATTTTTTTCTGTCTGTCCGTTACGCAATGATGGCGTAACAGAATTTCTCTAAACACTTTCTTTACGTTCAGTGATATCCGGATTACGCACCGGGTTAAACATTCAAACATCGATATCTCGATCACCTCTGGAGCTGAATTTTATTTCGAGTTATCGGAATTTCGAGATATAGAGAGTTCCCGCTTTTGGGGATTGCATGTAATCGAACACTGTCAAAAGTGTTATTTAACCGCATAAAAACTAACTCGAAGTATTTTGTCATTTTATTACACTAAGATGTTGAAGAAACAATACCTCTATAGAGTAAAGGAACTTGTAACATAGCTTCGTTAACAACTTGGGAAAAATCCGTTGGTTTATTCCGTTTTTCACCCTCAAGCTTCTTTTCTGCCACATAGGTTTCAACAACAGTTACTGCTGTAAAAATATCTTCATTTAAATTTGACTGACACTGTGTGTGGGATCGAAGAATAATCAATTAACTTACCGCCTGGTCTAGTGACGATCCAGGAGAGGGTTCATACAGCTCTAACTGCCTGTGGTCAACGCACCAGGGGTGGACAGATAATACTGTAGTACGTTGAGGACCCCCACCCCCCATGGTGCAACAGCCCCGAAGGGCCATGGCCTACCAAGCGACCGCTGCTCAGCCCGAGGGCCTGCACATTACGAGGTGTTGTGTGGTCAGCACGACGGGTCCTCTCGGCCGTTATTCTTGGCTTTCTATACCGGGGTCGCCATCTCTCCGTCAGATGGCTTCTCAGTTGTAATCACGTAGGCTGAGTGGACCTCGAACCAGCTCTCAGATCCAGGTAAAAATCCCTGACCTGGCTGGGAATCGAACTCGGGGACTCCGGGTAAGAAAGATGCAGGCACGCTACCCCTACACCGAGGGACTGGCACGTTAAGGAACACAAACCTTAAATGCCGTAGTGCACAGTTAATTTTGTACAAAATTCGAGTTACAGAATATTTTTAGCTCCTATGGAGGAAACGTTTGCTTCGAGAAATGGAGAAATTCGTGTAAATAAATAAACAAACGTGAAGAACAGATGCCATGGAAACTGAAATTATTTCGAGGTACTGAAAATTCGAGAAATCGAGGTTCGACTGTATATTATTTTACTGATACTCAATGGCGTATAAATATTAAAGTGGGTAAACCGGAAACGATCAAGCAAGTGGTTGCGGGGTTCGAGTCTCGTAGCTACTTCGTATCAGGTTACATTCGGAAGATAGTAGGTTAGAATCCTTTCATCGGCAGCCTTGAAGAAGGTTTCCTTCGTTTCCCCATTTTCACACTAGGCAAATGCTGGAGTTGTACCTTAAGTTCACGGCCGCTACCTTCCCAATCCTAGCCCTTTCCCACCATTCCGTCGCCGAAAACCTTCGATGTATTGGTGCGACGTTAAGCAAGTGAGAAAAATATTTTGTTAATTATTAAAATTCTGATAAATTATTAAATGCGAGGAACGTACAGTACCATGCGCTCATCTTTCTCTTTGAGAGACTCGACGGTACATGCTCGGAACTCATGTTTTCTGTGGAACTTGAATAAATAGTCGAAGGAGCAACAATTACGCTCTGTATGCGTGATGGACACAATTGCTACATAACGTTGCAGTGTATAAAGTCTAGACGTGTATATTGCCCGAAGGTTAGGCGAACTACGGAACTTTTCATGCTAAGTGAATCGGAGATCAGCTGCAACAATAACATTAATTAATCTTCAAGTTATCATTTTGTTGAGTAAAACATGGCTTGCTTGGTTAAGACATGGCTTGTGTTGTTTGTATAGGCTCAAATGCTCTCGGCTGGGAAAGTCTTGAGGAAGATTGATGAATCGTGAGCAATCCTCACCGCCTCTCCTTTCTCAATCTTCTCCGTTCAGAATTTTCTTCTTAATGTAAACTTTATCTTAACTTAAGCAGTTTGTGACGACAGGCTGTTAAGAGAGGTGTAAACAAGCCCGACAGATTTCTTATTACCTTAAATCTTGTGCTGCAGTAAATCGTATGCTCCAAAATTATCGCTGGGTACAAACGCGTGAAATATTTACACGAGAGTTGGTGACTGTATTCTTAGAGAAGTAAATCTTCTGGGAGATAAACCTCTGATGTTATTTCTGACTACATTGTACTTACCGTTGTTGTTTTCGTCATAATAAATCGCCGGTGAACTTGTACACTGCGTATCTTCAGGTTTTGTCGAAACCCACTTTAGTTCATTGCTCAATTGCTTAGGCCTACACCTTCGTCAAGTCGAAGCAGAACAACTGGCCACGTGGAGCCATTAGGTGGCGGAAATGTAAATACCCGCTTTTGCACTGTTGACAAAAGTACCGCTCATTTACCCTTAACAGGGTACTTTAGGTTGATTATTTTTAGTAAATTTGATACAGGAAATATAATAACTGTCTGTGTTGTATGGAATTCTCCTGAAGTTTGTCACAGTATGCATTCCTTCATGTAACTTTCTCCGATTCACTTTGCTTTACGTTGCACCAATACAGATAGGTCTTATGGCGACAATGGGATAGGAAAGGGCTAGCAGTGTGAACGAAGTGGCAGTGGCCTTGATTAAGGTATAGCCCCAGCATTTGCTTGGTGTGAAAATAGGAAAACAAGGAAAACCATCTTCAGGATTGCCAACAGTTCGAACCCACTATCTCCCGAATACAGGATGATAGCTACGTGACCAAAACAACGCAGCTACTTGCTCGGTGTACACTTCTCCAATAATATACGTACCAACTTGAAAAAAATGTACACTAAAACATGAAAATTAATAGAAAATTGTAATTTATACTGTTTTAAGTTTAATCCTCATTTGGAGTGAACTAACAATGTCTTTAAGTAATACAAAACCACTTATATACGCAGGTGAGGCCAGTTGATGTAGGGCCTATGCTAATACGGCGTAACTAAAGAAATTTCTATAAATTCCGCATTACTCAGGCAATAAAATGAAATGGCGTATGGCTTTTAGTGCCGGGAGTGTCCGAGGTCCAGCTCGCCAGATGCACGTATTTTGATTTGACGCCCGTAGGCGACCTGAGCGTCGTGATGAGGATGGAATGATGATAAAGACGACACACACATACACACACAGCTCCCGTGCCAGCTAAATTAACCAATTATGGATAAAATTCTCGACTCTGCCGGGAATCAAACCCGGGACCCCAGTGACCAAAGGCCAGCACGCTAACCATTTAGCCATGGAGCCGGGCACTCAGGCAATAGTGTTTACTTGAATAATCGAGAAGCAAAACTGTGCAAAGTATAATTACAATTTAATCGTAGATTTTTAGGTCCGCCCCCCACCCCCCCACCCCCCCCGCGCAGGGTGTCGATTCTTTCCAGTCTTGCAAAATCTGTTAAATGTCAGGTACCTACTCCATACTGCAGGTTCGCCGACGAAATGCAACATAGTAAAAAATCTTTAGCTGAGGCTTTAGGGCTATTATTATTATTATTATTATTATTATTATTATTATTATTATTATTATTATTATTATTATTCTTTGAAATACTCCTGATGTTTACTGACGACGCTTAACTAAATTAGTTGCTTTTCTACCTTACTGAAATAACATCCCTTTTCTTACGAGCCGTAAAAAAAAAAAAATCTCTTAGCACAGTTCATTTAGCCTTGGCCTGCCAAGGCGACTACTGCCTAGTCAGATGTCCTGCAGATATTGGAGTACTTAGTGTGATGGTATCCTTAGCCGTATTGCTTGGCTTCATTCCCCCGGTCCGCTGTCTGCCATATCAGACAGCTTCTCACGAGGCTAAGTGGGCCTCGTACCAGCCCCGAGACCTTGGTTACAACAACTATGAATCGAACTCTGAGTAACTGACGGTATCCCTACATCATAAGGCTGATTAGTCTTGAAATAAGAATCCCCATTAACTTTCCGTGTTTAAGGCTGTGTAAACCATTCTGACCGACCCTTAAACCAGGCTCACTTTCCATATCTTTGGTCATAAATTTATTTTAAAAATGAATACATCCTGAATAAATTCTTCCTAACTTCTTTTAAAATTGAGCTTAACCAAAAGAAAAAATATCGAAGATATAATGACTCCTATGTTGAAATTCAGAGAATGTAGAGACCAGCCACAAAGTGCTGTGTGTTTTGACCTATTAAATACCGAAAGTCAAAAGAATATTTCATCCTATTGAATTATTGTATGTTATGTTTCAAAACCAACACATGATCATGAATAATAATAATAATAATAATAATAATAATAATAATAATAATAATAATAATAATAATAATAATAATAATAATAATCTGCAGAGGGGAAATTTGGATGGAAAGGAAATCTCAAAAGTTATATCGGCAATGTGATAAAATGTCGGATAACTTCAGGAAAAGTCGATAGATATTCTATGGTCACATTCTCAGAATGAACTATGGTAAGACCCTTGGAGGATTGGAAGTTGAAGGTTTCCACCATCCGTAACCTCGGCAGTAAGTGGGATAGAGCGATTAACTTTATGCCCGGCCACCATTGCCTCCACAAATTAACCTGGTATTCATTTTTTGGAGTAGGTTGAACGAAATTCAGGGATATGAGCACCTTCGGAAGTGAAAATCTCGTTTGTTAAATTTTTCGACTTCCTGAAGGGAAATCGAACTCACGTCCTTCCGAGCGAACGTAGCAAGCCTTTTCCGCCTCGGCTAGGCAGCTTCCGAAAGTCAAGGAAAATTGGCTAATTGAAAATGGAAGAGATCGCCAGGTAATCGGCATCACAGGCGAATTGTAAAAGGCACATCTGCATCTTTTAAACTTTTTTCACGATATGATTTACGTCGCAGCGACAAAGATACTAGGTCTTATGGTGAAAATGGGAAAGGAAGGAAGGAAGGAAGGAAGGAAGGAAGGAAGGAAGGAAGGAAGGAAGGAAGGAAGGAAGCGATCGTGACCTTGACTAAGATACAGCCCCAACATTTGCCTGGTGTGAAAATGGGAAACCACGGTAAACCATCTTCAGGGCTGTCGACAGTGCGGTTGGAACCCACTCTCTCTCGAATGCAAGCTGACAGCTGCTAGATTCTAAATGCGCAGTCACTCACTCGGTCACTGATAGTTTAATGAATAATTTCTAGACATTCTCTTGCTTATTTCTGAATGAAGTAAATAATTCATAACAGTAATTCTTTCATAATCTTCTTCTTTACCTGTACTCAATTTTTGGTGTTGGGAATTTGTGTGGATTTGGCCTAATTTTACGGTCAGATGGCTTTCCTGACGCAAACTTCCGTTCCAGACGAGAATCGAACCAATGGCCTTCTGAACCGGAAACACCGGACGAGTTGGCCGTGCGGTTAGGGGCGCGCAGCTGTGAGCTTGCATCCGGGAGATAGTGGGTACGAACCCCACTGTCGGCAACCCTGCAGATGGTTTTACGTGGTTTCCCATTTTCACACCAGGCAAATGCTGGGGCTGTACCTCAATTAAAGCCACGGCCGCTTCCTTCCCTCTCCTAGGCCTTTCCTATCCCATCGTCGCCATAAGACCTATCTGTGTCAGTGCGACGTAAAACAAATAGCAAAAAAAAAAAGAAAAAAAGAACGAAATAACGAACCGAAAACAACTACACTAACCTTTCACCCACGGAGCTGGACGTTATTTATTACTTCATGCTTATTGTACACCTGATTTCCTGACCTCAAAATTACTAAAATATGCTTGCAGGGTTGTCATAATAATAATAATAATAATCATAATAATAATAATAATAATAATAATAATAATAATAATAATCCTATATTTTCAACGTGTTTTTAACTACTGCGGATTTTAATGGATCGGGAATCGCGGAGTACTGCAAGAGTTCTTTAATGTGTCGGAAGTCAGTGACATGAAGTAGCGCATTTGAGTACCCTACAATGCTAGCGGGTATCAACGTCGCTATCTTGGGAACAGAACAATGATCAACAATATATTGAAGCCGTCAGTGCAAGGTGAAATGAGGAGTATCTGTTCAAAAGGTACTATTTCCACTTCCAAAATGTAAACCTTTATTTGGTCCACATGCATTACAGCAGTTGAATATTGTCGATTGCCATGAAGAATCCAGGTCAGTTAGCGTGGCGGTCGACCGATGGGGAAGCGTTGCACTTACAAAATGATGACAGAACATAATTAAGGTGCTTATGCGCGTGTGATGCGCGCGTGATGCGCGTATACATGCTTGTCATTACAAGGACACTGATACAACTTAATTATGTTGATATTCTGATTGCAAAAAACTACAAAATCTTACATTAAAATACAGACAAGTACAATATGATCAAGATCAACTGTTTTACAGCGAATGGTATGTTCAGATTACAATCTCAAATCCAACATTCGAGTTTCTTAGAACACAGATTCAAAAGATCTGTCGGTTTTACAATTATGTCTCTGTGAATCTTCAAAAGAGCCAACACATTGAGTCCACTTTCACTCTTTTATTGCCATTTTCTTCTGTAAAAATTCCATGTGGTGGTGGTGGTGGTGGTGGTGGTGGGGGCTCTAACGCCAATAACCCCGCTCCCCATTGGCTTCGCCCCTGATCCAGACCAGAAAGATGTAATTCCTTAAACGTTGTACCAAACGTTATCATGAGTTCGTTCCATGTGCCTGTTATTTTTCGTTTCTTGCGCTTTTTCCACAACTTCCTTAAGGTGGAAATAACACCTTTTGAACAGACATTTCTCAAATGCGGTTGGTTTCCTGGGAGTGTCCGACTCGTTGGCTGAACGGTCAGCGTACTGGCCTTCGGTTCAGAGGGTCCCGGGTTCGATTCCCGGCCGGGTAGGGGATTTTAACCTTAATTGGTTAGACTAATTCCAATGGCACAGAGACTGGGTGTATATGTTGTCTTCATCATCATTTTCATCCTCATCACGACGCGCAGGTCGCCTACGGGAGTCAAATAGAAAGACCTGCACCTGGCGAGCCGAACCTGTCCTGGGATATTTCGGCACTAAAAGCTATACATTTCATTTCATTTCCTGGAGTACTTTCGCGAAACATTCGTGTCACATTTTTTTTTTATGATTCAGACAACTATCTTTCCGGAAGCTTTAAACTTACACAGCACATTCTGGTTTGATATATTCTACAGCGCCTGCTTGGGAGGGACACCTCTGTAAAGTGAAATTACTAGGGGGTTCGAATTCGAGCTGGCGCCGGTCATACCGCATGCTCCAGAAAGAATGCGTTGTTCCATCTGCCTCTACAGTATCTTATCGAGGGTTACGTCACGAATGGTGGCAGAGGAAAGGTCAAGGTCAAGGCGCCTTATCATGGACACGGAGAGAAACTCCATTAAGCACAAGACATGCGATGAGTAAGCAACAAGAAGAAAAACATCATCAACAATATGCATCAGCTTTCCATTCGGTCTTTTTGGACCTGTCTGTCTACCTCTCTTCACCAACCTAACAATAAATTTATTATTATTTTCAACCATCGGAGACTTCCCTGAATAAGTTCTAATAATGTATTCAGGTCGAATGTATTCAACGTCTATAACGTTGTGCTGTTGAAGCGTGCTTGGCAGCTGTGCAGTGTCCTGATTTCACTCGGAAGAGTAGAGGCAATTAAAAGAAGAAAAGACGAATATACTTCACGTGAAACGAAGGAACTCTCATACAAAGTTCATTATTTACAGTTACGTGAGGTTTGAATCTACATGCACACTCAGTAGCAAGGGCGGTCACCCCCCACCTCTACCCCACTTTGTGGAGAAATTTTTAAAATTCCATTTTAGCCACCTAAAAATAGGACTTTTAAAAAAATGTACAAACCCTGTTGTCCATCGCCCAATTATTTCCTCTTATTTCTTTACATATTACTTAGCGTAAATATGCACAAAATGTTATTCGACTGAGCTAACCGATTTGTACAGCACCACAGCAAGTAGTGGAGACTCGCGCAGCAGAAGTGCGATTACTAGCCAATGGTACAAAACCTTAATTGTAAGTCCATGTGCTGCTGCGCGAATGGGAGAGGAATTTTCACTTTGAAGTGTTCACATCGGCACCTGGCGACTATGTTAGGGTGACAAGGCTTTATTTCGCTCCAAATAGTTCAGTAGTAGTTAATCGTCCACTACCTTCCTTCCCCCAACTTCCCCTCCAAGCTCGGGGCTTCGCGCAGGTTTGTGCCATCAGATATTAATTGCACTTTTAGCATATGCTGTGAGGAAGGGAAACAAGGGTATACTTTTGCTGAAGTTACGCCGTACGCACTCGTCAGTTTGGCAGACTCACTCAGTATTTCTATCTAGTGTTGTTACTTTTTTACTGTGTAGTCAGATATTAAATGGCGTCTTTATTGTGTAACAATGCCGTACTTCTATTTATTTGTAATGTAATTGTTCTTTTGGTGTAAGTTTTATTGTATAGTATTGAATCAAAATCTCACCGCAGTTATATTGGTAAATTGTCAACCATTACTTCTCTGTCGAAATTCGCTCAGTGATCATCTATCTTTTACTTCCAATTTTGTTGTCTACCGCCATTCTCCCACTATATCCTGCAGAATCCCGGTACTCTTTGTTGTCTATACATTTTTCAGCACCTCGCTCCCCCACTTCTAATTCCCAATCGCCGCTACTGGGCACACTGGGGCAAACGGGATCATTATGTAAGAAGTCATTAAGTTATTACCCATATCTCAATCACGCAGTTAAAAAAAACACATGGTGCACAAGTAATTTGACTGATGTTACAGAAGCTGATTCTTAACAAAATTAGTACTGGTACCCTCCTTTATTTTTGATACAATTCTAAGCTACCCTTCAGTCGTAACTCCGCTCTTTAAATTAAATTCACTATTTGCAGTTTTCAGAGATGTCGAGTTGCCGCAATTTTGTCCCGCAGGAGTTCTTTTGCATGCCCCGAATACAACCGACACGAGGCTGATAAATTTGAGCACCATCAAATTCCTGCGGATCGAACCCACCAACTTAAACTCCGAAGGCCAGCACTCTTCCGCTTGAGCCACTTAGTCCAGCTGTCTACACTCTGATGTTTGAAATGAAACTGCAAGAATATGATATTCATAGGTTTGCGAAATACGTTTAGATAACCATGGACTTTGCTCACATTAGAGAGGCACTAAGAATTACGCTAATCATGACTTGTAAACATCAGTTGGATTACGTGTGTCCTATTTAACCGTAACGAAAAATATGAGATGGTTACAATGGCATCCTCTAAAACGTTCTATGTCCGAAAGTACATACATAGTGTATCAAAATTGAATACTCAAATCTCTAGTGATGATGGAAGAGTCAAAACCAGACACTGTACTTGTTGATAATACTAGGCCGTTCGCGAGCGCCGTACTTTTTACTCATAAATGTCCCGCATGCACGAATGATGAAAGGGACATATACTAACTGATTTTCACAGGGGCACTATTGCCAGCAAGCAGGTTACGTCAGAATATAAAGAGATAACAATCGGACGGTCACTCGCAGCATGTTACTCAGCGCTACCCGTCTAATGCAACTCCTTGCATTCGTAAACCTCGTTTTCGACCGCATAATGCATACTAGGCTGGTGTATGGTACAACAGCACTACGTTTGCGGTCTGCATATCGGCAATGGCTGGTGTGTTCAGCAACAACGAATACACAGACATAATTTTAATCTGGAGAACTTGTTCAGAATGCAACCGAAGCTGCAAACAGACTTCTGCCTTCTACACACCTATTTCGCCGAACAGTATTAGTTTTTGTTTCATACAAACAACTTTTTTTTTTTGCTAGGGGCTTTACGTCGCACCGACACAGATAGGTCTTATGGCGACGATGGGATAGGAAAGGACTAGGAGTTGGAAGGAAGCGGCCGTGGCCTTAATTAAGGTACAGCCCCAGCATTTGCCTGGTGTGAAAATGGGAAACCACGGAAAACCATTTTCAGGGCTGCCGATAGTGGAATTCGAACCTACTATCTCCCGGATGCAAGCTCACAGCCGCGCGCCTCTATGCGCACGGCCAACTCGCCCGGTCATACAAACAACTATTTTATAGAGTGGAATGTCTACACGTGTATAAATTAATAAGATATTCAATTTTATTTTCTGAATCTTTAGCGTATTTGGAAATGCACCCTGTTGTGGAACGTGTGCAGTAAAATGACTGCTATTTGTTTCACAACATCCAAAATACAGTACGTGGTAGCGCTCCTTCGAAAACAAGTGGTCAGGCATCCCATACATCACTAGTGCATGCGGGACAGTTGTAAGTAAAAAATACGGCACTCGCGAGCCGCCTGCTATAACTATAAGTGTGAAATCAACTTGTTAAACTACATATTGAGGTGGTTGAGAATAAAACTATTACATATCAATGTAATTTCAATCTTTTACATGAACTATTCAACAGTTTTCTTCTGTTTCAATACATGCTCTGTAACGACGTGCCATTGCCTGTGGTATACGTTCAAAGACCGCGTGTATGTGCTGTAGCGAGTGCACAGCTGCAAGCACCCAGACTTCGAACTTCTTCTCGGATTTATTTGTAGTTCCGTAGGGGGTGTGATTAGCTCAGTGGCTTAGCTGCTGGATTCCTATCCGGAAGACTTAGGTTCTAATCCCGGTCTACTCCGGATTGAAATTTTCATCTCAAAAATCACGTGGCGTTAGGAAAGGCATCCGTCCTCAAATCCCCAGTCAAAACCAAAATGAGCCTGGTGGCTGCAGTGAAAATCCACAATCTGTTTCCAGTCATTCTACTGAAGTCCCCATCTAGCGGCGAGGATAAGAATTGTGCCTGTTGCACTCCTCTGGGGCATTGATTAATGAATGACAGATGAAATGAAATTATATTGGAGAGTGTTTCTGGAATGAAATATGAGGGGGAAAACTGGAGTACCTGAAGAAAACCTTGTCCCACCTCTGCTTTATTCAACACGAATCTCGCATGTAGCGACCGGGATTTGAACCACGGTACCCAGCGGTGAGAGGTCGGCGCGCTGCCGCCTGTGCCACGGAGCTCTGGTGGCGCCAGTGACTCCAGAAATTGCTGGGATAAGTTGAAGAAAGATCTGTCAGACTTTTTAGCTGAATGGTTAGCATTGAGCCTTCGGTTCAAAGGGTCCCGGGGCGATTACCTGCCGGGTTGGGGATCTTAATCGCGTTTAATTCTTTTGGCTCGGGGATTGAGTGCCTTTGTTTGTCTGCATATTCAAGCAGTACACACTACACTACCAGCCATCACAGAATAGTGAGGGATTAGCCTACATCTGTCCATATAGGGTTGGCGTCAGAAAGGACATCCGGCCGTAAAACAGGGACAAAACCACACGTGCTACACGGCTCGTACCCGCGACCCCATAGACAAAAGCGGTAGAAGAAGAAATTGAGTCTCATACTCTCTCACTCTGCGCTAAACGAAAACGTA
The DNA here is from genome assembly GCF_040414725.1 of Anabrus simplex. Classification (NCBI taxonomy): domain Eukaryota; kingdom Metazoa; phylum Arthropoda; class Insecta; order Orthoptera; family Tettigoniidae; genus Anabrus; species Anabrus simplex. The sequence goes on along the minus strand of NC_090267.1, from coordinate 349,588,735 downwards.
CTCTGTGTTGCTACAGGATGGACACTGCATGTTTAATAGAATTTGTAATATTGATGGCTTTTAAGAATGAGAGCCATAATTAATGTATACTCTCACAGTCCAGTTTGTGATTTTGTCAGTCAGTAATTCGTTTCAGACTCATGGTTATTTACCACAAAACATTTGTTTTGGCCTCGTCTACCACCCCTAGAGGTTAGAGTATTGAATTTTAATACACCCTGTATATTTTTACACCGTGTGCTTGAACTGCATGCGCCGTACCATTTGAACTATAGTTCCGAAAACCATAGATTAAATATAGACCTATACCAATAAACGAAAAGAAATAGACCTGTCTTATTGTTATTGTATAGTTGTACTTTATGCTTCAGAACCAACAGATGACCATAACAAACAACAACAACAACAACAACAATAATAATAATAATAATAATAATAATAATAATAATAATAATAATAATGAGATGGTCTTTCCACACTCCTGTTCAATTGTGTTTTGGAGAAGGTAATCAGAGGGTGGAGAAAAACATTGACCGAAACTGATCTGTAAAATGGAGTTAGAGTGGAATGCAAGACACAGACATCACTTTTGACTGTTTGGCTTACGCTGATGATAATGTTCTCCTAGCTGACCATCTCCAGACAGCAGTAAAATAGGTGGAAATTCTTCAAGAAATAGCTGCTAAAACAGGCTTGCGGATCTCCTTTGAAAAAACCGAGTATATGGATTTGGAATAAACAAACTCCTCTCACAGCATTGATGTGGCTTATGGGATCTTCCGGAGGACCATGATATTTAAATACCTTGGTGAGATTATTACTCCGAATGACAACGAAAAGGAAACACTGGGGGAGAGAGCAAGGAAGAAGGAATTGGCATTTAAAATGAGCCATGATACTTATGGAACCAAATCCATCTCCTACCAGGCTAAACTGAGACAATACTGCGTAATAGTCAGACCGAGGTGCTGGTACGCTCTAGGAACACTAACAAAAATGGAAGATTTGTCGACTGAGGAAAAAGGAAGTATCCGAGGGTTTTGTCTTCCACCTGAGGTCAAACAAGGAACTGTATGCGAGAGTCGAAAAGATCACCACCGTTACGATGAAACGAAGGTTAATTTTCTATGGTCACCTGAAGAGAATGAACCCGGAGAGATTGGCGCACAAATTGCTCACTTTACAGGAAAAATGGAAATCTTATGTCCACTGGCTGAAGCAGGTGCACAAAGACATGCGAGTAAATGATAAAGACCAGAGGACATAATGGAGAGGACCATCTTTAGGAAGAAAGTTGCCGGATTGAGGCATGATCAAGAGAAAGAACTCGCTAAACCGCGGTACATCCTGGAGGAAGAATGGCTGGAGAGGAGCATGAGGTTGAAAAACGTTTGGCTACTATGTAAACAGAAAGGTGAAAGCCTGAGAAAAAGAGGTAGGTAGTTTGTGTAACGGTATCGATGTAAATAAATAAATAAATAAATAAATAAATAAATAAATAAATAAATAAATAAATAAATAAATAAATAAATAAATAAATATTTTATCAAGAAGTCCCAGCTCGACTGAAGCATGTCCACTCTGGTGCATGGAAGAAAGCACACTCCGAAAGAATAAAAACCTGGTGGGCCCGCAAGAAGACAAACAGTTGAGAATTCGTGGTCCTTAGTGGCCCTAACGATGATTAATAATAATAATAATAATAATAATAATAATAATAATAATAATAATAATAATAATAATAATTGTACTGGGAGGTACACCACAACCCCGCACATTTGAAAGAAGCGCCTTAAGAAACACTATCTATCGAACAACTCTTCAAACCGCTAATGCATAAAGTTGGGACATTAATCAGAAGTCACTACTGAATAACTGAGTAATATATTATTTTGAAGTTTCCTAAACTGACTGGATTTCCTCGTTTTGGTGTATATCACGAAGTTTGAACTTTTCTTCATAGATGTCTGCACAAAACGGAGGTCATGCACTCTGGTGCAAGGTGGAATGATTAATGAGTTAATGAGTTTTGTGTTTATAGGTTTTCTCAGCTAAATTGCCTTTCATTTATTTTGGTACTTTAAGGTTTGCAACACGTCCTTCTATTTCCGCCAGCTTTTGAGTTTGGACGATCACAAATTTTCCATAATTATTTTTCAGCCAATTATAGGCTTCTTGTAGCTTTTTGTTCTGCCAGTAAAAATGAGAGGGTGAGGGTGTGTCCGGGTTTAGTCCAGAGTCTTCTCGAACCCTCCTCTCGGGTATAAAAGCTGCGGCTTTTCTAGCTACCTTGTCCTATTGTTCGTCGGATTTCTGAGTGTGTGTGTTAAGACAGGAGGCGAGGTGCCTCATTCTTCGGCAGGCAAAACATGAGCCCAGGTAATGACCACCAGTTTTATATCTCTGTAGCTATCTCCGCAGACTTACCCGAGGGGAAGGTTCTAACTTCTAACTATGTAACTATCCGTTTACTAAGAATGTAAACTACTTCTTCTCATGTAAAAATTCATAAAGATTTAAAAACTGTAAATCGGGGATAGAGAGTGCGTTACGCTCTCGAGTTCCCCTTCATTTTATCTTGAGATGACTACGATTTTGTAAGTGTTTATCTTTCTGTAAAGCATTTATTAACCTTCCTTTCTACTCACCTCAATAGCTTGGGATTAGCCTCTGTATCATCGGGCCGCGAGCCCAAATAGGGTTTTATTCTTGGTTTTCTAGGAGCGCAAGTGTACGCCTCCATTCATTTTGAGTTTGGGCCAGTAATGTTAACCTGTTCTTCTTTTTCACGAACGCCCAGTAGTATGGGTACTATATACCCCTTTATTAACCAAATTGTAAGTGGTAGGTTGTGCCTAGAGAGGCCAAAGATTATAAGATTTTTGTAAAGTTGCCTTGTGTAGGCTGTAAAAAAATTTGGAGTCAGTCTCCTTTGTTGAATTTGGAGAGCATGTAAACTCTTTCCTGATTTTAGTGTAATTTTGAATGGTGCCTTTGGAAGGCCTTAAATTGTAACAGTTGGAGCAATGTGCTCTGGAATTGCGTGTCTAATTAAACGCTACTTTGGCGACATTGTAAACTTGTAAGTTTGGGGCTTGAAGCTCAGAATTGTTAAATTCCCTATTCTGGGGTTTTCTATTCTGGTATCAAAATTGTCATTGTACCTGACACATTGGTTTCTCTTCACTAAGTGAAGAATTGTGTTATGTTTGAAATTTGAAAATATGTATAACCTTTATTTAAAATTTTAAATTAATTTTTGATATCGTAGTTAGACCAATTCAAGCCCACACCTTCTTTCACCTCTCTGCGTTCCACAGATACCCCGGAATAATAATAATAATAATAATAATAATAATAATAATAATAATAATAATAATAATAATAATAATAATAATAATAATAATGTGTGAAGGTATCTTCCGTGGTACCATTCAGACTGCCTGGGTGTACATTTTGATACTTTATTTTATTCTACCAGATAGCAGAATGAATGGCTGAGGTTTACATGTATTACAACAGACCTACCTGTAGGCCTACATGCCTACGTTGTACGACGTGGAGAGCCGGCCACGTTGAAATTGAAACGTTACACCGTGACCTCCTGGATAATAGAGTGATTATAACTTAACTATAGAGGATTCACCGAGCTTAGCCTTCATGCCTATTGAAGACGGCTATACAATAACGTTTCATTTTCGACATAGCCTCCTTAGCTTGGATCATATCATCTTTGGAAGACCATTCATTTCCTTTTGCCTCTATTTTTATCAGAGAATAAGTCTACAGTTTTAGAAGTATAACGGACTGACGAGAGTCTCATAAATATGAACGTTTAAAATGAGACCATTTTTTTTAGACAATACTTATGATGACAGCATTAAATCTCACATAGCAAAGATGAATGACTAGTGTATCTAACAACAACCTGTCTGACACCATCAGGTGATCAATACTGCTGCCACCCCTTGTGGGACACAGACGAAGAATACACCCACCGTATCCCCTGCCTGTCGTAAGAGGCGACTTAAAGGAGCCCCAGGGGCTCTCAACTTGGGGGCGTGGGTTGGCGACCACGGGACCCTTATCTGAGTCGTGGCATTGCTTTCCACTTACTTGTGCCAGGCTCCTCGCTTTCATACCGGTCGGTCCACCAGCCCCTTGCCATCTAGTTTCATGCATCCCTTCACATTTACTACAATTCTAAAAGACTTCGGTCCCTCTCCCTAAACCGGGGTAATATAACGAGATATGTGCTTATGGGCTAGAAGACAGCAGGAATAGTGAGCGCCACTATTAATTCATTGGGTGCATTGAATGAACCCGTAAAACGAGTACAGATGTGCAGAACACCTACGAACACGTACTTTAAAACAGGAGGTGGACGCACAGACCAGGAGCACGGTACTGAATATGCTGGGAAGTGGGCGCCGTAGGTCAAGTATGCAGCCTTACCACATCCCGGGCAACTGGATGTTAAAATACGTATATTATGTAGAATTCGAAGCTCCTACCTCGAGCACTGTCCACTATCACGTATCTTCCCGCCCGCTTGCCATGTGAGCTACTGCGACACTCGACCTACGGTACTAAAATCGTTGTGCCAAGTGATGAATTTGTGTTGCTCTGGTCTCTAGCGCGGTAGTATGTCGTACGAGGTGGGTGGTGTCATCTTTATCATTTGAATCGTTGCAGTATAGAACGCGATCTTGTAATATCAATCATTATTTTACAGCTACATATTTAGATTTTTGATTAGAGAATTGATAATTAGCATCCTGTAAATCTGTGTGCGAGACTTTTCCAAGAATTAACTTCAGAGTTCTGAAGAAGAAACGGTGACAATATTTTTATTTATTTAAGCTCTTTTTTAATCAGGGTTGGTGGTTTCTACATGTATACGATAAAACCAAGTTAAATAGTAAATATTTGAGAAAAGTATGGTGTGAATAATTTCTTTCTTAAATATCATGATGATTTCAAAATGATTGAAAACGCATTCAAGAGGATGGAGCGGTTTGTCAGTGTTCCGAGGGTACTGTGGAACAGCAGAGGTCTTCCCAGTTGTATTCCCCGAACCGAAGTCTCACGCTCCAGGACACTGCCCTTGAGGTGGTAGAGGTGAGATCCCTCGCTGAGTCCGAGAGAAGAACCAACTCTGGAGGGTAAACAGATAAATAATAATAATAATAATAATAATAATAATAATAATAATAATAATAATAATAATAATTGTTACGGAGTTTTGTGGTTTTGCAGAGGTGAAAGAAGGTGCGGGCTGGAATAGGTCTCAACTACAGAAGCATGAAAGATGAATTAAAATTTTAACAAGGTTATATTTTCAAAACTTAACAATGGTAGCATAGAATTTTGAGCATACAACAAATAACAAGAAGTTAAATCAGGTACACAATTTAGAGAATATTTAACCGGTTCCCACTAGGGGAAATAACAAAGACAATCAGGTATACAGCCGCTGTACCAAAAACCAGTTAAGTGATTTATACATATATTGGGTTACGACCCGAATTCATTAACTCTTGAGCTCCCCGCTCACAATCACAAAGGCTACAGGGCAGAAAACCCCTAAGTACGAGGAGCACTTGCTCCTAATTACAATGTTAAGAGAAAAAGGAGCAGACCCGCTCTCAATTTTACCAGCCTATCAAAGGCTACAACAAACTTCATTCCTAACTGCCCTTAAGGCACACATACAGTGAAACAGGGGTATCTTGTACCCAACCTACAGGGCCTTCACATGAAGGAAACAAACTCTGGGTTAATTAAATGGCCCAAAAACACCAAATTGACTGGAGGCGTAGTTAGCACTCCTAATACATTTTTTAAAACCTAAGTGGCTCTAGGCCGATATACAGGGGCTAATCCCAAGCTAGGGAGGTGACACGTATGAGAAAACTTTAATGCATAAGGAAGAGAAGAAACGGTTACGAAAACGTAGTCACCTCAAATTTCAAAATGAAGGGGAGTTCGAGAGGGTGAAGCACTTTCTATCCCCGCTTTACAGAGAAATATGAAGTTTTTACATACACAGAAAAGTTAATTTACATTTTAAAGGAATTGGTTACATATTAAAGGTTTCGAACCCTCCCCGAGAGTAGACTGCTGAGCTAGCAAGAAATGAAGATGTTAACAGGCCATTACCTTGTAGGTGAACTGCCGCTTGAAGAAAGAGGCGCTTCCCGCCCCCTGCTATATATTCACACACTAAGAGAGATGTTACTGAAGTGGCCCCGAGACCAGAAAATCAGCAGTTTATATATCCTCGTCGAACATTCGAGACCTTTCATGAATGATAACAGCCCGCCCACAAACTTTTATTGGTCGGCTAAAGATTACAAGTCAAAACTGAAGAAGAAATCTAGGATTGGTGGAAAATTAATTTAGAAAATTTAGGATTGGCTAAATTTAAAACTGGCGGAAACAGAGATCAATATTGCCAACCCAAAAAATGAAAGAAAGAAATTTAACAAAGAACAAACTTATAGATACAAAACTTCTTCAAAAACAGTTCGTCCACTTCGCACCAGGGTGGACGGTTATAGTTTTTAAGTAGTGACATCTAGAAGAGAATGTCCACACTTCTTGCTACAGAGCAAACAAACACCATTCGAAAGAGACATAGTTCAGAACACTTCAAAATTTACAGTAGTGACATCTTCCAAGAAACCTTTGATTTAATACAGCTTTTAAAGTTCAGAGTTTCTCCTGTAGAGAGGTTTCAACTTGCGCAAAATTTGAATTTGCGGCGTGGAGGTGTACCGCCCGGTACAGTCAGAATTCCAAAAAGGTCCAAAATCTCCGATGAAGTGTGTTAAATGGCTTATAGGATGGGTCTCAAAGTAATGGTGGTCGAGTATCCGTGCTGGTGGAGCTCCACTCGAGCACATCTACTGGCCCAGTGATGGAAAATGATTTAGAACTCATGACCGTGAAGTAGTGTATAGGTTTAGCGTTAGGAAGGGCATGCGGACGTTAAACAGGGCCAAATCCACAGGTGCTACACAGTCGCACTCGCGACCCCACAGTTGTAGGAAAATGCGGCAGTGGATGATGATGATCTCGAAGATGTGTTTATACCAGTCATTCTAAACATCACTTCCTTAGTTTGGTGTGGATGCGTACTAGGAACATATCGTACAGTACACTGTGTATCTCGCAGTGGGTAGTGGTGCTATTAACCGCGGAAGGCAGGTCGAGGGCGTGCAATGCTGGTGAGAGAAAGTGAAGTGGACAGACTGAGCCTAAAGCCAACACCTGGCCTGCTCATGTTCTAATCTAATGAATCATTTAATTTCTGGGTTGATTGAAAACGAAAGTAGAGATACTGGAGACAAGAACATGACTTACGTGGTTGTGGAATAGAATGCGATATTGCAATATCAGTCGTGATCGTACAACTACAAATTTAGACTGATGCAAGAACTGATAATTTGCATTTTCTAAGTCTCTGTAAGATATTTTTCGCAAAAATTAAGTTATGAATTCTAGAAGAGAAACGATTACAATTTTGTTTGTATCCAAGCTTTTTTCTGAAAAAAATCAGTCAAATATCGGGATAATTGGCCGTGCGGTTTGGAGTACGCAGCTATGAGCTTGCATCTGGCAGGTAGTGGGTTCGAACCCCACTGTTGGCAGCCCTGAAAATGATTTTCCGTGGTTTCCTACTTTCACACCAGGAAAATGCTGGGGCTGTACCTAATTAAGGCCACGGCCGCTTCCTTTCCATTCCTTTCCTATCCCATCGTCGCCATAAGACCTATCTGTGTCGGTGCGACGTAAAGCCTATTGGAAAAAAAATCATTTCCTCCTCGATTTATTAGACTATTAATTGCATTTTTCTTGTTAGTCAGATGACCTTGTTATTTTCTCTTGATTTTCAACTTTACATACTGTATCTGGAAACCAAGTTTGCAGCAGATGGAAGATCAAAACCAGAAATTGAAAGTCGCGACAAGAAGCGGAGTCTCTTCACCTCCAGCAACATCGAAAAACACCTGAGGAAGGATCTACTTCAGACCTTCGTATGGATTGTATTATTGAATTGAAGTGAGACATCGCCACTTGGGGAAGCAGAGAGGATAATAACATCTGAATTGTTTTGAAAAATACGTGGGTGGACCCGTGTCCGATGAAGAAGTTGTTGCGGAGGATTGGGAGCAAAAGCCATTGAATATGAGAAGAGAAAACATGTCTGGGTCGGAGATTACTTGCTTATTAACACGATTCTTGCCGGGCTGAGTGGCTCAGACGGTTAAGGCGCTGGCCTTCTAACCCCAACTTGGCAGGTTCGATCCTGGCTCAGTCCGGTGGTATTTGAAGGTGCTCAAATACGACAGCCCCGTGTCGGTAGATTTACTGACACGTAAAAGAACTCCTGCGGGACTAAATTCCGGCACCTCGGCGTCTACGAAGACCTTCAAAAGTAGTTAGTGGGACGTAAAACAAATAACATTATTATTATTATTATTATTATTATTATTATTATTATTATTATTATTAACACGATTCTTGAAGGTGCTGTGGAGGGGAGAAAATACCGGAATAAGACCAAAATTAAAGTACGTTGATCAGGTCATGGAAGATACCGCATGCAATACAATACTCGAAATAAGTAATGATACACATGAATTGTCGAACTCCCAGATAGTAGATGCTGTGTTTGCGCAAGGGTGCAAAGTACAGGATGCCCCAAAATCCGTTAACGCTTGACGAGGCAATACTTCACGGTATATTGGAGGTAGAATGGTAATAATTGCCGCACATGATTGGCATGACATGGAGTTTTATTGACACTAAAACAAAGTACACAAGAAGTCGCAAGTGTACCGCGATCGTCCGACCTCATTAGGGATGCTAAAACACAACATCCGACGGCAATTTCTCACGTTCAGTGCTGTTCACAACATTGTCCCTCGTCTACAGGTATTGTTGATGCATGACGGCCGAGATGTTGAGCATGTATTATAAAGAACATCGTCCTTACTAGACGTTGATTGACCGAGCTCGATAGCTGCAGTCGCTTAAGTGTGGTCAGTATCCAGTATTCGGGAGACAGTAGGTTCGAACCCCACTGTCGGCAGCCCTGAGAATGATTTTCCGTGGTTTCTTACTTTCACACCAGGCAAATGCTGGGGCTGTACCTTAATTAAGGCCACGGCCGTTCCCTTCCCACTCCTAGGCCTTTCCCGTCCCATCGTCGCCATTAGACCTATCTGTGTCGGTGCGACGTAAAACAACTAGCAAAAAAAAAAAAAAAAAAAAATGTCAATTGCTTGTGTGTAGGTAGTGTGAAGCGCCATCTGTTGGTCATTTTGTGTACTTTATTTTGGTGTCAATAAAACCCCATGTCACGCCAATCATGTGTGTCAATTATTACCTCTCTACTTCCAATATTCCGCGAAGTAATGTCTCGTCGAATGTTAACGGACTTTTGGGTCACTCTGTACTATGTACACGTTGGCCCAGGCACAGGACTGGTATTCGCTGTAACTCGTATCAAAATGTATGTGAATGAAAAAGTGATTTCATGTTGGTAACAGTAATCACATCTTGTCGAAATTAGTCATAGTCATGTTTAGTGTGAGAGGGATACAGTGACACAAGTAATACCGGTACATGAATGGCATCACGCCCAGTATCCATTTGGCTCAGTTGTAGCGTGCTCCCTCCTGAACCTTGAGGTCGAAGTTCGAACCACGTCGCGACGGCATTTATTGTTTATTACTTTTTTCACGTGACTTTTCATTTAACCGTATTTTACTATTTCGAACTCGCGTCCTTCTACTTAAAAAATACGCTCCACATACCTGAACTACGGGGGCATGTTGGACAAAGACGAACATAATCCTCTCTTATATACCAGACGTCCGACTCGTTGGCTGAATGGTCAGCGTACTGGCCTTCGGTTCAGAGGGTCCCGGGTTCGATTCCCGGCCGGGTCGGGGATTTTAATCTTCATTGGTTAATTCCATTGGCCCGGGGGCTGGGTGTTTGTGCTGTCCCCAACATCCCTGCAACTCACACACCACACATAATACTATCCTCCACCACAATAACACGCAGTTACCTACACATGGCAGATGCCGCCCACCCTCATCGGAGGGTCTGCCTTACAAGGGCTGCACTCGGCTAGAAATAGCCACACGAAATTAAAATTATATACCAGACCAGCTTAGTATCAACCCCGAGGAGTTGGGTAGTACATATGATACGTTTATAAGTAATGTTATAGTGCATACACCAAAATTGCCCTTGCCGGGCTGAGTGGTTCAGATGGTTAAGACGCTGTCCTTCCGTCCCCAGCTTGGCATGCTCGATCCTGGCTCAATCCGGTGGTATTTGAAGGTGCTAAAATACGTCAGCCTCGTGTCGGTAGATTTAGTGGCACGTTAAAGAATTCTTGCGGGACTAAATTCCGGCACCTCAGCGTCTCCGAAAAAGCTAGTTAATGGGACGTAAAACCAATAACATTATTATTATTATTATTATTATTATTATTATTATTATTATTATTATTATTATTATTGCCCGTAGCGTTGGCGTGCATTCACACCGCGAACTTCCACATGACGGCTATAACGCTTCGTGTAACGCACTATGAGACTTAAACTTTTACAACTACAGGGATGGACCATTAAGTTATTTCTAATACTGTACACACTTCTGAAAAAGCATGCTGAGGATCGAGAAACCTGGCGAGCTGCTGCTAACTATTCCTACGATTGATTACTAAAGAATACGCCAACTCTGACTGTACCCGACTTCTTAGTACAATGATCAACTTCGTCACCTTCATTTCAGAGGGTCCCGAGTTCGATTCCTCATCGGCTCGGAAATTTGAACCGCGTCTGGTTAATTCATGTGACTTGGGTTACTGGATGTTTAGTATTTTATCTCAAAACTCATCTTTTCGTGTACACAACACACTACATTACTAACCACACAAAAGCACACCATTTTTTATTTATTTAAATGCTATTTATTCGGGGCGTCGACCTAAGATCTTTTGCCTCTACTTTGCACCATATGTTATGACCGTGCGTGTATTTGGACATGTCGGAAGTGTAAAGTGTTGAATGTGAGGAAAGGTACATTAAGGACGACACAAACGCCCAGTCCCCAGGCCAGGGATATTAATCATTTACAATTAAAAACCCTTGACCCGGCCGGGAATCGAACCCGGAGCCGCTGGGTGACAGGCGGATGCGTTGCCACCTACACCGCGGGGCCGGATAAGTATACCATAGTGAATACATTCTCCCTCATAGCACTGACATTAAAAATAAAAAAAAACCATCAATGTTGGCCCGCAGGGTAGGGAGTGGTGGTATACAGTTTGTAATTATTAGATTCCGTGCTAAAAGCCTGGATTCTATTCCAAACATCTCCACAGTGTTCGTACGGAGTGAGGGATTATGACACTGTTCTTGTTTCTTCGTCCGTCAGATGGTGATGTTAAGCTTTGGTTTTATTCGACAGGAGTGGACTATGTGCAGACGGCGTATTTCACTCTCTCCCTACCTCGTTATCACCATCTCATACCCTGACACGCAGATTACCAATGGGCTTCAAATAGAACCCCACTGTTGGCAAACCTGAAGATGGTGTTCCGTGGTTTCCCATATTCACACCCAGCAAATGCTGGGGCTGTGCCTTAAGGCCGCGGTCGCTTCCTTCCAGCTTCTAGCCCTTTTCTAACCGATCGTCGCCATTAGTCCTAGGCTATCTGTGTCAGTGCCACGTAAAGCAAATTTAAAAAAAGTCCATTGGGCAATTACTATTTGTTCTAACCGTACTTAAAATGCACAACTGCGGTAGATCGAGGAAATGTGTGCGGTTGTATATGAATAGGCTCATTTTAGTAGGTCTGATAATATAAAGGCATATGGCCTCCGAGTGCCTTTGCTGGCAAAATGTAGTGTTTACAGTGCACTATGTCTTCTGGTATGGGCTAGAGCAATTTTGTTACTTTCATTGATCTGTCTCAGCTTTATCCTTGGCTTTGACAAAATGAAAGTGACTGAGGTATGAGTGATGCTAGTAATGCCATTCCTTCTGCAGCCAGTCCCTGCTATGAATGGTGTGAAAATATTGCTCATAGGGTCGGTTGGTGCATGCATTTCAGTGGGCTTGGCAGACTGATATGTAATAGCAACTTCTGGCTCGGTGAGGAAAGCAACGGGAAACTATCTCATTCCTCATTTCCCTAGCACGCCCCTTCAGTGATGCCCAGGCCATCTATGACAGCTGATGGCGGAGCTGTTGAGGATCCAACCAGCCTTTGGGCTGAGGACTAAACATACATACATGGCCTCCGGAGAGGTTTGATACAGGTCCTTCGAGTTGACACTCAGGGGTAGCTTGCCTGTCTGTGGGGATAGGGCCTGCCTAGGATTAAATGTAATGTTGAAGACGACAGAATCCAACGAAGATTAAAATTACCGACCCGACCTGGAACCCCTTGGACCAAAGGCTAACCAGTTAGCCACGGAGTCGAACACTGACGCTATACCTATTAATAGTTTATGGTAACGTAATCGGGAGATAGTGGGTTCGAGCTCCACTGTCAGCAGCCCTGAAGATTTTTTTTCTGTGGTTTCCAATTTTCACACCAGGCAAATGCCGGGGCTGTACCTTAATTAAGGCCACGTCCACTTCCTTCCACTTCCTAGGCCTTTCCTATCCCATCATCGCCATAATACCTATCTGTGTCGGTGTGACGTAAAGCAAATAGCGGAGAGTTTATGGTAACTATGACGACAGCAGAGTACTAGCATGCGTCTTACGGTTGTTGATTACTCTGTCCGTGTGACGTTTTTGATCAAGTAAATCCTCCCCAAAATGTATTCTACGTTAAAAACGAAGTATAAAGTAAAAGTAATGAATTGTTCAAATAAAATTATAATATTATATAGATATGAAGGACAGCCTTGGTCGTCTGCAGTTGTAGAGGTGGTGCGTTCAATATCTATAGGTCGTTAATTCTTGGCAGGTTTATCGGCTTGTTATCAATAACAAGAGCCTCCTCTTTCATTACCATGGCGCACGAACAACCCCTTTCTTATCGCCACCACGAATTAAATTGCCTTTGAAGAAGATACGAGCTGCCGCTCCTTCCATTATACATAACCCACGATACTCCTAATGGGCCCTGTGTCATTGTTAACACGTGCGTAGGGCCGTATAAAAATAATTTCTATCCTCCCTTAATCTCCATTGTGTACGCCAACAACCACTGGCCATTGTTCGAGCCGATAAACTGATATCCTGGAATCAATGACTTGAGATTTAGGTGCATGGCTGGTAGTAAATTTTGAGAGAACTCTTAAACAACTGTTGTTAGAAGGAGCAGACACAACAAAAACCTGGTTAAGTTAGGATTAGACACACAGATGAGCTTTGACGAATGCAGCAACGCTTGTGGAACCAATTCCACCGACAGATGGGCAATCGGTTCTATAAAATATCATGCAATGGCCAGTAAAATAATTACCCAGTACTAGAGGAAGGTTAAACCTCGTTATCTCCTCACAGTATTGCCAAAGGCAGATGCTTTCAGCGATGTAACTCCCGAGTGGATGAACGGGTTCGATCTGCAACATAAGTAACTACAATAAGTGGTTCTACTGACAGGCATATGAGAGTAGCTCAAAACATAAAGCCTATATTTATGAGAAGATGTAATGGCTGACTAAATATGGACCTGATTGTGATACATGGTTCGAGTCTAATATCAGCAAAGTAAAGCCATCTCCGTACAGGGCATGAAGGCCCTTGCAGGAGTGGAAGGTAAAAGCTTCAGTTATCCGTAACCTTGACACTTACTGGGGCAGAGTGGTTAATTCTATGCCCGGTCACCTTTGCCCATAGAGATTAGCCTGCTTTTGATATTTGGTGTAGGCTGAATGAACCTCAGGACTACAGTGGTGGTCAAAATAATAGAGCCACCTGGCAAAGGTTTAGAATAAAGTGCAAATTTATTACTAGACATGTTTGTATTATGATGGAAACAAAATTTTACGTTGTACAGGAACCATTACAACAGAGTCACATTGTACCACAGTCAGTTATATAGATAACACAACTGAAACTAATCAATAATATTCAAAATAATACCAGACCACAGGGTCAAAAAAATAGAGCCAATTGACACAAATATTTTGTACTTGATCTAAGTCTTATGAAATTTACAGGAACAGTCGTTTTTGCATAGGAGTGCATTAGTACTTCGTGGTGTAACCCTTATTTTTGAGGATTTCCCTGCACCTCTTACCCACAGAGTCGACTAAACGCCTGCATTCGTCGCTGCTGATCGCATACAAGGCTCTCTGGATTTCTTCCCAAAGTTTATCTAAAGACGTAGCTTTTGAGCGGTCAATTCTCTTGTCTACGATCTCCCATAAGTTCTCGTTGGGTGATGCGTCAGGGGATTGAGGTGGCCACTCTAATACTTCGATATGGTGATATTGAAAAATCTGCCTTATGATCCTTGCAGTATGCTTTGGATCGTTATCGTGCTGAAATTTCCATTTCAGCGGCATTTCCTCCAGCATACGGCAGCATCACATTTGCTAAGATGTCGTTGTACATTTCTGCGTTCATTATGCCGTTGATACGGCGTATTGAACCAAGGCCATACCATGAAAAAGATCCCCAGACCGTAACACTTCCGCCACCGTATTTCACAGTTTTTAAAGTGTACTTGGGATTAAATTCCTGGTTTGGTGGGCGGCGCACATAGACTTTTCCGTCTGAGGCAAACCTATTATACTTGGATTCATCGGACCAAAGGATGTTCCTCCACCAAATATTGGGTTTGTGTTCATTTCTCCGGGCGAAGGCCAACCTTTTCCGAACATTAGCTTTTGAAACATGTGGCTCCTGTCTCGCAATACACCCATTCAATTTTGCGGATCTCAGTCGTCTTTGAATCGTTGAAGTTGATGGTTGAACATCATTTTTGTCGCTAAACAAAATGGCTTTCAGTCGTGGTGGTGACAAAAATGGGTTTCTTTACTTCCCTAGTGATGAGTCTGTCTACGCGAGGAGTAGTTACACGAGGTCGCCCCCTGTTCCCCACCTGCGGCTTTGTTTGTTTTGCCAGTCTAATGGCGTTCTGGACTCGTTTTCGCGAAACGTGTAAATCTTTGGTTATTTGATTCATGGATATCCCACTTTTGAACATCCGGAACATTACTATACGACCATCATCACTTGTATGCTCTGCTCTGCCCATCTAGAAGAATGTAAACCAAACCAAACGTCAGTTTACATACAAAATAATATTGAGTGGAGGTTTGTTGACAAATAATATCGCTAGCCCCCGAAACAACTGCAAAAAATCAATTTGAACGGGACTTCTGTAAAACGGCTCTATTATTTTGACCCATAAGATTCTTACCTTTATGCCTCTTTTCGAACGTCTAGCTCAAACGCTTCCTTTCGCACGACTACAGACAGCAGCGACGTCTTCCCTGATATTGTCTAAAAGGGACTGACAACACGGCACTCGTGGAGATTTTGCGAACTAATAGATATCCTAGTTCTTAATCTCGTCAATAGAGGTGGCTCTATTATTTTGACCGCCACTGTATGTGCCGCTCCAGGAGTGGAAGTCTCGTTTTCTTATACTTTCGACTTCCTGACCATAAATCGAACCCTCGTCTATCCGGGTGAACCGATCATACCTTTACCGCCGTGGTTAGGGAACCAACAGACGAATGATGTGTCTAAGAGAAGTGTAAGATAAAAGCTTCTACTATCCATAACCTTGGTACTATGAGGAATATGTTGTTGTTTTTGGAGACGCATTCGCTATGCCTCAGTTTATGTGAAGTCCAGGGGATGACCATTGGGGACGTATTAAGCTAGTATCCACCCCCCCCCCTCATGGCACTACAGCCCTTGAAGGGCCTTGGACTGCCAAGCGACCGCTGCTCAGCCCGAAGGCCTGCAGATTACGAGGTGTCGTGTGGTCAGCACGACGAATCCTCTAGGCCGTCATTCTTGGCTTTCTAGACCGGGACCGCTATCTCACCGTCAAAAATAGCTCCTCAATTCTAATCACGTAGGCTTAGTTGACCTCGAACCAACCCTCAGGTCCAGGTAAAAATCCCTGATCTGGCCAGGAATCGAACCCGGGGCCTCCGGGTAAGAGGCAGGCACGCTACCCCTACACCACGGGGGCCGGCATTAAGATAGTATACTCAATTTTATATAAATCTGGAATAAGTTGCGTCGTATGAGATGAGACTGTTTACCAGTCGTAAAGCCAGTGCCATAGTGTCCGACTCATTGGTCAGCGTTGAGGCCTTCGGTTCAGAGGGTCCCGGGTTCAATTCCCGACCGGGTCGGGGATTTCAATCGCCTCTGATTAATTATTCTGGCTCGGGTATTGGGTGCTTGCGTTTGTCTCAACACTTTCCTCTTCATATTCACACAACATACTACACTTTTTTTTTTTTTTTGCTAGTTGTTTTACGTCGCACCGACACAGATAGGTCTTATAGCGACGATGGGACAAGGAGGGGCTAGGAGTGGGAAGGAAGCGGCCGTGGCCTTAATTAAGGTACAGTCTCAGCATTTGCCTAGTGTGAAAATGGGAAACCACGGAAAACCATTTTCAGGGCTGCCGACAGTGGGGTTCGAACCTACTATCTCCCGAACTGGATACTGGCCGAACTTACGCGACTGCAGCTATCGAGCTCGGTACATACTACACTAACAACCACCACAGAAACACGCAATAGTGATTACATCCTTCCATATAGGGTTGACGTCAGGAAGGGCATCCGGCCGTAAGAGGGCAAATCCACATGTGCGACACAGTTCGCACCTTTGCACCCGCGCCCCCACAGGTGTGGGAAAAGCGGTGGAAAAAGAAAGAAGAGGAGCTAGTGTCATAGTGTTCGTTTATTTGTGTAATTTTCGGTTTGGAATATTGAAGTTGAGTAAGCTTGGAAAGTGTGTCGATTCTTTGAGCTTTTTTTAGAGCTGACAAAAATGGGCTTCTGTCTGGACACCGTAATAAATAAATAAATAAATAAATAAATAAATAAATAAATAAATAAATAAATAAATAAATAAATAAATAAATACACATACGTCTTCAATATAAACTCTTCGTCTCGGTAGCGTAACGGACAGCACTATTAGCTACCGTCCTCGGGGGCTCGTGTTCGATTTACGGTACTGTCAGAAACTTAAGAATTACAGGAGGGCTGTTATGTGGTTAAAATGGTACATGCAACTCACTCCCATTGGGGATGTGCCTGAAAAGAACTGCTCCACCTCAGGACGAGGACACGAGTTTTATAATGTAAACTGTTATGTCTTTCTGCGATCAGTATGTAGGCATTCGTAAATAATTAACAACGGGCCTCAACGATCCTCGATTTGCAGATTGCTCTGCGCCTTCATTTAGTTCTACACTCCTTATCTTTAAATAATCGAAAACTGAGTCTAATCGTAGTCGGTCATCTGTTTGTCTTACCTCCCATTTTCGAGTCCATTAGTCTCCTAAATAACCTATCCTGCTCTGAAAAGAAATGGCGTATGGCTTTTAGTGCCGGGAGTGTCCGAAGACAAGTTCGGCTCGCCAGATGTAGGTCTTTTGATTTGACGTCCGAAGGCGACCTGCCCGTCGTGATGAGGATGAAATGATGATGAAGACGACACATACACCCAGCCCCGTGCCAGCGAAATTAACCAATTATGGTTAAAATTTCCTACCCTGCCGGGAATCGAACCCGGGACCCCTGTGACCAAAGGCCAGTACTCTAACCATTTAGCCATGGAGCCGGACTATCCTGCTTTACTCTCCTTACATGATCCCGGTTTATACGCACATGTTACCCTTTATTTCCTCATTCTGAATACTTTCCTGAATTTGTTCACTCCTGTTTGTACCAGCAACCTTTCTCACTATCTTCATGTTTTCTACTTCCAATTTACGAATTAGATATCCTTAGTTCACCTAGCTTTCACTCCCGTACAGCATAGTCGATCTGAAAACATACTCATGAAAATATATTTTCGTCCGAGAGCTGACTTCTTTGTTACAGAATACCGTCGATCGCAATTGAGAGCTGACAGTATCAGGCCTAGCTGTGGTACATCTTGATTCAGCTTTACTTACATGGGGAGGTAGCCATGTGGTTCAGTCCTGTTATTCTTGGAAATGCTAATTTTCTTATCGTACACATTGCGTCCATTTTTAAGCTACAATATATTAGACTGCTGCCATTAAGACGAAATGCCAAATGCTTCCACTGCATGCTAAACGCAGAATGTTATTTTTTTTAAGAAGTGCTGTCATCAAAGAATGTGTATCCTGTATTCGATAAGGACATATTTTGGTGGCAAGAGTCAAAGACACTTGCTCTAGAGAGTGTATTGTAGCTATGACGACACTGCGCCCATTTTTAAGCTACAATATATTAGACTGCTGCCATTAAGATGAAATCGTCGACATAGGCCAAATGCTTCTACTGCATGCTAAACGCAGAAAGTTTTTTTTTTTAAGAAGCGCTGTCATCAAAGAATGTGTATCCTGTATTCGATGAGGACATATTTTGGTGGCAAGAGTCAAGGACAAGATACTTGCTCTAGAGAGTGTAATGTAGCTATGACGACACTAAACCCGCAAGCTATTAAAGTTACGTAACACGTGCAGGAAACTGCTACGATCTGGCTGAGAGAGAGAGAGAGAGAGAGAGAGAGAGAGAGAGAGCGCACAGGAGGAGTAAATTACCAGGTAACAACCACTTGTTTGTCCTGAGGTGTTTACACCCACCAACAATAAGGTGCCACTTACTTGGACCATTAGACGTGCACGACTTCGTCAACTGCTTTTAATGTAATCATAATCAAAAGAGATGTGGGAGAAAAGGTCGGTAATTCTTTCTCTATCTGAAGGACGTCGAACTTGCCATAAGTTTTGGCCGAGCCCGTTTCTTTCGGCGGCTCATGAATGTGTGTGTAGATTCCCGGACCTAGTGAAATGTAGAAGTCTTCAGGCGTGACCATGCCCTATAGACCAAGGTTCAACCCTTGAACTGAGTTCGGATTTACGACTTTGGAGATCTCTGAATATATTCGGAATTTTAAAAGAAAACTATTTTCTTCAGAATTCTTCCTTTCTTGTAATGGCGTGCATAACTTAACTATTAACTCCCTAATCTAGTGGTTACGGTAAAAGACCGTTAAATCTAAGTAAATATGGCTTGCATCAGTAGAGTATCGGAAAGCATGGCCTTTTTCTGTCAAGGTTTGAGTTACTGTACACTCGTCCTTATTACATACTGTCGTCCTGACTGCCTTGAATTTTCCATGGATTTATCCAGAATTCCCCAGCATCGGGTATTCAATTTATGGTGAGAGATGGTGTTAGAGGACGCCCCGATTCGTTGGCTTTAAGGTCAGCGCTGAAGCCTTCGATTCAGAGGTTCTCGGGTTCGATTCCCGGCCGGGTCGGGGATTTAAATTGTGTCTGATTAATTATTCTGGTCCGGGGACTGGTTGTGTCTGTTTGTCCCAACACTTTCCTCGTCATATTGAGACAACACACTACACTACCAGCCACCGCAGAAACTCGCAATAGTAATTATATTCCTCCATATTGGGTCGGCGTCATGAAGAGCATCCGGCCGTAAAACAGGGCCAAATCCACATGTGCAACACATTTTGCACCCGAGAACCCACAGATATGGGAAAAGCGGAAGAAGAAGAAGAATAAGGTGTTAGAGGAGCCGACATTTACCGTCGTATGGAGGATGTGGACGGGAATAAATGTGTATCTCGCTATACAGTGTGCAGATGGTGTTGAGGATTTCATTATGGACCAGTAAGAACCTGCTAAAAGCAGGCCAGGCACAGTGGGCAGCCTGGTGAGAAAATGAAAGAAAAAGTGATAATGAAATGTTGGTTCGCTAGCGATGGTGAAGCCGAGACACCGCTGAAGAATGGTTACGCCGCCCACCGCTGGGACACTCGCTTGAACCCACAAGAGGACTATATTTAGGAAGATATATATCACTCTTTACGTCCTGTATGTTCTCGTATTCCAAACAGTAAACCATTACAGAAATCAACAAAAGTCTCTGTTTCATTTGAGCAACTCACATAGACTCAAAATAGAAGGGTCCTGCCACTACACTTCTGATATCTCCAGCATTATTTAGTGCTCGTGAAAGTGTGACTACACTTCTGACAGGGTTTTTCTCTCTTGGGTCTAAGTACTATGGAGTGATAATTGAAGACTGGAAATTCCAAAGGGGCTAAGTACCAAAATGAAAGTTTTGAGATAATTAAAGAAAACCAATTTATTCCCTGTAGAATTACTTGATACAAATAATACACTCATACTGCACACTAGAGGCTGCTGTGGACTGGTAGTTAACTCACAGACTTAACTGAACAACTAGTAAGCACATAGTACCAAAACAAAAATGATAATTTAGAAAAGGGCTAAGTCCATTTATCTTTTGATGACAAAAGGGGTAAGTCCATTTTTCTTCTGATGTAAACAAATTATTACAATAGCAAGAGGATGTGGAAGGAGAGTAACAAACACCATCTTGTGACATTTTACACACTTTTAACTACAAATATCCTGGTAAAACTTCCTATGTTCTTCAGGTAAATATTTAATCATGCTTAAAAGGTCTTTCTTCTTCTCCTTTGAAATACAATGGTGGTTCTCAACTTGCTTTATTTCAATATGTTGGAAATCTGAAACAGATTTTCCCTTCTTCAGGACATTAAATGTCGTCCGCTCTTCAAGCTCATTCAGGGTTCTTCGTATTTTGACTTCTCCTGGGGCAGTTACTCTGATCCAAGATGCAGTTGATATATTCACTTTGTTGGTGGTGAGCAAGTTATTTTTCTGCTGTGTTAAAGTCCAGAAAGTGAGAGTCATGCATTTCCAAAACTCTGAATGGCTTTGCATGACGTGATGATCTCACTAACTTCATCAGATCATCGGGAATAAAACACTTCACTGTCTTCTTTCTCTTTTCGATCATTGCGAAATCTCGATCGCATGCCAGAAAGCTATGTCCAGATATGAGATATTTATGGTCAATACAATCAAACACACCACAAGAAACAAGGAACATGTACACGAATAGCATTATTGTTTTGTTTTTATTTTGTGCGGAGCAGTTGTCACTCCATACACACAGCTTTCTCTTCACTGTAATGCTATGTAGGTGATTGAAAAATGTAAATAAACACGACGCGATTTCATTGGCCCCCCTGCCACCTTCACTCTCATTCCACATACACATCATTGCGTCACCAGTATCATGCATATGTACTCCGAAATTGTAACATGAGAGTTGTCTTAGATAGAACATATCTGAATGTGTAAGGAATGGTACAAACATTACCTGTTGGAGATCTATGGATAGTGCACGTATCACTATCTGGTAACGTTGCAAAAATTGCATCACTTCTTAACAGGGATGCGGCTTTTTCGGCTTTGCGATGGTGCAACTCAAGTTCTTGCTTAGCTTTGTAAGCATTCTGGTGATTTGCCTTAGCTTCTAGAACGAGTTGGTCACATGTTCGGCATGTATCTGATCGTGGCTTTCGGAAGGATACGTGTGGAAAATCCGTAAGGAAAACTTATCTGTAAAATTTATATGTGACATTAGTATCTGGATATTTTACTTTAAAAGCAGTAAATAGCCTGTTCATATTAAGATCAGGGCTTAAGTACTCCTTCGTTGTACGCTTTCGACTGTAGTGACTCACATCTCTAGGCAACATTTTAATGTGGTTCCGAACCATCTGCCAATCTTCATCTGTGTATTTTCTGTTAAATGCTCCTCCTCTTTTGTCTTCGAAAACAGTATCACCGCCCTTTTTCTTCTGCGCCATCAACGGTATTTTTTCTTCGAAATACCAAAAACATCCATAAAGGTCTTCTTACATAGCCTACCTATTTATGTCCACCCACACCATCAGGAACCGTAAAAAGCAATGTACACTGGCGGCGACTTCGCTGTGGATCTGCATACTTTCCGTTTCGCCGATGTTGAACTGGAATAGCATCCATGAGCCCCATTAAAAAAGTGCGTTGTGTCTGCTCATCTTCCTGGTAGAACATAGTAAATAAATTCGTCTTATGTTCTGATGACAAGGAGTGACAATCATACCCGCATTTGCAGGTAACCTAAAACCAAAATATTGCAGATGTGTTAGTTGTAATGCAACCAAGTTATGTTTGTATATTACTGTCGCTAATAACACTACAAGAAATCCAGGAAACTACTATAATATTCAATGAATATCATGCAATATTACTGTGAAGCATTGAATTTTAACGCACTGATCTCGTACCTGCATGCTTGACTGTTGCTTGGGTGATATTGCTTTTCCTGTTCTTGTCTTGTATGATAAACCAGACACTCTCCTTTTCTTCTTCACCACTCTCTTACTTACACTTTCGGGTTTTTTTCATTGTTTTTGGTCCAGCACATTCTACAGAATCACTACACACTGTAACATCAGCCATCTTCATTAACATATGGCGACTGATAAAGAGCAGAGCGCCAGAGGCAGAAAGTGGACTTAGCCCCTATCGACATTCATCACGCGCTGGATGTACCACCCGCGCAATCTAGGAGCAGTCATAGGAAACTATCAGGAGCACGTACGGACTTGGAACCTTTCGTCAGGCATTGGCCTCGATACATACCTCCTACAGGCAGCAAAATCTCATTTTTCACAAAAATGGTATTTAGCCCCTTTGGAATTTCCAGTCTTCAATTGTAGCTAGTAATTATTGCTCTGAAGACGGTCTGGACGAAAGATTGAAACACGTCAGACTACAGTAATTATAACACGACCTAATATCCCCAACATACAATTATGTTATTCAGTGGTCGTGAAAGTCTGCGTTTTAAGAATATATCTTATTATGTACTAGCTTTTGACCACGGCTTTTCAAGCATGGGAATTAATTTTCTGTGCATTTATAGAATTGATGATCACTGATAACTGTATCACAATGCGTTCAATATATTTTAGTAATATGGGAGCGTTGATTTCGTGACAGTAGTTGGATATTTTCAGAAAAAGAGTATAGGGCAGCAGAGAAACCTATCAGAAAATCACTGAGAGTGGGCATTTAGCACCCTCTGAAGTTTCGAAACAACATGTACGGTGCTAGAATTTGTTTCTACAGACGGCTTTGGATTCCACGCAGTGAGTTATGGTGAAGTGAGAATGACTGCATTAATATCCAATGCTTATGCTTTCACCTCGAAAAGATACGTAACTAAAATCGAAATCTCACAACACTATGGGTGGCGTGAGAATTACTGCTGGTACGGGTGTAAGGAAATTAAATTCTAAGATCTCAGTGAAGCAACAATCAGAAAAGATAAAATCTATCTCAGTGCATATAAGAAAGATGTTAAAGAGTATGAATAGTTCAAATGATTTCGCATTCTATGCGGCGAGTAGAAGGCAAGAAGCAGCAAACACTACTGCTGTTGTTAACCAGAAACCAACATTGCTGTCGGTGGACCGTGAGGGAAGTCGCTGAACTCAACTATTCGCTTTTCTCTGGCTGAAAGGCGGTATTCTTGAAGTTATCAGTTATATTCCTCAGCTCTTATTTACCGGATTGAGATTAAAACCAAGTGCAGGTTTATTCTGGATATCTATTATTGGCAACTTTCGTGAAAAGTGGATTAGCACCTCCTCCGTTTATTCATTCCAAACCGAATAACAGACAGGCAGAACTTCCCAGAATGATGGATATCGTCTCCGCACAGTGTACCTATATTATTGACCTTCTAAAAATTGTTACGACAAACGAATGTACGGACACACGCTACATTTTTATTATATTAGTAACGTACCGTATTACAAGGTGATTCGTGAGCCTCTGTACAAACTTTGCGGGTATAATGCAAAGGTGGGAATAAGACCAACTGGCGTCTTGCACTGCAATTATTTTTCACTGAGTCACTCCCTCATCGATCGCTCTATGACAACAAAATCTCTTATCGTTTGCACAGATGGGGAAAACTAATCGTGACTTGTACTAGATAGCTCACATTTTTACCTTTCTGGAAAGATCAAGCGAGTTAGCTATGCTGTTCGGATCACGTAGCTCTCGGTAGCCCTGGAACTAGTTTTCCGTGATTTCCCGTTTTCACACCAGGCAAATGCTGGGGCCTGTCCTACATCATCGTCGCCAATTTCAATTTTAGTTATATCTGTCTGTGCTGGTACGATGTAAAAATGTAACAATTCTGGAAAGCGTATCTTCGGTTACGGTTCCGTGTGGTGAACGACACACCGAAGGCCTAAGACATTTCTTCTCTCTTTAAAAAAAATGCGTTACGTCGCACCGCACACATAGGTCTTATAGGAAAGGGCTAGGAGTAGAAGGAAGCGGCCATGGCCATAATTAAGGTACATCCCCAGCACTTGCCTGGTGTGAAATTGGGAAAACTATGGAAAATCATCTTCATGGCTGTCCGTAGTGGGGTTCGAATTTCAGATTCTCTAGTTTAGAAATTCATCCCCTATATTGACAACGTTGCTAAGGATCGTTCTTTATGGCATGCATGGACCTTATTCGCCCTATCGTTTAGTGGCTTACGAATACTGCCTACAAAGTAGATTTCATGTCTTTTTTGACCTCAAGATGAAGAAGCTTCGTTTTTTTTAATAAATCGTAATTATAATTTCTTTCACAGTTCTTAAAGTTAGCCCAGTAACTCTTGTTTGGACTCGTTCTGGTCTATACGTGGTATACATGTTGCTCAGCTGAGAATATTTTTCAGTTTATGTACCTCACACATCATGGCAAATATAATTGTATCACTTGCACCAAGAGTTGTTCGTTTAGATACATTTAATTTCTTAATAAGAATGCAAAATTAATCAACAGAGAATTACTAGAGAAAATTTATGCTCCAAAATCAATAATAGTCTAATAATAAAAATAATAGCAGGCTGTTTAAAAAATGTACGAATTCCATTGCTCAGATCGTTCGTTTGTTGATGAGAAAGGTAGATAAATAATAATAATAATAATAATAATAATAATAATAATAATAATAATAATAATAATAATAATAATAAATCCTCAGCTCTTGGGTATCAAGCCTTCTGAAGTAGTGACATTCAATTGAACTGCCTACGAATTTTGACATTGTAAGGAATTCGTCTTCTTTCGTGGTGAAGTTAGGACTCGAAGCCCTGTCTTACACTTAACCACGACATTAAAATTGTACAATTAAGTAATAAAAATAGTGAAAATTACAGCAAACAGTGAATAAAAAAGTATTAGTACTGACAGCAAAAATAGAGATAGTAAGAATGCACAAGATAATATAAATGATGATCATCTTCTTTCAGCGCTTTTCTCACATCCGTGGGGTCGCGGGTGAGAAATGTGGTGCACATGTGGATTTGGCTCTGTTTTACGTCCGGATGCCCTTCCTGACGCCAACTCTATATGGAGGGACGTAATCACTATTGCGTCAGAAGAATTAATCATACGCCATTAAACTCCCCGATCGTGCCAGGAATCGAACCCGGGACACGCTGAGCCCAAGGCCTCAACGCTGACAGTTCAGCCAAGTATGCTGTTTAAATGTGTATGAATTCCGTTAAGGAGATAGTTCATTTGTAGATGAGAAAGGTAAAATTTACGCACTCATTCACACTTCACTTATCATACAAGTCAGCTGGAAGCATTCAGCAAGTGATTTCGGCAATCCATCTTACATCTCCTACGAGAATGCAAATCTCCATTGTTAGCGGGGAGAGTTTACCATTGGCTGGCGGCAGTGACTACGAAGGAATGGTTGTAAGTCAATGACTGAGAAATATAGCTATTATGCTATTTGCTTTACGTCGCACCGACACAGATATTTCTTATGGCGACGATGGGATAGGAAAGGCCTAGGAAGTGGAAGGAAACGGCCATGGCCTTAATTAAGGTACAGCCCCGGCATTTGCCTGGTGTGAAAATGGGAAACCACGTAAAACCATCTTCAGGGCTGCCGACAGTGGGGCTCGAGATTTTCTTCTGATGACGCAGAGCACAGTTCTCTGCGAAACGTTAAGAATTTCACCTTATTTTCTTGACACGGCATAAGCCCAAAAGCCTATACAGTATCATGTCTATAAGAACAGAAACGTTTCTCCGTATCTCGTACAGTATGTGATCACTCGGCTGTCGGCTGTGTAAGACCACCGTACGACAGACTTCGAACCCAGGGCCCCGAGCAATATGTATTCTCGTATGTTCCTCCTATGTCTGTTTGGGAGCCTATGTGTGGATGAGTGCTTTCGTGTTTTTTAGTCATCCAACTTGCAATGTAATTCAAACCTTTACCCTTCATTTCAGTGTCAGTTTCACCGGCAAATGTTGGAACTGTATCATATTTGCCGTCTTCAAAATAGCTTTCAGCAGGATAATATTCTAACTCACGACACGTTATTCCGCAATTTCTCAGCATTTGTGATGAGATATATTCATCAGAGGTTTGTTCACGTGTTCTTGTGTTTCTCTATTTTCCTTGCATTATTTCCGAGAATAATCATCCAAAAACGATAAAGAGTGTTCAGCGGTGCAGGGCGGTCTTATAATTCTCCTCGAGAACGGATCTGGGAAAACAAATTTTCGAGTGAATCTTGGTTCAGTCGGTGGGTTAAAATGTTCTTCATTCCTAGATTCTGAACTTCTGAGATCATACTGTTAACAAGGCCACACATTTTACCTAAAATTTCGTCTTGTTGTTTTAACTGAAGACCATGCGCATTTTTGCTAGGGACTTTAGAAATTGCTGGATCGTAGGAATTCATGGTATTGTACCAATTAATAATAGTTTCAAAGAATTCACTCGTGCTTTCAACAACAGTTGCACCATCTCGTAATTTGAAATGACGTAACGCTGTAGCTACACTATGTGATATCAATTCTGTAGCTTTTCTTACGTTCATACTTTCTGTGCCCCTACAGTTTACATGATTGACATAGATTTTGTGGCTTGCTTTAATTTCGTGGTTGTCATTCTTAACCAGAGATTCCATAGGTTCCTTCGAGACAATTTCACCATCAGAAAATTAGAAGCCGGTGTCAAGAAACCAGTTCCTAATTAGTTTCAACAGGTGAGGGGTAGATGCAAAGAAGTACATTTTTTCTCACGTCCGCGTGTTCAAAAACCATGTTTCGTTTCATTGATTCTGTATGTTTTCCACAAGCCTTGATTTGCTGCGCCCATGTCACAGACACGTGCCATTACTTTATGCCCTATTACCGAAAGACGAGAAACACACTTTTATAGTATGTCTTTTTCATCTTTTTATCGAAATAGGCATAATTACTTGCTTCCAACTCTTGAAGAGTCCTTTCACCATCACAGCTTCCAACTGTGAACTGGGGCCTATAATTTTATCCTTCAGTCGGTCATATTCGAAAGCACTTTTAACGCGCATTTCGTCAAACTGGAGGACTGAAATTTTCTCGTGCTCTTCATACGAGACAGCAGCAGTCTTCATAATACGCAGAATATCTCCCAGGATTCCACTTCCATTTCGCATGTCAATTTTTTTAAAGTCCATTTTTCCAGCGTTGAAAGTCCACCCAGAGTGTAATGCAGTTTTTGTCGCATATAAATGTAAGTTTTCTTCCCTTGATACCTTAAAACTGAAAGCCGTCGATATGTGTTCACCAGTACAATTAACGCGTTTTTGTTGGTTTGTGAGTATCTTGATTTTCTGTAAAAATTCCTTTCAATGTGTTCGCCAATTTTGTATGGATGCTCTGAAGAGAATTGTTTAACCTCCTACATTTAATTTACTCCTTACGCAAATTACTTATATAGATACTCGACTCTGATGTAATTTGCTTTCCGCTGTCTCTAATTTCAGTTTAAGGACATTGTTAGTTTTTCTTTCGTCATCTAACTGTTTTTTTTTCAATCTTTCAACTAATTAATAATAGTTGACTGACATCGATTTTGTGGCTTGCTTTAATTTCGTGGCTGTCATTCTTAACCAGAGCTTCCATAGGCAATCCATCAACATCTAACAAATGTATACTTGTTCATAACTGTAGTTTTAGACGCCTAGAATATTCCTAATGTATCTTGCATACACAACCTCTCCCAATACACTAGTGTGTACTTCCGTTTTCTCACTACCCTCAGATCTATCCTTTTGAAACAGTTCCCTTGATTGATGATGTTTAAATCAACCCAGTGACTGGACGTAGTGCGCTGCGCAGAGTCCAAGTAAAAAACGAAGAAGAATATATACTAACCTTGGCCCTTTCCTGTCCCGTCGTCGCCTTAAAACATATCTGTGTTGGTGCGACGTAAGGAAAATTTTAATAATAGTATACTCTTCTTCTTAATCAGATATTTTCGATTCCAAAAGCACCATATAGTCGTTACGCTTATAAGAAACGCTGTGTGATAATATTTTAGCTTAGAAATCTGACCGGAAAGGTTAGTAATGCATGAACTATATCAATAAATTTTCGTTCTAAACGACACGAGTGCTGCGGGTTAGTATTTCGCCCCTCAGCAGAGTCACATAACCGTATTTCGACGTGCAACGACGATATTAACCTTAGGCATGCGCAGTGATCTATTTCTTTCGCAGGCACCATCCTTCCGCACGGGAATAGAACGTGCTGTTCTCTTCGTGTGTATGATGGCATTCTTTGTATTAGCCTGTCAAGGACAACTCTTTATTTGTCTTAGTCTTTCGCCGTTATGAAAATGAGAAGAGAGTTTTCCTAATCAACGTAACAACAGATGGCAGCAATTATTTATTTTCGCTCATTAGTCTAACTGCGTACAGAAAGAGGTACGGATTCGAGCTACAACAGTATGTAGTAAAGCTAACATGCTTTAGTTATCCTTGTCATGTGCTGAACACTACACACTGTGAGGAAGGTGCAGGTTAGTAGTTAGAGGTCTGCCATCAGATGCAAGTCACCGGACTATGCTGCGCCACTCGGAGCACTACACAGTCCTACACAGTCGTTCCCCAATTATTACGAAAGCGCATGGATTTACTGACATAAATGATGATAATAATAATAATAATAATAATAATAATAATAATAATAATAATAATCTTGTTTAATGCGTGTAAGAATTATTAGTTGTAATTTAGGCTGCCCGTGTGTCATTTTTGACTGTACCTCTTTATATGAGACTAGCTGTTAAACCCGTATTTGACGGGTTAGTTTTTATACACTTGCAAGATTAATGCCATCCAGCAGAGATTAGTGGCAGCAGAGAGAGAGAGAGAGAGAGAGAGAGAGAGAGAGAGAGCATCTCAATTGTAGAGTTATTGTTTATCAGTGAATTTTATGACCTCATTGTTCTCAAAATAAACTTTCAACATATTAGCACGTGTTTAGTACATATCGAAGAGATGTTAAGTACGGAACAAAACTGGCCAACCGAACACCAGTGGGATCCGAACCAACAAGCTTCCGATTTCATATGAGCTATTCTTATCAGTTGAGCTGTCTGACTCGTTGGCTGAATGGTGAGCGTACTGGCCTTCGGTTCAGAGGGTCCCAGGTTCGATTCCCGGCCGGGTCGGGGATTTTAACCTTCATTGGTTACTTCCAATGGCCCGTGGGATGGGTGTTTGTGCTGTCCTCAACATCCCTGCAACTCACACACTACACATAACACTATCCTCCACCACAGTAACATGCAGTTACTTACTCATGGCAGGTGCCGCCCACCCTCATCGCAGGATCTGCCTTACAAGGGCTGCACTCGGCTAGAAATAGCCACACGAAATTATTATTATTACTAGTTGAGCTATATTGTCCCAGGTCATATCTGTTCGCTTAGGCTTAAGACATTGTAGGCTGTCACATTTACTTCTTTTCCGGATCAGTGATGTTAGGGCATACCACTTACCTTCATGTCTCTCTTCTCTCGTATTACCACGTTCTCCTTCTTATTGCGATGGTTATCTTTATTCCTTCTTCCTGATCAATACGGGCTAATGATGACGCGGATTTTATCTTAGAGAACAGTCAAAACGACGACCATCATTGCCATTGTTTTAACTCGTTGCCATGACGATTGTACAATATTTTTGTCACAGGTGTCCGGCGTTGATGGACTTTGCACTAAAAGTCTAATTTCATGAATATCTCTGTTATTATAGCGCGCGTGGTAAAAATGTACAAGACGTAAATTATTAGAAATTGTAATTTCCATAAGTTTCTGTATGTACAGGTTGTAATAGAACACACATTTTCGGAGATGTTTGGAAGTTGGTAAAACATGTAATAATTGTTATGGATATTTGTAATGTAAAAGTGCTTAAAACATAAAAGATAGGAAATGACAATTTATACAACTTTTATTTTGTACAATCTTTGGTCTAAATAGTGTAAGTCAGAACTAAACTGTATGACAACATTCTATTTAGTTCTAACAATACAAGTAAACATGTTAATATCTACCTAGGGGAGAAGAGTAGAAGTCATTTTCTGACTCGTTCCTTACTCGTTTACCCTTGCAGCCTATATACAGCCTTGAGCACTCTTCGGATATCTCTTGACTTAATTATTGAGAAATTCTGTCAAACCATTTTATCGTGATGTGTAGACAGACAGACAGACAGACAGACAGACAGACAGACAGACAGACAGACAGACAGACAGACAGACAGACAGACAGACAGACAGACAGACAGACAGACAGACAGACAGACAGACAGACAGACAGACAGACAGACAGACAGATGAATGATTTTTGTACACTAATCCGAGGTAAAAGCTAAGTATGATGTTTAAATTGGAAGAGTACGGACAAAATTGTAATTTTATTGAAATAGCAGAGAAACTGGAACTCTATTGGGCGACCTACTGTTGATTTTTGATTGATGTGGTCATGCAAACACTGAACGCGCCACCAGAAATCTTTTACATGCCAACATTGCTTGAGATGATGTCGAGCAGACCTCATATGGGCTTTCAAAATTTAAGCTACTTCTGCTGGATTTGAGCTAACAATCTTGGGATCCAGAGGCCTACACTCTACCACTGATCTGCAGAACGGACTGTGATAACACTAATAAAACATTCC
This sequence comes from Anabrus simplex, assembly GCF_040414725.1. Classification (NCBI taxonomy): domain Eukaryota; kingdom Metazoa; phylum Arthropoda; class Insecta; order Orthoptera; family Tettigoniidae; genus Anabrus; species Anabrus simplex. The sequence goes on along the minus strand of NC_090267.1, from coordinate 349,557,608 downwards.
CAGCCCATGTCCAGGTAGTCCATTATTTTTAGTCGCATTTTAATACGGTGTCTTATTGAATCATCTTTAATTGGGGATATAACTTGTTGATGATAAATAAACCGGGCGAGTTGGCCGTGCGGTTAGGAGCGCGCAACTGTGAGCTCGCATCCGGGAGATGGTGGATTCGAAGCCCACTGTCGGCAGCCCTAAAGATGGTTTTCCGTGGTTTCCCATTTTCACATCAGGCAAATGCTGGGGCTGTACGTTAATTAAGGCCACGGCCGCTTCCTTACCATTCCTAGGCCTTTCCTCTCCGATCGTCGCCATAAGACCAATCTGTGTCGGTGCGACGCCAAAAAAATAAAAATAAAAGGGATGATAAATAAACCTATCTATCTATCTGTCTGTCTGTCATTGAATACAATATTGTGCAGGGTTGGTTACTTGATGTGATTAAAAATAAATCAAATAAACCAGATTTTTAAATTTAAATCAGATTTTAGTCCTGACGATAATTTTCTTTTTATCATTAATTTATTATCAATGCATCTCCCGAATGTAAGCTCGCAGCTGTGTGACCCAAACCGCACAATTCGGCCTCGTGATGTGTATGTCATTGAATAGAGAATCTTACACCCAACTTAACGATGCCATGTAGTAGACATAGGACAATAAGGCCAGCAGTTACATAGTGTATGAAATTTTGAAAATTTGTAAATGTACTGGAATATGGCATGCTACCGGGCTGAGTGGCTCAGACGGTTGAGGTCCTGGCTTTCTGACCCCAACTTGGCAGGTTCGATCCTGGCTCAGTCCGGTGGTATTTGAAGGTGCTCAAATACGTCAGCCTCGTGTCAGTAGATGTACTGGCACGTAAAAGAACTCCTGCGGGACTAAATTTCGGCACCTCGGAGTCTCCGAAAAACTGTAAAAGTAGTTAGTGGAACGTAAAGCTATTATTATTATTATTATTATTATTATTATTATTATTATTATTATTATATAGTATGTTCGGGCTGTATAATTAGCCATCTGTGTCGCTAGGTGGCCAGCCAGAGACGTTAGTTCACAACAGCCGTAAATATAAAATCAGTTGATCGGTTTTGAATTATTTCATTTTGTTTAGTTATTGACGTGACAGGTGCCTACTTGAATGCCATTTGTATCTCTCTATAGTTGTCATCGGCCACTTGTAAATATAATTTTATTGAATTTACTAACTAATGTGTACTTTATTCCACCCTTACTTTAGACTTGCGCCAGACGACACTGTCACGAAAACCCAGCGTGACTCTTCCTACCCTGTCCTTACCCGCATTCTTTCTTACATAAATATGTCCTATGGTTGAGAGTCATCTGAAAATTTGCCTTACGGAAGTGAACCCTAGCAACCGTGCAGACGGTGATGTAAGGCATGGATGGATGGATGGCCAGGTAGTGTTACCTAGCAACTGTACAGACTAGGTATTATGGCTGATGGTCGTATGAAATTAGGAGCCGTTGATGTATGGCCATGACCAAGAGACATATTTATGATCATTTAATTTTCGCAAAAGGAAAAGTGTTTCTTTGTGTGTGTGTGTGTGTGTGTGTGTGTGTGTGTGTGTGTGTGTGTACTGTACATTAATGTAATTTTTCTCTTTTTGTAGGTGAGTTCTCGTGCTGTATTGTCGAGTTTTGAAGAAGAACATTATCAGCTACTCTACTGTATCTGTGAGTTAATCAGCATGATATTCAAAATAATCATTGCCCTTTTTGGGAGATGCGTGAACGATGGGTAAAAGCTTTCTTTTACACAAGAATGCCAACGTAGCAATGCTAACATTACTTTTCGATGTTGCACAATTTGAACCCACAATCCGAAGTGTGTGGGAGCCTATTGTGATAACGTGACACTGCCATAATACAGAATGTTAGCATTCATTGTTTGTGCGTAAGAAAGAAAGAAAGAAAGAAAGAGAGAGAGAGAGAGAGAGAGAGAGAGGGGGGGGGGGGATTATAAGGAGAGCGTGTAAGAGAGAATGCGCGAGTGAGATATATTTGTTGTACATACGAGTATTTTAAATACTGATAACCATTTAAGACATAACAATCACAGTAGGCTAAATGGTTTATCAATGGAAATAGAGTCGACTGTGTAAGTGAAGCTCACCCTTTTATTGTCCTCAATCCTTAAACGAAATCAGTATGTTTGGTAAACAAATAAATATTATAATAATATAAATCATAATTAACGTTCGGATGTTAAGGAAAAATCATACTGTATTTCATTCCTGAGGTCATTTTACCCTAAATCTGAAAAATAAGCGATTGATAGGACCCTGACCCTGTTTAAAGCAATTTTATGTTGCATATATATATATATATATATGCATATTTCGGCCATTTTTATGGTTTATGTCATATTTTGTTAATTTCGTGATGTAAGGTCATACTTGGGGTTATATTTTGAGAATTTGTGTCCAAATTCAGGCGTCTTTTTTAACAAGGTGGTACATGCTATCTGCGTCGATTTTCTAACACAGGACTTCAAAATACTGTAATAAATGTACTTTTATTTATTTTCCCACACGAGATAGGTAGTAGGTTTAATAGACGTAATTCCTAGAAAGAGATGCTACACGAACGGACGCCGGCAGATAAAAAACATGCTAATACTTTGTTTGGTTATTTTTTAGGAAAACAGCCCTAACGGACAGTTCTCATTCTATGATACTGAATGAATGGATACAGTTTTAATTTACCTACTGTAGCTCTGTCAATTTGAATGAGTAAATGTGTCTACTGTGTCATCGCACATCACTTTTTGACACATTTAATGTAATACTTGCTAACTATTCTAAAATATTTAAGTCACCGGGCGAGTTAGCCGTGCGGTTAGGGTCGTGCAGCTGTGAGCTTGTATGCGGGAGATAATGGGTTCGAACCCCACTGTCGGCGCCCTGAAGATGGTTTTCCGTGGTTTCCCATTTGCACACCAGGCTAATGCTGGGGCTGTACTTTAATTAGGGCCACGGCCGCTTCCTTCCCACTCCTAGGCCTTTCCTATCCCATCGTCGCCATAAGACCTATCTGTGTCCGTGCGACGTAAAGTAAATAGTAAAAACGCTTAAATCATATTTTACCTTCTTTCCTCGGTCGTATTTAGCTCATTTTAGGGCATATTTGTTTCTGAATAATAATAATAATAACAAAGCAGAACCGATTCTTAACCTGAAGACCATTCTACAAATTCGTAAAAGCAGGCAAACGGTAATTACTTTTGTGGACTTCAAAAAGGCATATGACTCAGTAGAAAGGCCGACACTTTTCCATGTGCTGGAAGAATTCAAAATAGCAAAAGAATTAATCATGAAAACACTAACAGGCACCACTTCCAAGATTAAATTCTTAGGGGAATTGTCTCAACCATTTGATGTTAAAACAGGAGTCCGATAAGAAGATGGGTTATCCTCTTTATTGTTAAATCTTGTTTTGGAAAAAGTGATTAGAACTTGGGAAAAAAGAAGTTAAAGGAATAACCCTTGGCAGATTACGTGAAAACAAAGTTAATTTACAGTGTCTGGCCTTCGTTGATGACTTAGCAGTGTTTTTCCAACAACAGAGAGGACGCGATTGGATCCATCGAAAAACACCATCAAATTGCATCCAGAACAGGACTCCAGATCTCATATCAGAAAACTCGCTGCATGGAAGACTCTCATCGGTACCTAGATGGACAACCAATGAAAACCCAACATGTCAAAATATTCCAAGAGTCTAAGTTCAAATACCTGGGAGAAGTCATCCATCCTTCAGAACTCAATCGTGAAGTAAACAAAGAAAGGGTCTCTAAACTGCAAAGAGCATACAGACTCACTTGGAGCAGATATAATAAAAAATATATATATATATATCCCGAAATGCAAAAGTAAGGCATTGTAACACTGTACTCAAGCCTGAAGCACTGATCATTGTGGGCAGATTATTAATTTAAGATTAGAAAAGCAAGAAAGAGAAATCTTAAGGAAATTTTTTGGACCAGTCTGTACAGGGGGAATTTGGATGATAAGGAAATCTCATGACCTATACCAACACTCAGAGAAAATTTCAGATACATGTACGTTTGAAATTTTATGGACATATTCTCAGAATGCGTAATCAGAGATTAACCAAAAGAATTCTGAACCTTGCCCTATCAATGCAAGTAAAAAGCAGTTGGCTACTCGAAGTTGGATAAGTTCTTTAGGAAATAGGCATCACAGATGACATTGTGTTAGACCAGGCCTCTCAAACGCCCAAAATCTCACGCGTGCAGAGCGAGGCGCAAGAGCTCCGTGCACTGTGCATCGGTGTTGCTCGGCATGACTCGTATCAACGCTTCGTCTCTGGGCTACTCGGCAAAGCTCTGCTCTACTCGGCTATACTCGGCTAAACTCAGCCCGGATTTGGAGCGCTACGGCGCAAGTGGGGCAGAGGGAGACAGGCGGAGCGAGCGAGACAGGCGTGAGGAAAGAGAGAGTAAGCGCTATTGCTCCAAATCGAGGAGTGGGGGGTCTGCACTCTGGTCAATCAAGCCAAGTCGTCTTTTGCACCGTGCACAGTGCATGCACCACGCGCATGCACCCTGAGAGGCCCTGTGTTAGACAGAACAAAGTTCAGAAAATTAGTTGACAATCGCCGCTTTAAACAACATCCAAGCACTACCACCAACGAAACCTGGTCAGAAGATCGCAAGAAAAGCCACAGCGAGAAGATGAAGAGATTTGGGAGAAGAAAAAAGGCATCGACATCAGCTAAATAAGTTCAAACGCGCTCCTTAATTGGACATAACGAAGAAAGAAAGAAAGAAAGAAAGAAAGAAAGGATGAAAGAAAGAAAGAAAGGAAGGAAGGAAGAATAAAAGAATAATACTACATTTTTTGCAATTTGTTTTACGTCTCTTCATAGACGCGCTGATTTAGAGAGGTCTCATGGTGACCTTGCGAGAGCCAAGGGAATTAATCATACGCAGTTAAGATCCTCAACCCGGCCGGGAATCGAACGCGGGGCCCTTTGAACATAAGACCAGTACGCTGATCATTCAGCCAAGGAGCTGTACTAAGCAAACTTTTCCATAACTGACCATAAGAATAAATCTCCCAGTGTAGATTCTGGCTAATTATTCACGCAGTGTCATCTCGTACTCATTGCGTCTTTCAGCTGGCGTGGTGAGAGGTCTGATCTTCGAGCTCACGGCACGGTGGGCTATGGACACAGGCTCGTGGCAAAATGAGAGGGAAAGCCTCCGGTGGCCGTTTCTCACTACACTGTTTAACGGCCTCACTAACTTTCTCTACTTCCCGAATCTGCTGTTGTTGTTGTTCGCTCACTTTGAGTACATAGAACTGAAGTGTTCAACTGTTACTCTCTTGTGGCTAGGCAGCGTTCTATATGTAAATGAAATGTGGGAAGCGCTCTTACACAACTCCGCTTCATACTATGGAAATCATTTCCAGCATTTGTGCTGATGCAATGACATGGAGTGATGCATGTAGAGTATAGGTACAGTCATATACAGTCACGAAGCTCTGATGATATTTTTTATCCGATGCGACTACAGCGCTCCAAGCGGTTGGGCTAAGCAGGCCAGCGCTCTACCATGGTCGGTCACTTGCTTTCTTGGCTTACGCTGCCTGAACCGTCAACGATAGACCCCAAGTGTAAGCGTACGAATTGTAGAGCATAAAAACCTCTACAAAGAAGTCCGTGATGGTATATACTTATTTCGAACCGGTTGCCCTCTAGAAGCGATTTGATGTTATAGTCCGCGGTAAGAAAACATAACTCCTTAACATTAAATAAATATTTCGATATTATCCTCGAACTCCTCATCAAAATAACTTGTTTGACCTCCTCTACTATTTTGTAAGGATTACAATAACCTTGTCAGGACATCATTTGCATGAATGGTTCAGAAGTTATGACCATTTTAGACTGTAGTGGTAATACGTTCCCGGTTGTCTGCTAGCAAGTTGCCTCTACCTCGCCGCTAGAGGAGGTAGTGTCGCTCCAGCTATCAAGTGGATGAACCTTCCTCTTATTAGAGCTTCGCGACTGTATATATTAGACTGTGGTATAGGTTTGTCACCGTATGCTAACGTGAAGGCTATTGGACCACGTGTACCAGCTATATAATTGAACTGCCTGGATTTGTGACGCAAAGCTGGTCGACGTTTTCTCATTATGTCACGCTAGTTAATAGTTTGAGGCGTATGCTTTAATGAATTACCACTTGACTGGGTAATTATAGTTAAATATACAAGTTGATATCACTTGTTGAAGGAGTGGTACAGTAAGTGAATATTACTGGTATCAAATTAAAACCGCCTGGGTTGTGAAATACATGTTCCTGTATAGTTTAGGAATGCATTTCGTGAAACGGCCATGTGCTCTTGTAGGTGCAGGAAAACAGTCTTACTCGAAATCTCCCAATTGTCTGGATGAGTGCACTACCAGTAGTATGAAAACCTATATCGAATTCATACTTGTCTATTCTTTTTCCGGCGTCACTGCTGTAATGTAATGTAATTTCGCGTGACTACTGCTAGTTTGGTGCCTGCCTCTCAACCGGAGGCCCCGGGTTCGATTTCCGGACAGATCAGGGATTTTTACTAGGACCTGAGGACTGGTTCGAGGTCCACTCAGCCTATGCGATTAGAATTGAGGAGCTATCTGACTGTGAGATAGCGGCCCCGGTCTCGAAAACCAAGAATAACGGCCGAGATGATTCGTCGTGCTGACCACATGACGCCTCGTAATCTGCAGGCCTTCGGGCTGAGCAACGGTCGCTTGGTAGGGCAAGGCCCTTCAAGGGCTGTAGTGCATTGGGGTTTGGTTTTATTGCTAGTTTGGTGAAGCCCTTGCAAGGCAGACCTATCGACGAGGGTATGGGGAAACTGCGTGTTGTTGTGGTGAAGGATAGTATTGTATGTTGTGTGAGTTGCACGGATGTTTGAGGCAGCACAAAAACCCAGTTCAAGAGCCAAGGGAAGTAACCGTTTAAGATTGAAATCACTAGACCTAGCCGGGAATCGAACCTATACTTCGTGAACCGAAGGCCAAGACGCTGACCGGTTAGCCATGGTTCCGGGTCGCTGCAAGTCAGAACAGGGTATTTAGAATTGTTAATGAGGCTATCTACGCTCAATATTTAACTAAACCCGCTTGTTGCGGGTTAGAATTTCAAAGAGGAGTTGAAAGTTTCATCTGTAATCTGTGGAACATACAAATCTTGTGAGAAATTATCTTCAGTATTTTAGTACAATGTAATCATATTTTAATTTCGCGTTGTTTAACTATTCAAACACCTTAGCTGTTTCAGTTGTGAAATGTACACCTGCCGTGTAATAATAATAATAATAATAATAATAATAATAATAATAATAATAATAATAATAATAATAATAATAATAATAATAATAATTTCATGTTAAGTCACAACTCGAATAACTTAGCTTCTCGAATGTCGCAATGCTAACGCAGTGTTGAATATCGACTGCTTTGACTTTCAGGATTCATGAAGGTGTATCGCCCTAGACATTTTCTCTCTACTTTGTTCTTTGCATTTCAAGATGGCTTTATAAATCGTCATACTGACGTTGGGAGGTTGTGAACACGCCAATTTTTATAATTTCCTTTCTTGTGCCATAGCATAACGGACAATATACGCTCGAGAACCTGCATAATAATGTATAGCTACCTACTAGATTAGCTTTTAAGGGCAAAAGGTCGACGTCCCGAACAAATAGCATTTAAAAAAAGATAAGCTTTTAATGTTGGGGCCGATGACTTCGATGTTAGGCCCCTTTAAATAACAAGCATCATCAAGCTTTTAATATATTTCGAATGTAGTTTTTCTCAATGTTGCATGTACGTTTCAAAAATAATTAAGGTCACGGCCGCTTCCTTCCCAGTCCTAGCGCTTTCCTGTCCCATCGGCGCCATAAGACATGTCTGTGTCGGTGCGACGTAAAGCCAATAGCAAAAAAATATCATTTCAGAAATACTGACTTTTTTCTTACTATTCTTCATCCTGACCTTTTCCCAGTTGCTTATTGGCTTCCAAATGATGTAATTCATTCCAGCTGAAAGGGCAAGCGACCTGTTGCGACAAATGCAACACACTTGAACGAAGTTCACGCTAGTATAGTGAATCACAACTAGTACACGAACTGGTTATGTAACTTGATATTAACAAGATGTATTTAGCCCAGTTTTACGTCTGGAGGTCTTTCCTGCCACAAAACAACCCTATGTTGAAAGATGTATTCTGTACAGCACGTTTCCATGGTGGCTTATAGTATGTTTTTATGTAAATGAAGATGTATATTAACATAAATATAAACACCCAGCCCCGAGCTAGAGGAATTAACTGTACGCAGTTAAAATCACTGTCCCGGCCGGGAATCAAATCTAGGGTCCTCTGACCCGAAGGCCAGTACACTGACCACTCAGATAAGCAGTTAGACTACAAGAATACTGGACGGTGATATCAAGAAAAGGAGACTGAATTTACCTAGGAAATGGTATGTTTATATCCATATTTATGTACATGAAACAGATGTAACGGTGGTCTTTCTTTCAGAGTTACAGTCATTTATTTATTTATTTATTTATTTATTTATTTATTTATTTATTTATTTATTTATTTATATTTCACTTTCGACAGGGGGGACACGTTCAGATTTTGGTATCGGAAGGGAGCCACGAGAGCTTAAGTTCGAAATTCCCTGTGCCAACGGCAACACTTTACGATCATTTTAAGAATTATTTTGATATTGACTGGGCTGGAATACACAGTATACGTAATATATGGTGAAAGGGAATGCTACACCGCGATCATACGGTATAGCAGAGAATAATATTTGCAAGATATATGATTTTTTTTGTTAAGAATGAAGCCATATTTTCCATTGTCGACTTAGTTAAATGCAATAAAATCTCTTCAGTCTGTCAAACCACACAGCAATTACAATATAAATTATAACACTATAAACATACCTGTAAAATACACACTAATATACAAAGAATGACATGTTTCGTTCTACAAGAACATCCCCAGATTCTATCAAATATGTACTGTACATATATAAGCATGTTTTAAGTGATTTGATAGAATCTGAGGATGTTCTTGTAGAACGAAACATGTCATTCTTTGTATATTAGTGTGCATTTTACAGGTATGTTTATAGTGATATAATTTATATTGTAATTGCTGTGTGTTTGACAGACTGAAAAGTTTTTATTGCAGATATATGAAAACTATTTTTATTTTTTGAACGTAGTGTAGGTACTGTAATGGTTTTAAAACACAATACTTTTGTTTAGGAATACGCATCGCAGTATTTCTGTATGCTGTGATTCATTCTAGTCGATAGTCCAAGCGACCTGTTGTGACAAACAAACCACACCTGGACTAAGATCAATGAATCAAAACTACCGCACGAACAGTTTGTAACATTGTTTGCAAACACTCTTTGTGGGACACAGACACTACTGCCATGGTTGATTGAAGTCACCCGCCTGCAGTGAGTACGCATGTGTTCAAAAACACTCGCAATATGTGCGACGTAAAGCAAAACGGAGAACATTGACTTTTGACTTTCTGGACAATACCAGGTCGTTAACAACTGTACTATATTGTAGCAAATAAAGTTCCTATACATCCCACCCGTTTGCTCTATAACTTTCCCTTACAATATAATTCTTTCTCCTTGCCAATCTGTAGGTAGGAAGATGAAAAACGTTCGAGTCATAGGTATTAACGAAATTGTCAATCAGGGAAGTGTGCTTTAGTAAGAACATGCCACGTTGTAATGTCCATCATCCGGGAGAAAGTGGATTCGGACCCCACTGTCGGCAGCCCTGAAGATGGTTTTCCGTGGTTTCCTATTTTCACACCAGGCAAATAGCAAAAAAAATGTCCATCACCTTTTCTGATGGAATACATATCATACGTAACGGGCTCATTTTTCACCCCGAATCATTCGGAATAGACAAAGATTGCTGCACGACTGAACAATTTCAGCATAGGTTATGGCTATATACAATACTAAGCAGATGATGTCTTTCCTCTGTGGTTCTTCTTCGACTTCTGAAAAGAAATATTTATGTTGCCATCGTTATTTATACTACAATAATATTTGTAATCGCTAGATTGCGTGCCAATAGCCTGGATTCAGTTCTGAACCTCTTCGCACTGTCCAAATGGAGTGAGGGCATATCACACTGTTGATGGTGATTTGTCCGTCGGAAGGAGACGTTAAGCCTTGAGCAGACCCCTTGGTGCTATTTGACTGGAGTAGGCTATGTGTCGGCACCGGATTTCACATTCTCCCTTCATACTGTCATAAATCACGCCGTTAATTTCATCTCATTAACTTCTCTGTAAAGGTTGACGTCAGGAAGGGCATCCGTTCGTAAAAACTCGCTTCGAAGATTCATCTCTTTTCATACCAGACTCTGTAGAGAAAAGGGACAAGGGTTGGACACACACACACACACACACACACACACACACACACACACACACACACACACACACACACACACACACACACACACACACACACACACACACACACACACACACCGTGATTTGTACTATTTCTGGGGCCGGACTGAGTACCTCAGACGGTAGAGCGCTGGCCTTCTCTTCTCAAGTTGGCAGGTCCGATCCTGGCTAATTCCGTTGGTACGTCAGCCCCTTGTCTTAAGATATATTGGCACGTAAACGAACTCCTGCGGGACAAGATTCCGGCACCTCGGAGGCTGTAAAATCCGCAGGAGCAGTTAGTGGGACGTAAAACCAATAACTTTATCATTATCGTCCGCCTCTGTGTTGTAGTGGTTAGTACGATTAGCTGCCACCCCCGGAGGCTGGGGCTCAATTCCCGGCTCTGCCAGAAAATTTGAAAAGTGGCACGAGGGTTGGAACGGGGCTCACTCAGCTTCGGGAGGTCAACTGAGTAGATGAGGCTTCGTTTCCAACCTCAGTGGTTTTCCGTGGTTTCCCACTTCTACTCCGAGCAAATGCCGGGATGGTACCTAACTTAAAGCCACGGCCGCTTCCTTCCCTCTTCCTTGTCTTCCCATCCCCTTACAAGGCCCCTGTTCAATATAGCAGGTGAGGCTGCCTGGGCGAGGTATTGGCCATCCTCCCCAGTTGTATCCCCAACCCAAAGTCTCACACTTAAGTACATTGCCCTTGCGACGGTAGATATGGGATCTCTCGGTAAGTCCGAGGGAAAAACCAACCCTGGAGGGTAAACTGATTAAGAAAGAATTATTATTATTATTATTATTATTATTATTATTATTATTATTATTATTATTATTATTATTATTATTATTATTATTATTATTATTTATGGAGTTGATTGTTATAAGCCTTGATGATAGACCTGGTTGCAGGTTTGAAACATTTCTTCTTCTTTTTCTTCCGGTTACCTCTCCTCATATAATGTGGAGTAATTATTGCCACTTCCTGCTTCCCGAGTCGGGGTTACTGTATCGTGGATGTCGGAAATACTGTCGGAGGGTCCGCGCTCGGGATGGTCTTCTCCACTCACGACCTCGTTTCCCTTCTATATTGCTTTGTACGGTCAGTTACATCAGGCTGCATTTGACATTTCGAATTATTTGATTGATAGATGCTTCTTTTCTTCGTTTTGCGAGTGTTAACACATCGCGTGATTTCCTAGCACGACAGAGTACTGAAACACGTCGATATATTTTTACTGATTGTCCCGAAGTATTATTATTAATTTAGCAATGCACTTTGTTAAAATTTATGTTATTAACTTAACTATCTATAATTTATCAATAATTATTGTTTCAAAATTCGTCTGAATACGTATGTTTCTTTCAGCGGATGATTCTAGTCCAGTACTCTTTGCAGGAAACTTGTTCTGCTACTGGCAGCACTAATGCATTGGCGGCGATCATTCTTCTTCAGTTTAATGCACCGAGCCTTCATAAATGTGATTGATGGATAGAGTTTAATTATAGTGATCAGACCCTAATTCATTGTTATTTACAAGCCATAAGAGGTCAGTTTGGTTTCAAAGTAATGACCAATACGATCGGTACTATATGAAGAGGAAACTTTGCGGTACTAATATATGTGCGTACGTAGATTATTGGACCATAGTGTTTAAATAATTCTCGATGAATATAAGAAGACTCAAATAAAACCTCAGTATTAAGGAAAAACTGTAATATGACGCGTTTTGAGATGACTATTAAAACATTTATATATATATTTTTTTGCCAGCGGTTTAACGTCGCACTTCGGCGACGCTGCTATTGGGAAGGGCTAGGATTGGGAAGATAATGGCCGTGGTTTTAATTAAGTTACATCTCAGTATTTTCCTGGTCTGAAAATGAGAAAGCACAGAAAACCATTTTAAGGGCTGCCGACGGGGGCATTCGAAACCATCATCTCCCGAATGCAAGCTCACAACTGCGTGACCCTAATAGCACGGCCAACTCGCTCGGTAATATATTATTTACAAACCGAGGGATAGTTTGGGTTACATAGGTGTCAGCCTGCATTCGGGGATTCGATCCCCGGCAGTCCTGAGGATGGTTTTCGCTCATTTCTCATTTTCACGTCGGGGAAATGCTAGGGCTGTACCTTACTTAAGGCCATGGTCGCTTCCTACCTAGTCCTACCTTTTCTTATCGCATCGTTGCCATAAGGCCTGTCGCCGTCGGTTTGATGTAAAGCAAATAGCAAATATATTTATACATTGGAACGACTGTTGCGTCTCGGATAAATCCGATCCGTCGTCTAAGGGGCTGTCTGTAGGGGTTGAAGTACAGTGGGTACTTTGTGCGCCTCGAGACAACTATGGTGACTGTGAAGGCCCTGGTGAAAGGTCAACTGATCAAAGGTTCTGAAGGCAGATGAGATTAATGTCCAGTGACTGAGGAGGAGGAGGAAGACACCCACTACCTAGGGTAACACACAAAGATTTTTTCAATGAAATTCTCTCTGTTGTAATCGTAGTATTTCGACTAAATCCGCAACAAATGGGTAAATTATATGACTAATCGCACAGTAGTACGTGAATCTGTTGTCAATAATGTACCGGGCGGTACACCTCCACGCCGCTAATTAAAAATTTGCGCCAGTTGAAACTCCTCTGCTGGAGGAAGTCTGAACTTTATCTACGCTATTAATTCTCTACTTTCTCAGAAGATGTCACCACGTGGAAAACTTTGAGTTTTTGAACTGTGTCATTTTTGATGTGTTTTTGTTCCGCTAGAAGTAAGAAGTGTGAACTTTCTCTTCTAGAGGACACTACTGAAGATCAACAATAGTGCAACCTAGTGCGGAGTCAAAGAACTATTTTGTTGGAGAAATTTTTATTTCAAATGTTTGTTCTTTGCTAAATTTCTTTCAGTCTTTAGTTAAGTTGGCAATATTTACCCCTTCTTTCCCCTTGTTTTAAATCTAGCCTATCCCGAATTTCTTAAATTAATTTTCCACCAATTATGTGTTTCTTCTTAGTATTGTGTAGGGGGTTTATTGATCAACCAATAAAATCCTCGTGGGAGGGTGTTTTCATTCCCCTAACGCCTAGAACCTTCCGCGAGAGTATTTAAACTGCTGATTTTAGGGTCTCCGGGCCACTTCTGTTCCATCTTTCAGTGTATTAAGTACATAGCAGGAGGCGGGAAGCGCCTCTTTCCTCGGCAGCGGTCAACAACAAGGTAATGGCCAATTAATAACTTCTTTCTTTGCTAGCTCAGCAGTTTAACTCTCGGGGCGGGTTCGAAGCGTTCCACCATGTAACCTTTTCCTAATGTAACTACTCTTTTCATATATCTCTTTTAAAGCTACATACTGGGATAGAGAGTGCTAACCCTCTCGAGCTCCCACTCATATTGTTTTGAGGTGAACTTATTTTTCTCAACCTATTCTTCGTTAACGTAAAACAAATTGTTCTCTTCTTTAGTCACCTCTTTAGTATGGGATTAGCCCTTGTATTAACGGCCTAGTGCCAAGTAGGTCTTAATCAAAGTGTATTAGGAGTGCAAGTTCGCCTCCTCGCAAATTGTTATTTTAGAGGTCATTTAATTAACCTTCTTTTCATTTAATAGACCTCAGTAGATTGGGTATTTTACCCCTGTGTTTATGTCCGTTGAGGACAGCTTGAAGGTGGAGTTTGGTGTGGCCTGGGAGAGGCTTAAATTTGAGAGCGAGTGGCTCTTTTGAAAATTGAGTGTTGTATGCCTCGTGGAGGCTTTTCAGTGTAATTTTGAGCAAGGGCTCCTAGGCATGAATGGGGTTTTCTGCCCCTCTGTTGAAACTTGTGTTTGGGGTAAAAATGAGCTGATAACCCTAGCATTGTGAAGTCAGGGCGCTAAGCCCCAAATTCTGTAAATATTGTAACTACCCTTTGGACTTGCTACTTTGTACCTGCCATGCTTGTTATTTCTTTGTTTTGAAAAGAAAATATAACCTTGTTAAATTTTAAATTAATTTTACTTTAGTAGCTTGAGACCTGTTCACCACCCCGCACCTTCTTTCACGCATAACTACCACAAAAACTCGGTAACAAGTGGTAGCAGAGCGTGGTTGAATGGGTCTCAATTTAGCCCCTTTTGACGGCTAAACATTGTTTTGTTCCGAACTCTAACTATTTTCCCAGGTGCTGGAATTTTTTGAGTTTTTCAAAATTGTTCTGTCACCATGCCCGGCCCTCGCGATGTTCTCCATCTTAACTATTTGCGCAAGGAGGAGTTGATCTATGAACTGACTATTAGAAATGTACAATCTGGAGGCACGGTTGCAGTAGACACAAACAAGCTTAGAGAGTCCCTAGATTTGCCCATTTCCATCCCCAATTTGGGAGAGAAAGAAATTGACGACTCTCTTTCCACGATCACGGAGAATATTACTGGGCTAGCTTCTGTAGTTAGTTTTTTTGATGAAAATGACCCTTCTCCTAATCAAATTAAGCGTGTGCAAGCCAGGCTATATCACTTTTCAAATAGAGTTAACGATCTGTTGTCTCTAAAGTTGAATGACGTTCAGAAGAAGGAAGCTAGTACGCTGCTTGAAAATATGTCTGAATTATCTAGCAAGGTCACTCAATTGTTAACTGGGGAAGTTCCTCCCAAATCTGATCAACCCACCATAGTGAATGTAGGTAGTGAGGAAGAACCTCCTAAGGGAGAAGTAAATAGGAAAACCATCGCCGCTCAAACTATCTCTGCTCCATTGGACAACGAATCTGAACACCGTGCATCGTTGAGTAACATCCGTTCTGAATTAACTTCCTTGCCATTGAAACCTTTACCTACTATGTCACCCGGGTTTAGCAGCTTGCCTCATCCATTGGCAATGTTGCTCAGAGGTATCTCTAAGTTTTCCGTTAATACCACCAGTGATGTAATTTCATTTTTAAGATTTCTAGTTGAATTTCAGGATCATGCCCTTGTGTTTTCTCTTTCTCCATGTCAAATTTTGCAAATTATCTATCCGTATGCTATTGGTATTCTCTCAGATAAAATCGTAAGAGCCATTGCCGAGCAATCATCTATTGAGGATTTCCATGCCCATTTGCTAGCTAACTTCATCCCGGCTAGGGCCAGGTCCTCCCTTATTCAGAAGTACTATTATCGTGTACAGCGCTTGGATGAGAACTTGGCTGATTTAATACAAGACATTAAGTTTTATACTAGGGTGTTTGCCCTTCATTTTCCTGAAGATCAGATTGTACAAGCCATTGTGGAAGGCATTTCACCATCCTATAGGTCATATTTGTGTTTCGCGGCGTGCCCGCAAACTTTCTCTGAACTTGAAGCATTGGCCGTCTCAGCGGAAGGAGTTAGATACGCCGATTCCTTGCGTGTCGCGAAAGAACCCCCGCCTTCCTTTAGTAATACTCGGCCTCCACCTCGCCGACCAGTCAATCCCCGTAAATGTTATGCTTGCGGGTCGCCTGACCATCTGCGCAACAAGTGTCCACTGATCAAGTCAAGTGGGACAAGGAATGGAGCCGAGTCATCACAAGGCTGTTTTAAATGTGGGGCTTTCTCACATATCGCCAAGAATTGCCCAAACTCGATTAGCACCCCCTCCTGCTCAACTTCTGGTGCAAATTCTACCTATGCCAATAATAAAAAGTGACTAGTGGCTTCGGTTGAGTCGACTAATCCATCTTCCCGAGACTCAGCCCCTAGTAAACAGGTTGTAAATTCAGGGAACGAGCAATTTTCAAATTTATCTTTTGAAGGTCCCAAAGAGTGTCTTAGGATTGCGGCGGATTCCCCCGCACCGGTTCCTTTTCTTAAGATTGAGTTAAATAACGAGCCTATAACAGCTCTCTTAGATTCAGGCAGTGTTTGTTCGATTATTTCGGCTGAATGGTATTCTAAATTGAAGTCTGTTTGTAAACTCCCTGACTATGTCTCATCTCCTGTTCAATATGTTTCGGCTAATTCATCCCCATTAGAAATTCTAGGTTCCTTATTGGTCAAAATTCGTATTTTTAAATTCACATGGAAAGTTAAATTGTTTGTGGCCAAGCTCTTGTCTTGCCCCATTATATTGGGAGCGGACTTTATTTTTCACACTGGTCTTGTGCTCGATCTTCAGAGTAGGTCTTGCACTTTCAAATTTGCCTCTAATTGTAACATCCCTTTATTAAAGTGTAATTCTGCATCATGTTCTTCTATTTCGCCTACCCAGGATGAGATGTTGTTAGATCTTAGACATCTACCTGAGGAGCAGGCTGATAGTATTCGTAAGCTGTGTCAGTCGTTTCCAGAGGTGTTTTCTGATACTCTTGGTGTTACTGACCTGATCGAATACAAAATTGAGGTCACGGATTCGATTCCTGTCCGTTTTCCACCGTATAGGCTATCTCCACCTAAAATGAAGGCTCTGAAAGAAATTATCGATCAGATGTTGAAGGATGGTATTATTAGGCCCTCTAAGTCGGCGTATTCTTCGCCTATTTTTCTAGTTCCGAAACCCCAAGGAGGCTTCAGGCCTGTTATTGATTATAGGGCTCTCAATCGGAAGGTGGTGTTGCAATCTGTGCCCCTTCCTGACCTTCATTCTTGTTTTTCATGGTTTCGTAAGGCCAAGTTCTTTACTATCTTGGACTTGAATCAGGCCTATAATCAAATTCCCCTTGCCGAAGAGTCTAAACATCTTACAGCGTTTGCCACGGACTGGAACTTATACGAATACAACCGCGTGCCTTTCGGGCTCCCCACGGGAGCAGCTGTACTCACTAGGCTACTAGATAGGGTCTTCTCCGACATCAAATTGGAGTACTTATATCACTACTTGGATGATGTAGTCGTATTTTCAGAGACTTTTGAAGAGCATCTAGATCATCTACGAGAAGTTCTCGATCGCCTTCGTAAGGCTGGGTTAACGGTTAAGTTGTCCAAGGTTGCCTTTGCTAAGCCCTCTATGTCTTTCCTAGGGCATATTGTGTCACCTGATGGTGTAGCAGTCGATCATTCTAGAACACAGGCCATCCGTGATTTTAAACCTCCCAAGGACATTAAAGGTATCGCCAGGTTCATTGGTATGGTGAATTTCTTCAGGAAGTTTATTCCTAACTTCGCTAATAGAGCGGCGCCCTTAAACCTTCTTCGTAGGAAAGGCATCAAATTCGAGTGGGGACCTTCTCAACAAGCCGCTTTTGAAGACCTTAAATTAGCTCTTTGTAATGCCCCTGTACTTGCTATGCCTGATTTCTCGAAGAAATTCATCGTCCAAACCGACGCGTCGTCGTCAGCAGTAGCGGCAGTCCTTCTTCAAGAGACTGAACTAGGGAGGCGACCCATCGCCTATGCATCTAGGACTTTGTCGGCTCAAGAAGCCAAGTATTCCATCTATGAGCTCGAAGGTTTGGCAGTCTTATTCGCCTTAGAGAAGTTCCGTCTCTATCTGGAACATGTTAAATTCGACCTGGAGACAGATAATCAAGCCTTAAGCTGGGTCTTAGGTAGGCCGCGTCGTACTGGTTGTATAGCCCGCTGGGCCATTCGTATTTCTGCCTTCCAGTTTGATGTTAGACATATCAGAGGTACCGAAAATATTGTCGCTGATGGACTCAGCCGTTTGTTTTCAAACGACGTTGAGATCCATGAACCGGTCGACAGTTCATCACCGTCCGAGTCCACACTATCTGATGTTAATACCATCTTAACTGATGCTCCCATGCTTTTTAGGGATATTGAGAAATACCAACGTGAAGATCCGACGCTGGCTCCGATAATGGAAACCCTTTCTTCTGGGGAACATGTTGTCCCTTATGTTCTGAGGAATGGTGTTTTATGTTGCCCATCGAGGCATGACAATATGATGAAGGTTGTCGTTCCAGCTGTTCTCGTGCCTATGATCGTCAAATATTATCATGAGACCCCATTAGGAGGGCATCTTGGAATCTTTAAAACCCGTGAAAAGATTCGTGAAATGTTCATCTGGAAAGGTATGGACGGTGAAATCCGTGAACTAGTAAAGGCTTGTAAATCCTGTTTGCTTAGTAAACCGACCATGTCCACCAAGGTAGGCCTCTTGTCTTCTCAGCAAGCGTCGCGCCCCATGGAACGCCTGTATATTGATTATGTAGGACCCTTCCCCCAGTCAAAGGGTAATGCCAACAAGTTCATCCTTGTGTGTGTAGATGGTTTTACCAGATTTTCTTGGTTATTTCCGACTAAGCTGGCTACCGCTCAGTCTACCATTACTTGCTTAAATTCTATTTTTGCTTGTTTTGGTCCGTGCCAATATATTGTATCTGATAATGCTAAGGCTTTTACATCTAATTTATTTCGTAAATTCTGTTTTGACTTATCCATCTCTCATGTAACTACTTCTGCTTATTACCCTCAACCATCTCTGGCTGAACGGGTTAATCGTAATCTCAGGTCCGCACTTATTGCCTATCATCATGAAGATCATTCCAGGTGGGACACGTCCCTGCATTGGTTAGCTTTTGCTTTGAATTCGGCGGTTCATGAATCACATAAATTTACTCCAGCTTCTTTGATGTTCAAATTTGTTCCCAACACGCCGCTCTCTAACCTCTGGTCTCTGAGTGACATTCTACCCGAGACAATAGATCCGGATAATATTAAAGATCTTTGGAAGAAGGCTAAAGCCAATCTTAAGGTATCTCATGAAAAGGTTAGGGAAAGGTATGATCGTGGACGGAGACCCACCACTTTGAATGTAGGTGACCAGGTGATGGTCAAGAACTTTGTTCCCGCGGGCAAGCTTGCCCCCAGATTCCATGGGCCATGCATTATTCTGGATTTCCTTACGCCGGTTACCTTATTGTTAAGCAATCCAGCCACCGAGAGGATATTTAGGGTTCACCTGTCCCAGGTGAAACCGGTGTAATTTCTGTGTTAACTTGCTTCATATTATTTTGAAAGGAATATGAAGGTTATATATTTTTTTTTTTTGAGTTTCACTTTTAAGGCTTTCTGCCCCTTCTATAATATTTTGTCTTATATGTAAGCTTTTTGTAAAACCTTCCCCGATCCGTTAAACTGCCATTTTGTCCTTACCATGGCCATTACCACGCTCCCGTCTCCTGCTATACACACTGTGGCGTGATTACATTAAATGCCCTGGACATCTGCACGCCGCTGACCCCTCAACCTCTTCACCAAGCCTGTGCCCGCAAAAGATGATGGTCCAACACAATTCTGCCGCCTAGCTTTAATGTTTCAGTGCCCCCGCAGCCGCGCGGCGCCGTGCAGCAACTGGGGCAGAGGACGGGCCCCCTCTTCTCCAGCGAGGACGTCAGGTGCACGGCGAGCCGGAGCTCTCCTCCCGGCCAAGGCTGATGCGCGGCGCACGACCTGCTACTTGCCCGCAGCCTGTATATGTTCACCGCGGGCGCGGCGTGTGTCAACACCTCTGCTCCCCTCATAGTGCGGGCGAGCGGTATCTCAGGGTACTTGAGGGGTCCGAGCGGCCTCCTTTTGGACGCAAGCTGCAACGGCCGGTCTGGCCATTCAACTTAATCAACATCAACTACATGGACAGTTACGATAAGCAATGACTACACTTGGGAATTCAACAGCAATATTTGGCGGCAATTGCAAAATTTTTCTTCTCCTCTAAGTATTAAAAGTTTATCTTCAGAAATTCAACTTCTACAAATATAAAGACTTTACTTCACCTGCAACAACAAATTTTGAAACTGAATCAAACCCAATATTAAAAATCTTATAAATGCTTCTGCAATCAATCTTCATATCCACAGTATAACTTGGACCTTGTTTCAAACAGATTTCATGTGTTACCCCTGGAGGTACTTTTGGGGGGGGGGGAGGTCTGTACCGGGCGGTACACCTCCACGCCGCTAATTTAAAATTTGCGCCAGTTGAAACTCCTCTGCTGGAGGAAGTCTGAACTTTATCTACGCTATTAATTCTCTACTTTCTCAGAAGATGTCACCACGTGGAAAACTTTGAGTTTTTGAACTGTGTCATTTTTGATGTGTTTTTGTTTCGCTAGAAGTAAGAAGTGTGAACTTTCTCTTCTAGAGGACACTACTGAAGATCAACAATAGTGCAACCTAGTGCGTAGTCAAAGAACTATTTTGTTGGAGAAATTTTTATTTCAAATGTTTGTTCTTTGCTAAATTTCTTTCAGTCTTTAGTTAAGTTGGCAATATTTACCCCTTCTTTCCCCTTGTTTTAAATCTAGCCTATCCCGAATTTCTTAAATTAATTTTCCACCAATTATGTGTTTCTTCTTAGTATTGTGTAGGGGGTTTATTGATCAACCAATAAAATCCTCGTGGGAGGGTGTTTTCATTCCCCTAACGCCTAGAACCTTCCGCGAGAGTATTTAAACTGCTGATTTTAGGGTCTCCGGGCCACTTCTGTTCCATCTTTCAGTGTATTAAGTACATAGCAGGAGGCGGGAAGCGCCTCTTTCCTCGGCAGCGGTCAACAACAAGGTAATGGCCAATTAATAACTTCTTTCTTTGCTAGCTCAGCAGTTTAACTCTCGGGGCGGGTTCGAAGCGTTCCACCATGTAACCTTTTCCTAATGTAACTACTCTTTTCATATATCTCTTTTAAAGCTACATACTGGGATAGAGAGTGCTAACCCTCTCTAGCTCCCACTCATATTGTTTTGAGGTGAACTTATTTTTCTCAACCTATTCTTCGTTAACGTAAAACAAATTGTTCTCTTCTTTAGTCACCTCTTTAGTATGGGATTAGCCCTTGTATTAACGGCCTAGTGCCAAGTAGGTCTTAATCAAAGTGTATTAGGAGTGCAAGTTCGCCTCCTCGCAAATTGTTATTTTAGAGATCATTTAATTAACCTTCTTTTCATTTAATAGACCTCAGTAGATTGGGTATTTTACCCCTGTGTTTATGTCCGTTGAGGACAGCTTGAAGGTGGAGTTTGGTGTGGCCTGGGAGAGGCTTAAATTTGAGAGCGAGTGGCTCTTTTGAAAATTGAGTGTTGTATGCCTCGTGGAGGCTTTTCAGTGTAATTTGGAGCAAGGGCTCCTAGGCATGAATGGGGTTTTCTGCCCCTCTGTTGAAACTTGTGTTTGGGGTAAAAATGAGCTGATAACCCTAGCATTGTGAAGTCAGGGCGCTAAGCCCCAAATTCTGTAAATATTGTAACTACCCTTTGGACTTGCTACTTTGTACCTGCCATGCTTGTTATTTCTTTGTTTTGAAAAGAAAATATAACCTTGTTAAATTTTAAATTAATTTTACTTTAGTAGCTTGAGACCTGTTCACCACCCCGCACCTTCTTTCACGCATAACTACCACAAAAACTCGGTAACAAATAACACTATACTACATGAAGGAAGTAATAAATTATAGAAGTACTCACCTCAAAGAAGCCTGTATTCCAAACATACGTAGTAAACAAGCTATGTACTGAAGTTTCTCGATGCTAGCACCAAAGGAGTCCACTGCACAATTTACAAGCTTTACAATCAGAGTACAAGCTGTTTAGAGGACGTAATAAGCCTATCAGACATTCTCTTCGCCCTGGCGTACAGTCACAGTAACATTATTGTTCAGTTACTCTGGAATTAGCCGTACAGTGTATTTATCCGAGTCTCCCCTATTTGAAACAGACAATATAAATCTTGTATTCTATTATAGAATTGCTCATAAACATAGTCCGTGATTCCTGTTTTGATTTATGATTTACTGCGCAGTAATACGTTACGCAATACTGACACTACCGATGTTTTCTGATCATAACCTATGTTTTATGTATAGGACAATGGAAACGCATCTGTGTGACCTTGAACAATTTGAAGCAATGGCTTTGCGTTAAAATATAGCACCTCTGTACTTTTATTTGCTTACATACACGACTCTTCTTAATATCACGCCGTATGCAACGGAATGTCTAAAATTATGATGACACGTAATAATAATAATAATAATAATAATAATAATAATAATAATAATAATAATAATAATAATAATAATAATTTAAACTATAATTTAGATAAGCTAGAAATACTAGAAAGGCGAATCATGAGGAAAATATTAGGCCCACAAAACACAGCAGAAGGTTGGAAATTACGAAGTAATGCTGAAATATATCAAAAAATAGAAAATATATCAGATGTAATGAGGAAAAGGAGACTTATGTTTTTTGGACATTTATATCGAATGCAAGATAGTAGATTAACCAGTAAGATTTTCAGATATTTGTGGAGTAAGAAATCAACGACAAGCTGGGTCAATGAAGTAAGAAAGGATTTAGAAAAAAACAATATAACAACAGAAGAAATAAATAATAGAGAAGGCTTTCTGGAAAAAGTATTGAAAATAGAAGGATTCCAAGGTAGGAAAGTAAAAAGGACTGGTTCAAAGTGGTCTGAAGACAGAAAGAAGAAACATAGTGAACAGATGAAAGCGTACTGGAAGAAAAGGAAAGAACAAAGAAGAAGGAATTGAAATTGGCACGTGGTCCTCTGGAGGCCCATTCGAAAGAATAATAATAATAATAATAATAATAATAATAATAATAATAATAATAATAATAATAATGTCGGACTGAGTGACTGACCCCCAACTTGGCAGGTTTAATCCGGTCTCAGTCCAGTGGTATCTGAAGGTGCTCAAATACGTCAGCCTCATGTTGGTAGATTTACTGGCTCGTAAAAGCACTCTTGCGGAGCTAAATTCCGAAACCTCGGCGTCTCCGAAAATCGTAATAGTAGTTGGTGGGACGGAAAAACCAATAAATTTTGCTAGTTGCTTTACGTCGCACCGACACAGATAGGTCTTATGGCGATGATGGGATAGGGAAAGCCTAGGAGTTGGAAGGAAGCGGCCGTGGCCTTAAGGTACATCTCCAGCATTCGAACCCACTATATTCCGGATATTATTATTATTATTATTATTATTATTATTATTATTATTATTATTATTATTATTATTATTATTATTATTATTATTATTATTATTATTATTATTATTATTAGAACAGTCATCCCAGTGCCTTGATTGTCTTGTTCAAACTTACCCGAGAAAGCCAATGTACCAACCTATCGTTGTGAGGCCGTATATTCCACCTCCGATGCAGTGCTACAATTGTCGGAGGTTCGGACTCATGGTATCTTGTAGTTAGAACAAATCTATCTGTAATATTCATGGAAGAGACTATCATGGCACGGAACAGTGCTTATCTCTCCAATATTGTAAGTTTCGCCTAGAGGAAAAGTCCTCTCAGTTTTAATTGCTGTGTTGATGGGGTGAAAGTACCTTGCGGTATCCACTGTAAGGTGTTAATGTGTGAAAAGATCTTCATTGCGGTAATCACATAAAATATGTTGTAAATTATGCTAGTTGCTTTACGTCGCACCGACACAGATAGGTCTTATATCGACGATGGGAAAGGAAAGGCCTAGGAATGGGAAGGAAGCGGCCGTGGCCTTAATTAAGGTAGAGCCCCAACATTTGCCTGGTATGAAAGTGGGAACCACGAAAAACCATCTTCAGGGCTGCCGTCAGTGGGGTTCGAACCCACTATCTCCCGCATGCGAGCTCACAGCTGCGCGCCCCTAACCACACGGCCAACTCGCCCGGTTTGTAAATAATTGTTACGGATCTCTTTATGTAGTAATGGGAGTATTTAGGGGTTTTATAATAAGGATGTAAAGGAGAGAACGTATATATCTGGTAAGACACAATTAGCGTATGACTGTAGTGTTTGGGACCCACACAAGGATTAATAGATAAGTGAACTGGAATAGATACACAGGAAAGCAGCACGATTGACTCGAATAGCCACTTCGTAGACGAGGATGTAATATTTGTCATACACTCCGAAAAAGGAGTTATGTAACGAAAATGTTATAAAATTTGGTCTAGGAAGTCTTGGGAATAAGGAGACGAGTTGCTCGATTAAGCGGGATCTTCGAACTGTCAGTGGAGAGACGGCGTAGGATGACATTAGTAGAGGAATAAGCTTGAATGGAGCTTTTATAGGTAAAAAAAGTCATAACATGGAGATAAAGTTGGAATTCTAGAGGAAAAATTGGGGCAAATATTAATTTATAGGAAGAGGAATTAGGAAATGGAATAATATTTGAAGGGAAATGTTCTTTAAATATCAAAGTAATTTGAATTCATTTAAGTGAATTCTAGGTAAACAATGTTATGGAATCTGTCACCTGGGCGACATTTCTATTTGCAGATCAATGATGATTCATTGATTGATCTGATTGCGTACTAATTGTCTTTATTCTCCTCGAGATAGACACTGTCCTCTCCATCTCAGTGAAAAGAAGATCCAGGAAGTAGAGACACTGGATGGTCTGTCATACCAAGAAATGTGCCGTAAGTTCGATTTCATGAATTGCCGTTCAAAGCAGATAGCATATTCTGTCAATTTTGTCGCTTTATCCATCTACAAGTGCTAGGATCGCTGGGTCAAGGTGGAAGTTTATCCGGTGAACAACGTCACAAAGAGTAAAAGCTCGTAACCCACCTTCGGCCACAAAGAAGTCTGTGTGTGGCAAAGGCAACTAAGGCGGCACAGCATCCTCCCCTAAAAGGTCGGCGAAAGTCGCAACTGAGCCGACAGAGGCGGCATCGACGACAAGGGATGAGAATGTTCTTCCCAGCCCGTCTAAACAAGAGGGGAAGTGAGAAAGAAGGGAGCTCTTCCTAGGTGATCCTTAATATCTCCTATTAGGGAGCAAATGGGTCGCGCATGTGTCAGCGCCAAGTGAAGCATCTGCTCCAAGCCATTGCGTTCCCCTTGTAGGGATAATGACCCCGAAAATATTATGGTTTTTCGAGGGTTCATTTCCATCCTCGAATGGAGAAGGAAGCAGTATTTAGTGGCTCGCTGTCAAAAGCAAGAGTTCACACTATGGCACTGTTGCAGTGGAACTGTGATGGTTACGACATGCATCCTACTAAACTGCGTCAGCTAGTCAATCAGTTACGCGGCGAATATAATCGGTATTCAAGAAACAAATCTCAGACCATATGATCATTCGATCTTTAGACTATTCTTGAAAGAACGGGATTATGCCAGCCGGGCTTCCGGTGACGTTGGATTCACTCGTTCTCGTTCTAATACCTACAGCGAATCGATTCCACTTAGAACCGAGCTGGAGGCGGTAGTGGTACGTGTTTCTTTGTCATAAATACACTTTGTATTGTATATGTCCCACGAGTCCAGCCTCTCAGTATCAATATCAATGATATAATAGACCGTATTGATCAGCTTTTATCACCTTTCCTTCTACTGGGTGATTTTAATGCTTATTACCTATCATAGGGATCTGAAATGTCGACCAAACGTCAACCTGGATCTGCACACCGGCGCAAATGTGAACAAGGACGCCTCCATTCATCAGAGAATTTCAGTTCCGTTGTAAGCCGATATCCATGATCAGATGTGCTTTACACGGATGGCTCGAGGGCAAAAGGAAAGATGGGCTGTTCGTTCATATTGAACTACGATAGGTTTCTCTCTTTTCTACCGAAAACCTGTAGTCTGTATGCAGCATTTTGGAAGTTCTGCGGTACGCGCTGTCCAGTGGACCTCAGCATTATCTAGTGTAGACTGACACTTAGAGCTCGTTGCAGTTTGTTTTCCGCAACGCCCCCTGTTGCAACGTATCTATGACATGCTGGCTAGATTGTGGGAAGTTAACACCGAAGTTACATTTGTGTGGCTCTCATGCCACGTGAGTGTAGCGGGCAAAGAGTTAGCTGATAAGGCTGCCAAATGGCAGTCACACTGCCTCCGTTACCTTACAGTGTTTTACGTTCGAGGCCGATACATTTGGTAATGTCCCACTGGAAACTGTTAAAAGAATAACGAAGGTGTGGAGGACTTTCCTTCGCGAATCCCCGATGAAAACAATGGTACTGTGCTGTCTTCGGATCGGCCATGGCATAGCGACGTACTCCTATTTACTGAAGAGAGACACCGCCCCCCACCCGGCGTGTACTTGTGGAGTGCGGGGAGCTTCCGAGCACCTTGTCCCTCATTCCGCGAGATGATGAGAGCACTCAGCGGACCTCATCATCCGTTTTATGAGGGACAGTGTTATTTCTTTGTTGTATTTAACAGTGAAATTTTATTTTAGTTCCTTGTGTTTAGCTCTTCTTTTAAACTACGCTTTTATTCGTTTGACTATCCTTTTATACAACTATATGTTTTAATCTGTTTTTAGCTTTTGAATTGATTTTGTATACAGTACGTCATCTTACTTTTAAGAACTATGCCTTGTTTGATATTATTACATTTTAATTTACGTTTCAACAATTTTATCAAAATGCATTGGGAATTAGATCCACTGATTATTTTAAATTCATAGCCACTTTCATCATAATTATAAGTTTTATCCTGGTGAGTGGTTACATTTTAAACTTTCACATTCATTTCATCTCATACCATCAGGAGCCGATGATCTAGATAATTTTTTTGCTATTGGTTTTACGTCGCACCGACACAGATAGGTCTTATGGCGACGATGGGAGAGAAAACGGCTAGGAGTTGGAAGGAAGCGGTCGTGGCCTTAATTAAGGTACAGCCCCAACTTTTGCTTGGTATGAAAATGGGAAACCACGGAAAACTATCTTCAGGGCTGCCGACAGTGAGGCTCGAACCCACTATCTCCCGGATGCAAGCTCACAGCCGCGTGCCTCTAACCGCACGGCCAACACGCCCGGTAATCTAGATATTGGGCCCCTTAATAATAATAATAATAATAATAATAATAATAATAATAATAATAATAATAATAATAATAATTCGCTCTGGTTCCTCTTCCTCTTCTCTGACCGCATGTTCTTAGACTTTTCACTTTTTACTCCCGAAATAGGCGTACATTGAAATATTAAGGCAATTTTAATGTCGGTGCAGACCTTCGTTTCGAGGTGTTTCGTGGCTAAACGGTAAGCCGTATCAAAAAACGGATGGCACAATCTCTACTCAATTTGGAGTGATCTACATCTTTGGTTTTGACGTTTAGTCGTATCTCTATTCCTTATACGTTAGATTTGTGTTTATTTCTCCATTGTACGTACATTTTGCACTTTGTACACGTTTATTTCATAGTTCGAATCAGTTATACGAAAGATGTAATCATCTTGTTCTACACGAACATTGGCCCACCCAGTATCCTTATGTGAGACAAATTCTATGTTTGTACCTGTCACGTAAGTATTCAAAAGCAATGTACTGTGAGAAAACCTTACCCAAATTTCACCCTATTCAACGTTTCTAACTCAATCTTACCCATAAACAGATTAGATATGAGATAATATCATAAGGCCAGCCATTTAGACCGCTAAATGAGGCGTCTTATGGTACAATCGGTTTGTCGATATGACATATCATTTACCAGCAGTTAATCTGTAAATGAAGGTTTGCAATATTGTAAACATGCATATACTTCATATGTCGATCTATATATATTAATTGAAGTAAATTTGTGGCGATGTAGAAAAGGTGTGTCTGCCATTATAATTAATATTTTACAAATCGATAGTGACTCTCAGCAGGAGGGTGTCTGCTAATAATAATAATCGACTTTGACTGGCAGTAGGAATGGAATCCTTCTCCAACTCCTGTGTAAGTGGCATTAGTAATTGTAATTAATAATTTCCTTCTCAATTTGACTGGCAGAAGTCAAAGGAGCATACAATTGTGTTTGGGAATAGGCAAGAGTGCCCGCTATTATAAACAAATTTATGCATCTAAAGTGTTACTGGCATTAGGCATAGTGACCTGCTATTATAACAGAAACTCACCAACTCGGTGTGAATGACGTTAAGAAAAGGGGACTGTCATTATAATGATAACAGCACAACTAAATTTTGACTGGCAGTAGGGAAGGTGCCTGCCATTATATTAAAAACTCTTCAACTGTAATCTGTGTGGAAGTAGGAAAGGGGACCGGCCATTTTAACGAAAACTCCCTAAATCGATTGTGACCGCGCAGTAGGTAATGGAGCCTGCCATTGTAATGAGACCACCGAGCTCGATAGCTGCAGTCGCTTAAGTGAGGCCAGTGTCCAGTATTCGGGAGATAGTAGGTTCGAACCCCACTGTCGGCAGCCCTGAAAATGGTTTTCCGTGATTTCCCATTTTCACACCAGGCAAATGCTGGGGCTGTACCTTAATTAAGGCCACGGCCGCTTCCTTCCCACTCCTAGCCCTTCCCTGTCCCATCGTCGCCATAAGACCTATCTGTGTCGGTGCGACGTAAAACAACTAGCAAAAAAAATGTAATGAAACCTTCCGTACTCGAGTGACTGGCAGTAGGCAAGTGAGCCTGCCGTTATCATCACAACTCCGCAACTCGCACTTTACATTGGAAACAACGTATGGGAACCTCCCCCTGCTGCTTATGGATAACTCTAAGGGACATGCAATTTAAAAAATATATTAACACTGCATGTGCAGTAATTTACTTCGATAACCCTATAGAATATGGAATACCGTAGCGAATGATCGGAAGTAACGGATGGTTTCGTTCGTTAGTCTTGCGATGCGAATGGAGATTTGCAGGTTGCTCAGAAGGACCACTGAGGATAAGAGATGACGAGGAAGACTGGGTATATTGGCTAGCCTCTGAGGCACATAAGCACAGGAAGTCACACTGTTAGTTAGAAATAAGGGATTATGGATGCATATTTAGTCTTATATGAAGACGAACATTTTCTGGTTTGTGCGATTATTATTATTATTATTATTATTATTATTATTATTATTATTATTATTATTATTATTATTATTATTATTATTATTATTTTTGGAATCCGTATTTTTATGTTATAATAGACTAGTTTAGAAACAAACTAATTGATGGAAGTAGCTACAATAGTATTTTATAGCCCACACAACGATTCTGCTGTGTGATTTTTTTAAATATCAGGGGTATTGTATACAAGAACCCCTTCAACTTATTCAACTCTCCCGACATGTTTCTATTCTAACCTATTAAAACCAAACCAAACCAAACCAAACCAAACCAAACCAAACCAAACCAAACCAAAGGTCAGCACGACGAATCCTCTCGGCCGTTATTCTTGGCTTTCTAGACCGGGGCAGCCATCTTACCGCCAGATAGCTCCTCAGTTCTAATCACGTAGGCTGAGGGGACCTCGAACCAGCCCTCAGGTCCAGATGAAAATCCCTGACCTGGCCGGGAATCGAACCCGGGGCCCCCGGGTAAGAGGCAGGTACGCTACCCCCACACCACGGGGCCGGCCATTCTAACCTATTAGTGCATAAAAATCCGGGTTCTAAAATGTTGATACAATTCAAAACACCACTTAACATCCCGCTACCTGCTGATAGTCTGAAAATACAACAGTTGTGATACTGAAAGTTCTCCTTAACGTATTAGACTGTCAAGTGTTCAGCCCAGAGAATGGCTGAATCCTCAAATAGCAAAGGTTATGCGGTTATGAGGAAACCACAAAAACCGACGAATGCTGAGTAGTGAGGTAGTTCTCCCTTGTTTTCCTCAATGGGCCAGAACATGCTATTGCTGCACGACTGGCCCTATGAATAGCACCTTTCGTAACATCTAAACGCACTAGTCACGATTTTAACATCATTACTCAGCACCACCCATACTTCAGCAGCTTCCGACCTGACAGTCATAAATGAAATTGAGGTTTCAGTGGAAGTTACGTTTTGTTTTGACCTGTGTCAAGAGACAGATGAAAGAATAGTGCATACATCAAGAAACAGCAACAGTAGGGAACGTGTATTGTTACTAAATAGGCTCTGTGAGCTTGCACCCGGGAGATAGTGGGTTCGAATCCCACTGCCGGCAGCCCTGAAGATGGTTTTCTGTGGTTTTCCCTTTTCACACCAGGCAAATGGTGTGGGTTTACCTTAATTAAGGCCACGGCCGCCTCCTTCCAACTCCTCTTTCCTATTCTATCATCGCCATAAGACCTATCTGTGTCAGTGCGACGTAAAGCCAATAGCAACTAAATAGACTTACATGAAGCTTTTGTTCTAAGTACTAACCAACCCCGGTGAGATACGATCCTAGAACGTTTAGTTGAGTATCTACGCAAGCAGATAGGTGCTTTCTTATTTCTCGCATATCTAACTATATCTGTACTTTCTTAGTTAACCTTGTCGTTCACAGCAGTATTTGCGAGATCTCTGCTTCGAGTGCTCTAGGAATTCATTTTCTACTCTGCGTTTAGAATTTAAAACGTGCTGAAATTGACTTAACTTTGCCAAGTTTCATGATATTTACGGGTGTGTTACGGCCATTGAGACACCTGTGCTGGGAGACCGGTTGGCGTTGCGGTTTACCTGCTCGGTGTCAGATGTACTGACTGGTATAACCACAAGAGCTTTGTATGTAAATGTGTGGGCATGTAACAAGCACCCACAGGTAGGTTACGGTTGTGGGAGGTCCACGCGATGTATACTGGTTGGCCTAATTGTTGTTTTTACAGGTCCCTGCAGTCCGGATCGTTTGTATTAAGTAGGGTTTACATTAGACTAGTAGTCGCTACCTCTCTAGGATCTAAGATAGCAACCATCCCTATATAATCCGCAGGGTCAATACTAGCCCAAGTGTTTGAGACAGGACAGTGGTTTATTTTTTGCTACTTGCTTTACGTCGCACCGACACAGATATGTTTTATGGCGACGATGGGATAGGAAAGGCCTAGGAAGTGGAAGGAAGCGGCCGTGGCCTTAATTATGGTACACCGAGCTCGATAGCTGCAGTCGCTTAAGTGCGGTCAGTATCCAGTATTCGGGAGATAGTAGGTTCGAACCCCACTGTCGGCAGCCCTGAAAATGGTTTTCCGTGGTTTCCCATTTTCACACCAGGCAAATGCTGGGGCTGTACCTTAATGAAGGCCACGACCGCTTCCTTCCCACTCCTAGCCCTTTCTTGGCCCATCGTCGCCATAAGACCTATCCGTGTCGGTGCGACGTAAAGCAACTAGCAAAAAAAAAAAAAAAAATTATGGTACAGCCCCGGCATTTGCCTGGTGTGAAAATGGGAAACCACGGGATACAATCTTCAGGGCTGACGACAGTGGGGCTCGAACTCACTATCTCCCGATTACTGGATACTGGCCGCACTTAAGCGACTGCAGCTATCGAGCTCGGTGGACAGTGGATTAAAAGGCAGGTTATTTACTATATCCCTCGGAAACTCTCACCCCCACATTTTTCACTATGCTGCACATTTTCTTGCGTATTAACATAATAAAAACGAAAGGTGGAAAGAACTACATTGCCTTGCTTAATCCACTTCATGTTTGGAATCTTTTATCTATGAATTAGGTTTTTAGAACCAAGAAGAGGTCGGAGAATCGTGAGCTACTTGAAGGTTTATACGGGCCGATGTATATTGAATCCCTAAAAACTGTGGTCTAATGCCGTGTGGCTGGAGTTACCAGCTGCTATAAATTTTCAAAATTATCCGGTGTCCGTCTGAAAAAGTTTTCATATTCAATTGAGTCTTCTATAGCTAGTTCCTTCAACAGGGTATCGGAAGCGTCTAGCTTTTCTCACCTTTCGACCACATTAAGCTACGTTTCCATTTGGATAGTAATTGGGTTAGTAATTAGGCCTTGAAACTAGCCAGTTCACTTTACTATCTTACAAGAATGAACGAAAGCTCTTTACACACAAAGGGCTCGGCATGTCGTGAAGTAGATTGGCCAGCGGCGAATAGGAAACCACTTGTGTAGTTGGGGCGTGATCTCTCACGAAAACAGCGTCATTTTTATATATGTCTCTTTCGTGTGTGCAGAGTTTTGTGGACCGAACTGAAGCCCGTCTTTGGTTCAAGGGTGCCCGGCCGGGTCGGGGATATTAACCTCAATTGGTTATTTCTAAAACCAGGAAAGAATGATACAAATAAGAAAACACCAGTAATATAAAAATGAAAAGATAATATTTTTCTTTTTATCTTTTTTGTGTATAGAGTGGCCTGAACTGCATGCTACGTTAGAAGACGAAATGTGTTAATCGAAACGCGGGTGGGTAAGCAACTTGGCTGGAAGTTTCGGCTAGCCTGCTAATGGGAGTTAGGTGTAGAATACTCAGACGAATGCAGGCACTTTACTAGAAGCTGACAGTGGAGAATTTTGAAAATTTGTTGAAGTTTATTTCTCCTGCCATATAGCGTCAGAACACCGTTTTTAGAGATGCATTACCAGCCTGCATAAAGCTCGAAATAACTCAGTTTTCTCTCAAGTTGGAACAATTACGGGACTCTGTCACTTCTATGAGTGTCTAACCCAGCTATCTGCAAGATGTTGCTGAAGTACATCATGTAAATTATGAAGGGAATTCGAAGGTCGTTACATTTTTCTCTGGTCTGTGCCAAAAGACAAATACAAAAATACTGCACCCATCAAGAAAGAGCAACAGGCGGTCAAATTATAATAGTCACACGAATCATCATCATCATCATAACTTAGTTATTGTTATGACATTCAGTTCAGTCTTCAAGTCTATATGAGTTAACTGTGACCCTCCACAATTCTCTCTTCGCAACTAGCTCATTGGTTAATCGAATCTCTGCTGGATGATCTGTGGTGAGATTTAATTAATTATTTCGGGTAAACAGCTAGTGTGTCACTAAATATGTTCCACATGAGCGAGTTGGCTACGCGGTTTGCTCTTGTAGCTGTAAGCTTGCATTTGAGAGAGAGTGGGTTCAAACCCCCGCCATCAGGACTCCAGAAGATGGTTTTCTGTGGTCTCCCATTTTTATACGAGACAGATGCTAGGGTTGTACCTCAATTTAGCCCAAGGCGCTTCCTTATCAGGCTTAGCTCTTTCATATCCCATTGTCTCCATCAGATCTGTCTGAGTCAATGTGGCATGAAGCCAATATTTAAAAAAATCAACGTATTTAGAAAAAAATAGAACAGCAAAGACAAGGAATGGCCACCGTGGAGGAGAACCTGACCGGTACGAAGACAACGATACTGCCTTGCACAAAAACTTAGAAAAAAAAGACAGACAGTATTTGTTAAATATAATATCAAGGCCACAGAGGATGATAGCTCGTTATCTATTGGCACTCAAACGCGCCATAGAGTTACAGACTCCTGGAGTCTACGAGATTAAACGTAGTTGTAGTATCCGCTGCTTAGTTGAAACTACATAGTTAAGAGGAAACAATATGTATTTTATAAATGATATTCATCCCAATACATTGTACCTAATTCAGGTGTACAAAGGAGGTCAAATTTCGGGCGTTTACTGTTTCTAATTTGTGTTAACGATGTTGTATAACCCTGGGATTGTATATTTTTTCCGTGGTGGGATAACTCTGAATGGCAGTAGTAGACGAATTAATTTGAGTGGAGAGTTTAAAAGTAGGAAATATCGCAATATGAAGATAAAGTTGTGTTTCAAGGACAAATTGGGGAAATACTCATTTATAGGACGAGGAGTAAGGGATTGGCATAACTTACCAAGGGAAATGTTTGACAAATTTCCAAGTTCTTTGGAAACGTTTAAGAGAAAGCTAGATTGATAGGGAATCTGCCACCTTGGCGACAGCCCTAAATGCAGATCATTAATGACTGATGACTGAAACGAAGCGATTCATTTCTACCAGATTCAAAGAGGATGCCCATCACATCAAGAACTAGGATATGGAAATTTCAACTGTAACTGTGCATTCCTCAGGAATCAAAACAAGAGTTTTCTTTCTAAGGAAAAGATGCTCTAGCAGCTTAGTCCTGAAATCTAGAGAGAGGAATTCGAGGGGCATAGAAATGAATAAACACTCAAACAATATGAATTTAGAGCAAGGTTAAAAAATGATCAATTCTTGTATACTCGTTGTATACAAATATCCAGTAAGCAGGACAGAAAGAGAAATCACAGGACGTTTTGTATTACAGAATGGTAATGAAAAGTTTCCATCTGACTGCCGGGCTAGGGAAACATCCCAGATGTTCCAAAGGCGTTCTCGAATCTGAACTTGGAGGTTGGAATAGTATATGAGGCGATTTATAAAGACTAGCTTCGTAGTCGTGCGGAGAATGAATGCTTCGAATCAAGGAAGGGTATATGTCACCTTGATACAGAATTCTGCAATTTACCTGTATGTGAGGTATGGTACATAAAACAATGGATGGAGAGTGTAATGATAATTCAACAAATTCATCTCTGGGATACAAGCTCTTCAGTGAGAAGAGTTTTATATATTGCCGTGTACCATTTGGTTGTTCCTGGTCAAACATCCGCCAGTAAGATCGTGAACATCACAGACCTGGAGGCTGGTCGAGGTGTTATACTCGCCAGATCATTCATATCTCCTCTACCAGAATTAAAGACTGAAACTTTAATATACAAACACCTGGTCATCAAGTATTAAGAACTTTGCCTAATATGACAACAATGGTGCAGTACTTCATTCTCATTGCAATCCGTCCTTCATGTTATAAGAAGACTGCAATTATTATAATTATTAGATATGCGAACTAGCTCAATAGAGATGATATTTTGTACGGCTACATGGGCGTTTGCAAGATCACCAGTTACAAAAATAATTCTCTTTTAACACCGCTCCAACTATTTTGTTTACTGGGTACCTAATGGTGTCGATGGCTTCATTTTAAAATTTGAACTTCCACCTTGAAAGCCTTGCAAGCTGCAATGGACCTAGGTGACCGTGGCGCTTGAGCGTTAATACGTGAAGCGCCGGGGATGTTGTGGTACGACCGCGACAGGGTAACACGTTCCGAAAGGGAATTTGAGTGTAGCCGTACAACGAGTCTTCCCATAACTTCTCCTTTCTGGAGAGACTGAAGTACTAGCCTTTCTACACTCCTTTGAGGTTATTCGTGTTCTCTTGAACTGGGCCACGTTCCTGTGTTACCATGGGTCATGAGCTGTTGAGGAGGAGGAAGTGGGGGGGTTTGCGTAGTCTAACGACACCACAAGAAAAGAACATATAACAACACAGTACTATTCACAAGTTCTCACTCCATCTCGCCTAGAACGAGGCAAACCTAGGCAATTGTGTCCTTCGAGATGGACTGAGTGACTCGCCGACCTCGTGGTGTAGGGATAGAGTGCTTGCCTCTTACTCGGTGGCCCCGGGTTTGATTCCCAGCCAGGTCAGGGATTTTTAAAGGAGCTGGTTCGAGGTCTACTCAGCCTACCTGATTACGACTGAGGAGCTAACTGCAGGTGAGATAGCGGCCCCGGTCTAAGAAACCAAGAATAATGGCCGAGAGGATTCGTCGTGCCATCCAATGACACCTTGTGATGTGCAGGCATTTGGGCTGAGCACCGGTCGCTTGGTTTGCCAGTGTCCCTCGGGGCTGTTGCGCCGTGTGGTTTGGTTTGGACTGAGTGATTCAGACTGTAGAGCGTTGGCCTACGGAGCCCACGTAGGCGGGTTCGATCCAACTCTGCCCGCTGGTATTTGAGGGTGCTCAAATATGCCAGCCTCGTGTCGACGGATATACAGGCATGTAAATAAAACTCTTGCGGGACAAAATTCAAACATCTTGGTGTCTTCAAAAACCATAAGATATTTCAAGGGAAAATCTTACCACATTACAAGGATATGAACGTTGAGAATAAATTACCAACACTGTTAACCTATATGGGGTTCACAAGAACATTAAAGAAGGATTAATCTCAACTATCAAAATAGAATTTAGTTACAAATTGGCCATAAAATAATGTACTACCGATGTTAGGAGCTAAAACCCGTTCCCTCGATCTGACATACTTAGAAAATGTCCGACTCTATGGCTAAATGGTTAGCGTGCTGGTCTTTGGTCCAGAGGATCCCGGGTTCGATTCCCGGCCGGGTCGGAGATTTTAACCTTAAATGGTTAATTCCCTTGCCTCGGGGTCCGGGTGTTTGTGCTGTCCGCAACATCTCTGCAATTCACACACCACACATAACACTACCTTCCACCGCAATAACACGCAATTACCTACACATGACAGATACCACCTACCCTCATTGTCTGCCTTACAAGGGCTGCTAATGAAATTATAATTATTATACTTGGAAAATAGCTGGCCACAACTCCAGGGCCGAAAACTCTTCTTCAGTGACATCGACGGCACCAAAGAACAGAGAACTCGTGAGCTAAACGAGTAAATCAAACAGGGTACCTTTTCAAGGGGAGAGATCATTTTGGGAGTACCAGGATATACCAGATCGTAGTAACACAATGTTCTCAATGTAGAAGGCCAAAGACTTTTGTGCACAGTCGGAGGAACGATGGATTATTCAGTACTGTCCCAGGGGACATGGCTGTAGGATATCTAGTGGGAGATCACAATACCACTAGCTGACTTTGTCAGTCCCACAGACTATGAATGGGAAATCCGTCACATTGATATAATGAGACATACTAGACAAAATGGGGAGTGAGGTAGTTTGCCATTGCTTTCCTCACTGAGCCAATAAGTGCTTTTATAATGTCACCACCCCTAGAATAACAACTTTTATAGCTGTCATATCATATTAGAAAGCAAAGCAAAGTCACCCCCATACATGCCATGAAGGCCCTTGGGGGAGTGGAAGGTAAAGGCTTCCACCATTGTTAACCTCGGCACGTGATGGGGTAGAGTGGTTAGCTCTACGCCCGGCCGCCTTTGTCCCCAGGAATTAACCTGGTGTAGGCTGAGTGAACCTCAGGGCCATATGCACCTCCGGAAGTGGAAATCTCGTTTCTTAAATTTTACGACTTCCTGACGGGGATTCGAACCCTCGTCCTTCCGGGCGAACCGAGCACGCCTTTACCGCCTCGGCCAGGCAGCCCCTCATATCCTAGTAGTACTCTGAATAATTATATTTAGCATTACCCAAACCATATCTCAACAGCTTCCGTTCAGTCACAGCAAAAATACTGCACCTTTTAAGGAATAGCAACAGGCATTTTATCTCTACCGGTACGTAAAACTAAACATACGTCTGTCTGTCTGTCTGTCTGTCTGTCTGTCTGTCTGTCTGTCTGTCTGTCTGTCTGTCTGTATTTGGTTATAACTCGAGAACGACTTGACAGATTCCTGTGGAGTTTTTGCTATTGCCTAGAGCAGGGATGGCGAACCTTTTCCAACTAGTGTGCCATTTTAAGTCTGGTTTATTATTCTCACCTGTTGTTCGTGCC
This sequence comes from Anabrus simplex, assembly GCF_040414725.1. NCBI lineage: Eukaryota > Metazoa > Arthropoda > Insecta > Orthoptera > Tettigoniidae > Anabrus > Anabrus simplex. Next base: position 349,519,988 of record NC_090267.1, on the reverse strand, counting down.
ACTTGGTATTTTCGTTTAAGAAATGGCTCTACCTCCAACATGCCTCCTCCCCCCCCCCAATCAAACCACGACTTCCTTTCCAAATTACCAATTATGCTTCATACTGTTATTTATTTATTCATTTTTTATTTACTGATTTATTTATTGTTTAGATATATATCATGTAAATACACTTGATTGCATGTTCCGTGGTCATATTTTTGCAAAATATACATTTTTAAATATGTAAGTTTTGAGAATACCTAATATTATTTGTAAAAACATAATAAGCTCCCATTGTAACACACTTCGCCATTAAATATGATTAGCGGGCGAGTTGGCCACGCGTTTAGGGGCGCTCAGCTCTCAGCTTGCATCCGGGAGATAGTGGGTTCGTTCCCCACTGTCGGCAACACTGACTATGGTTTTCCGTGGTTTGCTATTTTCACACCAGGCAAATGCTGCGGGTGTACCTTAATTAAGGCCACGGCCGCTTCCTTCCCATTCCTAGGCCTTTCCTATTCCATCGTCGCCATAAGACCTATCTGTGTCGGTGCGACGTAAAACAAATTGTAAAAAAAATTAGACATAAAATCAAAAATACGGCCGGTAATATTTCCAATGGACTTCACTTCCCCCATTAGCTTCATTATCTTTCTATGTTGTCGTAGTTCGTATGCTCAACAATTTAACTTATTTCTCCCTCATCACATCTCCACAACGAAATCGGAATAAAACATCTATCCTCGCTTGTAAAATCGCATCCATGCTTTCATCAAAACACACTGCATATATCTGGGCGTTATCCAAATTAGCTTTCAATTGATCCGGATCTTCTTCACTCATTGTTATTATTCTGTCCTTGACAGCAGTTCAGCTGGCTGGCATTCCTTTAATTCTGTTAATTAGTTGTTGCTTGTTAGGGAAGTTTTCAAATAATGTGTCGGACGTCAATAAGAAAGTTTCTTTGAAGAACCCACCGTCAGAAAGCAGGGGCTGCCTGGCCGATGCGGTAAAGGCGTGCTCGGTTCGCCGGAAAGGACGTGGATTCGAATCCCCGTCAGGAAGTCGTAAAATTTAAGACACGATATTTCCACTTCCGGAGGTGCACATGGCCCCGAGGTTCACTCAGCCTACACCAAAAATGAGTACCAGGTTAATTCCTGGGGGCAAAAGCGGCCGGGTGTAGAGCCAACCACTCTACCCCATCTAGTGCCGAGGATACGGATAGTGGAAGCCTTTATCTTCCACCCCTCCAAGTGTCTTCATGGCCTGTACGGAGATGACTTTGCTTTGCCGTCAGAAAGCGGTTTACCATGCATGTTATACTATGCAGTGAGACAGTTGGAAACAGCCGCACTGATATTATTCCTAAGGCGGAAATAGGACACAAAGAACTAGTTTATTTTGTGTAATGTTGGATATTTTGCGAAAGGAACTCTCTTCTTTCTTCATTTGGCATGGAACGAACATTTTAGTCTAGAAATTGCGCTTTACTTTAAATGTGAGGAATAAAATTGTTTTCGAAAACAGGCAACATATCTTTCTATCAGTTCGAATTCCCTGCTCAGTGTTCTTGAAAAATCCGGTCATTACCTTCGTTAAGTTTCTGTTCTTTCCGGCACCGAAAACATGTTTGCAACACCGCCAGAAAATGACACTTATCTCACTTGACTTTCGGACCTATCATTGTAGCAGTGTTGCCATACTGCACGTCCGAATATAACAAGTATTTAGATTTTCGATATTTATTTCTTACACGTGAAACAATATAAGACATGTATTGTCTGTAGTACAAGGCGTATATAAAAACATTGGTATGATCATATGTTCATGTGGCGTGCCACCGAGATCGTGTTCGCGTGTCACCTAGTGACACGCGTGTCATAGGTTCGCCATCCCTGGCCTAGAGGATCTTCCGAGAAAGGTTTTCGTGTATTAACTACTGAATTATTGTGATGAAAGGAAGCTAAGCAATTACGGTTTCTGCGAAAAAATTAGAAGAAAATGACGCCACGTGAAATATGTCTCGGCGAACGCTGCCTAAACCGTTAACCACAGATTATATGCCTAAGAATTTCAGAGCATAAGAAATTCTGCAAACAGTTCCGCGGGACCACGTACCTGTCTAAACGGCTGCGCACAAGAGCACTTTTTATATTTCTTAACAATAGAAACGCTGCACTAGGTACAGCATTCCTGGAGCTTGGTTAACGCTGCATAAACCGATGAAGAAATTCTAAAACTATGCCTAAAGATATTAGAGAAACCCTCAACTAAATTGCTACATTTGTTCATATCTTCGCTCATGTGTACCAAATTTGTTTGCAAATTTCTGTTTTAAAGCCATGCTGGAGCAGAATCATTCGTTTCGTTGAAGTTAAGACGTAGGAAAAAACTAATATTAATAAGTTAAAAATAACACTTCCAACTTCTATATTTTGGAATTATAATAATTTGTCATTGAGTGACAAATAAACAGACTCAAACGAAAACGCCAGCGTAGTTATTACATTATTCAGCACTGGAAGTATTACTTCTCAGAAGATTTTATCTTACCTCTGACAGCTAGGTTTTATCTGAAGTGTATAGAAATCCATTTCACTGCAATAGCGAGAACTGGTACACGTTTACGTTCCACTTGATATTTTACGAAACTCAAAGGATTTTTCTGGATTCGCAAAACCTTGTCGGCGCTGGTAGTGCTGCGAACAAAAGCTAGTGTTAAATGAAAAGGTATGTGTATTAAAGCATATTAACAAATACTTTTACTTACAATATGAATCGATACGGCTTTTGGTCTCATTATGAAAAAAAAATGACTGCGGGAACATGGATTCTTTTTCCATTCCTCGATTTTCTCTTCTGTGAAAAAAACATTTCTCCTTAATAATGCAGTGGCGGCGAATATAAAGGAGCTCCTTGAGAACTTAATCACACATTTCAAGTAGTACTTCACTGAAATCGTGACTTCAGAATTTTGGATTAGAGACCGATTTACTATTGATTATACCTTGTCAGAATAGTTAACTCCTTCCAAGAAAGGTGAATTGATCGAGCTTTCTAGTGATTGAAATATCACACAAATGAAAGCCTTTTGTTGACAAAGGAGAAAATCTCTCTTTTTTTATCTCACAATGAACATTGGACTATGAATAGGCTAATGTCGAAATGTTTACGACATTTTTCTGAAGTATGGTGTGGAAAAAATGCCGAAATAATATTTACTTGTGCCTTAAAAGGACCTTCGATTGAGCAGCGAATTACACTGACGGAAGTGTGATTTCCAGTAAAGGTAATTGGGGTGTGTTTTAACATTTGAATGTTCTTACTTGCGCACATTCTTCGCCTCTGGATTGAAAGGATTATGGGGTTTTATCACCATTAAAACTGAATTGTACCTGCACAAAACCCAGAAGGTTAGATTTATTTGAAGGTGATCTTACCGCAGTGGTCCTACTTTTTGATCAGTGAACATAACATTTGCTTGTTGTTTGATACATTTAAAAGTTCATTGAAAACATGTAAAAAAAGGCCAGAGAAATAAACCAATAGGGAATCTACCAGCAGGGTGACAGCCCTAAATGCAGATCATTGATTGATTGATTGATTGATTGATTGATTGATTTAATCAGTGCCGTTTCCAACGGAACGAAATTTCAGCGCTTTGTGGTAGCGCGTTGTTCACGTTGTCAGAAGTAGGCAGCGTATTTTTTCTACGGACAGGATCCAGGGGAAAGCAGCAGAGGACTGTCAGGTAGCATCCCGGCAATCTCCTGGAGTTGAAAATGGGGTGAACGGAAATCCACTTCTACGATGAATGACATTCTAAAGTAAATTTGACTTTTCTTGCTTACAAGCTGGACGCGAATACCTGTATAGCACACTCGAGTATTCTGCCGGGATCATAGTTACCATAAATGATGTGAATACAATGATAACACCATTGGTTATAACAGAGTTACCATAAAGCGCTCTTAAATATAACTGCAGAGAACGAAAAATAAGCCTATCTAAATATTACATGTTTCGATTAAGTAACTGTACATTTTAAACACTATTAGGACGAATAATAATTGCCTGTTGGTATCAAATAACAATAGTAATAATTATAAACTTAATGTAAATAGTTAGGTAATATTAACAAAATAATAACATCCAAGCTTAATCCCTTGGTAATTGATATTTGTGACGTGAAAGTTCCTCTAAAAATGAGTGGCTAAAGTAGAATAATAAAATATTAAGAACAGTTTTCATTTATGTTTTTCTTTTAATTGCTATAAAGAGTATTTATTATATGCTGTTTTGTTTTGTCTTTTACCCTCTTTCCTTCGCACTTATGCAGCTTTTCCAGTTTCGCTCTCGCTCTCTCTCTCTCTCTCTCTCTCTCTCTCTCTCTCTCTCTCTCTCTCTCTCGTATTTTCCGTGCTCATTATTCAGAAATCGGTAAAAACTTGAAGTACTTGCCTACTTTGAAATATGACATAACGAAAAGTGATGTACAGTTTGATCAATGAAAAAACTGTTTGCTTCCGTCTATCATCCTGACACCGCGTTCTTGATGCCATACTCAGTTTCACTCTGATAGCACGAAGTACAACGTAGTTCGTTGGTGGACGCCTCTAAATGGCTGGGACTACGGCGCTGCTCATGGGTATAAATCCTTTGTGCTCTCCAATCGCTATATATTCCTTGACAGTGAATAATAATAATAATAATAATAATAATAATAATAATAATAATAATAATAATAATAATAATAATAATAATAATAATAGCCTTGCTGAGTAGTTCCGGCTGCGGGCTGTTGTCTTTCTGGAGCGCAAGTTGGTGATTTTCATTCAGAGTGGTGATACTTGAGGGTGCGTAAACACCTCATCATCTTGTCATATATTGACCGACACGCAAATGAACTCCTGTGGGGCAAACTTTTTCTCTGAATAGTTACAGTAGTTAGAGGGGCCATTAAAATTATTATTATTATTATTATTATTATTATTATTATTATTATTATTATTATTATTATTATTATTATTATTATTATTATTATTATTATTGCATCGTTATGCCCTACTCAGAAGCACGGTTGAACTTGCTTAGCTGATGTGTTGGCCTTCTTTTCCTCCCGAAACCTCTTCATCCTCTCACTGAGCTTCTTCCTTCATTCTTCTGTCCAAGTTATAGTAGCTCTGGTGTTGGGTTTGTCTTCAAAGTGGTGATTGTCGATTTGGGTTCTGAATTTACACCTGTCCTGTACAATGTCTTCTGAGATGTTGATTTCCTGGAAATCTGTTTCAATTTTACGAAGCCAGCTGTTCTTGGTTTTAGACGAAAGGGCCAGGTTGAGAATTATTTTAGTTAGCCTGTTAGTGTTCATTCTGATAATGTGTCCATAACATTTCAATCGTCTTTTCCGAAAATTGTGAGAAATTTTTTCAGAATAACAATATATCTCCTGGGATGATTTTTTTCTCCATATTCCATCTCTACAAACTGGGCCAAAAATTGTTTATACAATTTTCCTTTCTTGTTTCTAGTTTTTCTCGGTCATCGGATTATGGGGGATCGAGAACATCATGCGGGGATGTATCGGATCTTCCCAAATCTCTTCGCCCAAAATGCAAAACTTTATTTGGTAGTCTAAACATCAACACACTTCGGAAAACTGGGAAGTTAAAACAATTATTATTATTATTATTATTATTATTATTATTATTATTATTATTATTATTATTATTATTATTCGGTTACCTTTTCACACTATAGTGGGTTCGCGAGTGCGATCTGTGTAGTAAATGTGGACTTGACCCAGTTTTTCGGCCGTATGCTTTTCTCGACTTCATCCCTACGTGAAGGAATGCACTCCATTATTACGTGACTCTACGGACGTTGGTAGGGTGATGTGTTTTGTGTGTTAACGAAGCGGTGTTTTTTAAACACGCACAAAGATCCAGTGCCCGAGCCAGAAGAGTGAACCCTACTCGACGGGATATAGAAGTTGGAACCCTCCGAACCAGAGACCTCTAGCTAACCATTTAACCAAGTAGAAAAAGAAGGTAATAATAATAATTTTATTTTTTAAAATCAGTTTCCATGTAAATATGCGTAGAATATAGTTTTTTATGACAGTGAAGCGACGCAAATACGTAAATGAATGTTCTTTTAAATCTGAATTGACCCACTCCTGTTTAGAAGAACTTTCACTTAATGCAACCATCCAATACCAGTGTTATTGTTGTATTAATATTACGTTATTTACAATGTGTTTATAATTATTGCTAATAATTTATTATTTTATTATTATTATTATTATTATTATTATTCCGTTTTTTCCAGACTGTTGGGGTTGTGGGTACAGGATATCGCACATTTGGATCTTATTTATTAATTTTATTTATTTAGCGTATGGCTATATCACTAAAAATTAATACACTTATCTTAAATTACAAACTATATCCAGGTCACGAATGTAGTCTATTGACCCCTCCGTCATAACCAGGAACTCTGTTTGATCCCCAGGGAAAGCTTTCAGAGGACATTCTTGAACTACATGGCGAACAGTCTGCTTTTCAGCGCCACAGTCGCAACTTGGAGAAGTCATTTTCTTCCTTCCACTTGTGCAGAAAATCGGCACACCTGTCAGTGTTCATTCTTATTCGGTTAAGGATTGACCAGATCTTGCGTGGCAATTCTAAGTCAGGGGCTTGGTCGATATGCACGGCATCTTATGTTGTTCCATCGTAGCATTGATCTGACATGCCACGAACCTACTACGCTGGCGTAGCAGGGGGAGAGATGATACTCCCACGTGACGCGTGGGGGGTAGGGGGTTCTAACCGGCTTGCCGGCGGACTTGAGGGAAATAAAATACCTCTCGCGGACCAAACACACAACTCCCCTCTGGGTGGAGGACGCAGACGAAGAATACACCCATGGTACCCCCTGCCTGTCGTAAGAGGCGATTAAAAGGGGCAACCAAGGGATGATTTTATTAGAACCATGAAACTACTTATGATATTTACCACCACGCGGGGAACACCATGGGTCGCTTTTACTTGCTCGTAGTACCACTATGTTAGGTACCAAATAGGTTTGTGATTAGTAGCAAAAGAGTACGTTGCCGGCTTCTACAGTACCTGTGTTTCGTACCCCTATATGCGCAACACCATGGTTCTGCCTTGCCTATGCTTAGTACCCACTATGTAAGGAACACCACGGGATAGTGCGGGTCCCTGTGGTTAGTCCACTTATGTGAGGAACGCCATAGGTTTGCTTTGACTGTATAGGTTTGCGTTGCCTGTAAATAGTGTGCGAATCACCATAGGTCAGTGTTACATGTGGAGTTGCATTATCTGTGAGTAGTACCATACTGTGTGGAATGCCGCTGGTCTACGCTACTTTTGATTTGTACCGCAAGATGACAAATAACATGGTTCTATTTTCCTAGTGGTAAGTGCCATTTTGAGGGGCCGATGACCTGGATTTTGGACCCGTTTCGACTACAAGCATCATCGATTCAGTATTATGCTTTAGGCGCAAGCCTTTGTTCAGTAATACTATTATTTAACGCTAGTTTCTGGGAATGTTGGGCATTGCGGGTCGGATCCACTGATTGTTTTAACTTCATATCCATCCATTCGTTCTTCGCACTCATGTTTTCGAATCTGGTGAGTGGAGGATTGTAGATTTTAAATGGTCATAACTAGGGTCCGGATGTTTATGCAGTAATATGTTAGAATGCAAACTTACTGAAGCGAGTAATAATTTAGTCTACCTGCACGACAGTAGTGCTATGGGGTTTGCATAAACATTAGGGGTTTGGCCCATTAGAACTCCCTAGAATTTATGTTACTCGCACTACATTACGTTAGAGCGGGCTAGTCGACATTTCCTACTAACAAAATTATTTAGTAACAAAATTATTTAGTGGGAAATGTCGACTAGCCCGCTCTAACGTAATGTAGTGGGAGTAACATAATTTCTAGAGGTTCTAATGGGCCGAACCCCTAATGTTTATGCAAAGCTCATATCATTACCGTCGTGCGGGTAGACTGTACTTATTACTCGCTTCAGTAAGTTTGCATTCTAACCTATTACTGCATAAACATCCGGGCCCTAGTCATAACATTTCGTACCATTAGGAGCCGATGACTTCGATGTTAAGCCCCTTTAAACCACAAGCATTATCATCATGATCTGCTATGTGTGTCTCCAGGTGTCATTAGTATTAAAGCCGTTGCCAACTAACATCCATGCAGTTTCCAGGGTGGGTGACGAGAGCGAAACGTTCCTTTGCTAATGGTTGGGATGTCTGCATAAACACGGAGATGAGAATTTATCTGTAGCTTTTTGTGCTCCCGTTACAAGTGCTCTTTGCCGCCGCATAGAGGGATGTGGTATGTGGCTAAGTAGCTAGAAAGTAGGTATAGGTCTGACTGTGCCAATTATAAGACGCATGATATGGTTGAGCTGTGTGTCAACAAGTCTTGTGCGAGTACTATTCATCCTAGTTGATAGTCTACCATTCGAGCCAAACGCTCGATCATTGTTTTCCTATTAGAGTTGGAGGCACAATGGAGCGTTCGTTTAATTTCCTTCTAACCTTCACACAGGGAGATTTATGGCGGCTGACGTCACCGCTTTGTGACGCACGAGCCGTGTAGCGATGTGTCTCGTTGTCACCCACTGTTAGTACTTCTCTCGTTTTCCTGCGATCTCATTACAGTATTTGCTTTCTCTCTCCGTGGAACTCAAATTTATACATCTCAGAACAGACGAGATAGAACGCATGAACACAGGGAGTTATAATACCAATATAGTTAGTCCGTTATTGGATATTATAAATTTTCCAGCTAACTCATTCCTGGTTGCCAACGTTTCACCCCAGTGTGCTAAGTTGGGCTCATCAGTTGGTAAATGGCACACCCACCAAGACGTAAGGCTAGTGCATACCGTAGAGGTCACTGCGTAGGCTACTTGGAGCCACCGGCATGCCAATGTGCAATGAGAGACTTTGTCTCATTACGCAGTGGCCTCCACGATATGCACTAGCCATGCGTCTTGGTGGGTGTGCTATTTACTAACTGGGGAGCCCAACTTAGCACACTGGGGCGAAATGCTGGCAACCAGGAATTAGTTAGCTGGAGAATTTATAATGTCCAATACGGACCTTTTATATTGGCATTTAAATTTACTCATTCGGGACAAATACGTATTTCAGGATCCCTATGGGAATCAACAGCTATATCACAGGGTGTTATGTCACTCATGTACAGATTAATTTACAACCCCATGGTAGGGCACGGATAGTGCACTCTTTGGAGACCTTGAGGTTCGAATGCCCAGTCTGATATGGTGTTTTCTGCCACTGCATCTCGACTGACGATGAATTATATTAAGAAATAATGAGAGTTAAGCGAAGAAATACTCTAAATGTAGCTTCAGTCATATTAAAAATGTCAACTTATGGATGAATCTGTTGTATATTTTCATTGCTCTATTAACTGGGGAGTTCTTACGAACAAAATTCCGTTAAACATTTTGATAACCCCATTGTCGACAGCCCTGAAAGTGGTTTTCCGTGGTTTCCCATTTTCACACCAAGCTGTACCTTGATTAAGGCCACGGCCGCTTCCTTCCCATTCCTATCCCATCGTCGTCACAAGACCTTTCTGTGTCGGTTCAACGTAAAGCAACTAGTAAAAAAGTAGATAACACGAGTCTAAGAAGAAAATTAGATTTTAAAACCATCTATAAAATGATGTCTATCAATGACCACACGTCTGTCTGCAATTCTGTGTTGCAGCTTAGGAAACTGTGAGAAAGGAGAAGAGATCCGGTTAGTGGCCACTGGCGTACAGCATGCGCGTGGCTTAGCTGCCGGCTGACCTTCTGGCTGGTCCAGAACCTTGAACCACGCGTGCGTATGTCAGACGCACATAATAATGATATTGCGCTCAGACTCCCTTCTTTTCTCTCTTACCAGCTGACGCCCTGCCAGTCGGCCGGCGTGGAGCGTAGTGGGCGTCGTCCCACCACGCTGTTGTGACGTAGCTGAGAGCTTGTTAGTTTCTCGCGCTGCGGGGCGAACAGCTAAGGAGTGCCTCTGTTTCCTATCTCGTGGATCTGCCGACAACTCTGTGACGAGACCTCGAGGAGTTTGCTTCTGACAGCTAACACAAACACAAACATATTTCAGAGATCGGCGTCTCGTTCTGCTTTATACCTCGCTTTGACGCCTCGGAACCTGTCGCTCAGATAGTATTGTCATTAATAATACCATAGGATACTTTGTTCATGTCTAATGTCCAGTTGTTATCCATGAGCAAAATGGCCTTGTTGTGTCGATAATTTATTATAGGAGAGCTCATCGGATATAGGAGTAATAGTAGTCGTGCATCAGGAGACACGATCTGTAGCAATTGGATTGTTTATTCTGAGATGGTCTGGCTTCTGAATAGTCAGGTTTCTTTTGATGTTAGATAAAAATATTAGAAGTTAGATACAACAGTTTGATTGTTTTTATGTTTTTCTGACACACCCGGCGATTCGCTGTTAAAAATATTCTCCCTATCCCACAAGAGTTCTCTGGTTAAGTAGTATAACGTTCGCCTCCAGGTCAGATGATCGCGGGTTCAGACCCTACAGATCAAGTCAGATGTTTGAAGTTGCGGAAAAAATCGACACTTCATGTCGGCATGTAAAAGATAGCTGCGGACATATTTGGCGTTCACTCGACATAATTACTTAAAACTGAGCTATAGATTGACCACTAGAGATCCGATTTATTCTGCCTTCTGGTGGAGTAAAATTGAACGTCGAAAGTAACGTCCAGGCAGCCAGATGGCGCCAAATTAAAGTACCTGCACACACTAGCTGAGACCATGCGATTATTATTACTTCTGTTGGCTACATAACATATGTGTGACGATCACAGGGCTTCACCTGAATTTAATATTGCTTCTTCTTAATTGTATCGGTCGGTGAAGAGGAAATAAGTCCATGTTAGTTCACTTTTGGTTTTTCGATAACTGGGCAAGGTACACCTTACTGTAGTGAAAGGAAGCATGCTTTTTGTGGGAAACATGAGGAAACTTCACTCCATACTGAGGAGAAAGGACTTAAGTTGACAGAGAATTCTGCTACTTACAGGTGTCGATTACTAAAGTGAACATTATACCTCTGGTTGACTGATGTGGAGTTATTCATGTGTGAGATATGGTGTTCATTGGTTTGTTAGTTTTGCTCAAAACAGTTCCTGAGATCAGTGATATGGACCTATAAATAGAACACATTTGTGATTTATGTACTATTTTATTGAGCGATTGGTTAGTAAATATCATATTAAGGTAAACTAAGAATGTACCTACGTGTGCTTATAATATTGTTGCCTGCCCATTCAACCGCCGGCACTTTGGAAGCCTCCTTCAGTATTTCTTGGTCGTGATGAGTGAGTCAGGCTGTCGAGAACCCGGCGGGCCTTAGGGTATGAGGTCATTTGCCAGCCTCTCCTTGTACTGTGCTTTTCGTCTGGTGTGTCCGTGGACTTTCTGGAAAGCGAAACTACCTTAGATTGTTCGTACTCTGACCGCATCCCAAAGGTTTTAGTATTTCATCACCAGGGATATAAAAGGAGGCTTGCCGCGAACTGGAGGAGTGATATTGCAGTAGTGTACGTTGGAGAATAGTGTTCCAGCAGAGCTGGGAGTGCTGCCAGAGTGTCGTCGTGGTGAAGTGTTGGAGCAGTTGTTGTTGTTGAGTTTTGTTTTGTTGTGTTGTGATATGTGTTGAGTAGTTCAGTGTGAGAAGTGGTCACATGAAAACTGTAGTGCGGCCTCTCGGTCTTGTCTGCAGTCGAGACCAGTGTACAGCAGTCGTATGTTGTAATAGTCGACAGACTTGTGTTTGAACCTTTGTTTATGTAGCTGCTGTGTAAATAACGCTTGTGTGGGCCAAGCGAAAGACGAGTTGTTAATCAAGATTACGGAAGGGTCGCCTGTTTTAGGTGAATACCAGGAAGTTGGAGACTTGCTGTGGGAACAAGAGGATTTTGTAAATAGGCATTAATTAGTGAACTGCTGTCATTCATTTTCAAGTATAATTGTATATGAGTGTACTAATTGTGTTATCCTAGATTAAAATAGGTCAATAAGCAGACAGTGTTTTATGCATCACAATTAGGCACTAAATTATTTCTTGAAAATGGCTGTCTAGTGGAGAGAGGTATTACGTCGATCTTTATAATAATGCACTTTCCAAAAACATGTTTTCCACAACATTTCATTTAAACCAGTTGGTCGTCTTGGCAGGAAGAACGTATTTGATGTGGACACAAACGATGTATTTTCACTGAAATATATTGTCCTACATCTCCTGCTGAATTCTTTTATTGTTCTCCGACCTTGACGACACAGACTTCGTATGTAGTATTTCAGCCTAGGGATGAACGCTGAAGCTTCCCATTTGGTAGGTCTAGGTCCAAATTGCGGTTCTGATACAGAAATCTTAAGTCTTAAAGTGAGTATTTGTTATGAATGTGGTACAACTTCTTTGATTTAACATCGTAGAATTGTTCTCAACGTCACTTTGGTATGTTTGAATATGATATCGGTACAGGACTTGGCCAAATATTTTTGATGATGATAATGCTTGTTGTTTAAAGGGGCTTAACATCGAGGTCATCGGCCCCTAACGGTACGAAATGAAATAACAAAAAATTAAAATACATCCACTGACCAAAATAAAATAAAAATGTCATTAAGAATGAATGGATGGACATGAACCCTACAAAAAACAAAAACAAACAAACAAACAAACAAACAAAAACAGTAGATCAGACTAAAAAAAGGTAGTTAATTAGAGCATTACTAACCAAGGGGCCATTTATAAAACACAATGATGCTTGATGTCTGAAGGGGTGCTAAATTCACGTCTAAGGCCCCACAGAATGGTACATGTCGCGAGTAAAGTAGAACCATGCCATTTGTCATTTTGGGGTACTGATGAAAAGTAGCGAAGACTCACGGTGGTCCACACAAGATGGTACTACTCACAAATATTGTAATTTGTACAGGGAACGCAGACCTATGGTGTTTCTCACACAATGGCGCCACTCATAGCCAACGCAACCCGGTAAGGTTCCTCACCTAGGTGCACTAGTCACGGGCGCCGGTATTCCCGTGGTGTTCCTCACATAGTGGGTAGCAATCACAGGCAACGCTGACCCATGGTGCCGCTCATATAGCGGTACAACTCACAGGCTACGCCCAGACCCGCGGTGTTGCCCACATGGCTACAACGCACGGGTAGTGGAATCCACCAGGCCAGGCTTTTTACTGCAACTAATCACAAACCTATTTCGTACCAATTTAGTGATATTACTCGCAAGTACATGCAACCCATGGTGTTCCCCGCATGATGGTACGAATCAAGAGTAGTTTCATGGTTGTAATTCAATCACCCCTTGGTCGCCGCTTGTAGTCGCCTCTTACGACAGGCAGGGGATACCGCGGGTGTATTCTACATGTGTGTCCCCCACCCGCAGGGGGTGCCAAATATTTTTTTTTATTTGTTCGAGATTTTAGGTTTCGAGAACCGTAAAATGGCATGACTGTAAGGTCAATACATTGACCACCAAACAAAAGTTAACGGCAAACTTAAGCGAAGTGCGCATATAGAGCTGGCGATAAAGACAGTCTATATTACCCAGAACCCTACCGGTCCTTCCTGCTGTTCTCTTCAGCAAGAAGGAATTACGAAACAGCCTCATTATCATCAAGAAAGGAAAGAAATGAAAAGGAGACAATAATTTTCCTTTTCTTATCTTAATGTCGTAGCAGCTGCTAGAAATAAGTTTCTTCGAGGGAAATTCCCTGACACGCGTCGTAATTCGTCAGTCTGTTATTTTAGTTATCACTCACCTAATGTTGTTTTCCAGTCACCGCACACGTTTCTAATATCAAAATTTTAAGTCTTCTCAGCACTGAGGTGGGGGAGATAACGCACTTCTGAGCTAAACAGCCAGGTAGTTTGAGGCATAACCTGGTCTGCCTTAAATAATATTCAAGTTTTTCGTTAGTTAAGACCCTATTTTTATAGTATCTTTTTATTTATTTTGTGTTGAAGTTCAATCCGCTACCCACCACTTTTGAAATAAAGTACTGGTTTTGATGGTACGGAAATTTCTGCAAATAGTTTGCAATATTTTGGCACACATCTATCGTACGATTTTCTTTTTTAAATGGTATGTTTCAACAACGAACACTCGTTGAAGGATAATTGTTACTCTGCCCCTTTATAATCACAATCACTGAGTGCGTCAAGTAAATCCCAAGGCTAGTACAGAACACTAGTAGCGACCAAGCTTTACAGGACAGAGGATGGGACAAAGAATCTCTTGTCCCCGCCAGGTAGCTCCTTGCTCGTATTTTATGTGAAGGAAAAGAGCCTGTTCTTTCCGTCAGCTCGCTATGCGTGCCTTCTTGCTTTAGTTTGCCGTAAACTCTTGTTTGGTGACTGTGTATACAGGGTATTCCCAAATATACACTGCTGTGCAAAACTAAAGGACGAGATAGATAAAGAAACATAACATACCAAAACCCACGGCACTTAACGCCCTTGAAAGGGCTTTGGACTGCCCAGCGACCGCTGCTCAGCCCGAAGGCCTGCACATTACGAGGGGCCGTGTGGTCAGCACGACGCATCCTCTCGGCCGTTATTCTGGGCTTTCGAGACCGGGGCCGCTATCTCACCGTCAGATAGCTCCTCAATTCTAATCACGTAGGCTGAGTGGACCTCGAACCAGCCCTCAGGTCGAAAGAAAAATCCATGACCTGGCCGGAAATCAAACCCGGGGTCTCCGTACGAAAGGCAGGCATGCTACCCTTACACCACGGGGCCGGCTTAACATATCAACTATTCGGTGGAAATGAACGAAAGTGCGGTACCATGTTGCCAGAGGTCTTCCACACGTGCATAGAAACATAGCGTGAGGTTAACGCGACTATAGCGCCAAATGGGTGTGGTCCCACAAAACGAGGAAGTTCAAGGAACGGGACAAGACAGTGTGAGTCAATCAGCGAGCTGTTACGGTGCACTGTGGTAGTATTATTCATTACAACATGGCCCGGAGACAACATATGGATGACTTCACACGGGGAAGAATCATCGGGAAACAGGAAGGACGAAGTGTGACGAGTGTAGCCCAGGAGTTTGGTATTGCTCACAGCATTGTTTCACGTGCATGGAGAGCATTCGGAACCACAGGCACTGCTTGCCGAAGGAGAGGAGGGTGCCACCCGGTTAACTACAGCAGCAGATGACCGCTACATTGTGCAATAGGCAAGAAGAGACTCGCGTCAAACAGCGGGTGCAATTGCAATCACATTTAACAGGACTGCAAGGTACCCAATCTCACGCTCCACAGTTGCACGGCGACTGCATGGGGGTGGTGTGTTTGCCCGATTACCATTACGTTGTGTTCCCTTGACACCCGCACCATTTGCGATGGTACCAAGTGCATCAGGTCTGGACCAACGAGAAGTGGGGTCGCGTGCTCTTCTTAGATGAGAGCAGGTTCAGCCTGAGTAGTAATTCTAGACGTACCCTCATCTGGCAAGAGGTAGGAACACGTAATGCACACAGGAACATTGTCGAACATGATCATTTTGGTGATACAAATGTTATGGTGTGGAGAGGCATAATGTTGCATGGGCGTACCGACCTCCAAATCTTTGAACGGGGTACACTCATCGGTCGACGTTATTGTGACAGTGTCCTCCTTCCCCATGTGCGTCTTTACGGGGATGCATTCGGCCTTGACTTGTTTTTTTGGATGAACATGCACGACAGCATTGAACAGCGCATGTGGAGGGGCTCTTGGAACGAGAGGATATTCGGCGAACGGACTGGCCTGTCCATTCTTCCGACTTAAATCCCATCGAGCACGTGTGGTACATGTTGGGCAGACGTATTACAGTACGTCCACATGCACCAATGACCATCCAGCAGTTTTCAACCGCGCTGGTGGAGGAATGGAACGCACTACCGCAAGGAATCCTTACCAATCTTGTGACCAGCATGGGAACACATTGCAGAGCATGCATTGCTATCCGTGGTGACCACACACCCTGTTAAGAGCCATGTATGGACCATCATAAGTCGCAATGATTTACGTGTATTGTATTGTCTATGTATAAAAGTGTCATTTCTGTTTGTCTCATCGCATATTCCTTTCAGTTGCCCACCGTGCCATACTGTAGCAATTCTTCCTATGTATGGTTCAAGTTCCATCGAGCTATGTTACTTGGCACTGACTCAACATGCGAAAGTTACTTTCATTTTTAAGTTTTGCGCAGCAGTGTATATGTGGGAAGTAATCGAGGTGGATAGTACACCTCTAAACAAGACGAAACATTCCGATGAATATATTACCTACGGTCGATAGTTTAGGAGCTATGCCTTTTTTATTAGTTGGAAAAGAGGGATAGTTCGTATTTAGGATTAAGTCTGGAGTCAGGCATGGCGTTATGGATGTTGCAGTACTTCGCCGTGTGGAACAACGTTGCTATCGAATATGTGCAATGCCTGGAGTGTTTGAACGTGTCCGACAGTCAGTAGGGTGGTGTGTCCAGGTGTGCATTGTAGATGGTTTGAGGAACAATTAATATTTTCAGTAGCGGCTGAGTGAGGCTGCTTAATGACAGTAGTGTGAAAGCAGCATGCAGTGCGGTCAGGCTAGGATACATAGCGAGGAAGTGTACCAATATGTGAAACTATTTATGGCACCGTCAATGAATATCCTTGAACTTAATATTGCACTAGACCAATCTGAGGTCGCTCTATCGACTGGGTATATAAAATTACACTTACAACATTTCGGTTTCAGCGAGAAACAAAACTATGTCTTCCATAAACACTATAGTTGCATGATGTAATTGATGAGTATTCCTTGTTTTGGCTGAAACTACCTTCACATAACATATAAAAAAAGGAGGAACTTAAAATATCTTTTGAAACACCAGAGAAAATGCGCCAGACGACTCATAGGTGAGACACTCGGTATAGCGGTGACTTGCGGCCCAGTCTGTTTATACATTAATTACCGTTAGCACTCAGATTTCTATGACCTAAAAACTCTGAAAATATGCTTACGCTTATCATTAAATGATTCCAAAGTATGACCTAAAACTTGGAAATATGACGCAAACTATTTGCCCAAAAAACACTTAGAGGAAATTCTTTTATTCACCATTGTACAAAAAAGAAATGAATATTAACTCCTATTGGACACTTACACTGTTTGCTATTAAGAAGAATATAAAAACAGCAAAGTCATCTCCGTATAGGCCGTGAAGGCCCTTGGAGGGGTGGAAAGTAAAGCCTTCCACTATCCATAACCTCGGCACATGAGGGGGTGGAGCGGTTAGCCTTTCGCTCGGCCGCCTTTGCCTCAAGGTATTAACCTGGTACTCAGTTTTAATGTAGGCTGAGTGCACCTCAGGACCATACGCACCTGCGGAAGTGGAAATCACGTTTCTTAATATTTCGACTTCCTGACGAAATCGAACCTACGTCTTTCCGGGTGAACCGAGCACGCCTTTACCGCTTCGGCCGGGCCTCCCCTAAGAAGAATATAATAAACTGAATTATTTTTTCTACAAAACCAGAAAATTAATTTAGAGAACACAAAGGTTGCTGATAAAGGAGAGAATAGTGTCCAATGCCTATGTTCAGCAAAAACTAAAAATGCTTTAACAGTTACTATATGTTGGAACTACTACGTGGCAAGAAAACGATTGGAACTAATTAACAGGGAATATTTTGGAGGTGTGAAGGGGTGTAGGCGACGCCACCCAGCAACGGACGTGCTATATTTCTAATATTATTTTATCTTGTGTGTTTCGACAACTTACTGTTCGCGAAATCTGTAGCCTTCAAAATTAATTTAATCATCAAACATTTCTGAGGAAAAGAAATTCGAAGTAACCTAACATATAAAAACCACAAAACTTTTTAATTACCGATATAGTTAGAGAATGGCTAAAACAATAATAATATGACCAAAAATAATTTTGCACACCATTATTTTGGTCAAATCCGTACACAAATGCTAGAAATGTGCTTAATTTAAAGATTTATAAAAGGTTAAAAATATGAGATGTCATGGAAATGCAAATTCTAGTTATTAAAATATGAAATAATATAATTTTACTTCTACTTAAATAACTTGTTTTCTGCATGTACGTTTTACAATGAAAGTTATTTGCATCTATGAGTGCTTTTCTTTTTGGCGTCTCCGAAAACCGCAAAAGAGTAGTTAGTGGGACGTAAAACAAATAATATTATTATTGCTTTTCTTTTTAAGATTTTCGGCTATTTCCTTTCTGTCTTCGTCGTTGCATTTGCTAAATTATTGAGCATGTGACGAACAGAAGTGTTTATGGATATTACTTTTTTAACCACTTTTATAATTTTTTTGGTTTACTAAGCAATTTTCCACATTGTTAAATTTGGCAAAAGAAATCTTTACATCCATTCAGGGTTGAATACTTGAGTCGGTCTACTCTGTTACATTACACTTTACACCATCCTGCACAGTCATAGGAAAACTCACATGACAACGTTTTGTTTATTACATCATAGGGAATGTATGATATATTTTACGAGATCGAAATGAATAACAGAGTTCTCTCGGGGTCAGGATCGTCGTAGCACATTCATCAGCCTGAGAGAGAGAGAGAGTTAAGAAACAACATAATTGAATTGTGTCGGTGGGGGCGTACAGATGGTACAACATGATTTAGAGTAGGGCGCAGGAAACATAACCACAGACACTCATCTGTGAGAACTCACACACGTTGTCATTGCCTTCAGGACTCTTCTAACGTAATTACGATTAACAGACTAGATACTGACCAGAAATGGCCTACATGCCACCCACTCAGCCCGAGTTCAATTAAGGAGGTTGGAAGAGCAGTATATCGAGTTCCTGTCTCGTGGTAAAGGTTCCTAATCTGTGTTGGAGAAAGCTAGTATCCCTTTCAGACCTGAAAGAAAACTGGAGGCGTGAATTTTTGTTTGTATGTCAAAAACTGACTAAAATGATCCTCAATACACATATTAATAGTTTATTTTACAAAATAAAAACTAACATCCGAAAAAAAGGACCCACACAATTGTGCGTATGAAAATTCAAACCCTCGTTGTATCACATACGATGATGTATCTTCAAAATTTACGTTCACTAACCAATGTACACACTTCATTGAATATATTCCGGTATTCAGTAAAGCTTCTAAATTAATATAAACGCAATAAATAAATACTTACTTTTGGCACTACTGCTTCTCGTCATCTCGCCGATCAACTGTGCTTTTTAAACTCTTCTTCCTTCGCCCTGGCTGTCAAGCGCATACTAAAAACAATTGAAATAGACGCCACGTGTCCCGCACAATCACTGCAGTCCGGTCTAGCGCCGAAAAAACATCAAATACGGTCAGGGATAAACAAAATACGAACCCGCACAATTGTGCGTACTCGGTCTGAAAGGGGTATAGCACCTCCACCATTTAGTACATCATATTCACATATACAGGGTGCCTCTCCTCTGTCGCAAACAGCAGTGGGGTGACAGGGGCGATGATAAGGGGGATGGTAACCCAAGAAGTATGATCCAGTAAGTACACTACAACTGTTGGTTAAATACAGTTTATCGAGGATGGAGGAGAACGTTCATCGTATTTCGTTGTCTCCAGCACGTACGTGGGCAGTGAGAGAGCCCTGCTTCTTGAGCTAAAGGCATGAGAACGGAAGAGCCGAGAGCGGTTGACGAGATGGCGCTATGCGGAGTCAAAGCGTAAGCAAAGCCACAGCAATGTACCTGGCTGAGTATATTATTTTTGCGCAGTACAATCGTACAGTTCGTTTGTTGTTCATTGTTTACGCTGTATTCCTGAATAAGCTTTTATGTTGCCTACAGTATTTATATGAATGCAGGTAGTAGTCAAAGGAGTATTTAGTTATCAAATGTCAAAATAATTAATTTCGTTTCCTACGCATAACTTCCTGAAATTAATGTAATTAAACGTTTTTAATTAGCATATGGCGTTTGTATACCGAAAGCTTACATTGTTTCCTCGCCGTAATTTAATGGACTGAATAGAGTGAGACATAAGGCATAATAAATTTGTTAAAAGTCCAAATCTGTTTAGATAGGCGCCCCTTCACTATTTGTAACCGAGTGTCGTGCAAGCATTTGCTAGGCTGTATAGTTGAGTCGGGCAACCGATCCTCAGCCAAGCGCAAAGAAAACGGCATTCTTTTGATGTCCTGGTCCCTCGCTTGCGCAGTAGTGGTGGTGGGGGGTGGATTTATGACGTTAGTTGGCTTTAAAACGGACATTCTCATTCTCCAACAGAAATCCTCACAACAGTGGTGGTTGGTAGTGTAGTGTGTTGTCTGAATATGAATAGGAAAGTACACATACAAATACACAACCCCCGAACCAGAAGAATTAATCAAACACGATTAAAATCCCTGACTCGGCCGGGAATCGAACCCGGGCCGTCTGAACCGAAGACCTCAACGCTGACCATCCAGCCAATGAGTCGGGCGCTAAAATGTTTAAATAATCGACGCAAAATATGACAACCATGCTTTTGATAGTGCTCACTTGACTTTTAAACGACCCGCGCCCCTTGTGTCCAGAGGAAAGGAACCGACTGACAACCCTCATTATTACTTTTTGGGATAAGAAGCTGCCTTCTGGGGATACCTTTCCTGTCCCAACTGTACCTTCCATCAGAGCGCATACTACGCTCCTTTACCAGTCTGAGCTGGAGCGCTGCTCATTGAGTCGAATTGTCCCCACCTTTGCTCTAGCAAACAGTAGTGGAGGGGACGGAGCGGAGCAATTGTGACGTCATCACCGTGTGAACTACGAAGTGAATGTACTATAGCGGCACGTTGGTGGTAATAATAATGTTATTTGTTTTACGTCCCACTAACTACTCTTGCGGCTTTCGGAGACGCCGAGGTGCCGGAATTTAGTCCCGCAGGAGTTCTTTTACGTGCCAGTAAATCTACCGACACGACGCTGACGTATTTGAGCACCTTCAAATACCACCGGACTGAGCCAGGATCGAACCTGCCAAGTTGGGGTCAGAAGGCCAGCGCCTTAACCGTCTGAGCTACTCAACCCGGCGCGGCACGTTAGTATGGCAATATAAAGGTATTTTACCCCTGTATTCAATGCTCTTTTCTCACAACACAACTGTTTTGCAGAATATAGCAATGCTATGTTTTGATGGAGAAGTCAAGCTGCTCATTTCATCCTTGTGATGCCTCTTGATCGCACAAATTTGATATTCCACCACCCGTCGCGTGAATGCCGTCGCAAAATTTGCGTTTTGCTGATTTTCCATCATCGGTAATATCAAAGAACTGCCATGCATCAGACGGTTTTCGTGGCATTTGTGGTACAAATTTCTGTAATTTTTTTTGAATTTTAAAAGCATAAATACAATCTAGAATGGTATAGGCCTACAGTATGTACTTTACATTATGTACAACCCACAACGAGCGGAGGAAATGTAGACGCAAATTTGATAAGCATACATTAAATACAGGTACAGTACTCTAAACATGTGTCGTGCGCTATACTGTGCTCTGGTCCTTCGCGAGTAGTTGCAGTTGTAAGCGGAGGGGATCGGTGGTGGTCTGTACCACTACAACCGGATTACTCCGCGGTATTAAGGTAATCGCCCACTGCAGGGAACCGCGCCGCGCCGCGCGGAACAAGCTTGTGGAACATTCCACGGGCCATTTTCCGAGACTTCGCCCATACAGCACACCTCAACGCGCCTCCTCTCTCCAGTTGGGGAAGTGCAGCTCCCACAGAAATATGAGTTCCAGTTCCGAGGACTTATTATTTGCGGTTGCGATATTTGCAAATGAGGAAGAAGAAAAACGCGAAAGAAAAGTTTGAGTCCACAACATTTATGAGAAAAGGGAAACGTACGGAGAGTTTCACCATTGATTTCCTGATCTACTAAAGGACCGAAGTAAATTTTCCCACTGCTTTCGTATGTCCCAAGAAAAATTCTATGGACTATTGAACCTAGTTAAGCCGTGTGTACAGAGTTCGATAGCTGCAGTCGCTTAAGTGCGGCCAGTATCTAGTGTTCGGGAGATAGGAGGTTCGAACCCCACTGTCGGCTGCCCTAAAAATGGTTTTCCGTGGTTTCCCATTTTCACACCAGGCAAATGCTGGGGCTGTACCTTAATTAAGGCCACTTCCTTCCCACTCCTAGCCCTTTCCTGTCCCATCGTCGCCATAAGACCTATCTGTGTCGGTGCGACGTGAAGCAACTAGCAAATAAAAAAAGCCGTGTGTAGAGCAAGAAAATAATATCACCTTTCGCCGAGAAAGGCGTACAGTGCACAATACCACTAACCGCGTGAAGGTACGAGCGTGCTGGCACTAGTCGAGGACTCACGAGGTCTGCCGAAACGGCACGAAACCACATTCTTTCCGTTATTCCTTCCTTCTACCCTCACCCATACAAGCGCGCCGAAAGGAAAAAGTTCCGTTCCAGAAACCTGGGGGCTTCTGGTGCGGAAATTCCACAAGCTTGTTCCGCGCGGCGCGGCGCGGCTCCCTGCAGTGGGCGTTAATCCATTACATTTCACAAGAAGCAGACCACGGAAATTTCTTCTCGGCTGCGCTGCGCGGCGCGGCGCGGCGCGGTGTAGTGGGCGATTACCTTTAGTCGCTCCGCTCCCAGCTCTAATGTCAGTGGAAGTCTCCTCATGCAATTGCTGTGACGTTTCTCGCTGGCCCGGTGTAGACCCTGTTGGACGAAGCTGACTCATCAAATCTTAATCTTCATCCGAACGGAACATTCTTCCAGTGCCTACTTGAGTGGCTCAAACATGCGGTAATCACAAGGGGCGATACCTGGCAAATACGGCGGTTGTGGAGGACACTCAGAAAGCAGGTCTTAGATGATCACAACCGTTGCATGGGCAATATGGCACCGAACATTGCTATATTACTGCTGTTACAAACATTCATCGCCATCGTGAATCGTCATTAGTCGATGAATTTCAGTAGGTTTCTCACCGTCATTACTCAGAAAACGAATAACAGAACGCTTCTTCTTTCGTGCATTCCGAACGAGTTGGCTACGTTGTTCGGGTCACGTAGTTATGTGCTGGCATTCGCGACATACTGGGTTCGAACCTCACAGTCGGCAGCTCTGAAGATGATTTTTCTGTGGTTTCCCGCTTTCACATCAGGTAAATGCTGGGGATGTACCTTAATTAATGCCACAGTCACTTCCTTCCCATTCCTAGCCTTATCCTATCACTTCGTCGCGACGCAGCACAAATAACTCTTTCGGGCATGTCTGAAAGTGGGCGGCCAGCGTTACACTGATACTTCGATGGTATTTCCTTGTCTGCACAGTGCTTTCACTTACAGGATATTCTTTAGTCTTTGTAACAGTACTGCCAACGGGCAAAACTTTTGTAGAACATTTTCTTTTCTAAACAACTTAAGATTTTCATTCGACTCGCCCTCATATATAAATGTAGTGTCCAACGTAAAAATCCAAGCCAGCACCTGAAACTGTCAGTCTTTAGTAGCACACATAAAATTTGCCTTTTAAGCGTAAGTGGCAGTAGTAGGTATACTTCCGTACTGCAATCTGCGGACAGACTATTGATGAGATCTTTGGAGTGGTCTGTAAAGTAGGTATTTTACTTAAAGTATTATTTATTATTTTTCTATTTGATTTTTAACCTTAACGTCGTATAACAAGTGTGCAAGTGTGTCTTTTGGTAACTAATGGGACAGTTCCCATGGAATTACCCAAACATACTCGATGGAACCACAGGTGCCAACATTTTGTCTTAAGCACGGAGGCAAGGATGAATGTATCAAATATTATTTACGGGAGCAAAAACACGGTTGCGTCCCCTGTCATCTGAGTAAACGTTTCTAGAGATTCAACAACTGAAGTCATTTTGTGGTGACAAACCCAAGGCTTATCATAACCACCTTAAATTTTTTAAGAAAGAGTGCATAGAAATAACTTTTTAATAAAAGGATCATAGTAAGTAATAGTAGTTGTCCATTGACTGGCAAGCTAGGAACATAAAAATGATGGTGGAAGAGGTTGCTTTTATACGTCGTCCTTTTCATTACGACCAAAAAATTAATAGTCCTTACAGTCTAGCCTTCGCAGATGATCTCGCGAATTTCTCGGATTCCGTGGATAGAGCAGCAGAACAGATAATTGAACTCCAGAAAGATGCAGCAAAGGCAGACCTCAAGATCTCCTTTGAGGAAAAAGAGTTTATTAGTAACATCAAGCTGGCACCTAGGTTGGCCAGGGAAAGATCAAGAGGACAGGAAAAGTTCATATGCGTAGGCGAATGGACAGAGCCCAGAATCTCGTAGAATGAATTTGCATCACAGATGAGAAAAATGGAAACAGCATATCAGTTGAACAAGAGCATCTACAACAAGAAATGCCTACTAGGCATTGCTGCGTAGTCATCCGTCCGGAGGCCTTCTAAGTGGCAGGGTGCCTTGAAAAGGAAAGGTCTCATGGAGGAACTCGAAGTATATGAAGGAAATATTCTGAGAAAAATCTTGGGCCCAGTTAATGAAGACGGCGAATGTAAACGGCGGCTCAACCACGAACTATACACCTACGTGAAAGAAATTTGACGTGATTTGGAAAATGAGAATTGTATTTCATGGTCACATAGCACGAATGGGCCAAATGAGATTGACAAGTGAGATTTTTCTGGAAATTGTCCAAACGAGTCCAGTTCACGCAGGTGGAGAGAGACCTACAATAAGTGGGGATTACATCCGACTATATTCGTGAGTGTATCCCTCTTAAGATGAAACTGAAACAGCAGCAGAGTTTCCAAGAAAAGCATGTGCTTAAAGCAGGCAAGAAATGGACTGAAGAAAGGAAACAACAACATCGGAAACGAATGAGATGTTTATTTTATAAATTCGTGGTAATGTGAGTTAAGAATTAACTTTGAATGTCACAGTATGGCGGACCTCCATTGTACTGTTCACTCTCCATTTTACATTCCTGCAGTTTTCTTCAGATGACGTCATGCTAGTCTTAAAAGCCAATCAGCTGGAAGAGAAAGTTTACCCAATGATAAATTACCCTCATTGTATTCATTATCACGCATTGTCAGACCAATTAAAGCGGCACTGAGTATGTGAGCGCTAATGGATGAAATGAGAGTAGCGGTAATTAATGGCGTTATTCAGAAGAATTAATGGGACATAGCGGACCATGGCGTTGATGGAAAAGTAACGTTATAGAAGGCATGGCGGTGGATGTTAGAGACGGTCACCGCTGCTTTGAGTTCATAACTGCGTGTTCATTCAGATTCTAAGAGGTTGTTCACGAAATAAGGTGGAGGAGAGAGTTGCGCGGGAAAGAAAAAAGAAAGGGAATAGTGTCTAAATTCGAATTTTGAATATTATCAATTGTGTGCAATTCAAACCTTTTCAAGACATGGGTTTCTTCTAGGGGATGTCTAGTCGAGACAGTAAAGCTCGGTTCATTTGGAAGGTCGTGGGTTCCATCCCTCTTAAGGAGGCTGAAAAATCTTTTTTCACTTTCGGAGAGGACATGGTTCTGAGGTTCACTCGCCATGTTAAATCCTGAGAGCAAAGGCGGTCTGCATAGAGCTAACCACACTATCCCATTTAATGCCGAGATAATGGATAATAGAAGTCTTCGCTTTTTTACTCCTTCAGAGCCTGTACGGAGATGATTTTGCTTTGCGATAAAGTTCTTTCTCCTACGATTTTCTCACATCCTGGTGGGTCCCACGTGACTTTGTCGAACATGTGGGATTGGTCCTGTTTTACGGTGGGATGTCCTTCCTGACGTCAACTCTGTGTGTAGGAGTGTATTTACTATTGTATGTTTCTGTACTGGAGGTGATGGTGGTGGTGGTGGTGGTGTTTCACGTCGCACAGACTCAGACAATGGGATGGGACAAGACGAGGACTTAGAAGGAATTGACAGTGGCCTTAATTCAGGCACAAGACGAGGACTTAGAAGGAATTGACAGTGGCCTTAATTCAGGCACAGTCTCTTGCATTTTTCTGGTGTAAAAATGGGGAACCACGGGAAACTACCTTCAGGCTAAAGGCAGCGGGATTCGAACCCCTGTCTCACGAATGCAATCTCAAACTACGTAACCCGAAACCAGGCAACCAACTCTCTCGATTTTCTGTCAGTATTGTGTTTGAACAGGTGCATATTAAGACGAACTGTAACACCTAGTCCTGGCATTGGTAAAATTAACCAGACAAGATGAAACTCTCCTATTCTGCTGGATTCGAGTCTGGAACCCTCTAAGCTGAAGACTACAATTTCCGGTACTGTCAGAGATTGAATTGTGGTTGAAAGGGTGCATGGGGGTGTACGTGAAAAGAGCTGCACCACATCGGGACGAGGACATGAGTTTTGTCCGACTCCGTGGCTGAATGGTCAGCGTAATGGCTTTCGGTTCATTTCCGACTGGGTCGGGGATTTTAATCAAATGGTTCTCTTGACTCGGGGACAGAATATTTGTACTACAACTCACCCACCATATACAACAACACTATCCTCCATCACAATAAAACGCAGTTCCACATACACGCCGATGACGACCACCCTCACCGGAGGGTTTGCCTTTCAAGGGCTGTACTAGGCTAGTAAGTGCCACACGAAATTATTATTACTCCGGAATCAATCGTGCAGCGTGTGTACCCGAGTCTCCGCTATTTGAAACCGACAGTAGAAATTCTGTATTCTATTAAGGAATCTCTCATAAAACATACTCCGTGATTCCTGATATGATTTACTGCGCAGTAATACGTTACACAATGCTGGCACTACTGATGTTTTTTCATCATAACCTGTGTTTTATGCACAGGGCAATGAAAACGCGTCTGTTTGACTTGCAAACACATTGAAGGAACGGTTTTACGTCAAAACATAGCACTTCTTTACTTTCATTCTGCTTATCTACACGACCAATTTCCGAATATTATGCCGGATGCAAGAGAATAATAATAATAATAATAATAATAATAATAATAATAATAATAATAATAATAATAATAGCAGCAACAGCCAGGATTGTAGTTTTACGTGACTGTTCATATCATGAGTATAGCTACGGAAGTTTCATAGAATCCGAACCGCAGCGACGGCAATTTATTTTTTAAAATTCCACATATATTGGCCGGGATTCGAATCCCGTAGTGAGAAGCTTGTGACGCCCCTCTGTAATAAACAGTGTTTTGTATGAGGGCAATGAGTTCACAAACCAAGATACCCCTACACTGCACTGCACTGCTCTGTTTTTTAAGTCAACTTTGCTGTACGGAAATGAAACTAAATATGAACTTGGGGTATCTGTGAGATACATAAGTTGATGTTATGGACATAGCGAGCGTGTAGTCGTGATGGTGGTGGTGTTCGTAGTGGTGGTGAAGTAGTTTGACGTCACACTATCTAAGATAGGATTTTGGCCACTGTGGGATAGGAAAATGCTAGGGCAAGGAAATTAGAGTCCGTAATCTTATTTAAGGTACAGACGATCACTTTTAGTGGCACGGAGTGTACATATATCCCACAGATAAATTAGCTGGTATTCCGTCTCATTTGTGGGATACATTTTCAGCATACTCAAATTGTATACATACATATGATAATAATCCCTTGAAATGCCTTAAACGGCGCCTTACGTCGTGTTAAATCAGTCATGTTGCAAAACCATCTTTTCGATGTCGAGATCCATCAAGATCCATGATAAACCGGAGTTCGAAGTTCGGCACGAATACAATACAATATTTTCCTCACGCCTACCGTCATTTGCATGTGGAAATCGAACTGAGACCAAACAGAATAACCACGAAGCCTCCCGCCTGAGAAATTGAGGTTGCAAAATATATTCTGTTATTTTCTTTTTCAGTCGACACGGGATGAAAAATTCTGAGTTAGAAGATTGATTGCTTCTTTTTAACTATCCTGATCGCCTTTATCATGGCGTGTGATTATTAGACTGCATTTTTCGTATAAGTTATTCTGTGCAGTTAATAATAATAATAATAATAATAATAATAATAATAATAATAATAATAATAATAATAATAATAATAATAATAATAATAATAATAATAATAATAATAATACCGAGCGAGTGGCCATGTGATTAGGGAGCGCAGCTGTGAGGTTACATTTGCGAGATAGTGGGTTCGAACTCCACGGTCGCTAGCCCTGAAAATGGTATTCCGTAGTTTCCGATTTTCATAGCAAGGAAATGCAGGATCTATACCTTAATTAAGGTCACGGCCGATTCCTTTCCACTCCTTATTTCCTATCTCATTGTCGCCGTAAGACATAAATAATAATAATAATAATAATAATAATAATAATAATAATAATAATAATAATTTTCGTCTAGTATCCCGATATTTTCTGCGAGCTTCCTTTCTCTCTTCAGTCCACCCTTTGCCTGTTTGGAGTTTTGGATTTTTCTGGAAGCTATGGTTCCTCCAAGTTTCTTTCGAAGACGATCACGTTTCAGGATGTCACCATATGTGATCCCTCACTTTTTTAAAAATACTTTTCTACCTCGGCGAACCAGGATCCTTTCGTTGTCTCATCGAGTCTAAGATCTGATTGGACTCATTCATGTCAGGTGATCAGAGAATGTGATCTTCCTCTTTCGAGTATTTTAGTGTTAGTATTATTTATTTTCCACAATTCTGTGTGTAAATATGGAAGGTTTAGAGAAAAAGGGGCGAGCCCCCATGTACATATAAAATGTTCCATTGACCTTACTTAAATAGTACTGTTGCATTATATACAGTACATGTAGGTATACTTAATTTATCAGAGTTTGGTGATACTCTCCATTGACAATTAACATTCATTCATTCATTCATTCATTCATTCATTCATTCATTCATTCCTGTGCTCACATGCTTCCTTTGACTCTGCCAGTCTGCTATTCACTCATTCACCCACACATTCACAGACACTTGCAGCAGTTCCATTAGATTACATTTTACTTTACATACATCTGAAATTTTGGAATAGGCAAGTTTTTGACATCCCCAGACAGCGAGTTCCAAAGCTTTGAGGAACGACAATGGAAACCCTTCTGAAAGGCAGAGGTACGGACGAAAGGCGGATGAAGGATAATTTCTTTGTCTAATGACTGCACAGTAGTGTCTGAGCTTGTAATTCATCGTTTATTGTAGGTATATTTGTTTAGCTGGTATGCCATTTCCATCGTGTTGAACCTGGATACGAAGGCTTCTTTTTCTATCCACTTGCCTTGGAATTTGAAATCTTTGCCTGCTTTATTCTCCCATGCAACACCGCGACTTTTCTGGGTACTAGATTGTTGTTCTTTATGAACGTTTTATTTGTAAATATTATTATTATTATTATTATTATTATTATTATTATTATTATTATTATTATTATCATCATCATCATCATCATCATCATCATCATGCCAACGGCCGTAGCCGTGTTGAAACACCGGATCCCTTGAGATCTCCGAAGTTAAGCAACATTGGGCGTGGTCAGGAGTTGGATGGGTTGCCACGCGCTGTTGGTGGGGGGTAAAGGAATGGAGGAGCGGAAAGGAACTGGCCACCCTACCGCACGTAAACTCCGGCTCAGGAACACCTCTGCGGAAGTTCGTACCTGCCTTCGGGCAGAATAACCCTTACCTTACCTTATCATCATCATCATCATCATCATCATCCAATCAGATTCTCGGAGCATGGTCAAGAACCGGCACATTCCTATCCATACCACGTTACTGCACCACCAGATTCATAAATTAATTTGTTATTTCTTCAGCACGATGGCGAAATTACACTACCTGTGTCTGTCAGAGGGACCTCACCCGCTAGTTTCAGGCAATGTCGTCACCAATATATTTTAGGTAATAGTTGAAGTTCTGGATTATTGTTCAAATTACTATGTTATATTAATTGTAGTTTGGCCTTTCTTCAAACTATGGTATTCACCCAAATCATACCACTAAGCGTCATGGAAGATACCTAAAAATAATTTGTGATTACTCTGATCATGTTCTTATATTAGTTTTTTTCGTTATTTGTTCTTTGCGTCTCACCGATACAGATAGGTCTTATGGCGACAATGGGATAGGAAAGGCCTAGGAATGAAGCGGCCGTAGCCTTAATTGAGGTACAGCCCCAGCTGTGAAAATGGGAAATTACGGAAAACCATCTTCAGCGCTGTCGACAGTGGGGTTCGAACCCACTATCTCCGGGATGCAAGCTCACAGCTACGCGCTCCTAACCGCACGGCCAACTCTCCCGGTGTGTTATATTAGTCTACATCATCCTCATTACTATAATCATCAAGCAATACCCATTACAAAGCATAAATACCAAGCAATAAAATGTCTACTTCGGTCGTGTGACCACAAATTACAAGTTTACAAGCTGAACTTTCTCCTTCAATTTCCTTCGCTCCACCATAAAGTCCTTTCAAATGGGCCGAAACGTAACAAAACACAGCCTAGGAAGGTAATGAGGGTCATAAAAATGGTAAAAGAATAAGGTGGAGTTCATAAAATACTTCAAATGGAACACCATCCACTAAGAGAAGAAATTTCCGTGTATACTATAAATGTCCACCCAGAACAAGTTTGAGGAGTAACCACAGGTTCCTGACCGACTGATGTAAAGAGCTTTCTCATGTCTCCGTTGTTCTGGCGAGAAACTGCCTGTAAACCACAGCCGCGGTCAGCTGGGCCCACCGCTCAGATTACAGTACCGATAACGGACTTTACATTTTCATTTAGGCGTCAATTAATGCCACTGATAAAGACGTAGTAATGTGATAGTGGGCGGATCGAGGGAGACACCTCGACCGCACCGGTCCAGAAACGTCAGTACTGGACACGATAGCAGGGGGTATCAGTGGGTTAACAAGGTAGAAGATATAAAAGAGTCAAATTCATTTACGACTTTATGGCTGACTTTGAGTAGGATCTCTATATTTAGGCCTACTCAAACTTTTCGCAAAATTGTAATTTTGAAGACTGTAACAGAATAGAATTAACTGGAATCATAGGCCATTAATTTACCAAGTGAGTTGGCTACGCAGTACGCTCCGTGTAGCTATAACCCTATAATCTTGTAAGTTCGAACCCGTTCTAGATCATCAGAGTGTAAAACTGATTGTGAACTAGATTCTCTCTTTGCGAATTAGCGAACTGAAACGTATCATCATCTTCTTCTTCCTCTTTAGTCATGGCCGCTCTAGGACCACGGGCAGTTTTTGTCATGGTTCGTATTTCCTTTTCCACCTCCCAGAACTTTTTCATCCTCTCTCTTCTTCCTTCCCGTCCTTCAACTGATCTTTTCAGTATCCTCTTCTCTTATCTCCCCCACTGGTGCTTTTCTATCCTGTTCCTGTACCTTTCTCTGTCACTGAGCTCTGGCATATTGGTTGGTGTATATTTATTTCTCCAGTTCTCTGTCCAGTCCTTTCGGTGTTCTACAATACACTTTGTTTCCGTCTTTCCTCTCGTCCTACCTGTTGTTTCCCATCTCTTCTAGTCATTCTCTCTATGTCCATCCTGATCGCATGTTCGGCAAATCTTGCTCTTTTTTTTCTTCGTAGATCATCCTCATATTTCGGCAGAGTTTGTACCTTGATCTTCTTTTTCATCTTTCACCTCCTCCTTTTGGTTCCAGTATCTTTCTCAGAATTTTTCTTTATTTTTTATCCAGTTACTCTGCCCCATGCGTTCCTAGTGTCATTGTCTCGTCCGCGTACCGTACTGCGTTCCACACTGTTACCTTGTAGTGTCTGTTTGTTGATATGTTTCTTCTAGTCTACACTTCTCTGGTCTCAAGGTAGGTAGTCATCATCTTTTTAACCCTCTGTTTTATCCCATCGCTGCTCCTCTTCCTTTCTGTTACATATTATCCAAGGTATACAAACGTTTCTGCCTTCTGGTGTTTTCCTATCACCAGTGGTGTTCCAGAGTCTTAGTGTTAGTGAAGGGGTAGTGTTGAAGACCTCTCCATTATCGAAAAGGAGGGGAAGGGAGTGAAACATTAGTGCTGAAGGCACAGTATGTGCATTGCTGTACATCGACCACTGTGCCTGTTTCTGTCACAACAGTCCTGTAGCGGGCTGTCTATCTGCAACAATGCGTTAAGCGAGGAGGGGGGAGGGGCGCCATGCTTTCTTTATATCGGGACATCATTTCTGTGAATGCGTGTACTCCCCATAGGGTTACAATGCTAAAGATCGACAATTCACAACAACAGAATCAAGCTTTTGGGTTGTTAGGCCGTGTGCGTTTGCAGCGTTTTGCCCAAAACGCGCCACTTGGGCTCATCAGTTGGAATGGCAGCGAGTGTTTTGAGAATTGGCTTTTCCAAGATTAAAGTGATGCCAGTTAGGATAAACGTAAGAGAATTTAATGCCAGATGGGGAATACAGAACTGGAACAGGTGGACCATTTAGGTACTTAGAATATGTATTCTCCCAGGATGGTACAGTAGTATACTATGCGAAATTTGAATCAAGTTGCAGCAAAGCTAATGGAGTGAACTGTATTCTGTAAGAAATTACCGTTAAGTCTACATAGGTTTGTTTTGGAACCGACTATGCTGTACGGGAAAGAAAGATGGGTGCACTCAGGATTAATGAATTATTTTAAATGTAACAGACATGAAAGCAGTGAGGATGATTGTTAGCGTAAACAAGTGGGAACAATGGCGAGAAAGTTCCTGAAATGAGGAGGTAAAAGCTAAACTAGGTACAAATTCGATGGGTGAGACTATACGTACAATTCAAGTTCGGTGGTGTGGTCATGTGAGACGAATGGAGGAGTATAGATTATCTAGGAGAATAACAGACTCGTATATGGAGCGTAAGAGAAGTAGAGGGAGAATATTGCGACGACGGTTAGACTCAGTTTCTATTGATTGAACGACAAGAGGCGTGGAGCTAAACGAGGGCACGGAGCTAGTTGTAAATAGAAGAATTTTGAGACACTGTTAATTCAGGGAGCCTTGCAGACCGGACGCTGAAATGCATAAGAGTCTATATATAGTCTATATATAATTATTTTTTCTAGTTGTTTTACGTCGCACCGACACAGATAGGTCTTATGGCGACGATGGGATAGGAAAGGCCTAGGAAGTGGAAGTAAGCGGCCGTGGCGTTAATTAAGATACAGCCCCAGCGTTTGCCTGGTGCGAAAATGGGAAACCACGGAAAACCATTTTTAGGGCTGCCGACAGTGGGGTTCGAACCTACTATCTCCCGAATACTGGATACTGGCCACACTTAAGCGACTGCAGCTATCGCGCTCGGTATGTCTATATATAAAATAAGAGTTTTGTCTGTACATTGCTCAGAATTAAGAAAAGAATGACATTTCTGTACCGGTTGTGCCCACAGTATCAAGAAAAACCACATTTTAATTTTCCGTCATCTATTTATGTATATAATGTAATGCAATGTAATGTATGTATGTACACGCATCACGAGAAAATGGATGAAGAGAATTTAATGAAAATCGCTATGTAAAGTCGGGGAATAAGGCACAACAGTCTAGGCTATAGGCCTACATCATTTCATTCACTCTTTGTGGAATTGTACTTTAGGGGGAGGGCCTAAAATTAAGTTCTCAAAATTCTATGTTATTAATGGTCCTCTCGATAAATACAACATAATTAAAGTTATGTAGATTTAATCTCCGATCATGTATGTCTTATACAGTTTTTACTGCATATGATAACCGATATTCATGAATTTCTATTTTTGTTGGTAAGTCTACATTAATGCTGAGCCACGAGGAATTGGATGAACAGAATGTAATGAAAATTGGTATGCGAAGTCGAGAAAAAAGCACTACGCTCTAGTCATTAAACAACTTTGTCCACACTGGATGGAATGGTAGTTTAGCGGAAGGCGCCTAAAATTACATTTTAAAATACCTATGTCATTATGCACCGAGCTCGATAGCTGCAGTCGCTTAAGTGCGCCCAGTATCCAGTAATCGGGAGATAGTGGGTTCGAGCCTCACTGTCGGCAGCCTTGAAGATGGTTTTCCGTGGTTTCCCATTTTCGCACCAGGCAAATGCTGGGGCTGTATCTTAATTAAGGCCACGGCCGCTTACTTCCACTTCCTAGGCCTTTCCTATCCCATCGTCGCCATAAGACCTATCTGTGTCGGTGCGACGTAAAGCAAATAGCAAACAAAATGTCATTATGCAATTTAAAACAATCTTATTCACAACCTGTACACGACTTCGTCTAGAATTCTGTAAACAATGTAGAATTCCGTAGCGCGAAGCGCAGGTACACCAGCTAGGAATGAATATGTGTGTATCTAATGTATGTATGTAGGCCTATTAATCTCCTTCTTCCTCTTCCTTTTATAGCACGATTTCATATTATTTATCTCGATTATAATGTACATTATGTTATAACTGTTTATTAGAGAGGTATTCCGTGCAATTTTCACGAGACCGGGCGAGTTGGCCGTGCGCGTAGAGGCGCGCGGCTGTGAGCTTGCATCCGGGAGATAGTAGGTTCGAATCCCACTATCGGCAGCCCTGAAAATGGTTTTCCGTGGTTTCCCATTTTCACACCAGGCAAATGCTGGGGCTGTACCTTAATTAAGGCCACGGCCGCTTCCTTCCAACTCCTAGGCCTTTCCTATCCCATCGTCGCCATAAGACCTATCTGTGTCGGTGCGACGTAAAGCCCCTAGCAAAGAAAAGAAAATTTCACGAGGACAAGGACTGGCAAAGAGTGAGAAACTCCTTGCCTTGTAGCATGATTTGCACACATTAAAGTGCACTACTGTGGATGAACAACACAGGCGAAGAAGATAGCTTACACATGATATGATCTACACGTAATAAATCTTGGAGTTTAATAGTATGTGTGGTAGAGAGAGAGAGCATTAGGAGTAGTCATGATGTGGTCTGGGTTTTGCATGCTGCCGCTCGGGATAACAATGGAACTTACTGCCACGTTCTTGACTATCTTTGACCTCCGGGGTCACTGACTCTAGACCTCGTGGTCACACGTGGTAGTAAAAGGTACAAAATGTTAAGCTGAGGATATAGAAACAGAGGAAATAGAGGACAATGCTAATCGGTTATTGGCTTAATTGTCCGGCTCCATGGCTAAGTGGTTATCGTGCTGGACTTTAGTCACAGGAGTCCCTGGTTCGATTCCTGGTAGGGTCTGGAATTTTAACCATAATTGGTTAATTTCCGTGGCAAGTGGTTATCGTGCTGGACTTTAGTCACAGGAGTCCCTGGTTCGATTCCTGGCAGGGTCTGGAATTTTAAACATAATTGGTTAATTCCCGTGGCACGTGGACTGAGTGTATGTGCCGTTTTCATAATAATTTCATCCTCATTACGACGCGCGGGTTGCCTACGGGCGTCAAATCGTAAACCTACACCAGGCCTCTCCGGAGGCCATACGGCATTTCATTTCATTCGCTTAAATGACGCGAACGTAATTTCAAGGGCATCTTCTTGCAGTGGGAGGGGGTGGGGGAGGAGCGGGGGGACAACAACGAAAACTTGCGTGAATAATTGTAACCCTCCTGGTTCAAAATATGAGCTCCTTATCTGTCATTGCACCTGACAATTTATGGCTTGAGGTGGAAATCAAATCACTTGTGGTGGTGTTGGTGGTGGTGGTGGTGGTGGTGGTGGTGGTGATCACTGATAAGTCTGCCGAAACGCCTTCGAATACCACCAAACTGAGTTGGAATCAAACCTGCCCTCTTGAGCTGAAACGGCTAGTGTTCTACCATCTGAGTTACTCAGATGTATGCATGTGCACCACCAAGATTTATATGATTGTAGGGAAACCGCACAAGTCGATAGTAGCATCATAATCAGGCAATAATCAGGCCGTTCTGCTGATAAGGAGTGAGGTAGATTGCCATTGCTTCCCTCATAGGAGTAAGGAACTACTACGCTAGCAACATCCAGGCGCAATAAATACTTATGTTCCGAATGTGAATGTGAGCGATTGCAAAATAACTTTGACAGTTTTGTGAGACGATAGCTGACAATGGTGTGATGGTAAATGGGGTGAAAAGTCAAGTTTCACAAAGAGAAGAAGAAGAAGAAGAAGAAGAAGAAGAAGAAGAAGAAGAAGTCCTCTCAGTTTTAACTACTGTGTTGATGTTATGACTAGAGTCCGGATTATTAGGTACTGATAAGTTAGAATGCAAACATACTTTAGCCAGTAACAAGTATACCCTACACTGTACAACGGTTATGCTATGAGATTTGCATAGATATTAGGAGTACAGCCTATAGAACTCCTTGAATTGATGCTACTCTTCCTACATTATGGTACAACGGGTTGCATGACACTTTACTTTGCATTCTAACCTATTACCACCTAAAAATCCGAGGTCTAGTTATGACAGTAACTCATGGGGATAATTATAAGTATTTAGATGGTAATATATGGAAAGATCCTGTTAGGGTCAAATACATAAACGAGTTTGTAAGTAAAGGCTACAGAACTCTGCACATGGTTATGAGGCTATTTAGGGATTGCAGTAAGGATGTAAGGGAGAGGACGTGTAAGTCGCTGGTAAGACCCCAGTTAGAGTAAAATTTCAGTGGTGGAACTCTCACCAGGATTACTTGATATGAGAACTGGAAAAGTTTCGTAGGAAAGCCACGATTTGTTCTGGGTGATTTCTGACAAAAGAGTTGTGTTACGAAAGTGTTACGAACTTTTGGGCTGGGAAGACTTAAAAGTAAGTAGACGAACAGCTCGACTAAGCGGAATGCTTTTGGAACTCAGTGGAATGACATTAGTTGACGAATAAACTTTAGTGGAGTTCTTGAAAGTAGGAAAGATGATAAAATGAAGATAAAGTTGGAATTCAAAAGAACATAATGGAGGCAAATGTTAGTTTATAGGAAGGTGGACTATGGATTGGAATAGTTTATCAAGGGACATGTTTGATAAATTCCAACTTCTTTGAAATCGTGTGTGTGGCGACAGATGCAAAAATATTGCTTTGCGTCTGAGCCCAGTGCATTCGGGAGATAGCGGGCAGTGATGGCAACCTTGAAGATGGTTTTCCGTGGTTTTCTATTTTTCGCTTCCTATTCCATCGTCGTCATAAGGCCTGTCTGTAACGGTGCGATATAAAAGGAAATAGCAGTAGCTTCTGAGCCTCACTTTTGATCTCCCACACTGATCGGCCTTATCGTTATTTTTTGGGGAAATGGTGGAAAATCTAGGGAACTCCCGGGGTATAAAATTGCCTGTTACCTAGTTTTAAGTTTCAAGGGGGCATGGATTTAATTTATTAGATCATGTATATGTTAGTTTTTATTCCTACCTTTACAGATTGCTTCAGTTTGACTTCCATTTATTACTGTACCAATGACTCGTCGTGGCTTCACACCCAGGCACTTTTGAATTTATAATGATAGGCCTTATGATATTTCCTTGTAAACGACATTCTTTTTCTCCTGATATCTGTATATATTGGGCAAAAAGAAGTATGAGTACATAATATCGTATGTTCCTCGATTTACTATTTTATCAGGCAGTTATAAAAATATAATTCACCTTCCATGTAGATGCAAACCCTGTGGACACTCACAGCAAACATGTTTCATTATTTCTGAGAAAAATATGCCTGTGAAGAACTTATAGGCTAAAACACCATGCGCTCCTTCTTATCTCTGAGCAAGTGTTATGTTTCCTGGAGTTTATTCCGGCCGCCTGCCTGTTAGCTCGCTCCTTTCTCCTCTGTCACTTAGATGATGGCAACTCATAAATAATACAAACAAATGATATGCTCGAAGTAAACTTTCAACGTATTAGGTCGTATTCAGTGCACATATCTAAGAGATGATAAGTACGAATCGCACTGTCGACAGCCCTGCATGTGGTTTTCTGTGGTTTCCCATTTTCACACCAGGCAAATGCTGGGATTGCACCTTAAGGCCACGGCCGCTTCCTTCCCACTCCTAGCCCTTTCATGTACCATCGTCGCCATAAGACCTATCTGTGTCGGTGCGACGTAAAGCAAATTGTAAAAAAAAAAAAAAAAATTACAAGTACAGTACAGAACACAACCTCATGGTATTAATGGTGCTTGTATATAATAAGACTGTTAAAGCGAATATGCAATTTAATTCGATAAGGAGTACGTAATTATCCTTAAGATACGATTTCTAATTTTAATATTGATGAATTTTTAATAATAATAATAATAATAATAATAATAATAATAATAATAATGTTATTTGCTTTACGTCCCACTAACTACTTTCACGGTCTTCGGAGACGCGAAGGTGCCGGAACTTAGTCCCGCAGGAGTTCTTTTTACGTGACAGTAAATCTACCGACACCAGGATGACGTATTTGAGCACGTTCAAATACCACCGGACTGAGCCAGGATCGAACCTGCCAAGTTGGGGTCGGAAGGCCAGCGCCTCAACCGTCTGAGCCACTCAGCCCGGCAAATGATTTTTTTTGCTAGGGGCTTTACGTCGCACCGACACAGATAGGTCTTATGGTGACGATGGGATAGGAAAGGCCTAGGAGTTGGAAGGAAGCGGCCGTGGCCTTAATTAAGGTACAGCCCCAGCATTTGCCTGGTGTGAAAATGGGAAACCACGGAAAACCATCTTCAGGGCTGCCGATAGTGGGATTCGAACCTACTATCTCCCGGATGGAAGCTCACAGGCGCGCGCCTCTACGCGCACGGCCAACTCGCCCGGTAAATGATTTTTTACTGCAAACTATAATATATAAACGCTTATGGTGGGCTACCTTCTACATGTAGATACATACCATCGCAGTCTTGATTTGTTAGAGTTTCTGATGCTCAATAATATTCTTCTACACACACTTTGGGTGTATCGTCGACGGTTTGGGCAGCGTAATGCAAGAAAGTAATCGAATGATCAATATTTCTTGGTCTTTCTTCACTAAAATTATCACTCCTCGGCTCCCTTCTATCGTAGATTAAATACTTCATACACCGAAACCTTCCTCGATAAGTGATCTAAACAGCGGCAAGGAACACGGTGACAGACACTTACCGGGGACTTCATTTTATAATATGTATATATAGACATCTGTTTAAACTGTCCTATTCGGTGCGACGTAAAGCCCCTAGCAAAAAAAAAAAAAAAAAACTGTCCTATGAGGCGCGTGTCATGAAATTAGCACCTGTCGTGACTCAATTGAAACAAATGTATTATTATTATTATTATTATTATTATTAAACTTTTCCCACGCCTGTGCGTTCGCGGGTACGAACTCCGTAGCACACATAGATTTGGTCCGGCGGATGCGAGTCGTCGAGAGACTGTGCGGAAACTCAGAGGATCTTGTAGAGTCTCCAGTACGACGTGATTGGGTGCCCTCATGTACCTATTGAGCTCTTCATCCTGAGACAACGTCCAATGTTCTTCGAAATACACTGCCTGACAAAAAAAATTAAGCACCCAGAAGGAGTGGTTGAAAGTGAATGAAACTAAAAATGCTGAAAGACCCTGTGCCTTTATTGAATTGATTACAATATGGGATGAAAAAGACAAGGCCGTTGGCAGTTACAGGTGTAATGTTGGTGCCAGTTCAGCAGGGTGTCGCAACCCTCACTTACCCTCCCCCCCCCCCCCCACCAGCCGCAATGCGTGCCCTTATGCGGTTCTAAATGGTGTCAAATTTGGATGCTCTGCTGAGGCATGTTCGTTCACAGTTGTTACAGCTGTTCCTCCAGATCCCGCAGGTTGGTACTGGGATGGAGTTCCCTTTTAATTTCATCCCACACGTGTTCAGTAATGGAGAGATCCGGGGATCTTGCTGGCCACGGGAGGACCTCAGCATGCTCTACGCTATCCATAGGCACACGTGCTGTGTGTGGACGTGCTTTATTTTTTGGAACACTGCCCCAGGGTGCTGTGCCATAAGGGTTAGGACCTGTGAACGCAGAATGTTCGTGACGTATCGCTGTGCCGTCGAA
The DNA here is from genome assembly GCF_040414725.1 of Anabrus simplex. NCBI lineage: Eukaryota > Metazoa > Arthropoda > Insecta > Orthoptera > Tettigoniidae > Anabrus > Anabrus simplex. Next base: position 349,479,905 of record NC_090267.1, on the reverse strand, counting down.
GGGTGCCGAAGCACTATTAGGGGTGACCTGAATGAATATCCTATGGATCCCCACAACATGATGCCAGGATTATACGCCTGCATGTCTTTCCACAATATAGGCAGGATCTGCCCTCTGCCCTCGATGCCGCCAAAACCCCCACACGATGGTCATCGGAGGTTATGGAGAAGCGGGACTCATCACTGAACATGATGCGACGCCAGTCGTCCTCTGTCCATGCCTCCTGGGCAAGCCACCACTCCAAACCCAGGCGTTGGTGTTCTGGTGTCAAAGGCAACCGAGGCATGGGGCGCCAGAACTCCAATCCGGCGGATGCGAGTCGTCGAGAGACTGTGCGGAAACTCAGAGGATCTTGTAGAGTCTCCAGTACGACGTGATTGGGTGCCCTCATGTACATATTGAGTCCAACATCGGGCCACTGTGAGCTCTGAATGGCCCACATGCCTGGCAATTGCACGATACGACCAACCAGCCTCATGCAGTCCCACAATGTGGCCTCTGTCAAATGCTGTCGGTTGGTGGATAGGCTGGCTAACGCGTCTGCGAGGCATTGCTGGTGCTTCGTACTGTACGTAGACCTCCCTGCACGCCTTGCTTAACTGTCTGACTCACAGCAATTGATTGGTAACAACTTATTAACAACAGGACGGTGCCATCACGAATCCACTCTAGTGGACGTTCTACATATTACAGATCCTTCTTAATTTAATAATTTATTCACACATCAATGGTATGTATGTATACCAAAATGGGATATTTGTCCAATTCTGGGTGCGTAACTATTTTTTTCAGGCAGTGTATATACGAGTAATACATACGCGATTACTTCGAGTCTTTTCCAATGTGATCTGGAAACCAATCCCTTTCTCAGTGAATTAACAGTAGGAAACTTAAGTGGGTGAAATTTAGTTTTCGGACGAGCCAGGTTCATAGTCTTGTCAGGCATCTGTGAATGACTGTAGAGTGACAAGTATTTTTATAATGTTTGAAATTACAGATGACCACAGAGATTCATAATACTCAATTAAATAATAGCCTACATCAATTACGTGCAAAGGCAATGAGAGATATTAATACTAGAAAAGAAATTTATGAATTGAGAAGCACTGAGCGTGGCAAAACGAGGATGAATGTAAATGGTAACTTATATCCTGATGGATTCAATGGTGTAAAAGCAACGGCGTGAATGACATCTTTGCTGATTCTAAGTCTGTTACAGAAAGAGAGTTGTGGATATACGGATTTTATCTATTTTCATTGTCTATGATATGTCGAATAATCGAAGGCTTAGGTGTTATAAATACACTTGCAATGGTTTGAAGTTAGGAATGAAGTAATCGTAACCAGTGAAAATAGATAATTTAAAAACATTACCACATAAACTGATATAATTTCCACCAAAATAATTTTTAGTAGAACATGTCATGTTTTAACAGGCTGTTTTGAAGACTTTGTCAGAAGGCACATTCAAATGAAGGATATCAATTCCCTGAACTTTACAAATTGAACATGGTAGGAATTCATGTCTGCTGTCCAACACAGAATACAAGAAAACATTGAATTATTGTCTCAAATTAAGCAAAATGTATGATTTGTGCCGTAACATTAAAGGAAACCGAAGGCGGGAAGTTTGTGCTAAAGGGTATTAACACAGTTAGCTGCGTGGTTTGGGTCATGTAGCTGTCAGCTCGCATTCGAGATATGGCTGGCTGTGATCCTACAGTCGGGATTGTTTTTCGTGGTTTTCCATTTTCACACCAGGTGAAGGCCATGGCCACCTTCTTCCCAGTTCTGTGCCCTTCTTATCCTTGCGTCACTGATAGTCTTCTATGTGTTATTGTGACGTTAAACCACTTTAAAAATAATCTTGAACATGCCAATAAATCTATCTCTAATCAAATTAATCTCACGTACCAAACATGCCGGAAATGGAACCTGCAACCTTGAGCAATAAAGAGCGCCATGTCCGTTACGTGGACTCCGTATCTCTCTGAAATTAAATTTATTCAGAACGAAAAGTACTATGACAGGCATGTCCTTGAGGAGAATACCATTGATATAAGCAGGAATGGTAATGCACACGTGGAAACCATGGAGTATGCGGCTGGCAGGTGTGCTGGTCTTCTGTTACCTCAATGTACATAATCAAGTTGCCAAAATTACACACCCACACCGTCCAATGAGGTATAATTTAGAAAGTAACCTACGGCATAATATAAGTATTCAATTGGCGATGCGCTTCGAATTAGATGGAACCGTTCTTTACACGGATATAAACCCAACATCACTCACAAATTCACTGTCGTTTTACAATCTGTGTATTACTAGTTGAAATATACAATTCAAAAGTAAAATATTTTCTTGTTGTGATTTTGGTTCTTCACGTAAGAGGCATGGAGATGTCTTGATTAACAACGTAGGCTAGGGGATTCCAAATTTCTCTCGTGGTTCCTTACAGCTACCAAAACCTGTTGGCACCTGCCTTGTTGAAAATAAAGCAAATAAATAAATAAATAAATAAATAAATAAATAAATAAATAAATAAATAAATAAATAAATAAATAAATAAATAAAAGATCAATCAATTTATTGTGTTCGTACTTGTATATTTTTTTACTTCCTTCACAGGAAAATGATTGAGTATTTCATAAAGAATAATAACTAAGTACTCATGAATCAAGCATAGCAGACTGTTCTGGTTCTTAATATAGGCTTGGTGTTAGTTTAAATTTATCATCTTCAATATTGGATAAATATACCTTAAAAGCTGGAAGCGGATCCTGAGTTGGGAAAAATAATAATCATTATAATCTTATAAAGATTGACATAGCCAGAGCACACTGCGAGACTATAAGGCAGAATTATGGGAAACATAAGGCTAATAGTGTAGAAATGTTTCCTTTCGGGAGGTGATGGGCTCGATCCCCACTATTGGCAGCCCTGAAAATAATTTTGCGTGGTTTCCCATGTACCTTATTTAAGGTCTCGGCCGCTACCTTCCCAGTCCTAGAGCTCTTTTATAACCCGCCGTCGCAGAAAACCTATCTGAGTTCGAGGTAGACGTTAACTACTTGCAGGAAAAAGAAATGTAGGAAAGTAGGAGATGAAAATATGTCGCATGCCCTAAAGACGTATGTGGACAATCAGGCAGGTTCGGAGCGTCCTACTCGAAATATCTTCAACGAGACCTAACTAGTGTGAAATCTATCGGTAGTTTAGCTGCCGAAGAGAGATACACAAATCAATGATTTTCTGGAGAAATATATAGTGCAGGGTGTTGGCAATATCTATGACAAATAAATAAAAATATAATAATAATAATAATAATAATAATAACAATAATAATAATAATAATAATAATATAATTCCTACCGGGCGAGTTAGCCGTGCTGTTAGGAGCGCGCAGCTGTGAGCTCGCATCCGGGGGATAGTGGGTTCGAACCCCACTGTCGGCAGCCCTGAAGATAGTTTACCGTGGTCTCCCATTTTCACACCAGGGAAATGCTGGGGCTGTACCTTAATTAAGGCCACGGCCGCTTCCTTCCCATTCCTAGGCCTTTCCTGTCCCATCGTCGCCATAAGACCTATCTGTGTCGGTGCGACGCAAAGCAACTAGCAAAAAGAAAAAAAAATCCTTGAGAAATTGCAGTAGCCTCCTAGGGTTCAAGATTCTTTCTTCTTCTTCTTCTTCTTCTTCTTCTTCTTCTTCTTCTTCTTCTTCTTCTTCTTCTTCTTCCTTCATTGTACAACTTTTCTATCCTTATTAGAACGAAGCGCTAAGGAGATTGATGAATGAATAGATATTCTGTGACTCAATATAATATTCTACAGTCGATCAGTTATTTCGTAACGTCTTTAACGCAAAATAATTGATCATTCTCTCTTTAAAGCATCCAATTATTAAACTAGTGTTCCCTGTAGTTATTAATTTAAATAACGACGTCAGAACACCATCATTATGTACCATTTAATATTTATATAGCTGCTCCATTAAGTCCGCTATTGCTAAAATAAGTTGCCTGAGATGAGCTCACTGCTTGAATCGATCTTATCTAAAAGTATACCTACAGCAGAAGGCTGACCCAAGGAACGGAAGTTGGGTTATAAATAAAATATAATTAAACAAGGGTTTTTTGACATTTGCACATTTAAACCTAATAAATTGCAGCGAAAGACAATATTCAATAGTAGAATCTTGCAAATTCTATGTTCTGCATCACATGCGGTCGGGTGGAGGCTGGAAGTTCGGTGCAGGATACAACTACGGTATCCCCTGCCCATTGTATGATGTGACTGAAAGGGGAACTGCAGGGTCTCGTACAATGGGCACCACGAGGCTCCTAGTTCAGCTTGGCATATCGTCGTTGCGTCTCGAAATACTGTTATGTGACAATGCTAAGGGAAGAAATACTGACCCGCAGCACATGTGTCACAACGAAAATTCGTTGATACATTTCATGCAGTACTGAACCTTAGATTACAAAACCTTTCTGGTCATAGGTCTGAGCTGAATAGTGGTTTTTCTAGGCCTAAGAAAGATATATTCCACTTACTAGCGGAATTCCACTCACCTTAGTTATTTCTATCCGACGTCTCTCGGTAACGGTATCGGGTTTGCAAAACCTGGGATGTCTTCCATTTCCACGCCCTTCGTGGCTCTTCCTTATCTTTTGCCGATAATTTCAATCTTCGAAGGGTCGGATCTCTTCTACTTTTCTCCTTGAATAGTGTTAATAGGGGTACTTTCTCTTACACCACCATCATCACCTGGATCTTCCTATTCACCGTCTTGAATAGAACTTTTCCAAAGTGCTTGCTGGTGGAAAGAATGAGTTTTGAAGCAGAGAGATTTCTTAATGTTCAGAAAGGAGAACATAAACCCAATGTTTAGAAATATGTCTACGTATATGGGGGTGTATAACCATTGGTGATGATCGACTTACCAAAGACGTAAAAGCAGAACTTTGCGGTGCGTGGAGGAAATGGTGAACGACGACAGGCGTCACCTGTGATCGTCGGATGAAGGATCACCTACCATCGAAGATCTACCGTACTGTTGTTAGTCCCGTTGCCTCGTGGCTGTAAATCTGTCACCGCTGAACATAAATTAATAATAATAATAAATGCATGCATTTCATTATAAATTATTATATTTCCCAACGCATTTGAAGCCTTTCTGATGAAACGACTAGCTGTCTAATCCTTGCAGTTGCTGCAAGCATTACATCTTCTTCTTCTTCTTCTTCTTCCATCAATTTTCCACGCACTAGTGGGGTTGCGGCTAGAAACTGTGTTGTATGTGATGACTAGACCTTATTTCACGGTCAGTTATTCTATTTTTACGTGCTTTCTTCGTGGTTAGTAGTGTGGTGAGTTGCGTGCGAATATGAACAGCCATGTGTTGGGAATAACACAAACAGCCAGTATCTGAGTCAGAGGAATTAACCTGGTGAGTCCAAATTCCCCGCCTATGCCGGGAAACGAATCCAGAACCCTCTGAACTGTACACCTCGTCACTGACCACCCAAGAAACCAGATAACATTTAGGCCTTTGCACTTAACGAATTCAAAGTGAATAGATCACTACACTAATTTGTAAAATAAATTATCTTTTCTTTGTATATGTCAGATATGAGAACTACACGGAATTGTGGAGGTATATGATTCATTGCAGGGAGAATGCTAAAAATGACACGACTATTTACAGTGTATGTGTACCTATTCTAAACTACTAGTTCTACAGAACATTTTTTCCACAGAGTACATGGGAGTGATTCATATTGTGTATTACATCCTTCTCCTCCGCCTAATGATAGAAAGGTTTTCTTTTATATTGTACGATTGTTAAAGACGAACGCACTCCCTTTACTCAATCGAATGATCTTATCGTTTTTATGTTCACTTTACATATAATGTGACTTTATTATTACCTATTAAAACGTCATCCTACTACAATCTAATATACCTCATAACTATTATCGTAATTGGATTCGTTCTGGCTACATAATTACGTGATTTCAATGGAGCAAGAAACTATTAAGCATTAATTGACTGCTATCTCAGTGAATGACAGAAAGAATGGAAGTGAATGCATAAAGAAGGATTGAATCTCTAGTAGATATTGTTTATCAGAAGTTTCCGAAAATCATATACGGTATTCCACAACATTCACTGTCGCATAGATTCCAGCAAATTGATGCTGCAATAATATAACTATTACAGTACAGGGATGATTTGTCATACGAGTAAGATGTCAAAGGAATGCACTTGGATGAAAGGTATTTTCAGTTATCATTGATCTATTAGAGACGGTGACCGGCTTTGCTCAATCTCTAGAAATCACGGGGTATGCGGCGATTTCGTGTACAAATTGAAAATAAGACTTTCACATTGTGCTCAATAGCAAGTGAATCGCATTATTCCGTTCAAGAAATTATTTATTGTTTCCTACAGAAAATCCTGGGAAAATGCATGTGAAGTAGGATGCTATCCTACTTGTTCATAGTCTAAGTGAGAATTTCTCCTATAAGGGTTTAGGGACCACCAGTGGACTGAATAGTCCCAGCTACCGGAGCACAAAGAAGGCCAAGGCGCCGATGCTTGTTTCATAGTAACTGGTATGCTGCCTCTCAGATTCACTTACTGGGCTCCTCAGTCGCTGTTTATGGCTCACGGACTGTTTTGCTAGTGGTTTTACGTCGCACCGACACAGATAGGTCTTATGGCGACGATGGGATAGGAAAGGCTTAGGAGTTGGAAGCAAGCGGCCGTGGCCTTAATTAAGGTACAGCTCCAGCACGTGCCTGGTGTGAACATGGGAAACTACGGAAAACCATCTTCAGGGCTGCCGACAGTGGGATTCGAACCCACTATTTCCTGGATGGAAGTTCACAGCTGCGCGCCCCTAACCGCACGGCCAACTCGCTCACGAACTACGACGTGACTAAAGGAACCCGCACCTCGGAACAATGTCAGATTCTTATGTCTTAAAAGTTCAACGTTGAGGGATCACAGCCACTGACGTAGAATGTGTAGCACGTGATAGGTATTGTCGTGATAAAGTATCTAGTTAGAGGGCTCCAGTTGCATGTAACTCATTTCACGACGTTCGGTCGCCTTAACTTCGAGCCGTTCCCTATAGGCCTTTGATGCTTGACATTGGTAATTGTGGACTTTTTGGAATTCTGATAAGCCTCTCTGTCCTTTCTATCATTTCGAAGCCATTTCTTGTCTATGCATTGCGACATTTTGCAAAACAAAATAACTTCCTCGCACCATATTGTTCTCAAATGTTCCGTATTTGAGTCGGCTCCGTCGTGTAGGGGTAGCGTGCCTGCCTCTTAGTCGGAGGCCCCAGGTTGGATTCCCGGCTAGGGAAGGGATTTATATCTGGATCTTAGGGCTTGTTTGAAGTCTACTCAGCTTACGTGATTGCAATTAAGGAGCTATCTGATGGTGAGATAGTGGCCCGGTCTAGAAAGAATAATACGGCACCTCGCAATCTGCATGCCTTAGGACTGAGCAGCGGTTGCTTGGTAGGCCAAGCCCTTCGGGTCTGTTGTGACACGGGGTTTGGTTCCCTATTTGATTTATTTTTGCCGTATTATATTTGTGGAACTTGCTGAGAAGAATGAAGCGGCTTTGTTTGAGGCTCTCGTTATGAGGTACATTACTAGTGGTCTTGACCGATCGAGCTGGTCGTGCAGTTTCGCATCCTTCCGTCGCCGAAAACCTTCGATGTGTTACTGCGACGTTGAATAATTTTTTTGCTAGTTGCTTTACGTCGCACCGACACAAATAGGTCTTATGCCGACGATGGGATAGGATAGGGCTAGCACTGGGAAGGAAGCGGCTGTGGCCTTAATTAAGGTACAGCCGCCGCATTTGCCTGGTGTGAAAACAGGAAACCACGGAAAACCATCTTCAGGGTTGCCGACAGTGGGGTTCGAACCCACTATCTCCCGGATGCAAGCTCACAGCTGTGCGCTCCTAACCACACGGCCAACTTGCCCGGTCTTTAAGGTGATACATTGAACACTGTCATCATCGTATAGAAGCGATTTTAATTTTAAAACTTTCATTTCTTAGTGACGCTCACGAACCCAAGTACGATTTCAAAACAGATGCGTTCTATGTCGTAACAGATTAACTCGGCCGGAAACGAACCCATGAACTAGCGACGCGCTGCCATGAGTCAGCTGCTGCTCATGCGTTGAGTAAATGGTCCAGTTAGTTAATAACTACTCCAGGGAATATAAACCATCTCCCTGTTCTGTACGTCAACGCTGTACACTGAAGCCCTGGGCGAACTAGCATTCTTCGGTCGTCATGCCCTCGGATGATTCATAACGAGAGAAGTAAGAAGCCCTTTATTCATGAATTACGTTGTTTATTCCCAGTATGGGGACATTAAGATCAGTACTGATGTATGATTATATTTAATTAAGGCTTGTTAACATCTAGTATGTAGACCAACACAGAATATTTTAATGTGTAAATTAAACACGTGTTAGGAACGTCTTTTTTTTGTGAAGCAGTAAAACAAGATCTGCTCTCACTGTTGTGGGTGCGAGTCTCATTTTCTCACCGTTTAATTCTGCCTCAGCTTCCAGAGCTCTTAATAATTCGACTAACCTGTCATTTTTTGAGTTAGCGAGCTATTGAACGGTTAACCTCACTGCAGTTTCCATCTGAGAGATTTTGTTCCTATGAAAGTATGAGGTGCCTTTGTTAGCGAGACAGAGTGTTTACTGTACACTATGTCTTCGGGTATGAACTAGATCAAATTTATTTTCATTGACCTGTCTCAATCCCATCCTTAGCTTTCAAGATGTGATATGCAGCCAGTCCCTGTGATGAATGGTATGTGAAAGTCGTTCATAGGGTCATCTGGTGCGTGAAATTCTGTGGGCTTGGCAGAGTGATATGTAATAGCAAATTCTGGCCATTCGAAGAACTCCACTCTTCTATTAATTCATCGCTTCACTTACCGTTTCCACTTACGGAAGAAGTCGTGGTAGGCAGCCGATGGGGTAGGAGTATATCATGGGGATCATTGTAAGTACTTACGTGTTAATATAAGGAAATATCGTCAATAAAGTGATCACATTAACGCGATTGTAAATAAAAAGTTTCAGATATCTTCGTATGATCATAAGGATATTTAGTGATTGTGAAGGAGAGGGCATAAAAGTCACTGATAATACCATAATTAGAATATGGCTACAGTGTATAGAACCTACAGCAGGATTTACTAGAACTGGAAAAGTTCGGAAGAAAAGCCGCACGATTTGTTCTGAGTGATTTCTGACGAAAAGTAGTCACGAAAATGATGCTAATTTTAGGCTGGGAAAACTTGGGTGTAAGGAGACGAACTGTTCGACTGAGTGGTATGTCCCGAGCTGTCATTGGAGATATTTGTGGAATAACGTTAGTAAACAAATAAGCCTGAGTGGAAATTTTCAAAGTAGGTACAGTTGGAATTCAAGAGGACAAATTATAGTAAATATTCGTTTACAGGAAGAGGAATTGAGAATTGGGATAATCGCCTGGGCAACAGAACTAAATGCAGATGATTGATTGATTGATTGATTGATTGATTGATTGATTGATTGATTGATTGATTGATTGATTGATTGATTGATTGATTGATTGAACAGTTTGGGGAATCACGAATAGTTCAACCTGTGATTTCAGTCTGATCTCTTCAATTGACTGAAATCGTCGTCCTGTCTCTCAAGACTTCGAGATAATACCAGTGGTTCACCACTTGATCCTCAAATACGAATTCATGATACGCACCATTGTCACGAAATACCGTTGACAACACTTTCACTCTTTGACCTGACCTAACGCGCTTTCTTGGGTCTCACCGATTTTTTTTCGATTTCACTGTGCGGCTCTGTAATCGCTTTTTATTCCATGCTATGGCGAATTTGACTTTCTTTCCCACTGATAAATGACTCCTTATGTGTCAGTAGTTACTTTCCGTATACATCTATTTAAAAAGAAGTTTCTCTGATTGGTCGGACTCCGGCTGGCTTACGAATAGCTACTCTGATTGGTTCAAGTTTCCTCTCGAGTATTAATTTTCTGAACTGTACTCCATGTTTTTAATTTGTTCACGTTCTGTTGCAACGATAGTGTTGCTCACGGCCGCCTAAATCATGCATGATTTGGTTGGCGATGTGTCAAAATTATTTATTAAAAACATTTCATTTAAAGTATGTGAATTCGCCATAATATGGAATAAAATGTTATACGCAACAGTCACTAAAGTGATAAGTTGACGTTACTGGTTTCGATATGTTACGCGTTCAGAATCACATAACTTACCGTGGCTGTTGAGTAGATAACTATTTTGAAGCAGAAGCAAGTGTTATTGCACGGCTCATAATATTCAGACATCTCCAAAATCTCATTACATGCTCAGCGCGCTTGCCAACTAACAGTTACTGAGGATTAAATAATTGTTTCTGAAATGCGTGGCGAATGAGTAACTACGTAGGAAGGACACTCCAATACAGAATGTTTATTGAAAGGGCTCTGATTACGCATACATTCAAAATGTCATGTTTCAAAAAAAAAAAAAAAAGAATGAATTTGAACATTTTATATTTGTAGCTCAGGTAGTATTTAATGATGATCGACTTAGGGCTTTGCTGACATACATTACGAAATTCTCAATTGTGAAAACATTCGCTTCTTGTACGTAGAATGTTGTCATACAACTTACACATGCATAGCACATGAGTCTGGAGTGCAGTGATGTACTTACACATAACGCTTGCATACATGTACGGCAAGAGGTATAAACAGACGGGCGAACGGAGTTACTATCTACCTCACAAAGATCTACTCTACTTCAAGCTCCTCCCTCGGACAAACCTTTCGCTAAATAAAAAATTAGAAAAATAAATGACTTCCTGTGTACTTTCCGCAAGGTTATTTGTAACTTAACTCTCAAACATCCTGTATAATGCTGAAAACAGCCAAGACTGACCATTTGCGTGGTATTTTATACTTGAACAGGCCTCGTATGTATGTATGTATGTATGCATGTATAACTCGAGAACGACTGGACACATTCCGGGGAGTTTTTACTATTGCGTAGAGGATCTGCTGCTGACGGTGGGGTTCGAACCCACTATCTCCCGAATACAAGCTGAAAGCTACGTGACTTAAACCGCGTAGCCACTTGTTTGGTGCCCGAAGAACCAACTTCCGTGATATGATTTAAGACTACATAAACGACTGATAGGGAATGTGCCACCTGGGTGACAGCCCTAAGTGCAGATCAGTGGTTAATGATGATGACGACGATGATGATGATGATGATGATGAATCAGACGCGACTAAAATACCCGGACTTTCCGGGAATCAGAGCGAAGGCAGCTACACTGATCACAATCAAACAATTTATACTAGGTAAAGAAAGGCCAACGGCTGTGTCTGGAGCGCGGCCGTAGTTTTGATGTAGAATACGAAGTTCGAAACGCCCACGACAAGACTTTTCATTGGAATTGGTGAGTATGGACTTTTTAGATTTGTGATAGGCCGATCTGTTTCCACGAATGCGTTTCCGATCATTTTAAAGGCATTTATTGTCCATAACTTGTGACATTTTGCGAAAGAAACTCTTCGCACTTCTTTCATCACAATTTTCTCGAATGATCACATTTGATTTTCTTGTGCTGTGATACTTGTAGAAATCACTGAGCCGAAACAAGTGACACATCAGACGATATGTTGTCATGGCGGAGTTCAGAGCTACACTAACTGGTAGCCATTTGGCATTACGATTTTAATACCTCAAAATGGTGGCACTATTGCACAATCCGAGGACGTCATACCGACGTGTGACTCTTGTATATTGGTTCTTGCTCTTTATAATGATTAATGAGATACTGAACACCGTCTTCGCCGAAGTGAGTGGCTCAGACGGTTGAAATGCCGGTCCTCTGACCCCAACTTGGCAGGTTGTATTTGAAGGTGCCCAAGTACTTCAGCCTCATATCGGTAAATTTACTGGCACGTAAAAAACTCCTGGGGAAAAAACTCCGGCACCTCGGCATCCCCGTCAAACGTAGTTAGTAGGACATACAACCATTATTATTATTATTATTATTATTATTATTATTATTATTAATTTCTGTTTTAAAACTTTCATATTTTAGTAACGCTTACCGACCCAAGTACGCATTTAAAACTATTGGTGTATTCTACATCAAGAATCCTGTAAATATAGCCTATTATTGGCCTTGAACTGTCAAGACGACTGCTGCCCATTCGGATGGCCTCCAAGATATCGGAGTGTCACACGTTCAACCGTATTGCTCGACTTTCTTCACCAGCTTCTCTGCGTCTCCTCACTTGAATTCAAGAGACTGGGTGAACCCCGTCCTTCAGGATTAAAATGATTGGACTAGGAGGAGATCAAATCCGGATTTTCTGGGAAGGCAGTCGCACTTTGAATCCTACCCAAAGAACGCGGAAGGTTTGACTTGAAAAGACATGTCCATGTAGTTCGGAACCTACGTAAAAGTGGACATCTCTTGTCTATTGCCATGGTTTCAGCAGCCACGTAAAAGTTCAAGCATGCTTTTTAAAAACTGACGTTCACCAGTCTTAGTATCATGCTGAGTTTAATAGGGAAAGGACATGTGCAGCCTGTTAATCCTTTATCCTGTAATGAATAATATTCTTCTCTTGCTACTAGTGGCTATTAGCATACTTGAGTTAGATTCACAGCGAGATAATGTGATAAAGTATGTCAGTAGTAAGTCGGATCCCCTGCGGTGACCTCGCCTTGGAGATAGCATTCCATCCTTTAACATTACACAAGTGATACTTGTTAGTATGCAGTTTACGGCGCGAACTATAATTATCTCTAAACCAGATTACTGCCCTCCCTAATGCACTCCACAGATTAGATGAGAGAGAGGTTTGAAAGTAATGCTGTTACCAAACAAGATTCATGATCAAACATTCACTAACATAATTGCACTTACCTCTAAATCGTCCCTAACAAATGCTACTTGATGCTGTAGAATACAAGATAACCACACGTTCCAGTACGATGTATAACTCCTATTACATCCTCTTTGAGATCTAGTTTAGCTTGCTGTGCACTGCTGCTATTAACTCTTTCGCTTCTCATGCTCAAGGAAGTGTGATCAAATCCCTGCACAGTTGTCTGGTACTCTTCGTTGTTTGTTGCTTTTGTTCTTACTTTGATTTTGATTGCAGCACCAAAGTCAACACCATAACGTAATTCTTAATGTATGAACTCTCTCTGAAAGCATGCGTTTCCATGGCGTTCAGAATATTTACATGCTGGGGCCTCTGTCAGTATGTATAATATACTAGCGTGTACAAGAACCCCATTTTGGAGGAAGGGGTCTAAGCGCAAATATATAGCTGCTTAGCTTTCACTTGGGCGGGCGAGGTTTAAATTCCATTGGAGACCAGGGTGGGATTTTCACTTGAAATATTGCATGATATCAGTAAGCGGACCAAAATCCACAATGAATCAGAGTAGCGCCAGTGATCAAAAGTAATTGCGTTAAGCTGAAAGTGAAAAAATGGGTTTTCTTCTATTTTTGTTATTATTTTAAGTCTGCTTCTTGGTTGAATGGTCAGCATCAAGGCTTTCAGTTCAGAGGGTCCGGGTTCGATTTCCGGTCGATTTTTAATCTTGTGTGGTTAATTCCTTGACCAGGAGGCTGGCTGTTTGTGTTGGTCCCAACACACTCCTCTTCCACACAAAACACACCACACTACCAGTCATAAAATAAACACGCAATATTGAGTACATTCCTCCATATAGGAAGGGCATCCTGCCGTTAAACAAGCCCCGCATAATCGATACTCCATCAGGGTGTGGAAAACGTTGCAGAAGAAGACCGGTTTTAAGAGGACAACCCTCTCCTTAGCAATAATCAGAGCGAAAACAGAAAAGCTCCAACTCTTCCAAGAATAAGGGTATCGGAAAAAGAAAAGGAGGACCATGAAGGGCACAAAATGAAAGATTTTTTTTACAGTTTGCTTTACATCGCACCGACACAGATAGGTTTTATGGCGACGATGGGATAGGAAAGGGCTAGATGTGGGAAGAAAGCAGCCGTGGCCTTAATTATGGTACAACCCCAGCATTTGCATGGTGTGAACATGGGAAACCGCGGAAAACCATCTTCAGGACTGCCGACAGTGGGGTTTTCCCAAATAGAGGACATACTGTAGAAGCTCACAGCTGTGCGACTCTAACCGCACGGCTACATGCGCTGTATGAAAGACTTTCTATAACTCGCAAACCTAATACCGTCGGGGTCGGAAGAGAACAAAAGTTGACCGAGGGAGGAGCTATGAAAGCAAGGAAGCTGCAAAAGTAAGTGGAAGCAATACAAGTGTTGACTGCTGTCTCCGTGGTCACCTGTGCATCTAAGTGAAGATTCTGCCGTGTAACCTCTTTTAGTCGATTCTTAGGACAGACAAAAGATACCGAGGATTTATTCTACTGCCCCCAGCCGCTGCGAGTGACGTGCTGATGGTGGGAAATCCAGTAGTCAGATAATCTGAAGTTTTACCGTACTGAGCACTTCGCCCGCAGCCTTGTAGCCAGTTCTCTGGTATATCCCATTTTCACACTTGGAAACATGACGAAGGTGTGTCTTAATTAAGGGACGGCCGCTGCCTTACTAATTCTAACCCTTCCCTCTCCCAAAGTCATAGAATATGTATATGTTTTTATGGGACATTAAACAACTAGCAAAAATCAACATTTTCCAAAAACCCAATGTAGATTTTGCTGGACCTACGGTGATTATACGCGCGAATTACCAGGTGTATGCGTAAGTTTTTGCTGGTTTTTGTGATAAATAAAACACGTATGTCTCAAGGGAAATTCATTTTTTGTTCATTCAAAATATTGGCCATTGGGCTTTACACACTTCGCCCATCTTTCAGAAGTTACGAATACCATGCCAGAAAAAGCTGCTTGTCTATTGCGGCAAACCATTCGTCGAGCCATTTTCCAACTTCCTCGAAATTGCTGAAGTGCTGTTCTGAGAGCGCGTGCTCCATTGATGTCCCATCCAAGCGATTTCAAGGTGTCTTTCACTGGTCTTGCTGTGTGAGACAGCGCATTGTCGTGTAACAAAATCACTTTGTCATGTGTTCTGGCCCATTCCGGTCGTCTTTCTATCAATGCGTGATTTAAATTAATAATTTGTTGGCGATAGTGTTGTGAATAAACGGTTTTGCCGGGATTCAAGAATTCATAATACACAATACTGCTCTGGACCGACCAGACACAAAGCATGGTCTTCATGCCGAAGCGATTTGGCCTTGGTGTTGGAGGACCAGCTTCGCCAGGTGACAGCCACGATTTTATCCTCTTCGGTTTTTCAAAAATAATTTTTTGTCACCCGTCACAATCCGGTACAGAAATGATTTTCTTTCGTGGCATTGAAAGAGCATATCACTAGTGACTTTGCGATTTTCCATTTGCCGTTCATTCAAATAATGTGTGACCCATTTGCCGAGTTTACTAATCCGGCTCCATGGCTGAATGGCTGGCGTGCTGGCCTTTGGTCACAGGAGTCCCGGGTTCCATTCTCGACAGGGTCGGGAATTTCAACCGTTATTGGTTAATTCCGCCGGTATGGGGCTGGGTGTATGTGTCGTCTTAATCGTCATTTCATCCTCATCACGATGCGCAGGTAGCCTATGGGTGTCAAATCAAAAGACCTGCATCTGGGGAGCCGAAATTGTCCTCGGACACTCCCGGTACTAAAAGCCATACGACCGGGCGAGTTGGCCGTGCGCGTAGAGGCGCGCGGCTGTGAGCTTGCATCCGGGAGATAGTAGGTTCGAATCCCACTATCGGCAGCCCTGAAGATGGTTTTCCGTGGTTTCCCATTTTCACACCAGGCAAATGCTGGGGCTGTACCTTAATTAAGGCCACGGCCGCTTCCTTCCAACTCCTAGGCCTTTCCTATCCCATCGTCGCCATAAGACCTATCTGTGTCGGTGCGACGTAAAGCCCCTAGCAAAAAAAA
Source organism: Anabrus simplex (assembly GCF_040414725.1). Lineage (NCBI taxonomy): Eukaryota > Metazoa > Arthropoda > Insecta > Orthoptera > Tettigoniidae > Anabrus > Anabrus simplex. Next base: position 349,463,847 of record NC_090267.1, on the reverse strand, counting down.
AGCCATACGCCATTTCATTTCTACCGAGTTTACTGATCTTCCCCGTTGTTCGTAAACGTCTGATGATTGTTTCTTGTGACACATTTTATGCTTGTGCCAATTGCTGTTGAATCTGAGTTGGGTCATCAACCAGTAACGCCTGAAAATGCTCGTCTTCCCATTTTTGTGGTCTACCAGAGCGTACTGTCTAAATCATGTCTCACATGTTCTAATCGATGGAACGTGTTCCACTAGCAAACGATGACTATCCACAGCCTTTCTTTGACTAAATAAGAAGCTATGCATGCCGCAAATATTCCTTTTCAGGTAACGTCGACATGATCACTGAACGATACAACACAGACGCTAGTGTATGGCGGAGTCAACTTGTGTGTCTTGGTTGGTTAATGTCAGACGAACAAACTTACGTATGTGTCAAATTCATACACTGCGTACTGTTCGCTGGTGCCATCTATTAGTGAAACCGAAAAGGACTTATGCATACACCTGGTACGTCAATCTGCTCTCCCTTCCCTTGATCGGGCCAAATCTTTCTGCACGAGGAGAGAGGAGACCGAAGAATCACTGATCAGTTGTCACACAGGTGTGCGAACACTTCTGCCAGCATTATTTACATGTGATTTCTACATGTTTGTCGAGCTATGAGTACCGGTTACCTAATGAGGTAGTTTGGCCTGCCGCGTGACTGAGGACGTCACGAGCGGAGCCGAGATGAGTCCTTTCACATGACGGGGAGTGTTCACTGTTTGCAGAGACGCGTCAAGTTTAAAAAAAAAATTATTAAACTACATACAGGTTGCAAAATATCCCGATGGCAATATCTGCTTCAATAGTCTAGTAACAAAATTAAATGAAAACCGAACTAAATTGCACAACAACAAACCATCACATGGAAGCAAAGTACACAAGAACCTCGTTTATCCGGATTAAATCGGACTGGAACTGATCCGGATTATCGAAAATCCGGATAATCCGGAAAAACTAAAAAAAAACAAATATAATGCATGTTATACAGTCTAGTAAGTTATATAGTAATACCTTTTTTTCAATTGTACAAAAAAAAAAGAACACTTTACTTACATTTACGACTCTGGTTTATGCATTAAAATAACTTTCGGCGCAGTACGATCACGAAGACGTTTTACTGACATCAGTTCAGCCGATGTGGTTTCAGTCCGGCGTATGCCGGGACGGTACCTATGATAGACCGTGGCCGAATTGCTTCCCATTCCTGTCCTTAACTATCCTTGGCGGAAAAGACGTTCAAGAAAAGAAAGAAAGAAATAAAATAAATACTGTACAAGTAAAAAAAATTTTTTTTCTTTATTTTCGATCCGGATAAACCGGAGATCCGGATTAATGAGGGCTGGATAAACGAGGTTCTTGTGTATAACACGAAATTATAACAAAACAGGACATTTCGTAAAAAGGAAGTAAGTAAAAATAAATGCATTAAGACAAGAATTAAAATAATACTTGTCAATTTAAATTTACGAATTTTCATTTTCTTCTTCTTCCTCGACTTATTGGGGTCGGCATGTGATGTGGGTTTGCCCCAGTTTTACGGCCTGATTTCCTTCCTGACGTCAAACCTATTACCGAGTGCATTGGCAGTGCGGTTAGGGACGCGCAGCTGTGGGCTTGCATTCGGGAGATAGTGAGTTCGAACCCCACTGTCGGCAGCCCTGAATATTTTTCACCGTGGTTTCCCATTTTCATACTAGGAAAATGATGGGACTGTACCTCAATTAAGGCCACGACCACTTCCTTCCTACTCCTAGCCCTTTCCTATACCATCGTCGCCATAAGACCTACATTGTAGGGTTACGTCTTCCCCCATTCTTGAACGAACCTTAAAAAGTTCCCTTGGTTATACCACCTGCATGCTTGAATGATAAGTGGCTTGCGTTCTTACAAAACGTCCACAAGAATGGCTGCAGAATGTAGTTGTTTATAAATTTGTATTGAGTGGTCAAGGTTACAGGGTCGGATCCTAGATTTTTTTATTTTATTTTTTTTGCTATTTGCTTTGCGTCGCACTGACACATATAGGTTTTATGGCGACGATGGGACAGGAAGGGGCTAGGAGTTGGAAGGAAACGGCAGTGGCCTTAATTAAGGTACAGCCCCAGCATTTTCCTGGTGAGAAAATGGGAAAACCACGGAAACCACGGAAACCACGGAAAACCATCTTCAGGGTTGCCGACATTGGGATTCGAACCCACTATCTCTCGGATGCAAGCTCACAGCTACGCGCCCTTAACCGCACGGCCAACTCGCCCGGTGGAACCTAGATTAAGGAAGCTTAAATATGAGTGACTCGTGACAGAAGATTTACCTGCTCTTTATTGAATCTGCATTATTCAGCTTCACAAACAAACATCTAGCCAGCTGTATTAAAAGAAAGGCAAAGCAATGCAAAGCAAAGCGAAGCCCTCTATGTTCAAGCGATGAAGGCTACTAAGTGGGATAGTGGATTTAGCCCTAAGACCTAAGAAATATTTTGAAGCGAAATTGAGATATCATAACGAATCATATGATTCTGGTTAAAAAAGAGTGATTTTATTTTCGAGAACTACAGCGAATTAAAGCGAAATGTACTTATTTTGCGATAAGCGGGGAAAAAGTAGCGAAACTCATGGAAAATGACGACTTTGAAATTGTATTCCAATATCACACGTGAAGGGAAACAGAAGACAGAATAAGGATTTCTCATTTCGACAGAAGTATGTATCTCTTCGTATCAATATTCCATTAAATTCCTTAATAGCATGGCCATATAATGTGAAGGCTACGGCCATGTAGGGTGAAAGTGTAATTTGTTATGTAATCTTGATTAGGACCATATTATGGTTATAATTAAGATGAATGAATATCAATATTGTATCTCTTTATTTATCTATCTTTCACATAAATAATTCACACATCTCACGAATTGAACTTTTTATGAATGATTTTCGGAAATGATTGACACGAAATTAAAGCGATAGGGTCAGCGCTATTCCTGGTGTGAAAATGGGAAGCCACTCCGGTTTCCTTTTCGCAAAATCGAACATAATTTAATGCGAACAAGTAATGCCCCTAGCCATGTGACACTTCATAAGTGCATATCTCGTGTCTTAATTGATTCAACTTCCTAATGGGGTATCGATCCTACGTCCTTCCGGTGAACCGAGCACGACTTTACCGTCTCGGTTAGATAGCCTCTAAGCCGATTCACACATTAATTCAATTTTTTGCTGTTGATTTTTCGGTGTGGCCACGTTGACGGGTCTTGTGGCGACGATGGAATAGGACTGGGCTAAGGCTGGGAAGGAAGCGACTGTGGCCTTAATTGAGGTACATTAATTAATTAATTTGCGTGGTGTGAAAATGGGAAACTTTGGACAACGATCTTCAAGCCTACCGGGTTCTAAGTCAGCATCTCCTGAATAAAAGTTCACAGATGCAAGACATACACCGCGCAGCCAATTCGCTCAGTACATTAATCCAATTTGGAAATGCAGTGTGTAACAAAAAACGTGTTATTCTTAGCCACTCTGGATCGTCTACACGGTTCTCTGCCCGTTGCTACAGCCACTGCTTCATGAATTTGAAATTCCTACTACAGCTATCAGCCGACACATGTTATCGGACAGATTTCAGACACATGATAGTTTAGAAAGATATCCTGCGAACCTTTTATGACGCAGCAGTATTAGCACATATCGGTAACGTGACCTTACAATCGTTTCGTGCAGATCCATCGACTATACTTAAATGCATATAGACCCTACTCATTGTCATGAACGACTTTCATACTTTCCTGTGTTCACTCCCTGAATTAATTACTCTCCTTTACTTGCGATACATATTGTCCGACTCATAGGCTGAATGGTCGTCGTACTGGCTTTAGGTTCAGAGAGTCCCGGGTTCGATTCCCCGCCGGGTCGGAGATTTTAACCTACATTGGTTAATTCCAGTGACTCGGGGGCTCGGTGTTTGTGCTGTCCCCAGTATCCCTGCAACTCACACACCACACATAACACTACCCTCCACCACAATAACACGCAGTTACTTACACATGGCAGATGCCGCCCACCCTCATCGGAGGGTCTGCCTTACCAGGGCTACACCCGGCTAGGAATAGCCACATGAAATTAGTTAAAAACTTGGGATACATGTTGTTCGACTCATTGGCTGAATGGTCAGTGTTGAGGCCTTCGGTTCAGAGGGTCCTTCGATTCCAGGCCAGATCGGGGATTTTAATCGTGTCTGATTAATTCTTCTTACCCAGAACTGGATGTTTGTCCCAACACATTCCTCTTCATATTCAGACAACACACTACACTACCAACCACTGCAGAAACACACAATTGTGATTAAAACCCTCCTTATAGGGTTGGCGTCAGGAAGGGCATCCGGCCGAAAAAAGGGCCAAATCCACATGTGCTACACAGTTCGCATCCACAATCCCATATATGTGTAAAAAAGCGGTAGAAAGAGACTTGGGATAGATGTTATGTCAGGATAAGAATGCACGGGTAAATCAAGCTATTCCGTACGGGCTTTTAGGGCTCCTGGAAAAAAGCAAGAAAACAATACATTTGTAGTTCTACGTTATGTAGTGAACATAGTCACAGGCCCTCCAGTTTTACATGGAATCCGAATCACAGGGACTAGGCATTTCAATGAACTTGCATAGAGTTCACGGTCACCTCGGTTAGAAGCCAGTTGCTACGCCACCCTAGATTCAACTTGGCCGGGCTGAGTGGCTCAGACGGTTAAGGCGCTGGCCTTCTAACCCCAACTTGGCAGATTCGATCCTGGCTCAGTCCGGTGGTATTTGAAGGTGCTCAAATACGACAGCCTCGTGTCGGTAGATTTACTGGCACGTAAAAGTACTCCTGCGGGACTAAATTCCGGCACCTCGGCGTCTTCGAAGACCTTAAAAGTAGTTAGTGGGACATAAAGCAAATAACATAATTATTAGAACTTGATTCTCTTTTCAGTTGTCCTCACGAGGTTGACTGATCTTCATTTCAAACTTCATATCAGGATTTAAGTACTCCATGACAGATTCGAACCCGCACCGTTTTTTATGTTCTTCCACGAGATTTTATTCCATCTCTCACTTCTTTCTGTCCCTCATTTCCCTCTCTAACCCTATTCGTATTCCTGCTGCCATTTGCTCTTCTTTCCCTAATTCCACCCTTTCCACCTTACATACGAACTTGTATCTTATTTCTTTCACTTCTTAATTTATTCCATTCTCCTCTCTTCTTTAGCATCAGTTCTCTCTTTCTGGTCTTGTTTTATTTATTTCCTTCCAACGTGGCTTTCTACTTGCTTCATTACAGAAGTAATTTAACCAGAAAAATGTAATTTTTATGCTTATTTGAAAGATCGTAATCTCTTCGGTTACAGTATAATTTACAGTGAGTAGGCACGTGTTTTGAGTGATCCTATCGATGCAATACGAACTGCTTAGCGCATTCCTAGTTTTGATGGGAGTTCATGAGTGATCTCCTTCTCTAATGTACTTTAATGTATAGAATTACTCTGCTCTGAGAATGTGGAAGGTCATCATCACCCACCGTCATTTGCACCTAATGAGATTCATTTTGCCGGCTCTGTGCTTTTGCGATCTCACATGTGGTTTGCTCTTTTGCCGACTATAATGCCCCGCGGACTCGGATAGAATATTAAACAATTCCCCCGTTCTAACGACTGCCTTCGTGCAGAATGATATTAACTCAATTTAATTAGTGTGCATTCTAGTATACCCGCCAAAGTGTTCATAGACTTTTCATTAAGAAGAGTGCGATGATAATATGGATTAAACAGGTTGTCAAATTGTCAAAACCAACTTTTCAGTATAGGATAACAAGGAAAAAATTCTCGCTTCGAGATCTAAAAGATGATGATGTTCATGTTGTTCAAAGGACTATACAGAGTCTAAAGCTTTTCCACATATAATAAAGGAACAGTAATCATTAATTTTATCCGATTAATAATTTTAATTTCAAATGCATCAGTTGTATTTCAGATTAGTAACATTTTCGAGAAAACATAAATTGGATTTCAAATGAGTGACTTTTCTGAAGACATTCATTATATTTCAGAAGGCTTTATGAAGGACCGGTAGCCTCCATATTTTTCTTCGCTAAGGCATCAACATATTAAACTGTACTGCACTGTAATACCTTGTTTATCTATCAATCAATCAACATTGATTTGCATTTAGAGCATTCGCCCAGGTGGCATATTCCATATCTGTTGTTTTCCTAGCCTTTGCATAAAGATTGCAAAGAATTTAGAAATTTATTGAACATCTTCCTTGGTAAATTATTCCAATCCCTAACTCTTCTACCTATAACAGAATATTTGCCCCAATTTGTACTTTTGAATTCCAGATGTGTCTTCATATTGTGATCTTTCGTACTTTTAAGAACATCACTCAAACTTATTCGTCTATTAATGTCATTCCACGTCATCTCTCCACTGACAGCTCGGAACATACCACTTAGTCAAGCAGCTCGTCTCCTTTCTCCCAAGTCTTCCCAGCCCAAACTTTACAACATTTTCGAAACGGTACTATTTTGTCTGAAATCACCCAGAACAAATCGAGCTGCTTTTCTTAGGATTTTTTCCAGTTCTCGAACCAGGTAACTCTGGTGAGGGTCCTATACACTGGAACCGTACTCTAGTTGGGGTCTTACCAGAGATTTATGTGCCTTCTCCTTTACACCCCTACTACAACCCAAAAATACCCTCATAATTATGTGCAGAGATCTGTACCCTTTATTTACAATCCCATTTATGTGATTACCCCAATGAAGATCTTTCCTTATATTAACACGTAAGTACTTACAGTGATCCCCATAAGAAACTTTCACCCCATCAACGCAGTAATTAAAACTGAAACTCACAATCTGACTTTTAACCCCGTTTACCATTATACCCTTGTCTGCTGTTCATCTCACAACATTGTCGAGATCATTTTGCAGTTGCTCACAATCTTATAACTTATTTATTAGTCTGCGCTATACAGAATAACATCACCCTCAAAAAGTCTTAACTCTGATTCCAGTTCTTTATTCATATAATTTATATCTTATCATTTTACTCGGTAGTAGTCTTATCACTGGTTTTCGCAACATACATGAAGAGCAAACAGCACAATTATTCTTGAGCCTCATTATAGCATAGCTCAAAGAACGGCATTTATAGCAAACACAAATAAATTATTGCCATGGTAATTAATGTTAAATTATACATGTTTTCTGAAACTTGCCATAGGAATTAAAATGCACTATATTCACAACAGTGTTATAGTACATATATCACACCCCCGAATTATATGTAGAAGTTAGAGATATTATTGTCAGTATTCGATTTATTATTATTATTATTATTATTATTATTATTATTATTATTATTATTATTATTATTATTATTATTCTCATTATCATTATCAGTATTTCATTTGTATATTTTGCCATTTATATTGGTAAGCTGGAAGATATCCACATATGTAGGTAAGAGTAATTTTTTTGCACGAGTGGGAAAACATTGCTTTAATAACTCTGGTAATTTGGTTGAGTCATGTGGCTACCCCAGTGTTTGTTGTGATGTACTTGTGTCGGGATATTCCGTGAGTCATGTATATATCCCAGCCTGATGAGATGAGCTTGTTGTTGTATTAGGGAAGTTCGTATGACTCATATGATATACCCGAGCGTTTGTTGTTGTCTTGAGACCAAGTATGAGTTCAGGGCTGGGTCTTGACTAGAGATCACTCATGATTGGTGGGCAAGCACCATTCCAGACGTATCATCTGAGAGGAGGGGGATGTTGATGTCTATAAAGGTTGATCATACGGCGGCAAGAGGGTGATTGTAACGGAACGAGAAGGAAGATAACTACAACCAGTGACACTGTATAAGAGAACTACAACTGACGCACTGTACGAGAAGGAAGTAGTGCTGATACACGGTACTGGAGTGATACGGCTGCAATGGACTGGACTTCAAACGTTCGTGGAGCGTAGTCTTGTTATGTTCGTGGAAAGTGGCTGATTGTGGAGAGTGCTTGCGCATGAAGTATTGTAGCACTTGTGGCGGCCTAGCCTTATATGTTGGTGAAAGCTATCTCAGACTTTCCATAATTTATTTAGAGGATCGACAGACGTGTGTATATATCTTTACAACAAGTGTTAAAATATGTGAACACAGTATTACAAGGTACAGTATCTGTGTGATGTGATAACTGCCGATTATGAGAATCGGTAAGTCGAATTGATATAGAGACAGTGAATGGTATTTATCTTCATACATGTACATTGTTCATCGGACTATCTACAAATGGTAGCTTAGTTCTCGCTTTCGTTTTCCCATGATTTTCATTATTATTGTTGTTGTTGTTGTAAATATGGAGTCTTCCAGCAATATTTTATGTGTGTATTATATGTATAATGTTGTATGTTGATGAGGTGCTAATGCACGGAATTTGTTCAGAATATAGTTAGCTATTTTAGAATCAGTGTTATTGATGAACCTAGGTGCAGTTCCTACCTAATTAGTCGTTTTCAGGAGGTTAGGTAAGGCCTGCAGCAGATGTACCAGTACGCAGCATTATGTACACGCCCTGGGATATAAAGTTTATCATGCTCTTATCTAAATTCGAGGGATCCATTCTGGTGAACTCTGGCGCCCATACTACGGACATTTCGGTTAATTATGCTTATTAATTTTATGAAGTTTTTGAGTAATTTTATTTATTATTATCATCAAAGTGTTACAACAGCATCTAGGCAAACATAACAATGTTGAACGTAATGATTCTAAAATTAATAATCGGTACGAAAATTGTTCACTTCCGTAGAGTTCCGGTTAGCACTACTAACTGCCGTCCAAGGAGGATCGGGTTGGATTCTCGGTACTGCCAGAAGTTTAAGATTGTCAGCAGAGCTGTTATTTGGTTAAACAAGTACACACAGCTCTCTTATATTGGGAAAGTGCCTGTAAAGGTCTGAACCACATTGGGACAAGGGCATAAATTTCCTGTTTAGTAGAAAATATACAAAATTAAATAGGCAGGGGCGTAACGGATATGATATGGACCCGCCTGCGAAAATAAAATATTCGGACCCCCTCAAGTAAAATGTAATACCTACGGATAACTAATGTGAATTTAATTAGAGAAGGTAGATACTATGCAATATACTGTCAAATTATATAAAGAAAGATATTATTCACTAATGTGAGATTATTAAAAAGAATTATTATATGTTTTATTTAGCTGCCTCTGTGGTATAAAGGCTAAGCTGCTGAATCATATACCACTTAGTTGTTTTTGCTTAAAATTGGTTTCATTTTACGGTAACTACGGAACTATACTCTGTAACCAACATCAAAGTCGCAGTTGTAATCATTTTTTTTATTACAGCACAGACAAATATACGAACAAAATTAAATCAAAAACTGTTCAAATAAAGTATCAAACAGCGCAACTGATAAGCCTTTAAGGAAAGAGAGCTCATTCGAAACTGAATTGACTGAGTGTTAGGGAATAAATATACGACAAAAGTTAAATGTTCAGCAAAATTTGTGCATAATACGATCTAAGATACATTAAATATCAAGAAAGTATAATTTTATTACTAATGTATGATATTTTGGTGTCAAGTTTCATTGCTGTAATTATTTTAAAATGAATTGGTGCAGGTCTTTTGCGAGAAGCTTGCCGTGGTGTTGCGAGGGACGACCAGCGCAAACATTGTTTACAGCTGTGCTCTAATAACAGCTGCCAAATGCAACCAAATGGCAATTCCTCTACGTACAAATTGCAAAAGAAACTACTGTGGCTGATTCTACAAAACTGCCCGGACCATTTGCGTGCAGAGTGACAGGTCCGTGAGGCCCCTTAACGGCCAGGACCCGCCTACGTTGCGGGCCCTGCAGACCCTAAAGTTACGTCCAGAGAAATAGGCGTATCCCTTTCAAGGAAGGAGAGTGAGCAAATGCCCCCATGACAGCCGAATTAAAAATCTGATGTGCTGCTAAAGATATTCAGTAATAGAAACTACCTTTTCATAAGTGAAATTGATAAATCTGAACTAGACATATTCTCAGAAAATTGATCAATCTAAAATGTAATTGATATCTACTGAAAACCAACTGACGAATATGAAATACAATTCATACTTTCTGAAGTACAACTGGAGAAGATGTAGTTCGCACGCACGGTAGCATTTGGTTAAGTGGAGTAGGACCGGGCGAGTTGTTCGTGCGGTTAGGGGAGCGCAGCTGTGAGCTTGCATCCGGAAGATAGTGGGTTCGAACCCCACTCTCGGCAGCCCAGAAGATGGTTTTCCGTGGTTTCTCATTTTCACACCAGTCAAATGCTGGGTCTGTACCTTAATTAAGGCCACGGCCGCTTCCTTCGCATTCCTAAGCCTTTCCTATCCCATCGTCGCAAAAGACCTATCTGTGTCGGTACGACGTAAAGCAAATAGCAACAAAAAAGTGGAGTAGGATCATAAAAATCGAACATATTGAGGGTGTTGTATTTTGTATCCCCAAAAAGTAATACGAACATTTCCTAATTAAGTTGATGCATTCCTTATTAAGAGCCGCTATCTAGAATGATGCATTCCGTTTTATGTTCATTATGTTAAAATTACCCCAATATTGACATATTTGCATTGAACATTGTTTTTTCCGAAACCATTGAACAAGCACGGTTATGGTTTTCATTATCATATGGAGTAAACTTCATTTCTTAAGTTAGTAGCGTTGCTATGTCATTTGTAGCTGCGTAATCTTGCAACTGCATCTGTAATTTGGGGTTTATTTTTGTGAGTTTTCATATTGAATTACATTTACATTTTTCAGTGTAAAGTATTTTTAACCCATTGTCCGGTTCCTTAGCTGCAAGGTCAGCATGACTTGCCTTCGGTTCGGAGGGCCCCGAGTTCGATTCCCACCCAGGTCGGGGATTAGAACTACATAACGTGCATTTCTCTGGCTCCGGGAATTTGTGTTTATGTTTCTCTTAATACACTTGTCTTCATTCACACACACACACACACACACACACACACACACACATACACACACACACACACACACACACACACACACACACACACACACACACACACACACACACACACACACACACACACACACACACACACACACACACACACTATACTACTACCAACCATCACAGAAGCACAAAACAGTGAATACATCTCGCCACATACAGTTTGCGTCAGGAAGGGCATCCACCGTAAAACTGGTCCAAAATCCACATCAATTAACGCCCTAATGAATTGAGGGTAAAGGTCAGAAGAATAAGATATAACTTTGTCCCATTAATGTTAATAAAAATGATGTTATTTTTTTACGTCCCGCTAACTACTTGTGAATGTTTTCGGAGACGACGCGGTGCCGCAATTTTCTCCGTGCATGAGACTGACGTATTTGAACACCTTCGAATACCACCGGACTGAGCCAGTATCGAACCTGCCAAGTTGAGTCGGAAGGCCAGCGTCTCAACCGTCTGAACCATTCAGCCCGGTCCATTATTTTTATTTTCTAAATCGGTTGCAACCAAGTTTTTAGAAATGTTATGGAACCATCAAGAGAAACTATTGAACCATAATGTAGGTACTTTCCCCTCACTTCTTGAATTAGGCAAATTCAGGGTGCTTTACAAAAGAGGATTTGGCTTTTAATAATTTCGTGTGGCTATTTGTAGCCGAGTGCAGCCCTTGTAAGGCAGACCCTCCGATGAGGGTGGGCGGCATTTGCCATGTGTAGGTAACTGCGTGTTATTATGGTGGAGGATAGTGTTACGTGTGGTGTACGAGTTGCAGGGATTTTGGGGACAGCACAAACACCCAGTCCCCGGGCCATTGGGATTAAAGAATGAAGGTTAAAATCCCCGACCCGGCCGGGAATCGAACCCGGGACCCTCTGAACCGAAGGTCAGTACGCTGACCATTCAGCCAATGAGTCGGACAGAGGCTTTAGCTAATGCTTTCAAATACATTTATATAGTCCCAATTCTGCAAATCTTGGTGCTAGAGGTGCAAAAAGGGCAAAGCTACTCAACTAATCGAGACTTGTGTAACTGGTGTGTTGGAGTTAGTAAGTTCCCGACGTGTGGTGGAATAATTTGCGGTAGTAGGGTGGTTAAATTGTCGCCATGCATTAGCTCTGCGAGAGGTAATCCGCAAATTTCTCGAGGAGAAAGGCACGCATGTGAATTGTTAAGGGACCCCGATTTCTAGTTGACATGGTCAAATAATTGAATGACTTGAACCTGGTATTACGAGCCAAATGTAAAATTATTCATGATTCGTACAGAACAGTCATATCATTTCACCTAAAACTCAAATTTATTTTAACCACTACAAAATAAAAAAATGCATGATAGTAACATAATTTTAGTTCAGGAGGACCATGTGGCCCCTGGGCTACAGTTTGGGTGGCCCTGATTTAAGCACACCATATTTAGTGGCAAACCAATGATGCTGGTACACTGATCAGATTTAATAAACTGTCAGATCGTGTCTTGGCAACATTGGAATTTGGACAGTTGGCTCTCATCGCTTCACCGGTTGATCAGGACCATCAATATGGTTGGCGTGTTCACAGCTGCTTTAAATGTGGCTTCAATTATCTGGCGTCCGCTCAAACATGGCTATATCTAGTTTTCGCTGCTCATTGCACACAATAAGCTATAACTTTCTTATTCCCTCTGAGAGTGTCTTCTCAAACCGGAGCCAAAGGTTTTCATTTCTTTTGATCAGCTTGTCTGTGCTACGTGACGCCCATCGGAAAACACTTTGCAGACACGAATGGAAGCTTTTAAAACTTTTTTTATATGGCAGTGCACCTTATTTGTGAACTCCGTGCGAATAACAGGTTCTCTCAGACCTTACGGAGTCGTCGTTGTGATCATGAACTGCAATTAGGGTTCAAATTAATTTTAATATATGGCATTTTAAAAGAGCGAACCATTAAAACATTATGTCACACCTTTGTGGTGTAAATAGGAGGATGTTATGCTAGGCGCATGCGCAATTTTCCATTAATACAATATATTAAGGACAGAGAAAGGTGTTTCTATTGTGAAGTGAAGGAAAGTCGTATCCTTATTACTCACAGAGAAGTAAAAATTTAGAACAGGTTTTCTGAAAACTCTGATTGGTGTATTGGGTTGTTCCTTATAATACGAGACTTAGATCATCGTGCTATTCCATTGCACTTACTGAGAGCATGGTTTATAGGATACTGTACGAAGTTCTGAATGTTCTTCGGTGAAAATGGAATTCATTTTATGCGTTCGTTTTTGTAAAAAAAAAAATTCATAATATACAGGATGTAACGAAACTCCTGGACTAAACCTGGCAGATTCCTCATCTTGAGAGAAGACAAATTACAATTATAGTATTCAAGACATTCTGCATTTATTATTATTATTATTATTATTATTATTATTATTATTATTATTATTATTATTATTATTATTATTATTATTATTATTATTATTATGAAAAACAAAAACCAAACCAAATCCCATGGCGCTAAAACCCTTGAAGGGCCTTGGCCTGTATTTTACAAGGTGTCGTGTGGTCAGCAAGACGAATCCTCTCGGCCGTTATTCTTGGCTTTCTAGACCGGATTATTATTATTATTATTATAGAGTTTTAAATATTATCATCGCCACTGACTGCGCTAAAGTTATTAACGAAAAAGAAAATTATTAATCACTTCACTGAAAGTATTTTTCATCAAACAGTTCAAGTATGATGGCCATCATTACATTGTTCTTGTTATCTACTATACGCTATATCTGGTACGAGTTTGTGTATCAAACGTTACCGTTTTCTCAGTATATCCGCGGAAGGCATCAGAAGTCAGGATGTGTGTAGTTCGAATTCACACCGATAGATGTATACGTGAGCCTCCGTGGCTCAGACGGCAGCGCGTCGGCCTCTCACCGCTGGATACCGTGGTTCAAATCCCGGTCACTCCATGTGAGATTTGTGCTGGACAAAGCGGAGGCGGGACAGGTTTTTCTCCGGGTACCCTGGTTTTCCCTGTCATCTTTCATTCCAGCAACACTCTCCATTCTCAGTTCATAGCATCTATCAGTCATTAATAAATCACTTTGGGAGTGGCGACCCCATCGTACGAATAGCCTATATCTGCTTCATTCATTCCATCCCTGACCCGGTCAATGACTGGAAAACAGGTTGTAGGTTTTCATTTCAGATGTGTACGTCATCATACGGAATGTAAATTTCGCTGACTGAAAAGTATTTTTCTTTTCAAAATTACAAACATTGTGATCATGAACGGTTAATTATATTTTTCTTGTAAAAAAAAGAGATGATAACCTGTAATTCGTACCAATTTCAGCTGTCGAAACATTCTCGTTTTTTTCAATATGTCTGTGAATGACAGATAGACTAGGGATTATATATAGAGAGAGAGATTTGGTACTAGAAATTCTTGCATTGCTTTGTTGTCTGTTTCTATTATCCTTTACTGGCGGACCGGCCCCGACATTACACTTTTCTCGAGGAGGACGAATGTCAGGCGGAAACCGACATGTGATTTACGATCGTCTTACGGCTTAAGCCAATTATACGTTTCATTGCATAATGTCGATGCTTGTGTTAACTTCTCGAAGGAGTTAGTGAAATACCTAGAAATATATCGAAACAGTCCTGTCGAATTCCAGCCGGAAACGACCAAGTCTTTCTGTTTATGTTCTGCGTACTCATTGAGCATCATGGCGTCTACCATTAGTATAGATAGCAAACGGAATTCTTTGAGCGATTCAGACATTATTGATGCACTTGAGGTTCCTCGAATATACCTGAAGAAATTAAGAGAAAATTGGTGGAGAAACTGTCGGCCAAAGAAAGTTTGTGCGAGGATCCGCCTAGCAAGGTCGTTAATCAAGTCAATCAACAAGTAACACGTGTGAAAGGCTGAACGGTGAGGAGGTGCTAGCATTTGGGCCTAGGGAAACAGGAACATGCCCAGAGAGGAAGCTGGGTGGACCGAGGTTAGGGAGCTTTCCGTCCGTAAATTTGCCCATCATTTAATCAATGGTAACAAAATATTTACAATACCATAACTGAAGAACCTTTTCAAAAGTAAACCAATGAACTTCTATTGGCCTCGTACATACAACCGAGAACACAATATCTATTACCCACAACTATTATAATAGAAATACAAGTAGTACTAGAATGTAACATTTGAAATATACATATTACAAAAAGAAATGGCCTTCAACTGGCCATAGACACCTGGACTACGAACCCGGCACGTCCACACAACACAGCACACACAGAAGCACAACTCTAACTCAATTACACACCCATTCGTGGCCACAAGCATTAACCTTTCACTCAATATACACATGCAACATTCACTCACGACTTACGCTCCGATGTTCGCAGCCCAGAACCCTCGGATTCGAAAGGAACCCCCAAGTAGATGCTCTAGAGCAGGGTCCCTCAAACGCGCAAAATCTCACGCGTGCAAACAGCGGTGCAGAGTTCCTGTGCACAGTACATCGGTCCCGCTCGGCTCGGCTCGGACCAACGCTTCGTCTCCGGACTACTCGGATAAGCTCGGCTCAACTCGCCTCAACTCGGCTCATCTCAGCTCGGATTTGGAGCGCTACGGAGCAAGTGAGGAAGAGGGAGACAGGGGGAGCGAGCGAGACAGGCGTGGGAAAGAGAGAGAGACAGCGCTATTGCTCCAAATCGAGGAGTGGGGGTCTGCACTCTGGTCAACCAAGCGAAGTCGTCTTTTGCGCCGTGCACAGTGCATGCACCATGTGCATGCACCCTGAGAGGCCCTGCTCTAGAAAGCGACAAATAAATAATGAGAGGCAAATGCTGGACACAACCAGCCACCAAGACTACGCTTGAGAAGGGAAGAGGAAGGAACAGGAAGGGGAAGAACCAATGTGGAAACAGCAAATCACATATTAATATCTCAAATCATAGCGCAGGCGTACTTCAAATGTCTGTAAGCGTCTTTTGAGTCTGAGAGCGTAATTAGAAGTTTCCCGTTATACAATTTTTTTAAATACATGAAAAACATCTGTGATAACTGGAAACCTCATTTTATTTATTCTGATAAGAAAACAACACAAGGGACTGCACAGTGTGTTCAAATAGGAAAATCAAGGGTGGTCGACGGTAAACTATGTACTTTTTATGCAACTTGTGGAAAGACGATGATGATGATGATGCTTGTTGTTTTAAGGGGTAGGCCATCGGCTCAATTTGTGGAAAGAAACCTGATTTGTATACAGGCGTTTGTTTCGTACTGTACCACACGAGAGTCGATTACGGACTAAGGACTGAAGGTGTAGATGTGAAACAAATTAGAAAAGCAGAATCAGTAGCAAAATCATCCCTTTTTGTTATGATTCGACCCTGATTTAAAGTTCAGCCAAAGCATTTGTGTGAAACTTGTTAAACTTGCCCCTTTTACATATGACCTGCTGAGCAAACCCCATTTATTTAAATTCGACTGCTAAAGGTTATAGGCAGTGTACTCAAACACATCTTAATTGGTTGAATGAAATCCGAGATATTTCTTACTTTTTATTTACATGTGGACAAACTGATGTTGACTTCAATAAGTCTCGAGCACCCACAAATGTCTCGCAGTCCCAATCATAAGTATCCGAATCTTCCATTCCAGTTTGATACGCGATGATACCGCCGGCCATTTAAGTCTCCACTGTACGTTGAGCGCTGGATAGGTAGAAGTGGACCAATTGCTTGGCTGCCAAGCTGTCCTGATTTAAACCCACTCGAAGTACTTGGTTTTTTCGACTGCTGTGGATGATGCAGCAGCTCTTCCTGCTCGAAATGATGCTACCTGTCAGACAGTTCCCACTGAGCGTATTTGGAACTCAGTACAAAGACGAGCAAAGTTCTGAATTCAGGCAGAATGAGGGCATTTTGAACATTTCTTACGACATGTTAGTAGAGTGTTCTAGAGGGTGTTAAAACGTATTTAGTGCAACATCATCCAGGACACATGCTGACAAATGTAATTGTGTTTGAATGTACTGCGAATAAACACTAGTGACTCTAATTGAGAGTTTCCGGAGCCATGTTTCTGTTATCTTTTATTTATCTCTCGGTATGAGGAATCAGTTCTTGAAATCTTATCCTAGAGTTTCGTTACAGACTACATATCTTCAATTCATCTATTAGTCAATCAATGTTACTGGCTTTACGCCCAAACAACTACTTTAACGGTTTTCGGAGACGCCGAGTTGCCGGAATTTAGTTCCGCAGGAGTTCTTTTACATGCCAGTAAATCTTCCGACACGAGGCTGACGTATTTGAGCACCTGGGGTCAGGAGACAGCTCCACTCAGCTCGGCATCTATCTATTAGTCTGTAAGCCTCTATGAATGTACGAGTATTAAATGCCCCCGTAACCCTCTATCTGCATCTAACCCTTTGGTCTTCTGTACAATTAAAACCTCTTGCACTGAAATAATTAAACACTTGAGTCCAATAACCAACTTTTGGAGCCGGGTTGAGTGGCTCAGACGGTTAAGGCGCTGGCCTTCTAACCCCAACTTGGCAGGTTCGATCTTGGCTCAGTCCGGTGGTATTTGAAGGTGCTCAAATACGACAGCCCCGTGTCGGTAGATTTACTGGCACGTAAAAGAACTCCTGCGGGACTAAATTCCGGCACCTCGGCGTCTCCGAAGACCTTAAAAAGTAGTTAGTGGGACGTAAAGCAAATAACATTATTATTATCCAACTTTTGGGCCTAATTCTAAGACCATGTTAACTTGTGCAATTTGTGTACATTTACGACAACATAGGAATTTTCTGATATAAGCAATAGTTGACCGGAAAAATGTAAAGTGTGTTTCACATTTGAAATATTATATTACGAAAACAATAGATTAATGTGAATTTTCTTATGTACTAATATTAAGTTTAGAATAGCGAAACATTGAACTAGTAGCTGGGCAGTACAGGCCTTGTAGCTTCAAGCATTCATTCCGGAGATACAGAGTTTGAACCTCACTATAGGCATCTTTGTTACCAATTTTTACACTAGGCATTAATTGAGGCCATGTCCTCTTCCCTCTGGTCGTAGCTCTTTCCTACAGATCCGACGTTAAACTGCTAGCAAAGAAGAAAGTATGGCGAATAAATGATCTCACATGGAATTTTTGTTGAAGCAAATTTATTTTTGAAATTTACCTTGTACAATATATACATACAATATGTGTTTCAGCTCTAAACGTGACCCATTGGCTACGATCTTCAATCACATAGGACCATAAGCTTGCTTTTTCTAGACATCTACTTCTGCTGGAAGACGGTTTGCCATGAATTTGGATAAGCACTTGCGATACGACCTGTATAATCCCATCCCTAATATGTATGCAACTCCTCCTACACAGCCGTAGAGCTGGAAAGGGTAGTTGATACTCGTTGGCATTCTAACGTACAATCAAGAATGAAAACCTACAACCTGTTTTCCAACCAATGATCGGGTCAGGGATGAAATCAATGAAGCCCCATCCTGCGGCGAGTATAGGAATTGTGCCGGCTGCCGAAGCCTGTTACATTCCTCTGGAGCATTGATTCATGACTGACAGATGATATGAAATGATAGTGGAGAGTGTTGCTGTAATGAAAGATGACAGAAAAAACCGGAGTAGCTGTCCCGCCTCCGCTTTGTCCAGCACAAATCTCACATGGAGTGACCGGGATTTGAACCACGGTATCCAGTGGTGAGAGGCCGACGAGCTGCCGCCTGAGCCACGGAGGCTCATTCTAACGTCAATACTGTAGAACAAAATTCCTGGCCCTAAAAGGAAACGTTTAACTTCATCACCCATTAAAGTTGTGTTACTTGAGGCAGGAATGTGAATGAACAAATAGCTTTTTTAAAACTTGAGATTGAATACCTTATGTTACAAAATACCATGTGCGAAATTCAAAGCAAGTATCACGAAATTTAATTTACACGCTGTTGTCATTATTGCCAACCTTTCAGTACCACCCGTTATTCTCCTAATTTTAAGGTATGTTACTTGCAGCGAATGAAATCGTCTTCAGGTCACGCAACAGTTTTTAGTAGTGTTGACGCGGATCACTCTGGAAATCCTAGGATAAGGAGAAACGTGATATAAATGTTGTAAACACTGTTGGGCGACGTCTTTGATTCCAGGTAGAATTGTCAAATGGATTACGGGAATTTGCCTTTCCTTCTTCATTCTTCCAATGTTATCAACAAAATTGGCCAGGCGGTCGACTGTTAACCACAGAAACCACACACGTGCAGTGTTACCAACTTAGTATTACCAATGTTCCCCAAATGCCAGACAAAAGATTCGATTATGAAGAAGATTGCTGTTTTATGGATCTAAATACAAGTCATTACCTATAAAATAAACGATTTAAAAAAATTTAAAACCTGTAAATAGAGTTGTTGTTTGTCTGCCCCTTAGTCGTGTTTCTTGATGCGAGGTCGAGGATGAGATGAATTTATACGCCGTGGTTTTAGAGCAAATGTCCTTTCTGAAGCCAACCTCAGTTTGAGGAGCTAATTGATATGAAATTAATTCACTATCATTAAATGGGTAAGAAGGAGGAAGGAATCGCCTCTGGCCTATGAACTGGAAATGTTCCGACATTTTCCTGGAAGTGAAAATGGGAAACAACAGAAAACCATTCTTAGGACAGCCGGCGGTGGAATTTGAACCCACGCGTCTTCCGAATACAGAGCTGGGTTCCATGGTTATAGAGCGTTAACAGCCGGGCTGAGTGGCTCAGACGGTTGAGGCGCTGGTCTTCTGACCCCAACATGGCAGGTTCGATCCTGGCTCAGTCCGGTGGTATTTGAAGGTGCTCAAATACGTCAGTCTCGTGTCGGTAGATTTACTGGCACGTAAAAGAACACCTGCGGGGCTAAATTCCGGCACCTAGGCGTCTCTGAAAACCGTAAGAGTAATTAGTGGGACGTAAAGCAAATAGCATTATTATTATTAATATTATTATTATTATTATTATTATTATTATTATTAGAGCGCTAACACGGGGGGAGGGGGTGGCGCATTCCGCTCAGGAAATTCTCTAGATAAACTAAAGAAAATTTCTTGGCCTGCAGGCCGTAGTGCAATTGGGTTCATAAGTAGGAAGGACCTTGGCCTGTCCAAAACACTGCTGCCCAGTCTGGAGGCGAAAGTATTGGAGTAGAACCTGGTCATCATGACGAAATCCTAAACCAATTTAATCCGAGAAAGTGGTGTATTTGTATGAAACGCTTATCTTAATCAGCATGCATTTATACTGGTCTTCATTTACATTTAATCTTGGTATCATCTTAAGCTAGCATATCAATGTGTGCCATATGCTGGACGACTGTGGAGATGACGAACTCCCCATGCCATGCAAGAGTGATGTCATCTAGTGTCAGAGAGGTCAGTTAGCATCATGGACCAGTCCTCGACGTGAAATACCACTGTTTAATCCAGCCATTCACCGTTTTGTAACACCAGATACTATCATGTAGCTCTCCGATTGGCCTTTTGTACTGATTTCCGCTGCGGAATTGAGTTAGACGACCATGTGGTATTAGCTAATTCGACATTCAAGTTGCACCTTCCTGGACTTAACTACTTAATTTCATCAGGTGTGAGCAACAATTAGTACCCACAATAAACGTACGAGAGATCTTACTTTTGTCAGTGTATGTAGTTTTAGTTGTATTCAGCATATTCCAGTTTGAATAAATTGAGATGATGTTATTCACAGTTATAAAATAGTAAGCTCAAATATGCCGAAAACTTCTCCAAATTATTAAGGACATTTGACTGCTTTAGAATTTAATGGTAGTCTGTTGCAGCAGAGGTCCGATTTAAAGAAAAGACAGGGTCTCATAGCTGCTCGAGGTAGTTATTAGAAGAACCACCCTCTTCAAATACACCATATATTTAATAACTGTCACTCTTTCCCGCTTTCTTACGATTAAAGTATGAAGGTCTAGAAAATAATTAAATATCTAAAGAAGTCATCAAATAAATGAATGAATAGGGCGAGCTGAACAGTTAACAATAATAGAATATATTTTAGGCATTAGTACATTGTAACGAGAAAAACGGGTTAAGCTAATAAAACAATGCTAAGAGAGTCATAAATTCGTTCAGAAAAATAATTATACACTGTGCGGGTCTTCGAGCTCCATTTTGCACATAAAATTTTCCGGTCTGCCACATTCACGTTCCGCAAAGGAAGTTTGATCATTCAGAACTCAGTTACTCCAAACAGGGAATCACGAAACGGTTACAGAAACTATATCCTAATTAGGATGTCCTTCCTCAAATTCAGGAACTAGACTGATACTGGATAATAAGCCACAGGGAAAAACTCCGAACTAGAAGAAAGAATGGTTTTAGAAAAGGCGCACAATATCAAAATGTGAGGGATTCAACAGCACATGAAATTACCAAATGAATGACAGAAGAAGAAAAATCTTTATGCGGCACGAGTGCCCAATTTAATCAGCGAATAATCCTAAACTACACTGCGACTTGGAGAAGTGAAAACTGCAATCCTAAACGGTTAACGAGGATTTAAATTTTGAAAATACCTAGTCGCATTAAGAGAATAAGGAGGAGGATACCGAGGGTAAATAACTCCGAAACTGAAATTTATCACAGCTGCACAAGGTTTCAAGAGATAGCGCTAGATTACGTTTAGTATAGGTGATAGAAGGTTAGACTAATAGCAGGGATGTCTGTAAGGTATAGTGTAACACTCACGACTGCACCATGTTTCTAGAGTTATGGCAAGGTGGCGCGCAGTATTAGGTGCAAGGAGGGTAGACCAACTGTAGGGGAGGCCATATTTTCCTGGCACAATATCTTCTTATTCTTCTTAATCTCTTTACCCTTCATGGTTGGCTTTTCCCTCGGACTCAGCGAGGGATCCCACCTCTACCTCCTCAAGGGCAGTGTACTGGAGCTTGACATATTGAGCCGGGGGATACAGCTGGGGAGGATGACCAGTGTCTCGCCCAGGCGGCCTCACCTGCTATACTGAACAGGGGCCTTAGTGGCGGATGGAAAGATTGGAAGGGATATACAAGGAAGAGGGAAGGAAGCGGCCGTGGCATTTAGTTAGGTACCATCCTGGCATTTGCCTGGAGGAGAAGTGGGAAACCACGGAAAACCACTTCCAGGATGGCTGAGATGGGAATCGAACCCACCTCTACTCACTTGACCTCCCGAGGCTGAGTGGACCCCGTTCAAGCTCTCGTACCACTTTTCAAATTTCGTGGCAGAGCCGGGAATCGAACCCGGGCCTCCGGGAGTGGCAGATACTCACACTAACCACTACACCACAGAGGCGGACGTCACAATTTTACATACATAAAATTACAATTGTTATCTGTACCTTCCAAATGTTTGCCTCGAACTTGGAATGAGTACACAAAAAGTCAAAAATAGGTTCCGTTAATTTTTTATCTGCCTGTTTGTTTATTACGACATAACGGGGAACCGTTTTACAGAACTTATCGAAACTCGATATTTAAATTAATGGTTTAGTCGGATTATGCAACAGGCTGTACAGGGTCCAACAAAGCAATTTATACACACTTCAACGGCTGGTAACGATGCAATTTTGTCGAAGTTGAATTGAAATCGGTACAGTATGTAATATACTGTCTTTTCAACAGATGACACTACTGGCATGGCTGTAGATCATGTGACGTATTACGCATGATAGTGAAAAATGATGGTCGGAGCTTGGTTGGCGTTTCACGAACTAAGGTAGATTTTAAAGTGTTCTGTCATTTGTGAAAATGTCACCGAAGTTCAACGTCAGTAGAGGCGTGATTTTCATGCAGAAACTCCAATACGGTTGATAATTACACGGCTGTGTGGCAAGTTTGATCCATACGGTGACATTCGTGATGTGCAGAACAGAAGTCCTGCTTTACGATCGTTTATATCTCATAAATTTCTATCTTACGAACTATGATTTCGAGTTTCATTTTGAAGTCCAACAACGGCGGTCAATATTATCCGATCATCAGTGAGAAGGAAAATGTGAAGGCATGGTCACTCGAAGAAAGAGGAAGAAAGGAATAATAAAAAGGAGTGGTGAAGTGAGACCCCCCTTGACCTCGGAAGCCCTAATATCTCCAACCTGGAAGAAAACAAAATGTGATGGTCTGAAATTTCCTCATTCACTAAAAGCAATCAATTATAATATTACACTGACTGCATTTATAGGTGTCCTCTGTCTCCTCTGCCGTTCATCTCCACTACTTGAGAGTACTGCTGTTATTGTACAAAACATTAACTCGTCAACGACACCACCACCACTTGTTTACACGATATTTGCCCTTTCTTCTAAAGAATTAACACAAAGAAGAGGACGATTGAATCAGTAAAGCAACTGAAATTTATGTACCTCGTACTTGACGCGTAGTAAAATTAGGTTCCTCGCTAGGCAAGTATGCTGTCTCACGTCGAGGTTGAGAAAACACATTGACACGTTTGAAAGCGTCGCACTCGCAATATCAGCCGCCAATGAAAAAAAAATGTCTGAAAAAAGTCCACATTTCCACACTTCTAGCCTGTCAGGCACCGAGCTCGATAGCTGCAGTCGCTTAAGTGCGGCCAGTGTCCAGTATTCGGGAGATAGTAGGTTCGAACCCCACTGTCGGCAGCCGTGAAGATGGTTTTCCGTGGTTTCCCATTTTCACACCAGGCAAATGTTGGGGCTGTACCTTAATTAAGGCTACGGCCGCTTCCTTCCTAGTCCTAGCCTTTTCCTGTCCCATCGTCGTCATAAGGCCTATCTGTGTCGGTGCGACGTAAAGCCACTAGCAAAAGCCTGTCAGGCAAGCACAACTCAATGTTGAAAACATCCTAGAGAGATGAGCTACGAATTTTAGGTAAATAACGTCGGAGAATGTATTCCTAAAAATTACAATCCTTTCCTTAATAATCGTTATCCGGTTGATTACATTAACAGTTTCCCCTTACCTACCACTACGAGCGCTAATGAGTCAGTTCAAAGTGTCACTTAAGCCCTTCTAACTACATTCGGTGTGGATTTAAAAAAACAAAAACAAAGAACGACTGAGGGTATTGAATCAAGGAACACATTGAAAAAATAATTATGTTTGTTGTATACAAATGACTTAGTATACAGTAACACAACATAACATTTATTGCTTCAATAGTTTTATACAGTATTTACAAGAAATATAACTAAACTTTTCTTGAAGCTTGATAAATTGCACGCAGTTAATGCTGATATTGAAAGGTAGACTGAAGGTCTGTGGCGTATATAAATGTATACAAAGTGGAAGTCCTATATACACCTTCAGTCCTATCTCGATGAGATAGTCTGTTCCAATGAGAAAACTATCTGCTGAGTAATAACGAATGTAACTCGTAGCGAGAGTTCGTATTAACAGGAAGCTCTAATATTAGGCTTAGACTTGCAAGGAACTTGCATTAATATTCTTAATTAGCAGAATACTACAATTGACGTCGGAGCAGTGGGAGGACTTGAGGGAGTAGCAGAATGCTTGACTCGGAGCTCGACGTGGCTACGGGGATCAGGGAAAGTGAGGCGATGTCCAGAGGTGAGACCTCACGGCCAGAAATCAGTCTACCTGTTTAAACACATTTTAAAGATGCCTCCGTGTCTGACTTGTGGTGTGGTCTGGTTGTTGGACACAGGGGTAGTCCTGGAGATGCGAGGAATTTTGCTCCTTATATAGCGCTGGCTGACGTCACAGACGAGCATGCCAGGCGCAGTGCAGTCACCTCGTAGGCTCTGGAAACATCGGGGATGCGGCGGGCTACGGAGCTGGTAGGCGCGGAGCTTCAGGTGCGGAGGGCACACACAACAATGTTAATAAGTTAATTTTGAATAAAAAAGAAAACGAGTAATGAAAAATGTGATTTTAGGCTGTTTTTAGGATCTGAATTTTGGCTGGAAGTGATTTTCGAAATTTGTTTTTCTTTAGTTTGATAGAACTATAGAAGACTTGCAATTTAAAACCTTCACGGCCCCTTTAGCCCTTCAACGTTTGGCACAGTTGAGAAAATTGCTTAATATTACGTTTTTTCGTAGTATGGGGACCCTACTCTGTCTGCTAGGAAATGTTTTCAACGCTGGAAAACGGTGAAACGCGGAAATGATAAGCCTCTAAACAGGAAGGTGATCTATTGGACATAGTTCCATTTCAAAAAGTGGTCATCTTCTGAGTTCACAAAATGATCCAAACAAACGTTTAACTTGCACCATGAGTAGCAAATGAAGACTGAGTAACCGCTCTAATCATAAAAGTTTGCCATGTAACGAATTAAACACCTTCGACATGATCAAATATTCAGGACGATCAGATGTGTAATCACTCTTGAAGAATGCATAATGAATCACTAGGCATTAACAATTAAAATAAATGTACTCTCTCCTTTCTTACTCACCATACGTATTTGGGCGGGGGGTCAGGCGTTCCTCAAGGTTCGGTTCTAGACCCATTGTTCCTTTCATCGCTCATTAATGATTTGACAACAACTTTTACTCAGTCTAGATCTCTTCTACTAGTCGATGATGTCAAATTGTAGAAATACATATATAAAAAAGATCTTGAATTACAACTACATACCGGGCGAGTTGGTCAAGCAGTCGCGTAGCTGAGCTTGTATTGAGAGAAGGTGGGTTAAAATCCCACCGTTGGCCGCGTTGAAGATGATTTTCCGTGATTTTCCACTTTCAGGCTAATTAAAACTAACCTTAGTTGGTTCTTTTAATTGCACTTTTTTCCTTCTTGTATTAACCCTTACCGGAATTTCAACATTAGGATTACCCTTTAGCTCCGTCATCTGTTTTGTGCTTTAAGGCTTTATGTTAACGAAACTAATAGCCTTCAAAGCTAAAAATAAAGACAAAAAGCCACGGCCGCTACCTTTCCTGACGTAGCCTTTGCCCATCCTGAGACCTTAAGTCACCGAATACCTTTCACATTTTAGTGCGACGTTAAAAAAAGAAAAACTGGATATTTTTTTTGCTATGGGCTTTACGTCGCACCGACACAGATAGGTCTTATGGCGACGATGGGATAGGAAAGGCCTAGGAGTTGGAAGGAAGCGGCCGTGGCCTTAATTAAGGTACAGCCCCAGCATTTGCCTGGTGTGAAAATGGGAAACCATGGAAAACCATCTTCAGGGCTGCCGATAGTGGGATTCGAACCTACTATCTCCCGGATGCAAGCTCACAGCCGCGCGCCTCTACGCGCACGGCCAACTCGCCCGGTAAACTGGATATTAATAACTGCTATTATAGGAGCATAACGAATAAGCTACATTTTATTTACAAGAAATATTTTAATATTTTCTTGAAATAGGAACCCCTAAGGGAATAATAACAGAAACAGTTTAAAAAGTAAACTGCAAAAAGTATTTGGGTATTTTAATCAGCGATAGTCTGACTTTCAACATCCATACTGAAATAATTACGAACAAAGCACATAGGACGTTAGGATTTATCATTCAAAATTCGAAACAATTGAACAACCCTAATACATCACTTACATTATTCAATCCGCTGGTAAGAAAATTCGTGTCTTCATTCCGAAGTGGTGCAGCTCTTTTTAGGTGCACCCATAAAGGAGGTGAGCTGCACAAACCATTTTAGCCATATACAAACCCTCATGTCATTCTTAAACCTCTGACAGTACCTGGAATCGAACACGCGCCACCGAGGAGGCATTATTCGTGCTGTCACGCTACGGAGGCGGACAATTCGCTGGTTAGAAATAAACTTGTATATGCATGTTTAATTGGACGCCTTATTATCAGTCAAACTTGAAAGGGTACAATATAAGTTTATGCGTTGTGTTTGTTTTAAAAAATGCCAGCTTTCGTCATCCCGGGACAAATGATCATACAGTATAAGTGGTTACTAGAAGAATTTATGTGCGAGTCTTTAAAGTACACGAAGGGAAAATTACAGCTAGTTTATTTTTTCATAAATGTGTTAACGGTGGTACCTACAATGCGGAATGTCAAGGAAGCATAAATTTCAACGCCAAAGTAACCAATCTGCGTGTGCGTCAGCCATTTTATTTTACACGTTCACATACTTTGGCACGTAAGAACTTGCCGCTAATAAGAATGCGTGAGACTTATAATAGGCTAGCGTAACCTAGGAAGCCGGTAGACACTGGTTTACCGATGAACAATCAACGGGATTGCATGGGCATTATATAATCATATATTTAATCGGATTATACTTTAGTGCATAAAATTACGCATTAAAATTAATTTACATTCCACTTTTATGTTTGTAATTTAGAAGTCCTTTGAAATTGGAGCTGTGCTCTGTTACTGACAAATAAATAAATAAATAAATAAATAAATAAATAAATACATTTTGTTCTGTTCTATTTTGCTGCCAGGAAATGATCGGCTCGGACACTAGAGTTGGTCGGTTCGATCTCAGTCTACTTGTATTCGAAAGTGCTCAGTTAAGTCAACCTCATGTCAGTAGATTTCCTGGTGCGTAAAAGAACTCCTTTAGGGCAACATTGCCGCACCTTGGTGTCTCCAGAAATCGTAAAGATAGAGGAACGTTATCCCAATAACATTTATATTATAATGTCATTAGCTGTAAGGGAAACAGCTTCCTGTTTGGAAATTACCAAGGAATTGTAGTTAATAATAATAATAATAATAATAATAATAATAATAATAATAATAATAGTAACAAATTAGGACTAGGGATGGAAATGAAGCGAGCGTGGCCTGAGGAATGGTAACATCCCTGCATTTGCATAGAGTTGAAATGTAAAAGCACGGAAAACCATTTCGAGTTTGGTCGACGGAGAGTTCCAACCTACCTGTTCCCCGAGCACGGAACTAGCAGTCGTAACTAGCTGTATCACAACGCACTGAGTTAGCGTATTCGGTTTGTCGAAAGTGTAGGAAGTGATTAATCGGATGAGGTATAGTTTATCCAGTCTGTTATTTCGATTATCGAAACTATGGGTCTGCATCGGTCTGTGTGCCTTATGGGAATAATAATAATAATAATAATAATAATAATATTAATAATAATATCCACCTCTGTGGTGTAGTGGTTAGTATGATTAGCTACCACCCCAGGAGGACCGCCCCGGGTTCGTTTCCCAGCTCTGCCACGAAATTCGAAAAGTGGTAGCCTACGAGGGCTGGAGCGGGGTCAACTCAGCCTGGGGGAGGTCAACTGAGTTCGATTCCCACCTCAGCCATCCTCGAAGTGGTTTTCCGTGGTTTCCCCACTTCTCCTCCAGGCAAATGCCGGGATGGTACCTAATTTAAGGCCACGGCCGCTTCCTTCCCTCTTCCTTATCTATCCCTTCCGAACTTTCCATTCCCTCCTCCTCACAAGCCACCTACAAGCGTAGCAGGTGAGGTCGCCTGGGCGAGATACTGGTCCTCCTCACCACTTGTATTCCCCACCCAAAGTCTCACGCTCCAGGGCACTGCTTTGAGGCGATAGAGGTGGGATCCTTCGCTGAGTCAGATGGAGAAACCAACCCTAGAGCGTAAACAGATTAAGAAAGAAAGAAAGAAAGAAAGAAAGAAAGAAAGAAAGAAAGAAAGAAAGAAAGAAAGAAAGAAAGAAAGAAAGAAAGAAAGAAAAAAGAAAGAAAGATAAAATAATAATAATAATAATAATAATAATAATAATAATAATAATAATAATAATAAATAGTGTTTAACGTCCCATCAACTACTTTCATGGTTTCTCTAAGATGGCGATGTGCTGGAATTTCGCTCTGCAGAAGTTCTTGTACGTGCCAGTAAATCTATCGACATAAGGCTGTCGTATTTGAGCACCTTCAAATAAGGTGGGACTGAGGCGGTGTTAACCCACCAACTCAGGCTCTGAAGGCCAGCGCTCTACCATGTGAGTTTCTCCGTCCAGCAGAACTGAAGTTAGTCCCATGGACCACGGAGTGGCAAATCATAGCCTCGCTGCTGAAGACTTCAGAAATGAGGCGTCACTGAAGACAATATCTTTAATAAAAGGAAACCACTGATTTATATTGTTTACGCTCTTGCAATGTATAACCGCAGCTTATTAAATTAGAGGTACCTTGACGATATAATCATTCGCATACTCATGTTCAGCATATTAAATTTATAATTAAACACGTGTATGGAAGAGTATGGTAGTTAAATACTTGCTGTATAATAATTGTCTAGATAAAGTTATTACCTGGTGCCTTGGAAGACTTCCATTACCTTGATTCTCCTCAACGGCTTGGACGTCTTCCAGGAAATGTGTTTACGATAATACAGAGGTAGTTTCGTTGGAGAGCTTTTTGCTGTCGGTAAATAAAGTGGCTTGTTTGTTCGTTATATGGAAGAGTGAAAACAAGAGCATACGCAAACACAGCACGCTTCTAGAGACAAGAATACAACCAAAGACCTCCGACACTACTGTGTCAATATTGCCTTACCTAACTGGGTCACGCCTTTAAGGATATGCGTATGTCTGAATGATACTCATTGTTTCGTTGTGGATTGTAGGCCCTATTCAAATGAGGCTTGGAAGGTACTCGCTCCAAAATATTTTACTCTCACTCCGGTTGAAAGCAATAAACTTGAGGTTTTCATGGAACTGGGATGCGTGAAATGATCAAGCAATGCATTGTTTTTTATTGCAATAAATTCCAAGTTTTCTGAACAAAATGACAGGGCCTTTTCTGGTGAAAGTCTCTAACGTTTCAGAGTCTCTACGTAGAAATAGAAGTGGATCAAATATACATAAAGTTGCTTTACATCGCACCGTCACAGATAGGTCTTATGGCGACGATGGGATACGAAAGGCCTAGGGTGCGAAGTAAGTGGCCTTGGCCTCATTTAAGATACAGCCCCAGTATTTGCCTGGTGTGAAAATGGGAAAAAACGGACAACCATCTTCAGGGCTGCCGACAGTGGGGTTCGAACCCACCATCTCCCAGATGCGAGCTCACAGTTGCGCGTCACTAACCGCACGGCCATCTCGCCCGGTGAAGTGAAAATATTTTCAGAGAGAAATGACTCAGCACGACGTTAGAATAGAGCAGTGTTATCTGCCGTCAGGTAGTGTGGGTGTGATAGTGAAGCCTGCTACAGGTGCGTGTGGAGGGAGCTATCGGATTACATTAGTTCTGTACGGATCAATTGACTGGATCAAGCGACACCCGGGTCGACGTACGGCAAGGACGCAGTTCTATTGACCTCTGTCAAGCAGTGCAAGTGTTGTGTCATTGCCTGTTGAGTCGAGTGAAATGTGATTGGTCATTGCACGCCGTCTGAAATGTTTACAATTAGCCATTCACTTCTTCTAAACATCAATTACCTACACAATACTCCGGATGTACGCTGTTGCTTTTGATAACAATCATGTATTCCTGTTATGGAACTGACTCATTCACGTGTAAGAGTCGAAGATGCGTGACCTGTTTGTATGCAAAATGTCTTGTTTAACTACAGTCAGTGGATGGTCCATTTAAATCTTTAGGGACTCTTACCGTACAGTTGAAAGTTCTTGCGCTGTACGTACCGTAGGAGCTTTCAATCACAGTTAACTCTGCGATCAGGAAACTTACGATGATAATAATAATAATAATAATAATAATAATAATAATAATAATAATAATAATAATAATAATAATAATTGGCTAGAGACACTTCGAGTTGTTCGCATAATTTGTCTTTTGAATGGGCGTCTGTAACGTACATTTCTTTTTTTATGAATTTGGCACCAATTATGACAATATATCTGTAAAGTTTCCTTCTATAAATGCGCAGTAAACTTCATTAATGATTGTTGAGATAGTTTGCACATTTTTAATGGATACGCTGCACTCAGTTTGTATAAAGGTAAAATTGGATTGAAGGGCATTTCCGTGATAGGATTAATGGTAGGAACTCGAGGGACTATTCCGCGATTCACTATGAATTTATGGAAGCAGTTTAATTTAGACGTTCCAGAACAGCAAACTATTTCTTTACTAGCTTTGAGGTTCCATTTCATTCCTCAAAAGTCATTGCTATATGCTATAACTCTTGTAATTGAAGGTCATTATAAGAATTATGTAATCAACAAAATTCTCATTGTAAGCTGAAATTGTACATTTCATATTTTCGTTATGCTTTGTCCACTGTGGCAACCCTCAAGTGAAGGAAGTTAATAAAATAAAGTCAAGCTCATCCTTAATGCAGTATTGTAACGTGTTAACGTCATGTCTGTAGTGGGCAGCAACGCAAACTCAAGGATTTTTATATTCACAAAAAATTAGTACTGTAGAAAAACCGGACAAGCGTTGCGTTTATGGACAGCATTTGTGCGGAGTCCAGAATCACAAAACTGCATACGAAAGAAGAAAAGTGAACTGTTTGTTCTAAAACATAACGTGGAAAAAGAAATATATGTAGTAAGCGAATGAGAGTGCCTGGAAGGGTGAACTGCCATAACAGTTCGAGATATGCGAATTGCCACAAACACATATGTGAGTTACGAAAACCATATACGTCTAAGACAAAATTTATTTCCCCTCTTGCTTTGTGTAGACTTGGGACAGCGTAACAAGCATGGCTGTTCTGATTAAAAATTTTGCCTAACGTGTTAAAAAGTGGGTATCTTACAATTAGCAATACGGTTGCTAAATATAGCCCTGTCAGCGTAATGAAAATGTTAAATGTTTGTAATGATGATAATAATAGTTTTTATTGTAATAATAATAATAATAATAATAATAATAATAATAATAATAATAATAATAATAATAGTAATATCGGTTTTACGTCCCAATAATTTTACGATTTTCGAAGATGCCGGGGTATCAGAATGTTGTCCCACATGAGTTCTTTAGTGAGCAAATAAATCTACCGACACGAGGCTGACGTATTTGACACCTTCAATTACAACCGGACTAAGCCGGGATCGAACCCGTCAACTTGAGTTCAGGTGGCCAGCGCTCTGCCACCTGAGGTATTCTGAATGGCTTCTTTTTAATGGCTTGTTTGTGTGTGATGGTTCCTTAATGAATTCAAAACGTGGTATTTCCCTCATTAAAATACTCATGAATGGTCTTATATTAAAAAAATAAATACTCCCTCCGTGAGCTTTATTGTTAGGGATCGGAAGTTTATGACCTGAAGAAATACAATATATGTAAGCAAATATGCTCTAAAACGACCTAAATATGGCCTAAAATGGTAAAATATGACACAAGCATCTTAGGGATAGGTAGCAAGTATTAGATGATTACTAACATTAAACCTGCCAAATGTGATTAGCAATAATACAGCCGACACATTTAATCATGCGAACTGACAGAGCTGCAGTAGGTACGTTAAAACTGTATACATTCCTTCATCGTCAGAGCCCTGCAACGCAGTTCCCGTTCTGATTCCCGTAAATGAAACCCAAGAACGAAGTATCAGCATGCTTTTTGGTATCTTTCAGCGTACGTCCGTACAGTATCTCTTTCTTGGAATCATGTCTTCTAAACCTGCTGCCTATCTGTTTCGTGAAAAGAAATACAAATACATCTACAACAGTATTTGCAAGTCCTGTGTTTGAAACTCGACGCAGATAACATGTACCTTGTTAAAAACTTCGTCTCAAAGATGCTTAAAATATACACTGCCTGACAAGAAGTGTTAAGCACACAGAAGGAGTGGTTGAAAGTTAATGAATCTACATAATGCTGAACTAGTTGGCTGAATGGTCAGGGTACTGGCCTTCGGTTCAGAGGGTCCCGGGTTCGATTCCCGGCAGGGTCGGGAATTTTAACCATCATTGGTTAATTTCTCTGGCACGGGGTCTGGGTCATCATTTCATCCTCATCACGACGCGCAGGTCGTCTACGGGTGTCAAATCAAAAGAGCCGCACCTGGCGAGCCGAACATGTCCTCGGACACTCCCGGCACTAAAAGCCATACGCCATTTCTTTCTACCATGTACCTTTATTGAACTGATTACAATAAGGGATGAAAGAGACAAGGCCATTGGCAGTTACAGGTGGAATGTCGCCGCCAGGTCAGTAGGGTATCACACACACACACTCTCCCCCCCCCCACCTTCCTGGCCGCAATGCGTTGCCGTATGCGGTTCGGAATGGTGTCAAACAGCCTTTGGATCCTGGACGACAGTAAAAGAGTCCATAAGTATCAAGAAAGAAAAGAAAGCATTTGGGTCCTCTCCTGAGGCAAATTCGTCCACAGTTGTTGCAGCTGTCCTTCCAGATTCCGCCGGTTGGTACTGGGACGGAGTCCCCTTCCAATGTCATCCCACACGTGTTCAATAGTGGAGAGGTTCGGAGATCTTTGTGGGCATGGGAGGACCTTTACATGCTCTAGGCAGTCCATAGACACACGTGCTATGTGTGGACGTGTATTATCCTGCTGGAACACTGTCCTAAAGTGCTGTACCATAAGAGATGGGACGTGCGGTCGCAGAAATGTCTGTGACGTATCGCTGTGTCGTCGAAGGGTGCCGAAGCACTATTAGGGGTGACCTGAATGAACATCCTATGGATCCCCACACCATGATGCCAGGGATTATACGTCTGTATGTCTTTCCACAATATAGGCAGGATCTGCCCTCTGCCCCCGATGCCACCAAAATCCCCACACGATGGTCATCAGAGGTTATGGAGAATCGGGACTCATCACTGAACATGATGCGACGCAAGTCGTCCTCTGCCCATGCCTCTCAGGAAAGACACTACTCCAAACGCAGGCGTTGGTGTTCTGGTGTCAATGGCAACCGACGCATGGGGCGGCAGGACCCCAATCCGGCGGATGCGAGTCATTGAGATACTGTCCGGGAACTCACAGGATGTTGTAGAGTCACCAGTACATGTTCGCTGATGGCGGGTGCCGAAGTTATGGGATCCCGCAATGCTTGGCGCACGATACAACGGTCCTCCCTCGGGGTGGTGTTTCTTGGTCGACCCGAACCTGCACAATGTGATTGGGTGCCTTCATGTACCCATTGGGTCCAACATCGGGCCACTGTGAGGTCTGAATGGTCCACATCACATGCCTGGCAATTGCACGATACGACCAACCAGCCTCATACAGTCACACAATGCGGCCTCTGTCAAATGCTGTCGGTTGGTGGATAGGCTGGCTAACGCGTCTGCGAGGCATCGCTAGTGCTTCGCACTGCAAGTAGTCGTCTCTGCACATCTTGATTAAGTGTTTGACTCAAAAGCAGTTGACTGGTAACAACTTATCAACAACAGGACGGTGCCATCACGAATGCACTCTGATGCGCGTTGTACACATTACAGATCCTTGTAAATCTAATCATTTACTCACATATCAATGGTATGCATATATACCAAAATTGGATAATATTGGACCGATTCTTCTGGGTGTTTAATATTTGCCAGATAGTGTATATAAATAAGGCCTTAAGTTACTAAAATGAGCAAAATGTTACCAAAAGGATAGAAGTAGCCGGAATGTGAATTTATAAACAAGAAAAAAGCTTTAAGCGGGGCGAAGGATCCGTTATGCACACTTATTTTTCACATTTCGGGAAGAATGAGCTCAGGGAAGAAATACGCGTTTTCCTTGACGTCCGAACCTTATTTGTTAATGTAACTCTGTGTATAGCACTTCGTATTTTTACGCATATATTCATCTGAGATATTTATATTACTTCCGGAAAGCTGAATAGGCCTATATGTGGGTGATGAATTCAAGTTTGTGTTTAAATCTGAACGGAAAGACTCGGAAGTATTGGTAATAGGCCTCTGCAGTGAATGTATTGAAAGACATTGTCTCATAATGGAAATAAAATTTTACAATCTGGATCACAAAATGTTGTTTACTTTTTTCTTTGTATATTAGATTCGTTTCTACTACGAAGCAGAACAGGACGGACAAAGAGACCTGGAGTGACGTTCAATACCACCTCTGGCTGGTAGCCCTCTGCCGGTACGCCTCCACCTCGGCAGTTCACGTGTCCCTCCGTCTGCCTCCGTGGCGTAACGGTTAGCACTGTTAGGTGCCGTCCTCGGAAGCCTGGGTTCGGCTCCCTGCACTGCCAGATATTTAAGATTGTTGTGGGGACTGCTATGTGGTTAAAAAGGTACATGCAGCTCAGCTTCATTGGGGGTGTGCATGAAAATAGCTCCTCCTTGGAACAAGGGCACGAATTTACATTTCACTCTGCAGGTGGCGTTTAATGTATGTCCAATTTAAGTCACGTGCAGATTTAGAAACACTGACGCGCAAAACCCATTTAAATTAGCCCGTGAAGTGATCTGATTGCATAACTTCAGCAGCTAATAAAATGATAAAGGTGCGAGATATCGATTTATTTTCAATTCTTTTTATCAGTATGTCCAACCCACTAGCGCTCATATGCCTGGCTCACGTTGTTTCCGATCACCCTGCATATTGCTTCTTGTTTGATGTATATGTTATCTTGGATACAAATTATTATTGTTATTATTATTATTATTATTATTATTATTATTATTATTATTATTATTATTATTATTATTATTATTATTATTTACAATTTGCTTTACGTCGCACCGACACAGATAGGTCTTATGGCAACGACGGGATAGGAAAAGGCTAGGGGTGAGAAGGAAGCCACCGTAGCCTTAATTGAGGTACAGCCCCAACATTTGCCTGGTGTGAAAAGAGGAAACCGCGGAAAACTATCTTCAGGCTGCCGACAGTGGGGTTCAAACCCACTGCCTCTCACAGCTGCGTGACCCTAACCGCACGGTCACTTGCTCGTTTTTTTCTCTGGTTTACAATAAAGTGAAAGCACCCCTATTATAGCAAACCTATACCAATTACTTTTAATATAGGTATTACTAATAATTGTTTAATAACGAACGAATTTCAAATGTAATTTAACGTTAATTTAAGTATGATGTAACTAAAACTATTTCTAACGTACATATATTTTTAAATCTTCA
Source organism: Anabrus simplex (assembly GCF_040414725.1). Lineage (NCBI taxonomy): Eukaryota > Metazoa > Arthropoda > Insecta > Orthoptera > Tettigoniidae > Anabrus > Anabrus simplex. The sequence continues at coordinate 349,427,810 of NC_090267.1, read as the reverse complement.
GACTGAAGGCGGCTGGATCCACAAACTGTACCATCAATTTTCCTGTGGTTATAGGTAAATCGAAAAAACCTATGGTGTCGCCAACATGAGATATACTAGGCTTGATGACGAATGCGGTAGTTCGCTATTGCTTTCCTCACTGGACCAGAACGTGTTGTTGCAGCACAGCTAACCGTATGGGAAGTAATTTTCATAACACTCAGACGAGCTAGTCGTGCTCCGAATGTCACTACTCAGCATCACACATACCTCAGCAGCGTCCTTACTGTCACAGCCATAAATAGTACTGGGACCTCGGTGGAAGCTACATTTTAAAAAGCCAGGTTGTAAGTCCTTTCTTTCTTTCTTTCTTTCTTTCTTTCTTTCTTTCTTTCTTTCTTTCTTTCTCTGTTTACCCTCCACCTCTACCGCCTCAAGGGCAGTATCCTGGAGCGCGAGATGTTGGGTCGGGGATACAACTGGGGAGAATGACTAGTATCTCGTCCAGGCGGCCTCACCTGCTATGCTGAACAGGGGCCTTTTGGGGGGGGATGGGAAGATTGGAAGGAATAGACAAGAAAGAGGGAAGGAAGCTGTCGTGGCCTTAAGATAGGTACCATCCCGGCATTTGCCTAGAGGAAAAGTGGGAAACCATGGAAAGCTACTTCGAGGATGGATGAGGAGGGAATCGAACCCCCTCTACTCAGTTGAACTCCCGAGGCTGAGTGAACCACGTTCCAGCCCTCGTACCACTTTTCAAATTTCGTGGCAGAGCCGGGAATCGAACCCGGGCCTCCGGGGGGTGGCAGCTTATCACACTAACCACTACACCACAGAGGCGCACTCTTCATATAGTTAATAGGGGTTGTAGCAAGGATGTAAATGACAGCGCGTATCAGTCTGTGGTAAGAATCCAATTGGAGTATGGGATCCACATCAAGATTACTTGATACGTGAACACGAAGAGATCAAAAGGAAAGCAGCACTATTTGTTCAGAGTGATTTCTGACAAAAGAAAAGCGTTAAGAAAATGTTGCAAACTTTGGGCTGGAAAGACTTGGGAGAAAGGAGACGAACGGCTCGACTAAGCGGTAATGCCGGGCTGAATGGCTCAGACGGTTACGGCGCTGGCCTTCTAACCCCATCTTGGCAGGTTCGATCCTGGCTCAGTCCGGTTGAATTTGATGGTACTCAAATACGTCAGCCCCGTGTCGGTAGATTTACTGGCACGTAAAATAACTACTTCGGGACAAAATTCTGGCAGCTGGGCGTCTCCGAAAACCGTCCAGAAAGTTGTTAGTGGGACGTAAAAACATTATTATTATTATTATTATTATTATTATTATTATTATTATTATTATTATTATTATTATTAAGCGGTATGTCCCGAACTGCCGGTGGAGAGATGGCGTGGAATGACAGTAGTAGAGGAATAAGCTTGAGCGGAGCTTTTATAGGCAGGAAAGGTACGAAGATAACATACGAATTCAAGAGGGAAAATCGGGGCAAATATTAATTCATAAAAGAAGGAATTAGGATTGGAATAATTTGTCAAGGTAAATATCCAAGTTATTTAAAATCATTTACTAAAATAGTTGTTAAACCATTGATAGGGAATCCGCCAACTGGGCAACAGTCTTAAATGTAGATCAATGATGATTGATTGGTTGATTGATTGATTGATTGATTCATTCATTGATTACCAAAAGAGAGACGAAAAAGATACTACATCCATAAAGAAATAGCAACAGGTGATATTAGAACAAATTAAAAACAAAATTGAGATAAACTTAATAAAATTAGGAATTCAACTTCTAATGGAAAGGCTCAAGCTGTTAGTTGTACAGGAGATAGAAACAAACAAGAACTAAACAACTAAAAAGTAAGAAGTTAAACATTAAAATACTGCACAACTATGATAGCAATTTACCTGCTTACACTAGAAGTGCTTAATGAACGCGCGTACCTTAAGGCGGAAGTAGTCGCTGAGGAACTGTGGAGACGTGAATCCAAGAAATAGTGTCAACTTCTCCAAAAAAGAATATACACCTGTCAATCGATAGTTGTTCGACAAAAGAGTCCTCACATCTTCAGAGTGGTGAGATGTTATCAGAATGACTGCGAATAGAATATCTGTACGAGTTCTTCCAGGCAGAACCCAGGACGACTTCCGTTGTAAACATTGCAACGAATTTGAAACCCTTGCGCATCTTGTCGGCATAGAAAAATTCCAAGCAACTCTGTTTTCACTCAGTCCGGAAGATGATACAAAATGGATAAAAGGAATCTGGTTTGGAGGTACATGAGGACGTTCATTGTCTCGCTAAAGGAGGTTGTGTGCGTCGACTGGACATCATTGCAGTTGACAGAAAGAAAGGATATGCTGTTGTAATTGATCCGACAGTTAGGTTCGAGGATAACGTTGAGCAGCCACGTAGAATTAATCTAGAGAAGAAAAGTATATACGAGTCAACAGTTCCCTATCTTAAGGTGGGGGTGGTGATTATTGTTTTAAGAGGAAGTACAACTAGGCAACCATCCTCTATTAACAATAACCAGAGAGACGAAATTGAAGGGATCAGACACTTCGAAAGCTGAAGGTATCGGCCAAAGAAAGACAAGGGCCACGGAGGGCGTGAACATGAAAGACTCTAATTCTGTAATACCGTCGGGGTCTGAAAAGAACGAGATTACGTCGGATAGGATAGATGAAAGTGAGGAGCCTGGCACAAGTAAGTGGAAGCAATGCCTGGACTTGGCTAAAGGCTTCGTGGTCTCCAACCCACGCTCCCAAGTTCAGAGCCCGTTGGTCACCTTCTAGTCGCCTCCTACGACAGGCAGGGGATACCGTTGGTGTTATTCTACGACCCCCATCCACAGGGGGAAAACTGTTTTTCAGTGGGAATATCGAACTTGTGGGATTAATGATAGGTTAGAGAGGAACTATTCCGAAATGTTTAGTGGATACTTTTATACTGTTCAAAATAAATGAGGAGTGGCTGTGCTATTTCCGCCCTAGGAAAGTTGTGGAAAAACTACTGCAATGCATGTGGACGGAATACTATTATTTTTGAAGTGGAAATATCACCTTTTGAACAGACATAACTTAAATTTAATTATAACTACATTAAGTTCAATATCATTTATGCGAGACCACTTATGCCAACATAAGCGAGGAATTACCACTACAATTAGTGCTGAAATGTATAGTTTGAATTTATGTAACTTATTATCCTGCTTTATCGACTGGTAACATTTGGTCAGAGTGTCTGACTCGTTGGCTGAATGGTCGGCGTACTGGCTTTAAAGGGTCCCGGGTTCGATTCCCGGCCGTGTCGGGGATTTTAACCTTCATTGGTTAATTCCAATGCCCCGGGGACTGGGTGTTTGTGCTGTTCCCAACATCCCTGCAACTCACACTCCACACATAACACTATCCTCCACCACAATGACACGCAGTTATCTACACATGGCAGATGCCGCCCACCCTCATCGGAGGGTCTGCCTTACAAGGGCTGCACCCGGCTAGAAATAGCCACACGAAATTATTATTATTATTATTATTATTATTATTATTATTATTATTATTATTATTATTATTATTATTATTATCTGGTGATGAGAGGAAGTTGAATAAAGTCTCCCTAACCGGACTTACACAAGTCTATTGAAACTGGTAAGAACAATGTCGATGTAATGGAGTTTGGTGACATTACGGATGCAACTCTGGAGCAAAGACGGAAAGTGAAACTTCATGCTGGATGCGAATAGTATCATCAGCGAACCTTAAGATTAAAAAACAAAAACAAATACTAATCCTTTCCTGTGAGGATATCATGAACAGTACAGTCTGAACTACTTCCGATGAGAACACGGCACCTAATTACAACGAAGAATACGGTACTAACTGTAGTTTTATGAGTGGAAGTAATAATGGCCATTAATGTACCGCCATATCGGATAGCAAGAAGTAGAGTTCTTAATCAAGAATTCCCCTTTTATTTCTGTCTCATGCATGCAGTGGGAGATTTTATATGCGAATTCTTGGACACGCTGTGTGATGATGTTATTTTGCGCTTGAGTGACCGTATGCCTCTGTTACTGGGCAGGCGTACCAACTAAGACAATAACATGTCTAATCCTAGCTTTTAATGTTCCCTAACTCGCAGTGAAGAGTGTGCTGCCCATCTTATTGTCTCCTGTTGACTCTGTGATAGACGGTATTAGTGGCGAACCCGTTATCTTAAGCACCTCCATTACACGGTAGTAACCATGCTTTATGGAATTCTGTGAGCTGCTGTTGTTGTGGGCCCATCTTCAACCTGGTACCTCCCAACGCATTAATGTGGTACATTCTAATCTTGATTGATATCCGCAGGATGATCGAGGACATGGCTGTGGTGGTGTTCTCGTAAGTTGATAATAATAATAATAATAATAATAATAATAATAATAATAATAATAATAATAATAATAATAATAATAATAATGTTGTATGTTGGGTATTCAGCCCGAAGACTGGTTGGATCCTCAACATGTCCACCATTAGCTGTCATAGATAGCCTAGGTGTGACTGAAGACGCGTACTAGGGAAATGAAGAGTGAGGTACTTTCCCCGTTGCTTTCCTCACTGAGCCAGAAGTTGCTATTGCATTCCAGTTTGCCAAGCCCACTGAAATACATGCACCAACCGACCCTATGAGCGACATTTTCACACCATTCATAACAGGGACTGGCTTCATAAGGAATGGCATTACTGGAATCACTCATACGTCAGCCACTTTCATTTTGTCAAAGCCAAGGATAAGACTGAGACAGGTCAATGAAAGTAACAAATTTATTCTAGTCCATACCAGAAGACATAGTGCATTGTGAATACTACATCCTGCCAGCAAAGGCAAAATATTATTATTATTATTATTATTATTATTATTATTATTATTATTATTATTATTATTATTAATAATAATAATAATAATAATAATAATAATAATAATAATAATACAGAGAGAAGCACTGTACGCAGCAGAATGCCTTGCAATGAACAGAAAAGGTCTGATGGAGAAGCTAGAAGCTAAAGAAAGAAAAATCCTGAGAAAGATTCTTGTCCAATCAAAGAAAATGGTGAGTACAGGAGACGACAAACAGCGATCTGTACCAGCATATGACCGACCTCGATAGCTGCAGTCGCTTAAGTGCGGCCAGTATCCAGTAATCGGGAGATAGTGGGTTCGAGCCCCAATGTCGGCAGCCCTGAAGATGGTTTTCCGCGGTTTCCCATTTTCACACCAGGCAAATGCCGGGGCTGTACCTTAATTAAGGCCACGGCCGCTTCCTTCCACTTCCTAGACCTTTCCTATCCTATCCTCGCCATAAGACATATCTGTGTCGGCGCGACGCAAAAAAACAAAACAAAAAAACATATGGAGAGGATAACGGACACGATTCGGAAAAGGAGGATTAATTTCTATGGACATATAGCACGCAGGAGCACACAGAGACAGACTAATAGGATCTTTTCCTACTTAACAAGAAAACTAAGGGACCCTGGTTTATCGAAGTTGAAAAAGACCTTCAAGAAATAGGAATCACACTCGAAGACATCCAGAAACGTGCTCCTCTCCAGAAAAAGCTCTAGGGTTACAAGAGGTTCCTAGAAAGACCAAAGTTGAAAACAGGCAAGAAGTGGACTGATGAAGGAAAGGAGGCTCACAGAACGAGAATGCGTGAGTACTGGGGAAGAATTAAAGCTCAAGGATGCAAACGGTTGAAATAACGTGGTTCACGTCAGGCCGAAACGAAGAAAGAAAAAAGAGAGTACAGAGAGAGTTGGCTGTGGGGTTAGGGGCGCACAGCTGTAAGCTTGCATCCGGGAGATAGTTGGTTCGAAACCCACTGCCGGCAGCCCTGAAGATGGTTTTCCGTGGTTTCCTCATTTTTACACCAGGAAAATGCTGGGCATGTACCTTATTCAAGGTCACGGCCGCTTCATTCCTAGCCCTCTCCTCTCCTATCGTCGCAATAAGACCTATCTGCGTCGGTGCAACGTGCGCCTAAAGCAAATTGTAAAAAAAAGTAACATAGCCTCAACTACTGTGTACAGATATTGTGGTTTGACACTACCTAGGCCGCCGCGTTTCAATTTCGACGTTCCGGTTTATAACAGATGGCAGAAAAATGGATCTGTGTTGAGCGATCTATGGCCAGTTTTTAATTTTATCAGGTAAACATCAGATGTGTCACCAAAGCGCTTTTACATGCCAAGTCGCATGACGGATGTACGGAATGGACTCTCTTCCACCTTTCAAGAATCCAACTAGCTCTGCCGGGTTTTAACCCGCAATCTCGGGATCCGGGTGCCAGCACTCTTCCACCCCGGGCATTTACCACCGGGCGAGTTGGCTGTGCGCGTAGAGGTGCGCGGCTGTGAGCTTGCATCCGCCGGGAGATAGTGGGTTCGAACCCCACTGTCGGCAACCCTGAAGATGGTTTTCCGTGGTTTCCCATTTTCACACTAGGCAAATGCTGGGGCTGTACCTTAATTAAGGCCACGGCCACTTCCAACTCCTAGGTCTTTCCTATCCCATCGTCACCATAAGATCTATCTGTGTCGGTGCGACGTAAAGCCCCTAGCAAAAAAAAAAAAAAAAAAAAAGGTTTTCACTGGTACGAAGTACTGTATAGTACCTCATCTTCTTCAGTAGCCGAGATCGGTCTCAAAATTTTTGCAGCCATCAATTTCTCCATTCCTTGTATTACATCTCCGTGTCAACCAGTTACAGATGCGAACTGTGTAACATTTTTTACTGAAGAACAGATATTTCATGTTTGACATGTGTCGTGCGATTATTGTTGCCCTATACTAACTTTTCTTGGCACATGATCATTTCATGTTGCCAATTGTTGCTCCCGTAATTCATTAGAATTAGTTCTAAAGTATGTTGGGCTAAATTACAATTCAGCAACGAATATGAGCATAAAATGATGCGCAGTAAGTTACGAGTACCTTGTAGGCTATATCCATGAACATGAAAACTCTGATATGTCGGCGTATTCTATTTTCGTGTGTGAGTTTTTGGCTGTAGTCCTCCTCAACGATGCTGAACCATGGACCTTAGGAGCTTCAAATTTCAGAAAGATAACCTCGTTTGAGTTCGGCTCCGTGACTAAATTGTTAGTGTGCTGGCCTTTGGTAGCAGGAGTCCCGGGTTCGATTCCAGGCAGGATCTTGCATTTTAACCAGAATTGGTTAATTCTGCTGGCACGGGGGCTAGGTGTATGTGTCGTATACATCATCATCTCATCCTCAAAACGACGCGCAGGTCGCCTACGGGAGCCAAGCCAAATAGTTGCTTTTGGCGAGCCGAACTTGTTCTCGGACACTCCCGGTACAAAAAGCTATACGCCATTTCCATTTCATTTTACCTCGTTTGAGATGTGGTACTGGAGAAGGATACTTTTCAGCCTTTGGACAGCATTTCGGACCGTTGAATCTATCCTCAAGGAGCTGAGCACCTGTGTCAGCCTATCGGCAGTTTGCCAACAAAAAATTTCCGAATTCTTTAGATATATCGTGTGACGTGGGGAAGGTAATCTCGAAAAAACAAACAGACAATTCTAAGAAATGTCTATGGGATGAGGGAAAGTAGATGAGCTCCTGCACATTAGATTGCAAAACACATGCAACCAGACATTCGTCACATACTGTATGCTACTCATATAGTGAAGAGCGCGAGGGATGAAAACTTATTCAGAGAAATGTTCTTGGAGATCACGATCCTCAGAATTTAGGGAACAATGTTGCGAAGAAGAAGAAGAAGAAGAAGAAGAAGAGTATGGAAACTCTTTCTCCCGTGGCGAGTATAGACCTCGACCTGCCAAGCGTATGCTACCCAGCCGGGTGGCTTCCATGGAAGTGTCACGCAGTCAGCATATCATCATCCTTGGCCTATTGCCTGTTTTCTGCAGCTGGGTCCACTGCGTCTCCTATCATACAGTTCGTCGTTTGGTCTGACGAGGCTGAGACGGCAATTGTAAATTGTCTGCCCAGGTAGAAAAACATGGCGTAAATTCCTTCTCTTTACATGAGAGGGCGAACATACTTCCCACTTATCCATTTACAAATACGCCACTGTAACAATATTGTTCTTTCAATTTACTGAATTAGGACCATCTGTAACTGGTCTACGTGTATAATTTTGCACAAATTATTGGTAAGGTTAAAACATGGTTAAACATGGTTCAAATATTGGTCAACAGCAGTTAGAAATATATGGTCATAGAAATTAAAGTGTGTTTAAAACAGTCTTCTTCAAACAAACAACTTTTAAAAGCTCATGTTATGCTGTTCTTGCCGAAGTGCAAGGTATTTTATTTTGTAAGTGTTCTTTGCGCTAAACAGATGCATTCCTTTTGTCCGGACTTAATAGCGACAAGCAGGTGTTGCTCTGGTGCTTATTTGTTTAAAAAATTTACTATTAGTTTTACTGGCCTGGTACAAATATCCTCCACTTCTTTACGCTTTAATTAGTTGCTTATCTCTTGTCGGTTCAAGATTATTATTCATTAGGCTTCTCATGTGTAATTTCGATGATTTGTTCTACAGTTACACAATTTCTGTTCATTTTAAAGAGATGCATTATTTTCTAGTAAGTTACACCATCAACTTTGTGCTCCACTACTCATCATCTTGTGGAATACTAAATTTTTATCCACCGATGATGTGTAACTCTTTACCCTTTTCAATCAGCATAGATTCGACGTGATCCCATGTCCGTTTCGACTGAATGCGTTAACACACACTGAGTGATCTACGGTGTATACCGCCCGTCACGACGACATTTCCTCGGACGACTAAGTACCTGGTATCATGTGAGATTCACTCAATGGTGGATTTGAAAATACAGTGTCCTATACAAACTGGGGGAAATTTACAAAAAAACTATAAACAGACCTCTTGGAGGTAATTTACATCACTCCGGCTGAGTGAACTCTCTGTTCCAGCCCTCAATACTGAAATTCACCGGGCAAGTTTGCCGAGTGCTTAGAGGTGCTCAGCTTTGGCCTTGTATCTGGGAGGTAGTGGGCTCGATTCCCACTGTCGGCAGCCTTAAAGATCGTTTTCAGTGGTTTCCCATTTTCACACCAGGCAAATGCTAGGGCCATACCTAAAATTAAGGCCACGACCGCTTACTTTCCACTCCTTAGCCTTCCCTATCCCATCATCGCCATAAGACCTATCTGTGTCAGTGCCACGTAAAGCAAATTGTAAAGTACTGCGTTAAAATACCTGGACTTGGTGATAATCGAACCGGGGCCTCCGGGTAAGACTTGTTATTCCGACATCACATGGGAACACATGGGGAAACAACATTCTTAGGGTTTACGATGTCTTTCTTTATTAATTCGTTTACCCTTCCGGGTTGGTTTCTCCCTCGGACCCAGCGAGGGATCCCACCTCTACCGCCTCAAAGGCAGTGTCGTAGAGTGTGAGACTTTGGGTCGGGGAATACACCTGGGGAGGAGGACAAGTACATCTCAGGTGGCCTCATTTGCTATTCTGAACAGGGGCCTCGTGGAGGATAGACAAGGAAGAAGGCCGTGGTCTTAAGTTAGGTACCATCCCGGCATTTGCCTGGACGTGAAGTGGTAAATCACGGAAAATCACTTCGAGGATGGCTGAGGTGGGAATCGAACCCTCTGTACTCAGTTGACCTCCCGAGGCTGAGTGGACCCCATTCCAATCCACGTACCACTTTTCAAATTTTGTGGCAGAGCCGAGAATCAAACCCGGGCCTCCGGGGGGTGGCAGCCAATCACACTAACCACAGTGGCGGACGATATCAATGGGATTCAAAGTTAAGGATCTCCAAAGTTTGAAGTTTCTCAGTCATACCAAAAGGGCATGATTTAAACGCGTTCGTCGACGTAGGTGGGTTATATTATGTTTTGATCGCTTCATCCCCGACGAAAAGGAATGTTCAGAATTGTGAAGTATTCCTTTCGTAGTAACAAGTCAAAGAAGGGCGATATCTCTTTCTCAGTCTACAGACAACCAAACACTCTTCAAGTGATGTCGTGTCATGCGTGTGAGCTTATAATTTTCCTTTAATGTCTTCCAAGAATGTTTATCCAAACACTCATCTCAGCCGCGAAAAAGAAAAGGATTCTCGTCACGAATGCTATAGTGACGTCGATAGAGTAGCTTAGGTACTGAAATTTTAATTACTTTTTGAATTTAATCTGCCTATTGAAAGAATAATTATTTCCTTCTGTGAGATTTAAACAATGTGTCTGGCTTCTAAGTGACACCTGATTCATTGGCACTTGTTACCGACATCTGCGCTCATCGTCAAGGCGTTGGTCTTACTACCTGTCGCGCTGTATTCTCGGAACGGTGGAAAACGGGACGGCCTCTTTGATCAGCACCAAGTGGCTGTTATTTGAAGGAACTTGCACGATACCTTCTAAGTACCAAGCGAGTTGGCTGTGTGGTCAGGGTGTGCAGTTGTGAACTTGTATTGGGGAGATACTGGGTTCGAACTTCACTGTCGGTAGCCCTGAAGATGGTTTTCCATGGTTTTACATTTTCACTCCAGGAAAATGCCGAAGATGTACGTTAATTAAGGCCACGACCACTTCTTTCCTACTCCTAGCCCTTTCCTACCCCATCGGTGTCGGTGCGACGTAAAGCAACTTGTTAAAAAAAATCTAGTGCACGAAGTTCAGTGTTGTGAAGTCTGGGAGACAGTATTGTTTATAAAAGTTCTGATGGAGGATCGCAGTGTTTTATCAACTAAAGCCCCAACATACATATTCATTATTTGTGATGTAAATAAATTCAGGTAGCTCAATCGTACGGGTATCAATGTTTCGCCCCAGAGCGGGTTGGGCTCATCAGTTTGAACCTCATCTCTCCAAGATACTGGCTGGCTAGTACACCGTTGTGACACCACATTTCGTCTTTAACTTTCATTCCATACAATCATATTAACGTTGCCAATAGAGAATACGGCAGTGAGGTATGGGTGCTGACTGTGTTTATGAAGAAGAAACTGAGTGTTGGCCTAGTGAAAGATGGAGAAATATGGAGGATTAGAACCAATGAAGAACTATTTATTTATTCGTGTCAGTAGCACAATATAGATTACAGATTGCAAATTATATAAAATATTAAACAGTTATTTACAAAATATCGGCCCAGAATTTGGCCACGTTAACAGCACTGATCAAGTTCTGAGCATTTAACAGGGCATAGAGGGCAATTAATAAGGTGCCTTGTTGTTTGTACCACGCCGCATTGACGTAGGGTCTGATCCCCCTTCAGGAGGCCCCATTTCTTCATATTGTCCTTTGATCTTCCAATGCCTGCTCTTAGGCTGTTCGCTGCCTTCCATATAGTCCAGGTTTCTTCATGACCAAGGGGAAGCCTTTCCTCCAATTTCAAGCGTTCTGGATGAAAAGGGATCTTCTGATTCCAGAGTAGAAGTTTGGTCTTCCTTGCATCTGCGCTAGAGGGGGATGAGGAGTGCATAAAACTGTTCCTGGACTTCAATCGAGTGGGTGGTAGTTTGTGTCCATGTAGGGGGTGGGCTGAGCTGGTAGAAGCCCTTAACCTCTCCACATTTGCAGCTACTTCGCGTCTGATCTCAGGAGGGGCTATTCCTGCAAGGGAGTACAGTTTGTCTGTTGGTGTTGGTTTCAGACATCCTGTAATATGTCTGCATGTTTCATTCAGGGCGACATCGACCTTTCTGGCATGTGTAGATTAATACCAAACGGGACTGGCATACTCCCCTGCTGAATAACAAAGTGCTAAGGCTGTTGTCCTTACCGTATGATGGTGAGCACTAAGAACTAAGAGTCCTTGACAGGGTAGCCTCAGTCAACAAGGGAAGAATAAGATGATTAGGGCATATACAGTGGATGTTAGAAGACATGTACCCAAAGGAGACTCTAGCAGGACATCCTGGTGGCAGAAAAAAGAGAGGTCGACCCCGTGTGAGATGGAGCGGACTTGAGAGCTATTGGAGAGAGGAGATGGCGTAGATGTGTAGAAGATCGAGTCTATTGGAAATCTGTGATCAAGGAGGCCAAGGTTCTCAAGAGGATTGTAGCGACATGGAATAAGTAAGTTGGGGTGTGGCGGGCCTCCTACAGGGTGACGTCCTTTCTCAGGCCAGGAGATGTATTGGTGTGATTAAAGGTGCGGTGAAGGGAGGTGAGGGAGTGGCTTTGGCCTATAATCGTAAAAGGAGCTGGTAATAATAATTTCGTGTGGCTATTTCTAGCCGAGTGCAGCCCTTGTAAGGCAGACCCTCCGATGAGGGTGGGCGGCATCTGCCATTTGTAGGTAACTGCGTGTTATTGTGGTGTAGGATAGTGTTATGTGTGGTGTGTGAGTTGCAGGGATGTTGAGGACAGCACAAACACCCAGCCCCCGGGCCATTGGAATTAACCAATTAAGGTTAAAATCCCCGACCCGGCCGGGAATCGAACCCGGGACCCTCTGAACCGAAGGCCAGTACGCTTACCATTCAGCCAACGAGTCGGACATAAAGGAGCTGGTGAAAATGGAGAAACCACAGAAAACCATTCTCATGGCAGATGACGGTGGGATATAAACCATTCTTCCACGGCATCAGAAACCACTTGATTGGGCGAGAAATATTTACTCTTCAGCAGACCTAAGACATGGCTGTCTCAAGGGGGAGAGATATTGGCTGTAAGGCAGGTGATACATAAGACTCCAGCGAAAACAACTCCACAATGTTGCACTGGCAGCGCGTTGACGTGCGTTATTCTGGGGCACTTCAGGACAGTTCCCCGGTCAAAGCACGTACTTTGCACAAGACCTGAATCACACCACGGTGTGTTCGTTTGGACCCACCTATTAAATACGAATGTTGCTTCAACTTTTTCTTCTACTTAGCGGACGCGAGTCGCAGACTGATCACGTTCTGAGCTGTTGCTACAAACACCTATCTATGCAGTGCTGCCATCTCTTGTATCCCTTTAGTTATTTACGGAGTTACCAGCTATGTCTATGTTGTAATTGAACAGCCCTTATCATTATCATCATTATCATTTAACCGCTTTCTGAAAGCTTCTAAGTGTCACCACCACCACCACCACCACCACCACCGACATTTACTTGCTGGCGAATTGTGACCATCTAACAGCTAATGTTACCGGGCGAGTTGGCCGTGCGTGTAGAGGCGCGCGGCTGTGAGCTTGCATCCGGGAGATAGTAGGTTCGAATCCCACTATCGGCAGCCCTGAAAATGGTTTTCCGTGGTTTCCCATTTTCACACCAGGCAAATGCTGGGGCTGTACCTTAATTAAGGCCACGGCCGCTTCCTTCCAACTCCTAGGTCTTTCCTATCCCATCGTCGCCATAAGACCTATCTGTGTCGGTGCGACGTAAAGCCCCTAGCAAAAAAAAAAAAAAAAAAAAAAAAAAACAGCTAATGTTAAGTTTCAATGGCATAATAATGATAATTTTGTGTGGGTATTGCGAACATGGTGGAGCACTTGTAAGGCCTAGATCTACAGTTATAAGATAAGGCATACCCTCCGATGAAGGTGAGCGACATCTAGCATGTATATGAATATGTTTTATTGTGGTGGAGGATATTCTTGTGTGTGGTGTCAGCACAAACACCCAGTACCCGATCCAAGGGAATTAACCATTTAAGATTAAAATTCCCCACCCGGCCGGGAATCGAAACTAGGTCCTCTGAACCGGAAGCCACTACTCTGACTATTTGAACAAGAAGTCAGATATTAATGGCATGACGTGCAGTCTAATTCCCGTAAGGGGAAGCAGTGGTACACCTCTTCTGGCTTGTGGGAAATGGGAATAAAATGGGAACATATAATACACGCATGAGTGGTCTGGTTGCCTTGCTTACTGGACCATGCTATTTTATATCATTTGTATAATTTAAATCACAAATATTCTTCTGTTTTCTTTCAGGTGAGTGGTGATGTATATAGCTGCTAATTCAGCCCAAACTTATCTGGTAAGACAGAGCCATTTATTTTATAATTATAAGGACAGTTAAAATATTGTACAACTTGGATAGATCGTTAGGGCTGATGAACTGATGTTTATACCCTTGAAACAAGTTAGCTTTATAATCAATCGTGAGAGAAGGACAGGGATGTAAGGGTGTGACAAAAACTCGTTACTGAAATATCTAAGGATGGCAAAACTGACAAGAACACGTTCAAATTCTCGATGCATGTGCTGCAGAGACTAAGCAGCTGCAAGCACCCGAGCCACGTGCTCTTCATTTGAGTCTCATCCACCAGGTTCTTCAAGTGTTCCCACACAAAATGTCAATTGAGGTGAGGTGGGAGAACGAGCGGGACATGCAAAGGGTCCTCCCCAACCAATCCATTGCTTGCCGAATCTCAGACGTCGTGAGGGAACTGAAGAGTTGCATAATCAATTATCAATTTCTGACCTATAGTTATTTAACAAAATATGTGTCTTTTGGTCTCTTCAATGATCACTGGAAATTTGAGCACTGATATTTTTACAACCTGTATTTAATTGCTACTTAGGCCACGATCCATTACGTGCCTTAAAAGTTGAATTTATTTATAACTAGCAGAAGTACCCGTTCTTCGTACGGGTTATCAGAAACTGGCTTTAGTTACTCATACTATCGGTGTGGCTGACTTCATTACATATTTATATCACTGGTGTATTTACTTAAGTACGTAGAAATTATTTGTCATGTTTGGAATTATAGTGCATCTTCTTCTACTTTTCTTCATGGGGGCCTCTAAATGTTAGTTTCTAATTAGCGTCGACCTCTAAGATCTTTTGATACCATGTTTTTCCATCATTCTCACCTAGATATACCTGCTCCCTTCACAAAGCTGCAGGTTTAGTGTAAGTATACTTCCGCTAGATAGTACCACAAATATAAATATTATTTAATGTATTTGTTTGATCCGACATTTCGTAACTATTACAAATGATCAAGGAAATACGCGATGCATAAAAGAAACTACTATAGTTATCGAACATTATAATTTTCAGTGCTGTCACTTATGTCGCATATCATACAATGAATCTGAGAATAAATGTTGAGAATTTTTTTCAAGTCAAGTCTTGACAGTTGTGTACAGTATATAGGTTGTTTTCATGGTTACAATGATCGTAAAAGTAGACCAAAATATCGGACCTAATAACATCAGTGATCCTACTACTCCATGATTTGATAGAAAATACTTTAAACTATAGGTAACAGACTCCGCAAAATGCTGAAACCTAAGCCAGTACGTAATAACGGAGGTCCATCGGCAACCGTTCGTCGCTGTACTACGGAGATCTCCGGGGCTATTATTTTTATACTTCACTCTCTTTCCATCCCCGCCCAAAGGAGTGATATGAGCGTCTTACACAACAGTTTGTTGTTTCCAGATAGTAAGTCATATGTGTATAAATTTTGGTTGGCAGCTATGCCCAAACGTACATGCATAATCTAGCTGGTGTAGAATCCTGGAGCTGACATTGCCATGGTTACGGCCGTTCGTTTCTTTATCCGATTCCTAGAGCAAGGGTAGTGTGCTTCCAATATCTCCATAACGGTTGGTTTTAGGGCCTTAAAACAGGGTTTTTTGGCCCGAAGGGTTTACCAAGTTTTGTTCTTTGCGTCAAGGGGCTTAAAATGAGCTTTGTCTCGTCCTTGTACGACAAATTCGGTTTCCCCTATATTAGCCTATTGTTTTAATAATTTTGTATCTCCCCCGTCCCCCCACCCCGAATTGTTTTGAAAATAAAATACAGCCCATGTTACTCACTGGCAATGTAGCTTTCTATAAGTGAAGTAATATTTAAAATCGGTTCAGTAGTTTTTGATTCTATACGTTAAAAACAAATATACAAATTTTCCTCTTTATAATATTAGTATAGAAGTATAGATTACATCCCTACATATACGGTTGCCGTCAGGAAGGGCATCCAGCCGTAAAACAGAGTCAAATCCCCATGTGCGACACAGTTTGCACCTGCAACCCCACAGGTGCGGTAAAGCGATAGAAGAAGACACTCATTTTAAAAATTCACCCGCTTTTTCAAATTCTTTTCACCCTTTAAGTGGATTTTCCAAAAAGAGTGTGTTCATTTTTAAAGGAGATTCCAAGTACCAATTTTAAAAATCTGTAACATGTTTGAGATATATGTATCCTCATATAAATAATAATTCAACCCCTTCCTCACTCCTCCCCCCCCCCCTTTAAGTGGATTTTCTGAAAACGAAAATTTGTGTTCTTTTATTTATAAAGGGGATTCCAAATATAAATTTTTATGTTTTTAACATGTTAGGATTTGTGATTTATTGTAAATAATTTCACTGCTGTAGAATCCTGGAGCTGACGTTGCCATGGTTACGGCAGTTCATTACTTTATCCGACTTCTAGAGCAGGGGTAGTGTGGTGCCAATATCTCCGTAACGGTTGGTTTTAGGGCCTTAAAACATGGTTTTCGGACCCGTAGGGCTTACCGAGTTTTGTTCTTAGCGTCAAGAGGATTAAATTGACCTTTGTTTCGTCCTTATACGACAAATTCGATATTTTGCCTATATTAGCCTATTATTTTCATATCCCCCCCCCCCCCGGTGCCCCCACCTCGAATTGTTTTGAAAATAAAACACAGCCCATGTTACTCACTCGCAATGTAGCTTTCTATAGGTGAAGTAATTTTTAAAATCGTTTCAGTAGTTTTTGAGTCTATTTGTTACAAACAAACAAATCTTTCCTCTTTATAATATTAGTATAGATGGAATAGAATATATCTTATTTTGACTTGCTGCGAACTATTTAACTTGGTAGGGCTTAAATTCATGATGATGATGATGATGATGATGCTTGTTGTGTAAAGAGGCCTAACATCTAAGGTCATCGGCCCGGGGCTTAAATTATGGTTGCTTAATCACATAAACCATTGTAGCTAAATTGTAGCGCTTTTAGCTGTCTTCTTCGGAGTTCCTGGTTCGCTGTGTCCGAATGTAAAACTTGACTCGCTTACATTTATGTTACATTCAATAAATGCATTCATAGGATTAAGCGATAATGGACAAACATTAGCATATGATGTACAGTATTTATGTTTTTTCTGTACTTTACCGAGCGAGTTGGCTTTGCGGTTAGGAGCGCGCAGCTGTGAGCTTGCATTTTGGAAATAGTGGGCTCGAACCGCACTCTAGGCAGCCCTGAACATGGTTTTCTGCGATTTCCCATTTTCACACCAGGCGAATGCTGGGGATGTACCTCAGTTAAGGCCACGGATGCTTCCTTCCCACTCCTAGCCCTTTCCTGTCCCACCGTTACCATAAGACCTGTCCGTGCGACGTAAAGCCAATTATAAAAAATAAATAAATCTGTACTTAATAATAATAATAATAATAATAATAATAATAATAATCGTAAAATATATCCCCTGTTATGCGTGAAATCGTAACACAAAAATAACCGTCATCATGTCCGTTTAATCGTCATCATCATCATCATCGCAGTAATAAGCAGCAAATCATGTTCTCTTTAGTGAGCGAAACCGAAACCGGCTGCTAGTATTCACACACTGTAAATCTCCACTTATTCCCATAATGATAGGCGTGGCGAGAGGGCTGACCTTCGAACTCGGAGAGCGAAGAGCTAAGGGCAAAGCGTCGTCGTAAAACAAGAGCGAAAGCCACCGGTGACAGTGATGAGTTATTTCATGAGATGCTTGGGACTAGCATATGGTTAAAGCAGGATATTCACCTAACCTGCATCTGAAAAGAACTGCACCACTTCAGATAACACTGTACACAAAAAAAGTTTGAATGTTTCCTTCACTTCGTGATCCAATTCTTACTAATTTACGGCTAAGAAAAATGAATATCACAGTTTTTATTAGTTCTAGTTTGTGTGATATTCAATACCTGAAATTATTTTATTTTAACGGATCGAGAGAAAACTATACATTTTAATTACATATGACCGAGCTCAATAGCTGCAGTCGTTTAAGTGCGGCCAGTACCTAGTATTCGGGAGATAGTGGGTTCGGATCCCCACTGTCGGCAGCCCTGAAGATGGTTTTCCGTGGTTTCCCATTTTCACACCAGGCAAATGCTGGGGCTGTACCTTAATTAAGGCCATGGCCGCTTCCTTCTCACTCCTAGGCCTTTCCTGTCCCACCGTCGCAATAAGACCTATCTGTGTCGTTGCGACGTAAAGCAACTAGAAAAAAAATATTACATATGCCAACAACATTGAGTCTATTTCAAACTTTTAAAATGACAGTAACATTCTAAGAGTTGTAAACTGATGGAAGAATACCTAGCAGGTGGTTGGGTCTGAAGTGAAGCATGTGGTGGCTTCGTGAGATCGCTGTCTTTTTGCTTGCCTCTTATAAGCGAGTTTCGGATCATCCCTACACAGAAACCAACAGTAATCCGCAAGCATTGCTTCATTCCGGCGGCCTTGATACTTTGTTCCATTACAGAAATACCCTCATGGAACCTTTCTCCGTGTTCATCACTGACAGCTCCACAACTAGGAGGGAAAAGTCTAGGTGGTAGTGGAGAAAATGAATTTTAAGAGACATGTTGCATTGGAGTTGATGGTATTTTCGCAGAAGAACTGTCACCAATTGAGTGTATTTATCATCTCTTGTGTTGCCTAAAAATCCATGAGTAAACTCCCTTGAAGACTTTCCAAGCTTCCTTTTCTTTTCCCTCCAAAACTTGTTCAAACGCAGGATCCTTTATAAGTCGATGCGTTTGTGGCATAACAAAAATGCATTCCTTAACTTTTGCATCACTTAATGTAGGAAATTTGTCTCTTAAGTACTTAAAGGCCTGTCCTTCTTGGTTCATACATTTGACAACATTTTACTTCAGACCGAGCTTTATATGTAGGGGTAGAAGAACATCTTTTGGGTCCACAAGAGGCTCAGCAACATCATTGTTCTCGCTTGAGTTTTGATTTCTTGTAGGCCAGTCTGCTTTAATGTAATGTCCCACATACATAAAAAGCAGCAGTATTTAGTGTACCCCAGTTGCATTCCTAAGAGTACAGCTATGGCTTTTAGATCCCCACAGATTTTCCACTTGTGTTCAGTGTACTTGATTGCGCCGAGGAGGGCTGTGCTGTGAGACCCTGACATCACGTTGGAGAAGATTCTATTGCTGTAATCTTGACCCTAGAAGTTCTGCATTATCCTGTGTTAATTGAAGGTCTCGAATGAGATCACTCAATTCCGCTTGACTAAGTCTGAGCGGTTTATCATCTTTTTCCTCAAAATCAGGGCCATGGGATGAGTAAGGTTTGTTGAATTCTTCTACTTCTACACTGTGTTCATTTTGTAATTCCATTTCATAATTTTGAGGTGGTGTAGGAACTGGTGAACTATCTGAATATAGATTAGGTCGAATAGGAGATCGAAGATTTGGATATTCAACGGTTCCTCTTTTCTTCATTGACAATCCTGACTTAACTGGTGGAGTCAAGCAGAAATATCGGTCACCTGTATGGTTTGTAGCCTCCCGCCAAACCATAGGCACAGCAAAAACCATTGATCGTTTTCTATTTTTGATGCATTCTCGTAGTAAACTGAACACGAGTTGCAACATAGATGTGGAGCCCATGACTCATCCCGGTCCCCTACCTTGGTACCAAAATAATGTTCATAGGCAGTCTTTACAAGAGGCGTCAGATTGCGTTTCTGTGACCAAAATGTTATTTCACCACAAATGTAACAACAACAACAACAACAAAAAATTACGGAATTTACAAATTTCCATGGCATGTTGATTTAGGCCGCCTCTGTGGTGTAGTGGTTAGCGTGATTAGCTGCCACCCCCGGAGGTCCGGGTTCGATTCCCGGCTCTGCCACGAAATTTGAAAAGTGGTACGAGGGCTGGAACGGGGTCCACTCAGCCTCGGGAGGTCAACTGAGTAGAGGTGGGTTCGATTCCCACCTCAGCCATCCTGGAAGTGGTTTTCCGTGGTTTCCCACTTCTCCTCCAGGCGAATGCCGGGATGGTACCTAACTTAAGGCCACGGCCGCTTCCTTCCCTCTCCCTTGCCTATCCCTTCCAATCTTCCCATCCTTCCACAAGGCCCCTGTTCAGCTTAGCAGGTGAGGCCGCCTGGGCGAGGTACTGGTCATACTCCCCAGTTGTATCCCCCGACCAAGAGTCTGAAGCTCCAGGACACTGCCCTTGAGGCGGTAGAGGTGGGATCCCTCGCTAAGTCCGAGGGAAAAACCGAACCTGGAGGGTAAACAGATGATGATGATGATGATGATGATGATGATGTTGATTTAACAAATTTTACATATTAAAAGCACTCCAGAACCAGAAATTCTGCACTAATTAAACCAGAAACTCACAGTCACAGCAACAGTACTTATGTTTATAAGCTACAAATAGCTTTAGCACGTTGTGTTTTGTCAGTTGACAGGTGCGCCAACTTCCAAAACAATTTTTCCCCGAAACTGAAAATGTAGACTCTAAACAAGTATATGACACTGTATCTCCGAAGCAAGAGCTAATCGGTCATTTTCATGGTGATTTTTGAATTCACCAGGTGGAAATGCGTAAGATAGGCTACATTTCGGCCCGAAACATTTTCATTGTTGTACAGTGCAATTGGCCGGCCCCTTGGTGTAGGGATAGCGTGCCTGCCTCTTACCCGGAGTCCGCGGGTTCGATTCCCGGTCAGGTCAGGGATTTTAACCTGAATCTGAGGGCTGGTTGGAGGTCCACTCAGCCTACGTGATTAAAATTGGGGAGCAATCTGACGGTAAGATAGCGGCCCCGGTCTAGAAAGCCAATAATAACGGCCGAGAGGATTCGTCGCGCTGACCACACGACACCTCGTAATCTGCAGGCCTCCGGGCTGAGCAGCGGTCGCTTGGTAGGCCAAGACCCTTCTAGCACTGTAGTGCCATGGGGTTTGGTTTGATTTCAACCAATTACACTGCTTTTTCCCCATGGCGCAACAGCTCCGAAGGACCATGGCCTACCCAGCGACCGCTGCTCAGCCCGAAGGCCTTCAGATTACGAGGTGTCCTGTGGTCAGCGCGACGAATCCTCTCGGTCGTTATTATTGGCTTTCTAGACCGGGGCCACTATCTCACCGTCAGATAGCTCCTCAATCCTAATCACGTAGGGTGAGTGGACCTCGAACCAGCCCTCAGGTCCAGGTAAAAATCCATGACCTGGCCGGGAATCGAACCCGGGGCCTCGGGGTAGGAGGCAAGCATGCTACCCCTACACTACGGGGGTGGCAATTGGTTGAAAAGGAACGTTAATTTTACTCCCACCTCAGCTGGACAACCGCATTTTTAAGGAAGCGCCGTCAACCCGAATTACCTAAATATAATTGTACTATTAAATATCGCACCTACATGGGAGGAGTGTGGGGGTAGGGACTATTATTTTAAAGAGTCAGAATATATATTATACAGGTTGCTTTACGTCGCACTGACACAGGTTGGTCTTATGGCGACGATGGGACAGGAAAGGGCTAGGGAAGGAAGCGGCCGTGGCGTTAAGGTACAGTCCCAGCATTTGACTGGTGTGAAAATGAGAAACCATCTTCATAGCTGCCGAAATTTACAACAAGAAGGTTATCTACCCTTTCTTGACGTTAAGGCGATTTGGAATCTGAAAAGCAAAAAAAATCTTGACATTTAAATATTAATTTCATTCTGCAAAATTAGAAATTTCTTACCTGTTAATTTATAGTTAAATGTCATAGGATATCTATCGTTGACGTGGAATTTAGCAGCAACCTTCAAAATATCGGGTGTCCAGGCTGAGTTAGTAGGATCTACCAAGAACCTTTCAAATACCCAGCACATACCATTGCTATTCTCCTGTTACCATGTTACCTGGTCTGGGAGTAAGATGTTTTGCGAGTTTTTTGTAATTAATTGAGCAAATAATACATATTTAAGCCTATATTTTGAAGTAAAAGCATAGTCACGTGACAGATCCCTCTGAGAATGTTCATTTAAAATTTCATTAAATTCCGCTCAGCGGTTTAGACATGATGCCGTTTCGGAAGGCAGATAGAAAGACAAACGCCATTTCATTTTCATATAGAGGCAGAACTATTCTACTTCCAAAAGCTTCTCTTGAAACCTCTGAAATTCCTAAACGAACGTACAGAGAAGGCTTTGGTTTCTGTTGTAACCAAGGTTGAAATTTACAAACACAACTTTTATTGCTTCACTTTATGATATTTACACAAATAACTGAAATTTATTTTGAAGCAAAAAGGAATATTGAATCTTGAGAAAAGTCTGTCTTTATACAATATGTACAGGTTTACAGTCTTTATATACACTTCTATCTTGAAAAGGTAGTCTTTGTGAATTGACACGTTGATAGTCGAGAACTATCTGGCACACTAACATAAATGTCTTTGAGAGTCCTTGTTTGTTGAAGTGCCTGAATTCCTAAAAAGCAAGTTCAATTGATTGAAGAAATTCCACCTAGCGAAACTAAGGGAGCTTGCGTAAATTAGGGAATGAAAATGGCTTGTAAAAGAATTACGGAACATAGGCAGCGGAAACAGGTAAGGGAGCGGTGACCAGAGGTGAAACCTCGTACTGCCAGAAATTCAGTCCACCTGGTCGAAGCACATTTTCAAGAGGAGTAGCCTCCGTGCTCGACGTAGGGTGTATTCTGGAGCTGGACACCGGGGCGAGTGGGCAAGTGAGCAGACAGGGAGCTCCTATTTATAGTACACTCGATGGTCAGGCACGCGCACTGAGGGCTGCGCGTCGAAGCTAGCAGAATGATACACAGGCGCGCGTGCAGCTGGCTGTCGGAGCGAGAAGGGAGCGCCGGACATACAACAGTTTCCACCATTTATTTTTCTACGTTGGTAGCAATGCAGTAACCAATATGATTGTTTAGTGTGAGGTGCTTCATTGAATGAATATTTAAAATGAATTACTTTGCTCAGTTTCTAGCATTTGGCATTTCTGGTATGTATTTTACAAGGGAGAAAAGGAGGAGAGGAAATCAAAGTCAGAGATTTGCCGAGGATACTGTTATTTTATCTGAATCTGCAGAAAATCTTAAGAAATTGCTGAATGGTATGGACACAGTCTTGGAGGGTCCGGCTCCTTGGCTAAATGGTTAGCGTGCTGGCCTTTGGTCACAGGGGTCCTGGGTTCGATGCCCGGCAAGGTTGAGAATTTTAACCATTATTGATTAATTTCGTTTGCATGAGGGCTGGGTGTATGTCTTGTCTTCATTATTTCATCCTCATCACGAAGCGCATGTCGCCTACGGGTGTCAAATCAAAAGATATGAACCAGGCGAGCCAAACATGTCCTCGGATACTCCCGGCACTAAAAGTCATACGCCATTTCATTTCAGACTTGGAGAAGGAGTAAGCTTACGAGATAATTAAACTTAAAGCAAAAGTAATGGAGTGCAGTCGAACGAAGTTAGGTAATGTAGAAATAATAGATTAGCTACTTGTTACTTGGGTAGTAGAATAACTAACGATGCGGGAAGAAATGAGGACGCCGCGCCGTACTGAGCGGTTCAGACGGTCGAGGCGCTGGCCTTCTGACTTCAACTTGGCAGGTTCGATCTCAGTCCGATGTTATTTGAAGGTGCTCAAATACGTCAGCCTCGTGTTGGTGGATTTACTGACATGCAAAAGAACTACTGCGGGACAAAATTCCGGCACAATAAAATGCAGACTAGTGCAAACAAGGAAGGTCTTTCTTAAGAAAATAAAAGTACTCATTTCGAACGTTGATGTAGGAATTCGAAAGATGTTTTTGAAGAATTTCGTCTGGAGCGTGGCAATGCACTAAAGTGAAACATTCACAATAACTGGCTCAGAAAGGAAGAAAATTGAAGCTTTTGAAATGTGGTGTTACAGAAGAATGCTAGGTCGATAGATCGAATCACGAATGAAGATATACTGAATCGAATTAATGAGAGGAGAACGATCTGGAGAAATTTTATCAGAAGAAGAGATAGAATGACAGGACACATCTTAAGACACCCATGACTTGTTCTGGGTCGATGACCTAGATGTTAGGCCCCTTTAAACAAACAACATAACTTGGTGTTCTTCTTTTAGTTTTTTGGGGGGAATGTAGGCGATATGGATGGTAGAGGTAGACCAAGGCATAAATATGACGAACAGATCAGAGTAGATGTAGGATGAAGTAGTTACGTGAAAATGAAAAGGTTAGCTCTGGATAGGGTGGCATGGAGAACTAACAAGAAGAACAACCACCACATACAGTACAGAAACAATTAAAAATGTTATTACTGCTTACAAAGAGCCTCCGTGGCTCAGGCGGCAGCGCGTCGGCCTCTCACCGCTGGGTTCCGTGGTTCAAATCCCGGTCATTCCACTTGAATTTTTGCTGGACAAAGCGGAGACGGGATAGGTTTTTCTGCGGGTACTCCGATTTTCCCTGTCATCTTTCATTCCAGCAACACTATCCATTAATGTCAGGAAGAAAGAAGGAAAGAAAGAAATATATCCAAAATTCAAAAAAAACAGGTTGGATATATAAGGAGAAGAGCTAGGAAAGGCAAAGCATTGGAATATTTCCTATACCTCGCTAAGTTGTTATAGGTGAGAATGGAAGAGGAAAATTGATTAAGAGAGGTCGGACCCCCTGTGGGTGGGGGACGCAGACAAATAATTCACCCTCGGTATCCCCTGCCTGTCGTGAGAGGCGACTAAAATGGGATGATCAAATTAGAACCATGAAAGTGCTTGTGATTAGTAGCACTACGCGGGGAACACAATGGGTCGCTTTTACTTGCGCGTAGTACCACTATGTTAGGTACCACATAGGTTTGTGATTAGTAGCAAACGAGAGCGCGACGGTTTTTACAGTACTCGTGATTAGTAGCATTCTATGGGCGACACCATGGGATGCGGGAACCCATGGTTCTGGCTTGCCTATGATTAGTACCCACTATATGAGGAACACCACGGGATAGTACGAGTTCCTGTGGTTAGTACCCGTATGTGATGAACATAGGTTTGCGTTGCCTGTAAATGGCGCCGCAATGTGCGAAACACTATAGGTCTGTAATACATGTGCGAATTTCATTACCTGTGAGTAGTACCATAATGTGTGGAATACCGCGAGTCTATGCTATTGCAACATGACAAATACCATGGTTCCACTTTCCTAGCGATAAGTACCATTGTGAGGGGTCGCTGACTTGGATTTTGGACCCCTTTCGACTACAAGTATTATCGATTCCGTATTGTGCTATAGAAGCAGTCCCTTGGCCAGTAATACTATTGTTGTACGTCAGCTCCTCTGCATATGAGACATTGCGGGTCGGTTCCACTGATCGTTTTAAATTAATATCCATCCATCCATCCATCCATCCATCCATCCATCCATCCATCCATCCATCCATCCATCCATCCATCCATCCATCCATCCATCCGTCCGTCCGTCCGTCCGTCCGTCCATCCATCCTCACATTTTGAATTGTGGTCAGTGGATGTTTTTGGACTTTCAATTTGTCATTTCATTTTGTCTCATTTCGTACCATTAGGGGCCGATGACCTAGATGTTAGGCCCCTTTAAACAACAAGTATCGTAATCATCATCAAGAGAAGTCGGAGGGAAAAGATCTAACGTTGTGCTTGGGACAAGTAAATTGAACCAGCGCCAGAAACTGTGAAGGTTCCCTAATTAATTCAATATCGTCTCATAAGGTGTGCGCCTCTGAGGAGGGGGGAGTACAACCGTGTAGTATTTGGAAGTTTCTCTACATTTATAACAGCTTCTTGCTCATTGTGAACACCTGTTCTCCTCCTTATTTATGTGCTCTGATTCACACTTGCAGAACGCAACTTGATGAGTTTTCTAGAAACCATTAAGATTTTAATTACAACTCGTAGGCGATTTATGCTGCGGTGTATGTTCCTTTTTTTAACCCCCAGGTGCTGTTTTTCTAGACTTTATGCCTCATTAATCTCTATATCAACAGCTTGTACTCTGATCGTATACAAGACTATTCCAGTAGTTCCATTACATCTAGCGGTCATGGTAACTCGACACCTCAATTAATACCACTGAACTTAGTACCTCATTTTATCACCGTTGAAAATCTCCATTCATTATTTAAATCACGGGTTTGAGACTGTATTTATTTAACAGGACAAAATTGAGACGCTCTCGGTTAACTGCAAAGTGCTATCTCACAAACAAGACTGATCTGAAACTGCGAGCGATTATTTCAGGAGATAGTCGTCAAAGATGCTTAAGTCAAATCTTCTTGCATTCCGTTCCGTTTGATTTAACATGGATCCTCTTTGGATAACATTCCCTAAACCACAAATCACAATTAGCTTGTAATGTTTGCGAGAAGTAATGTGGTTTAATTTTCTTCCATTATGCATAAACATTTTAATTTGTACTACGGCTAATTTTCTGCTAATGGCGATGTTTCGATTTAATATTTAATTTTGTATAAATGGTTTATGGTCTAATTATTTCCTATTTTACTCTCTTGTTTGCTATTAAGTAGAGTCGAAATGCAAACATCTAAATCTAGATTTTTATCCCACCAAATAACTTAAGAATTTAGTGATTGAATTTTTAATACTAGTTGTTAAAATAACACGTTCTTATTTTGACTTCTATTTTGCATACAATAAGTTAATATTACTCCGTTTTCAATGTTTTTGTGTTGAAACCTGTATTTCTGCAAACATGTGACATAGAAGGCTACAGATTACACCTCATTGTGGAGTATGTTTCATACTTTATGTTGGTATCATTGCCATAATAATTATTGCTGTCTAGAGGTCGGTATTCAGTTTAATTCCTAATTTGGTTGCGCGAGTTTTCGTGTTGAATGTTTGATTTCGATTTCTTGCATTTCATATTTTAAATGTTATGCATCAGTGTTTGGCAGGCGAGGGGTTCCTTGCTCAATGGAGAGCTATCAATATTAATGGGGCTTATGGAAGAAAGAAAATAGAGCTAGCTGAGTCAGCAAAGATGATGCATCTGGATGTGCTAGGAGTGAGTGATATTCGGGTAAGGGGAGATAACGAGGACAAGATAGGAGATTATAAAGTGAACTTGACGGGTGTTGAAAAGGGTAGGGCAGAGTGTGGGGTAAGGCTGTTCATCAGGAATACTATTGCACGCAACACAGTTTCTGTTAGGCACGTAAATAAGCGAATGACGGGAGTAGATTTGGCAGTTGGAGGGATTAGGACGAGAATTGTCTCAGTGTTTTCACCATGTGAGGGTGCAGATGAGGATGAAATTGACAAGTTTTATGAAGCCTTGAGTGACATCGTAGTCACGGTCAACAGCAAGGATAGGATAGTGCTATGGGTGATTTCAATGCGAGAGTTGGGAATAGAACTGAATGATACGAAATTGTGATTGTTAAATGTGGGGAAGATATGTAAGCTAATAGGAATGAGAATCGTCTGCTGGACTTCTGTGTTAGTATGGATTTAACAGTTACGAATAAATTCTTCAAGCATAAGGATATTCACCGCTATACATGAGAGGGTAGGGGTACCAGATCCATAATATACTATATCTTAACCGACTTCGAATTCAGGAAATATGTTGGGAATTTACGGGATTTTCTGGAATTATTCGACGAAACAGACCACTATCTGATCTGTAGTGAACTAAGTATCTCTAGGCCTAGGATAAAGAAAGTGAAAATCTCCAGGACGGTGAAATTAGAAGAACATGGATTTAATTAGTGAGAAGTTCCGAACAGTGGACAGTAAGCAGGTTCAGGATATAGAAGGAGATGGGTGGCATACAAGGATG
The DNA here is from genome assembly GCF_040414725.1 of Anabrus simplex. Classification (NCBI taxonomy): domain Eukaryota; kingdom Metazoa; phylum Arthropoda; class Insecta; order Orthoptera; family Tettigoniidae; genus Anabrus; species Anabrus simplex. The sequence continues at coordinate 349,400,002 of NC_090267.1, read as the reverse complement.
CTGTAGTACAACAGCAAGGGAATGCCTAGGGACAACTGTGTGTAAAGATGGGAAGAAGCGAACATCTTGGGGGAATAATGAAGTGAGAGAAGTTTGTAAACGTAAATAATGGCTTATTAGAAATGGCTCCAAACAAGGGCTGATGCAGACAGGGAATTCCACATAGATGAAAGAAACAAAGCGAAACAAATAGTTCTTGAATCCAATAGGAAGTCGTCGAAAGATTTTGGTAATAACCTGGAAAGGCTAGGTCAAGCAGCAGAGAAACCTTTCTGGACAGTAATAAAGAATCATGGGAGGGAAAAAGGAAATGAACAGTGTTTTCGATAATTGGGGTGAACTCATAATAGATCCCAGGGAATCACTGGACAGGTGGAGGGAATGTTTTGAAAATCTTCTCAACATAAAAGGAAATCTTCATGGTGGTGTCGCGAACAACCGAGCTCATGGGGAGGAGGAAAATGATGTTGGTGAAATTACGCTTGAGGAAGTGGAAAGGAAGGTAAATAAACTCCATTTTCATAAAGCAGCAGGAATAGATGAAATTAGGTCTAGAATGGTGAAGTATAGTGGGAAGACAGGGGTAAAATGGCTTCACAGAATAATGTAATTTGCATGGAATGTTGGTAAGGTACCTTCCAATTGGACAAAAGCAGGAATTGCACTTATCTATAAGCAAGGGAGCAGGGAGGATTGCAATAACTATCGAGGTATCTCATTGATTAGTACACCAGGTAAGTATTCACTGGCATCTTGGAAGGTAGGGTACAGTCAGTGTTTAAGAGGAAGTTGGATGAAAACCAGTGTGGTTTCAGACCACAGAGGGGCTGTCAGGATCAGATTTTCAGTATACACCAGGTGACTGAAAAATGCTACGGGAGGAATAGGCAGTTGTGTTTAAGTTTCGTAGATCTAGAGAAGCATATCACAGGGTACCGAGGGAAAAGATGTTCACCATACTGGGTGACTATGTGGTCAAGGGTAGATTATTAAAATCAATCAGAGGCATTTATGTTGACAATTGGGCTGCAGCGAGAATTGATGGTAGAATTTCTTGGTTCAGGGTACTTACAGGGGTTAGACAAGGCTGTAATCTTCCACCTTTGCTGTTCGTAGTTTAAATGGATCATCTACTGAAAAGTATGAAGTGGCAGGGAGGTATTCAGTTAGGTGGAAATGTAGTAAGCAGTCTGGCCTCTGCTGACGACTTGGTCTGAATGGCAGATTGTGCCGAAAGGCTGCAGCCTAATATCTTGAAACTTGAAAATAGGCGCAATGAGTATGGTATGAAAATTAGCCTTTCGAAGACTAAATTGATGTCAGTAGGTAAAAAATCCAAGATAATTGAATGTTAGATTGGTGATACAAAGCTGGAACAGGTAGATACTTTCAAGTATTTAGGATGTGTGTTATCCCAGGAAGGTACCATAGGAAGTGAAATTGAATCAAGGTGTAGTAAAGCTAATGCAGTGAGCTCGCAGTTGCGATCACCAGTATTCTGTAAGAAGGAAGTCAGCTTCCGGACGAAACTATCTTAACATCGGTCTGTTCTCCGACCAACTTTTCTTTACGGGTGCGAAATCTTATTCATAAGACATGAAAGTAGCGAGAATGATTGCTGGTACAAACAGGTGGGAACAATGGCAGGAGGGCATTCAGAATGAGGAGACAAAGGCTAAGTTAGGAATGAACTTGATGGATGAAGGTGTATACATAAACCGGCTTCGGTGGTGGGGTCATGTCAGGCGAATGGAGGTGGATGGGTTACCTAGGAGAATAATGGACTCTGTTATGGGGGGTAAGGAGAGGGGGACAAAGACGACTATGGTTAGACTAAGTTTCTAATGATTTAAAGAGGCCACAGCAATAGTTGCAAATAGAGGGCTGTGGCGACATTTAGTAAATTCACAGAGGCTTGCAGACTGAACACTGAAAGGCATAACGTTCTATAATGATGTGTGTGTGTGTGTATTTATGTATCAGTGTGTCTTATCTTCCATAGCAATAATGGACATAAGGGTAAAAATTGCGGACCTTAAACAACAAATTTTACACACACACACACACACACTAGCTGTACAAGAATACAAAGAAAATGTCTCGATATAAACAAAGCGTGGCGTTCCCCCAGCCCCTCGCTTAACGCAATGCTGCAGGTAGACAGCCCGCTACAAAGCAGTTGTGATTGAAATGGGTGCAGTAATGGATGTATAGCAGTGCAATCAGTACTACCCGCTTACTCACTTTCCCTCCTTGTCGGTACTGGAATAGCCTTCAACACTACCCTTTCATTCCTTCCCTTTCTTTTCAGCACTGGATTGGGGCAGTGTTGATTGTTTGTCGGGACACCATTTATGTGCATGCGTGTACCTGGGGAGCACAGCCGGTAACAATATGGACGTCGGCACTTGGCTCATCAACGGTAGAGTACGCATCGCTCGTCTAGGGAGCAGCGGCTCACTCTAGTCATGTTGACGTCGTTTTGAATAAAATAGCACGCATCATGCCAGTGTGTCTTAAACCAACACCTGTTCACAAACCCAACTCACTCGTTGCAAATCGCACTCCTTCATATACGGAGGAAAATAATAACCGCTACCGAGAGCAGAAAGCAATTGTAGCATCTGTACGGTAACTGTCCTCCTGAAAATCGGCTGAATTATCGGACGAGCTTTCTCATTGGATCTCAGGCTCTTCAATGATCTCAAGAAACCATTCTAGTCAGTAAGTATTAACCTTAAACGATTAATTCCCCTGGCTCGGTGGCTGGGTGTTTGTGCTATCCTCAACATCCCTACAACCCGCACACCACACACAACACTATCCTTCAGCATAATAACACTCAGTTTCCCATACACGGTAGGCTTAGAAATAGCCACACGAAATTATAAGTATTAAAACTTGATGGAAAACTGAATATCCGACACATAGAAATCAATGAAGAGTGAATACTCTGACGAGAGATCTCCGTTACAAAATCCGTAGAGCCTTAAACAGATTGAGAACCTCGGTATCGAGGTACAAGTCGAATCTCCAAAAATGGGGGAGACGTAGCGAATCCTACACAGTTCAGGACCTCATGGAAGACAATGAATAGATCATTTCGGTTAATGAATTTTAAATATGGTACCGTACTTAGAATTTGGACTAGCACGGAAAGTAAGCGAGTTATTTATTAACATTTTCAGAGGTGATATAGACACAATTTAACTGAGAAGCACAATAATTGAACCAAGAATAATGGATGATATTTACTCCTATTAGACACAAATATATTACATTGTTTCTCCTTAAACATTGCCTAACGTAAAAGAAAAACATACATTTTACTGAAACTATAATATTTATTCACCGGACGAGTTGGCAGTGCGGTTAGGAGCGCGCAGCTGTGAGCTTGCATTCGGGAGATAGTGGGTTCGAACCCCACTGTCGGCAGCCCTGAGGATGGTTTCCGTGGTTTCCCATGTTCACACGAGGCAAATTAGACCTTCCTTACCACTCCCAGTCCTTTCCTATCCCATCGTCGCCATAAGACTTATCTGTATCGGTACTACGTATCTATAACAAATTGTAAAAAAACAAAAAACTCTGAGTCCAGCAAGCATACACTAGACACTAAATACCACTTGAAGGGCTTCAGAATCTGGGAATTACGACAATGAGGAGACCCGGTATTCCAATTCCATTATGTTACGTAAAGCGCCTTAAACTACTTACGGCATCATTATTATTATTATTATTATTATTATTAGTAGTAGTAGTAGTAGTAGTAGTATGTTATATTATTCTGTTCTAACATTTCTGTTATAGCAATCAGTTTTCGAGTTGTCTGTCTCATAAACTATTAAGGTTTTTGCCAAGAATGTTTAAAGTTGCCATGTCTAAACTTTCAAATGCAAGGCCTCTTTCACATTTTTCATCTTCTTCCTTTTCTTCTTCTTCCTAGCCTTTTTAATTACTTGGGGTCGACACGACGTGTGGATTAAGTTCATTCTTACGGCTGAATGCCTGTGCTGGCGCCAACCCCATGTGGATGGATGTACTCACTATTGCGTGTTTCTGCCGTGGTTGGTAATACAATATGTTGTGTTAGATACGCATTAAAACGAACGCAAACACCCACTGAACGTGATTAAAATCGCCAGCCTGGTCGGAAATCGAGCCCGGGTCCTCTGAACCAAAGACCACTACCCTAATCATCCAGCCAAGGAGTCGGACCGCGGGATATTTGTTCAGCATATTCTGGAAAGAAAGAAAGAAAGAAAGAAAGAAAGAAAGAAAGAAATGGCATTGTAGTAGGCAACTGTCACATCAATAAAGTGGTATAATAATAATAATAATAATAATAATAATAATAATAATAATAATAATAATAATAATAATAATAATAATAATAATAATCTGAGTTTAGTAGTGTTTCTCAGCTTCTTTTCTGTATCCATAAGGATGTTTTTCTTCCCTCCTCCCAAAATCATAACAATATTATGTACTATCGTTGAATAGCTTGTTTACAGTCTTTCCTCACTTGTCGGTCGTTTGCCCTATTTCTTGCACCATACCTGTGAAGTCAATGCCTCTCCGTTTGTGTATTCTTCTCGTGCAAAGCCTTCTCCAACTTGTCCTCCATTGCCGCACACTTTGTCACGCTACACCCGTCTTGTCAGAACGCCCTGCAGTCTGTAAACAAGAAGGATGTTGCTCATGAGGTTTGTCACTTCTCTGATTACACTTCTTCATTTTTTCGTTCCACTGTTTACTTTGACCAAGGCCTCCTAAAGCACCGATTCCGGTAGTCAACTCCCTCTAATTTGTACATAGCGTGCGCGCTAACTAACACGCCATTTGATTAAGCGGCAGCTACCGACGATGAGGAGCCCAGGGGCTCTGTGTGAGAAGTTTAGATAGCGGAATCATTTTCTTCCTGACAGCGTGACTACGCACCTGGCAGGTAGGGTACGTAACATCGTATCACGCCGATTCCCTCCCAAATATCACGTTCTTATTACCTCTTCACAAAGAGGAGACGTATAGTATTTTTGTGTAGTCTTATTCCCTCCATAGTAAAGATTTGCCAGGAAAATAATCTTTACTGTGGTTTAAGATGGTTTAAAAAGGATGTCGTATTTGTCGGATAAGGTTATCTTTTCCCTACCAGTCATGCCAATGAATTAAATGTGATTTTTTAGCCTACCGAATTGGTGGGAGAAGTGCATCGTCAGCCAGTAATTACCTGCCAGATTATCACAGAACGCTCTTAATTTTTCACAGAGAAATTAGATGATTTATGAAACGATATTAGAAGACAGTAGGATCCACATATGTTTATGGGAGGGGTTCGGTGTGTTTAAATCTTGCTCCTCCTTTCTTGTGAGTAGAAACTGGGTTATTGGTCCTTTTTGTTCGTCAGGTATTACAAAAATAACAACGAGAGACGATGGAGAAACATTTGGCAGTATGATACAACAGATCAATTTTTGAACTGGTCCGAAAGAAGAAATGAGGGAATAACTCAACTTCCTTGAAACGAATGAAATAAAATATTAAAACGAGTATTGTTACACTATCCCAGGGATCATATGAAAGAAACTGGATATGCGTAAGTAGATTGGAGTTCAGCTGATGTCTCAGAACCTGCATGATTAGGTGATAATCGTTTCAGTCTTACCGAGATGTGAAAGTTACATTCTAGATGCTAACACCATAAAAACAACTAATGGCTTGTAGATATATATATATAGATAGATAGATAGATAGTGGGACCTTTCCCACCGTCCCCCATGACTCATGGGACCATGTGACAACAAACCGACCCTTTCGGGTCACGAACACATGGGACCATGCTCCACGGAAGTCGATAGTCAAGGGATCTTTTTTGGTCTGTGCCGATTTCTCCTCATTGGGATTGTATACTTAATCCACTCACATGAAGAGTTATCGACCATTCGACTCAGCTAGATCAGAGCTACTCTCCCGTTCCTGAGGTCTGAACACGGACTCCTCAGGGCCGAAGAACGTTCGCGGCAAATAGAGGCAATAAAACATAAACTACCTTAAAGGCCTACAATGAACGGAAGAGGATTTTGGATGCTTGTTTTTCGGCAAAGAATAAGCACAAATAAGTTTTCCAAATTTACTAAGGCGCTCGTTGAAATATACACATACACTATGACATCCTTGGAAAATTAATATAAATTGACAAGTTGAATACAAATATTTAGCAACGGTAAAATCCGTGCTACCATCCATCAGTTAAACTTCATCCACATTCCATAAGAATATTTATGTGGATGACCACAGTTCCTAAGGAGATTTCAAATGAAAGAAGACTTCCATCCGAACTAACAAGCTGATGGATACCTGATTTGACATACACAGAAAAATATACATCCCCGAGGGATGTCCAATCTCGTTGACATACTACGTCCATACCATTTGTTTTGTCTGTCTATCTCCCGTTGGATATCAAAACTGTTGAGTGTTACACAAACAAAATATAACACAGATTACCTATTTACAGTTACAATTCGGACCATTTTCCTCCAAATATCAGTATTCCCTGGGACCGAATCCCGTGTCATGAAGTTAAACATTTACTTACACTAATTCAACTACCCCGGAGTGGTCATTTTATCTTATATCTACCGCCACCAAATATCTATACGTGAATAAAAAAAATATACTGGAGAAATAATCATATCTTTACGTAAACCATGGAAAAGACAATAATATTGCGCGTCTCCACCAATTGGAAGACAAATGAAATAAAAATCACACGAACACCGGCTCGACAACGAACCCGTCACTTCCAACAACTACCAGTGAAAAATTCACGAAGTCTAAATTCGCGCAGAACAGTATATAACCCAAAACAAGGTCACACTCTGAAAAAGAAACACATATTATACACCAACACAAAGTATAAATGGCTGTATTTCATCTCGCAGCACCCGCTACTTGAGCGAGCTATCGGTCTCTTCTGTGCTCTATTGAGGTTCGAACCTGAGACTCTGGTCGTCTCCATCAATTGGAAGACACTGAAAATAAAAACCCTAATTAACCTAATCATGTCAAGAACAGTCATAAATTCCTACATTGCCTTTAGATTATGGCTGGTGGATCGTGTGTGGTAATTACGTAAATATTCTGTCTTTATTCTCACAGAAGACTGCACCGTCTTAAAAAGAACACTTCTCGGCCAAACGACTTCCCTCAGCTGCCCTCTCACAAGGACCTTCCCATTCTGGGGCCATAAATCTTCCCTTCGCACAGCGGCGAGAGACCATTTAACGCACTCAATATCGGCAGCCACCGAGTCATCAAAATTATATAATCGAGCTAATGCAGGGTACACCTGCTCGAACCAGCTCATACTATAATTATGTCCTTGAATCTTTTCTCAAATTAAGCCGCTATCTTATACCAAAAATCCCGTCAACTCTCCATGAGTCTGGGGTTCAACCATACATTTCTTCCGTCGTACGTTTTTACCACAGTTACGTCAGCCTTTAACCCAAAGAACAATGTCCCCTAATCTCTCCCCCTTGAGGCGAGATTGTGTACCTGTCATATACTACCCTACTACTCGAGCTATATCGGTATATAAAAATCACCGATCACATTACTTTAAGAAAATACATATAATAATAATAATAATAATAATAATAATAATAATAATAATAATAATAATAATAATCCATTAATCTGTTGCTTGAAATGTATCGGTATAAAACACTGATCAAGTTACATTAAAATAATAATAATAATAATAATAATAATAATAATAATAATAATAATAATAATAATAATAATAATAGTAATAATAATAATGATAATAATAATATTCAGACATGATCAAAATCAACTAGAAAAATCTCTACTCTGTTAGCCTAGCTAATGTGTAGGGTGGGCCAGGTTTGAACCTCCGCACGTATTTTCTCGAACGTCTTCAGTTACAGCCAAACTTATACACTAGCATGCAAAAACTAACTACTGTCTCTACTTTTATGACTTGAGTGCTGTCACTATCCCACATTAACTTATGTATAGGCACATGTTAATGATACTGACACCTACTAATCCCTGCTCGTATTATGCAGTCACGCAGATGAAATTATGGCATTAACCTGGCCAAATTTCTACTCATTTTTCCCCCTTCAAATCCTTCTCAGCACTCATAACAAAAAAAAAATATAGTATAGCATGCGCATGCATCCTCTAAAAGGGGTCCCAAACTCTATACATCCTTCCTGGTTCACTTCCTTCCCATATCTACTTACAAAAAACAAATTAAACAAGGGTCATCCGACCACTCCAGGTACTTAACCTATCAATTACCTCATCATTAACCCTATCTTTACAGTAACTCTATTTACAAGGGGAAATACTAACATTGGAAGAAATTAGCTCAATACTCAACAGTTTATGATGTTTTTCAGGCCCCCGCCCGAAGTTTTCAGGGGCCTGCCATCGGTGCTCACTCCATGTCGCTGGCTCGTGCAGTCCTTGGTTCTAGGAGTGTGATGACTTTGCTGGAGTAATCCATCTTCCTGGTAAACAAATCACTGCATTTATATTTACACAATCTTGCACACTTGTTGATCACTCGACACCATCCAACTTCCCCTCTATCGTTCTAGAGCGATGCTAGTTACGTGATGCTAATTATTATGGATATCTCAGCTAGTCTATTTAGTTAAATTTAGGCGAGTTGTAAATTCATGGTCTCCTCCATCCCAAGTCTATCGCCTCCTACGTCCGTGACTTATATCAACCGTCCTTTTCTTACTTTCTTATCTCGATTAAATCAGATCCTGTACTTATCATTCCCCTTTACTTGGTGTTATAATCTGTTCCGGAAATCCTGCTCTCAATGTTACATGGATTTAAACTGATAGTATTTCTTCACACGATCTGATTTTCTTTGAAACAGAGTTTACCAAATCCCAAAGTTAGACTCCTCGAAAAGCTGGGCTCCCTTACTGCTACAGACATTAGCCTTTTACAGTCACTACCTAAGACATAATGACAAATATTCAGAGTTTACTTCGCGATCGGATGTCGCACAAATACCTCTGTCATATAGTTACATTTTCTACTATCACTGCACACTGGAAAACACTTTTAAAACTTCACTCCCGTTTCTTTGTGTCAGTTATTCAGACAAAGAAGAGGTGGACCTCGCTCGCGGACCGCACGTAGTTCCACCTTCTGAAGCTCGTTCTCGACTACTCACTCCCCCGAGAAACTGCAACAACTTATAGCCAAACCGGGAATAGGGGTGCTAGCGCGTCCTTCCCCCACTCTGATTCTGGCCTTTCCTGGATAAACCAGCCTGTCGAAATTAGCAATACGCTAGACTGTGTGACTTAGTTATGCACAATTACGCTATGATATGCGGAGTTGAATATGTTCGGCGGATCTGCAGTAATTAATTAATCAGCTTGGAGGGGAAATAGGGAATCCGCAAAGGCATCTGGTTTCAGCCATCGCGTCCGTACGCTATGGGTCTTATATAACTTGTTTACCAACGCCTTTCGCTTGGAGAGTATTTTCTATCAGAACTCTTGACTTTATAATTCCACCAAAATTCAGCACACTCCTCTAACAGGTGCAGTTTTGTTAATCAAGTCTTATTTACGCCAAAAATGCATTAAATTTAGCCCGATCGCTCTGGCATCGCTGTACGCTGGCAGATGTTTTCCAATATGGAGTCGCTAAATAGTGTTCTTCTGCTGCCTCTTCTATGACGTGTGCCTAGTTCGGGGATTCCTTAAGCCACCCAGTGGGCGGGTGAAGGCGCCTCTCTGGCGGGCTTCGTATTGCACAACCTGACGATACCCCCAGCATCCACACAAAGAAAGCTTGCTGCCAGCTTCCTTACCAAGCATATCACTTGAAATAAATACTAATTGTGCCGGTACGGTCACAATAGATAGATAGATAGATAGATAGATGGATAGATTTATTTTAACCGACAAATTTAGGGGCACGTGTCCCTGCCTTACACTTAACCAGTGAATACATAAATAACATAAAATTAAAAATTAATGAAAATGAGACCGACACAAATCACTATGATATTATGCTATCTTATTGCACAACAATATAATACGTACGAAGAAATTTAAAAATAATAATAATATGGATAAACCTACTATCATTTACAATTTAAACTCCAATTCCAGAAATTTCTCACACTGACAAAAGTTGGATGCTGCTATGGTTTGGACACGAAGGATTTTAAATTTGAGGGTTCTGTTGCAGAGAAAACAAAACAAAGGAACTAATGATTGTGTTAAAGGAAAAAGAGGGGACAATATTTGATATACTCTATAAGAAACGTAAGGCACTTGGCGAAACGCTTTATTGTGCAAAGGAAAGAAAATTCGAACGAAACTGCGTCTGACTCATGGCCGTAAGTTTTGACGTAGAATACGTTTCGCGTTATAGATATCCTCGAAATAAAGTACTTGGTCAGTATGAATTTGAAATTTTATCGTTCACATTTTATGACCTAAGACAGATTCAGTGGACTCAGACTGATCACCATCGAATTTGATATCCATTGATGTCATTGAAGTCATCATCGCCTTTGCATCTTAGAAAGTACGCCTCACGGTCCAGTTCCTGTAGATTCTAATCCAAGTATTGTTTAAAAAAATGTAAAAGACAAAAGATAGAAACATACATTTGTTTAGGTTGTATTTCAATCCATACAAATATTTAATTTTCAAAATATATTAATAAATAAATTAGGTTTGCAACCTTACAGTAAGTCCTTTGTATATATTAAATTGATACAGATTTCATCAAAGTTATGTTTGTAGCGTATCTGTGTTTGTTTTTCTTGTAAAAAAAATTCTTTTAGGGTGCCCAATTTTGTTTCCTGTCGTTGGGCCCGAATCATATTCATTAGGCCTACGCCTCTGGCAGTAGTGGTTGACTTTCTTGATTAGGTTAAAGCAAAGCTAAGCTGTCTCTATAGATCATGAATAATTTTGGAGGGGTGGGAGCAAAATGTTCCTCTGTTGGCACTAATTGGTACAAAGATAGCTTAGGCAGCTCTGTGCCCGATCAGCTTTGTTCCCAGGAATCAACCTGGTACTCGTTTGTAGTATAAGCTGTCTAAACCCCTAGGACAAGTACATATCCAGACGTTGAAATTTGGTTTATAATATTTCTACTTCATGACATTGAATGGAACCCATGTCTTTCCAATTGAATAGAGTACGCCTTCACCCCTTCGTTTAAGAACCTCCTTAATCATTATCGTCGTCACAAAAAGAAATGGAATATTTAAATTTACTTGTAAATGAAGTGTACTTTATGACTACGCATTAGAGTTTAAGGCACTGCAAACAATATAAATAGACTGACAAAGTAGGTATTTAAAACTATAGTATAGGACCAAATAATATTCCTAACTCTTATAGGCCCTACGGTAAAACGCCCATAAAATAGCATTACACGCTAGTTTATTTAGGAATTTCACTGGCAGTGAAGAACTAAATGTTCGTCCGTATGCTGTTATGAGAACTTATGTGTCAGAAGGTGGTTAAATGGGGAGAAACTTTTCTCCATTCAAAACGAAGTTATCGGGCAATATTTCAGCGACCCAATCTTTGCTGGAGACCAGTCCAGAGGTAACGCGGTGACATCCCTATTAGTGTTTCTGTCTGCAATGGCACTTTCTCCCAAGCAGGTTTTAGTTCACTATTTTTGAATACCGGTGTTTGCTTTCCATTGTTTCTCCAATACTGCGTGATACTTCTTCAAGAATAGTTTCTACTTCCTTCATAACTCGCACAAATGTGGCGGTCCGCACTCTGGTAATTTGACTTTAATACGGACTCTTAAGGTATGATCTTATTTTTGTTTATCTACAGAAAGTTTCTGAAGTATGTGTTATCTGGTATTCTTCAATAAACGTTAGCTTTTATAGAGAGCAAATTAGGTTTCCTCCAGTAGGATTTTGCTAATACTAAATTGGAAGCGAGCACTTCCATTGAGGTGTTTATGTTGGAGGAATAATAAAAACATCGATAAACTATAGGAGGCAACTTTTTAAGCCTTAGTAAGAAAATATGCGTTTACTAGTCAAATAAGCAATTATAGGCACCATAAAATTCATACGTACTCCTTATACCTCAATTCTCACATCCGAACCATGTGACCTTGCCGCGGTGGGGAGGTTTGCGCGTCCCAATGAAGCAGTTCATCGAAAGGGGAGTAGCACCTTTCGGAAGTTGCAACGGCGGCAGTCTAGATGATTGACTGATGTATGTATGTTTAGTCCTCAGCCCGAAGGCTGGTTGGATCCTCAACAGCTCCGCCATCAGCTGTCATAGATGGCCTAGGCATCACTGAAGAGGCGTACTAGGGAAATGAGGAGTGAGGTAGTTTCCCGTTGCTTTCCTCACTGAGCCAGAAGTTGCTATTACATATCAGTCTGCCAAGCCCACTGAAATGCATGCACCAACTGACCCTATGAGCAACATTTTCACACCATTCATAGCAGGGACTGGCTGCATAAGGAATGGCATTACTAGCATCACTCATACCTCAGTCACTTTCATTTTGCCAAAGCCAAGGATAAAGCTGAGACAGATCAATGAAAGTAACAAAATTGATATAGCCCATACCAGAAGACATAGTGTACTGTAAACACTACTTCCTGCCAGCAAAGGCATGATTGACTGCTATGGCCTTGTAATAATACTCAACATGGCTTAGCTGTGTTGCTACTGCTACACAGCTGAAAGCAACGGGAAAATACAGCCGTAACTAACTTCCGAGGACATGCAGCTCTCTCTGTATGAATGATGTACTGATTATGGCTTCCTCCCGGGTAAAATATTCCAGAGGTAAAATAGTCCTCCATTCGGATCTCCGGGTGGGGACTATACGAGAGGTGGGCGATCATCAGGAAGATAGATACTGACATTCTGCTATTCGGAGCGTGGAATGTTACAAGTTTGAATCGTTGTGGTAGGTTAGAGAATCTGAAAAGGGAGATGGGTAGACTAATGTTAGATGTAGTTGATATAAGTGAAGTACGTTGGCAGGAAGAACAGGGTTTTTTGGTCAGGCAACTAGAGAATTATCAACAAAAAATCAAACGGGAAATGCAGGACTTGGTTTAATAATGAATAAGAAAATAGGGCAGCGGGTAAGCTACTAAAACCAGCATAGTGAAAGAAATTTGTCGTCAAGGTAGACACAAAACCAATACACACCACAATAGTGCAGGTCTATTTGCCTACTAGTTCAGCGGATGATGAGGAAATCGAAAGAATATACGAAGATATAGAAGATTAAATACAATATATAAAAGGTGACGAGAATCTAATTGTGATGGGAGACTGGAATGCAGTGGTAGGCCAAGGAAGAGAAGGTAATACAGGAAGAGAATTCGGATTGGGAGAAAGGAACGAAAGAGGAAGTCGGTTGGTTGTGTTTTGCAATGATCGTAATTTAGTCCTTGCTAATACTTGGTTCAGACACCACAAACGACGGCTGTATACGTGTACGAGACCTGGAGACACTGGAAAGTATCAAAGAGACTTCATTATGATTAGGCAGAGATTCAGAAACCAGGTGTTAGACTGCAAAACTTTTCCAGGAACAGACGTGGACTCTGACCACAATTTGTTGGTCATGACATGCCATTTGAAACTGAAGAAATTGAAGAAAGGAAGGAATGTAAGGAGATAGGATCTCGACAAGTTGAAAGAAAGTGTGAGGAATTGTTTCAAGGAACGTGTTGCACAAGGGCTAAGTGAAAAGGCTGAAGGAAAAGCAATAGAGGAAGGGTGGATAGTCATGAAAAATGAAGTCAGTAGGGCTGCTGAAGAAATGTTAGGAAGGAAGAAAAGATCAACTGAGGATCGGTGGATAACTGAGGAGGTACTAGACCTGATAGATGAAAGACGAAAATACAAGAATGCTACAAATGAAGAGGGCAGAAAAAATACAGGCGGTTAAAAAATTAAGTGGATAGAAAGTGCAAGGTAGCTAAGGAAGAATGGCTGAAGGAGAAGTGCAAGGATGTTGAAGGTTGTATGGTCCTAGGAAAGGTAGATGCCGCATACAGAAAAATCAAGGAAACCTTTGGAGAAAGGAAACCCAGGTGTATGAATATTAAGAGCTCTAGATGGAAAGTCACCTCTAGGGAAAGAAGACAAAGCAGTAAGATGGCTGGAACATATGCATCAGTTGTATTAAGGTAAAGACGTAAATTATTTGGTTCTGGAACAAGAAGAGGCTGCTGATGCTGATGAAATGGGAGACCCAATTTTGAGGTCAGAGTTTGACAGAGCTGTGAGAGACCTAAATAGGAACAAGTCACCTGGAATTGATGCCATTCTCTTTGGATTACTGACTGTCTTAGGAGAAACCAGCATGGCAAAGTTATTCCATCTAGTGTGTAAGACGTATGGGACAGGAGAAGTACCGTCCGATTTTCGGCAGAATGTTGTTACAGAAAGGCTGTGCTGACAAGTATGAAAACTACCGCCCAATTAGTTTAGTATCTCATGCCTGCAAAATTTTAACACGTATTATTTACAGAAGCATGGAAATACAAGTTGAAGCCGAGTTGGGAGAGGATCAATTTGGCTTCAGAAGAAATGTAGGAACACGTGAAGCAATCCTGACTTTACGTCTGATCTTAGAGGATCGAATTAAGGACAAGCCCACATACATGTTGTTCGTAGACCTAGAAAAGGCATTCGATAATGTTGATTGGACCAAGCTATTTAAGATTCTGAAGGTGATTGGGATTAGATACCGAGAACGAAGAATTATCTACCATCTATATAAAAATCACTCTGCAGTGATAAGAATGGAGGGCTTTGAAAAGAAGCAGCAATCCAGATAGGAGTGAGGCAAGGCTGCAGTCTGGCCCCCTCCTTTTCAATGCTCACATATAACAGGCAGTAAAGGAAACCTAAGAGGAATTTGGAAAGGGAATCACAACCCAAGGAGAGGAAATCAAAACCTTGAGATATTCCGATGATATTGTTATTTTATCTGAGACTGCAGAAGATCTGGATATGTTGCTGAATGGTATGGGCGAAGTCTTGGGTAAGGAGTACAAGATGGAATAAATAAGTCCAAAACAAATGTAAGGAGTGTAGTCGAACGAAGGCAGGTGATGCAGGTAATATTAGATTAGGAAATGAAATCTTGAAGGAAGTAAATGCATATTGTTACTTGGGTAGTAAAATAACTAACGATGGCAGAAGTAAGGAGGATATTAAATGTAGACTAGCACAAGCAAGGAAGAGCTTTCTTAAGAAAAGAAATTTGCTCACTTCCAACGTTGATATAGGAATTAGAAAGATGTTTCTGAAGACTTGCATCTCGAACGTGGCATTGTATGGAAGTGAAACATAGATGGTAACTAGCCCAGAAAGAAAGAGAATTGAAGTTTTTGAAATGTGGTGTTACAGAAGAATGCTGAAGGTGAGATGGATAGATCGAATCACGAATGAAGAGGTACTGAATCGAATTGGGGAGAGGAGATCGATTTGGCTAAATTTGACGAGAAGAAGAGATAGAATGGTAGGACACATCTTAAGACACCCAGGACTTGTTCAGTTGGTTTTGAATGGTAGTGTACACTGACTTAGCAAATGTCATGGGATAGTCACCTAATAGCGTGTGGGGCCTCCTCTGGCCCTGCGAACTGCAGTGAGACGCCATGGAAGTGAGCCGACAAGTCCCTGGTAGTCCTCTGGACGCAGCTGACACCAAATCGTTTGCAGAGCGGCCGCCAATGCTGGTCTGTTCGTGGATACAGGATCCATGGCACGGAGCCTGCGTTCCAGGACATCCCAGATATGCTCGATAGGGTTCATATCGGGGATCCTGGGTGGCCATGGCAGGCGTTGGACCTCCGCTGCATGTTTCTGGAACCATTCCCGGGCGACGTGGGAGCGATGTGCCGGCGCGTTTTCATCTTGAAACACCGCAGAACTGTCTGGGCGCTGGAAAACCAAAAATGGGTGGAGGTGGTCTCCGAGCAGCTCAACATACCGCGTACCATTCAAAGTCTCTTCCAGAACAACTAGGGGGCCCATTCCATACCAGGAAAATGCACCCCAGACCATAACAGAGACATCAGCGCCCTGAACCGCACCTTCGAGGCAGGCGGGATCCATACATGGTGCCTCCCATCGGCATGGTGCAGTTGGAATCGTGATTTGTCCGACCATATCACGTTACGCCATTGTTCCAGTGTCCATCCCTGGTGACTGGCGACAAATGCGCGTCGTTGTGCCCGATGACGTTGGTTAACAGTGGCACCCGTGTGCGGCGACGGCTCCCATACCCCATAGAACCCATGTTCCTACGGACTGTCCACTGGGAGACGTGTCTAGCACGGCCTGTGTTGAATTGAGCCGTGATTTGTTGCACGGTTGGCCGTCTGTCACTATTGACAATCCGTCTCGGATGTCGCCAGTCACGGTCATCGAGGGTGGCTAGACGGCCGGTCGTACGTCTGTTGTGGACGGTGACACCCGCACTCAACCATTCACGATACACCCTGGACACGGTTGATCGTGTGAAGCCGAATTCCCGCACCACTTCCGAAATCGCACTTTCCATCCGTCGGGCACCGACCACCATACGCCGTTCGAACGGTGTCAGCTCACGACGACGTTCCATGTTACACCTGTCACATGCACGGCCACTGCTCACGAGGTCTCCTGTACAACTGCCGCTGGCACAGGGGGCGTGTGGTGCGCAGACAACACACCTGCGCATCAGTGCTCCGCTATCCCATGACATTTGCTCAGTCAGTGTAGGTGGTAAGAACGGTAGGGGAATACCAAGGTATGAATATGACAAGCAGATTAGAGCAGATGGACTGATGACTCAAACAGCAACAACAACTACATACCTCAATATGAATAATTAGACTAGAACATTGCATTTTCCATTCAGAGATTGAAATATGTATTTAGGCAGAAATGCGCAGCCTATTTACGACTACCAGTTTGCATGAGAAGTCAGTTGACATTTAACAGCGGGTATACTGGCACGTTAAAGATTTCAAAAGATACAGCTCAGAATTCGAAGGGACGTTAAACGTATAAGGCTATTGTTTAATGTAATATCGGCATAAATTTTATCTTGGAGAGAAAAAGTGCTTTGTATGTACAGACCATAAAGTTTGATCATGTTTGCAGCTTAATGAGACCTTTAGTAAGAAGGCCTGATGTGTGGGTCATATGTATGGAAGTATTAGCTGCACGAACTATTCGCTGCTCTGTCTTAAATTATGCAGCCATTCCGTGTGTTCCACGGCCCTTGATGAAGACCGCTGTGTGATCGATGTTCCTCGTAAATTGCTGCTACGTCGGATCGTGGGTCAACGGCAAGGACTGATTCAGCATACCGAGCGGGTATTCCGTATTTGGTCAGTTTAGTGCGACAAGTTTCCTGCTTGCGAGACAACTTTTTACCAAAATCCCCCTTATTAATTTCCTTCTCCTTCAGTGAGACAGGTTTATTGACGGATGGTCGCAAATTCCCTCATACGACTGAAATATTTATTAATTAGCGTATATTCTTATAAAATGTACTTATTTTATATCATTGGTACCTGCCGGGATGAGTAGCTTGGACGGTTGAGCCCCACTTCGTAGAATCGATCCTGGCTGAGTCCGGTGTTATTTGAAGGTGCTGAAATTCACCTGTCTCGTGTCGGTAGATTTACTGGCTGGTGAAAGAACTCATGCGGAACAAAATTCTGGCATCTCAGCACCTCCGAAAACCGTAAAAGTTGTTAGTGGGGCGTAAAAAATATTATTGTTATTATAGGTGCCAATGTTTAACGAACCCTATTGCAATGGATTTTAAGGAAAACATTACTTCATATGGTACTAGAAAGGACCGTGTTAATAAACAGGTGAACCAAGTCCATCACAACCTTCAAATTAAGGAGCCAAAATACATTCAGTATAATATAAATGGAATTATTATTATTATTATTATTATTATTATTATTATTATTATTATTATTATTATTATTATTATGTCCGCCTCTGTGATGTAATGGTTAGCGTTATTAGGTGTGACCCCCGGAGGCCTGGGTTCGATTCCCGGCTCTGCCACGAAATTTGAAAAGTGGTACGAGGGCTGGAACGGGATCCACTCAGCCTCGGGAGGTCAACTGAGTAGATGGGGCTTCGATTCCTACCTCAGCTATCCTCGAATTGGTTTTCCACTTCTCCTCGAGGCAAATGGCGAGCGTAAGGCCACGGCCGCTTCCTTCCCTCTTCCTTGCCTATCCTTTCCAATCTTCCCATCCCCCCCCCCCCAGGCCCCTGTTCCGCATAGCAGGTGAAGCTACCTGGGCGAGGTACTGCATCTCCTCCCCGGTTGTATCCCCTATCCCAAGTCTCATGCTCCAGGACACTGCTCTTGAGGAGTTAGAGGTGGGATCTCTCGCTGAGTCTGAGCGAAAAAGCAACCCTGGAGTGTAAACAGATTAAGAAAGAAAGATTATTATTATTATTATTATTATTATTATTATTATTATTATTATTATTATTATTATTATTATTTTACATACTGTTTCTTCTATAGATTTATTTTTGTTTTAATTGTTAATATACATACATACATTTATTGAACATAACAGGCGACTTCGCCCCTATACATGTTCACATGCAATAATAATAATAATAATAGTAATAATAATAATAACGATAAAATGAATAAATAATAATAATAATAAAATGGATAATAATAATAATAATAATAATAATAATAATAATGATAATAATAATAAGAATAATTAGCAGTCATTAGCTGAAGCAGTTCACTCACTCAGTGTTCATCCAGTGTCCTTATTATGCTCTGTACTTGCGTCACATTCTTGTTACTGACCTACACCTGCTCAATAATCAAACAACAACACTCAGCATTTCAGCACTTGCATTCCAGCTAACTTTAAAACAAACAGACCATGCAATCCTGTCCTCTTACCCAACTCCACCTAACTAAGTACTCAGTCCCTATATTCCCTAATCCATTAGAATTTTAACATACTATCCCCTTCCCTTATACAGATAACTATTCCACCCCCCTATTCCCCTGCCCACCCTCTAACTCACTCTCCTTCATTTTACTCTCGCAGGCCTTTTTTGTCGCACAAAAATACCTGTTCAATTCACCCCCTTTTTCCCATTGTTTAATAATCCATCTCAGTATTGCGTTCTCATCCCCTCTCCCCAATATTTCCCGATGCTCGGCACTCAATAATCCATGTCTTAACCCCCTCGTTACCTCACAGTCTCTTAGCAAGTGAAACTCATCATTCACATCTCCACAAAGTACACACCTTGTCTTATCCCTCCCCTGTAACCAGCCTGTATTCCTTGGCAAACCTAAAAGCCACCACATCATCCCATATCGTTTTGACCTATCGACGTATCTAATATTCAACCCTGCTATCTCCTCTATTTTCGTCAAAACAGTCAGCGAATTTCTTAGTCTGCTTTCCCCCAATAATTTCTGCCTATGGATATCTCTAATTCTCCTTTCCAGTATATTCATCCCTCTCACTTCTGTCTTTGACCAAACCTCCCCCCACAGGTGTCCTAATCCTATCCTCTCCAAATATCCCTTTATTTTTTCTAACCATCCACCCTTATACATGCTCTTAAATTGCTGTACATATGCTGCCTGTAATACTCTCCCACCTTCCTGTCTTTTTAAATTCATCCAGTATCTAACTATTCTTTTCACACCCTCTGATTCCAAATCCTCCCCACACATTAATTCCGCCCCTACATTTGCTGTACACCTCGGTAAGCCCATCACTAACTTAGCAAAACTACTAACAATCCTTCTTAGTTCCTCTCTTTTCTCATCCAGCCCCCAAACTTCTGCTCCGTATAATACCCTCCCAACGATTACCGACCTGAACACGAGTCTCAGTGTTTTATAACTGATCCCCGGGTACTTGAGTAGCAAATTTCTGACTGAGGCTAAGGCTGCCAATCCTCTATATTTCACTCTTTTGATCTGGTCACTCCAAGTTCCTTTATCATTAAAAATAACTCCTAGATATTCCAACTTCCTTACCTGTTCCAATCTTTCTCCCTGAATTACCCAATTCCCTTCTATCTTTCTTCTTTTGTCCACCTGTACTACCAATATTTTAGACTTATTTCCATTAATTTTCAATCCCCATTTCCTCGCAAATAGCATCACTGACTCTAAGGCCCTATTCATCGCCCCTGAAGTTAGCGTCATCAATAACACATCATCCGCAAATATCAGTCCTGGTACTTCCAAACCATTAATTACTGGTACAGCCCAATTTTCTGCCCCAAACCCCTCTAAAATATCGTTGATAAATAAAATAAACAGTATTGGCGATAACTTGCATCCTTGTTTTAAACCCACCTTGGACTCTAATGGTCCACTCATTCTCCCTTCTCCCAATTTTACACAAAACCTGACGTCCCTATATATTCCTTCCACTGCCCTCAACATCTCCGAAATCCCTAACCTACCTAATTTCTCTAGTAGGGCCTCTCTATTCACCTTGTCAAAAGCTTTCTCAAAATCTATTGCTGCTACATAAACCGTACTTCTAGCCATATTCTTATACTTTTCTAAAATAGTCTTTACTATCATTATATTATCCACTGTTCTTTTCTTTTTCCTAAATCCCCCTTGGTAATCTGTCAAAATTTCATTTTCTTCCGCCCACCCGCTTATTCTGTTCGCTAGCACCCCAGTATATATTTTACTCAAAGAATCCAACAGAGATATATCTCTATAACTGTTCACATTGTTCCTACTACCCTTCCCCTTGTATATAGGGCATATAATTCCTATTTCCCATTCCTTAGGGTAATTTCCTCCCTCAAATATCCTATTGAATAGTTTAACCATGCCCTCTATCATTATCTCATTTTTACTAATTTCCTTCCAAAACTTGTTATTTATACCATTACACCCCCCGGCCGACTTCGCTCTGGCTCTGCTTATCACTCTCCGGATTTCCTCTCTTGTGATTTCTTTATCCAGGTCATAAATTGCCACTCCCCTATTCCTCCAAATTACTTCTTCTCCCGAACCTCTCCATCTATCACCCCCCTTTTTTCCTAGTAATTCATCAAAGTGCCTGACCCATTGCACTTCCTCAATACTCGTTCTCTCTATATTCCTTCCACCCTTAATAATTCTATTAATCTTATCCCAAACTCTCTCAAAATTGTTTGTCTTGCAGTCATTATTTATGGCTTCCATTTGTTCCTCTAACCACGTCTTTTTTGTCTCAGAGATTTTCTTTTTATACTCCTTCCTCAATCTACAGAAAAACTCCCTTTCTTGGCTCCCACCTTTCCTTCTATATTCTCCTAACGCGTCCATCACCTTCCTCCGCAATCCTTCACACTCCCTATTAAACCATTCTTCTCCCTCTTTCTTATTTCCTTTTCTAGCTTTCACCTTCTGCGCTATCATCTTTATTGGATGTAGCAACAATTCCAAGGCTTTATCAGTATTATTCTCTTCTAACGCCCCTTCCCACCCATATTTCAGAAGATGTAGCTCCTCCTTTACTACCCTATTCCAATCCCGGCCCACCTTCTCTGTCCATTTATACTTATTATAACCACTCCCTCGTTTATCATTTGTCTCATCTTCCTTCATTGTACACTTCTCTTCCTCCCTTTTCAGCATAACCCTCACCGGGAAATGGTGTGATTCAATCCAATCTCCTATTTCCATACTTACAACTTCCTCAATCATCCCTTCCGAACTTAAAACCATATCTATCACACTACCCCCCTTCTCCGTAACATATGTCAATTTCCCCGTCCTGTCACCCTCTATCCACCCATTCAGAATATACAAATTTCCCACAGCACACCTCTCTAGGAGCTTCTCTCCATAACTATTTGTAATTTTGTCCTCACTCCTTCTACTTTCCAACAAACACATTCCATCCTCCCTACTATAAACTGGGCTCTGTTCTTCTATTCTCGCGTTCCAATCCCCAAATAACAACATATCCTCCTCACCTGGATACATTCCCCTTATCCTACCAATATCCACCAATAACTCTTCAAAAAAATATTTATTTGCATATGCTGAATTACTAGGGTGGCAGTAAACAAAAGCTAGATTTATTTTCTTCCTCCTTCCCTCACTCCCTCCCAAATTCAATCTCAGCCATATGGTTTCCATCATATCGGTCTCTATATCCTCTACTCTTTCACTAATTTCTTCCCTAATTAGAACTATCATCCCTCCTGGTGCTCGTCCCTTATTCCTCTCTTTTCTTCTATATTTATATTTTATCTCAAACCCCTTCCATGAAATCTTCCTCCCTGTTTCCAACCACGTCTCCAAGAGTGCCACAACATCAAAACTTTCAATTACTTCCCGAACTTTCTTGTTTCCTAATTTGTTCCTTAGTCCCTCAATATTCACACATCCTATCTTCCAATATAGTTATAACTTTCCCTCCCTCCCTTCTAGGTCTCCCCCTCTATTCTTACTTCTAGTATTTATCGACCTCTCTTCCTCTGTATCCTCCATCCCTTTACGTACTTTTCCCCATATGTCTTTTAAGCTCTTACTTCTGACTTTACTCATAATTTTTTTACCTTCTTGTCGATCTGTCTCCTCTTGACCTTTCTTATTCACTACACCCCTGCACCCTGCTCTCACCCCTTCTTGCTGCTCACCCCCACTCACCCCCTCACTATTTTGGACTTCTGAATCCACCTTCCTTTGTCCTTTCTTGCTCACTGCACCTCTACACTCTACTCTCCCAGTTTCTTGCTGCTCACTCTCACCGTCCACTTCACTATCATGATCTTCTGTCTCCCGGCTGCACTGCCCATTCTCTTCCGAGATGCTCTGCTCTCCTGCCACGTCCCTCCTCCTCTTATTTTCTTCTTTCTTCTTCCCATCTTGCCTTGTTCTCTCACCACCCTCAACCCTCTCGTTTTCGTCCATTTCCTTTAGCTTCGTCACTGAATGTACTCTAACCCATCGCCCGTTTGTCACCTCCAACCTCAGACCTCTTATTCGGGCCTTTAGCCCCTGGTTCCTCGCTCTCCATAGGTGTCTATTCAAGATCTTCATATTTTCACTTCCTTCTCTTCCCATGTCTCCTTTCACCCCTATTTTCAGCCCTTGTAAATTCTTGCTGTTACTTAACACAGTTTCTGCCATTAAGGTTGAGAACAATTTAACCCTAATTGGCCTCCGACCTTTGATTTTACCAACTATCTCTACATCATCTATGTCTATCTCACTAGAGTTTATCTTCATTGCATCACGTATAACTTCCACCACCTTATATATCAGCTCAATCTTGCTCTCTCTCGCCCCTTCCTCAACTCCATATATAAATATGGCTTTTTTCAATCTCTCCTGCCTGTACCCCTCCGCTTCTTTCTTCATCTTCATCACCTCCTCTTTCAGATGTTTCACTTCCCCTCTCAATAACTCGATTTCTTTCTCGTTATTGACCACTCTCCTGCTCGATTCCTCTGTCTTCGTTTCAAGCCATTTCTTCATGTTCCCTATCTCCTTTCTCTGCTCCTCCATCATGTCCTTTATTTCCTGCACCTTATCCCATTGACACTTTTCCTGCATAACTTCACTTACAACCACCCTGAGTGCGGCCAAATCCTCCGTACTATATTTTCCACTGGTATTTGGGCCTGGGTTTACTTCCACCCCCCCAATAACCAGTAGCACTGCTATCACTGTCACCACCAGCACCGCTTCACTCATTTTCAATCCGTCCGTACTTATCACCAATCCACTCCTGGTCTCCTTCTTCTGCCTTGCCTGCCATTTCCCAATAGCGGCCCGGTACTGTTCAATGCCGACCATGTTTACAGCACGCACTTCACTACGCAACCTCTCTCCTCGACCGCTCGAGCTAGACTGTGTAATTGTTAATATACAGTGTTATTCAACTAGGATGTTATACCAATATAACTTCATTTACTAGATCGATATTCTGTTTTTTCTTAAATGGCATTAAGGGGTTCGTAAAATATTATGCTCCGTTTTCCCCGCGGGTATTAATAACGGAGATACCGACACCAAATTCGTATTTTTCATTTGTATGTTGTAATTTTTGACACTAGCAGAAAAGGTGCTACCATTACCCCTTCAGACATGTAACTAAATCATACATTGGAAAATTACGTTTTGAAATGTCAATAATACTTCAGTTTGCATTTCTAGTTGGTGAGAGAGGGCACTAGGCTTGTCGTATTAGAGGGCATTTTCTGGTGTAAGCGATTTCTTTGTGATGCCGGCCATACAACTGGTACTCTACATTACGTACACGCATATAAACCTCCTCGCTTAACGCATTGCTGCAGGTAGACAGCCCGCTACAAGACTATTGTGATTGAAATGGGCACAGTGGTTGATTGTTTATGTCGGGACACCATTTCTGTGCATGCGTGTACAACCATGTGTCGTAAATGCAATGTAATGTGTCCCTATGGTATGCATGAAATTGTATATGGATGGTTGTAACGTTAACATACGTGACTGAAGTATCAGAGCAAAAGGTTAACTGAACAGCTGAAGCGAGACTCAAGTATCTGCAGATTTACCTCTACATGATGATGATGATGATGATGATGATGATGATGATGATTGTTGTTTAAAGGGGCCTAACATCGAGGTCATCGGCCCCTAATGGTACGAAATAAGACGAAATGGAATGACAAATTAAAAGTCTAAAATTCTCCACTGACCAGAATTCAAAAGCGTGAGAACGAAGAATGAATGGATGGACATGAATTTAAAACAATCGGTGGATGCGACCTGCAATGTCGCACATTCACATAAACTGACGTGACAAAACAGTATTACTGACCAAGGGAAATGAAATGGCGTATGGCTTTTAGCGCCGGGAGTGTCCGAGGACATGTTCGGCTCGCCAGGTGCAGGTCTTTTTGATTTGACGCCTGTAGGCAACCTGCGCGTCGTGAGGAGGATGAAATGATGATGACGACAGCACATACACCCAGCCCCCGTGCCAGAGAAATTAACCAATGATGGTTAAAATTCCCGACCCTGCCGGGAATCGAACCCAGGACCCTCTGAACCGAAGGCCAGTACGCTGACCATTCAGCCAACGAGTCGGACACTGACCAAGGGAGTACTGCTATAGCATAACACAATCGATTATGCGTGCAGTCAAAAGGGGGTCCTAAATCGAAGTTATCGGCCCCTCATAACGGTACTGATCGCTAGCAAAGTAGAACCATGGTATTTGTTCTGTTGCGGTACTAATCAAAAGTAGCAGAGACTTGCGGTATTCAACACATTATTGTACTACACAGAGCTTATGAAATTCGACATATAATACAGACCTATGTTTTTCTCACTTTGCGGCGCCATTTACAGGCAACGCAAACCTATGGTGTTCATCACATAAGAGTACTAACCACAGGGACCTCTCCCTATCCCGTGGTGTTCCTCATATAGTGGGTAATAATCATAGGCAAGGCAGAACCATGGTAGCTATCATCCCATGGTCCTGCTCATATGGTGGTACTAATCACAGGTACTGCAAAAGCCGACCGCACCGTGCTCCTGTGTGCTACCAATCACAAACCAATTTCGTGCCTAATGTAGTGGTACTACGCACAAGTAAAAGCGACCCTTGGTGTTCTCCGGGTGGTGGTACGAATCACAAGTAGTTTCATGGTTCTAATACAATCAACCATTGGTCGCCCCTTTTAGTCGCCTCTCACGACAGGCAGGGGATACCGTGGGTGTATTATTCGTCTGCCTCCCCCACCCACAGGGGGTGTGTGTTCGGTCCGCGAGAGGTATTTTATTTCCCTCAAGTCCGCCGGCAAGCCGGTGAGGACCCCCCTATCCGCCACCTGGGACGCGCCACGTGGGAGTATCACCTCTCCTCCTGCTACGCCTGCGTAGCAGGTTCGTGGATTTACCTCTACATTGAATACAAGATGTGACACGAGCGGTCAAGGCGACATACAGGATTCATATGGTATTCTGTGGCATATCTGTCCATGTTTGCTGCAACTGGCTTTCTAGATCATGTATCGTGTGATATCCTTGCTCTGTGTGATCGAGCATTATCCTGCTGAAGGGCAACACATGCGGCTGTAGTATGTCCTGCTCAATTCGCTGTGATCGTGATGTTTCTCGTATCACTACTAAAAGTGACCGAGACTGTCGTATGCGTTGCCTCCCAGACCAGCACACCAGCACTGGCGGCGTTATGTCCCGCCACAGGAAGGACAACATTGAGGCGCTCACCACGAGACCTCCAGGCATTAACACGGCCGTCGTCAGTGCACAACTCGATTCTCGTTCATACCAGCCCGGGTCTGTTGTTAACACCACCGTAAACGGAAATGGCGATGGGTTGCTGTCAATGGAAGGACTTGTAATGGGCGCCGTAAGAATAGATTTCGTTTAGTCATGTGCTTGGAAATGTTTCAGGCAGACACAGTGGCGTAAAATGGTAGTGTTACAGTTTGAATGAAATTGTGCGATCGGTAGGAATTAGCAGCAACTAATACATTTATGACTGAGAACATTATCTTGACCTCATCATAACTAACAGCTGTCATCAAACTAAACGTGAACTACGCCAATCTAAGAGGAGTTTCCGGTAATGACGGTGAAAAGAAGGAGAAGGGAACTCCGATCCATGTGATCGGGAATTGTCCCTTCAAATTGCTGCTCATTAAACAGAGGTACCTCAAAGTAAAACATCAAGTTACCAAGTTTATGATTGTTTTGAAGAGGTCCACGCGATGGATGGTCGTGGCTCCAATAGATTTCTTTCTATTGTTTCTTTCAATTAAGGTTATTGTGTGGCACATATTCTTGAAGCGACAATTCGTTATGAAACGAAAGATACAAATCATTTTGCGCAAGTCGATCAAGAGGAAAAGAAAATTTATAAAGAGTGCATTCATTTCCTGTGAGAGAACGCTACCGGAGGTGTCAGTTCGTTGTTCATGGCCTTCTGTTCAGCGCGGGAGGAACTGTTATCAATCCATGAACCAAGTTCTCGCAGTATTGGACATTTCACGTTAAGATCTCAAGTTTATTATACAGGGCATCATCACAACGTGGCCATCATCCACCATCACATTTATGTGAGTAAATACGTTAGAAAAAATATGAACCGTGTTTTGTCAAGTGTAAATGACCGTGCTAGTGACCGCATGGTTAGGATCACGTAGCTATCAGCTTGCATTCGGGAGATACTGGGTTCGAACCTCACGGTCGGCAGCCGTGAAGGTGGTTTTCCATGGTTTCCTATTTTCACAGTAGGCAGATGCTGGGGATGAACCTTAATTAAGGCCACGGTGAATTCCTTCCCATTCCTAGTACTTTCCTATTTCATCGTATCAATAAGACGTATCGGTGTCGGTGCGACGTACAGCAAATTGTAAAAAAAAAAAGTCAAATATAAACGATAAAGTGTATACTGTGTCTTGTGACAACTAGATAAAAAACCTTTGTAAATAAATTTATAATAATATTAATGAAATGGATTGGCGAAATTAAAACCGATTTGAAACAGGCAGGAATAGTCCAAAATAGGGTAATCTTCAGATCCAAAGTTCATAAATGACAAGTTGACCAGGAGGAAAAACCAAAGAAGACTAGAACAACCTGCTCTGAAGACAGAAAGGAAGCCCACAGTAAAAGAATGAAATAAATTTGGGCACAGAGCAAGGCAAATGCCTAGTCTTAATGGGCTTATTTGCATGTATATATATATATATATATATATATATATATATATATATATATATATATATATAATACTAACAATAACGTGCAAGGCAGGGCAAGACTTTATGAATATTGATGGTTAGAGCGATTCCTTGTTCTCTGCTGGGTAAATACTGTATAGAAAGGAAACTCGATGGATATCCTTTAAATTGATGGGAAAATTCTACAAACGGAAGCATAACAAAATTATACTTTCTTAATATTCGGAGTGGATTGAAAATTAATCTAAACCATAATATGACAGCTATGACTACAGGCCACGGGAAATTTAGTGATTCCTTTGAGGTGATCTTCTCTTTGGGAGCCAGCCTCACAGAACCAACCTGGTGAAGTATCACATGCTATTAGTTCTGTTTACTCTAGGGCGCGGACGTTGAACACAACAGAATGAAGGTTGAGGTCTCACACAACATTTTAAAAAATGCGTAAGGTGTAAGTGAGTGAACCGGTTTGACTTTGTTAATACAAGATTAAAGTGTGTAAAGGGTGTGTCCGTGCGTGTGTCTACGAGCCAATTAAAAAGTGAAGTAATGAAGATCCTGGGTGGAGAAAAGTTCACCTCATTTAATGGACGGCGCTTTGTAATACTGTAAACGAAATTTCCAAAATGTGATTTTCTTTATTGGGATATTTAGGGGGGAAGTTAGAATAGGGAGGGCATTATAATGCTGCTTCACCTGCCACATCGTTTCCGAAAATTCCCAGATCTGTCGTATGGAAATGTGACGACATATCTTCCTTAACTGCATGCCTTAACTAAAATTTTAACTGTCCCGCTTGACCAAGCTGTTCGATATTCTGAACGTGACTGGAATCGAGTATGGAGAAAGAAAGGCTGCGCCAGAATCAAAATCGCAGTGATAAGGGTATTCAAGGAAGGATTAACATATTTTAATGTATTTGTAACAAGTCTAGGACAAAAGCTACAAGAAATAAACGAGACATTTATCACAATTCAATGAAAGAAAAATATAATAAAATATGCCGATGATATTGTAATGATTCAAAAGAGGTTTTCGAGAAATTGTTGAATTATGTGGAGATAATTTTGAAGAAAGAATGGAAGTAAAATAAAATGAAATAAATATACGTAAGTCATTTCGAATGTAGTCGGGTGATGTCAGGAGTATTGGATAGGAGAGTGGAATCTTAAAGAATGTAAATAAATAGAACTACCTAGGTATGAAAATAATCAATGATGGAAAAAAGAGAGACTGGTATGAGATATAGGCAAGAAAAGCTTTTCTCACTAAGAAATTGTTCTAATTTTTGACAGAATTATGAAGACGTTCTCGAGAGTGTGACATTGTATGGAATGAAACGTGTGCAGTAACTGATGCAGGAAGGTAGAAAATTGATAACTTTACGAAAGATTTCTTTCATAGAGACGTATGTTCAACTCTATTTATGACTTTATGCAGTTTGGAAATTCTATGCAGCGTTTATTTACCGCATTCTCTCCCAAGATTGACTTTTTATGAAATGTATGACATTACCTATAAAGAAAGAGAATTACTGTCGCAACAGTGCAAGTTTCTTACCCGTAAACATGAGCTGGACACAAGTAAATTTACTTACGACACGATGAAATCATTTCACTTTAGTCATTCTTCAGCAAAATTTTATTTCAAATGAAATTCATTTTATGCAATGGATACATGTTGGTACACATTTCGGAAATTAGATATTATTGTCTCTCTCCTTGCGTCAAGTTTTCGGACCTCGAAGGCAGACCTCGAGGACTACTTGTGGTCCACGGACCGCAGTTTGAGAAACACTGTTCTACATAATTTATGATATCACTTGTCCCGATTCGTGTATTGCACTTGCTAGGGAATTCCATTTGAAAAAGGGAAACCTTTTAGGATGAAAGCCAAGTCAGGAAAGTTAGTGGCTGTGTACACTGTTAGGTGGTCGGAGTTGAGCGAACCATTCAGTGTATTAGGAAACAAGAACAACTAAGTGGATTAAAAAATTACAGTTCACAAAATAAATTCGTATAATCGATTGAACTTATACGAATGGGTCAAATTTTTTCCTCGTTACCGTGGGATTTTATTAATACTGAAATTTCGTAAAACTAAAATAATGGAATATAGAGCCTTGTGGATGAAAGGAAGTGAATTTTTTATCGGGTGTGTGTTAACTACTAAAAATCGTGCCAGCTGAGATGAAGTTCATGTAAATTCCTAGAAATGTGCAACGCCAGAGGTGCGTAATCTCACAGTTCTTGCTAAGCAGCAATGGAACTTCTCGGCTCTGAACAAATACGCTAGAGACACTCTGCGAGATATCGAGGACAACGATTGGAGCACTATCTAGCGGTACGACCTGATAAAACTTTCCGTGTCATAAGCGTGTATGCATTGGTTGACGAAGTTGTTATTGTTATATATGCGTTTGAAGTAAGTCAAAATCAGCAATTAGTTGCGAGTGTGATTCGTTCACATGAAAAATGAATTATTACAACCTTCGGATGATAGTAATTGTTCATTAGATAGCAGTACATTGTTGCTAATGAAACCTATTTTAAAGAATATTGTCACTCTTGTATCTATCGCCATTATGAGTCCATCGAACAGAACTATGGAGATATTTCCTACAATTTAATTCAAGGCAACACATACGCATATGCGTGTGTCTGGTTGCGTACTAACAAACCCCATTTGGAATAAAAGTAATGCAATGTCAAAAACGGAAGATAATATGGCTGACTTAAGAAATGTACATGTTTTGTTAAAACAGTATGATGATACCAGTTTTCTGCATCATAATGTATTGATTAACATGACATTTCTAATGATTTTGAGACACTAAATTTATTATTTCTAACAGTAGGCTTCAATTTAAGAAAATAGCCTAGCTCATAAATATTAGAGATGCTACGTCAAAATGTGAAGTTGCTGTTAGTGATAATATTGAATCTAACTTCAATGTCACTTATACAGGAAAGAATGGACTGAAAGCTGGGATGTGTGTAAATAAGAACTTTAAATTCAAGATACGAACATAAGTTACAAAAATTAGATTCTAAATGTTAGTAAATTGAATCACACCTACAACAGTGGCCCAGACACAATCGGCAATTATATTTGAATTTGATACTTAATTCGTAATATAGGGACCCATGCTTTTTCTGCTAGGACATATTTTCAACATTTAAAAAAATATTATAGCTAACCAACATCGTTTCTATCGTTGAACTGAATTATTCGTTAATGGGACGTTCGTTAATTTGACTGTAATACAAACCAGTTGTAGGTAACGTAGTGTTGGCCAGTGTCTGGCCTTTATCTGTAAGTCATGAAGTGCGATGAGAAATAAATGAACACCCTTGTTCGCTTCACGTAAGCGGCTCTATGAACTGAAGTCTCCTGTGATGTACTACCATCACGGTACATTGCCACTTCGAATATTTTAAAAGCGTGAAGGGAGTAGAGCAGCGTGTGTACAATGAACAGCTGTTGTTGCTGTTACCCTGAGGGGATCATGTGCAGATGAAAGATCGCCCACGCCCAAATTGTGGATGGATGGTGCCTGGACTTTTAAATTATCAACATTTGAATGACTTAGATTATTTATGTCTGACATTCCCCTTCTGCCTAGCTACAGAATAATTTCGGTGATAGCTACATGTTGCTGACAGTAGCGAGGTCGAGCCGCCTTATTTAATAACAGTTCCTGAGCCAAACTCTAGTAACATATTAGATGAAAGTTATCACTCAGCACAACTCGTTTTTCTTCTCAGTTTGATACTTCTACATTGAAAAAACTGCTGTTTTCGTTTCATGAAGACGAAAATTCACCAGCAAGGGGAAGCCACAGGTATAGGATCACCGATTTCGTTCAAATTTCGCGTGGTTGATGTACGGTAAAAAAAAAAAAGGTTCGTATACGATGGTTTGTTGCGCGAAAACAGTCTTTTAAGCTTATCACCCTGGATAAATGTTGGCAATTTGAGTGTGGCTGTCTGTAGTACCGCTGGTCTGGACTTCCCACGCGGGCTCGTTGAGTTCGAGCCGTGCCATTGCCTCACTTGCTTTTATTTTATTCGTCTTTTTCCTTTATTTTATCTGTTTTCTATTTTCATAATTCTAATCTGCATTGATTTATTTATTCTTATGCAAATGAAAGTGATTAATGAGTTATGGCAAACTTGTACAATTAACGTTGTAGATCAAAGTTCCTCAAAGCATTCCATAGCATGAGGGTTCTTTTTCCTTTTGCTGTTTTTATCTTGCGAAACGTAAACACTTCTCTCTCTCTAACATAACTCCAGCAATATCTATAAAGGTACATTTTTCAAGGCACGGGTGGCTTACTCCAACATGAAAAAGATTGCTCAAGAATGCAGCATTTACACCTGGTCCTATAACATTCATATTCAATAAATTTTATGATTAATAATGTTATTACCGGGCGAGTTGGCCGTGCGCGTAGAGGCGCGCGGCTGTGAGCTTGCATCCGGGAGATAGTAGGTTCGAATCCCACTATCGGCAGCCCTGAAGATGGTTTTCCGTGGTTTCCCATTTTCACACCAGGCAAATGCTGGGGCTGTACCTTAATTAAGGCCACGGCCGCTTCCTTCCAACTCCTAGGCCTTTCCTATCCCATCGTCGCCATAAGACCTGTCTGTGTCGGTGCGACGTAAAGCCTCTAGCAAAAAAAAAAATAAAATAATGTTATTCATTTGACGTCCTACTAACTTCCTTTGCGGTTTTCGGAGACGCGGAGGTGCCGAAATTTTGTCACGCAGAAATATTTTTATGTGGCATTAAATCCACCGACAAGACGCTGACGTATTTGAGCACTTCAAATACCACCGGACTGAGCCAGAATCGAACCTGCCAAGTTGGGGTCAGAAGGCCAGATAATCAACCGTCTAAGCCACTCAACCCTGCTCTTTTACGATAATATTAACAGTCAATACGGACAACACAAACTAAAACAGCAACTACAGGCTTACCCGTCACTGACATATACACTGTGTAGGTTCGTGCACCTAAATAAAATATGTGAACTGTGAAATAAAGCTAATGCAGTGAGCTCGCAGTTGCGATCAACAGTATTCTGTAAGAAGGAAGTCAGCTCCCAGACAAAACTATCTTTACATCGGTCTGTTTTCAGACCAACTTTGCTTTACGGGAGCGAAAGCTGCGTGGATTCGGGATATCTTATTCATAAGTTAGAAGTAACAGACATGAAAGTAGCAAGAATGATTGCTGGTACAAACAGGTGGGAACAGTGGCGGGATGGTACTCAGAATGAGGAGATAAAGGCTAATTTATGAATGAACTCGATGGATGAAGCTGTACGCATAAACCGGCTTCGGTGGTGGGGTCATGTGAGGCGAATGGAGGAAGATCGGTTTGCTAGCAGAATAATGGACTCTGCTATGGAGCGTAAGAGAAGTAGAGGTAGACCAAGACGATTATGGTTAGACTCTGTTTCTAACGATTTAAAGATAAGAGGTATAGAACTAAATGAGGCCACAACACTAGTTGCAAATCGAGGATTGTGGTGACGTTTAGTAAATTCACAGAGGCTTGCAGACTGAACGCTGAAAGGCATAACAGTCTATAATGATAATGTATGTATGTATGTATGTATGAAATAAATAAAAAAATGCGACACATTTATGTCCCTTGTACCTCAAAGGGTTATATAAATAGCACAAGCTCTGGAACGCGTATCTTTTTTTTTTTATGTAGTTCAAGATCATCCTCTCAAAATTTTAACGAAATTCATGACCTCGCCTTGTAGGATACATCCACTCTGTAATTTTGTCGAGTAATTGTCTCTTCCTTAATAATATCTACCGGGTCGTGTTTAGAAGAGCAAACTGGGCGGTTGTGCAGGGTAGCATATTTCTAGAATCTCGTATGAAAAGTTGAGTGAAATTCAACGAGCAGAACCTAGCGCCACGTCTGCTTGATCGAAGGTAAATGTCACGCATCGTTGATGTGCGTGATACGTAGTAATACAGACCGACTAGCTTGTACTAACTCCTTGGTGAATGTTTTCTGTTTGTAGAAAGTTCGAATTGGTTCTGGCAGTGACTTTGTGTTAACGTTCTCTGTAAGGAGTAATTATGTACCCTTTTGTACTCCTTGGGCATTATATTAAAAAGAGGTTTTACTTAATATATGTTAAACAGGTCTTTACATTAGTCAACCTCTGCGTGAGCGTGTTTACTGTTGACATGTTTGACCGACTAGTGTGGAGGAACCTTTCGCTTTGATTAAACAATGTCTACACTGTTTCGGCAAACAAAAAGTTGTACAAAGTATTCATTCCACTTTTCATGGCATCATGCACTTTTCCAGTTTCCCGAATATACTTCGTCTTATCTTCGGAATTCTAATTTTCTCTCTTAGTTAAAAAGTAGAACAAGTTTCCTTCGGAGGCCCTCCTTCTTCTAGCGCTTTTCCTACAACTGTGGGGGTCGCGGGTGTGAACTGTGGCGTATATGTGGATTTGTCCCTGTTTTACGGTCGAATGCCCTTACTGACGCCAACCCTATCTGCAGGGATGTATCCATTACTGCGCATTTCTGTGTGGTTTAATTAGTGTGGTGTGGTGTGTTGTCTGAATATGAAGAGGAGAGTGTTGGGACAAACACAAATCCGCAGTCCCCGAGACAGAAGAATTAATCAGCTGAGAATAAAATCCTCGACGAAAACTCATAATAGCGCGACGCTAAAACTTAGCAAAAGTTATTTGTGGAAACATAATCCGTACAATAAGTTTTTCATAGCAATGAAACAATGTAAACAAAATACATCTGACTTTACTCGCCCCATTTTAAAGGACTTTTTATTTATCCTACGTATCAACTACCAAGGGATTAAAAAACATTTAAGCTCTTAGGCTTTTTCAATCGTGAAATCACCAGCGGTTCGCTCCAGTGTAGCAGAGGGCTCATCAGTTGGATGGCTAGTGCTGGCGGCTAGTGCGCTGTTGAGACACCACTGCAAGTCTCTTTTGTAGGACAATGTAGTGACGGTGCACTAAAGGAAATATGTGCTTCCACTTGTGTTCTTCTAGGAACTTTCTTAGGAACCTTTTTTGATACAAAGGTCAAAGGCAGGCGTTTACACAAGTGGAGGCACATGCTTCCCCCTAGTTCAATGCAGAGTCCTATGGAATCACAGAGGTTTAAATCTGAGATGAAATGGTGAAAGTTCGATATATAACTTGTCTGAGCCACGGGACATTCGTAGACCGAGCGTTAGTAATAATAATAATAATAATAATAATAATAATAATAATAATAATAATAACACAAGAGATATTTACAGAGTCTTCCGCGACAGATTAAATGGACACACGCCCATGAACCTCTGCTTCAGAAAACAAAACGGAAAATTGGCAGTCACAGATGACGAAAACACCAAGGAACTCACTAGATACTTCGAATCACTACTCAACTGCCCAGGAGCAACAGAAAGGTTTCCACATAAACCTCATCCGAACCCAAACCCAGACTCGTCCCCACCTACACAAGAGGAAGCACACTGACACAAACAACGACTGAAAAACAACAAGGCATCCGGAGACGATGGCATCGTAGCAGAGCTTCTTAAACATCTAAGAGAGAAATTCAGTCCAAGAACTCACACAAATCATACAATAAATTTGGACAGCGGAAACGTACCAGAAAATTGGACAAACGCCTACCTCGTTCCACTTCACAAGAAAGGTGAACAATTACAGGGAATTTCCCTCGTGCAAGTCGCATACAAAATCCTCCCCGCAGCCCTCCTCCAAAGAACACAGGAACTACTAGAACCACTCATAGGCGAATACCGAGCGGGATTCAGGCCCCAGATACTCAATCTGAAAAATTTTACGGACTCATCAAACGCCTTCCAGAAAACAGACTGACAAGAATCTTATTAGAGGCAACAGAAACATTAAAAACATAAAAAACTACGTGGACATCGGAAATCCACCAAGACCTGGAAAAATCAGGAATCAAAGTGGTAGACATCGCAGACCGAACCTGCTACAGAACGAACATCAGCAAGTGGGAAGTATAGTCAGACATAAACCACAAGAAGACAGGAGCCAAGTGGCCAGAAGGACGAAGAACCACGATGAGAGAAAATTTAAAGGCTGCCTGGCAAAGAAGGAAGTGCACAACTTTTAAGTGAGCTTTGCGTGATCAGTTTTCTTGTTTTTTCACATCTAATAATAATAATAATAATAATAATAATAATAATAATAATAATAATAATAATAATAATAGCCTCATTCTTTACACGGATAGAACTTCGATAACAGACTAATCAAGCCATCGTTCGTCGACATGAAAATAACGGGAAAGGGTGATTGGTATTCAGTGGTCTTGTTTTTTGCCGTCAGAAATGGTGAAACAAAGGCTTTACTGTAGAATACTGTGCTTGTAACTGGGTGAAGGAATTTCACCGGGACTTCGAGTGCATTGTCTACTTCCAAGAATAATTATCTCTAGAAGTACATTCCTCGAAATCGGAATTCGATACCGAACTCAGATCTAGCCGCATCTAATTGTGGAAGGTAGCTAATATTCAGATATGTCCTTAAATAGTGACGTCAGAAACAGGTCTGACCTCACCCAAATAAAGGTTTTGTCATATAGCACATTAAAAGCTGTGTCGTTTTCTTGTCTTCATTTGCAAACTTGTCCCCACCTTAACATACATAGTCACGAAGTCAAGGTTTAAGGCTTGGTAATTACTTGCGTAAGTTGCCTTGCCCAGCCTCGCATTCTGTGTTATTGTAGATTTTTTGTTGGATATGTTTTGATAATTTATGGGGAAATTCAATAAAATAGCCGTTACTTACGCCTGTTGCAATTAACCTATAAGAAAAGCGAGAGAGCAGTGATAGAGGGTTCATCTCAAGATCCCGAGTTCGTGGGTACGATCCTGACAAAGTTAGTGGATTTTTGAAAGGCGGTCAAAAATATTTCCATGTCATAATTGTTGCTATGGTAAAGACCAAATGCAGGTCCTTGTGCCAAAAGGCAGAAAATCGAGAAATCGATGTGGGTACCAAATGGGTATGAGAATCGCTCGGGCAGTTTGTGCTATTATTGAACCGAATAGAATAAGTGAATACCATTGCCTTCCAAAGTATTCCCAGCGTCATAGTCAAGTTGTTCTCATGCCTGGGAAACAAAGGTAAACACTTTTCCTGTAAATGAAATGGCGTATGGCTTTTAGTGCCGGGAGTGTCCGAGGACATGTTCGGCTCGCCAGGTGCAGGTCATTTGATTTGACTCCCGTAGGTGACCTGCGCGTCGTGATGAGTATGAAATGATTATGAAGACGACACGTACACCTAGCCCTAGTGCCAGCGAAATTAACCAATGATGGTTAAAATTCCCGACCCTGCCAGGAATCGAAACCAGGACCCCTGTGACCAAAGGTCAGCACGCTAACCATTTAGCCATGGAGCCGAACACTTTCCCTGTAATTCACTCTCTTTAAAAGAAGCCATGAAAATTTGTCATATTATTGTGCATACTGTATATCACATTATCCCTAATGCTGTACGTACTACATAGTTCAAATATGCTAATTAAGTGGAAATTAAGTAATAAGAATCTATAATTAGATCCAATGCCTTTGCTGGCGGGACCTAGTGTTTACAGTGCACTGTCTTCTGGTATGGGCTAGAGCAATCTTGTTACTTTCATTGATCTGTCTCAGCTTTATCCTTGGCTTTGACAAAATGAAAGTGACTGAGGTATGAGTGATGCTAGTAATGCCATTCCTTCTGCAGCCAGTCCCTGCTATGAATGGCGTGAAAATATTGCTCATAGGGTCGTTTGGTGCATGCATTTCAGTGGGCTTGACGGACTGATATGTAATAGCAACTTCTGGCTCGGTGAGGAAAGCAACGGGAAACTACCTCACTCATCTTTTCCCTAGTACGTCTCTTCAGTGATGCCTAGGCCATCTATGACAGCTGATGGCGGAGCTGTTGAGGATCCAACCAGCCTTCGGGCTGAGGACTAAACATACATAGGCCTACAATTAGATCCAAGAAACAAGAAATCATTCTCTTGCTTACCAATATTTCATTGACACCAAAATAAAGTAAATAAAGTTTCACTACAGGTAGTGGTGCGTTTTCTGGTAACGTCAATATGCCACGATTGCAGGGGCATCTGACGCTCTCTCTCTCACGACAGCTCCTTTTATACCATACACGGGTCTCATGCGCCATCTGTTGGTCTGTTTGTGCACTCGTTGTTGGTGTCAATAAAACTTATGTCATATCAAACATGTGTGGCCATTTGTATCTTACGTGTTGCTGTCCAACGCCATCTGTTTGTCATTTTGTGTACTTTATTTTGATTTCAATAAAACCCCATGTTATGCCAATCATGTGTGTCAATTATTACCTCTCTAGCTCCAATATTCCGTGAAATATTGCCTCGTCAAATGTAAACGGACTTTTGGGTCATCCTGTGTTTGGTTTCATATGATGAAACAAAGGTGATATTTTTAAAAATATAGGTTGTTTAAAATACACCTCCGGTCTCCCCTGCCTGTTGTCAGAGGCGACTAAAAGGGGCGGCCTCGGCGCGGACAAGAATTGCAGTTTGGTATCATGTGTTGGACCCCCTGTGGATGGGAAGTGCTGAAATACATTCACAGGTAATCCTGCCTGTCCTAGAAGGCGACTAAAAGGGTTATGTGGCCATTGGTCCCCTGTTTTTTATGGTTAGTTGTAGACCGATTCAAAATTCTTGATGTGCGTGCTGTCCGGAGATGGGCCTCTTATGTGTGCAACTACGCCCGAAAGCCCGCTCGTGACTGCCCAGGACCCTGCGGGTGGGAGAGCCATATACCCGTGCAGTAGCATCCGTCTGATAACACTGGTTACCACACAGCCGAATGCCAGAAGGATATATTATTATTAATTGGCTTTTTCTCTTTCTGTACACGCTATGGGGTACATGCTATTGCGGGTGAGAGGAGGAAGTCCTAGTGCTCATTGCCTCAGTCATCGCGTATTAGGCATCGTCCAACATCGGACCCTGGGCAATGCATGCTACGATCAGGTGGGTATTGCCTTGGTTGCTTGGTTCGCCTACAGGGGCCCCTGGTCGGAGTGGGTGGCATTCGGGGAGAATGATTTTGGGCATTGCGTCGAAACAAACCAGTGAGGATAGTCTTTTCTATCTCCTTGGGGTGTACAACCGAATCTGGATAGAGGGTGAGTTCCTGTCACAGTGGCGATAAAGTATAGTAATTCCTCTCCTCTAGGCTGACAAAAATCCTAAATATGCAGGAAGTTACAGATATATTTGCCTAATTAATTGTCTGTGGAAGCTGCTTGAGGGGATGATGAATCGCCGACTTGTGTGATGCCTGGAGAAAAGGGGCGTTTTTTTTCGAGTACCAATGTGGTTTTTGAGCCGCTCATTCGTCTACTGACCACTTGGTACGCCTGGAGAGTTTATACAGGACGCTTTTCTCCGACAACAGCATTTTGTTGCTGTTTTCTTTGACTTAGAAAAGGCCCATGACACCACATGGCGATACGGCATCCTATTAGCCCTGCATCAATGGAATTTCCGAGGTAACTTGCCAGTATTTATTGCGAATTTTTTGTCCCTTCGTCTATTCCGTATCCGCATAGGAAGGGTATATTCGCAATACCACGTTCAAGAAAATGGAGTCCCGCTGAGATCGGTTCTCAGGGTGACTCTGTTCGCGATTGCCATGAACGGTAATGTCGCTGCTGCTGTTTCAGCAGTAATACCGTCACTATATGTAAAAGATTTTTTGCTGCATTATAGCTTGCAAAAGATGGCAGTCGCCGAGCGACAATTACACCAAGCAATTAGGAGAGTGGAACAACGGATCTTAGAACATGGCTTTCGGTTTTCAACCGCAAAGACCTCTGTTGTATACTTTCGCCGGAAGCGCATTCCTCACTAGCATCCTGAGCTTTATTTAGGGAATGTCACTCTTCCCGTAGTTGACATTTACCGATTTCTTGGGCTCTTTTTCGATAGCAAATTATCGTGGGAGCCACACACGCGACAGTTAAAAGCGAAATGTGCTAAGAAGCTTAATATCTTGAATTTTCTTAGCGGCACTACTCGGGGCAAACCGCGTGGGGCTCCTACGATTTTATAGGGCACATATTTTATCCAGACTAGACTAGGGCAGTGCAGCATATGGATCGGCAAGGCAAAGCGTCCTAGCCAAACTGAGTAGCATTCATCACAGCGGAGTTAGGTTGGGAATGGGAGCTTTTCGCACAAGCCCCATTGCTAGCCTGCTCGCTGAATCTGGTGTGCTGCCTTCACACCTGCGGCGCAGGCAAATGCTTTTGTCCTATGCTGCCAATTTGCGACGGATTCCACTTCACCCAAGCTGTCCTTGCATATTCCACAATGGAAACCGTCAGCTGTACGCTGCTTACCCTCGAACAACGCGGCCGGTTGGAATACGCTTGAATAGCAATAACAGATTATTTGATTTACCTTCGGTTCCTTGTATTGTCAGACGACCAAGTACGGTACCTCCTTGGATAATACAACGACCTGAAATCATTCTCTGTTTGTACACCGGCCCGGAGGAGAACACGGACCTCTCCGTTTATCGGAGACTTTTCCTGTCCTTTGTTGGCCGGTGCCCTGATTCGGTCGTTGTTTTCACGGACGGTTCGAGGGCAGAAGCAAGAGTAGGCCGTGCGTTCGTTCTTGACAATACCAGGTTTCTTTTTTCTTTTACCTAAACTCTATAATGTGTACACAGCAGAGCTCTTCCCCATCTGTGTGAAGTTCAGCGGTACACACTGTCCGATGAGCGCCGGCAATTTCTGCTGTGTACCGAGTCCTTGAGCGCGCTACAATATATAGATACATGTTTCCCTCGGCACCCTCTGGTGCAGCGGATCCAGGAGCTGTTGCCCGGGTGTTCGGATGCCGGCACTAGAATTACGTTTATGTGGCTCCCAAGCCACATAGGTGTTGAGAGAAACAATTTAGCTGGTATGGCTGCCAAGGAGGCTGTTACCTGCCCTCGTCGCCTTACAGGGTTCCGGCCAGTGACATTCGCTTTCACCGGGGACATCCGGTTATGTCCTGTTGGGAGATGGAACGGCAGGCCACCCCTCTCCCAAATAAACTGAGAGCGATAAAAGGAATTGCGAAGGTATGGAAGACTTAGCTTCGAGCTTCTCGGAGAGAAGCAGTGGTATTATGTCGTCTTCAGACTGGCCATGACATAGTAACGCACTCCTACCTAATGAAGGGTGAACGCCCCCCTGTGTGTATTTGCGGCGGTCATCTAACCATGGTACACATCCTTACGGAGTGCGTGGACCTAGCCGATCTATGCCGTAGTCTACAACTCCCGAGTACCATTTCCCTCATCCTACGAGATGGCGAGTAGTCAGCATACCTCATTATCCGTTTTATGAGGGATAGTGGTCTTTTATCGTGTGTACTAATGTCTTTTGTATTACTGTTGTGTATTTTTGTTAACTACGCTTTTATCCCATTGACACAATTTTAGTTGGTGTTTGCGTATTTTAATGTGTTACTTTAACTTCTAACCTTGTCCGACTCGTTGGCTGAATAGTCAGCGTACTGGCATTCGGTTCAGAGGGCCCCGGGTTCGATTCCCGGCCGGGTCGGGGATTTTAACCTTCATTGGTTAATTCCAATGGCAGGGGGCTGGTTGTTTATGCTGTCCCCAACATCCCTGCAACTCGCACACCACACATAACACTATCCTCCACCATAAACACGCAGTTACCTACACATGGCAGGTGCCGCCCACCCTTATTGGAGGGTCTGCCTGACAAGGGCTGCACTCGGCTAGAAATAGCCACATGAAATTATATTATAAATTCTAACTTTGATATATATCTCTATACTTCAAGGCAATGCCTTATTCCATTGTAACTTATATTTTCTATAATTCTGTTAGAAAATAAGGCATTGCGAATTAGATTCACTGGTTGTTTTAATCTCATACTAATTTTTCATCATCATTTATTTTAAATTCTAGTCAGTGGATATATTATAAAATTTAAATATCATGCCATTTTGTTCTATTTCGTACCATTAGGGGACGATGACCTAGCTGTTAGGCGCCTTTAAACAGCAATCATCATCATGATCATCATCATCATCATCATCTTTTAGTTGCGGACCGTGTCTCACTCAACACCATACATGAGTAGAGGTACAATACAAGTGTTCATTTCTACCTTGTTGATGTTAATCAGATAA
Source organism: Anabrus simplex (assembly GCF_040414725.1). NCBI lineage: Eukaryota > Metazoa > Arthropoda > Insecta > Orthoptera > Tettigoniidae > Anabrus > Anabrus simplex. The sequence goes on along the minus strand of NC_090267.1, from coordinate 349,357,947 downwards.
TCATTCTTGAGAATGAAGCTAAGGGATCAGTATTTCTGTCAGGCAATCGCTGTTCTTCTTCTGACCTTTCAAACCCAGTCTGTTCAGAAAGGACACCGGATGCAATAAATAGATGTATTCTTCGAAGTATTAATTTGCTCCTCCCTTAACTCTTGTCTCTTTCTAGAGCCTGTTTTCCATCAAAATGGCATTTGCCTTAAAGTGTGCTCATACGAGTCGCAGGACATAACTGAATCTCTAAGCGATCAGCTGCAATACTCATGTTGGAAAGTTTTCTGCAATTGGTGTTAATGCCGTATTTCTCATCTCAGTAAGTCTCAAAACACACCCGCCCCTAGCGAGATGATACGCAATCTCCTTGGTGGACAACTCTCCTAATTTTAAGGTCGTTCCAGATTACTCAATTGTTTTTCTGTCATCCCTCATTTTTCAATTTATTAATTAAGGATTACTGAGGAGATTGAAGTGTGTAAATATACTTCACACAGTTTTTGTTCTCCAACCAGAAATAATTAAGGAATTTTCAGTTCATTGATAACACGTAAGCAGATGTTGTGATAAGTCTGTCAGTTCGGACACAAAAGTGGATGTGGGCCGTTCTTATACTGTTCGTGACGCGATTATTTTCTCAAAATGGATGTGTATCTCTTAAATTTATTTAGACATTCTAAATAACTAACTATACTTTGTGTAATTTGATGTTCATATCCGCTCGGTATTTCCTACAGATAGTGTGGCTGTCGAAACTGTCGTCTGGATGTCTGCTTCTGGTGACCCACCAAAGCAGTTATGTGTATAATTTGAGGTCCACGTTACAGCCAGCAATAGTTAGTGGCCCCTGTGCTAATTGCTTCTCTTAAAAGCAATTAGCTGTTCAGCTGCGTCATTGTGCTCGCAGCCTTGTGGATTCCGCTAGAAGGTTGTGAAACCCGGTGCAGTGACTACAAAGGCAATACACTGTGCAGTAGGGGATTATTCTTCTAAGTAGTTTGGTTCCGGTACAACACTTAGTTCACCACGTATGATAACTGAATGTCATAGCCGCTGGTTTCTCATTAAGATAACGGCGTTTCGAATCTCGCCTAATGAATGTAGAATGTTTGAAATCAAAAGTCACGTCCCTGTGGTCCGAATTACATGTATTCTTAAGATACAGTGACTATATCAAGCCACGGAATATTAATACGTATTTTTGTATTCGTAGGGACAGCTTGGCTGAGGCGGTAAAGGGGTGCTCGATTCATCTGGAAGGATTTAGGCTCGATTCTCTTTCAGCAAGTCGAATCATTTAAGAAACGAGATTTCTACTTCCGGAGGTGCATATAGTCCTGAGGTTCACTAGCCTATATCACAAATGAGTACCAGGTTAATTCCCGTGAGCAAAGGCGGTCGGGTTTAGAGCTGTACTCTATCAAGAGCCGAGGTTACGGATAGTAACCTTACCTTCAATCCCCTCCAAGAGCCTTCATTGCCTGTATGGAGATGACTTTTTTTGGTATTCTTATTCAGTGCTTATTTTACTAAAAAATTATTAGAGATGCTGTAGGTCCATTCAACACCATACAAGAAAGAAATCAAAATACGGCACTATAACGTTTTGGTCTAATAATAATAATAATAATAATAATAATAATAATAATAATAATAATAATAATACACCGAGACATTCAAGTTAAACATCCATGGTTAAAATCCACGGTCCGGCCGAAAATCGGAACCGAACCTATTCGGATCAAAGTCTAGAGTGCAACCACTCGCCCAAAGAGACGGACAGGTAATTTTTTTTTCAATTTGCTTTACGTCGCACCGACATAAATAGGTCTTATGGCGACGTTGGGATAGGAAAGGGCTAGAAGTAAGAAGGAAGAGGCCGTGGCCTTAATTAGTTGCCTGATCTGAGAATGGGAAACCATGGACAACTATCTTCAGGTCTGCGGACAGTTGGGTTCGAACCCATTGTCTCCCGAATGCATGCTCACAGCTGCACGACCCTAACCTCACGGCCACTTACGCGGTGTGTTCAGGTATTTAATAAAGGTGTGTACTTAACATTTGTCGGGCTTAATAGCTCAGAACTCTGGCTTTCTGAGCCGAAGTTGGCGGACTCGATCTCGGCTCAGTACAGTGGTATTTGAATTTCCTCATTTAGGACAGCCTCATAATAGTAGATTTGCCGACACGTAAAAGAATTCCCACAATTCCTTGCAGAAGAATATTCTGAAACTTCTTCTCCGAAAACCGTAAAAGTAGAGAGTGGGATGTAAAACCATCACTGATTTTGTCACCACGACGGCTACAGTTCGAATCCCCGTCGATGCATGTGGGATTTTTTAATGAAAATAAACGACACTCTGGTTCAAATTCTGCGCAAAACTGGAGGTCCCATGGCTATATTCACAATAACAACAGACAGGTAAAACTACAAGCTTAATTCCTTTTGGGAATATCTCATTGACGCCTACCGGTACTTTTGGAAGTGTTCAGTAGACTACACTCCTGTCGTGGTCCAGGAAATGACGAACGGAACTGTTCCGTATGAATCCTTAAACGTACATTGTTCTTGTGACAGGCAGGAGATGCGTCAAGAGGCATTTATTTACTCCAAAGAAAAAAAGTACAAAAATTAATGGAGATTGATATCAATCAGTTTGTAATCAAATGTAACAGCCAGTGAGAAGAGTATTTCGAAGTGGGTGGTGATGATGATTCTATTTCAGGGGAAAGAGAACTTTTTATAAAAGTGACTACAGTAGTTCCTATTATTCATTTATTCATTCATTCATTCATTCATTGAGTCTTACAGAGTATTCCTCCCTTTTTCACTCTAAACTATAAAGAATGTATGAATCAAAACCAGGTACGTAGGCCTATATGAAACGTAGGACCGTGAACACTAGTTCTTATTAGAATAACGTTGTATGTATGTTCAGTCCGTCAGCGATTCCGCTGGTGGGATCCTCAACAGCTCTGCCATCAGCTGTCATAGATGGCCTAGGCATCACTGAAGAGGCGTACTAGGGAAATGAGGAGTGAGGTAGTTTCCCGTTGCTTTCCTCACCGAGCCAGAGTTGCTATTACATATCAGTCTGCCAAGCCCACTGAAATGCATACAACAACCGACCCTATGAGCAACATTTTCACACCATTCATAGCAGGGACTGGCTGCATAAGGATTGGCATTACTAGCATCGCTCATACCTCAGTCACTTTCATATTGTCAAAGCCAAGGATAAGACAGAGACAGATTTATGAAAGTAACAAAATTGCTCTAGCCTATACCAGAAGACATAGTGCACTGCAAACACTATGTCCTGCCAGCAAAGGCATAGTAACGAAAAATTATAATATGCTGAAGGGAATGACAAATAAGCAGGAATTGTGGCGAGGGAATTGAAAATAGTACATTATGCAAAAAGACTATAATGGGAATAATTAAGACACGAGTTTTATAATTTCCATACGAGTGTCTCAATTACCATTATACGCGAGTTGCATACGACTGTTTATGCTCGACTATAATTATAACTCTATTTTTAAATATACATAAATTTCTGTCGAGATGTCGCTTGGCAGTTGAGTTTACTGAACAGACTCAGAGCGCATGCGCTGGGTTATTGATTTTCCGTGACTGGATCAGAGACCTTCACAATTTCATATGTTTTCAAAGCTTTGATAGACGGTTATCATAATCCAGCTTTATTTCAAATACAAATTGTTTATTGTAGAGATGGTGAAGTAAATTTGCGGGAATGTGCCGTGCGGTTGGGAATAATGAAAGAAGAAGTTGCACTGATGTTAATATGTCTGTCCGACATGTTTGATTTTGCTATCCTTACCTAATTGGTCAAACAGTTGTATTATAATGAAAATCCGATCTTTAATTGGTGGAGAATCTGTATCATAATGAAAATCTGAACTCTGATTGGTGGAGAATCTGTATCATAATGAAAATCTGAACTCTGATTGGTGGAGAACCTGTATCATAATGAAAATCTGAACTCTGATTGGTGGAGAACCTGTATCATAATGAAACTTCTCTATAATGAGCCTCAGTAAGATTCAGTTTTCTGGCATATAATATTTATATTTCGGCATCGTCGAGCATAAATATATTTCTACTACATACAGAAGTACACTATTTACTTGGATTTATAATCTCGAAGCAATAGTTTGATATTATCAAAATATTAAGGTACTTCATTTTTCAAGAAATGAGTAGGAGATTCCTGGGTCAAAATGTGAATAATTTATTAAAATTCCAATGGGTTAATAACCATCTGATATCCCTTCAACTTGCACTGGTCACAATAGTGATGAAGTTTTATACGGACGAGGAGCTTTTTAAGGCACCAGTTGATCTGCTGACACGGAATTCCCTTTAATCACTATTTAATGCTTGCTGATAATGACGTATTTCGATTGTGTATACTTGGAAGTGGGGGGAGGGGGGTGAGCAACCGGTCGATTGAGTCAGATAGATTAAAGTACAGTAAACTTCTTCGTATAATGCAGTGTACGATTCTTAGAAGGCATGTGTTAACGAAGTTTGCACGGTGTAAATAGAATGTTATGACGTAGGCCTACATATAGACACTAGATATGCACTCATACGTGTGTATGGAGTGGAGAAAGAGGGGCGATTTAAAATAACAACGATGAGGAACCCTTGATGGACAAGGGTCTCTTAAGACTCAAATTGAAATCAAACGAGTACAATTATTTATCTTGGCCAATGACCTCGATGTTTGGCCCTGAAAACAATAACAACAATCATCATTTTTGAATGGTGCTTTCTCAGCCTATAATTACATAAATTATTTCGAGCTCGTACTGTGTGGCATGCGATAAACAAACAAAAACAAACAAACAAACAAGAAAACAAAGAACTCGTGCCACAACAGTCTATTAAGAGTCTTGGCCTGTCAAGATGTCTGTTGCCCAGCCAGATTGCGTACCTGCGTGACGTCATCCTTAGCTGTATCTCTTGACTTTTCTGACCGGGTCTGCTACCTCTCATATCAATAGCCCGTTAGTTGGTCTCATGAGGCTGAGTGAGCCCCGTTCCAGCCCTCAGTTGAGAACTTAAGTCATTGGTCTGACCGGTAATTAAACGCGGCGCCTCTGAATAAGAGGCAGGAATGCTACCCCTACAAGATATAGCTAGCGTGAAACAAGATAAAGATGACGGAAATTTTATCTTTTTTATCTTATCGGAAAATGAGTGGTTTGGCGATTTTTTCATTCCCTATTTAAGGTGCAGCCTGGTGTGAAAATGGGACACCATTGAAAACCATCTCTAACGGCTACACGACCCTTACCGCGTATTGGTGAAATCTTATCAAAGGGAGAGTTACCGGGAGATACACAGGACTTGTTCAGTTGCTTGCTGAGGGAAGCGCGGCGTTAAGAATGGGGAGTGGAAGCCAAGACAAGAATATGACAGATTACGCTACGTTACAAATATATTAATGTTTCCTCTTTCCTGAGAATTCATCTGTTCCCATAAGACCCAGTTTTTGAGAAATGAGCAAAATAGATTTTGACATATTCACTATTCATATAGCTACTTCTGTGGATCAGTGGTAGAGTGTCGGCCTCCGGATCCCAAGATAGCGGGTTCAAATCCGGCAGAGGTAGTCGGATTTTTGAAGGGTGGAAAAAAGTCCATTCGACACTCCATGTCGTACGATGTCGGCATGTAAAAGATCTCTGGTGACACATTTGGTGTTTACCCGACAAAATTCATTAAATCTCAGCCATAGACGCCCAAGAGAGTTCCGGTTTACTCGGTCTGCCATCTAGTGGGGGCCTAGAGTAAAACCGAACGTCCAAATTGACGAGCAGACAGCCAGATGGCGTCAAATTGAAATGTCTGCACACGGTAGCTGAGGCCATATTATTATTATTATTATACTATTCATATAAATATGGCTTGAATAATAGGCTACATACAGCTGAATAGACATTTTATCTGAAGTGGCACAAAGTTGATGCAATTGGTAAATGCACTCTACAGTGAGTGGTGATTAATGGAGATAAAATAAAGGTAAACAATTTACACGATGACAACACAAGAATGTCTTACATCGAGGTTCCTCTTGTATGTACCCTGTGCCGTATATCGTTGCAGGTTCCAGCAATAGTTGATGAGCATTGGAAGACCCCTACAGCCTCATCGACATGTCATGATGGATTAATAACAGGCCCTCAACCTGTTGCACAAAATTCACACTTTACCAGAAAGATTTCTGCGAATATTTTTTTTGATTTCATACCTTTCCCTCGTCTTGATTCATGCATTAATAAAAGCAAAGCAAAGTCTTCCCCGTACTGGCACTGAAGGCCCTTGGAGGTGTGGAAAGTAAAGGCTTCCACTATTCGTAACCTTGGCACTTGGTGGGGTAGAGTGATCAGCTCTACGCCCGAGTGCCTTTGCTCCCAGAAATTAACCTGCTAATAATTTTTGGTGTAGGCTGAGTGTACATCAAGGCCATATACACCTCCGAAAGTGGGAATCTCGTTTATTAAATGTTTCGACTTCCTGACGGGGAATCGAACACATGTCCTTCCACGCCTTTACCGCCTTGGCCACTCAGCTCTTATACATTAATAGGAATATCTAACATTAGCCTATATATATTCTGCACTAAAAGAATAAAAAACAAAAGTTGTGAGTAAACAGTTCTCTAAGTAATATACATCTTTCTGATCGATAGACACAAGATTGAGTGTTCTCATCCCAGGAACGAAGGTGCTTTAGTTGAATACAGTTAGCGGAAAGAGCGATAACCTGAGATACTGAGGTACTTCTATCAAATTTCAAATTTGTCCCTCACATACTGAGACCCGGCTCTGTGGTGTGGTGGTTAGTGTGATTAGTTGCCAGCCCCGGAGGCCCTGGTTCGATTACCGGCTCTGCCACGAAATTTAAAAAGTGGTACGAGGGCTGGAAGGGGATCTACTCAGCCCCGGGAGGTCAACTGAGTAAGAGGGTTCGATTCCCACCTCAGCCATTCTTGAAGGGGCTTTCCGTGGTTTCCCACTTCTCTTCCAGGCAAATGCCGGGAAGGTACCTAACTTAAGGCCACGGCCACTTCCTTCCCTCTTCCTTCTCTATCCCTTTCAATCTTTCCATCCCCCTACAAGGCCCCTGGTCAGCATAGCAGGTGAGGCCTCCTGGGCGAGGTACTGGTCCTCCTTCCCAGATGTCACCCCGACCCAAATTCTGACGCTCCAGAACACTGCCCTTGAGGCGGTAGAGGTGTAATCCCTCACTGAGTCCCAGGAAAAAAGCAAACCTAGAGAGTAAACGGATTAAGAAAGAAAGAAAGAAAGAAAGAAAGAAAGAAAGAAAGAAAGAAAGAAAGAAAGAAAGAAAGAAAGAAAGACTGAGTCCCTGACATTATGTGTAGGGGAGACAAGATCGCTTTTTTGAGGATCAGTAAAGGAATATTCCATAAGTCCTTCCTGCAGGAGTAAGTGTAACGTGAAGAAAGTAGTATCTGCCTCTGCAATAGTTTTCCTTCGCCGTGCTACCTATCCCACTCGCACAAGAAACAACAGCACTTCGTGTAACCTCTTTATCCAAAATGTTCATTTTTCTCTCGAAACTGAAATCTGGAACTAAAAAGTGTTTTTCAAATTCAGCAGGAAAGAAGGTGTTTTCAAGAACATCCATTAGTTAGGAAAGTCAAACAGTGTTACGCAGTGTGCTAGTGGCTTTACGTCGCACCGACACAGATACAGTAGGCCTTACGTCGACGATGGGGTGGGAACAGCCTGGGAGTGGGAAGGAAGCGGCCGTGGTCTTAATTAAGGTACAGCCTCGCATTTGCCTGGTATGAAAATGGGAATACACGGAAAACGACCTTCAGGGCTGCCGGCTGTGGGCTTCGAGCCCACTCTCTCCCGGCTGCAAGCTCACAGCCGCGCGCCCCTAACCGCACGGCCAACTCGCCCGGTGTTACGCAGTGTGATAGTAGATGTAAAATGAAGTAGTTACATGTAAAGGATGAAAAGGTTGGTGGAGGATACATAGATTGAGATGGAGAGTTACAGTAAACCAGTCAATGGAATGATCCAGTCGACAGAGTTTTAATCTATCAACATGTGAATGCACATACTCCTGGACCGAGCGAGTAACTACACTGTTTGGATTATGTAGCTGTCAGCCTTGTATTCGGCAGATAGGGGGATCGAACACCACTGTCGGAAGCCCTGAAGGTGGTTTGCCATAGTTTACCCTTTTTCACACCAGGCAAATGCTGGCCGCTTCCTTCCCATTCCTAAGCCTTTCCTACCCCATCGTCACCATAAGACCCCATCTTTGTCGGTGCGACGTAAAGCTAATTGTAAAAGGAAAAGTAGTAAAATAAAAATACTCCGGGGAAATATGACTTACTGATAATAGTTATGCAAGTCGTGCTTCCATTATGCTGTCTACCAACCTCAAGACCTAAGTCAACATAACCTTGATTCTATGTAGTGACTAAGAAATTCCCCAGACAGGCCTAAGTACACTTCATTATCTGTTCTTAACGTGAAATGGAATCGGAGGCATTTTTTCACTGTTTCCTTGAGAACATATAGCATCAATATGTTCTAAAGAAATTTCCGTTTAATTTTCGTATCCGTCGGGAAAGTTCTGTAAAAAGAACTTAATGATATAGGCTACTTCTAAATACTTGAGCAAACGTCTTTAAATTAAGTTACCGGGCGAGTTGGCCGTGCGGTTAGGGGCGCGCAGCTGTGAGCTTGCATCCGGGAGATAGTGGGCTCGAACCCCATTGTCGGCAGCCCTGAAGATAGTTTTCCGTGGTTTCTCATTTTCACACCAGACAAATGCTGGGGCCGCTTCCTTCCCACTCCTAGCCCTTTCCTATCACATCGTCGACGTAAGACCTATCTATGTCGGTGTGACGTAAAGCAAATTCTAAAAAAAAAAAAAAAATGATCACTCTGTGTTCTTTATTTGTCTTCATAATTTTAGCTTATTAGGTCGTGTCGAGTACGTATGTTACATACAGGTACAGTACAAATTTGGTTAACCTTTTCGCGTTCACTGGTGTAGTGTCGCGATACGGTAAGACTGGCATTGCTGTTTTGTTGACTTGGATCTGTGCTACATGTTTGACACTACTGCCAGCACAACTGTGGAGTGCGCTAGTCGCCCGCTGTCGACCTTTCGAATTCAGTATTTCCTTTCCTCTTCTGTGCTTAACCGAGAAATCATTGTCAATGTATGTATTGGACAAATATGTACTGAAGAGTGAGATAAATGTGTTATACCTATTATGAAATGCCATATAACTGGGTGAAGTATACAAAATTGAACGCTAATAATACTGGCGTATGGCCTCTGGGCATACCTGGTGCAGATTTTTGGTTTGAACTCCAAGGTTAACCTGCGCATCTGTGAGGATGGGTTCCTAATTAGAATGAAATTTAATGCTTAAGACGGCACAAACTCTCAGTCCTCGAGCCAGAGGAATTAAGCTATGGAGGTTAAAATCCTCGACCCAGCCAGGAATTGATTCCGGATCTCTTAGACCAAAGGTCGACATGCTAATAAGTTAGCTGGTTTTCCTTTCTAGAGTCGGTTCAGTTCTTGTTTCATACTGTGTACCATAATTAAGGTCACGAGCACTAGCTTCTCAGTTATTCCTCAGCGCATGTTACTACTACATTAAACGGAAAACAAAAATAAGTAGAAAATATTAATAATATGGATAAAATTTGTTCATAGGAAGCGAAGACTGATGGAGTCAATAAGAAAATGAAGGCTCAAGTTTTACGGAAGTCTTTTCAGGATGGATGAAAAGCGGCTGACAAAATACTGGACAGTAGAACTAATGTTTCACATAAGTGGTTCCAGAAGATCATAAAGAACTTCTGCAAGGTTGGTCTCAGGGAATAAGACACCTCACTTCGAAATGGATGCAGATTATAGACCAATAATTTCAAGGGCTTTCATGAAGAAGATCAGAACAGAGGATGATGAATCGAGGAAAGTAGACAGGCGGCCAGAGAAATATCCAGCCGTTCTGGGCTCTAAGAAACCTTCCAAAACATATTACTTGGTTAACGTGGTCTCCAGTGTCCCTAACGGAATTAAAATAATAATAATGGCAAAAATGTATTAAAGTCCCTTGAACTATCGATTCTGTTTTATTTTGTATAAGTTGCTTTTAGGCCGCACCGACACAGATAGGTCTCATGGCGACGATGGGATGGGATAGGGCTAGGAGTTGGAAGGAATCGGTCGTGGCCTTAATTGCCTTAATTAAGGTACAACCTCCAGCATTTTCCTGGTGTGTAAATAGGAAACTACGGTAAACCATCTTCAGGGCTGCCAACAGTAGAGTTCGAACCTACTATCTCATGAATACTGGACACTGGCTGCGCTTGAGAGAACTACCGATATTAAGAGATGCTGGAGGGTCAGAAGTTTGCTCTGAAAAGGAATTCATTAACGTTGCTGTAAATCTACTGGTGACACCTGTTGGTATTTCATGATGGCTCATTACGCCACTCCTTATCTTGTCTTATAATGCTGCATTATGGCGTCACTATCGGTGTTTGTGGTTTAGGTATAACCGCCGAACTTTCGATAATTCATTTGCGGAACAAACAAGTGAGCGAGCTTTTAGTTTTACTTTACTCTTGATATCGAGATCACAACCACGAGTCATCAATTTTTATGGGATCCGAAGCAGAAAACAGTGAATTTCCGTCATTTGAGGATCTTTTCTGCCTCAGTTCTGATGACTAGACAGACAGACAGATTTACTGGTACGGATATAAGCACTCATGAAAAGCTAATATACTCGGATTCGAACTTGCAACTTAGAGCAGATTATCTAGAATGACCAAGAGTGATATTTCTAACTTATTTGTTTCCTGAAGCTGAGTTTACTCAATTTCGGCCTCCTCAAATCAGTTCCAAATTCGTGGCTGACTCAGGAAGTTACTCGTACTATAGGGCCGACAATTCTGATCCCCGGACAGTGGTGTACAAACGTTTTTGATTCGTGCATCCCTTTGGACTTAAAAAATATCGCAGGTCTTCAAACGAATGCTATTATAAAACAAGCCTCTGCATCTGTGAATATTTCGTATGTAACATTGACAACATGTCTTCTACATCAGTTGCAGTGAATGACCGTGAGTTCATGTAGTAATATTTTTAAATAGATACTGTGAATAATGGTGTTGTTTCCTCGTGTCAAAATTTTATTTCCGGTTCGATGAAATCGAAGAAAGTTTAGCTCTCATGTGTGGCATAGAATCCAGTAGACGGTGTGGAAATTGTATTTATTTATTTTTCGCTGCATATCGTGAAAATACCACGTCTCATAGATATGTTGTAGGAAATAGGAGTAGTTTTGCCACTGCACATTTGGAAAAATCTGAATATTACTGAAGTACGCGACACCAGAATTCAGTGAGCGGAAGTTCGGTAAATCTTCGTTTTGAAGGAGTGTCTGATGTTGGATTTAAAATAAACTCGTATACTTTTCTAGACATGCCATTACGCCTTTTTATATTATCCAGTTGTCTTGTTCTGAAAGGATTCTTGCAAACTAGTTACATGTTCAACGATGTTATTAACTACAGCCTCTTCGAGGCAAGTTTTAGTTTCTACCAAAGCGTCATTGATTGTTGATAAGAATTCATATTGATTCTTTGCTATACATTTCTTTCAACATCAAGTTTGCATTGAAATTGTGTAAGTTTTCCCTGGCGGCGAATATTGAGGCACGTTTCTCTTGCCATGAAAAACTGTAATTTGCTTTTGCAAATGCTGGAATCAAGTGATAATTCATTTCTCAGACCTTGGAAGATTAAATGGGTGGTCAATGAGTTCTGAATATATTTCCTAACGAAGTTCAAATACTCTTATGAGAACTTCATCCCGAGACAGCCATGTCACTTCTGTATGAAGGAATCAACTCGTATATCCGTTACTCTTTTCTTCACAAATTAGTCCAAAAAAAATCTTGTATCGAGTGGTCTTTATTTAATATAATTCACTATTTTGACCACATCATTCTAAATACAGTGGTTATTAAATTATTTTTCGCTGGGCTGAGTGGCTCAGACGGTTGAGGCGCTGGCTTTCTGACCCCAACTTGGTAGGTTCGATCTTCGCTCAGTTCAGTGGTATTTGAAAGTGCTCAAATACGTCAGCCTCGTGTCGGTAGATTTACTGGCACGTAAAGGACTCCTGCGGGACTAAATTTCAGCACCTCGGCGTCTCCGAAAGCCGTAAAAGTAGTTAGTGGGACATAAAGCAAATAACATTAACATTATTATTAAATTACTTTTCACCGTTCTGGCGACAGTGCTTTTCGATGCAGTATAGAGCGATTGTAATTGCTCTGACAACATGTGAACAAACATAATATACTGCTGATTTGATGTTCAGACATATTACTACTAACGGTATTAAAAATGTCTTCACCGAGCTCGATTGCTGCAGTCGCTTAAGTGCGGCCAGTATCCAGTAACCGGGAGATAGTGGGTTCGAACCTCACTGTCGGTAGCCCTGAAGATGGTTTTCCGTGGTTTCTCATTTTCACACCAAGAAAATGCTGGGGCTATACCTTAATTAAGGCCACGGCCGTTTCCTTCTCACTCCTAGCCCTTTCCTGTCCCATCGTCACCGTAAGACCTATCTGTGTCGGTGCGACGTAAAGCAACTTGTAAAACAAAATGTCTTCTCATGTAGTGTGAGTTTCAAGAGATTTGCAGAGTAGCAGATCTTCCTCGATTTTGTTTTCGAAAACGTACCTGACAAGTACAACTAGAATTGTTTTTCCGGACACATCTGTTGGGCGGTCAAGTTGCAAATAGAAGCCAAATATAGAAGTATGATGTGACACAGAAATGTATTTCTATGTCAGGTGAATGATCCTCAAAATGTTTAGCGATATTGTTAGAAATCTTTAAATTTTCACATTAATTTTCATGTTCTTCCAATAAGCACGTTGCCATATCGATTGCACATGGCTTAATTAAGGTTTCTGCAATAGTATGACATTCCCGAGCTAGTGATACGCGGTAACTCGGCATGAGGCCTCTGTAGCATTTTCGTCGTCAATTTGTGCGTTTTTCACTAACATATCCTGACTCTTCGTTAACCATTGAAGTTTACGTTGTGAAAATTTGTTTTTGTCTTCACATTCAGTGTGGTTTGTATTTCCAAATGCCTACACAGATTTGACGTCAATAAACAAGTGTTGAATTATTATTATTATTATTATTATTATTATTATTATTATTGTTATTATTATTATTATTATTATTATTATCGTATGGCATTTACAAGCATAATCTGTACAAATATACAATTAACATACACATTAAAATATAGAGGTAATTAAACTAGAATGTCCAGCTTCGACAACCAGTCCACTGCACTTGGTGTCAATTCATGCAGAGTCCGTAAACCGTCCTTAAATGCTGACAGTGGACAGCTCTCAACAACATGAAGCAATGTCTGCTTCTCAGCACCACACTCACACGCAGCACTTTCACAATATCCCCACTTTTTCATCATATATCGGCACCTGCCGTGGCCTGTTCTGAAACGGTTGAGGTTTGACCACTCATGTCGAGGAAGATCGAAACCTGGCACTTTCTTCGTTGGGTCTTTAATCAGAAAGGCGTCAGTGGGTGGACATTGTTCCCATCGCTGTCTCCATTCTGCTGTTACACTGAATTTTTCATAGGAGTGTAGATCAGTCCAGAGTGGATTCCTGGATTTTAACCTCATCACAGGTGGATCTCGTAAGGCATTGAACAAAAGTCAGTTCCTGTGTGCAAAGGTCTTCTTGAGCAACTGTACTTTTGCTGCTTTTCTCCTCAGATCTGGAGGAGCAATGTTTGCTAAAACAGGCAGCCACTAAGTAGGAGTCGACCTCACTGTACCAGTAACAACTCTCATGGTTTCATTGAATTATATTTTGTTACTTTGCACACAAAGGGGCGACCTAAGTACTGCCTACATAGGTAAATGAAAGAACCGAGTATAATTCATTATATTTTTGTGTTTTGATCGATATATCTGTCTCTAAATTAGCAGTACTAGGATGTGATACATGTCATGGTGATCGGCTTGTTTCTTAATTTCTAGAATTGTCACTTTTATTGTTTCTATCAGCCAGCGATTCATTAAAACGGCACTGTATATGAAAATTAAAATTATTCGTAATAGAAGTTAACATGCGGCTTCTGTTCTCCATCACCGAGAATGTACGGAAAGAACGTCTCCAATGGTATGGTCACGTCTGTGCACCTGGAACAGTTGCCAATTTCTGCCACTCCTTTGAAATTAATGAACAACGTTCACGTGGACGGCATGACGCAGTAAATAGCAAGTAGTAAGTAGCAAAGATACAAAAGGCAGCTGGAATTGATAACATTTCTGGGGATATACTAAAATGTATGTGTTCGTATATGGTGCCATATCAGAAGTACATATTTGGTTAATATTTTCATGAAGGGGCTATGCCAAATAAATGCGGAGTTGGTATAGTACCCCAGTATACAAAGAAAAGAGTGATAAACATAAAGCGGATAACTACAGGCCAATCAGCTTGACATGCATTAAATGTAAGCTCTGGAAAAGCATTTTCCGATTATATTAGACACGTTTGCGAAATTATTAATTGGTTATAGAAGGCAGTTCTGGTTTAGGAAACGTTATTGCACTCAATGCAATAACATTCAACTTGTAGGATTCCAACACGATATCGTCGTTACGCCTAGAAAAACCGCCTTGTGCTAATATTTCAGCTCAGAACTATGACCAGAAAGGTTCTGTCATCTAAGGTTCAGTATTGCGTGAACCGTGTCAACGAATTTTCGTTGTAAGTGATATATGTGCTGCGAGACAGTATTTCTCCCCTTAACATAATCACATGGTGGTATTTCACGGCGCAACGACGTTATAGTGTATTGTAGATTCGGGAGTTCAAATCGACCGTATCGCTATTGACTTATCCAAGGCCTTTGTCAGGGATGATTATTGACGAAAATTAGGGATCTTGAAACAGACAAAATTGTGACTGATTGAGTGGCTAAATTTCTAGAAAATAGAACTCGGAGATTTAGAGTAGGTAAAACATTATCTGAATCCTATAATAATTCAGAGTGGGGAGGTGGAGTTGCCAAGCAAGGTAGTGTTATTGGAACTCTATAAATGATATGAGTGAGGGACTGGAATCAAGAAGGCTCCTTTTTTTGCTACTAGTTTGACGTCGCTCTAACACATAGGCCTTCGGCCAGCTGGGCGACAAACCTAAATGCAGATAAAGATTGATTGATTGATTGATTGATTGATTGATTGATTGATTGATTGATTGATTGATTGATTGATTGATTGATTGATTGATTGTAGCAAAGTATAATAATAGCTGAGGCCATACGATTATTATTATTATTATTATTATTATTATTATTATAACCCTTGTAGACGAGTGGAGGAATTTAAATTTTATTAAAACACGTTGCAACCTTCATTGTCAACCGAATTAAGTCTCCGAATGTACGGAAACGTACACCGTTGGTCCCGAGAAGAAACTGCAACATTCAGACAGATCGAGCAGATACGGTATCAACTAATATTTTACAGTTGTTCTCAGTCTATCGCTTCTATCATCCATCACCAGACAATAATTCTGAACAGAGTTGACTACCTTAACTGTAAAATGAAAGTAGTGCTTTTTTTAAAAGACGCTTGAAAGCAAGTTCATGCAAGGGTGAGATCTGGTCATCTACCCTTGCCGATATACTATCATTAGTAAATTGTTGTTGCGTAGGTTATTATACAGTTGTGTCGAGGAACGCTATAGTATTAATATATTATTTAAAGAACATATGACCAGGCTGCGGATCCTCTAATTATTGGCGGATTCCTGGGGATCCCTGGAACTCATTATGGAAAACACTGCCCTTGACTTTGGCGGTGGATTTTCGTCATGACTGGAGCAAAGAAATTCATATGCGGCGGCAGATTTGGGTAGGCCTATGAGAAAGGAGATCGCAGTGAGGTTATATCCCACCCTCATCAACATTATGTGCACTATATACAATATAAAGTGGAAAATGACAACGTCATTTCTAACGAGATGAGCGGGTTCCCAACTATTCATCCTCTTATTAACGTCTGTTCCCCCATGCGGGTCTCCTTTACTGAGTGATGAAATGTCTGATGATTAATGGATGTCTTATGCTTGTTCCATGCTGGGAACTAGCATTTATTTTATTTATGACATTCTCCTTGTTGTCTCCTGTATGTTCAGGAGTGCCTGTTTCTTTCGTATCATGAGTAACAATTCAAACATAAAAGAACGGTGTATATATCCCTAAAGATTGGAGTTTGCCGGCTAGGGAAAGTCGCCACACTGTCCAAGGAGAATAGGAGCTGCCCTTGAGAAGTAGAACAGATGAGTTGAAAGGAAACGAGAGCTAGAGAAATGCATTTGAATCCCTTCAACGCTCATTCATACCAGACAATGACTCCAGCCTACAAACTGGATCAGAACTTGCCATGCTAGGCCTCGTGGTGAAACAAGATATTTCATCATCCGTCATACAATTCCTATTTATGGTCTGTGATAACGAATATAATTTAATATATATACAGGTGGTCGGAAACAACGTGAACCGGGTATGTGAGCGTTAAAATGTTGGTAATCCTGATAAATAAACTCTCTTAGTACCAGAGTCACTGTGAGCGATCCTCAAAAAATTAACGAGACTCTGAGGGACGCTTCGTTTCTTTATTCTTTGATAGGCTTCTAGACCGCAAATGGTGCCTGATCTTGGCACAGCCATTAAAGAGAAATCAAGCTACCATGTTCTGACAACATTGTTTTGTTTTCTGACTATCGATAATGTCGAACGATACTTAAGAGTTCCTTGATTTGTTCACGCGCGATTCTTAAAAGCATGGCGTCGAAGTTTGAGTAGAGTGATGTAAAAGTGGAGAAAATTAAAGATCTAATGAGTCCAGGAACTGCAGGATTGTCCTTGACAACATTCCTTTCGTCCCAGTTACTGTTAGTTATCATCATCACCATCACTATCACTATCCCTTGCTTGGTTATGTACAGTCTCATTACGCGCAGGGAATTCATTGTCTGACGAAAAATTGGCCCTTGATCAGCTACCAAGGTCGGAGTTACTGTCCACAAAGTCCTGCCCTCCAGTCATCGTTTCTACTCCATTTGTAAGCGTGTGATAATGCGAATAATCAAATAAATTAGTTTTAATTCATTCATAAATCAATTATTATATTTACGAATACATTTCATAATGATGTGAAAGTTATCCTGAATTTCATGGCTATGTTTTCACTCCCTGATAAAGTTTCCCTTTCATATCTTTTAAAACAGAAGAGTTATATTCCTTTTTCTGAAAGCCTACAGTTTCCATTAAAACAGCCTGGGAATTTCAGACCTCACCTTTTTCATTTTCGCCTGGCACTTAAAAGGGTTAAAAGTAAAGCTTCCGTGGCTCAGGTGGAAGAGGGTCGGCCTCTCACCGCTGGGTTCCGTGGTTCAGATCCCGGTCACTCCATGCGAGATTTGTGCTGGACAAAGCGGAGGCGGGACAGGTTTTTCTCCGGGTACTCCGGGTTTCCCTATCATCCTTCATTCCAGCAACACTCTCCAATATCATTTCATTTCATCTGTCAGTCATTAATCACTGCCCCAGAAGAGTGCGACAGGCCTCGGCAGCCGGCACAATTCCTATCCTCGCCGCAAGATGGGGCTTCATTCACTCCATCGCTGACCCGGTCAATGACTGGAAAACGTGTTGTAGGTTTTCACTCACCTAAAAGTGTTAAACGTATAATTCAATGTCTCCCCCCACCCCCACCCCATTGTCATTTCAGCAGCTGCTGAGGCTAGCCAACAAGATCACTTCGCAGGCGAATTAAAATGGGCTTTGCGAGGCAGTGTTTGCTAAATCTGCACGTGGCTTTAGGCCATCTTGAGAGCTGGGTTCAAATCCCGGTCAATCCATGTGAGACTTCTGCTGGACAAAGCGGAGGCAGGACAGGTTTTTCTCCGGGTACTCCGGTTTTCCCTGACACCTTTCATTCAAACAACACACACCTATATCATTACATTTCATCTGTCAGTCATTACTCATTGCCTAAAAAAGAGTGCGATAGACTTCGGCAACCGGTACAATTTCTATCCTCGCCGCTAGAGAGGGCTTCATTCATTCCATTCCTGACCCGGTCGAATGACTGGAAACAGGCTGAGAATTTTCAAGTACAGGTACGGAGTACACCATTTTATACTGACTGTATAACAATATAAAATATTAACAGTAAGAAAAAACAATAAAATGTAACAAGGAGGAGAACTTAATATTAACGAGTAGTTTAGAAATAAAATACGAAGAAGGAAGCAAGAACAACATATATGATCATGCATGTGTTACTTGTAACGTTCTGACCTGGTTGTCAACAGACAATCGAGAGCTTATTGCTTTATTGGAAGAAAGCGGCCGTGGCATTGATTAAAGTACAGCTCCAGCATTTGCCTGGTGTGAAAATGGGAAACCACAGAAAACCATCTTCAGGGCTACCGAAAGTGGGATTCGAACCCACTATCTCCCGGCTGCAAGCTCACAACCGCCCCGAACCGCGCGGCCAACTCGCCCGGTAAGATGTGCATTTAAGAGTACCATTAACCATCCTGTGGAGGAAGCAGAAAATTGTGTAATGTACACGTTTGTTCGGATTCAAAATGTTCAAGTATGACACAATTTGTTTGGTGTTGAACTGTCTCAGGTCGGAGTTACGGGCTTTCACAATGTAGGCAAAGTACTAGTTAAACTTAATTGAAATTTGTCGGTGAATCTGGTGACCAAATGGGAGAGCAAAAATCAATTACAGGAAGAGCATAAGTACAATTTAAAAGCGTTTAAATCGCTTATTTCAGTAGATTTGTACAAAGTCCAAGATACCTCATTGATTCTACGCTCTCGTTCGTTTAGGCGGATCGAAATTTTCCTGTATTAATTTTGAGCTTCTGTCTAGTTACCCAGTCGTAGCACAAGTCCAAGGCAATTTTAATACACTCAAAATCACTGGGGTTCACTTCGATTTTGAAATATTTTAGCCGAGCTGAGTGGCTCAGACGGTTGAGGCTCTGGCCTTCTGACCCCAACTTGGTAGGTTCGATCTTCGCTCAGTCCGGTGGTATTTGAAGGTGCTCAAATACGTCAGCCTCGTGTTGGTAGATTTACTAGCACGTGAAAGAACTTCTGCGGTACTACACTCTGGCACCTCGGCGTCTCCGAAAACCGTAAAAGTAGTTAGTTGGACGTAAAGCAAAATAACATTATTATTATTATTATTGAAATATTTAAGGTAATCTGCATACATTAATGTTGAACGCGGGGTACTATTTATTTAATTTATAAAGTGATTACATAGTACGAACACGATAATATTGTGGCGAAAAAACAGCTGTTGATGTTTTGAAGTTCCTGATATTCATATACCAGATTGGTCACTAGAGCCATGAACTAAATAGTCTCAGTAATTCAGTCATTGTCCACCAGATGACTACAAAGAAAACCAATTCAAAATCAACAAAATGAATCTGTTTCTCTCCTTGGTGGTCCTGGCGGAATGCTTAACGCACCTGTCCAGAAAGAAGGGTATTATGATTTGAATTCTGATGGAGATTGGGTGTACAGCTCTTACATTTTTAAATCGCAGCCGTTTTAAATTCGTTTCGAAGTTAATCAAGACTTTTTTCTATTAATTTGTTTCCCGTACGAAAATATTCTTGTGAATAAACTGGTCAAGATCGTGAATGGAGTAGCAGCAAGTTACTTCTGATCGAGTATATGATGGACAGAAGCTGTTGAAAGAAATCTCTCGTCTATCCATCAGAAACTATTTATTTGAAGAGCTCGTGCAACAGAATTCCATTAATGTATATCGGTTAGCCGCTGAAAGCATTTACCTGGCTTTCATTGAGAGTTTTGTCGGTTCCAAGCCCGACTTTACGGTACTAACAGGAGATGTGGTGCGACAACTTTTCTGTTACTTGTAAATGAAGTGTCTTACAACGGTGTATTGATGCGGAGTGTTCAAGTCCATTTAAATTTTAGTGGTAAACATCACGACAGACAGACGTCCATCCAATACAAGGAGCCGTAACGGTCTACATGCTGATACACACGAAGGGCAACGGACTTCTTGTACGAACTGCTCATTAACCATAGTGAGTCTTCGTCAAGTTCGAAATGTTCTCCGGTATTCAAGAATCTATCGACATAATCCAAACGATAGAGCGCCTGAATGAGGCGTATCCCGTTTGTCTTATCCATCAGACTAGAAAGAAGAATATATTTTCGATAACGCTTCTAAATCACTTGCCATTAAATTGTTGTCATTGGGCGAAAACGCACAATTTTAAATTCCTCATATTTATTTACTTCATAGTAATTATGTTACCGATTTTGCGTCCCACTAACTACTTTTATGCAGTGATAGTTCGTGAAGTTTCGTATAGGAGGGACACGTTATGGTTTAAATCAGACATGGATAATATACTGTTTAAAATTCTCACACATATTTACACATGCAAGTATAAACAGAACAAGATATATACACAGTAAAAAACAATATGCCAAAACATACCTAAGCTTGCCCTATCACTAATTCCTATGGCAGATGCACCCTTCTTTCTTTATCTGTAGCAAATCTCTCGATCATAGTCTGCGAACTTTTGCCTCTCAGTTGTCATTGTACTTCTCAGGAATATCTATATTCTATCTAATGTCTTCGGTATTTTTGTAGTATTATTATTTTCAACAATAGCACATTCAGAAATACAAGTCAATGAACTGTGTAGCTTCCTTCTTTTTTTCAGAGAACTACCCGCTACCCTTATCGGTCACTGTTTGCCTGTGACCGAGACTCTCTCATTACAACATGCCTCTTCCCCAAGAAACACACCCAGCGGCAGTGTTTGGAGACCATGTACTTTCAACACCTGCTCTACGGTCACATGGGGGTTGTGACCGGCAGCTGATATAAATAATTTTACGCTCCATCCTGAAGGCAGATTTCACAGTTTAGAAGTGGGTGACCGGCAGCTGATATAAATAATTTTACGCTCCATCCTGAAGGCAGATTTCACAGTTTAGAAGTAACAGTTACCTTTCTTGTGAGCTTAAACCCTGTATCCTCCTGAATATGATGTACTGAGAACAAAAATTAAAACATTTATGTTGTGACCCTATGACCTTACGCGCTAGCCCCCGCTAATTTACGCTTTTCGGAGACGCAGAAGTGCCGGAATGTTGCCCCACAAGGGTTCGTTTACATTTCAGTAAATCTGCCGACACCGAAACTGACGTATTTGAGCTACTTCAAATACCACTGGGTTGGACAGGGATCGAACTAGCCAACTTGAGGTCACAAGGCAAGCGCTCCACCGTCTGAGCTACTCAGCACGGTAATGTTACTTACTTACTTACTTACTTACTTACTTACTTACTTACTTACTTACTTTTCATGTATGTATGCATGTAATATTTATGCAGACGCGAAAATATACTGTGATATAGTTCTTCATCTACTTGTTTAGGAGCTTATAAAAGTCCGTGTTAAATGAGACAAAATTGTAGCTTTCAGGTTATGAAGCTGAAGCTCCAACTTCTTGACAGAGTACGTTAACATCTATCGCGTCTAACATAATCTATTCGTTTGAGTTTTGCCAGTAGGTTCGTAAATATTTTAATATCACTTATTCCTCTATTACCACTTTACCATACCTATGCGGTCACGGGTACAAACATGTGTCAAACATGTGGATTTGACCCTGTTTTACTGTCGGGTGCCCTTTCTGACACCAACCCTATGTGGAGGAATGTAATCACCCCTGCGTATTTCTTTGGTGGTTGGTAGTGTGGTGGGTTGTCTGAATATGAAGAGGAGAGTGTTGGGACAAACATAAAATTCCGTCCCCTGAGCAAGAAGAATGAATCAATTGCGATTAAATTCCCCGACCCGGCTGTGAATCAAACCCGCGACCCTCTGAACCGAAGGGCTCAACGCTGACCATTCAACCAAGGAGTCCGACAAGACAGTTTAATGTTACTATCTGTTATTATTAAAGTATCGTGTTATTTATAAATATTCGTCACCGGCACAAATCGACTTTGAGTCCTCGGGAGCTAAGTACGGTGCCAAACAGCTTGAAGAGGTATCTGTCGGCTATGTTGAGAAGTCTTTGTCAAGGACACAAATTCCTTGTCCAGTTTGCAGGGAATAATAAGTACTACCTCGGTACACGCATGCTTAACAGACATTGTTCTCGCAAATTTAGCGGTGACGTGGGAAGCTTGAAAACTGCGCAGTGTACTGCCGCATGAGCTCATGGAGATGCTATCATTGAGGACAAGGGTGTCCACTTTCTGCATATATTAAAATGGCACTTGTGAAATTATAAGATTACACCTCCCTTTAAAGCACGACTCATCTTACCGATGTTGTAGATTGTTTACTAATTATTAGGAACCCTTCTTTGTTCTATTTTGTACCTCGTAAAATAATTCAAATATAATAATAATAATAATAATAATAATAATAATAATAATAATAATAATAATAAAAACACCCCATTACAGGCTGTTACGCCTTTCAGCTTTCAGTCTGCAAACCTCTGTGATGTAATTAACTAACCTAACCGAATTCCATAGTGCTACAGCTATGAACGGCGTGGCCTACCAAGCGATCACTGCTGGGCCTGAAGGCCTGCAAATTATGAGGTGACGCATGGTCAGCGCGACGAATCCTCTCGGCCGTTTGTCTTGGCTTTCTGGATCGAGGCCACTGTCAGATAGCTCCTCAATTTTTCTCACATAGATTGAGTAGATCGCGAAACAGCCCTTAGATCCAGGTAAAATTCCCTGGCCTGGCAGGGAATCAAACTAGAGGATACTGAGAATGAGGCAGGCTTGCTACCCGTAGATCGTTGAGCCGGCTGTGAATTAACTAAGCGCTCCTTTAATCCTCTATTTTCAATAAGCTCTGTTTAGTTCTACACCTCTTATCATTATATAATTAAAAACTGAGTGAGTCCGTCCAACTTCACTCCCGTACAGCGCAGTATAGTCTGAAACAGACGGTTGTAAAGATCATTTTGTCTGAGAGCTGATTTCTTTGTTATAAAATATTGCTGATCACAACTCCGAACTCTTGGCATTAGCTTTGCTGTGGCTGCATTCAATTTCACTTAGTGCTCCACAGTCCTGAGAGAATACACATCCTAATAATAATAATAATAATAATAATAATAATAATAATAATAATAATAATAATAATAATAATAGATTTCAAAAAGGCATATGATTCGATAGACAGACCCTCCCTATTCCAAATTCTAGAAGAGAGAGGACTAGATCCCAAAACCCTAGAACTCATAAGACAAACACTAACGGGCACAAAATCTAAAGTGAAATTTATGGGAGAAATTTCAGAACCCTTCGACATTCAGACAGGTGTGAGACAAGGTGATGGACTCTCTCCAATTCTGTTCAACGTCGTCCTAGACAAGGTTATGGAAGAATGGGAGAAGGAACTCAAGAAACATGAATCTTGGAAACCGATCCGATTGGGCTTTCCCAAAAACAACCTCTACGTACCATACCTTGCATTTGCGGATGATCTGGCGATTTTCACAGAGGATGAGGAGACTGCCATCAAGCAGCTTGAGATACTTAAGGAATCTGCAGAAAAAGTGGGACTACAGATTTCATTTGAGAAAACTAAATTCTTCTGTTCAAAGACAGATATCACGAGCCTGAGAACAAAATACGGTAAAATCGACCGGGTCTCGTACTTTAAATACCTCGGAGAATTCATCGAACCGACAGGCCTTGAGAAGATCTCACAGCAAAACCGTCTCCAAAAAGTCAAGAAGGCATTAGGGTTAGTTCAAGACATCTACAACAAAAAATGCATGTCAAGACAGACAAAAATTCGGCATTACAACACAGTCATAAAACCAACAGTCCTTTACGCAAGTGAAACATTGTCACTTAACAGTAAACAAGAATTAGAAGAAATAAAAAAGCAAGAGAGGAAGATCATCAGGAAAATCCTAGGAGCAAGATATACCCAAGATGGTTACAGGCTACAATCAATCAAAACAACAGAAAAAGTTTCAAACATTGAAATTGACATTAAGAAAAGACGAATGAAATTCTTTGGACACCTCACAAGATTACCAGAAAATCGACTGTCAAAAAGAATATTAAATTATGTTAGCTCACTTAAGAATTCAACACCTTGGCTGGATGAACTTCGAAAGGACCTCAAAAACGCAAACATATGTGCAACAGACATTTTAGAAAGAGACACCTTCAGACACAAAGTCAACAAGTGGGAAGTTACATCAGAGCAACCAAAGCAAAAACAGTGCAGACCGAAATGGTCGGAAGAACGTAAACAAGCCTTCTCAGAGAGAATGAAAGCCTATTGGAAGAACAAGAAGAACCCAAAGAAAGCTTGATTGAGTTGTTTGCTTAACGTCTTCCATTATTGGGAGAATACGCTAATAATAATAATAATAATAATAATAATAATAATAATAATAATAATAATAATAATAATAATAATAATAATAATCTGCGCACGGACTTCGGGTCACGTAGCTGTCAGCTTGCATTCGAGATTTGGTCGGTTCGAACCTCGCTATCGGTAGCCTTGAAGATGGTTTTCCACGGTTTCACATTTTCACATCGGGCTGTACCTTAATTAAGGCTACAGTATCTTCTTACCCAATCCTAGCCCTTTCCTATCCCATCGTCACCGTAAGATCTGCTTGTGTCGGTGTGATGTAAAATAAATAATAATGATAATCGTCATCATCATCATCATCATCATCATCATCATCAGTGATCCTCGAGACGACATTCAAAAACTCGTCCACTGAGGACGAAGGCTTGTATACGTTTATTGGGAAATAAAAGTTTCTGCTATCCCTTCTAGGGGCTGCCTGGCCGAGGCGGTAAAGGCGTGCTCGGTTCGCCCGGAAGGACGTGGGTTCGAATCCCCGTCAGGAAGCCGTAAATTTAAGAAACGAGATTTCCACTTCCGGAGGTGCATATTGCCCTGAGGTTCACTCAGCCTACACCAATAATGAGTACCAGGTTAATCCTGGGGGCAAAGGCGGCCGGGCGTAGAGCTAACCACTGTACCCCATCACGTGCCGCGGTTAACAATGGTGGAAGCATTTACCTTCCACTCCTCCAAGGGCCTGCATGGCCTGTACGGAGGTGACTTTGTCTTTGTCTTTGCTATCCTTTCTGTCGGTACTACATGGAATAGTATGGTCAGCGTGGAGAATGATAAACTTTCTTTCCGTCTGTCTTTTGTACACAGAAATTGACCTGTTGCCATTTCTGTTGTAGGAATTTTAGACCACAGACTAATGTGTCCCTCCAGAGATGGAAGAGTCATTTCTGAATTTATCGATTCTTGACAGGTATTCACACCTGTGTTGTTCCAGAGGAACAGAGCAATTCTTTACCACCTCGATTAGGCAACCCTAAACCAACAGGATCCGACAGGAATTAGCCCCTTCAACCTGGGACGTGGGTGGCGAGAATAAATTGCCATACATTGTTTAGTACTAATAATAAGGACTGGGAGCCTAATGACTTATAAATGATCAAAAATGCCCTGTAAATAAGGCACTTATGACTTAGACATCCTTTTAAAATGCCCTACAGTTACAGCTAAAAGACCTTAAATTGTTTCCATATTGACTTAAACGAGATTTCCACTTCCGAAGATGCAGAAGATCGTGTGGTTCACTCAGCCTACATTAAAAATGGGGATTGGGTTAATTCCTGGGGACAAAGGGGCTCTATTCCACTTGGAGCCGAGGTTTCGGAGGACCGTTATGGGCTATACGAAGATAAATTTGCTTTTATATTGCATACTTAGTAGGAACATATGTTTTGAACTTTGTTTTATTTAGACTAGTAATTAATAATTGTTGCACTTGTGACTGAATTCAAATACCATTGTTGAAGACTATATACGGCATTTATTTTTTCAATTTGTTTTACGTCGCACCGACGCAGACAGGTCTTATGGCGACGATGGGATAGGAAAAGGCTAGGAATTGGAAGGAAGCGGCCCTGGCCTTAATTAAGATACAGCCCCAGCATTTGCCTAGTGTGAAAATGGAAAATCACAGAAAAACGTCATCAGGGCTGCGGACAGTGAGGTTCGAACCCACTATCTCTCGTGTGTAAGCTCACAGCTGCGCGTCCCTAACCGCACAGCTAACTCGCTCTGTGACATTTATATCGTTTTGTGTCGATGCTATCTAAGTCATTGTACGACAGTTTGCAGTAATTAGACTTAGTTGAATAACATACCGTATTTTTTTTGCTTAGTTTCCAAATCTGACACTCTGACAACTGTCAGGTAACAAAGACTTAGCCATAGAAAATCTCTCTTCTGCCTGAACTAAACCAGTAGAGGCAAACTTAAAATACACAATATCATCGGTTGCTAAATCAACGTCCTCTGCCTAGTGTGAGAATTATTCTGCAGATAGAACCTTGAAATGGAGCACAATATTGCGAATTTTTATTAAAGGCGTGATTAGACTGCTCCATTAGATCGGGGTGGACGTTAAAATGGAAATATTGATTGTTTTAAGAAACTATTAAAATAATGCGTGGATATTAATGGCAAACATTTATGGAGCAAATATGAAATATCAATGGGAGTGGAAAAAAGAACAAAACCATGGCATTAGTGGGAATTGCTGGACACAATTCAACCAAAATTCCCCCAAATTAAAAAATGAACTGAACAACAATGCTCTTAAGAGACAAAATATGTAAATAAATGCCCTTACAAGTAGCCTATGTCTTAAAGTACTCCATTTATCACGGAACATGTAAATACTAAATTAGCTATGTTTGTGTTTTACCAACGAAAAAAGGTCATCAAAAACTCTAGCCCTGGTAAAGATATGATTCGGGATATTAGAGACACCTGAAGGTACTAATATGAAATCCAACCTCAATGTAAATATTCCATTAATTGGTTTCTAAAATTGACCGGCATTCTCTTTTCAAATTGTTGAGAAGCGTATCAGGTTCGGCTTTTGTTTGTAAATTGTAGACTGTATCCAGTATTCGGGAGATAGTAGGTTCGAACCCCACTGTCGGCAGCCCTGAAAATAGTTTTCCGTGGTTTCCCATTTTCACACTAGGCAAATGCTGGGGCTGTACCTTAATTAAGGCCACGGCCGCTTCCTTCCAACTCCTAGCTCTTTCCCGTCCCATCGTCGCCATAAAACCTATCTGTGTAGGTGCGACGTAAAGCAACTAGCAAAAAAAAAAAAAAAAAAAATGTAGACTACACTTTCTGACGCAAAAACTGTGCGGATTGTTGTACGGAAAAATCAGCATCGAAATCTGTACATTTCGTTCCATGCTATGGTTCCTGGTAATGAAGTTCTGGGTGAGTAGAATATGAGTTGCCCGTGCCCTCGACGGGCCCATTCTAGCTGGAAATTCAGCCAAGGTCACGACCGACACCGGGAATCCTAGGCTTCGTGGGAGCTATGAGTGCATTATCAGTATGAGCTTAACAACTGTTGAAACCGCTCGTGTGTCATAGTTTACTAAGAAATCTGTAGCTAAAATAGGCCTAATTATTATCCTATTAAACAACGAGTGTTTATTTATGATTTGCGTGTGCCGCTCGTGGTATCAGGAGATTATTTCAGGAAAAAATCACCGATGATGGAGGGTTTCACAAATTTTTAACATGTTTCGAGAAATGGGGAGTGTTAGAAATAAGAAGTGAGGACTGTTACGCACACTGCTCACAGAAAAAAATATCGATAACATCAGGCAATCGCCTAGAAAATTCCGCTAGGAAATCTCTTCGGCTTCTTTTTTCCATAATCGAGACTTTCCTACTGCTGTATACAAGCGGCCAGGAAGTATCTAAGGGTATTTTTTTTTTTTGCTAGTGGCTTTGCGTCGCACCGACACAGATAGGTCTTATGGCGACGATGAGATAGGAAAGTCCTAGGAGTGGGAAGGAAGCGACCGTGGCCTTAATTAAGGTACAGCCCAAGCATTCGCCTGGTGTGAAAATGGGAAACCACGGAAAACAATTTTTTAGGGCTGACGACAGTGGGGTTCGAACCCACTATCTCCCGGATGCAAGCTCACAGCAGTGCGCCCCTAACCGCATGGCCAACTCACCCGGTAATATAGGGTAAACTCCTATACTTTCTCTAGTGCATAAACTTAAACACGATTTTCTCTCTCTCTCTCTCTCTATGTTGTTCAATACGCTTTTCACCAATAAACCTGCGTTTTGGCTGCAGCGAATGTTTGCCATTTTAGCGAGTCCGATAAGCATAGAAACTCACCCAGTTATTGGAAATCCACCTTCTTAGTGTTCGGTTTGCGCTATTACAGTAGCTGCCATCCACAGATGCTCGGGTTTGATTCCCGGTATTTTCATGAATGAATGTCAGTTTGGCAGGAGGGCTGGTATGTGGTTTGCATGCAGCTCACTTCCATTGAGAGTGTGTCTGGAAACAGCTGCACCACCTCCGCGAATTAAATATTCAAGAAAACTTCACTTCTTCAGCAACTTGTCTCATTACTGCTTGTACACCAACTGACATTAAAAAAAAAATGATTAGCTGAAAATAAACATAGAGTTTTCTTGAATATTTAAGCAGATATGAGCGATGAGACTGATCGGTGTCAAGCCGTAAGATAATATTTCAACTAGCTGCATCACATCCAGACGAATACCTGAACACGCCGCATGAGCCACGAAGGCTATAATAATAATAATAATAATAATAATAATAATAATAATAATAATAATAATAATAATAATAAATTATACATGTGTATCCTGGATTATTATGAATCTAATTGTTAGTGTGAACAGTTTATGTCGGCGTGTTCAGGTATTCGTCTGGATGTGATGCAGCTAGTTGAAATATTATCTTACGGCTTGACACCGATCAGTCTCATCGCTCATGTCGTGTAACTGGCGGGAATAGGCGGCAACCAACCTCTTCATAAATGCTAAGTAATTCTGCTGAGGGAATCGTCACGCTGAGCACGTGTCACCTCAATATATTTTAGACCATTTAACCTAGATGTCTATTCTATGGTACCGGAGGAAAACCGAGTTGTTGTTATTATTATTATTATTATTATTATTATTATTATTATTATTATTATCATCATCATCATCATATCCTTTTGCTAGTGGTTTAACATCGCATGAACATATCGAAGCTTCTGTTTATTTTAGGAAGTTAACGTTAACACTTTTTAAAACATTTAACTGTTATCCACTTTGAGTTCAGTAGTTTAAAATACATGAGAATAACAATATTCAGCACCATCCATTACATCAGCAGTTCCATAGTATTACAGCTATAAATAAGACTGAGACTTCGGTGGAAGCCGCACTTTACTCTAGGCTGTACCAAGGAACTTCCAAAACTATTTCATCTGTTAAGAAATAAACATGCGAAATTGTTTACGTAATACTATAAAATGCAAATATTTGGTCTCCTTCTAGACGTAATCGTGCGACATTTCTTTCTTGGCATGAAAAATGAACCCCTGGTTTCCTATGATATTCTGATCTATGTGATGTATAATGAAACCTAACAAGAGGAATAGTTAGCTGTCCGGTGTAATTAATGAGAGTTTTGATAAACAAGCCACCTTAAACCTGGTTGAACAAGTTACATTTCTGGAACATGTAAACGATTATTCCAAGTAATTATGAACGTTTTTACCGACCACTTCCACTTCAGGAATAAGAACTTGTATCTACGTTCTAAACCTTGCATGAGAAGAAAGTGTAGTGCAATCACTAATTCATCTCGGTAATATAATAGCGCTTTTCATTTGTGATCCGACCCACCTCTGTCAAATTTAACATTATTTTTGCTTGGGTAAGTCTACATTTTATGTCGTCCTTATTCTGTAATTCAACACCACTCTTGCTTGGCTGGTTAGCTCATAAAACGAGTCAAGCTACAGTAGAAAATTCAAGATAAATATTTGAGAACTAACAGGACATCGTCGTAATGATAAGTTTCGAACAATGCCAATTTCTGATTTCATTTACGGAACTGTAGAATAAAATTAAGTAAAAAGAAAAAAAAAGGTAACTGATGAATGTGTATAAGGGAAATCTCCAATACTGTATTCTATAGTTGTAATAAGGTTTTAATAATGCAAATCAAAACTGTATTACATTTATTTCTTCTTTTCATAATCAAAAACAGTTCCCATGTGTTTTCGAAAAAATTCTGCCCCCTTTATTTCTGATACATGGGGTTATACTGTAACAAAATCAATATATAATAGTCGCATTGATTTGAGGGAAATTTATTATAATTTCTTAATGGAGAGTTTATTTTTAATACTTGATATGCACTCCCTGTTTCTTTATAACCATCTCGCTGGATCATTTCTTGACATATCGGTGCGACGTAAAGCAAGCTGTAAATAATAATAATAATAATAATAATAATAATAATAATAATAATAATAATAATAATAATAATAATAATAATAATAAATACATACATACATACATACATACATACATAATAAACCTTGCCTGTCGTTGAGAGGGGAACCCTCAGGGACTTTCGTCCTAGGAGAATGATTTGAAAATCACGGGGCCGCTAAGTAAGTCTGGTACGTTCTCTTCTTATTTGCGAGTTATTCCTCACTTTTTCAATTTTCTTATCATCGTCAACATCATAATCATGTTTGCTAGTGGTTTAACGTCGCACTATCAAAGCAAAGTCACCTCCGTACAGGCCATGAAGGCCCTTGGAGGAGTGGAAGGTAAAGGCTTCCACCATTGTTAACCTCGGCATGTGATGGGGTGGAGTGGTTAACTCTACGCCCGGCCGCCTTTGCCCCCAGGAATTAACCTGGTACTCATTTTTGGTGTAGGCTGAGTGAACCTCAGGGTCATATGCACCTCCGGAAGTGGAAATCTCGTTTGTTAAATTTTACGACTTCCTGACGGGGATTCGAACCCACGTCCTTCCGTGCGAACCGAGCACGCCTTTACCGCCTCGGCCAAGCAGCCCCTCGTCACACTATCACATCGAACGTTTTCGGTAAAGGAAGGATGAGATGGGGCTGCGATTGGCAGGTTAGCGCCAGTGACCCTATTTAAGGTATAGCCCCAACATTTGCCTTGTGTAAAAATGGGAAACCACGGAAATCCATCTTCAGGCCTGCCGACGGTGGGATACGAACCCACCATATTCCTAATGCAAGCGACCCTAAGCGCACGCATACCCGCTCGGTATTTATCCCACTAACTACTTTGAATGGATCCACTGAAAAGGGAACTACAGAGATTCAGAGAAAGGGAGGGATCTTGAATGTTCAATGCTACATATGTTCACTGGATTTTGAGCCCTCGAGAAAAGTATAATCAGTGTTCTGATTGAGTATGAGAACTATATCGGCTATGCGGATTACATATGCGCTAGACCGATCAGCTATATCGTTAAATAGAATGACTAAATGCCCTCCCGAGTTCACGCGCATTCAATTCAGTGGTACATCGTCAGTGCACTGTGTGGTACGTCATAGCTAATGGCATGGTCATTGCTCTCACCAAGGGAACTACCGTTCTATGAATATCTAATTAGACAGTGCACGTGGGATACTTGAAATGAAAAATCCCATTCCAGCCTTTCAGATTCTGCGCAAAACTGGCGGTCGTAGTTATAATCATGATATTAGCTTTCACGAAAACTACAAGTTTGCTTGCTATATCGAGAACTGCCGGTCTGAGTGACTCAGGCAGTTCAGGCGCTGGCATTCTGATCCCAACTTGGTAGATTCGATCCTGGCTCAGTCCGGTGGTATTTGAAGGTGCTAAAGTACATCAGCCTCGTGCTGAGAGATTTACTGGCACCGGCACATCGGCGTCTTTTAAAAACCGTAAAAGTGGTTAGTGGGCCGTAAAACCAACATTATTATTATTATTATTATTATTATTATTATTATTATTACTAGTGGACCCGTGCTGCTCCACAGCTTTCGTGATAAATAGGTCAGATACTGTAACTCATCTTGATGTGTCTGTCGTGGCCATATTGTTTTTCTTGCCCTCTCCAATAGTTTTTTTAAATCAACATTTAATGCCGGTAAGTAGTAACTGATTCATACGTAATGTATTTTTTAACACTTCTTTCCAAACAATATTCACTGTGCGTCGACAATTCGGGCGTATCTCGATCGTAACATTTTCAAACGTTCTTGCCTGAGGTCGTGCAACACACAATTGGCCGTGACTAAATACTTGTCCGGCTAAGTAGACATTCACTTTTTCAAGAGTTTGTCCCTGCGCTTTATTGATGATCATACAGAAGGCTGGTCAAATTGATACCTACTTTCCCGCCTGTGCGTACGTCGACCATTTTCTTTTAGCAGCATGTAAGGTTCTGCCATCTGCGAGTGTATTTAGAAGCTGGGGAATGTCAGAGAATAGTATTTTTCCACGATCAGAGGAAGTGTACACTCTCTGGATTGTCAGGTAGTAATCAAACATGGCTGCATGCAATTATATTACTTTCTTTCTTTCTTTCCTTCTTAATCCGTTTACTCTTTAGGGTTGGCTTATTTAGGGTTGGCTTATTCCTCGGATTCAGGGAGCGATCCCACCCCTACCTGCTCAAGGGCAGTGTCTTGGAGCGTGAGACTTTGGGTCCGGGAGATACAACTGGGGAGGACGACCAGTATATCGCCCAGGCGGCCTCACCTGTTGTGCTGAACACGGGCATTGTGGGGATATGAGAAGATCAGAACGGATAGACAACGAAGAGCGAAGGAGGTGGCCGTGGCATTAAGTTAGTTACCATCCCGGTATTTGCCTGGAGGAGAAGTGGGAAACCATGAATAACCACTTCGAGGATGGCTGAGGTGAGAATCGAACCCCCTCTATTCATTTGACCTCCCGAGGCTGAGTGGACCCCATTACAGCTCTTGTACCGCTTTTCAAATTTCTTGCCATAGCCGGGAATCGAACCCGTGCCTCCGTGGGGTGGCAGCTAATTACATTAATCACTACACCACAGAGACGGACAGTCAATTACTAAGGATAAAAATCACATGTATCAGAATATTTATGAAGGTGCTAGTCGCTTAGCAAGCCGCTATGTACAGAATGTATTGCGGGCTAGGATAAGCCTTCACCTGCAATTATTGGAGAGCTCATTTAGAGGTCTGATTATAGAATTATTCGAAGTTGACGGAACTTTGAGACCTATAAATGTATGAAGATTCACTAGGAGGTTATTGCGGAGAGATTGAAAAATGAATGAAGAAAATCGGTCCAGTAGAACGGCCGGACGGACTGGAAAAATCTGTTTTTAGTAAAGATTTTTTAATATATAGATTGTTATTATTATTAATATATTTTTACAAGCGAATGGACCACTAAGGATCACGCTACAACTTCATTTCTTTTATTATTATTATTATTATTATTATTATTATTATTATTATTATTATTATATTAAGAACTTTCTGTAGAGCACTGCTTTAATGGCTAATTTAAAATAAGCCGGGCTGAGTGGCTCAGACGGTTAAGGCGCTGGCCTTCTAACCCCAACTTGACAGGTTCGATCCTGGCTCAGTCCGGTGGTATTTGAAGGTGCTCAAATACGACAGCCCCGTGTCGGTAGATTTACTGACACGTAAAAGAACTCCTGCGGGACTAAATCCCGGCACCTCGGCGTCTCCGAAGACCGTAAAAGTAGTTAGTGGGACGTAAAGCAAATAGTATTACTATTATTTAATTTAAAAGAAGGCATCATTGTATCAGTAAAACTTCGAATAACTTTCCCGTGACGTCTGTGATATTTTCTTAGAAACTCACGCACTGCCTCGTCTGATTTTTCTCTTTATTAAACAGGGGGTAGCTATTAGAATTGTGATATCTATGCTAGTAATCACATTTCTTTCTTGACGCTTAGAAGATGAATTTCCATCCAATGTCAGACTACTTCCAATAGTTCAGTGTCTCAAGTGAAACCTGGAGCGACAACACTTTCTCGACGATTTAATGTCTATTTTGAAGGGAACGGCACAAAAAGCTTGAACCATTGTACGTGACTTTAGAGCAGATGGACTGAAAGTGGAGCCAGCTGATCAACTCGCAACGGGAGACTCACAAATATGTCACTTACGTAACAAGGGAGACTTGACATTCCACTGGCCAGAACAAGAACAACAAACACTTCTGAAATGTAGTCGACACTCACCATTGGCCTTCATCCGACCATCTCCTGCCAACAAATGCAGTCAAGTAAGGTTTATTACGAGACTGCGGGCTTTCCTTTTATGTCAGAAAAGAGATAGAGCATTTAAAACCCTTAACCATGGACGCGTGGTCTGTGTGACCTTGGTAAATAAAAAATTAATAAGTATGGCTCTGTTAATAAGCTGTTGTGTTTTATAGCGGTCCGAGTGAATCCACATCCACAGTTTGTAGCTTGAGACTGAGCACTGACTGGCCTAATAGTATATACTGTATTTCAGACAATCTCATGCACGAACACAATTACATCTTGAAATCATTCACTCACCAATTCATGTAGTCACACGTTTAATTCATTCAAAACGTATCTTGTAATTGTAGGATAACTCTATAAAGACTTTTGACACAAACATAAGCATTAATACAATATAGGGAGGGTAAGATATATGTGTCTGTATTAAACTATATAACTCTGTTAACGTCTAGGACAAAATAAATAAATAAACTTTAAAGAAAAAACCTACAATTTAGAAATTGGATTGAAATAGTTAATAAGTTTAATTATAACGTTTAATGTAGTAATAGATAAATAGTATTAAGGAAACGAATGCAGGCATAAACACATTTTGGATTACAAGAAATGATTACTCCCTCTCCAGTTTCAGCTGAGCCGAAACTGGGGGATGACAGTATTCTATTCTACACGAGACAATTTTGAAAATTTGTTTTTTTTCTAGTTGCTTTACGTCGCACCGACACAATAGGTCTTATGGCGACGATGAGACAGGAAAGAACTAGGAGTGGGAAGGAAGCGTCCGTGGCCTTAATTAAGATACAGACCCAGCATTTGCCCGATGTGAAAATGGGAAACCACGGAAAACCATTTTCAGGGCTGCCGACAGTGGGGTTCGAACCTACTGTCTCCCGAATCTGGATACTGGCCGCACTTAAGCGACTGCAGCTATCGAGCTCGGTAATTTTGAAAATTGATTGATAATTAGCTCGCAATGGTGTTATTATATAAAGACGTGTTCTAATTATTAGAATAAAGGAGAATATTATTAGTCGTACGGTTTTGAAGCAGACTGCTTATTTTTACAATTTGTTTTTTGTGTCATACCGACACAGATAGGTCTTGTAGCGACGATTGGGTGGGAAAGGTCTAGGAGTGTGAAAAAAGCGACCGTGGCCTTAATTAAGGTAAAGCCCCAGAATTTTCCTGGTGTGAAAATGGGAAACCACGGAAAACCATTTTCAGGGCTTCCGACAGTGGGGTTCGAACCTACTGTCTCTCGAATACTGGATACTGGCCGCACTTAAGCGACTGCAGCTATCGAGCTCGGTAATTTTGAAAATTGATTGATAATTAGCTCGCAATGGTGTTATTATATAAAGACGTGT
This sequence comes from Anabrus simplex, assembly GCF_040414725.1. Classification (NCBI taxonomy): domain Eukaryota; kingdom Metazoa; phylum Arthropoda; class Insecta; order Orthoptera; family Tettigoniidae; genus Anabrus; species Anabrus simplex. Next base: position 349,322,174 of record NC_090267.1, on the reverse strand, counting down.
TCTAATTATTAGAATAAAGGAGAATATTATTAGTCGTACGGTTTTGAAGCAGACTGCTTATTTTTACAATTTGTTTTTTGTGTCATACCGACACAGATAGGTCTTGTAGCGACGATTGGGTGGGAAAGGTCTAGGAGTGTGAAAAAAGCGACCGTGGCCTTAATTAAGGTAAAGCCCCAGAATTTTCCTGGTGTGAAAATGGGAAACCACGGAAAACCATTTTCAGGGCTTCCGACAGTGGGGTTCGAACCTACTGTCTCTCGAATACTGGATACTGGCCGCACTTAAGCGACTGCAGCTATCGAGCTCGGTAATTTTGAAAATTGATTGATAATTAGCTCGCAATGGTGTTATTATATAAAGACGTGTTCTAATTATTGGCACAAAGGAGAATATTATTAGTCGTACGGTTTTGAAGCAGATTGCTTTTTTAAAATTTGTTTTTTTTTGTGTCATACCGACACAGATAGGTCTTGTAGCGACGATGGGGTGGGAAAGGCCTAGGAGTGTGAAAGAAGCGACCGTGGCCTTAATTAAGGTAAAGCCCCAGCATTTTCCTGGTGTGAAAATGGGAAACCACGGAAAATCATCTGCAGAGCTACCGGCAGTGGGATTCGTTCCCACTACCTTCCGGATGTAAGCTCACAGCTGTGCGCGCGTAACCACACGGCCAACTCGTCCGGTATACAATTTGTTAAGAGAGAGTTTATTTTTAATACTTGGTGTGCATTCCCTATTTCTTTAGAACCATCAGGCTTGGATCCTTTCAAGACATCTCGGTGCGTCGTAAAGCAAATTGTAAAAATAAACAAGAAAACCCATCCACACTTTGTCGTTGACAGGGGAATCATCAGGGAATAGCTTGAGATCACGGGGCCGCGGAGTCTGTCATTTTCCCCGCTTTATTGTGCCTTACTCCTCACTTTTTTAACTTACTTTTCCAACCTTTCTGGCTCAAAACTTATGATGTTCCGACGCTGACGGTATTAGATTTTCGATGCTCGGGGAGTCTTTCCTTTTCATGCCCTTCGTGACTCTGTCCTATTCTTCGCAGTCGGACCTGCTCAGTTTTTCCTATGGTTAGTGCTATGAGAAGGTGGTTGTTCCGTTGAAGTTCCTCTTAAAACAATAATGTCCAACCCACTGCCAGAATTCGGTATATGATATCCTTGATCTGTATATCAAATTTTAGTACAAGCATCTTCTCGGAGTAAAAATAAGAACGAGGAAGTACCGACCTGCTCCAAAACCATGAACCTATGAAATCCTTGAACTTTGTATTACGAACTGGTTATACAAATATCGCTAATAAAAAAAAATAAAAAAAAAAAAACTTCACACGGTGGGGAATTATTAATGGAAGTAAGTTCTCGCACAAGTCGCAATTTTCTAAGATCGCAGTAATTTTCAAACTGCCGTCTAAACTGGCTAATAAATAACGCAAGATAAGCAAACGAACTGAAAATCAATAACATTTTCGTGTTCACTTCATCGATGATTACAGACCAATGCTTATCTTAACGAGAGTGTACAATTACCTCCTGTAGTCTAACTCGCCCTCTTGGCTGAAACATTTACACTATAATTTGCCTCAAACTGGCTGTTCAGATTAAAAGTGAATTTAATCAGTGAAGTACGCTGTAGTAGTTAACCAGCGTAACTCGGCTGCTTCACGAGTTAACCTTTCAGGACTTTATGAAGCTGTAAGTATTCCGGTTACAAGGTCAGTAGACATATCATATAGTATGCGGCTAATAGTTTTGACAATGATGAAATATGCCTTTGCTGGCAAGATGTAGTGTTTACGGTGCGCTATGTCTTCTGGTATGGGCTAGAATAAAATTTACTTTCATTGACCTGTCTCAGTCTCTTCCTTGGATTTGACAATATGAAAGTGGCTGAGGTATGAGTGACGCTAGTAATGCCCTTCCTTATGTAGCCAGTCTCTGCTCTGAATGGTGTGAAAATGTCACTCATAGGGTCGGTTGGTGCAGGCATTTCAGTGGGCTTGGCAGACTGATGTGGAATAGCAACTTCTGGCTCAGTGAGGAAAGCAACGGGAAACTACCTCACTCCTCATTTCCCTAGTACGCCTCTTCAGTGACACCTAGGCCACCTACAGCTAATGGTGAACCTGTTGAGGATCCAGCCAGCCTTCGGGCTGAACACCCAACATACATACATACATACATACATACATACATACATACATACATACATACATACATACATACATACATACAACGATGAAACATCAACAGTGTATTATGATCCGACCGGCTTAATTTTTAAGCCCTTTCACACTTTAATAAAACCTAAAACATTTAAGATATCGGCGAGAAATCTTAATACAACATTTAGGGGCCTGTATATCTTGCTACTTGTTTAACTTCGCAATGACACATTGCAGGCTTTCGGTGACGGAAGAATGGGAAAGAACTATGGCAAGGTGGCCTTAATGATGGTACAATCCGAGCATTTACCTGGTGTGAAAATGGAAAATCACAGAATATTATCTTCAGGGCTGCCGACGGTGGGATTCGAGTCCACTATCTCCCTAATGCAAAATCACTGCTGCGCGAACCTAATTGCACGGCCAAATCGTTTGATTTTAGCAATGTTGCAATCATCAGTTATGTGTGTCGGGTCTTGACGATCCTGTCCCATTCTCTTAATATAGGCGTACGTAACACACACAACCTAATACTGAAATACAGAATTTCTTGGTCCTCCCTGCGTTCACTTAACCAGAAATTAACCTTCAATAAAATTAACTGGAGAAGAGTTTGAGTATGTACCAATGAACTTCGTTTCCTTCTTCTTGATCGTGTTCAGTAGAGTCGTTTTCCTTTGATTTTTTTTTTTACAACGAGGTCATTTTACTTTCTGTCCTTCTAGCTTCTTCTTGTCTTGATTCTTCGGGCTTTGCTAGATTCCAGGCTTGACAATCGTATGTCAGCACACTCAGAACAAATGTCTTCAGGGACTATCTTCTTCTCTCGAAACGAATGTGTTCATTTGGTAACAAATGTATTTGTTTTGAAAGACTTATTTCACCGTCAACAGCCTTTTATTAATTTATGATAGACATTTAATGTCAAAATTAATTACAGCCATAAAATTAAAATTTGGATACAATACCTCTAACTACATCCGTTTAATTGTCTTTCTAAGCGAGTGGCCGCGTGGTTTGGAGCACATAGCTGTCAGCTTGCATTCGAGAGATAGTGGGTTCGAATACCACTGTCGGCAGCCCTGAAGATGGTTTTCTATAGTTTCCAATTTTCAGACCAGTCAGATGCTGGTGCTATACCTTAATTAAGACCACGGTTGCTTCCTTCCAGCTCCTAGCCCTTCCCTGTCCCATAGTCGCCATAAGACCTATCTTGTCGGTGCGACAAAAAGCAAATTCCAAAAAACAACCTTTCTAAGTTCAGTTTTACTCATAAAAGATAGAAAGTACACTGTTTTTCGTCCTCGATCCCGTAGTATGACGTTAATTCAGTCTAAAACATTCAAATTAAATAAATGTAGGCTACTATAATTTTTAAGTTTAATTCGTGAAACTAGACCCGGTGGTTCTCCAGATATGCTGCCTTAAACTGGGGGTAACACACTTTCTGCACCGACAGTAAGTTAAGACTGCTGTATTTGCAGATGAAACCTCTTTAGTCCTATTTATAAAACAAGGATGGTGTCGATATTTCTATTGCTAACACTTCCATAAAAAAGAAGAGTGTACAGTTGGCTAATACCGTACTTAAATATATATGTATTTTTAAATGATATTTGTTTGTGGCGTCGACTTCTAGAGATCTTTTGCCCCTACTTGCACCATATGATATGAGCCTGCGTTTAATTGGAATTGCGGAAGTGTAGAGTGTTGAATTCGAGGAAAGGACGACACAAACATCCAGTCCCCAGGCCAGGGATATTAAGTTAATCATTTACAATTCGAAACCTCTGACCCAGCCGGTAATCGAACCCGGGGCCGCCGAGTGACAGGCGGACGCGTTGCCCCCTACACCGTGAGGCTGGACTACCTAAATATAATGTCGATATCGTTATTGGTCCGACTGTTGATGGATGCGGTATTTTTGCATCTGACTCGCGGCACAGAGGAGAGAAAAATGGTGCTTCTACCCGTTTTGATCTTATTCACGGCTGTGGTAATGTAGAAGTTTCCGAGGTACGGGTGGTATATTTATTTATTTCGTGTCAGAAGCTGAATTACATAGATATATAATGATGTACAAAAATGTCTTTAAAAAGGTAAGAATAAACTGTAGGCCTGCACCATGTTTCAGATTGTGGTGCACCAGAAATTAGCGACGTCATGTGCATTCCTTGTCGCCTCAAACAGTTCTTTCTCCGTACATAAGGCAGGGTAGAGATGGCATTCTAGCAGATAAGCTGAAGTCTGTACCTCAACACAGCCACACAAAACATAATCCACGTAATGTCCCCACTTCTGCATATTGGTCTTGCAGCTAGTAACACGCGAGCGCAGCCTATTTAAAGATCTTCAAGTTGTCCAGTGCTCCATATGTCCAGCTGGTAATTATTCACGAGGTGTTTTCCATTCTCGAAGATGCTGAACCCTGGCTTGCCGCACAGTTGCTGTGTCCCTTCACGTTTCTATGTGGTCTTCAGGAAACTTGCGTGAACTTAACCGTGGTGATGATGGTTGAGTCTTCTCTTTGCGAGATGCTACCTCACGTCGAATATCAGAACGTGCGGTCTCAGTAAGAGAATATAAATTTTCTCGTGGTGCGGTGTAGGTATTAGAAGGCATGTGATGTTGGGACACGTTTCATTACCACGTCTACTTCTGGTACGCGTGGTGCCAAGGAATGATATTCGGAGCATGACAAATGCGCCTGGATGTGTTGAGAGTTCTACTCATAGGGTTTGTCGTGTTGCATTAAATCTTTTTGGATCCGATAGCAATGGCGAACTATCTCATTCCACATCGTGCTTTGTACGTCACGATTATGACACCACTATTGGCATTTGGTTTCCCTAGAACTGCATATACTTTAATGGTGTTTTCTGAGGATCCAACTAGCCTTCGAGATGAATACTCAGACATCATTAACGAATATTACTGACTCGCCCTGTTTATTATGGACTAACCTAGCGTGTCATGTTAGAGCATCATCAATTACTTTTAAATAGGAAGTAGAATGTGATACCTAGTTACGAACTTCCTGAAGAACTGCAAGTACGTGATGTATTGTTAGTAAGAATAAATGCACGTGCGGTTGTGTGCAGTGCGCTCCAATTCAGGTTATTTATAGAGGAACTGGTGGCGCCCAAATGCAAATACAGCCAACGCAGGTATATTGCCATAATCTCCACTCTCCGTTAGTCATGAGCTCACTCTACTTCCTATTACTGACAGTTAAAAATCTGTCAAGCCATCGGTCAATTAATCAACTGGCCGGTTACATGGAGAACAAGAAATAGGACAACCGGAAAATACGAAATGTAAATAAATGTCTCCTACAAGTTCCTACGATTTCATATTTCTTTAAACTTACTAGCTGCTTAACCGCTCTTAACGGGTTATTGAATTTCCATATCAGCAATGGTCACCATTATTATTATTATTATTATTATTATTATTATTATTATTATTATTATTATCGTATCAGAAATATAATTTACACAGTTCAATTATGCATACTAAACTACATAAACTATAACACACATAAAATTCAAAGCACTTCACACCAATCTCGACCAGAACCTAGCAACATCAAGTGCACTCCGTGTTGCGTGAAGAGATCACCTTCAGTGCAGGAAGATGGACACAATGAACACTGGATCGTATGCTGCATAGTTTGTTTTTTCGCCATAGTCACATTTGATATTGCTAGCATCTTTCTACTGTAGGTTGACTGGATATGCCCACTCCTGTCCTCAGTATGTTCAAGGACTTCCAGACAGACCAGCCTTCACGACATCCAGGTGGCAAAGGTTCTACAACTGTCATCTGTCCTGGGATGACGAGGACGTTGACTTTCTAAAGCTGTACTCTTGCAGTATCCGGTGATATAGTTAGTTCCTCAGAAGTTCGTAGGAAACTTTTTCTTGACTTCAGTCTCTGGGCTGGAGGTGTTGGCTACGTGGCTCGTATAAGCTTGTGTACGGTAGATAGTGGGTTCGAATCCTACAGTCGGCTGAAATGACTATGGCTTTCTATCGTCTCCTACTTTCACACCAGGTTACGTGCTTGGGCTGCACCTTTTTCTAATGTTATTTGTTCGGGGCGTCGACCTATAGAGAGAGATCTTTTGCCCTACTCGCACCACGTGATATGAACCTGCGTGTAATAGGAATGGAGGAAGTGTAGTGTGTTGAATGTGAGCAAACACCCAGTCCCCAGGCCATGGATATTAATGATTTACAATTAAAAACCCCTGACCCAGCAGAGAATCGAACCCGTGGCCGCCGGGTGACAGGCGGACGCGTTGTCCCCTACACTGCGAGGCCGGACAGGGCTGCACCTTAATTATGACCACAGTCGCTTCCGTTCGAGTCCTAGCGCTGTCCTATCCTACCGTCGTGTCGCCAAAAAATCTGCCTGTCTGCGTCGGTGCGGCGCTAAACGAACAGCAAAAATAAAAATAAAAATCAAAGACAAATTTCCGTTATCATAGCTCATTCGGTAATATATATCTTTTTTTTATTATTTCTGACCTTTCTCCAATTTCATGGACTCAGTGCGTTGTATGGATTTATCCCAGTTTGATGTCCGGATACCCTTTCTCACGCAACCAGATGTAGAGGGACTCATTCGCTATTGCATGTTGCTGTGGCTGTTTGTAGCGTGATATGTTGTGTGTACTGTAATTAAAAGTGTTATGGCTAACACAAACATCCCTCCCACGAATCGGGGGAATTAACCAGACGTGACCAAAATTCCCGATTTTGCCAGGAATTGAACACAGGGTCCTCTAAACCGAATGCCTCGATGCTAACCAGAGCCAAGGAACCAGATAATAATAATAATAATAATAATAATAATAATAATAATAATAATAATAATAATAATAATAATAATAATAATAATAATTGCCTTAAATGTGTTGAGTTTACAAGTTTTTGTCAATTAACTATGCACATCCACAATCCCCTATTTGCAACTAACTATACGACCTCTTTTATTTTGTTATAAAATGGTATGTTCATAGTTATAACTTTCCCTTTGAAATGCTATTTGCTTCACGTCGCACTGACACAAATAGGTCTTATGGCGACGATGGGATAGGAAAGGCCTAGGCGTTGGAAGGAAGCGGCTGTGGCCTTAATTATGGTACAGCCCCGGCATTTGCCTGGTGTGAAAATGGGAAACCACGGAAAACTATCTTCAAGGCTGCCGACAGTGGGACTAGAACCCACGATCTCCCGATTACTGGATACTGCCCGCACTTAGGCGACTGCAGCTATCGATCTCGGTCCTTTGAAATGAAAAAATAACCTCGATATATGAACTTCTCGTATGTAATAGCTAGTATCTCTCCATCACTTGAAAATGACAATGTAATGGAACCCAACACTGATGAGAATTCAAATGACAAACACGAAGCGGAAAGCGACCCATATTAACCGAACAGGAAGCTACATTACAGAGTCCTCTATCTCTATACCAGGACGGTTTCCAAGAGCCTTCAACTCAACACGTTCTTTTAATTAAACACTTGCAAAATACTTCGGGTCTAGGGTTCAGGTGTTGAGCACAGCCAGTATTACACGGTTTATTAAAAACATCTGCTGAGCTGTCGACGCTTGAAGATGATATGTTTAGTGGTTACATGGCAAGAGTTCAGCCAACTGAATGTAATTTGTAAGTAAGCTTTCATTTCCGGGTTCGAGACCTGACGGTGCACAATACACATGGTTATCAGCTGTGTTTATCGGTAAGTATATTATGGTGCACTTCACAAGCCGTTATTGATTGACAAGACATAAGGTGGGATATGTACACTTGTCACGACCTCCATCATGATAACACAACTGGCTTTGAGCTACTCCCTCCCGTGGCACGCCATTCATTTTATTCCTGTGTGTTTATTCTCAGTTCAACATTATTTCTCAGCCTCCAGTGTACTGCATATTTTAACCATAATCGGGCACTCAGGATCAGTTTTTCAGTATGCGTCAAGTAATTAAATAATGTTAAGAGAGGAATATTTATGTTTCGTAGTTCTTGAGAAAAGTACCAAGGAAAAAAGTATATTGACCATATTCAAGGCTGTGAGCAGGATTTATTTTGCGGAGGGGGTTAGGATTTAGGGAGAGAGCGATTCCGAAAACAAAATCTATAGTAACATTTTTGTCTTTCTTTTTACTATCAAATGGATTTTATAGAAAGAAAAGTTTGAAATAGTTTTAGAGCAGTACCTTTTACAATTCAGTGGGTGAAATAGAAAGGTAAATTCATAGCGGTCTGGTGGGCAGAACATGCATTAACACGTGCGTGCAGCGCGACACAAAGATTTGCCACTTATTTAAAATGTAGGTAACAATATCATTCACTCTGAGTATCAAAAAAATTAGAGTTTGATTCATAAAAGAAATCGTGTAGCGAATAAATAACATAAATAACATATACGTTTATTGAAATTGCTTTCTATGGTGCAAAATGTATTAAGAAAATAAATAAAAAATATATCTCGCCAGAATTAAAATTTCCATGTATGTTTTCTGTAAATTTGTTAACTATATTTATAGAAAAATATTTTAAACGTAGCACAGAATATATAGTATGGTCAAGGCCGTACCTAGGAGGAAGGCTATGGGGTCTTCAAACCCCCTCCAAAATAAAAGTGAGCTTGCATCCGGGAGATAGTGGGTTCGAATCCCGCTGTCGGCAGCCCTAAAATGGTTTTCCGTGTTTTCCCATTTTCACACCAGGCAAATGCTGGGGATGTACCTTAATTAAGGCCACGGCCACTTCCTTCCGACACCTAGGCCTTTCCTATCCCATCGTCGCCATAAGACCTATCTGTGTCGGTGCGACGTATAGCAACTAGCAAGAAAAAAAGTGAACTTGACAAATGTAAACAACATATACGAGTTTTGAAATAACCCACAATAAATTAGAAATATTGAATTATATCATAAAAACAAGCATTTCGCAAAAGCTTGCTTTTTAATATTTCTAAAAACTTACGGGCAGGGATTCAGTTGGACGGAAATCAAGTTAGCAGCTTGACTTATTCCAGCGTTTTGACCTTAATGATAGTGTGTGCTACACATTTACAATCATAGGCTATATCTTGAAGCTTGGAAACAGCTGCAGCGAGTGACGTGTGTTGATTCCTCAGCCCAAAGGCATCGTTAATGTGATTAACCCTGTCAAGATATTTCCTTTTGTTAACATCTAGGTACTTAAAGTTATTTATTTATCGTATGGCAAGGATACAAAAGAAAAAGAAAATTTACAATATATATAAAGACAAGAATGTTGGTAGCGTTCACCTTTACAAATCTATGTCCAGTTGCTGTAGCCATTCTAAGAAGCGAGGTGTAACAATGATGACTTCTTGGGCTGGTCCATCATACTTCCTCAGAGGGCACTCCTCAATAATGTGCTGCACTGACTAGAAGGGGGCTCCGCAGTCACAGGCAGGGGATTCTCGAAATCCGCACTTATGTAGCATGGCATTACATCTAGCGTGGCCTGTTCTTAAACGGTTGAGTTTCGACCATTGGTGTCTCTTCAGGTGAAAACCTGGGAGTCAAATTGTGGGGTCATGGATGCCTTGGTGTTTCACACATGCAGAGCTTCAGCTTTGACGCTATTTTTTCTGGATATTGAAGCCAGTTATGTCACGCCAAATTGGGTTCCTTGACTTAAGACGAGAAGAGGGTAGGTCAGTGAGGACCTCATGGATTGGGAGATTCTGTGGATGATCAGGATGGTGTAACTTTGTCCACTCCCGTATTCTACCAGTCGTCTCAGTTCCAGAGGTGGTATGATACTCATAGTACGTATATACGGGATTGGGGTGGATTTTAGTGCCGGTACTTAGTGTTCTTCGTGAGATACTTTTACCCCATCAAGACAGTAATTAAAAATGAAAGAATTTTTCCTCTTGGTGAAACGTATAGCCTACCTTTTCACCCCGTTTATCATAATACCATTGTCTGCTGTCCATCTCACAACTTTGTCAAGGTACTTTTGCAGTCGCTCACAACACTCACGTTTGCGTGGTACAAACAAACAAACAAACAAACAAACAAACAAACAAACAAACAAACAAACAAACAAACAAACAAACAAACAAACAAACAAACAAACAAACAAACAAACAAACAAACAAACAAACAAACAAACAAACAAACAAACAAACAAACAAACAAACAAACAAACAAACAAACAAACAAACAAACAAACAAACAAACAAACAAACAAACAAACAAACAAACAAACAAACAAACAAACAAACAAACAAACAAACAAACAAACAAACAAACAAACAAACAAACAAACAAACAAACAAACAAACAAACAAACAAACAAACAAACAAACAAACAAACAAACAAACAAACAAACAAACAAACAAACAAACAAACAAACAAACAAACAAACAAACAAACAAACAAACAAACAAACAAACAAACAAACAAACAAACAAACAAACAAACAAACAAACAAACAAACAAACAAACAAACAAACAAACAAACAAACAAACAAACAAACAAACAAACAAACAAACAAACAAACAAACAAACAAACAAACAAACAAACAAACAAACAAACAAACAAACAAACAAACAAACAAACAAACAAACAAACAAACAAACAAACAAACAAACAAACAAACAAACAAACAAACAAACAAACAAACAAACAAACAAACAAACAAACAAACAAACAAACAAACAAACAAACAAACAAACAAACAAACAAACAAACAAACAAACAAACAAACAAACAAACAAACAAACAAACAAACAAACAAACAAACAAACAAACAAACAAACAAACAAACAAACAAACAAACAAACAAACAAACAAACAAACAAACAAACAAACAAACAAACAAACAAACAAACAAACAAACAAACAAACAAACAAACAAACAAACAAACAATTTCATTGATTCATCCATTGACTCATGCAAACAAAAAAGCTATATACGAATACATCTCTATATAAGTAAGTCATTGTGTATATGTTGTAGAGTCATTAAGTTCGCAAAGTGGCCGTCTGGTATTGCTGTGGTGCACTACAGGGTGATAGTTCTTCGCTAGTCACAGTATAAGGAGAACTACAGTCTTTGTTGTGAAGGGTAGTTGAATGTCAGCGGCGGAACTTGGGAATGTTGTAGTTTGAGCAACGGGAAAAATTTGAGTTCTGGCAAAAATTAGGCAAATCCGCAAGCGAAACGTTTGAGATGATCAAGTCGAAATCGCCCGGATCACCACGACGGGAAAAGGAGATCCTTGAACTGTTAGCGCCAGTCCACGAAGATATTGACTACAGGACGTGTATATGTGCTCACTGTGTTGCCTACCCTGTGAGCGCCAGTCCAAGAAGTTATTGACTATAGTACATGAGTGTACGCCGTGTTGCCTAAACTGTAGGCGCCAGTCCACGAACTTATTGACTTGGGGTAGTATGTATGTATGTTCCAAATCTCCTCCTAGACCAATGGGCCGATTTCAACAAAAATTGGGACAATGATTAGTTTCTAAATGGGCAAAAATACTGTATGTGTTAGATATCTCCACTCCCCGCTGCTGGAGGGGTGAGGGGGAAGAACAAACAAACAAACAAACAAACAAACAAACAAACAAACAAACAAACAAACAAACAAAACATTATACAAATTAATTGCAGGAGAACCTTATTACAAACGGTTTCAGGCCTGTCCCTCCGCTGTCGCTAGCCTTTAAATACATAGCTCTGCAAGTCTTTCTTCCTTCGCCATGTGCCGCTTGACATGGAACTATGTCTAATTTGCCACTGATTCGTCGCAAAGAAGGAATGCGAGGAAGATTTTAGTATTTTTGTGGAAAGTTTGTGACAATTTTTATTAAAAAATGGAGGGTATAAGAACAAATTATGACCCCGAGCAACACCGGGTTTTTAAATTAGTTATATGTAAAGCACAAGAACGTTTATATTACTGCTAGTGACAGGTTCGGTTCGGATTGCCCGAAAATATTTTCCAGTAACTGGTTGTTTTAGCATCCATAGAAAATTCCTATTAGTAACAATAAGTACGGTTGAGCCTTGTAGATGGTTACAAAGTTCCAAAACATCTCTAATTTTCTCCCTCAATTTTCATAGTTTGCTCTGATCATTTACTGTCGGGCATAAACTAGCAGAGTGGCATTCAGGTAATTTGGAATATTGTGAGTAGTCTGGCTAACACTTATTACTAGTCTGTTATGACTTACAATCTAATATAATGGGACTTCAACGGGAGAGTCTTCTTCTTCTTCTTCTTCTTCTTCTTCCAGACTTCTCCTAAAACTTGGGTTCGGCACTATGTGTGCATTAAGCCCAGTTTTATGGCCAAGTGTTTCTCCTGGCGCCAACCCTATGTGGAGGAATGTATTCACTATTGCATATTTTTTTGTAATGGTTGGTAATGTGATGTGTTGTATGTAGATGACTATGGATATTAAGACTATCACATACGCTCGGTTCTTACACTGGAGGAATTAACCAGACGCTGTTAAAATTCCAGGGTACCGAGCTCGATGGCTGCAATCTCATAAGTGCGGCCAGTATTCAATATTCGGGAGATAGTGGGTTCTAACCCCACTGTCGGCAGCCCTGAAGGTGTTTTTCCGTGGGTTCCCATTTTCACATCAGACTGTACCTTAATTAATGCCTTAGCCGTTTCCTTACCATTCCTATCCCTTTTCTGTCCCATCGTAGCCATAATATCTATCTGAGTCGGTGCGACGTAATGAAAATTCTTTAAAAATCCAGCCCCACCCGGGAATCGAATTTGGGGCTTACGAATCGATGGCATTACGCTGACCACTCAGCCAAAGAGCCGGTCCAACATCATTAGGAGAGTATGGGATATGTTATAAAAATTGAGCGTTTTGAAGACTAAACTAATATCGGTTAGCAAATTAAAATAACCTGAGAACTTGAATACTCTGTAAAATATTCGAAAATTGAACCGTTTCTTCAGTGATTTGTAATATACATTCCCAATGTTCACAGCATTATCATGGAAGTCAAATCAAGGTTTAGCTAACCTAACATACCCAGTTAGCAGCTTCGATGTTCAATGACGAAATGGTGCTTACTTTGCCCGTTTTCAGATCGAATGTTGGTGTCGGAGACTGAAGACGTATATTTTGTTTAGCAGTCGCTCCCTATATCTACTCAGTGTTTGGGGATTGAATATTTGGGGCAATCATTTGTTATTTAAAAGTTCTTAAGTAAGAGATACCGTTATCAGTATATTTAGCAGATTGTTCTAGGACAGCTCATTTGAGCTTCTCTTAAAATCGAAATCGATAATGGGGCAAGTAACACATTACATTCATGCACGGGAATAAAAGCTGTGTGGCCTCCGGGAAATCTGAAAAGCATGATGACAAGATTGATGCTGTGTAGGAGTCTGTTCGAACAGTGATGAAATAGATTAGAAGTGAATTCTGTGGTCTAGGGATATTTTCGGTTTTACAGGAATTAAGATCTTTAATACCGTACATATTTTATAATATTTTGTAATAAGGAAGAATGAATTAAATAATTAAAGAAATAAAGAAGGAACGAATATGCACCCCTGTAAAAATAAATAGAGAAAGTATTGGTCCGTGGTGGTTTACAAGGAGTTGAGTTCGAATGATCTGTGAAATATGATACAGTGCAGATCTCTAACACCCCAACAGGCTGAGCGCCTCTTCAGTCGTGTGAAGGCTGTGGATTGTGCGACAGTATCACAAGACGACCACAAAACCACAGCTTACAGAACCACATTATGCGTCACTATCCCATCTGACTCTTTACAAAGCGGATACGTCACCATCGTGGTACTAACAGTCACGATAAAATTTAATGAACGTGGGAATTTATAAATTCTATATGTATTATACTTAAATGCTGCCTGTCTCTGTGGTTGAATGGTCAGCGCCTTGGCCTTCGGTCTCGAGACCCTGGGTTCGATTTACGGCCTGGCCGAGGTATTTTTTATCTTCATTTCCGCGGCTCGGGGACTGCGAATTTCTGCTTTACCCAACATTCATGCAATTCGCAAATCACAAGCAATGTTGTTGCCCACCACATGTGCCAATATGCGGCAAATACAGCCCACATCCGTCAGGAGATCTGCCTTCCAAGGGCTGCAGTAGGCTAGCAATAGTCACACGGAGTTATTTTTATCATTACGATGCTTATCTATACTAACATATAAAGACAAACTGTGTGTTTTGAGTTGGTTTATATGTAATGGGTAATCTCAGAAACTAATGGACCGATTTTGAAATTCCTTTCACCATTTTAAAGATAATATGATTCCGGGTAGCATAGGTTACGTATCATCCCGGAAGATCATGGGGTCTCTGCGAGAACCGCGAGTTAAGGAAAAATGGCAGCAAAAATAAATATCAAAGTTCGTGCGTCTGCAAGTTTTTTTGTAAAATATCAATAACTGATATCTTTGATTAACACACAGGATACTTACAATCACGCCATCTTTTATGTGGGCTATGTAGCGGAAGAAAATGTGAAGCAAGTCAAGGGGAAACGTATGCTTCGTACACTTCAAACTGTATTCGCTTGCTAAACGGTTAGACCTATTTAACAGTGAAGTGCACCAAGTGTACTTGAGATTCGGTTTCTCAGAAAAAATATGAATTTTCTTCGTACCTCGAATAGTTTTCGAAAAAAAAGCTATGTTTCAGCGTATGCATTATCCTTGGTCTTTTTTTATTTATTTCGCTTAAAAAATTGTTGACGGACCGTGCTCAAATTTGGCAAGCACACAACTGGAGCCTTTGTTTAATATACAGGTTTATTAATGTTACAGTGTATCTTAAGGGGTCCCTGGAGGCAAATAAAGTGTGAAACAAGTCAGAAGAAAATACCCGTCTGGGACCCTTTAAAGTAAATAAGCTGCCTGGACGGTCGGTACTATTAAACACTGGAACAGAATAGAAATACGTTCATTTGAATTTTCTTCTAATAATCTATACGGTAGGAGCCTCCGTGGCTCAGACGGCAACGCGTCGGCCTCTCACCGCTGAATACCGTGGTTCAAATTCCGGTCACTCCATGTGAGATTTGTGCTGGACAAAGCGTAGGCAGGCTTTCCCTGTCAACTTTCATTCCAGCAACACTCTCCATTCTCATTTCATAGCATCTATCAGTCATTAATAAATCACTTTGGGAGTGGCGACCCCATCGTACTAATAGCCTATATCTGCTTCATTCATTCCATCCCTGACCCGGTCAATGACTAGAAAACAGGTTGTGGGGTTTCATTTTTTTAAATCTATACGGTATCTATCTATCTTCTTCTTGTTTCCGAATTTGGACGCCTATTGACCGCATTGAACTTTAAGTCTTTTTTTTCTTCTTCTTCTTCTCCTCCCAGAACCTCTTCATCCTTTCACTTCTGATCTTCCTTTCTTTCTCAGATATGACCAATTTGGGTCTACATTTTGGTGGTTTCTCTTGGAATGTTTTGATGCTGTCCACTCGGCTTCTACATTATTTCCTGTTGTGAATCATGTCCATGTAAGTCCACTTTCTATTGCATCTTTTTTTTACCTCTTCTATCCACTTCGTCGAAGCTTTCAGTCCAGTGATGTACTTGAATATTTTCTTAGTTAGCCGTTTCTCATCCATTCTTTCTAGATGCCCATAGAATTTTAGCCTTCGCTTTCGCATGGTGACAGTGATTTTTTCGTTGTATTTGTATAGATTACCATTTTTTCTATTCCGCCACTCCCCATCAACATTTTTCTGTGGTCCTAAAATTTTCCTTAAGATTCTCCTCTCCTTTTTTTTTCGAGATCTGGAAGCTCACGATATATCTTTATTTATCTGCCTATCTATCTATACTTCTATACAGGGACTGTGAGTTTGTTTATGTGTAACGGATAATCTCAAAAACTACCGGACCGATTTTGAAATTTCTTTCACCATTTGAAAGATAATGTGATTCCGGGTAACACTGGCTATATATCATCCCGGAATATCAGGTAAAGAGCCCAGGAAATAGATTAAATCTTGCAATATGTAGACTACTTCATATACAATTCATTATACAATGTAGAATTCCGTAGCGAAGCACGGACACGTCTGCTAGTATATAATAAGTCAGGACGTCTTCCTAGACTTTATCTGGTGTTGATTGATGTGCCTTTCAGACGCACAAAATGGATTACGCAAGGAATGTCTATTTTTGACCATTTGCCAGGATGAGTGGCTCAAATTGTCGAGTCCAAGATGTCAGTTCGATCACAATTCAGTCCAGTGTTATTTGAATATGCTAAAATACGGCAGCCTCGTGTCGGTAGATTTACCAGTACGCAAAAGAACCGTGTGGGGCAATGTTCGAGGACTTCGGCATCTCTGAAAACCGTTGAAGTATTTAGTGGGACGTAAATCCGTAACAAAAATTAAAAAATGACAATTTTCCCGTTAGTTCACGTTGGGGCAGTATGGTTGACATGAGATAGAGATCTTACAACCATGAGGCGAGGCAGTGGTGTACTTGCTTTGGCTTGTTGAAAATTAGATTGAAGTAGGAACAATAAACTGAGGTCTGCGAGGGAACGCAGGCGGGATGAAAGAGAGAAGAGGCTAGTGGAAGAAACAGGTCGGAACGGATCAGATGTACAGGATACGAAGAGGACTGACACTGGGTTATGGATTAATGGAAAATTGTATTTTGGTTTTGACTCTGTGGGAGATAGTCATAACCACTGTGGAACAATCTTCAGCATTATAAAGGGATAGGCGTAATAAATATGTGGATTTACCGCTAAAATCAATAAGAAGTACTTCAAATAATCCGCAACCAAATGGTGTGTACTAGAAAATAGTTTGTTAACAGCTTTTAGCCCGCTTTTCACAGCAGGATGGAACGGGAAAATGGGAGGAGTTTGAGCAATACAACGTTACATTAACTATCGAACCTCCTACATTGACCAGGATTCGAACCGCGGACGCCTTGCTGAGGACCGAGTGACTATCACACCATTTTCTTCCCATTTTTACACCATACAACTCTTGGGCTGTACCTTATTTAATGCTACGGCCGCTTCTTCCCCAACTCGAGCCTCAGAAAACAAGAAAGATTTCAAATGCAATGGGTTTTCTTGATACACTTCTTCATTCGGTGTAGATGATGCCGTATTTAGTTACCTGGGAATGCTGAATACTTTCTCAGTGTCGAACTTAGTTTGTTATCAACCTACTATTCTCAAGAAAGCAGGTTCCATCCTGACCGAGATCTTTAGCGCTTGTGTGTGGCGTACAACTTCGTTATCTTCGGCTTCCAGAACGATAAATAATTTGTGCAGGAAATCTTTACAAAACTTCTGTCTTTCTTAAAATCCACAGAAAATGAAGGGAAATTAAACAAATAACTTACGAATGTTTGTTATTGACTATCCTTGAGAGAGTATAGGTACTCAAGTGGTCTTTGTATTGAGTACTACAATATGTTCTGAACTGGGTCAAATTGTACATAATGTGCACAAGACTACGACGTGATTAAACTTAGAAGATTGTTATATTTTCACTTTAATAGACTATATAAGTTTCAGCAAGAAAGAAGGCCATTTGTCTGTTTGCTCTAAATGGAAGGAAAGACCAACTTCGTGTTGTGGTTGTCGACCTTGCAGCAAGTTTCTATAAAGCGCTCGGTCGATTGAAGATTCACTCAATATGGTGACATGAATCACGACCATTGTGCTGTACGGCGCTAGATAGCATTCAGGTGGGACATAGCTTCACGGAGCTCACTATTGCTATTCCGCTCAGGCAAGTCCCGAGAGGATGTGTGTAGTTGTGCCACGCCAAACGTAAGCCATACAGCACAGCATGTTCAGCAAACCAACATGAGGAATTATTTCTAAACCTTTGGAACTCGTGGGAGTAAGTCGCTTTACTTGTTATGTGGAGTGCCGTTGGCTCCGTGCTGAAATAGTCATTCGTGTCTCGGGCTTCTGGATGATTCCCTGGCGAGGAAGGATAATTCCCATCACTCGGGGATTGGGAATTTGAGCTTTACCAATATTGTGGCAACTTACAAACCATTCATAACTCCACCCTCAACCATACTGTTTCTCTTACATACAGACGCTACTCGTCCTCTTCGGAGATGTAGCAAACAAACGATCCCATTCAGTACTAGTTACATGGCTGGCGTCTTTAGAACAGCAAGGGATTTTCGGAGACTTTTGGCCACATAGTGTATAAAAGATATGGTGCTAATGAGAGGTAATGTTGGACAATAATTTCTAATCACCATAACGTGTGGGAAATTGGGATTCCTAGGATAAGTACTAAAGAGTAATCTGTACAAACTTCTGGAAATAATATTACAAGGGAAAATAGAAATTCGTAATGGTTTCGGAAGAAAAGGGAAAGAGACGAGCATACCGCTTGGGAAATATTCGAGACTTGCTGCGTATACAAAACTCTCATCGAACTCGATAGCTACAGTCGCTTAAGTGCGGCTAGTATCCAGTAATCGGTAGATGATGGGTTCGAACCCCACTGTCGGCAGCCGTGGAGATGGTTTTCCGTAGTTTCCCGTTTTCACACCAGGCAAATGCTGGGGCTGTACCTTAAGGCCACGGCGCGCTTCCTTCCCATTCCTAGGCCTTTCCCATCCCATCGTCGCCATAAGACATATCTGTGTCCGTACGGCTTAAATCAAATAGCAAAAAAAAAAAAAAAAAAAAAAAACTCGCACAAGCTATAGCCTCCCCTTGCAGAAAAAGGGACGAATACATCAGATTATTATTATTATTATTATTATTATTATTATTATTATTATTATTATTATTCGTTTAGGCCTACGATGGACCACGTGGTTCTTAACTCTGGTGAGCTCTTTTCTTCCTCTTAGCCCAGTATTCTTTCATTCTAGCGCTATGGATGTCTTTTCTTTCTTGAGTCCATTTCACTATTAGTTGTTAGTGACTGGAGAGAGTCAGATGTCTTGACTAACTTTCTGAATTTATCTCGGTTGTAAATGTCAATGTGATCAATGTTTAGGTATTGTAGGTCTTTCCGTACTAAATTGGTTTACGTCCCACTAACTACTTTTATGGTTTTAGGAGACGCCGAGGTACCAGAATTTAGTCCCTCAGGAGTTCCTTTACGTGCCAGTAAATCTACCGATACGAGGATGACGTATTTGAGCACATTCAAGTACCACCGGACTGAGCCAGGGTCGAACCTGCCAATTTGGCGTCAGAAGGCTAGCTCGTCAACCGTCTGAAGCCACTCAACCTGGCTATCAGATTAATAGACGACGTCAGGGCCATATTCAAGAAGTAAAGCGAAATATAGTTGTGAAACAAGCAGCCAGCAGCTCTGTAAACATTTTCCAATGTTTCCTATCTTCACACCAGTTAAATGCTGAAGCTATTTTCGCAGAGCTAACTCCTCAGAAAGAGCCCTTTCCCATCTCAGTGGCGTAGGCCCAAGAGAGGAAGACACAATAACGCTCCCGTGTTAATCTTCCGGAGAAGAGAAAAGTGAACCTGCTGCTTTTTGGGCTGCACAGACCGTGGGAAGGTGGTGTTATTGGAAGCAAAATTATTAGTTGTTCAAGTGACATACTCGCAGAATTAGACGTCCAATAATGCATACTTTTTTCAACACATTAATTTATTTTTATTCTTACCAGAATTCTCCATTGGAGATTGTGTCCTTGTTAGTCGACGTGGTCACTTACGTTGTATTTATATATTATAGCTCATATGGAGCGAATGGTGTAATTTAGAATATAAACTATCTGAACGTGTTATTACTATGAATCGAGAGTGTTCGAGTTAATAACGTGTTCGGAGTTTAAGCTGCCCATCAGACCTGAGAAGTTGGCTTATTACATGCATTATCGCTACCCGCCCTGTGGTTAACACAACTGCCATTGACACCGCTGCTTCACTGCTTCCGTTTACCAGGCTGTTACAACAGTAACACAATGGCTACCATCGACTTTTTTCGAAAATTTAGCATCCAGTGGTAAAAACATTTCCACAAGGTAATGCAGGTGAGATGAACCAATTCATGAAGTCGTATGTAACACGGAATATGTTGCTTTTTCGGAGGACATTCTGTTGCAAAAGCGACACACGGAAAGCAGTATAGCGCAGGCGTGTACACTAGTGTTGTCATAGTTACTATAAACCATTGTTAAGAATAACTTAAAAGTGTGTTTATTTTTACTATTACGGAGCAAGTGGCCATGCAGTTAGGGGCGCGCAGCTATGAGCTTGCATTCGGGAGATAGTGGGTTCGAGCCCCACTGTCGACAGCCCTGAAGATGGTTTTCCCATCTTCACACCAGACAAATGCCAGGTATGCCTTAATTTATACCGCGGCCGCTTCTTTCTCACTTCTAGCCCTTTCCTATCCCATCGTCGCTATAAGACCTATCTGCGTCGGTGCTACGTAGAACAAATTGTTAAAAAAATACTATTATCTGTTCAATTTCTGTAAATAATAGTTATCAAATACTGACAATTAATGTAGTTCTATACACAAAACACTGAAAGGACGATTAGAAGTGAAATAACGTAAAATAATGAGAAAAACGGTAGGACCGAGAATTAAAGATGACAGCCATTTTCCACAGATAAATGCGGAAATATGTAAACAAATCTCCAAAATTACATACACAATGCGCATGCGAATAATACAATTCATGGGGCACTTAGAAAAAATGGACTCAGACTGACCGACTGACAGAGTTTACACATTCTTAAAGAACAAAACAACTGGATCAAATTTGTACAAACAGACATGTGAGATGAGGAATTAGGATCATCAAATCTACTGGACCGAGACGAAACAAGAAAAATCACACTCACGCGGGTTTTTCAGGATGGTGAGAGAAAGACTAATAGACAAGTATCGTCCCTGCAATACTGTGCTAAAAGAAAAAGCCAACAAATGTTGATTCCGCGTGGTCCTATGTGACCCATTCACGATGGATAAATAAATAAATAAATAAATAAATAAATAAATAAATAAATAAATAAATAAATAAATAAATAAATAAATAAAAAATAAATAAATAAGACTACAGCGATGTAGGCCTATGTTCTATATTGTATTAGTTCACTTTGCCTCTAGTGGTAACCTGTAAATTCAGGAAACTGATGATTCCGCAGTAAATCACATTTCTCTCTAACATGTTACAGTGCATGGTTTGTTTATGTATTATATGCATTTTAACATACCTAAGGCAAATAATAATTTTCAATTAGAATAAAATACTCTTGGGAGTAATAAATATACTGTTTATGGTATTTAGGCCTAATATCATAAACCTATAACGTCTGAGCTTAACCCCTTGACAGCTGTACTTGAGATAAGTGAAAAATTCTCTAAAAGTAAATGAATAAAGCCGAATAATAAAATAGTTATATTATTCACATGTTTGTGTCGTTTCATTGATATAAAACGTCTTACTTTACACACGATGTCTTCGTGAAGACTGTCTTTCTTTTTTCATTTAACATTAAGTATATTTTTCATCATGAACTTGAAGTTACTAAGAATATATAAGCAAGAAAAATGACTTTCACATATGTTGTACTTTACTTATGAAAAATAGTGATACGAGCACACGTTTCACAGGGCACATAAATTTGCAAGAATTTCCATTTAACTTCCAATGCAGAGACAACATTTTAGACACAAGAGTTCAAATTTTCAATTTTCATTTACGTTCGTAATTTAGTCATAGCTGAATCTTAGATCGTTGGCCTGAATAATGACTTATTTCCCATACTTACGTACAGTGTTAAATATTTACTAGTATTACTTCAATTGCTTCCTACCAGACTGAGTGGCTCTGGCTCACAGTGGCTCGATTCTTCTGCCTCTATCTAATATTGAATGCTGGCGACCACATGTTGCATTTCTGTCCGATTGGTTGCTGTGGTTAGCAGACTGTCAGCAGTAAGTAGCCCTGTCCATTGCTTTTCGTTGTGTATTCACGATATTCTTCTTCGCCCTTTTCCTCCCTTTTCATTACCTAACACGTGACCGCGCGGCTTGGGTCACGTAGATATTAGCTTGCATTCGGGAAATAGTAGGTTCAAAACCCACTGTCGGTAGCCCTGAAGATGGTTTTCCGGTTTCTCATTTTCGCACCAAGCTGTACCTTAATTAAGGCCACGGTTGCTTCCTTGCCATTTCCAAACCTTTCCTCCCTCATCGTCGCCATAAAACGTATCTGTGTTGATGCGACAAAAAGCAAATTCTTAAAATTCTTAAAAAAACAAAAATAAAAAAACTTCTGTCATCAGCCTTTCCTCTTATAATCAACTGTAGAAATTAATGTTTGGAATAACGCAATATATTTCACAACTGGAGCCTCCGTGGCTCAGACGGCAGCGCGTCGGCCTCTCACCGCTGGATGCCGTGGTTCAAATCCCGGTCACTCCACGTGAGATTTGTGGTGGACAAAGCGGAGGCAGGACAGTTTTTCTCCGGGTACTCCGGTTTTCCCTGTCATCTTTCATTCCAGCAACACTCTCCATTCTCATTTCATAGCATCTATCAGTCATTAATAAATCACTTTGGGAGTGGCGACCCCATCGTACTAACAGCCTATATATGATTCATTCATTACATCCCTGACCCGGTCAATGACTGGAAAACAGGTTGTAGGTTTTCATTTTTCATTTTCATTTCACAACTATGTAGTCTTTCTCTTTTTAACTATAGCTACCTGTTCTCCATCCTCATTCATTCGTTTCAGGACTTCTTCATCGGTTACTATTGGAGTTCGCGATATTTTAAGCAACCATATTTCTAAGGCCATCTGTTTTGTTGTAGCCATTTTTAGCGTCCATCGCTGAACACCATAGTATAGAAGTATACACCAGACGTAATATTTTACAAATATAACCGCAAGATTGACGTCCAAATCTGTACTTCTAAGGACTTTCTGGAATTTTGTGAAAGATTTTTTTTTTTGCTATTGGTTTTACGTCGCACCGACACAGATAGGTGTTATGGCGACGATGGGATAGGAAAGAGATAGGACTGGGAAGGAAGCGGTCGTAGCCTTAATTAAGGCACAGCACCAGCATTTGTCTGGTGTGAAAATGGGAAACCACGGAATACCATCTTCAGGGCTGCCGATAGTGGGGCTCGAACCCACTATCTCCCGGATGCAAGCTCACAGCTGCGCGCCCCTAACCGCACGGCCAACTCGCCCGGTTTTTGTGAAAGCGCTACCGTCGTTATACGGCATCTCATGTCTGCCAATCGTTACAAAAAATGTTCCAAGGTATTTAAACTTATTTTTGATTCTCTCTATTAGTGAGCCGTTGAATGTCAGGCTGGTGGTACTTGCAGGTGCTCAAATATACCATCCTTATGTCAGTAAATTTACCGTTGGTGAAACTGCTGGGGAACTAAATTCTGGCCTCTCAGTGTGTTCGAAAACCATAAAAGTAGTTAGTGGGACATAACAACAATGGCATTATTTCCATAATAATACTTAAGTTTATGATATCAGGTCGCATAATGTTAATAATCTGCTGATGCGTTTCAATCCTGTGACCAGGATGGTCTTCAGAGCAATAACAAATAATGTATTGGCAACTGTCACTCCATAGTAACCAGACTCAAGACAGAGATACCCTGTTAGATATATAGTTCATTTCAGGGGCTCCAGAGTCAAGGAAAAAGATGTTGACGAGTTAACTATGGAGGGTAGCCAAGATCTACTCAGTATATAGCCGTCATCTTTGTTAACATTATTCGAGTGTTCAGCAAATTCTACAGCCTCACGAATGATTATAGGTATAAATGCTTCCTGCCTGCCGTAAGATGTGACTAAAAGGGGCTCCATGTGCTCTTAACTTGGGGGCGTGGGTTGGCGTCCATGGGGCCCTTAGCTGATTCCTGGCATTGCTTCCACTTTGTGCCAGGCTCCTCACTTTCACTCCGTTGATCCACTCTTGTTATTTTTTCAACCCCGACGCTGTCAAGTTTTGAGGCCTAGGGAGTCTTTAATTTTCACGCCTTTCCTGACTCTTATCTTTCCTTGGCCAATATTTTAATTTTTCGAAGTTTTGGGCCCCTTCAGTGTTTTCCTCTGATTAGTTTCAACAAAGAATGTTTGCGTAGTTTTACTTTCTCTTAAAACAATAATCACTACCACCTATCAAGTTCGTGGGTTCAAATGCAGCAGAGATAGGCGGATTTTTTTAAAAGTCCATTTGATATTCCATGTCGGCATGTGCGATATCTTTGGTGCCACTTTTGATATTTTCCCGACAAGAATGTAGTTTTATGAGGTTGTTAATAACATGATCATATGTAAGTGTGAAATTTGATTGCAAAAATCTCACGTGCATTTGAATCACGACCGCCCTCCTGAGTTGCCAGCGACAGTGCCACTCGGCGGTTATGTTCTCTTCGCCCAATTGAGTTCCAATTTTTCTGCGATGAGAGGTAGAGTAAGATGGAGCGTCAAAACTGACGTGCAGGCAGTCTAAATTGTGTCAGTAGCCTGCAGACGAAATCTGAGGCCGTAATATTATTATTAGACCTATTATTTCGACTGAGCTGATCATGGACAACAAATATTAATGTAAATTATTTGCAACTTACGTTGTTGGGGCTGCTTCTTTGTTTTTAAGACATTTATTCCTTGCCAATATCTCTTCCGAGCTTTTGATTTTTTGTTGTAGTTGTTGTTGTTTAGCTTATTCCGCTCTCCTTCGCCTTAAACCTTTCTTAAACTTGATTTGTGGATTTTTTTGTATCCCTTTTAGGAAAGTGTTTCTGTCATAAATTAGTGTCTCAGGGTGTTGAAAATTTCAGGATTTTGTTTGAGCAGTTTGTATAAAATTGATGTTTCTTTACGTACGTTTGTTTACTCTGTGAATTAAGGCGGTAAGTCTGGCTTTCTCCATCCTTTCTACGTGTCCATACAGACAGAGGCTTTTGATAATGGTGTCCATTAATGGTTATTGTTTAAGGTATAGTTCCTCGTTGGGCCTGTAGTATCGTTCTCCGTTTGGGCCTAAAATCTTTGTCAGATTATTATTATTATTATTATTATTATTATTATTATTATTATTATTATTATTATTATTATTATTATTGTTACCGTGTTTTTGCGGTAGGTAGAGGTGAAAGAAGGTGCGGGCTTGAACGGGTCTCAAACTACGGAATCAAAGTTAATGTAAAATTTAACAAGGTTATATTTTTTTTTCAAAATTAAGAAATAACAAGTACGGCAGGTACAGAGTAGCAAGGCAACAAAAGGTGCAATTACAGTATTTACAATATTTGGGCTTCGAGCCCCGAATTCACACTTCTAGGGCAATTAGCCCAACTTTACTCCAAAATAAGTTTTACCAGAGGGGCAGAAAACCCCATTCATGATCAAGAGCACTTGCTCCAAATTACACAGAAAAGCCTCCTCGAGGCATACAACACTTAATTTTCAAGAAAGAGCCACACGCTCTCAAACTTTAAGCCTCTCAAAGGCCACACCAAACTCCACCTTCAAGTTGTCCTCTCAGGACATAGACACAGGGGTAACATACCCAACCTACTGAGGTCTATTAAATGAAAAAGTGTAATTACATGACCTCTAAAATAACAATTTGAGAGGAGGCGATCTGCACTCCTAATGTATTTGTTTCAAAACCTAATTTGGCTCTAGGCCACTGATGCAAGGGCTAATCCCATACTACAGAGGTGACTTTAGAAAACAACAATTTACATTACATTAAGGAAGAATCGGTTGTGAGAAAAAAGTTCACCTCAAAGCAATATGAGTGGGAGCTCGAGAGGGTTAAGCACTCTCTATCCCAATATGTAGCTTTAAAAGAGAATAAATGCTAAGAGTAGTTACATTTTAGGAAAGGTTACATGGTGGAAACTCTTCGGACCCGCCCCGAGAGTTAAACTGCTGAGCTAGCAAGAAAAGAAGATATTAAAAGGCCATTACCTGGTTATTGAGCTGCTGCCCGAAGAAAGAGGCGCTTCCCGCCCCCTGCTATGTACTTTACACACTAAAAGTTGGAACAGAAGTGGCACCGAGACCCTAAAATCAGCAGTTTATATACTCTCGCGGAAAGTTCGAGGCGTTTCAGGGAAGAAAACACCCGCCCACAATCACTTTATTGGTTAGGGATAAGCAGCATATTCAAGTTGGGGGAAGATACATCAGATTGGTCAGAAATTAATTAAAGAAATTCGGGATTGGCTAAATACAAAACAAGGGGAAAGAGAGGGATATACAGCCAACTTAAACAATAACAGGCAGAAATTTAACAAGAAACAAACTTTTGAAATAAAAATTTCTCCAAAAAGCAGTTCTTTCACATGGCACTAGGGTGCACCATAGTAGTTTTTCAGTAGTGTCCTCTAGAAGAGAAAGTTCACACTTCTTACTACCGGTAAAACAAAAATACATCAAAAGTGACACAGTTCAAAAACTCCAAAATTTCCAAGTAGTGACATCTTCTGAGAAACTTGAAAATTAATACCGTCGATAAAGTTCGGACTTCCTCCGGCAGAGGAGTTTCAACTGGCGCAAATTTTAACTTAGCGGCGTGGAGGTGTACCGCCCGG
The DNA here is from genome assembly GCF_040414725.1 of Anabrus simplex. Taxonomy (NCBI): domain Eukaryota; kingdom Metazoa; phylum Arthropoda; class Insecta; order Orthoptera; family Tettigoniidae; genus Anabrus; species Anabrus simplex. The sequence continues at coordinate 349,295,381 of NC_090267.1, read as the reverse complement.
TACAATTATTATTATTATTATTATTATTATTATTATTATTATTATTATTATTATTATTATTATTATTATATTTTATTATATATAATTCACAACTTTACAATTGGGTTTATGAGCTTCTTCGGTACAATGTACATGGAGGAAGTACTATTTGGTACATACGCACATATGCTTCATACATGTAGGTATATACTTAACATTGTTGACAAATAGACTTGACAGATATTTATGAGATATTTACTATATATAAACGGCCATAATTATTAGTGGACGATTTTCGTTAGTCCTGTGTGTATGGTGGATGGTTCATGCCAATCAACTTTCTTACTATATGGCAAGTGGCCAGTATTGCTGCTTTTTGTAATTCTCTGTAAGTGAGAGGGTGGAGATTAAGGGCTTCAATGCTCCTGTGTAGTGTCTTTGGTATAATACCATTACATCCAATCACTACTGGAATTATGATAGCACTGTTGAGTTTCCACATGGTTTTTATCTCTGTGGCCAGATCGGTGTATTTGGAAATCTTCTCTGTATGTGTTGATTGAAGGTTGTGAGTATTAGGGCATGCTATGTCAATTATTATTATTAATATTATTATTAAAGTAATTATGACTTCGTAAATTTAAACTCTTAAAATTCTGAATGACTGCAGATACTTCCCCCTCTTACAGCCTCTCCTAACAAATCTGTCAAACAAAGTGCTCGTCAGTGGACCTTTACAAAGTTTTGCTTGTGATGTGTTTATTATCGTACAGCTTGTGTTTAAGAAAGTCAGAATAACACTGACGATGGACAAGCTAATAGAAGAATCTTACTGATACTTAATGAGTTTATCACATCTTCGAAATAGGTTCACTGAATCATATATAAGTGCCAATCACAGTTTATTTTTCCTTTGTCTGAAACGATTTGACACTGTGCCAGTATTTCTTTATCTGTTCGTCAGCCTCGTGTGTTCTCTATACCACTTACAGAGCTTCCAATGCTAGTAGTTTCAGAAGCTATTACTTATTTAAAGGGAGTTTTCCTAGCGGAAGCGGTTAGGGCATGCTCGTTTCACCTGGAAGGTCATGGATTCGACTCCCGATCAGGAAGTTAGAATAAAGACCCCTACTTCTGCAGAAGTAAAAGACCCTGGGTTCTCTCAACCTATACTGCAAATGACTGTCAAGTTAATTCCTCGGGGCAAAGGCAGACTGGCATCTCACTAAGTACTGAAGTTATGGATAATGGACGCCTTTATCTTCCACTCCTCCAAGGGCCTTGATGGTCTATACGGAGATGGATTTGCTTTCATTTTTTGTAATTTGAAATTGTAATTATTCAAATATGGATTATGTTAGCAATTATACGTGCAGATATATAACGCATTTGCCGGACAGAGTAGCTCAGAGGGTAGAGCGCTGGCCTTCTGAGTCCAACTTGGCAGGCTCGATCCTGGCTCAGTCCGGTGTTCTTTAAAGGTGCTCAAATATGTCAGCCCAATTTCAGCAGTTTTACAGGCACTTTCAGAAACACCCTCGGTGCGAAATTCTGGCACCACGGCGTCTCCGAAAATCGTAAAAGAAGTTAGTGGGACGTAAGGCAAATAACAATGAATCGTTCACATACTCTTCCTCCTTCTTTCTCTCTCTCTCTCTGACCGAATGCGTAACGTAGTGGGGAGGCGTTCGTCTCCTATGCTTAACGTTGTAACACGGAATCTAAGCCCAATCGGTTATCTTTTAAGAGTAGTTGAATACTAGAGAGGCGTACCAATAGATTCGAAAAACAAGCAATCAATCAAGCTGTCTTGTAGTTTTTTGTCACTGTTAGAATCACGGTCGTATTAGTTGGAAGCCACTGATGATATCACTCGGCTTTACGTCCAGCCAGTAGATATCCTGGTACGCCGGAGAACTCCTTTTCAGGACAAATTTCAAATTGAAGAGAACAGGGTGAGTCCCTAAAGGGTTGCCGTCCTTCCTACGGCTAGGACCACACGTGCGTGGTTTCAAGCTGTCTTACTGCGTGTTTTTCACGCAGCTGGGCGATAGGGAGCGCGGCCATACTTTCGTGTTTGCACGGCGTGACTTTATTAGTGTGTTGAAAAAGAACAAGAGTGGACCAAAGGAGTGAAAGTGAGGAGCCTGGCACAAAGAGGAAGAAATGCCAGAAATCAGCTAAGGACCCCGTGGCCGCCAACCTACGCCCCCAAGTTAAGAGCCCATGGAGTCCCTTTTTTTCCCTGTTTGTTGAAACATGCTACCACCAAAGGAACACGACGTCACCCCCACCACAGCGCCCGTTACTGATAACCACGCATTCCACTTCTTGTCAGTTTTTTGAACTCTTGGTCCTTTATATCGTAAAGGCACGGGTACTTTTGTACCTCCAAAATTATTAATTACGCAATTTTTTTCTGTTTCATTGTGGCTTCTTTCTCTAAGTCGACCACAACATTTCCCCCTAATTTTTAAAAATCAGAAAGGTGTTCAAATCTGGGTGCGTGACTAGTGGATGGCTGGACGTCCAAGAGAACTGACTTCAAATCCCAGTGACTGCAAAATATGGGAATTGGTTGAATAGGTTCACAAATAATTGTCGAGATGAGTGACGTCTATTGGGATATCGTTCCGTGTACAGAGCATTGGAACGAATAGCATTCTTCCTAGATTTTCCTACCCCTGTGGATGGGGAACGCAGACGAGCAATACACCCACGGTATCCCCTTCCTTTCTTAAGTGGCGACTAAAAGGGGCGACCAAGGGTGATTGTATTAGAAGCATGAAACTACTTGTGATTAGTACATTCATGCGGGGAATACCATGGTCGCCTTTACTTGCGAGTAGTACCACTATGTTAGGTACACAATAGGTTTGTGATTAGTAGTAGCAGGGAGTGGTTCACTGGGGATTACGTTGCCTGCGATTAGTACCAGTATGCGAGAAACATCACGGGTCTGGCTGTTGCATGTGATAAGTAGCGATATGTAAGACCTACTCGTGCGACGTACAATACTTATAAGTAGAACCATAATGTGTGGAACACTGTGAGTCTACGCTACTTCTGATTAGTACCGCAACATGACAAATACCATGGTTTTACTTTACTGGCGATAAGTACCATTGTGAGGGGCCGTCGATCTGGATTGTGGACCCCTTTAGACAACAAGCATCATCGATTCAGTTTTATGCTTTAGAAGCAGTCCCTTTGTCAGTAGTACTATTTTTTACGATAATTTATGGGAAGGTCCATTCATTCATCATCATCACGTTTTGAATTCTGGTCAGTGGATGATTTTGGACTTTAAATTTTCATTACATTTAGTCTCGTTTCGTACGATTATGTTGTAGATGACCTAGATGTTAGGCCCCCTTTAAACAACAAACCTCATTATCATCATCATCATCATAATCATCATCATCCTACATTCTTTTCTATTTTTGCTAGTTGCTTTACGTCGCACCGACACAGATAGGTCTTACGGCGACGATGGGACAGGGAAGGGCTAGGAGTGGGAAGGAAGCGGCCGTGGCCTTAATTAAGGTACAGCCCCAGCATTTACCTGGTGTGAAAATGGGAAACCACTGAAAACCATTTTCAGGGCTGTCGACAGTGGGGTTCGAACCTACTATCTCCCGAATACTGGATACTGGCTGCACTTAAGCGACTGCAGCTATCGAGCTCGGTCATTCTACATTCTCCATTCACCATTAACATGTCGGCTTTATCAGACTTTTGTTAAATGCCATTTTCTACCACCTACTACTTCTTGAAATATCACAAAGTAACTGGCAAAGAGGTCGCAATGCAATCAATTTACTTTAAGGAACCTGAAAAAGAAAACATCGCCAAGAAGGGAATACGATTCATGGCACATATATCCCATTAAAGACATTGAAGTGTCAAGATGACACTTACCTGGTCAAATAGCGTAGTGATGTTCTAAGCCCCACATTGCTTGGTTTTCTTCACCAGATCCGCTGTCTATCTCATCAGGACAGCACCTCAGTTGGTCTCACGAGGCTCACCGTCAGCATGTCAATGTCAGCACTAATTTAAAAATAAAATGTGAATAAACAAATTCTTTGTATTCCGAAGAAGAACGAGAATTGGCCCTCAAAGGCTGTGTTCAGAAGGACGATCACCAATTTCAGTACAAGCTTCCAGTCTGCCACGTAAAAACTGATGCACACATTCTGGCATTTCATCACAAATTTCAGCGCAGGCAGCAGTAATACGTCGTTTCATATCAGCTGGTGTAGTCCGTGTGTCTTTGTAAACAATATCTTTTAGCTTTCCCCAGAGAAAAATCTAATGGGGTCAAATCTGGTGAACGGGCCGGCCAAAGTGGAAGTTCCCTTTAGTCCAGTCTAAGGATTTGGAAAGAGTCGGTAAAGACAAGCTGCAGATAATATTCAAGATTTTACAAACATATCGGTAAAGAATTAGCTGTGTGGTTCGGGTCATGTAGCAGTTAGCATGCATTCGGGGACGATAGCTTTGATCCCCAATTTCGACATCTCCAAATGTGCTTTTCCGTAGTTTCCCTTTTCCACACAAGCTTAGTTAACTCCACGGTCGCTCAATTCCCACTCCTAACTTAGTCCTATTTCATCATCGCCATATGACTTCTCTGAGTCGGTGTGACGTAAAGCATTAAGAAAACAACAATGTCAACATCATGTAGCTCTGCATGTGCTCGATATAAACAGTGTACGTTCTTCTTCCTCTTCTTATTCTACAACTTTTCCCGACCAATGGTGTTGCGGGTGCGAACTATGTCGCAAGTGAGGATTTGGCGCCAACCCTATAAGGAGAGAAGTAATCACTATTGCGTGTACCGAGCGAGTTGGCCGTGTGGTAGGAGCGCGGAGCTATGAGCTTGCATTCGGGAGATAGTGGGTTCGAACACCACTGTCGGCAGCCCTGAAGATGGTTTTCCGTATTTCCCCATTTTCTCACCTGGCAAATGCTAAGGCTGTATCTTAAATATGGCCACGGCCGCTTCCTTCGCATTCCTAGCCCTTTCATCTCCTATCGTCGCCATAATACCTATCTACGTCAGTGCGACGTAAAACAAATTGTAAAAAATAATAAAAAATAAAGAAAACAATTCAGTGTTTTTGAGGTCCGACAACAGGGTTCGTTCAAACGAAGCGAATACTCTGATGCTGTGTGGAGTTCATTTATAGTGAATCCATTTTATTAACACAGTATAAGAAACCTTATTGTACGACTCCTTGGCTGAATGGTCAGCGTTTGAGTCCTTCGGTTCAGAGGGTTCCTGGTTCGATTTCCGGCCGGGTCGGAGATTTTAATCATGCTTAATTCTTCTGGTTGGGGAACTGGATGTTTATCCCAACACTCTCGTCTTCATATTCAGGAAAAACACTACACTACCAACCACCACAGAAACACGCAATAGTAATTATATCCCTCCACATAGGGTTGGCGGCAGGAAGAGCATCTGGCTGTAAAACAGGGACAAATACACTTGTGCGACACAGTTCTCACCCGCGACCCCAAAAGTATAGGAAATATGGCAGAAGAAGAAGAAGTATAACGAACCTCATTATTACGATAATCTTTGTTAAGAATAACAGACGTTAGTACTTCTGTCCGCATGTCTTCTGAGTCCATTGATAATCTTTCCTTTCCGAAAATATGTCACTGATTTAAATTTTGATCACTGTACCTGTCATTGGCAATAAAACAGTTTTGTTACTTCAACGTCGCTGAGCTCTTCATGTTTAAATGACTTCACTATTTATAGCCATGCTCAGAAATGCAGATGTCGTTATGGAATTATCTGGTGAAGGCCTGCCCCGCGTAATGTCGTTTTCTCGATTGAGGAGCAGATCCTGTCGGGCAGGTAACTTGTTTGTACGTCAGACGTGTGTGGCAAATTAGCGGGCAATATTTTAATTTTGCCTCGTAAGGATTCCCATTAATGTAATCATAAATTTGAGACTTGTACGTGTTATTGATGAGTAGTCTGCATTCTGATTCACCGCCTTGTAATTATTCCTACCATATAGAGATATATTCTTCACTCTTTGTCCATTACTAAGTAAAGGTTTCCCGTCAACTGAATTATTTAATTTTGCCTGTCAGTATTCAATAACAAAGACACGTTCTTAGTTTCTAAATATGGCATTTGACCTTCAAGTCATACGTCTTCGATGACTGAAAGAAGTGATAAAAATGTCTTAAATTTTTTTATAAGACTAGTTAATTCCTATTATTAACGTAATACTGGCGGTGGATACCTAAACTCTTACGAAAGAAGCAACCATCACTGTGAACATATGAAAGCAGAACTATCTCTATGCAGACCAAGGAGGTCATTGGAGGGAGCCCTCCATTACCTATAATGGTACAGACTGTCCAGTTCCTTGGTTGAAAGGTCAGCGTACTGGTATTAGTTTCAGAAGACTCCGGGTTCGATTTCCACTGGGGCCCAGGATTTTAACAGCGTTTGGTTCATTCTTCTGTCTCGGACACTAGGTATTTGTGTTCGCCTTCATACATCCCTCTTCAGACAAAGTAATACACAACACATCACACTTACAACTAATGTCAGAGAAACGCAATGTTAAGTCCTTCCACGTAGGGTTGATGTCAGGAAGAGCATCCGGTCGTAAAAAAGCGCTAAGACAACTGCAATTTCCGATCCCACTGGGAAGAGTTCAGAAAAAAGAAGGCGAGACTAAATCGTACAGACTGTTTAATCCTTTTCCTCCATAAATTCTCATTTCTTGTAAAGATCGAGTGAACACTCTGATCATCCTGACGAGGAACGGAGTCTGTATCCTTTCGGGTGAACCAAATACACCTTACATATCATTTTTGACGTTCTGATTGTACTTCCATCTAGCAGAGAAGCGGAACTCGATTTACGGATTTGTATGACTGGAAGAAAATTAATAAAAAATTAATTACTACCGAAAGAGTTGGCCGTGCGATTAGGGTCACGCAGCTGTGAGCTTGCATTCGAGGATGGTGGGCTCTATTCCCACCGCCGGCAATCCTGAAGATCGTTTTCCCTGGTAAACCATTTTCACCACTGGCTGTATGTTAATTAAGGTCACAGCTGCTACCTTCCCAATCCTAGCCCTTTCCCATCCTTGAGCCGTGGAATACCTCAGATGTGTCAGTACGACGTTAAACCATTAGCAAGAAAATAATAATAATAATAATAATAATAATAATAATAATAATAATAATAATAACAATAATAATAATAATAATAATAATCATAATGGATTATTTTCCTCTTTCTTTGCAATTTATTGCACACACTGTTGAGGTTGCGGATGCAATCTGTATCGCACACGTGAACATGGCACAGTTTCACTTCCAAATGCCCTTCCTGACGCAAAACCCTATGGAGAGGGATGCGTTCATCTATTCAAAGATCGTATATGAATGGATGTTGCCAAAATTAAGAGAAGAAACTGCATCCTGCGGAAATTATGCGGTACCACTTTGGGTGCCAATTTAACGACTGCAGCTGCTCAGCTTCAGGCCTAGTTTATTGTGTCACTGAATGTGCACGGGTGTGGATAAACAGTCCTCACGGAAGATTAATAGATGTGCAACTGAACACCACCATGCGTATGATTACAGGATCAATTATGTCAACTCCTACATAATGGCTGCCTGTCCTTTGCCACAACCCACCGCGTCATTTGCGGTGGTGAAATACTCTGATGAGAGAATATCTCAAGATCAAGAACAACAAACAATTACCTATTCTTAGCGACGTTAATCTACATCTGCACTGATTACACTCAAGACATCCACTTATTTGTATGTCGGAGAATCTTGTAGCTAATAAATTCAACCTGGCTGAGAGATAGTCCTGTGAATGGAAGTTGTTTGCCCTTGCAGAAAGTTCAGAAATACCATACATAACCGAGAAGGTGCTTGGGTTTATTCAGCGTAGAAAGATCTGTTCGCAACTGAATCGAATTCGGACCAACCACCGTGTATGTGGTCCGGCTGCATGGGTAAATGGTTAGCGTGCTGGCCTTTGGTCACAGGGGCCCCGGGTTCGATTCCCGGCAGGGTCGGTAATTTTAACCATCATTGGTTAATTTCGCTGGCACGGGGGCTGGGTGTATGTGTCGTCTTCATCATCATTTCATCCTCATCACGACGCGCAGGTCGCCTACGGTTGTCAAATCTAAAGACTTGCACCTGGCGAACTTGTCCTTGGACACTCCCGGCACTAAAAGCCATACGCCATTTCATTTTTTACCGTGCATGTGGGGATATTCTGTACAAGTGAAGAAAAATACTTTCACTTTGTTGCGCCTACTGTATAGTGCTGAAAGGCGGACAGGCTAATGGTTCAAGAATACTCATGAAGATCTTACAATGGAGAACAAAGATAATTTTTCCTCAGAACACCACATGCACTCCAATACATCCCTAATCTCGATGTATAATTGTAAGTAATTTTCATGAAGGCCGTACAATAAGTAAACTACTCCCTGTTTTATGATAGTTGTTAGTGGGCCAGATGAATTAAGCAAAGGGGGACTTCGCTTGGTCAGGAGTGTAAGTCAGCACCTTCTGAACCGAAGACCGTTTCGCTGACTATTCATACAAGGACCGCACATTTTTGTATAAGATCTGTATATCAGATTAAGATTTATTGGATTAAATGTACATTCTACTGCTTTAAAACCTCAAATACCACCATGAGTTGACTTCTAGTTACAGCAAAATTTGTCAGTGATATAATATTCTCTGAAATTAAATATGAGTTGGTAATAATGCTATAACCCCCTGCGGGTGGGAGACGCACATATAGAATACACCCGCGGTATCTCCTGCCTGTCGTAAGAGGCGACTACAAGGGGCGACCAAGGGATGATTGAATTAGAACCATGAAACTACTCTTGATTCGTGCCATCATGCGGGGAACACCATGGGTTGCATGTACTTGCGAGTAGTATCACTAAATTGGCAATAAATAGGTTTGTGATTAGTTGCAGTAAAAAACCTGGCCTGGTGGATTCCAGTACCCGTGCGTTGTACCCATGTGGGCAACACCGCGGGTCTGGGCGTAGCCTGTGAGTTGTACCACTATATGAGCGGCACCGTGGGTCAGCGTTGCCTGTGATTGGTACCCACTATGTGAGGAACACCACGGGAATACCGGCGCCCGTGACTAGTACACCTAGGTGAGGAACCTTACCGGTTTGCGTTGGCTATGAGTGGCGCCATTGTGTGAGAAACACCATAGGTCTGCGTTCCCTGTACGAATTGCAATACTTGTGAGTAGTACCATCTTGTGTGGACCACCGTGAGTCTTCGCTACTTTTGATCAATACCCCAAAATGACAAATACCATGGTTCTACTTTACTCGCGACATGTACCATTCTGTGGGGCCTTAGACGTGAATTTAGCACCCATTCAGACATCAAGCATCATTGTGCTTTATAAATGGTCCCTTGGTCAGTAATACTCTAATTAACTACCTTCTTTTTGAGTCTGATCTACTGTTTTTGTTTGTTTGTTTGTTTGTTTGTTTTTTGTAGGGTTCATGTCCATCCATTCATTCTTCATGACAATTTTTATTATTATTTTATTTTGATCAGTGGATGAATTTGAATTTTTTGTTATTTCATTTCGTACCATTAGGGGCCGGTGACCTCGATGTTAGGCCTCTTTAAACAACAAGCATCATCATCATCATCATCAATAATGCTATAGCTCTTGTTACACAGCTCTTATATCTTTTTTGATTATTTTCGCTAAGCTCACATTTATTTTTGTTTCAGGTGAGTAGACGCCTAGTTCTAATCACAAACACACCTCCTCCACAGTGAGTATCATATTTCTCAATCTTCTAAAATAAGTAGGTAATTACATTTTTTCTTACGAGAATAAGTACGGACAAGTATCGACAAGCTGAGGAATGACGTGCGTGGGGGACAGTGAAGGTTACAAATAAAGGAGTGAAGACACAGGTCTGAGGCTAAGATTGTTTGATGACATAATGATAAGGAATGAGGGGTATGTGGGAAGGAATATCATACATGTAGATGTAGAGGGGAAAAGGACGACCAAAGGAAAAGTGTATGAAGTTGGTCGAGGAAGACCTGACGGAGAAGAAACTCGACGCTCATTATACCCAGAATGGGCAACAGTGGACCCTACGTAGAGTGGCAAAGATACTGAAGAAGACATCGATGTTAAATAACTGCATTGCTGAAAACTCCATTCGTACTGAAATCAAACGCTTGGAATTAGAGACTCGAATCCGAATCGAAAGCATTCAGACAATATTTCAAAACTAGTTGAAAGTAAAATACTACTACTACTACTACTACTACTACTACTACTACTACTACTACTACTACTACTACTACTTGTGCTCAAAATGTATCCCAAGTTTGAGGACTTTTTCGGTGCAGAACAGGGTATTTTTGAGTGTTATTAGTTTAACAGAATGGGAGGTTAGGAACCGGTACGGCCTCTGATTTGAACGGGGTAGATAAAACAGTGGAAACCCCTCAATTTCCAGAGCTTATTTCGGTATCCTTGTTTTGATAAACAAGATAATAAATTTAGCATATAATTAAATATAACAATAACAAAAGAAGGGCACAACAGATTTTAAGAAATGAATATAAAATATATCCGGCTCTTTGGATAAATGGTTAGTGTGCTGACGCTTGACTCAGAGGACCTGAGTTAGATTCCCGGCTGGATCAGAGATTTATTCCAATGGTTCGTGGGCATTACCACCAGAATTTATCATGGGTAGGGCCCTATCTTCACAGGCGCGCAGGTTGCCTATATGGCGTCAACTCGTATTAACAAGTTACAGAACAAGGTTGGTAGATTCGTGCACCACCAAGGAATTTCAGTTACTCAGCTACGCAAATAGAAACTTCAAGGCCATCTAGAGCAATATCAACCCTAACTGGGTATACTCACCCGAAACTACATGAGCTAATCTCATTCTGGATAAATGGCCGACAACCAAATTTACTCAAAAGAGGCAAGGATAAATTAAGAAAAATAGCAATACGCAAGGGATTCAAACTACGCGTAATAGGAGCTCCCAGAAACAAATGTAAGTAGGGAACATCCTACTAGGGCACGATTGCACAATTAAACAAAGGCTAAGCCCAATACAAGCTGCGATCGGTGGAGAGGAAAGCTAAATTCCAAAAACGTGCAAGAAAAGCAGAGCCGCAACGAAAAAAAAATGTGAAGAGGATTTCAAGGGAGACATACTCGAACACCTCCGTAACAATGCAGACATACAAACAAAATGTAAGTAGTCCGCATAACGATACTAAGAAAGGCCATAAATAGTATATTACTTGCCATATTAAAACCAAACCAAATCAAACCCCATGGCGCAACAGCCCCTAAGGACTATGGCCTACCAAGCGACCAATTCTCAGCCCGAAGGCCTGCAGATTATGAGGTGTCGTGTGGTCAGCACGACGAATCCTCTCGGCCGTTATTCTTAGCTTCCTAGATTGGGGCCGCCATCTCACCGTCATATGGCCCCTCAATTGTAATCACGGAGGCTGAGTGGACCTGAGTGGACCTGGAACCAGGCATCGGATCGAGGTAAAAATCTCCGACCTGGACGGAAATCGAACCTGGGGCCTCCGGGTAAGGGGCAGGCACGCTACCCCTACACCGCGAGGCCGGATACTTGGACTATTACTCGCTTAAAAATATACATTTTTACTTTACCCACATTATTTAGCAATAAAACAGAATAGAAATAAATGCCGGAGCCCAAAGTTTACAAGCTAAGACACAACGCCAAAATATCTCAATATCCCTCAACCAGGGAAGGAAATCTTGAGATTTCTTCTTAAATAGTCATTTTCAATATGTCTTACTTTCTTAGCTTACCGGCCATGGCTCAGTCCTGCTGTCTATAACGACAGTCACCCGTTGAAGATCACAAATCGAGTCACTCACACTGACTTAAACACGAAACTATAAAGCTTGCTGGACAGATTGTATGACTGGGAGCAGTAGGTACCATCCAGCTACCATTATTTTCACTTTGGAGGATGGTTATTTTTAAGGAGAGAAACGGCACCGTTAATAACCTCCCTAACATTATTGATAGAAAAGGGGATAAAGAAAGAGAAGGATTGTGAAAGGCGTAAATGTGAAACACAATCTATATCTCGCAAACCAAATACAGTAGGGTTCGAAAGAATATATGAGGTCATAAAGGGAGACCGAATAAGATGAAAGATAGGATAGTAGTGCATTTAAGATGCTCAGCTCTGCTAAGTGTTCAGAAGGCGAGATGCTGTGTACGGAGAGTCCCTTACGAAAGAACAGGCCTTGGTAATTCAAGCCAGGAAACCGAATGCCATAACTGGTGGTGGTGATTGTTGTTCTAACGAGATGCACAACTTAGCAGCCATCAAAGAAGACGTGGAAATGAAAGACACACTATACCGTCAAAACCTCACCCTTGTCCACTATAATTCACATCACGTCATATATTTCTTTGTAATGTATCACCTGAATTTACAACTTTTGAATTACACTCTTGATTCTGCTTTCGGTAACAAAGTGCCACCTGTCAGGACCTACGGGAATTGAAAGAAAATACTTGACGTATAGGCATTGCTGAATACGTACCGATTAAATCATTTACAATATTTTGTAAGATAATAAATACAATATAGTATTTGATATAACAGAGTTTCAGCTTGAATGTCATCAATAGTTTGTATAGCAAATAGTTGTAAGCTACATAAGTGTTACAAGAAAGCAGATGATGTCTTTTGTAGGGACTGGAATATGAAAATATGTGTTATAAATGCTATGTCCGACTCGTTGACTGAACGGTCAGCGTACTGGCCTTCGGTTCAGAAGGTCCCGGGTTCGATTCCCGGCCGGGTCGGACATTTTAACCTTAATTGGTTAATTCCTACGGCACGGGGGCTGGGTGTATGTGTTGTCTTAATCCTCATTTCATCCTCATCACGACGCGCAGGTCGCCTACGGGAGTCAAATAGAAAGACCTGCACCTGGCGAGCCGAACCCGTCCTGGGATATCCCGTCCCTAAAATTCATACGACATTTCATAAATGCTACGACATATTTTTAAAAATATTTAAGGGATGCTTCTCATTTTTTGACAATACAAATAGCCATATTTAATAGGAATTTTCTCCTGTAGAATGAAAGGATGCTTCTAATTTTTTGTTAGTAGCCTACAAAGAGCCAAATTTAATATGATTTTTCCGCTGTAGTATGAAAGGGTTAATACTTTCGGAATCCAAAATGAACAAGAACTGACCAGGCGAGGTCGGTTGAGAAAGGTGAAAATTAAGAGCATGGCACACGTAAGAGGAAGCAATGGTCTCCATACCTCACTGCCTGACTTCTGGCAATTTGCAAAGGATGCTATGGTTGTACTGTATGCCCCTATCGACAGGGGTAATTATTTGACCAACGCATTTTTGACAAGTGTTGTATGTAGATCGCATTCTAGTAGAAACGAAACTACAGCGCACTTTATAGACAGCCTCTTGGATTGCTATCTTAATTGATCATTATTTGCATTAAGGTCTTAGACACCACAAGTGGCGTTTAAACGTTGGTATGCATACGTGACTCTGGGTAGTAGTTACGCTATTAACTTAGAGAAATTGGTCATCAATAACGCATGAGAGCGATCAGTATGATTATACAGTACATCATAACCAATCGCTCCTATTTTGAAACTCGCACAAAGTGAAGGTCAGAGTGCATTAATATGCGTTATCGTTCGCCGAGATCAAGTCCTTATATCACTGGAGCGAAGCGAACACTTACATATTTTGAAGATATACCTTCTATTATAGGCTTTCCTTAGACCTAGCTACCGTTTCTTTTCATTCAAATTCAAATGAGGAAAGTAACGTCGAGAGGTTTAGACGAGATTTAGGACCCAAATGCCTCAAAATGATCTCTTATGGTGTCTTAAATCACAGCTACTTTGTGAAATTCACTATTTCGGTGTCATGAAACGTCAAGATCAGTCAAAAACTAGATGTCGATTCTTTGCACGAATACAATATTTCTATCACTCACACCGTCGATCGAAAATGAGCAGAACGACTGTAAAGATTCCCACCTGAAAAATTCCGGTTGCTGGCAGCATGTAGTTAATATGGTATTCACAGCTCAAATCCAATGGGCATGTGCCTGAAAAGAGCTGCACCACCTCCGAACGCGGACGCGAGTTTACTAATTACGGTCGGACAAGTACATTTTCTCACTTTTTCCCAATTGACTGCGGAAGAAAATAGCAAGTTACAGGAGAGGTTCCTATCTCCTTTTAATTATTCTGACCCCATTTATCACGGTTTATTGGACGACATTTTATCCACGCTAACACCGATTCATTCTCATATTTCTCATACCCACCTCAGAAAAGTTACAGTTCTTTTCCCTCTAAATTTTACATTTTTGATAGTATAGTCTGATTCACTCCATAGCAAATATTTCTTAACCAATCATTCAGTTTTCCTTCTGTCATGGTTATAAAGCAATTCCCTTGGTGTGTTTATTATTGCCTAAGTTCGACTTTCTGTTTTATGGTTACTCCATCGTTTGAATCAGTTCAAAAAAGTATTTACAGGTTTTCAATACTCACGTCTGCATCCTAACTACATCCTTCAGTGCTTTGTGAAGGAAAGTAGTAGTTCCCTTGTGCAATCAATTCCTTGTTCTTTTCGCTGATGATTTTTTTCACCTGTCAGCTTGCATTTGGGAGATAGAGGATTCGAAACCCACTGTCAGCAGCCTTAAAGATAGCTTTGCGTGGTTTCCTCATTTTCATATCAGGCAAATGCTGGGACTGTACCTTATTTAAGGCCACAGACGCTTCCTTCCTACTCCTAACACTTTATTATCCCTTCGTCACTGCAAGACCTATCTGTGTCGGTGTGACATAAAGCAAATAGTAAAAAAAGAGCCACATCCCCTTTCATTCAGTACATCCAACACATGATGAAGGCTAAATACTATGCGAACAAATCGAATTGTATCTTTAATATCGATTTATGCTTTCAGGCAGTCATATATTATAGAATTATAATAGGAAGAATGGCGCTTTATGGGAGGAAATCGGAGTGTGTAAATTTTACTGCCCCTTAGTTATAAGGAGAGAATTAGGATTTTAAAATAAATATTGAGGGAACTGGGAATGAAAATTGGCCTCTGGAGGGAATCGAAGGTCACCCAGTTCTCCCATATCCTGTATACAGAAGGATAATGGAGGTGGACAACGACTCCATTCAGTTACAAGAAAACGTGCAACAGAGTTCATACCAGTTCCGTGTGCAGATTCAATTAGCACTGAAGAGAAGAGCCTCGTGCCTCTCGGGGCAATTGCTGCAACTTCAGACGTAGTCTCAGCTGCAAGAAGTTATCGAATGAAATTAGCAATGAACATGTTTGATCATGTAATACTAACATAATGACGTCTTAAAAACAACGTGTTACGATGTGTGGAATAAATCAGGAGTGAAGTGACAGAGGCAAGGGCATTAGTGAGATGATTGTACTCGTAAGTGGGCGTGTTGCATTCCTCCAGAGTTCACAGTCCCATTTCTGTATTGTCATTCGCAGTTAACAGCGAGAGAGCGGAGGAAGAATAAAAGAAAATGTAAATGGCCCAAGGTGAGGGAGAATGACAGTTCGTTTGCACTTGTTCGCTGGTAATTGAGTGCACGGCATAAGGACATTAACCTTATATTCTTCTTATTGTGGAATGGATGTAATTCAACTATATTTATGTTGACCTCAGTAGTGTAGGCGGTTACTTGTTGGCCCTTCTGTTCCAAAGATGGCGGGTTGATCCCGGCTAAGATGAGTTGGATTTGGGCGTATTTGAATACAACTCCATACCACTGGATTTCTTCCATGAAAGAAAATCTGCTGTACAACACTTCGGAGTCTAGCAAATTGAATTAATGTTAAAAAATAACTTTATTTATCGAGTATACTTACGTTCTAAATTATACAGCTTCATGGCTGAATGGTCAGCGTCATTGCCTTCGGTTTAGAGGATTCTGGGTTCGATTCATCACCGATCTAGGGATTTTAACTTCGTACTATTAATTCCTCCGATTTGAAGACTGGATGTTCGTGTTTGTGGTAATATACATATCTTCATTTGCACACAACATACCACACTACTACTACTTCTTCTTCTTCTTCTTCTACTACCACTCTTCCCACAGCTGTAGGGTCGCGAGTGTGAACTGTGTCGAACATGCGAATTTGGCCTTATTTTACGGCCGGATGCCTTCCTCGATGCAACCCTATATGGAAGGATGTCATCCCTATTGCGTGTTTCTGTGGTGATTCGTAATGTAATGTGGTGGTTCGGAATGTTGTCTAAATATGAAGAGGAAAGTACTGGAACAAACAGAAACACCTAGTCCTCTGGCAAGAAGAATTAACCAGACGCGATTTAAGTCCTCGATGCGGTCGGAAATAGAACCCGGGACCTTCTGAACCGAAGGCCTCAACGCTGACCATTCAGCCACTGATTCGGACCAACATACTACACTACCGTTATTAAATATTCAGTCCACAGAGTGGTCTGTTTGTTTGCAGTCCTTTTCATTCTTTCCTAGTTTTCCATTCCGGTAGCTTTCTGGATTTTCTTCAAATATGTACATCCTTGGTCTTTCTCGATGTCGCTTTCCGTTAATGAAACTTTCCACAATAATTGTTATCAGCTGAGAATGGCGTAAAGTGTGGTCCTACCAAGAAAGGCGTCTTTTGAGAACGAGCTCTATCAGAGATCTCGTCTTATTTACTCCGTGCAGTACCTCGGTATCTGTCACCTTATGTATCCACGAAACTTTAATGATCCTATGGAAATACCACATTTCAAAGGGCTCAAGATAATTTACACAACTTTTGTTTATTGTCCATGTTTCCGAGGCGTACAATAGACAGTCCAAAAATGCATGAAGGATATTTGTACCAAGGGATAGACTCAGTGTATTGCTACATAGTAACTTCTTCTGTATAAAAGCGATCTTAGCTTGAGTAATTCGCATTTTGTCTCTGTCATACTCCTTCCATCCTCAGTTATTTTCTCGCCGAGATTGGCAAACTTTTGGACTTGTCATTGTGGACCAATAAGTGGAGTTGTTTTGGTGGTTGGAGTAAGGCCATTCATGTTGTCTTCAGGGTGTTTTATCTTCATTCCGTGTCTTTCCACAGTGGATGCAATTCTAGAAATCATTGATTGTAATGAAGATGCACTACCTGCTGGTAAGGCCTGATCATCTGCAAACTTTGTTATCGTGACCAATGTTCTATTTACGTTTATACCCATATTTGATCTTTCTAGTACTGCTTCCTTCATCAGTTCTCTAAAAGTATTGAACAGTAGTCTACTGGTGAGAGGGGACATCCCTGTCTTGCACCTTTCTTGTCGGGTACGGGGTTCGAATGGCCATTCTTTAGGGTTACTATAGCGGTTTGACCTTGGTACGAATCCCAAATGAGAGAGGTAAGCTGGTCTTCCCCACCTAACTTGTGGAGTAGAGGGAACAGTTTATGTCAAGATACTCTATCGAAGGCCTTGTCATAACCAATGAAACAAATAATGTACAATGTTCTTTTTCTGTCAATCATACATTTTGCTAGGATTCTAAGGTATCCGATAGCATCTCTTGTGCCCACATTCTGACGGAAACCAAACTGACTTTCATGAAGATAGTCACTTATATTCCTCCCAGCCATTTCTTTATGATATTAAATAGGATCTTGGATGCATGCTGGACCAGGCTGATAGTTCTAAACATTTCGAATTTAGTTGTATTCACTTCCTTCGGAATTGGAATTACTGTATGACCGATTAACGAAATTCACAGGGACATACACCACCCTGGTAAATTGCTTGGAACCGGGCGAGTTGGCCGTGCGGTTAGAGGCGTGCGGCTGTGAGCTTACATCCGAGAGATAGTGGGTTCGAATCCCACTGACGGCAGCCCTGAAGACGATTTTCCGTGGTTTCTTATTTTCATACCAGTCAAATGCTGGGGCCGTACCTTAATTAAGGCCACGGCCGCTTCCTTCCAACTCCTAGGCCGTTCCACTCCCGTCGTCGCTATATGACCTATCTATGTCGGTGCGACGTAAAACCACTAGCAAATTAATTGCTTGGGTGAGATTGTAGAGTAGATTTTTAAGCTCATCACCCGCTGTTTCAAGAAATTCAATTGGGAGGTTGTCAATACCCAGAGCTCTCCCATTTCGTAATGATGCCAATTCCTCATTGAATTACTCTTGAGACACAGGCAACAGATCGTTATTGTTGATGTGAAATTACTGGAAATCTTCATCGCACAAGGTTGTAATATACATTACTCAGTGATTTATGACCTTGTCGTCTTCAACGATAAGAAAGTAATCATTATCAAGGAGAATAGTTAATAAATTTCTTTTTGGGACACAGCAGATTTCCTTATTACAGTTGACAGCTTTCTATCTCTTAAAATTTATCAGAGAATCATTGCTCTTTAGCTTTCTTGCAGTCACGATTCACTTCGTTATGTAGTCCGACTCGTTGGCTGAACGGTGAGCGTACTGGCCTTCGGTTCAGATCCCGGGTTCGATTCCCGGCCGGGTCGGGGGTTTTAACCTTAATTGGTTAATTCCTGCAGCACGGGGCTGGGTTTATGTGTTGTCTTCATCCTCATTCCATCCTCATCTCGACGCGCAGGTCGCCTACGGGAGTCAAATAGAAAGACCTGAACCTGGCGAGCCGAACCCGTCCTGGGATATCCCGGCACTAAAAGCCATACATTTCATTTCATTTCACTTCGTTATGGAGATCTCTGTACTTATCACGCCTTTCTTCCGTACTGGCATTCTTTCACTTCCTTCTTTCCTCAAATTTTGAAATCATATTCTGGGCAATCCATGGCTGTTTAGAAATAGATAACTGATCACCTAGCACCTGGTTAGCAGCCTGAGTTAGATGAGATATGATTGTTAACCAGCCTATGTCTACATTGTGTGGTGTTACCGTCACTTCCCCTTCAGCTATCTTCCTGTGGACTAATTATTTAAACTCCTCCTACTTTTGCCTCATATTTCAGTGCATAAAAATTCCACCCTGGTCCTCTGGTGGATTTCTTTGGCATTTGCCATCTCAGCCATGCTCTCATTTCCAAAAGATTGTGATATGTATTAGCATCTGCACCAGATTGCGCCATACATTTCTTGATTTGATTTCTGCACCTTTGTTTCACCATAATGAAATCTATTTGCTGTCGATAACGATCTCCAGGGCTGATCGATGTATAGAGTCGTCGTTTAGGAGCTCAAAATAAGGTGTTCGATATAGTATAACCTTACTGCTTACAGAAATCCATCAGTCTCTCACCTCTCTCATTTTTTCTTCAGAGACCATGTTTTCCAATACTGGTAGTTGAGGAACCTTCTCCCACTACAGCATTCCAGTCACCCATTATGTTTGTGTAGTGTGGTCAACAAGGAAAATCTCTAGAACTTCGTACATATCTTCAATCTCACTGTCATCGCTGTTCGTGGCCTTTGCTTCAGAGGGTCTCGAGTTCGATTCCTCACCGGATCAAAGATTTTAGCAGAGTCTGTTTAATTCCTCTGACTCGGGAACTGGGTGCCTGTCTTATTCTCAATTCGCTCCTCTTCAAAATACATACAATACACCACACTACTAACCACCATAGAAACATGCAGTCGTAAATACGTTCTTCCACATAGGGTTGGTGCCAGGGAGGGCATCCGGCCGTAGAACACGGTGAAGTCGACACAGTTCACATCCGCAGGCCCAGCGGGTCATGGGAAATATGGTGGAAGAGGTAATATAATTATTCAGATCTGTCACTATACTGTCTCCTTCTCTATAATATCCAAAACGTTTACACCTCATGGACTCTAATGGGAGTCTGTCTTCACTGACGGATGTTGACTTTTGTTGTTTGCGCCTTGGTTCCTCTGTGCGAGTATGATTCATAACGCGGCCCGGAAATGCATTAACATTCCCCTGCCTCATATTTCCTTAGGAAAATTCCTTAGGAACGAGGCCTTACGATACAATCGTATAATCCTATCCAAATATAAGGAGACAGTACTGCAATGCACTTATCATTGCACTATTCCAGTAGATAGTTCTTCCAGAGAGTCTACGCTCCTAAAGACGATGGTATGAATATTGTAATAATCTCAACAGAAATGAAAGTACTCTACATGTTCACTGACTTTAAGGATAATTTCAAATAATTTGGGAGCTAATTGGAAACAATATTCTGTTCAGAAAGATACTCGGATATTTCGCAATTTATGTATTATTTTGGAGATAAAACTGAAATGTCTCTTACAACCAAACCTTCTCTTTTTTACGAAATTGGTCCGTTCAATAATAATGTGTTAATACCTCATATATAGTTCTCAAGGAATAAAATAGTTCTAAGGAATGAATCGCTGTCACACGAACATTTTGCGGCGTTACAGAAGAATACCAAATGTGAGATTAGGGGGTTCGGATCACTAAGTAATCCTGAATCGAGTTGTTGTGAGGAGAATTTTTTGAAATTCGAGTAGAAAAGGAGATAGATTGATAAGACACGTCTAAGACACTCAAACTTGTTCGGTTAGCTTTTGATGTAATTGTAGTTGGAAGGAAAAGTAGGGGATGAATATGACAAACAGCTTAGATTAGATGAAGGATGTAGTAGTTATATACTGCATAAATGGAAAGGTAATCACAGGATAGGATACCATGGAAACTGCATCAGGTCAGTACATGGACTGATGAACCACACAATAACAATAATGAATATTTTAACACAGAAAATACAGTCTTGATGTTTCTCTCTTTATATCCGAAAAATGATCAAAACTCCTAGTGGGATTTTCTATTTGTTGTTTACATTATCTGTAATGGTTCAATGCGATTAAATAATGTTTGATATATTTACGCTTTATAGTTTCTCTAATTATAATTCGTTGGCTTTCAGTGGGTCTGCACGTTACAAGGTTTCAATTAGTTGGGCGTATTGACTGTTGTAGGAAATGCAAACGTACTTCATAAATATGATATGAAACCAAAATGGAAGACAAAAGAGGAAGAGTGTTCGTGTTGAGTATCAGTTCGGTGTTCATGGGCATCGTGTCCATAGAAAACTTCAAAAAATATACATTGGGAGCCAATATGTGCGGAGATAAATCAAAGAAAACTTTTACGGATCGAGTTTAGAGATGCTGGTGTAAGTATACCTTGTTATTATTGTTTGAGGGGAAAGAAACAGTATTATCACCACCTACAACAGACGTGACAATTACGATTAATTACCTCGAATTTGGTCTGAAAAATCGTAAGTTCAATTTAATTGTGAGTCCTTCGTAACTACATTCAAAAACGTCCTCATTTGAATGTCGTAAAATGGCACACATCTTCAATATAGATTGTTATGCCTTCCAACCTGTAGTCTACAAGCCTCTGTAACTTACATAAGCACCTCCACATCCTCCATTTACAACGAGCGCTTTGACCTTGTTCAGTTCCCCACATTTCTTATCACATAATGATTTTTAGTTTGACCATCGTCGGCTTGATCTCTCCCTACTTCTCTTACCTCCATAATCGAGTTCATTATTTTTCTAGGTAACGTGTCCTACTCCATTCGCCTCATTTAAGCCTTTGATTGAAACCGGTTTATCCGTAGAACTTCATACATCGAGTTTATTCCTAACATAACCTTTATGTCCTCATTTGGAATACCCTCCTGCCATCGTTTCCACCTGCCTGTACCAACAATCATACCCGCTACTTTCGTGTTTGTTACTTCGGACTTGTGAATAACATATCGCCGTCGCGCCTCGAAATACCGTTATGCTACAATGTTGAGGGGAGGAATACTTACCCGCAGCACATGTCTCACTTCGTTGATAAGGATCATGCAGTACTGAACCTTAGATGACAGAACCTTTCTCGTCAGAGTTTTAATCTGAAATATTTTCACATAGCGCTTTTTATAGGTGCAACGACGGTACCCTGATTCCATCCAAATTTTACTCCCATACAGTAAAGTCGGGCTGAAAACAGGCCAATGTCAAGATAATTTCTTTCGTTAACTCAGTTCTTTCTTACATAATATCACTGATCGCAACTGCCACTTTACTGCGTTACCTTTTGCTACTCCTTGATTCTACTTCACTCAGTATGCTATCCTCGAAGGAGAAGGCACATCTTAAGTATTTGAAATGATCAACCTGTTCCCGTTCCGTATTCCCTACACGGCATTCAGTCTTTGTAAGTTTCTTCCCTACTGACATCATGTGAGTATTAGAAATGCTTATTTTCATATCATATTTGCTGCACTTCTTTTTAAGCTGCAAGATATTAAATTTTAATCTGTAAGCACAGCCTGCCGTTAAGACAAAGTCTTCGTCATGTGACAAACTGCTTACTACGTTTCCACCCACTGAATCCGCCCTCCTATTTCATTCCATTCATGATACGTGTGTATGATGAACAACAAAGGTAATAGATTGCAGCTAAGTCTAACCATTGTAACATTCAGCCAAGAATCATTTTACCATAAATTCACACAGCGGCCCAATTATCAACATAAATATGCCTTTCATTGCCTACAATAACCCACCTCTAATCCCATATGACTAATATATGTTACCTTCGTTCACTGTCGTATGTATTCCCTAGATCTATTTTTTCTATCATATAATTTGTCAGTTACTTGACACATTCTGGAAATCTGATCCTGAAAGCCGCTCTATGGTCGGAAACCACACTGGACTTCGTCTATTTTACTATACACTATTAATCGCACTCTGCTTTCGAAGACGTCTTCAAACACCTTACCTGCCATACTATTTTTTTTCTATTTTTGCAATTTGCTATACGTCGCACCTACGCAGACAGGTTTTAGGCGACGATGGGATAGGAAAGTACTAGGAGTGTGAAGGAAGCGGCCGTGGCCTTAATTTGGGTACAGCCCCAGCATTTGCCTGGTGTGAAAATGGGAAACCACGGAAACCCATCTTCAAGGCTGCCGACAGTGTTGTTCGAACCCACTATCTCCCGAATACTGGATACTGGCCGCACTTAAGCGACTGCATCTATCGAGCTCATATCTCAGTAGTTGTTAAAATAATTTATGTTCTCTTGTTAATAAACGGGTACATGTACTGCTTTCGTCCAACCAGAAGGCACCTCACTCAAATTTCTCGCTAATCCTATTACTCTATGAAACTATTCCATCTCCTCCTTCCCACCATATTTCTTCATTTCAGGTCTAATCTAATATATTCTTGCTGCTTCATGACGATGTAGTTTATTTACTGTACCATTCACTCCAGTTCCTCGAGCGTAATGTCATTGCCATCGTTGATCTCCTCTCCATGAACTCCCTTGTTCAGCAGAAATATTTCGTTTTTCGTCGAGAAGATTTAAGAAATATTCCTTCCATCTATTCAATGATTCCCTTGTATCTATAATGAATTCACTTGATTTAGTCAATCTTCCTAAGATTCTTTTTTGCAGCCCACAAAGCTTCCCTTGCTGCTTCATCTAGCCTTTCAAAGTTTTTACCGAAATTTTTCTATGAGGTTTTCTTGGAATCCACAGAGATTTTTGCTCTGTTTTTTTATGTAAAATTCCTTAACTACATCAGCTCCTTTTTGGAGCCATTTTTAATACGGCATTCTTCATACACTTACAAGAAACCCTGACTTTATCATTCGACCAACAGTTCACTTTATCCCGTCTTTACATTCAGTTGTTCCTAGGTATCTCATGTCGTTTCTCCCACGGCTTCCTTGTATGCAACCTATCTTCTTTCTTTTCTTTGGAACTTTTGGCTAATTATACTAATTTATTCTGTCTAACGTCTCCGTCCTGAAGATTTTGTACCGAGCCCGATAGCTGCAGTCGCTTAAGTGCGGCCAGTATCCAGTAATCGGGAGATAGTAGGTTCGAATCCCACTTTCGGCAGCCCTGAAAATGGTTTTCCGTGGTTTCCCATTTTCACACCAGGCAAATGCTGGGACTGTACCTTAATTAAGGCCACGGCCGATTCCTTCCCACTCCTAGCCCTTCCCTGTCCCATCGTCGGCATAAGATATATCTGTGTCGGTGCGACGTAAAACAACTAGCAAAAAAAATTGTACTGTTATCCGCTTGCAGACAGACTTCATTTCCTCTGTCCTAGACCTAGTGATACTTCATTGCAGATCAGATAGGGGTCTGTATCATCCTAAAATTCCTATATCGAAAACAGAGTACAGTAGTTAACAATTTTTAGGTATGCAAGAAAAAAGTATTAAACATGAACTATTTTCTGACGGATTCCCGCAAGAAAGAGCGATGATTATGAAGCATTTAATTTCCTATTTAAACGAACGAATGAAGACGTGACAGCAGAACACTATCGGATGGCTGACGAGGAGCACATGTAAGGTAGCATCTTATGTTGTCCAAATTAAATAATTCACCATTCTGTTCTCTTTTAAACTAACCAATGGATATGGCTAGATATTCCATGTAGTAGACCTAAGCCAGTATAAATATTCACTTGCTCGCTTAACAGTTTTGCTAAGAGACATGCTTAGATGTTTGAGGTACGGCTTATTGCATCTCCTACTATTTATGCAACACACCCAACTTAACCGTAGAGCGAACTAGATGATACTTGATGTTCGCCTGTATTCTGACCTAAAGTATAACTACATGGCATTCCTAGTCCAACCAATGAAAATTCATGTTTCGGAAAGTCTTTGATCTAAATAGCACACTTGACACATTTAAATGTACACTCTGTAATTCTGTAGCACATGAAACTCGTTGGCCCAAGATAAATGATGTTGCCATACAAAGAAAAACATAAAAATGATCGTGATACCTAGTAATAACGAAAAGTTAATTTCTGAGCATAAAGAAAAGATAAAACTACCCTCTCATAATGTACGTTGTATATTATAAATTTCAGAATTTAATGAAATTATGTGTCCTCAGTGCACACTTTTCTGGTTTGTAAACTTCGTCATTTATCTGGGTACAGTGTCCCATTCATTCTCCTCGTAAATGTTTCTATGATAGTTCGTGGATTTTGCTTTTTTAATGATAATTATTGTACACTAAGATGAAAGGCATTTCACAACAAGGTCGAAAGAAGCGTGAAATAAAAATCTGTAAACGGCTTTGTAGAGTTTCAATTCCCATCGCGTATATAACACCCATTGTGCGACTGAATAAACGAACACTGCTTGTTTCTTTCATTGTGCATTGTTTATGAGCACGATTTCTCCTCGTGAAATGGCCGGATATTATTGCTGTTGTGTCAATAATATACAGCAAGTACAAGGGTCAAACTACCTGCAAGAATAATAAAGAATCGTGTGTCCGTCAACGAAAGGAAGTGGCGAAAGACAAAATACACTGACTGACAGAGCAAATGCAACACCAAGAAGGAGTGGTCAGAACTTTATGCCAATTGCAGGGTAGACTGACGTCACTGAGGTATGCTCATGATGTGAAATACGCCGCTGTGCTGCGCACGTAGCGAACGATAAATGGGACACGGCGTTGGCGAATGGCCCACTTCGTACCGTGATTTCTCAGCCGACAGTCATTGTAGAACGTGTTGTCGTGTGCCACAGGACACGTGTATAGCTAAGAATGCCAGGCCGCCGTCAATGGAGGCATTTCCAGCAGACAGACGACTTTACGAAGGGTATGGTGATCGCGCTGAGAAGGGCAGGTTGGTCGCTTCGTCAAATCGCAGCCGATACTCATAGGGATGTGTCCACGGTGCAGCGCCTGTGGCGAAGATGGTTGGCGCAGGGACATGTGGCACGTGCGAGGGGTCCAGGCGCAGCCCGAGTGACGTCAGCACGCGAGGATCGGCGCATCCGCCGCCAAGCGGTGGCAGCCCCGCACGCCACGTCAACCGCCATTCTTCAGCATGTGCAAGACACCCTGGCTGTTCCAATATCGACCAGAACAATTTCCCGTCGATTGGTTGAAGGAGGCCTGCACTCCCGTCCCGGCGTCCGCTCAGAAGACTACCATTGACTCCACAGCATAGACGTGCACGCCTGGCATGGTGCCGGGCTAGAGCGACTTGGATGAGGGAATGGCGGAACGTCGTGTTCTCCGATGAGTCACGCTTCTATTCTGTCAGTGATAGTCACCGCAGACGAGTGTGGCGGCGGCGTGGAGAAAGGTCAAATCCGGCAGTAACTGTGGAGCGCCCTACCGCTAGACAACGCGGCATCATGGTTTGGGGCGCTATTGCGTATGATTCCACGTCACCTCTAGTGCGTATTCAAGGCACGTTAAATGCCCACCGCTACGTGCAGCATGTGCTGCGGCCGGTGGCACTCCCGTACCTTCAGGGGCTGCCCAATGCTCTGTTTCAGCAGGATAATGCCCGCCCACACACTGCTCGCATCTCCCAACAGGCTCTACGAGGTGTACAGATGCTTCCGTGGCCAGCGTACTCTCCAGATCTCTCACCAATCGAACACGTGTGGGATCTCATTGGACGCCGTTTGCAAACTCTGCCCCAGCCTCGTACGGACGACCAACTGTGGCAAATGGTTGACAGAGAATGGAGAACCATCCCTCAGGACACCATCCGCACTCTTATTGACTCTGTACCTCGACGTGTTTCTGCGTTTATCGCCGCTCGCGGTGGTCCTACATCCTACTGAGTCGATGCCGTGCGCATTGTGTAACCTGCATATCGGTTTGAAATAAACATCAATTATTCGTCCGTGCCGTCTCTGTTTTTTCCCCAACTTTCATCCCTTTCGAACCACTCCTTCTTGGTATTGCATTTGCTCTGTCAGTCAGTGTAGTTCAAGGTGAACACCGAAAGATCTTACGATTCCTCTCTGTAGACTTCTCTGTCACCTCAGAGTATGTTTCACCAGTACATATCAAGTCCACTGCAATCTGAGTGTAACGTTCGTTTTTTTTTAATGGTTACCCTGCTATAATCAAGCGTGTGCTATAGTCCAGTGTGTATCAATATATTTTGAATACGAGGTTAATTAAAAAAAGCAACGAGCGAGTTAGCCTTGTGGATAGGGTAGCATACTTACTTGTGCCGGGCTCCTTACTTTCATCTATCCTATCGGACCTCTCTTGGTCAACTCTTGTTCTTTTCAGGCCCCGACGGTATTACGTATGGAGGCCTAGGGAGTCTTTCATTTTCACGCCCTTCGTGGCCCTTGTCTTCCTTTGGCCGATACTTTCATGTTTCGAAGTACCGGACCCCTTCCATTTTTTCTCTCTGATTAATGTTATATAGAGGATGGTTACCCAGTTGTACTTCCTTTTAAAACAATCACCACCACCATCACCACCACCTTAGGGTCGCATAGCTGTGGACTTGCATTCGGGAGATAGTGGGTTCGGATTCTATCATTGGCAGCCCTGAAGATAGGTTTTAGTGCTCTTCCATTTTCACGACTGGAAAATTCTGGGAATGCACCTTAAATAAGGCCAAGGCCACCACCTTCCCATTTCTAGCCATTTTCCATCCTTGCGTCACCAAGAAAAGAAAAAGGAAGTAAACTTTCCCAATTGATTGCTCGGAAATAATGGGTCAGCATTTTGGTCTTCAGTTCACAGGGCCTCGGGCTCGATTCCTGGTTGGGCGAAGATTTAACTGCGTATAATTAATTCCTCTGGCTTGGGAACTGGATGATTGTGATCGTCTTCACACAAATCTCTTCTTTTACATAAAGCTCACCAGACTAATAACCACTGCAGGCACAGGCAGTACTGACTAAATCCCTTCCCCATGTAGGGTTGGCTTCAGAAATGACATCCGGCAGTAAAATAGGGACACCGGGCGAGTTGGCCGTGTGGTCAGGGGCACGCGCCTGTGAGCTTGCATCCCGGGAGATAGTGGGTTCGAATCCCACTGTCGGCAGCCCTTAAGATGATTTTCCGCGGTTTCCCATTTTCACACCAGGAAAATTCTGGGGCTGTACCTTCGTTAAGGCCACGGCCGCTTCCTTCCAACTCCTAGCCCTTTCCTATCCAATCGTCGCCGTAAAACCTATCTGTGTCGGTGCGACGTAAAGCAACTAGCAAAAAAAAAAAAAAAAAAAAAAAAACCAGGGACAAATTGACAAGTGCTGACCCCAATAAATTTGTAGAAGGGTTGAGAAGAGGGAGGAGGAGAAGAAAAATATTTAATGGAACGAAGCTCTGTAACTGGTGGTAATGATTATTTTTTAAGGCGAAGAACAATCAGCTAACCATCCTATCTTTTACACGAAAAATGAAAGAAGCCTTTCTCGTGAACAGTCGAGATTTCTTCTGAGGACGCCGAGCACAGTTCTCTGCGAAACGTAAATAATTTCACCTTATTTTCTTGACACGGCATAAGCCCAAAAGCCTATACAGTATCATGTCTAAAATTAAAGAAGTTCGAGAAATCGAATGGTACAGCAAGACATCGGCATAATAAACAAAGGACCGCGAAGGGCGTGTAAGTGAAAGACTCTCCAGGTTCACAGATCTAAAACGGCCGGGGCCGAAAAAGAACAAGTGCTGAACACGGGAGGAAGGATGGAGCAAGGAGCCTGGAACAAGTGAAAGCAGTCTCACTCCCAGCTACAGGTCTCGTCGTCACCAACCAACAGTTCTGTAACTGAAGTATCCTCTGGTTTGTTGTCTTACCGACAGAAACGCACGGCTGCAAAAGTCGGTGAAAAGGATCCTTAGCTAAGTGGCAGTTGCAAAATTGGGAAGGTACTGAATGGGTGGTCAAGGAAGGAGATCTGAGCAATGTGTAAAAATCATCGAACCGTGCGGTTAGCTGTGAGCTTGCATCCGAGAGATAGTGGGTTCGAGCTGTCGGCAACCCTGAAGTTGGTTTTCCGTGGTTTCCCATTTTTCACACCACGCCCATGCTGGGGCTCTACCTTAATTAAGGCCACGGTCGATTCCTTCCCACGCCTAGACCTTCCCTATCCCATCGTCGCCATAAGACCTGTCTGAGTCGATGCGACGTAAAGCAAGTTGTAAAAATAATAATAATATTAATAATAATAATAATAATAATAATAATAATAATAATAATAATAATAATAATCACCGATATCGCCGAACGTGTCAATATTCACGGGAGGATAGAGAACGGGATATCTGTCCAACTGTCCAACAAGTGGGGAAATAATGCGCTATATTTACAAATGTTGGAACAACTTTGAGAGACAAAGAACAGAGTGACCATCCAGCAACATGAAAGGATTCGGTAATAGTGCTTACAAACTGTATTGTGCCCACCCATGGACATCATTGAGTCCGATGTAGTTTTGTGTTGTTTTTCACGCACTATTTCATGCTGCGATAGCAAATTGTCTCAAAGGGTAATTTTTAATATTGTAAATGAGGCTGTAAAGGTGCGAAAGTGCAGTTTCAAATCGTAATTTTTTCCACCGAAATGACCGGAGCAAACCGTGTTATGTTCATTGATATATTTTGTTAAATTTGTTGCGTAGGGCTGGGCTGAGTAATTCAGCTCAGCTTGAAAGATTCGATCCTAGCCCAGTCCGACGGTATATGAAGGTGCTCAAATACGTCAGCCTTGTGCCGGTAAATTTACTGGCACGTAAAAGAACTTGTGCGGGAAAAGTTTGTTCACCTCGGCATAAAACCAATGACATTATTATTATTATTATTATTATTATTATTATTATTATTATTATTATTATTATTATTATTATTATTATTATTATTATTATTATTATTATTATTACGTAAGGTACAAGCAATTTCGTTGCATTCTTATAGTTATGTTGGATATTCTGCAGTTCACGCGCCAGTAGCTTATAACAACACACAGTTGCAATAAGATGATCTCAATGTAGAAAACACTAAACATGAAAAGATTTCACACACATTTTTATCTGAAATTTACGATAGTTCTTGTAAAATCATTAGTCTCTTTCAGTTGCAGTAAATTTCCATAATTTAATTAATTCATTGTACTTGTAAAAAATCTTATTGCTATCCCATGCGGATCAAGTCGTGTAATGTCCGAAGTGTTTTCTTCCGATATGTTAAAACTTATTGTTCCATAGCTTTCGGGTACATGCATGACGAACAACAACTGTACCTTTACTGCGTCGTGATTACTGCCTGGTTTTGCCATGATCAGTGTTCTTTTTACCTTGTAAAATTTTGTCCAGTCTCCATAATACACTCTGCGACGGAACCCATTAAATGGTGCGGGGAAACAGCCGTGTGATACTTAATGAGTTGAGAATATTCGAACGAGCATTTATGCATGAATAACTTGGATTATTGATTTGTAGAAAAATAAATGAGCGATTCCCAAATAGAATAGTGTCTTTTGTCTGGATGTATAGTTACCCGTTTACCTTTTAAGCCGGCCCCGTGGTGTAGGGGTAGCGTGCCTGGCTCTTGACCGGAGGCTCCGGGTTCGATTCCCGGCCAGTTCAAGGATTTTTACCGGGACCTGAGGGCTAGTTCGGGGTCTACTCAGCCTACGTGATTAGAATTGAGGAGCTATCTGACGGTGAAATGGCGGCCCCGGTCTAGAAATCCAAGAATAACGGCCGAGAGGATTCGTCGTGCTGACCACACGACACCTCGTATTCTGCAGGCCTTCGGGCTGAGCAGCGGTTGCTTGTAGGCCAAGGCCCTTCAAGGGCTGTAGTGCCATGGGGTTTGGTTTGGTTTGGTTTACCTTTTAACAATTCCGTTGAAATGGCTATCATCTGAAAGAAATTAGGGGAAATTTACCCTCAAATATCTTGCTTGTAATTTGTTTTTGTAATTCAACGCAAATTATGGAGTTTTAATTTCCTGTGAATAAATCGTGGTTCCTGTTTCGCATTTAATTTAAAATACTTTTACCTTGTTTAAAAATGTAGGCCTACATGGTAAAAGATGGGAAGATAAGCTACTGCCCTGCCTAAACCCTTTCTGGATAGTTGCTTCTATTAAATATAGACTAGATCAGATTGGGTGACTTTGATTGAGTCCAAGTTGATATAGATGTTGATTCCCATAGGGAATCTGAAATATTTGTCCTGAATGAGTAAATTTATAATACCAATATAAATGGTCCGTTATTGGACATTATAAATTTTCCAGCTAACTCATTCTTGGTTGCCAGCGTTTCGCCCTCGTGTGCTAGGGTGAGCTCATCAGTTGGTACCTAGCACACCTACCAATACGCTGGCTAGTGCATACCGTGGAGGCCACTGCGTAGGCTATCTGGAGCCACCGGCAGTGCCAATGCACTAAGAGACTTTGTCTCATCACTAAAAATTGATGCCTGCTTGGCCATCAGATGATATAGATGTTGATTCCCACAGGGAATCTGAAATATTTGTCCTGAATGAGTAAATTTATAATACCAATATAAATGGTCCGTTGTTGGACATTATAAATTTTCCAGCTAACTCATTCTTGGTTGCCAGCGTTTCGCCCTCGTGTGCTAGGGTGGGCTCATCAGTTGGTACCTAGCACACCTACCAATACGCTGGCTAGTGCATACCGTGGAGGCCACTGTGTAGGCTATCTGGAGCCACCGGCAGTGCCAATGCACTAAGAGACTTAGTCTCATCACTAAAAATTGATGCCTGCTTGGCCATCAGATGATATAGATGTTGATTCCCATAGGGAATCTGAAATATTTGTCCTGAATGAGTACATTTATAATACCAATATAAATGGTCCGTTATTGGACATTATAAATTTTCCAGCTAACTCATTCTTGGTTGCCAGCGTTTCGCCCTCGTGTGCTAGGGTGGCCGGTGGCTCCAGATAGCCTACGCAGTGGCCTCCACGGTATGCACTAGCCAGCGTATTGGTAGGTGTGCTAGGTACCAACTGATGAGCCCACCCTAGCACACGAGGGCGAAACGCTGGCAACCAAGAATGAGTTAGCTGGAAAATTTATAAAGTCCAATAACGGACCATTTATATTAGTATTATGAGTCCAAGTTGACAGGTTCAATCCCGGTTTAGCCGGCATGTGAAAGAATTCATGTGAGACGAAATTCCAGCACATCGGCGTCTCTCAGTACAGTAATACTAATTAGTCCGATGTAAATCAAATAATAACAATAATACTAATAATAATTACGTGTAAACAACCCTTGTCCCTTTTCTGTACTAGATCGGATATTATATAAGAGATGAAACATCGTAGCGAGTTTTTACAACAGAATGCCCTTCCTGACGCCAACCTCATCAGAGGAGTTAATAAGGTGAACTGAATGACGAAATATGACAGTAGAAACGGAGAGGGTGAAACGCGGTGCCGGCACATAGCCTACTCCTCTTGAATAGCACCAAGGGGTCTGCTCAAGGTTTCACGTCCTCATCGGACGGATGAATCACCATCAACAACGTCATATGCCCTCACTCCAAATGAACACTGCGCAGAGGTTTAGAACTGTATCCAGCTCTTGGCACGCAGGCAAGTGATCAGACATTTTATACCACCACCTCTCCTATCCTACCGGCCAACATTCTGATGATAAAAGCGTTTTTTCACATACAGGACCTCAACCTGAACCAGCTTACCTCACTGTGATGCCTTGACGGTCAGGGCCACCGAGCAATAATAATAATAATAATAATAATAATAATAATAATAATAATAATAATAATAATAATAATAATAATAATAATAATAATAATAATAATCATCATCATCATCATCATCATAATCATAATCGGTGCCGGGCTGAGTGGCAGGTTCGATCCTGGCTCAGTCCGGTGGTATTTGAAGGTGCTCAAATACGTCAGCCTCGTGTCGATAGATTTACTGGCACGTAAAAGAACTCCTGCGGGACTAAATTCCGGCACCTCGGCGTCTCCGAAAACCGTAAAATAGTAGTTAGTGGGACGTGAAACAAATAACATTATTATTATTATTAATAATAATAATCGACTATACAGCAGATGCCAACAGAAATACTGTAGCGATCGTGCAACAGGAGAGAAGGACATTTGATGTTTTGTAAATCCTGTTGCAGACGTGCTTGGCCTTAGCGAAGGCCACTCACTTGCGATACATAACACACATACACACACAAGAGCACTTAACGTACGCCTCTTATTTGCATATCGTCTCTCTCTCAACATTACCACATCTCTTACTGCTTTACATGACCACGCGCCTGACTTCACCCTAGGGGATCAAATGACGTTTATTGTTGTACCAAGCTCTCATTCCTCAGAGGCTATGTGTATCGTGTGTGTACACACACTCAACATCATGTCTTTCTTAGGAAATAGATACTACTACGAACTCCTGATCATTCGTTTGCGTTTAATTCTCTTTATTTATTTAACATGTGATTCAGCTACACTGAGTACGAAGAATCAACGAACGTTAATTGTTAATATACGTAATATAAAAATTCCGGGCGGAATGCCTCAGTTGTTTGATTAATTTGGCGGGTTCGATCACGGCTCATTCCGGTGGTGTTTGAAGGTGCATCAGTTCTTGTTGATAGATTTACTGGCACGTTAAGGAACTCTTGCAACACAAACTCTTGGGACATCGGCGTCTCCGAAAACCGTAAAAGTAGTTGGACGGATGTAAAAACAATATTCTTCTTCTTCTTCTTCTTCTTCTGTGTTCGTATCGGTCTTCTAAAGACCACGTTCTACTCTGGGCGTTGATCTTTGCCCAGTGTTCCTTGCCGGTGTTGCTCTTTTCATTCCTCCGTCCACGACTTTCCCGTCTTCAACTTTGGCCTCTCTTCACCCCCTAAAAATGAAACAATCCATTCTTCCACACAGCATGAAAATAAAACTTATTCAAACCCTCATTTTCCCAATAATTTATTACTGTGATGTGGTATTAACCGATGCAACTGCAGAACGAACTATGAAACTTCAAAGGGCAATGAACTCTTGAACTTTAGGACACATATTTCCCCTTATTATGAGAAGCTATCCTGGCTGAAAATTGATCAACTAAGGAATTTACATACTGCGACACTAATTTTTCGACTTCTGAACGAATCTACATCTGAATACCTATCCTCGCATTTTAACTTCTCTCATCTTTCCATGGACATAATACCAGATCGACTTCTACCCTTATGATACCGGTTAATCATTCATCTGTATACAGCCACTCTTTCCAAGTGTCTGGGGGCAAGGCTATGGAACACACTCCCTGTCAGTATACGTAATAGCACTTCAACAGTCTCATTTGAACGGTCTTGTCGAGATTTCCTCTGAAATACGTGACCAGCTTGTATGAATGTTAGTGTGTATGATTGCAAGCGTGATTTAGAACTATTGTTAGGTGATGTAGATGTAGATAAGCTAGATAATATTAATCATTAAAAATAACAATTGTAATCTGTTATAATATTACTCTATAACTTTAGGTAGCTCCTAGGGTCTGCTAATGTTATTTTACCAAAGTATGTGATTATGTACTGTACGTAGTGGTTAAGTGTAAGAGAGGGCCGTGAGCCCTAACTTCGCCACATACAAAGGCATAAAATAAATAAATAAATAAATAAATAAATAAATAAATAAATAAATAAATAAATAAATAAATAAATAAATAAATAAATAAATAAATAAATAAATAAATAACACCCTGGTGGTATTTTCGTTTCCTCCTGAGTGGGTTGCGTTTTTGCGATCTGCTGTACGACCCTTCCCACCTCCTTGAACCAAGTTGGCTGTGTCTTCTTACCTTTAAAATAGGAAAATATCTGGTTCGATAATCGTGTGGCAAGTGGCCATAAAATGTAATTCTCCTTCACCGCATGACATCAAAGATCTTCTGGACATGAGTATATAGCTCATGGTTATTATTTTTATTATTGATATCTGTTTTACGTCGCACCGACACAGATATGCAGACGTCTATATTCACCTTTGTCTATAATTAGGCCAAGAATTTTCCTTAATATTTTCCTTTCTGCTTCATAGCAAGGCCTTCCGATGCATACAAAGCCTCTGGTCTTATGGCAGAGCAAATTTGTCTAAGTTTTGCGTTCAAGGATATGGACTTTGTGTTTTAAACGTCTTTGGTCAGCTGGTAAGCCATTTACATTTTTATTCATGGGCGACGCGAAAACTCCTTTTTCAGATATGTTTGGTTCTATCCACTTGTCAAAATATTTAAACTTACCTATTTGGTTGCCCCCTGGTTTACTTTTAGCTCTCTTGGTGCTGTCTTGATGTTAGTTATGAACTGAGCTTTTTTCAAAGAGATCTGGATGCCTGCTTTTTCCGCCTGTGTCTTGAGGTGATTAATTTGCTTACTGGCCATGTCTAAAGAATCAGAAAATTTCTAGGCAATCAATTGAAAGGTTCATGTCCTTTTGGAGCCCATCGTTGTTAATTTCAAGGACGCAATTGAAGAGCAGGGGCAAGAGCCCATCTCCCTGCCTAACTCCTGTCTTTGTCTTGAATGCGTCTGAAATTTCTCCTCTGAACTTAACTCTGGAGGTTATCCAAGTCAAATTCCTTTAGGACTTGAATAAGAGTGATTAACAATCGAGTCATAGCTCTCCTTGAAGTCGACGAAGGTTACCACAAATGTCTTGTTCCTTAATTTCAGATATGAGAGGATAGATTTCAGATTCATAATTTGCTCGGCATATGAGCGCTCTTTCCCGAACCCTCCTTGGTACTCTCCCAGTTGTTTCCCATTTTCACACCAGGCAAATGCTGGGGCTGTACCTTAATTAAGGCCACGGTGGCTTCCTTCCCAGTCCTAGCCCTTTCCTGTCCCATCGTCGCCATAAGACCTATCTGTGTCGGTGCGACGTAAAGCCAATAGCTCTCCCAGTTGTGGATCAAGTTGTTGTTCTGCCCTAATCTGCAGCGCTTTTGAGAGCATTTTTAAGATACCAATAGGAGGGAAATGCCACGGTAATTGTTAAAATCCGTTTCGTCCGCTTTCTTATGCAGTGGGTGAATCAGGCAGAAGTCCAGTCATGTACAAGTTTCTCGGTTTCCCAAATCTTGTTGATGATGTCAGTCAATTTATCAATAATTTTGTCACCAGCATACTTCCAAAGTTCAGTACTCACCTGATGCGTTGTTATTCGTAAGGACTGGATAATCTGGTTAACTTCCTCTTTTGTTGGAGGGGATGAATCTGGATTGATGTGTATATTTTCTTCAAATTAGAAAGTGTATATTGGAGTTTTACAATTGAGAAGGGATTCAAAATACTTAGCTATAATCTGGCAGTTATGTTTGCTATTGTAAGCTACTTTTCCATCCGAGTTTTTGAACTGTAAGCTTGTTGGATTATACTTGTATAGATTGCGTTTGAAGGTTCTGTAAAAGTCCCGTGTGTTGTTCCCCTGGAAATCTTGTTCAGTCTGTGTTAGTTGATTCTTGTTGTAGGCACGTTTTACATTGCGAATAGTTTTTGCCGCGCATTGCCTCTCGTTCATGAAGTTTTCCCAGTTATCTTAATTCTTTTCCGAATTCCATTCTTGTCAGGTGGTTTGTCTTTGTTTCACCACTGAGTCACATTCATTATTCAACCAGGCATGTTTCTCTGACTTCATCAGTGGGACTGTTTCCTTTGCTGTTGTAACCAAGGCCTGTTGTAGCTCTTCCCAGTTCTTGGAATTCAGGGATTCTAGTTTCTTCGTAAATTCAGGACACGAGTGTAGTTTATCAGTATCAAATCGATTGATCTTCTTCAGGTAGACCTTCCTGGTGTTTCTCGAAATCAGCTTAACTTTGATTTTGGATGGACACTGATCCGAATCTAGACTGACATTCATTAGAACCTTCACATTCTGTATCTCTCTTTGAGCTTTACGGGATTCTGCGACATGGTCAATTTGAAACTCCCAGAGATCGGGAATCGGAGATGTCCAAGTCTTCTGCTTCTTGAGCAGGCATTTGAAAGTTGTAGATTTCATAACCAACTTGAAGGCCTTACATATCTTTGGATAGTTTCCGATTATGTTTTGGAACTTTCTCTCTTTACCAACCTGTGCATTGAAATCTCCAAGAAGTATAATCGTGTACTTGTCTGGGATCTTAAGGAGAACGTCTTCAAGATCTTCCCAGAATTTATCTGTTCCTTCTGATTCTCTCTCTTGTCCGCTTGATTAATTGGCGCATGAACATTAACAAAAGTGCAAACTTCGTCTGTGCTCCAGAGGGAGGGTGTTGAAACTCGGCTACCAGGTGAAGTGAAGTCAATGACTGAATCCAGAATCTTCCTACTGACTATGAAACCTGTGCCAAGGTGGGGAATCGTTTACAGAACACGTTTACCAGTTTTTCCTTTAAAGATTCTGTAACCCTCTGACTCAAAGACTTCATCAGTGAATCTTGTTTCTTGAATCGCTGCAATCAATATTTGATGGTGGGATGAAATATCAGTTAGTTGTTTCAATTTGCCAATCTTCCGAAGGGAATTTCTGTTAAAGGTAGCAAAGAAATTCTGACGTTGATATTGGGTCTTTCCTGGAGTCTCCGAAACCTCCATGCATATCGGTGCAGGCTCCCCAGCATCCGTAGGCCTGCATGCTTCGCTCAAGGTGAAGGTGGATTGGGTACCACCGGGGATAGTAGTTTTTTCGGAACGTTCCTCCATGCCTTAGTTAAAAAACTGTAGATCAGGGTCAGTGATATTATACACTGACCAAAATACTACCAAGGTTGTGAACATTGATGAGCCTCATGATGTTTTGTTTCTGGCTAAGAGCAAGCATTTCCTCCTACTCTAAATAGGTATAGTTTTCCCGCCAATACTCGGGTGGCTGATTGCAGTAATGGGGTTGCCACATCTCTACTTTATTATTATTATTATTATTATTATTATTATTATTATTATTATTATTATTATTATTATTATTTAAAACAAGCATAGATAATTAGTAACAGGATCAGGTAAAAGTTATTAAAAATTGCCCAAAACGGAAAACTCGAGAGTGTTTCCATATTAATCAAAATCACAGCAAATCACATCACACTGCCACGAACTGATCTGTCTTCTAATTGTCGTCTCCTAATATTCCGTTTGCATAAATTTACCGTATGCCTTGACATTGACAATATTTTGCACTAATGTTTGTCTCGTAGTTATTATAGCGTAACAGTGATGTAACTCTTTAAGGTTATTTTTTTGCATTTCAGGAAATTCTGCACAAAATTAATGTTTTTTCACTGAAATCGGTTAACGTCTGTGTTCTCTATGTACTTTCGAAGTAGACTGACCACCCGGTGTCAACCTCTCGTGAAGTCTATCGATTCCTCGTCGTGATCCTGTACAATTTAAGGAACCTTTCTTACTGGTGGACACATACTGCTCCTAAAACATTTTCATTCTGTTTCCTGATTGGGTACAACTGTTCAATTTGCATCTCGATGTACATGTATTTATAAAAAAAGACTAAAATACTCCGACAGAAACTACAGATGACCTCAAGTCAACCGAACGGGAAGCTCGTGTACTCACCCTACAACACGAAAGCGGCTAAATGTAAAAGCCATGCTTGGATATTAGTAATACTCTCGTGCTGATATCAGCTAACGGTATTTCATCTTTGGTATGTTTACCTTTCTTCCGCATTGTTTTTGTAGCTTGGGCACAACAGGTAACTTAATGCTAATTAAATTCAATCAATATTAATTAGATCAAGAGTTAGACTCATTAGTGAGCCAGTGTTTTTGTTTCACCTAAACTGGATAATTTATGGCCTGGCTTGGTATGTCGGCTCGGTTAAAGCGAACAAGTCGCATTACATTGCTCTTTTGCGTCAGCCTGACCGGTCACCGGCAGCTTACTGCATATAGGAATTACGCGGCACGACTCTCCTTACGAAGATGTTTTAATAGTCCCTTGCTTCTTAATGAATGTGCTGTCATTTGGTCAACTAGTAGATATCTCTGTAACCCCGTTCGAAGTGATACCGTCGCAGATCAAACGAAGAGATGAAAGTAACAAATGTGGGTTTTTACAGGAAAGAACTATAGAGGAGTTAAGCTAGATATGGGTTTGAACCACTTTATAATAAAAACCTATTCCTCCAAAGAAATCTAGATTCCTGAACTGTGACACAGGACACTGGAGGACTACCAAAATGGATAACGCGTTTTGTTTGATATGAACACAAAATGCTAAGAGGAGCGTCAAGCTATCATTCCTCCGTAAGTTTTCAATCATCTTTTGTGTAATAATAATAATAATAATAATAATAATAATAATAATAATAATAATAATAATAATAATAATAATAATAATAATAATAATATAGTGTGTGTCCAACCCTTGTCCGTTTCTCTACGGGGTCAGGTATGAAGTGGGATAAATCTTCGTTGCCAGTTTTCACGACTGAACTGTGGAGAGGTTAGGAATTGATTCCAGGTTTTTAGCATGTAATATAGTGGTGGTAATGGTGACGATGATGATCGTATGACCTCAGCAAGCATGTGCATGCATTTCGATTTGGTGCTATTTAGTAGGCTACTTGCGCATCAATGTTGGCGTACCGATTTGCTCTATTAGGTGGCAGAATAAATTGGATTTCTGCTGGCTCATGTATGGCTGAATTTTAATTAATTTTGTCAGGTAAACACCAAATGTGTCACCAGAGGTCTTCTACTTACCGACATCGTACAACATGTACCTCTCCCGCCCTTCAAACATCCGACTACCTCTACCGGTCTTGAACCCACGATTTTGGGCTTCGGAAATCAACTATCTACTACTTCTTATCTATAGCGGGGAGCTGAAGAGTCAGTTGAAGGCACGTTGTACCACATATTCCTTTCAATGTGCATGGTTATGTAAGAATACTGAGCTCAGGAATCTTGCAGTCAAACACCAGGCACAAGAGCGTTTAGAAAGTGAGAATTAGAACAGAAAATTTGTAGACAGGAACAATATCGGAAATCATGTGAGCAGATTCTATCAATGACGTGACTTATGCTATAATTTTACATCAACATGTAGTTTATACCCTTGGTTTTCAAACTTTGAGAATATGGGGAACATTGTGATCACCAAAATGTAACTAAATAATGAACTTTCCCAGGGTTCTGTTCTTGCTCCAATCTTATTTAGCCTATATATCTCAGACATGCCTGCAACATTTTCAAGAAAATATGGATGTGCCGATGATTGGGCAATGCTACTAGAGATACAATTTTCGAGAAATCCGAGATGAACTTAACGGACGATTTTAATTGTGGAGACTTACACTTAATGCCAATGAAACGTAAGTATGCTGCTACTATCTAAACAGCAAGATGGCTAACAAACAATTGCAGGTGTACATTGGAAATATGTTATTGAGACATAATAGATTCCCTAAATACCTAGGAATTACCTTAGATAGAACACTCTCTTTTAGACAACACCTTCGTAACGTCCAATCCAACAGAAGAACTCGCAACAACGTAATCCAAAAATTATGTGGTACAACTTGCGGTTCAACAACAACTTAACTCCGATGCACCGCTTTGGGACTTGTGTTTTCGGCTGCTGAGTACTGCGCTCCTGTTTGGCTGAATAGCCCTCACACCAACCTCATAGATATACAGCTCAACACCACGATGCGTCTCGTCACTGGCACAATAAGGTCTACACCCACATATTATCTACCTATTCTCAGCCATATCTCCCCACCAGATTTTCGACGTAAAAACGCTCTCCTCAGGGAATTTAAGAAATTAATAAATCTCCCCAATTACCAATACATGACGACATCGCCGATGTTCATCTGAATCGTCTAGGGTCCCGAAATCCACCAATAAGAACTGCAATGGAACTGAAGAATACCAACTTCAATATTACTAAGGAATGGCAGGGAAGACAAGATACTAAGCCTGAGTCAACTTTGCCACACATAGGACCGTCACTGCCACCTGGATTTGAGCTTCCTCGGAAAACCCGGTCTACTCTTAACAGGATACGATCCGGCCATGGTAACTGTGCGGATTTCCACTACAAGTGGAAAAGAATTCCTACACCTAACTGCGAATGTGGTGCCTCTAAGCAGACCATCCTTCACATTATCAGCGAATGTCCAAGAAAATACAGTGGCGATATCAGTGACTTTGCTCAAGCGCCTCCAGAGACAGTTAGCTCTATAAGTAATCTGGATATAAATATATAGTTTGTTCTTCAAAATCATTGTGTGTTGTATCTGTAAAGCCATACGCTAAATAAATAAATAAATAAATTCAAACTTTGAGAGACCAATACCTATTTTCTTTTGTAAGATGGGGGCGCGGTCACAACAAATTTACTCCTTAGCACTTTTTTAAAGTTCGTCCATCAGAAGTATTAATAATTAAGTAAGGCGCAATCCTAAAGAACACCGGTAC
The DNA here is from genome assembly GCF_040414725.1 of Anabrus simplex. NCBI lineage: Eukaryota > Metazoa > Arthropoda > Insecta > Orthoptera > Tettigoniidae > Anabrus > Anabrus simplex. The sequence continues at coordinate 349,254,021 of NC_090267.1, read as the reverse complement.
ACTATCAAAAGAGTGTTATAGGTTGACAAATAAATTATTTATCCATCACTGGATTAATTAAATTTTGTAGCATGTTGTAATCTCTTCAAGGCAACAACATTAATTAATTTATGCAAATTTTCATTGATGTTATCCCATTTTGATCTCTAGAAAGCTATAACATTTATAGCATTTATAATAATCAGTGTATTAATAAATATTTATTGATTATGCTAACTTGAAAAAGAAATGGTAATGGAGGAAGTGATCACGCACTGTAGCTCATCGGAGAAGTCATCGAGCCAAAAAAGCAGGAGGAGGATATCAACTTGTCAACGAAACACTTATCACGCATTTGAACGCCAAATATTTTATATATATATATTTTATATATATAAATCCATTCTCACGAGTGGTCAGCTTGCATTCAGGAGATAATGGGTTCGAACTCCAATGTTGGCAACCCTGAAGATCGTTTTCCGTGGTTTCCATTTTCATACCAGGAAAATGCAGGGGCTGTACCTTAACTAAGGCCACGACCGCTTCCTTCCCATTTCTAGCTCTTTCCAACCCCACCGTCACCCTATGACTTGTTTGTGTCGGTGCGACGTAAAGCAACCTGTAAAAAGAAGTATCACTACATCCTGAAGTAGCAGTTCAGGCAACAGAAAAAATATTTTAAACCAAGAATTTTGTAGAAAAAATCTTTATTTTGCTCACTTCGGACAATTTATATTTTGCAACATCTTACAACTTCCTGTCCGTTTCTTGTTTCACAGTGAGAACGTGAAGATAATGTACAATCTGTGACATTAGAGTTCGGTTAATGAAGTCAGAACGGTCGATCCGGCAACACTGGTGACACACAACGCGTAGCAGCAGGTTTTGACCACCTGCTCCCAAAGTTGTTCAGTTGAGCATCGTGTGTGTGTGCCGTGTAAGACCTGTTTGACACAGTGCGCGTTTAGTGTGTTGGTTCTGAACTGCGAACAGGAACATGAACAACCAAAAGATCAATGTAAGCTTGGCAAGACATCGAAAGAAACGCATGCGATGCTGCTACTTGTTTATGAAGATCAAGCATTGTCCCTGAAGTGTGTGTATGAGTGGTTCGCCCATTTTCGAGGAGGCCGGGAAAGTGTTTCTGACAACCCCCGTAGCGGAAGACTAGCGACTGCCGTCAGTGACGAAAACATTGAGAAGGTGAGGACATCAATCACGAACAATCGGCGATTAACTGTGCGCATGATAGCGGATGAACTGCAGATTATCCGTGAATCCGTACGACAGATCCTTACCCAGAAGTTAGGGAAGAGGGAAACGTGTTCTTGTCTTGTGGCATATCACTCGACTGACGATCAGAAGCAGGCACGTTTAGAGGCTTCACAGGATTTTGTCGAAACGGCGGATGCGACACCAAATTTCTTGAACTGTATTGTCACTAAGGATGAAACCTGGTGTCTCAGGTACGACCCTGAAACGAAACGGCAAAGCATGGAATGACGTTCTCCGGGATCCCCTCGTCGGAAAAGGGTCAGAGCCGAAAATTCACGCATCAAAACGCTTTGAAAGGAAAGAGATTTGACGATATTCCTGACATCCAACGAAACGTGACGAGGCTTTTGAACACCATCCCAAAGGAAGCCTTCTTGCAAAGTTTCCAGGACATGTATCGCCAATCTCGGCAGTGCATAGTTATGGGAGGGGCTGTTTCGAAGGACAGTAAGGTCGCTATCGTGCATTGTTCATCTATGTTGATACGAGGGTTGAGTCATAAGTGATGTCAACTATTTGTTTTTCCTCGCAAAGATGAGACAACACGGAAAATCTAAGATATGCATTTGAAAATATAGGGCACGTACTTATGCATAGTGCCTGAAGACAAATTCTGACTTAATGAGATTCTCGTAGGAAAGTGACAGAAAACAGGCCATTGGTAAACATTGTTTTATTATGGTATAGACAGCAAATACACAAGACTACGTACAAAGGACAGGTTTCCACGGGTTGCAGACCTTCGAAATAATCACCTAAGGCTTCCACTGTGCGTTGCCAGCGGTGGGGCAGGCGCTGAATACCATTCGCTGCATGTGTATCGCTAACGTGTGATACCTCTCTCCGAAATGCTCTTACGACGTCGTCTTTGTTAGCAAACCGTTGTCCACGTAGTAGCTTTTTGACTTTGGGGATTAGATCATAGTCACATGGGCTCAGATCAGGCGAATAAGGCGGGTATGGAAGAGCCTCCCATCCCCACCGTTGTAAGAAACGCTGCTTGTTGACTTCCACTTTGTGACGCTCTCACTCACACACTGAACATTGGGGGCATGCTTAGACCCACACTGTTGTTTACATAGACCATCTAGTGCATACCGTTCGTTTCTAAATGCATATCTTAGATTTTCTGTGTTGTCTCCTGTTCGCGAGAAAAAGAAATAGTTGCCATGACTTATGACTCAACCTACGTAGTACAGGACTTTATTGTCACAGGTTTTATTTACGAGAGAGAACGCGTGCCCGCATGAAACAAGAATCACATTCGTTAAGGGTCCTTTGTGAAATAAGCCCCATTGTTCACAGACGGGTCACGCAGGAAATTCCAGTACCTCTTGATTCAAAGAAATACATATCTAGCAGTCCTACAGTACCTCAGAGGCCCTGTTACTTAAATGTTACTCCTTTAATGGACTTTTTTGCTAACATCTGTCAGATTGTTCCTTCTGCTTCTTTCTGTCTTCAGTTTTCATGTTTGTTGTTCAATTCGCAATATTAATAGAATACATTCTGTTAGTTGTAACCCTATAAATAGGTACAAAAATAAAGTAAATAAAATAAGCATGATGTAACCAGTTGTGATTCATCTCACCGCGCTCGATAGCTGCAGTCGCTTAAGTGCGGCCAGTATCCAGTATTCGGGAGATAGTAGGTTCGAACTCTACTGTCGGCAGCCCTAAAGATGGTTTTCCGTGGTTTCCCATTTTCACACCAGGCAAATTCTGGGGCTGTACTTTAATTAAGGCCACGGCCGCTTCCTTCCCACTCCTAGCCCTTCCCTGTCCCATCGTCGCCATAAGACCTATCTGTGTCGGTGCGACGTAAAGCAACTAGCCAAAAAAAATGTGATTCATGTCCGTGAGTCCCAGTTTTGACTCCCTGACAAAACTAATCCACGTTTAAAAAATTATGGGGAGGGGAGGAGGTGATAGCTAAGTGGTATTGTCGCTGAATTTATAAAAAGTTAATCTTGCTTCTAATCCCGGCGAGTACATGTGAGATTTTTGAAATCAAAAATCTCTTCCTTGTGATTCACTTTGCGCGTAAAGCTTGAGGTCTCGTAACTGCAATCACGACATAAACAGACATGTAAAACCACAATATTTCTTTCTTTATTTCTTTCCTTCTTTCTTTCTTGGTTGGTTGGTTGGTTGGTTGGTTGGTTGGTTTGTTGGTTGCTTGTTTTTGGTCTTAATTTTCAAGTTTTGTAGTATAATTTCAGGAATAATTTCGTAGTGAAATGTTAAAAAGTTCTGTAGTGAAAATGGTTACGTGTAATAACACGAAGTTAGAATAGATATCTCGGTGTTTAATAAAGCCATAAAATATGACTGTTTCTACATTGATTTATTAGCTACTCGCACACAGTATGGACATTTCTAACGGATCTGAAGTATCTGAGACGAACATTTTAGATTAATTACGCAGAAACCCCATCACCCCGTCTGCCTTACGTTTCTCTGAGCCTAGCTCAGAGCAGGATGAAGTGTAGTAAAAACGAGTTTGTTGTTGACACGGCTGCACTAGAGCGTCAGGTATGGCGAAGTTTATCGGTTTGTAACTTCCTAGCGGCGTATTCACATTTTCGTTAATGTACCGCTTCCCTAAGCGAGCAGCATTAGTCACGGCTGTTTAATAGGGCTCCTCCTCGCTATGCTGATAACAGTGGCTGTAGCAAATGAGAATGCACGCAACATCTCAATACCCCCAAAGAGGGACATGAATAATGCATCACGCGCAGTGACCATGAAATTGGTTCGACAACAGGGAAGGTAATGCGGTGATATACTGCAAAAGAGGATCTTAAATGGCCCTCAAGTGGTTCGGCATGCAGGTTTTTTAAAACTTTATTAGTGGGGAGGGGATTTGGCGCATATAACTTATATCATTTTAATTCTAGGAAACTGTGGACGTCATGATAGTAATAATGATCTCTTTACAAAACGGGTTTGTTGTATAACGTTGTTGCTCGTAGCGAAGTTAGGGCTTCTGGCACCCTCGTAATTTTAACTATTTATGGTAAATGTGTACAGAATTTTACAGCTACAAGTACACAATAAATATATAAACTAACATGTAAATGACATTAGTAATTCTGATTTTAAAGAAAGAAATCCATTTTTGAGCGGGCAAAATTTTAAAGTTGCGGTAAGGATGGAATAAAGTCATGAAAAGCGTGCAGGTCACTTTAATGAATGAAGATTTTTATTAACGCTGAGAAGTGGTCGTCGTTTCTCACGCCTTTGAGTCGCGAGTACGAATAGCCTGATGTTGACCCTATTTGGAGGGATGTATGCTGTCTACGTGTTTCGATTGTGTGTGTGTGTGTGTGTGTGTGTGTGTGTGTGTGTGTGTGTGTGTGTGTGTGTGTGTGTGTGTGTGTGTGTGTGTGTGTGTGTGTGTGTGTGTGTGTGTGTGTGTGTGTGTGTGTGTGTGTGTGTGTGAGAGAGAGAGAGAGAGAGAGAGAGAGGAGTTTGTATTGAGACAGGCACCTCCAGTCACCGAATCCGTGGTATCAACCAACCAACCAACCAACCAACTTATCCAAACCTGCAAGATGGTGACTCAATATCTATTCCAAACTTGGCCAAGGGCCACTGATAGACCTCTTGAGCGGGAGTTTATTTATAGTAGGGTGGTCAGTTTCTTTCTGCTTCTCCTCTCTCAACAGCACATGACTACAGTACCAATAGAAATGCTAATCACACCCAATATTGCTTTTTTTTTTTTTTTTTTTTTTTGCTAGTTGCTTTACGTCGCACCGACACAGATAGGCCTTATGGCGACGGGGGGACAGGATAGGGCTAGGAGTGGGAAGGAAATGACCGTGGCCTTAATTAAGGTACAGCCCCAGCATTTGCCTGGTGTGAAAATGGGAAACCACGGAAAACCATTTTCAGGGCTGCCGACAGTGGGGTTCGAACCTACTATCTCCCGAATACTGGATACTGGCCGCACTTAAGCAACTGCAGCTATCGAGCTCGGTCCAATATTGCTTAACTGCGGAGATCGCACTGAATACGGTGTTTGATCATAGCTACGTCGCTGTCCCAGGAATTAACCAGAAACACCTTAACCTCTACCCGGCCGGGATTCAAACCCAGGACCTTCTAACGCTGACCATCCATCCAAGGAGCCAGACGTCGTAATCTCGTATAGAAACGTGTTTGTTCTGAGGCCACGTGTCAGGTGGCTGGCTACTAGTTATACATTATGCTGACGAAGGTCTTCGAGCAGTGCACCTAATTAATGGAAATTGATCCACCCAAGGAAATAATGAATACACCAACGTAAGTAGACTGTAACGACATGTCCCATTGTCTGGTGCTCTCACTGAATTACACAACCATACATTCAAAGGTGACTTCCAGAATAAAGGAGTGGGAGGGAAGGAGTGATGCCGTAACCCATTGAAGTCTCATGTTTCTTTTGGAAACTGTTGGTAATAACATGATTAATCGGAGATTGGCACTGATATTGGAATAAGGACGAGTGAAACCCAGACTCAGTTACAACATACGGAATACAAATAAACTCCAATATGGCATAAACTTCCTGTGCAGGGCGAGTTGGCCGTGCGCGTAGAGGCGCGCGGCTGTGAGCTTGCATCCGGGAGATAGTAGGTTCGAATCCCACTATCGGCAGCCCTGAAGATGGTTTTCCGTGGTTTCCCATTTTCACACCAGGCAAATGCTGGGGCTGTACCTTAATTAAGGCCACGGCCGCTTCCTTCCAACTCCTAGGCCTTTCCTATCCCATCGTCGCCATAAGACCTATCTGTGTCGGTGCGACGTAAAGCCCCTAGCAAAAAAAAAAAAAACTTCCTGTACCTAACCTGGGAAAACTAGGAAATCAAATAGCAAGATGTTTAAAGGTTATCAAAATCACTGGGAACAGACAATCGCATAGTACTTAATAGAAACATTTTTCACCATATCAAAACAAACAGCCTTCGGACTAGGCTTGTCCAGAATGATGGTCACTGTGGCAGGCATGGTGTCATTGTAAACGACTGCTGGTGACGTACTTTGCCCGCGGTCAGTGTGCTGTATAACCATGCGCTACCCTACAGCCTTGGGATGCTTATAAATGCCTGTTTTTATGTAGAGTTTACGTTGTTGTTTGGGTCGTCAGTCCATAGATTGGTTTTATGCAGCCCTCCATGACGCCCTATCCTATGCTAACTTTTTCATTTCTACTTAACTAATATACCCTACATCTACTAGGATCTGTTTGTTCATGCCTTGGTCTACCGCCTACACTTCCTGCACAAGTCCTGGGTGTCATAACAAGTGTCCTAATATTCTCTTATATTCGTCAAAATTTGCCAGGTCGTATTGCGTGTGAAATAGGATTACGGAGAAAGTGTGAGAAAGTACATTCCTTTTTGCATAAGTGATTTCCCCTTGAACGTCATTACGGGTGCGTATACATAATAGATAATTATCACATTCCTGTGGGAAGAGAAATGAAACGAAATGGCATATGGCTTTTAGTGCCGGGAGTGTCCGAGGACATGTTCGGCTCGCCAGGTGCGGGTCTTTTGATTTGACTCCCGTAGGCGACCTGCGCGTCGTGATGAGGATGAAATGGCGATGCAGACGACACATATACCGAGCCCCGTGCCAGAGAAATCAACCAATTATGGTTAAAGTTCCCGACCCTGTCAGGAATCGATCCCGGGACCACTGTAACCAAAGGCCAGCACGCTAACCATTTAGCCATGGAGCCGGACTGTGGAAAGAGAGATGGGTAAGGAAGAACTTGTGTATATAGACACATGTTTAATAACAAAAATTGTATTGATCGTCCATTAATAATATAAATATTTACTTAACATACAATCGCTCAAAAATGAGCACATGATATTATACAAGAACCTCACAAGTTCATTTTCCTCAGAATCAATTGTATAATAACATAATGCTTGTTCTATGTATCCAGAGGGTTATTGTTTGCGTGAGAAGTGAATTACATTTTGACATTAATTAAATTTAGCAGGTGTATGTTTTTGACGGGTTTTGTGGTGAAGAAAACACGTAATTTTCAAGGAAAATTCATTGTTTGTAAATTAAAAATATAGGCCATCTGCTTGTACACACTTCGCCCATCTTTCAGGTATGTTATTAATACCAATGCAGAAAAACTGCTTGTCTTTTGCGGCAAACCATACGGGGGGCCATTTTGCAACTTCATCGAAATTGCTGAAGTACTGCTCTTCGAGCGCGTGCCCTATTGATGCGAAGAGGTGATATTCTGATGATGCTAGGTTGGGGCAGTACGACGGGTGCGGAAGGATGCCCCATCCAAGCGATTTCAAAGTGTCTTTCACTGGTTGTGCTGTGTGAGACGGCGCATTGTCGTGTAACAAAATCACTTTGCCATGTCTTCTATTGCTGCTATTTACCGTGCGCCGCACCGACACAGATATGTCTTATGGCGACGATGGGATAGGAAGAGCTTAGGAATGGGAAGGAAGTAGCCGTAGCCTTGATTAAGGTGTGAAAGTGGGAAACCACGGTAAACCATCTTCAGGGCTGCTGACAGTGGGGTTCGAACCCACTATCTCCCGGATGCAAGCTCACAGCTGCGTGCTCCAACTCGCCCGGTGCCATGTCTTCTGGCCCATTCCGGCCGTCTTTCGATCAATGCGTGATTTCAATTAATCGTTTGTTGGCGACAGCGTTGTGTATTAACGGTTTCGCCGGGCAATTGCTCGTCTTCACACTTTTGTGGTCTACCAGAGGGTACTGTCTTTCACATTGAAATCACCACATTCAAATTGTCGTAACCATGTCTCACATGTTCTAATCGATGGAGCCTATTCACCATACGTTTCTACTAGTAAACCATGGATTTCCACAGCCTTTTCCTTTTTATTATATAAGAAAAGCAATGCGTGCCGCAAATGTTATTTTTCAGGCACAAACGTCGACATGATCACTGAACGATACAACACAGACGCTAGCGTTTGGCGGACTCAACTCGTGTGTGTTGGTAGATTAATGTCAGACGAACAAACTGACTTACGGGTCAAATTCATACCCTGGGTACTGTTCGCTGGCGCCATCTCTTAGTGAAACCAGAAAAGACTTATGCATACACCTGGTAAGTCTGATAATATGTTAAATACGAGGGATATACACTATCGTGCGCTCATTCTTTAATAATAATAATAATAATAATAATAATAATAATAATAATAATAATCGTTTTACGTCCGACTACTTTTACAGTTTTGGAGATGCCGATGTGCCGAAGTGTTCTCCCGCAGGAGTATCTTTACGTCCCAGTAAATCTACCGACACGAGGATAACGTATAAGAGCACCTCCAAATACCATCGGAGTGAGCCAGGATCGAGCCTGCCAAGTCAGAAGGCCAGCGCATCAACCGTCTGAGCTACTCAGCTCGACATGAGAGACAACTAAATGCCATTCTGCGGGATATATACGGAATACCGTTGGAGGTTACAATTGTCTTCGAATAGCACTAAGGGGGCGCTGTTAATATTTGAACAGTGCCGTGGGGTGTAGCCCATTATTTCACACCGTAAGGTGTTTTCTGGAATTTGCTCTTATTTTTACTGTATTTCTCTTGTACTAGTTTTCCGTTTTAATTCTTTGCCTCTGCCTTTCCCTTTAGGCTTAAGTAATAACACCATAAGTTGTCTCCTTATCTGTTTACCTAAGAATTCCTGCACCTAAATTTCTCCCCTGTTACCGCCTTCTTACATCCGTAATTCATATCATCACAATTTAGAGAGGAGCATTTCATTTTCCAGTTCATCCACTTGGTATTTACATATTTGTCTCATCCGGATGTCCTCAGTTGTAATCCTATTTTCTATTAATTTCAATTTTCTTAACTGTATTAATTTCTTCCTTAATTGCTCCGTATGTATGCGAGTGCTAATCCCAAAATCTGGACACACTTTTTCTTGCAGAAAAATTCCAAGCTATTCAAATGTAACTTTTTGGCTCCGGAAAATATCGAAATACGGAGACAATTTCAATGACGGTGCTGACTTTCGTTGCGGAGTAACTGCTAGTGAAACGGTTAGTCATTTCACAAAGTAGATTACACAATCGATTTTAAATTTGGGGAGATTTTCAACTTAGCTCCCGTGACTTTTTGTCGTATCTCGATTCTTTATACGTTAGATAGTGCTGCATTTCTTGATTATAATCAAATCTCTCCAACCCGATTGTGACTGGAATTTTTGATAAGGGGTTTTTCTTTATGATTATATCTCTCCAGCTCTGTTGTGAATGGCAGTTGTTAAGTGAGCCTGCCGTAATAGTAGAAAATCCCGATCTCGATTTTGAATGGCGGTAGGAAATGTGGCCCTCCATTATCACTAAAACTTCCCCAAACCAAACTCCACGGCACATAACGCCCTTGGAAGGGTTTTGGCCTGCCCAGCGACCTCTGCTCAGCCCGAAGGCCTGCAGATTACGAGGGGCCGTGTGGTCAGCACGACGCATCCTCTCGGCCGTTATTCTGGGCTTTCGAGACCGGGGCCGCCATCACACCGTCAGATAGCTCCTCAATTCTAATCACCTAGGCTGAGTGGACCTCGAACCAGCCCTCAGGTCGAGAGAAAAATCCCTGACCAGGCCGGGAATCGAACCCGGGGCCTCCGGGTAAGAGGCAGGCACGCTACCCCTCCACCACTTCCTCAAGGCGCACCTTACATCGGAAACAACGTATGGGGTCCTCCCCGTTTTGTTTCTCGGATAGCACTAAGAAGCATGCAATTTAATATCTTGCTGTATATACATTAATTTACGTAGAAATTTGTATACGAGGTAGAATGCCGTAGCGAAGCTAGTAAGAAATACTCGTATATACAGTAAAAAAATATTCACTCAATTAAACAACATTTACCTTTATTCAGAATCAGGTAATAGAAAAAATGTAAACAGAGATTATTAAATACACCTTGTTAGGATTACAGTATTTTTAAACTATTAAACGAACAAAAAGCTAACTTATTTCGTGCTCGTATTGTGATTTTACTCATTTTCTTTAGATTGTCTTCACTCCACGATTTTTTGAATACTTGGTTTCATGTTGATTTCGGTGCAGCCATCGACATGCGACCATCTTGTCCCACGTCTTTGTTTTCTGGGTTACAGACAGCTTCCTATGAAACCTGCCGCGGTAGGATAGACTGGCCACTACTGTGGCCAGTTTCACCAATGGGTCACTTGGCCATGCCTTTCTAGAGGGTACCTCTGCCTTTCATGCCATCATGAGAAGGCAGAAAGCGAAGCAAGTACCACCGAAAATCTACGACAGACAAGCCCTCCAGACGGAGATATGGATACACTACTCCAACTTGCAACTATGAGATATCTACACGACGTTTGCTGTCCATGATTCCCACGGAATGACGTCCATGACCAATGGATACCACTATGTTCTTCGTTTCACGGAAAAGAAACCCTGTTTGACAAGAACCCATCAATTTGGAGGACGCGTGACATCAAGTTAAGAAGAAGCCGACAAAGAAATCGCAAGCCGATACCTGAGAAAGCAACGCTGTTAGTTCTCCACCCTGTGGACAATGTTCCTGTTAGGTAGGCATTCAATTACTGTTCGAGAGTGTGCAGTGTAAGAAACTGTAAGGAAAGGAGCTCCTGGAGAGAAAGAGAAAGACAGTGAAATAGTACACTTGGCAACAGTTGGTAATATTTTCCCTAAGGGTACCTATTAATCTTTAGTAGAGGTATAAGGACCAACTTTTTCTGTCGTGAAAGTAAGAGAGACTATGTCGTCAAACGCCAACTATATGACGTGAAATGCACGACATATCACTTGTCACTGTACAAAAAGAATTTTAACGTATACTTGGAAGACTACTAATCATATTTTCTATACTCACTGTGATTTGTAATATAAAGTCATAATTGAGCAAAAAGAGAAGGTCCTTGGAGGAATAGAAGGTAAAGGCTTCCACTGTCCGCAACCTGAGTATTTAGCTCTATACCGGCGTTTATGGAACTCAAAGTGTGAGTGAAAGGATCATGAGTCTCCTCAGATGTGAAAATCTTGTTTCGAATGTGGTCGACGTCCTGAAAGGGAATGGAAAAACTTAATTCCCGATGACCAAGCACCTTACCAACTCAGTTAGGCACCCTCTAGCCCGTATTCAGGTATTAACAAGTTATTGCTCTGAAGAAAGCGATATATATATATATACCCGGCAAAATATGCTCTAGAACTTGAAATGCACAACTTAATATGAAAATGCTTTCGGATATTCTTGCAATTATTACCGCAAATAATGTCATTTAATCGTACTGTACATACAATTCTGAACAAAATCACCATAGCTCATTTGGTAAGTGCATTCGACGCGAAATCAGAAGGTTGTTTGTTCGGATCCCACTGACGTCCCGCTGGCTTTTTTTGTTCTGTACTTAACATATTTTTCATACGTGCTAATAATACGTAGAAAGTTTATTTCAAAATAGTTTTCTTCTCTTTTAGTTCGGTCTACGAATTGATTCAAGTTTCTGATGACTGACTGCAAACGTATCTGTGTCGGTGCTACGTAAAGCCCCTAGCAAAAAAAAAAAAAAAAAAAAAAAAAAAAAAAAGACTGACTGCAGAAATTCACTGAAATTCTCTTACCCAGGTTTGCTCATCCACATTATTTTCCATATTCTTCTTCTTCTGTACCTGATTTTCCTACACGCTGGTTGGGTCATGGGTTCGAACTGTGTCACACATGTGTACTCGGTCCTGTTTTTTGGACAGAGGCTGTTGCTCACTGCAATTCGATGTGAAAGGATGATTTAGTTGTACGTTATAGCTGATCAACTAATGCTACAAAAGCCTGTCGGCATCGTCCATCTTTATCCAAATTACGAAAATATATTGTCAAATTGTCAAATGTAAATCGTTTTCTCCTTGTTCTTTCTTGGTAATACATAGAGAAATTTCACGGTAGGTAGGATTTTTCCACCGAGAAGTGCAGATCACAGATACGTCTATCGTTTGACTAATGGCTGAACGCGATGCTGCTTATAGACGAGTTAAGAAACTTTGCACTCCTGACAATCTACTGAACTATAAGAGACTGAGAAACGCTACGACCCAACAGATTAGAAATGCGAAACTACGACACGCTCACAGTTTAATTCAACCGAATGTTTCAACAGCTGTGTTGTGGAAATCTATAAAGAGCTTTGGAATTACCCAAGGACGAGACGATGACGAAATAAATATACCCTTGGAAAAACTGAACGATCATTTTTCATCTAACTGCACATTAAATGCAGCCCTGAAACAGGAAGTTCTAGAAGGGAATTATGCAAAGACGCGAACAGATAGAGAAAACTTCTACTTCCGTCCAGCAACCCACTCACAAGTTAGGTTTGCTATAAATCGGATAACATCAACGGCAAAAGGAAATGACAGTATAGGAATAGAGATGATAAAAATTATTCTGGATGAGATATTACCTGCACTAATTAACATATTTAACTCTTCCCTTGTAGACAGCACATTTCCCGAAATATGGAAAGCGGGCATTATACGTCCTCTAATAAAAAAAGTAGCTTCCCCTTCTGAACCATCTGACTACAGAGCCATCTGCATACTTTCTGCTTTATCCAAAGCGCTAGAGTTCATCGCTCATAGACAAATAACAGACTACATGTCGACTTACAACTGATTTGACCCACTACAATCTGGTTTTCGTCAAGCACACAGTATTACAACGGCACTACTGAAGGTCACAGAAGACATCCGAGAAGCTATAGACAACAAGGAATTGACAGTTTTAATACTCCTAGATTTGAGCAAAGCTTTTGAGTCTGTTGACATTGACATTTTGCTCTCAAAATTGTATTCCCTCCATTTCTCGGACAGCGCCATCCTTTGGTTGCATTCCTACCTGCATGGCCGTCCGCATTGTGTTACAGATAGAATAAACAAATCAACTTGGCGGTCTGTGCAGTGTGGTGTTTTCCAAGAGTCAGTGTTAGGACCCCTTCTTTTTTCTATTTATATTAATGATGTCTCCCAAAACCTAATGCACTGCAAATACCATATTTATGCTGATGATGTACAAATGTACTTCCATACATCTCCAAATCTAATACTTTCGGCCATAGACAAAATCAATCAGGATCTAACATAGTTTTCTTCTTGGTCTTCGAGATGTGGGCTTAGGTTAAACCCAGAAAAAACGCTAGCCATCATCCTTAGATACCCAAAACTACTCGCGAAGGTCAATCGACCAGAGATTTCATCTATAAGGTTGTGTAATACTAACATACCATTCATGTCATCAGTAAAAGTCCTAGGCATTACTTTCGATGATGACATGTCATGGAAAACGCATATCACGAACATCACCCAGAAAACATTCTCTGCATTGCACATGCTGCGCGGGTATAAATACTTATTTCCTGGAAAACTAAAAAAAAAAATGCTGGTAGAAAGTCTGGTTTTCCCTCATTTCGACTATTGTGACGCGATTTATAGAGACGCTCGAGGCAAGTTATTGAGCAGATTACAACGTGGTCAAAATGCTTGTGTGAGATACGTCTGTAACCTACGGTACTATGACCACGTAACTCCTTCATATAGCCATCTATCTTGGCCCCGACTAGAAATCCGTCGCACTGTGCATTCCCTATGCCATCTCCATAAAATCCTTCATTCTTCACAACCATTTTACCTTACTTCATATTTCAAATACTTATCCTCTTATCACAGTCTTAACACCAGATCCACTAATAATTCCATCCTTGCTTTACCTACCCATAGAACTGCCATCTATGATAAATCATTCACAGTAATTGCCTGCCGTGAGTGGAACCTCCTTCCCGAAAATATCAGGGGGTTAAGCGCTATTCGCATTTTCAAGGAAGCACTTTGGAGACATTTCATGCACCAGTAAGGATCATCTGTAAACTTGATGCTGCTACTTACAACCATTCTATTGTCATGGATGTCCTGGTAGAGAGTCTAAAATTCTTATCCGATTTGTCTTTAAAATCAAATTTTATGTACTGCCTTTTTTTTACATGTAGGATATTAGTTTTATGAATTTATATCTTTTTATATCTGATTTATTTCATCTTAATTTAATCTTAATTTTTTAATTTAATCTTAATTTATTTCATCTTAATGTAATCTCACCATTCTTGTATTATTATTTATTTAATTTGTATTAGATCTAGTTATTGTAAGTAATACAATGCAATATATGTATATTTCAGTTCCTGGTTAGATGGAAGAGAAGGCCTGAAGGCCTTAATCTTGCCAGTTAAATAAAACATTACTTACTTACTTACTTACTTACTTACTTACTTACTTACTTTGACTTTATACTGCAGGCGCATGGCCAGACCAGATTTCAAAGGAGCACTTGTGGGACTTGCGACATAATGTAGCTAGTGCACCACCCCAATATTTGGTAGAAATTAAAATGAGATCATTTTAAGGATTGCGGTGTAAGGGGTTCGGTCACAGATTTCCTTGGGTGTTCGGCTGACTGGTTGGAGACTTTACACACTTAACGTTCATAGTCTACAGTCGCGGACCGTCGAGGTATTCCTTGGGCGCTAAAACAACCAAGATAATCTTACATTTTCGATCGTCGAAAGAAAGAAACGTTGTTTTTGTGCAGTGGACTAGAAAATACAAGACAATTACACGGATAACTGTGGAGAAGCTGTACATCCTAAGATGTTTGTGTGTGGTATATTGTCGTGGTATTGCGCTGTTCTGAGGAAACTTGCTCAGTGGTCGTTTTGCATCCTATGTCCGGAATTTAGTAGGGAGCGTGATAGTCGAGTGACATATTAGCTGGATTTTCACGAAGGTGGCTGTGGATAGATTTCCGACTAGTGCATGTGGGATCTTTGGTTCAGATTCACCTGTAAAACTGGTAAAACTGGAGGTCTCGTATCTATGTATAATCAAATACTCACGTAAAACTGGAAATTTTGCTTTTAGTTTGCATTTAGTGGCATCTCAAACTGTTGTAATTTATCGTGAATATCAAGGAACACATTTGTGCAATATTTATCACGACGTTCATGCTAGGTATCTTTCTAATGCTAAGTCTGAGCTATTTACTACAGAACATTATTTGTTAAGAAAGAAGGTCTATTTTTCTCACTTCGCAGGAAAAGTCTCACTTTCTAGGTATTCTTTGGACTGCAATGTTCGAGTTAGTTGCACGGTTTTGGAGGTTGTAGGTTCGAAACACATTGTTGGCATCGCAGCTCTGAAGATGGTTTCCGCGGTTTCCCATTTTCACACCTGGTATAGGCTATGCTAGGGATGTACTTTCCCTAAGTACACGGTTACTTCTTCCGCAGTCCTAGCCCTGTCTTATTCCATCGTCACCTTAAGAATATCTGAGTCGGTGCGATGTAAAACCAATCGCAAATGTAAATCTTCGTTGTTCATCAATGGGCAGTCATTGTAATCACCTACATGCACGATGTAGACTTGTAGCAATATTGTAGCAGAATAATGACTCCATTAATATTGGTTCAAATAAAGATTGACAACCGCGATACTCATTGTTCTCTAGCTTGGCTCAGTAGATAATGAGTGGGAGGCATGAATGACCTAATCAGCCGGAGCGCCATTAACTGCTGTAATAGCTATGCGACGTACGTGTCCTGTTGCTAAACAAATGGCAAAGTGCCGTGTTGACCTGATTCCCTGGGACATTTCTTCTGGTCGTTAGCACTTGAGTGTTTCTGCCAGAGGGGATGTTTGTACTGTGACCCATATCCCGCGATGCGAGAAAGATCAGCTTACCTCCTCCACATGTGCTACAACATCCTGTCTGCCTTCACTCAGATCCGGCAACAGACTTCTGGAGACTGGCCTCCCACAAATGTTAGTAAGTTCTCGCATTCAAATAAGTCGTCATAAAGGTATTCAGTAGTTGTAGTGTGGTCAAAAATGGAGTGGGTATACAAGCGAGGGTAATAATAATAATAATAATAATAATAATAATAATAATAATAATAATAATCATATACCGAGCCAGTTGGCCGTGCGGCGAGGGGCGCGCAGCTCTGAGCTTGCATGCATTCGGGAGATAGAGTGGGTTCGGACCCGAATGTCGGCAGCCCTGAAGATGGTTTCCTGTGGTTTCCCATTTTCAAGCCAGGCAAATGCTGGGGCTGTACCTTAATTGAACACTATCGTTTAAAAAGTGTTCAAACGCCAAAGTGTAAAATCGGAGAAAAGCAGGCAAAAAGTTTTATTGCATGGCATCGTTCTAAAACAAATTAGCGCACAAGTTTTACAAAAAAATAAAGACATAGATAAGTATTAAGAACTATATTTTCAAAGAAAAATACTTCAGTACAAAACAAATGAGTTAAAACTGAAAACTAAAAATGGATCTGTGTGCGATCAATGTTTCCACTTACATTATCAAACTTACTATATTTGTTATTTTGATACATCCACAATTTTAGTACACAGAAAACTACAAACTTTCACCGTGAGATTGTGTAATTACATTGTTCGAGTTTTTCTGGCAAGTAAGGGATCGTTTCCCTCAAGTCCCTTTCTTGTCAATTGTGATATAGTTCATACACTCAAGTTGCTGGTCCTCCGTAGTTGCTAGATCTTGCCGTCGTCTCCCAGTTTTTGTAATGCTTCGGGTAATCCAGATAGACTTGTCATTAAATGACGTCCTTACAAGCAGCCGGCGACAATTTTCGCTTATGATTTTAATCCAGGAAGCTCGAGAACTATATAACATTCCAGCATTCACAAAAGTGCAGCTTTACAATAATGCTTGAAATTAAATTACACTATATTTACAACGACATAACGATGTCAAGTCATTCGGCACAAATACATTTTTTGCATTCTAGTATTACCAACTGAAATCTTTACAAAGTTACCTGATTACAGTGAAGGCAGATGCATCTAGTGAAGGAAGGTGAAAATTCGACACCTTTTTGTATCATGTACAACATACAGTTGCTACAACCAGTGCCATCTTAAATTGTTCTAAAAACTACTTCCTCCCATTTTTTATTTTTTTTTTGCCTACAAGCTCTTTATACATGCATTGCGCTTGTTACGTAAACCCCTAATAACTGAAAAACCTGAAATTTACTATTTTTCCACTTAGACTCTTTTTTAATTTATAGTTTCAATTAAGGCCATGGTCGCTTTCTTCCCACTCCTAGCTCTTTCTTATCCCATCGTCGCAGTAAGACCTATGTGTGTCGTTGCGACGTAAAGCAACTTGTATAATAATAATAATAATAATAATAATAATAATAATAATAATAATAATAATAATAATAATAATAATCATCATCATACCGGGCGAGTTGGCCGTGCGCGTAGAGGCGCGCGGCTGTGAGCTTGCATCCGGGAGATAGTAGGTTCGAATCCCACTATCGGCAGCCCTGAAAATGGTTTTCCGTGATTTCCCATTTTCACACCAGGCAAATGCTGGGGCTGTACCTTAAATAAGGCCACGGCCGCTTCCTTCCAACTCCTAGGCCTTTCCTATCCCATCGCCGCCATAAGACCTATCTCTTTGTCGGTGCGATGTAAAGCCCCTAGCAAAAAAAAAAATAATATAGTTTCTACTGGCATCGAGAAGATAACAGCGTTCCCTTAGA
The DNA here is from genome assembly GCF_040414725.1 of Anabrus simplex. NCBI lineage: Eukaryota > Metazoa > Arthropoda > Insecta > Orthoptera > Tettigoniidae > Anabrus > Anabrus simplex. The sequence goes on along the minus strand of NC_090267.1, from coordinate 349,236,129 downwards.
AATGTAAAGATTAGGGTTCGCCGTACCTTCTTTAGTTTTAATGTGAGGATTCTAGTAACTTGTTTTATTTCCGCGTCATGTAGTCCAGCTTCTTCAAGCAGCGAATGTAACCGCCCTAATGGGTCTAATGTTTTAAAAAGGAAGTACGAGTGTGGACCCTCGCTTCCCTTTTTGAATTTTGTTTCTTGTGACTAAGATTTTCAAAATTTAATTGCATCTTTCACTTCTCGGTCGTTAATTTTCCTTCCTTCTAGTTACAAGTTAGTACAGGGTTATCCTCTGTTTAATTGTGCCTCGTGCCTCATTACGTTTTATTCTTGTGCAGTGCTGTGGGATCGCTCGGGGTTTTTCAGCATCCATTTTCTCCTTCTTTGTGTTGGCCTATTTTAAAAATATTCGTTTTCAGATTTAACCTGATTTCGGTGTATGTCTTGTAGCACCGGGCGAATTGGCCGCGCGGTTAGGGGCGCGCGGCTGTGAGCTTGCATCTGAGATATAGTGGGTTCGAGCCCCACTGTCGGTAGCCCTGAAAATGTTTTTCCGTGGCTTACTATTTTCACACCGGGCAAATGCTGGGACTGTACCTTACTTAAGGCTACGGCCGCTTCCTTCCCACTTCTAGGCCTTTCCTATCCCATCGTCGTCATAAGACCTATCTCTGTCGGTGCGACGTTAAGCCAATTATAAAATATCTTGTAGCACGAGCGTAGTTTCTGATTAGTTTTGTATTTTTTCCTATTCATGTACTGTATGTATTTTCGTTGGCTTCCCTGAGAAATAAGAGGGCAACGAGTGTTCAGTAGAGCTTATTCTGGTATGTGGACGCTCCTACGCCTTCGAAATAGGAGCTTAATTATCCTTTATTATTAATGAAGCTCTCAGAGCTATCGCCTCGTTATAAAGTTACTTAAAGGTTACCAATTGTTGTTAAGTGTGATCGATCACTGTTGATAACCACTTGTTGTGGTTGCTTGCTAAAGAGGAAAGAAACAAAAAGTTAAAAGAAATTGAGAGAGAGGAAACATATTCGTGATTTCCTTTGTGTGGTCATTTATTTGTCCCGGCCATGGCCCTGCCACTTCTTTCCCCTACACCCTGTGGACCGCTGCCATTATTATTATTATTATTATTATTATTATTATTATTATTATTATTATTATTATTATTATTATTGCCGGCCTTGCGATGTAGGGGTAGAATGCTTGCCTCTTACCCAGAGGCCCCGGGTTCGATTCCAGGCCGAGTTAGGGATTTTTACCTGCTTCTGACGACTGGTTCGAGGTCCACTCAGCCTACGTGATTACAATTGATGAGCTATCTGACGGTGAGATGGCGGCCCCGATCTAGAAAGCCAAGAATAACGGCCAAGAAGATTCGTCGTGGTGACCACATGAAACCTCATATTCTGCAGGCCTTCGGGATGATCAGCGGTCGCCTGGTAGGCCAAGGCTCTTCGGGGAGTTGTGCCATTGGGTTTTTATTATTATTATTATTATTATTATTATTATTATTATTATTATTATTATTATTATTATTATTATTATTCACAAAAACATCTGCACAATCAGGATACATACATACATACACGCATACATACATACATACATACATACATACATACATACATACATACATACATACATACATACATACATACATTTGAAACTCACTATGAGGAAATCATGTGTTCACATTGTAGCTTATAGCTGCGGAGCTAGAGATCCGACCCGAAAGGCTGAGTGCTACTTGATTAGAAATGCCGGATATTAGATCAAATATGACACTCGGTGTACCTAAGTTAGGTGCGCGGGGTGGAGGTGGGGGATTCTCAGAATTGACGATTTTGAGGTATATGAATGTATTTGCGATTAATAACTCCGAAACCAAAGGGTATATGAAGATGGTTAAGATGTCTAAAGATAGAGTATATGACACCTTATACGAGTATTTTCATAATAAAGTAGTCCGAAATAATCAAGAATAACACGGCTAGAGAGGGGTCACATTGTTGGAAACTGGTCTGAAAAATTGGAGATTTGATCGTCATAATGTCCACTCCGACTCCTCAGGGGTCCCGCTAGAAAGCTCTCTTTGAACCCGAGTTGATAATACACGACGGTTGCCTTACGACCCTTAGGGATAAAGTTATGCGTGGTACAAAAATGTGAGAATTTATTAATACGATTAAAAACGACTTCTGAATGTAAATTCCGACCTATGATGAATGTTTCAGTGAATAGAAAATGTTACACCCGACAGTAGACCTACAATACGTGGGCAGACCTACATGGTATAAGAAATTTCGAAGATTACCAAACGTTATGAAACATTACCGTGTCTTGAATGATTTGGAAGTGAAACTGGAATAGTATTGAAATGAATAATTATTCTACAGAGAAAGTTGGCTACGTGGTTTGGGTCAAGTATCTGTGAGCTTGTATTCGGGAGGTCGTGGGTTCCAACACCACCTAAGCAGCCAAGAAGTAGGTTTTTCCGTGATGTATCATTTTCACACCAGGCACTAGGCAAGGGGCTGCATTTTAATTAACGTCACGGCCACTTTGTTCCCAGCCCTAGCCCTTTCCTATCCCATCGTCACGAAGGCGCTACTTCATCTTCACTGTTTACCACCTCACGACTTCCAAAAGCGCACGCGCCGACTGGTAAACAATGATATAGAGTTGGGCGGTTCATGAATGCTTGGGTGACCAACGACTACCTAACCTGTCTTTCATTTCACTTGTGCTACGTTGTCACGAATAGCTGGCGAGACAGTGTCTCACATGTCCCCACTAGTACTTTTCATGTTAATCACTTTACGGCCCAGATTAATGGAAATGATGTTCTTTTGGTTTTATTCCTCATGAAGCAAGATAAACTGTTGGTAAACTTGGCAATAGGTGAGCACATCTTATCTTTGGGACATGGTCTCGTGCTCAAGGTGTTTGAGTTCTTACACTTATGTAAAGCATAATAGATCTATGAGCAAATGAGAAACATGCATAATTCCCAATGATTTTTACAGTGACTCTATCAGCAGAAAAATACCTGGCTGCAGCCATTGAAGATTTGGGTACTTGGTTCTCTTCCCCGTACTTCGTTATTTATTTATTTATTTATTTATTTATATTATTATCATCATCATTATTATTAGACACAGCCGATGGAGAGCCATTTTACACGTATAATATAATAAATTTAATTAAGTATAATAAGATAACAATCGGGGTAAGCAACAATATTAAGTATCAACAGTAAGTTAACAACAATAATAATAACAGTATCACAAGAATGGCAGCGATAACTGGCAAGGGTCGGTTACAGAGGAAGAAGAAATCTCATGGGTTGGAAGGACGAAAGGAAATGGATACCTGTATATGACTTTAAATGAATCTTTTAATTTTGTGTGATGCAAAGGTTGTGAATATGTCAATATCGGGCAGTGAGTTACCAATAGTTGGGGGACGGTGGAAGATAGAGCGTCGTTGTAGGGTTAGGCGCGGACGGGACACATGATGAATATGCCGGTTTCATGTTGGGCGGAGGGAACGTGTATAGGGAAGTAAGTTGGAGGATAGCCATTGATTATTTTATGTAGGTTACAAAGATCGGAGACCTGTAAACGGCTTCTCACGTCAAGCATACCCAGGTAGTTTAAAAAACAGGATTGAGAGTCTTAAGACTGAAAGTGAAAAAGTTAAAAACACCATTTTGTTGAGATATGTTGTGACAGCACATGAGGACCAAATAGGGGAAAGAAAGTTAATAATGGGGAAAACATACGATACGAAGTATAATTTTAAGGCATTATTAACTTCAGTGAAACTGTAAAGAAGCCTAGGCTACGCATAGCTCGGAATTGCATTAACTGGATATGAGCAAAAGGTCTTTACAGTCAAATTATAACACTTAGATCTTTTACCTGAGAAGCCGACTGCAGTGTATTTCCCTGGAGGGTATAGGCAGTGTTCCTTCCTTGCTTTAGAAACGAAAAAATATATTGTGTTACGCTTCTTAACATTGCCAACGGCCGTAGCCGTGTTGAAACACCGAATCCCGTGAGATCTCAGAAGTTAAGCAACATTGGGCGTGGTCAGGAGTTGGATGGGTTGCCACGCGCTGTTGGTTGGGGGTAAGGGAATGGAGGAGCGGAAAGGAACTGGCCACACTATCGCACGTAAACTCCCGCTCAGGAACACCTCTGCGGAGGTTCGGACCTGCCTTCGGGCAGAATAACCCTTACCTTACTTTCTTAACATTGGGAGGAAGATTGTATTTCTTAAACGAGTCGCTATGCATTTCTTCCGTACTCCTGTAACTGCTAGATGATTGGCTCAGTTTGTCCGTTTATACAATGGCGGAGAACTGTCCATTTTGGCACTCCACATGTTCGCATGTCAAAAAGCTTTGGTGGTGTTTACCCGACAGAATTAATTTTAACTAAGCCATAGGTTACCAAACAAAATGTCAGTTTATTGCCGCCTGGTACAGCGAAACGGAACATCGAAATCACCACACTGGTAGCCTAAACGTTGTCAGCTAAAATTACACACACACGGTAGCTGAGGCCATACACCAATATCAATCGATCGGAATGCACCACTGCCTAGGTTTGACACACATCTGTGGATGACATAAACAAGTCATTATCATTATCATTGGCGACAGAGAACCTGAAAATCCTATCTACTTAATAGCTCTCAAATTCCATGTGTCGGCGCTGAAATTTTGAATACACAAGGTTGAGCATGATTTAGCCTGAATGGCCGTTTACATGCAAATGCTGTACACAATGAATGAAATGATTAAACTTCAACAAGTAAGTTTCTAGTCTGCATAGATGTACTGTTGGTGTGCGACAAATTCTTATTGTCGAATTAACCACGTGATTCTAGTCACGTGCTGTGAGCTTTCATTCAGGAGATGGTGTATTCGAATCCCACCATCGGTAGCTCCGATGTTGGTTGTCTTTGGTTTCCGATTTTTACATCAGGAAAAATGTTATCTGAAGTTATACCTTAACTAAGGCCACGGCTCCCTTTCCCATAGCCTACTTGTGTCGCTGTAAATCTGTGTGTTAGCGCTTTCAGAAAAAGTAAACTTTACTGTTATTGTAAAGTATGTACGAGTAGTTCTCTTCATAATATTAAGAAACAGTGCGCTATACAGTGAAACGAGAACCCACAAAAGCAACCTCAAATTTACCATTATTCGGACTTTGAAGTACCCTCTGAGTGGAACGTTCTGCCTCTTCCCTTATCACCTCCTTGCTCATTAAATTCCTTAAAATATTAGAGTAATTAATGTGCATGGGTACATCATCATCATCATCAATGTCCCACTCCAGTCGCCCGGGTGTGGTTCATGTGTACATGATATACTTTTAATCAGCTAGTCAGGTAATGCCTGATAAATCTTCATTTTTTGACTCAACGCACCTGCCGATCTCGATTGTCTTACGGGTTGCATAATTGAAGTGTAATCGGCGCTGACAAAATTGAGCCCACCACTGTCTCACACTGCTACAAAGCGAAGAGAAATGAGACCTTTTTCTGCCATTACTGGTAACTTGAGTATGCGTTATTCAAGAATTGTATCGTATGGCACATACTCTTGCGGCAAGTAGAGGAGAAACGAAATACATCTTCGCTCTGAGTCATCTCTTAGCTTTTCCCACCTGTAGACTTTGACACGACTGGTTCGTACATCTCTCTCTAACTTGCTTTATGAAGAGTAAAGACAAAGTGGTTACATGTCTCTTTAATTTACTGCATGCTTATTTCCTGCTCAGACTGAGCCGAAGTTAGTGGGTTCGATCCCAGCTCAGTTCGGTGGAATATAGCAGCTTCGTGTTCGTAAATTTACGGTTATTTGAAAGAACTCATGCGGGAGAAATTTAAAACACCACGTTGTCTCTGAAAACGACAAAAGTAGTTAGCGTGACGTAAAAGAAATAACAATATTATGATGTGGGATGCATGTTTCCAGCGAGTTTTTACTCCTGGATGCTCTTCTTGACGTCAGCTTCATCAGAGGAGTTAATGAGATGAAATTAATGATGTAATACATGAATGTAAGAAGGGAGAGGGTGAAACCTGGAGTCGGTGCATAACCTATTGATACCGAATAGCATCAAGGGGTTTACTCAAGGCTAAACGTCCCCATCCGTCGGACGAATCACCATCAACAATGTCGTATGCCTTCACTCCATATGAACACTGAGGGGAGCTTTGGAATTGAATTCAGTCTTTTGGCACGCGATCTAGTGATTGGAAATTGTATACCCTACCCTGCCGGCCAACATTCAGATGGTGAAAATATTTTTCGACCAACGAGACTCTAACCGGCTAAACACGGTGTCAAACCATACAGACGTAAGGCTACAAGGCGGAAATACATATTGGTGTCAGAATGAATAAATGAAAATAGATTTCATGCTCTGTGAATCTATTTATGCATCTTAATATCACTGTTTGGACAAATAATAATTGTATGTTAATAAAATAGTATTAGTAATTGAAAAGTCTGCCTTCTTGGCTGAATGATCCGCGCCAATACCTTCAGTTGAGACGATCTCGAGTTCGATTCCCGACTAGAGTGGGGATTTTAACTGCTCCTAGTTAATTCCTCTTATTCGCGAACTGAATATCTTTATTTGTACCAGTACAGACCACTTTTCTTGCTGGGCTGAGTGGCTCAGACGGTTGAGTTACTGGCCTTCTGACCCCAACTTGGCAGGTTCGATCCTGGCTCAGTCTGGTAGTATTTGAAGGCTCTCAAATACGTCAACCTGGTTCGGTAGATTTACTGGCATGTAAAAGAACTCCTGTGGTGCTAAATTCCGGCACCTCGGTGTCTCCGAAAACCGTGAAAGTAGTTAGTGGGACGTAAAAATGAATAACATTATTATCACATCCAGAAGCTTCCGTGGCTCAGGCGGCAGCGCGCCGGCCTCTCACCGCTGGGTTCCGTGGTTGAAATCCCGTTTACTCAATGTGAGATTTGTGCTGGACAAAGCGGAGGCAGAACGGGTTTTTCTCCGGGTACTCCGGTTTTCCCTGTCATCTTTCATTCCAGCATCACACTCCAATATCATTTCATTTAATCTGTCATTCATTAATCATTACCCCAGATGAGTGCGATAGGCTTCGGCAGCTGGCACAATTCTATCCTCGCCGCTAGATGGGGGCTTTATTCATACCATTCCTGACCCGTTAGAATGACTGGAAACAGGCTGTGGATTTTCATTACATTCCTCTTCGTATACAGATCACACTACCGACCATCACATGAACACGCGGTTATGAGTATATCCGTACGCACAGGATTGGAGTCAGGAAGGGTACCCGGCCGTAATGGAGGGCTAAATCTGCTTTTGTGACACAGTTCATACCCTTGACCACACCTGTTTCCTGGAAAGGAGATGATAATAATAATAATAATAATAATAATAATAATAATAATAATAATAATAATAATAATAATAATAATAATAATAATTTATATTATGAAGCTCACTGTAAATAGTTGACCGGGCGAGTTGGCCGTGCGCGTAGAGGCGCGCGGCTGTGACCTTGCATCCGGGAGATAGTAGGTTCGAATCTCACTATCGGCGGCCCTGAAGATGGTTTTCCTTGGTTTCCCATTTTCACACCAGGCAAATGCTGGGGATGTACCTTAATTAAGGCCACGGTCGCTTCCTTCCAATTCGTAGGCCTTTCCTATCCCATCGCCGCCATAAGACCTATCCGTGTCGGTGCGACGTAAAGCCCCTAGCAAAAAAGATGTAAATAGTTGTGCACTATTATTAACGTCCGAGCCTAATACCTCGTAGCTGATACTTCGGGTAAGTGGATGTTCCTCTAACAAAGAGTGAGCAAACTCAGATGAAATGAAATGGCGTATGGCTTTTAGTGCCGGGAGTGTCCAAGGACAAGTTCGGCTCGCCGGATGCAGGTCTTTTGATTTGACTCCCGTAGGCGACTTGTGCGTCGTGATGAGGGTGAAATGATTATGAAGACAACACATACACCCAGCTCCCGTGCCAGCGAATTCAACCAGTTAAGGTTAAAATACTCGACCCTGCCGGGAATCGAACCCGGGACCCCTGTTACCAAAGGCCAGCACGCTAACCATTTAGCCATGGAGCCGGACAGCAAACTCAGATAATAAAGTATTACAAATACAGTGTTTCGTTTTCATGTTTGTGTAATTTCATCGTTATGTAAAACTCTTATTTGTTATAAAAGGAAGCCATTCTTTTCCCGTGTCGATTCAGGTTTAGGTTTCTTAATCTCTCAAAGCACGAAATGTTACATTTATGACACTTTTACAACCCTGTAAAAGAACACATTAATGACAGAATCGTGTTTCATTCTACAAGAACGTTCTCAGATAAGTATATAGCCTATGTAAAATAATGTTTACGTTGTGTAAACGCGTCAATGATTGTGAATATTATGAACAAGTGTGACAAATTATATGAATGTTGGAGTCTGTTATTGCCACTTTAATAGATTTGGAAAAAACGTTTTCTGTACTTACCCTATACAGCTCTGGTTTCGTACGTCTGTTATATCGAATGTCATTGCATGGTCTGATTTCAGGCCTTTGGCCTCGTTGGCAGCTTGCTAACATAAACCTGTCCGAAGCGGAGCTAGAGGATGGCAGAGAGTGAGAGAATGTGATATTTGGCATAATCTATTTGCCTTTACGTGGGATTGATTTTTGGAAGAACATTTTCTTGAAAACCCTTTGACTAAAATCTCCGTTACGGCTTCTCCCGATGGCTGTCATAATAGTAAAAGATTTAACTGCGGCAGTGCACCTCACGAAAATGGCGATAAGAATGTTTAAAGAAGTTGGTCTGAAAATTAATCTCATTGAATGAAAATTTATCTCTATAACGGAAGATATCCTTCCACTTGAACCATTAACGCTAACATAAAGTCATGGATATCGATCACAGCGATCAGTGCACTTATAGGATACTTCAGAGTTCCGCTCCATGATTCCGTTATATTCGATTCTAGAAAATTAAGGACACACATAAGGACAAAGCTTGACACATTAACCACTTTGCAGTTATTTCAACCATATTAGAAATTTGTTATACTTTCCCAATTTATTTGTCCTGCTTTAGTTACATTTCCCGAATTTCAGCGCTTCATAAAACCGCGATTAAGAAGGTTCCTTTACACCAGGGCCTCTCAAACGCCCGAAATCTCACGCGTGCAGATCGAGGCGCAAAAGCTCCGTGCACCGTGCATCGATGCCGCTCGGCATGGCTCGGATCAACGCTTCGTCTCTGGGCTACTCGTCTAAGCTCGGCTCTACTCGGCTATACTCGGCTCAACCGCAACCCGGATTTGGAGCGTACGGCGCAAGTGGTTCAGAGGGAGACAGGCGGAGCGAGCGAGAGGCATGGGGAAAGAGAGAGTAAGCGCTACGCTATTGCTCCAATTCGAGGAGTGGGGGGTCTGCACTCTGGTCAACCAAGCCAAGTCGTCTTTTGCACCGTGCACAGTGCATGCACCACGCGCATGCACCCTGAGAGGCCCTGCTTTACACGTTCACATTCTGACGGAAAGTTCCTAACTTGTACTCCTCTACAAACAGAAGGGAATAATAGAAAAGTCTACACCTCTTTTGAACCAAATGGGAGGAATTCCTTCAATATATGACCCCTTACCGAAAGTTCTAGGCCGCCAACAAAATCTATATTGATCACACAAGAGATCAAAACAAGGCAATCAAGCGCATAAGCTTTTCTGTCCTTATGAAGAACCGCTGTAAAGATTTAAAGAAACTTGCGAAAAGCTCGTAAGGAGTGAGTACGACAGTAGGTGTACTTTACCTCAGATGGGAACCGAATAATAACTAGATCAGGAAGCATGGCGATTAAGCAGCGCTTTATGGAGAGAGACGATAAAATGCAGGCTAATGTATGTGCAGTAAGAGCCGTGCCAGACATGTTACCACGGTAACCGCTGTAAGCATTGCATCAGCGAAACAGTACATTTGCATGCGTCTTGGGATTCTGCCCATAAGGCGAAAGCCTGTGAAATACAAGGCACCAAAAAGAAAGATATTTCATTGATTCGTTCCTTCGACAGAAATATCTGTGTACGAAGAAGTGCACGGTATAGCAGTAAATGGCTTTACGTCCCACTAACAACAGTACGTTTACGATTTTCGGAGAGTAGCAGTTAACGGAAGCACCTGCCGTATCGATATGGCTGCAATCGCACTGAAAACGAAGACTGCGACTATTACTGATCCCACTGCGTCGACTGCGAGAAAAGACAGAACTACTCTCTTACAGTTCCATAATACAGTACAAGGAGAAGTACCAGCTCTCTGAAATCAACGTGATAGGAACTAGAATAACAATTACTCTTCTGTGTTCCAGGTTTTTCAAAGAATTAGGTTTAAGCAAACAGTCCTTACAGCAGATCGACCTAGTGACCTTAAAAGGCTCAATCTCTATACCGAGTAACGATCTCTCTTTGGACATGGCCGAGGTGACTTCAAGGAACATTTTAAACATAAACAGTATGAAAAATTAAGAATTGTTCGGTACTTATGTTAGTCTTGTGGCAACGCACGATTTTGGAAAGTTATTATATTATTCTTATTCTTATTCTTATTGTACCGGGACGTGCACCCCAATGCCGCGCATTTAAATCTAGCGCCTAAATGAACTCCTCTATTGGTGAAAGAGTGAAAATGAAACTACACCAACTTAGAAATTTACACAGAGGATGTCACCACTAAAATATGATGTAATTTTATTATTGTGAAGTTTCCCGAACTGACTGTATTTCTACTAGATTTGATTGCTATCCATCAAGAAGTTTGGACATTCTCCCATAGATGACACTACCAAAAATTATGATCATGCACCCTGGTGGGAGGTATAAGAACTTATAATTCAAAGAAGTTTTGTATTCAAATTTTTTTTTTACTGATTAATGTTCATTTATTTTTGGGTTGACAATATTTCCTTTTTATTTTCCGCCAGTTTTGAATCTAGCCAATCCCTAATTTCTGTAATTAATTTTCTACCAATCAAAGTCTTATTCTTCTTCTTCTTATTCGATTCTCAATGTAACTTTCAAATTACCCAATAAACGTGAGAGGGTGTGGCTAGTTTAATCTTGAATGCTCTCGAACTTTCCCCGAGAGTTTATAAACTGCGGGTTTTCACGTTTCTGAGCCAATTGATCATCATCTTACTAAGTGTGTGTGTGTCAAAGCAGGAGGCGGGCGGCCTCTTTCATCAGGCAGCAGTACATCTACCAGGTAATGGCCACATAACATCCTTCTTTCCTGCTTACTCCGCAATTTAACTCGAGAGAAAGGTCCGAATCATTAACTCTGTAACCTTCTTTTTCTAAAAATGTAACTTTCTGCCGGCTAAAGTAATAACATCATAAAATCTTTAACTGTAAATCGGGGATAGAGAGTGATGTACCCTCTCGAGCTCCCCTTCATCCTGGTTTGAGGTGACTACGTTTGTAACTGGCTTTCTTCCCTTCCGTAATGTATTAATTTACCCTTATACGAGTCACCTCAGTAGTTTGGGAATAGCTCCTGTTTCACCGGCCTAGTGCCCTTTAGGTTTTTAAGTTTTCATCTTGGAGCACTGTACGCCTCCATTCAGTCTGTTTCTGGCCATTTACTTAACCTGCTCTTTCCGAAAAGACCCTATAGGTTGGGTATGAGATACCCCTGTTTCAATTTGTAAGTTGGGCCATGGAAGGCCAAAGAGTGTAAGATTTCTTTGGTGTTGCCTTGAGTATGCTTGAGAAACTGAGAGCACGTTAGCCCTTTTCAAGTGTTGTAAAAGGTGTCTCTGGGAAGCTTGATATTGTAATTTTGGGAGCAAGTGCTCTTTGAATTAGGGGATTTCTGCCCTTGTATAAATTTGAGCTCTTTTGTAAATTTGAGCTAGTAGCTCAGGAAAAGTAAAGTGAGGGCTTGAAGCCTACGATCTTTAATACCACTAATCTTGTTCTTCCTAGACTTGTTTAATGTTTGCTACTTGTACCTGTAGAAATTGTTAAGTTTGAAGTTTTGAAAATATAACCTTCAGTTTAAGTTTTAAATTCAATTCTTGACATTTTGGTTAGACCCATTCACCCCAGCACCTTCTTTCACCTCTGCGTTCCACAGATACCGCGGAAAAATTATTATTGCTATTGTCTGCCTCTGTGGTGTAGTGGTTATCGTGATTAGCTGCCACCCCCGGAGGCCCCAATTCGATTCCCGACTCTGCCACGAAATTTCAAAAGTGGTACGAGGGCTGGAACGGGTCCACTCAGCCTCGGGAGGTCAACTGAGTAGAAGTGGTTTCGATTTCCACCTCTGCCGTCCTCGAAGTGGTTTTCCGTGGTTTCCCACTTCTCCTCCAGGTATATGCCGTGATTGGACCTAACTTACGGCCACGGCCACTCCCGTCCCCCTTCCTTGTCTATCTCTTCCAATCTTCCAATCCCCCACAAGGCCCCTGTTCAACATATCAGGTGAGGCCACCTGGGCGAGGTACTGGTCCTCCTTCCGAGTTGTATCGACGAATCAAAGTCTCAGGCTCCAGAACACTGTCCTTGAAGCGGTAGAGGTGGGATCCCTCGCTGGGTCTGAGGGAGAAACGAATCCTGAAGGGTAAACAGATTAAGAAAGAATTATTATTATTATTATTATTATTATTATTATTATTATTATTATTATTATTATTATTATTATTATTATTATTACATCGTTGTGCCCTACTTAGGAGCTCGACTGAACCACCTTACCTGATGTGTTGGCCTTCTTCTCCTTTCAAAATCTCTTCATCCTCTCGATGAGCTTCTTCCTTCGTCCTTCTGTCTAAGTAATAGTGGCTCTGTTATTAGGTTTGTCTTCAAACGGTGATTGTCGATTTTGGATCTGAATTTACATCTGTCCTGTATAATGTCTTCTGAGATGTTGATTTCCTGGAGATCTGTTTCAATTTTACGAAGCCAACTGTTCTTGGTTTTAGATGAAAGGGCCAGGTTGAGAATTCTTTTAGATAGTCTGTTACTGTTCATTCTAATGTGTCCATTATTATTATTATTATTATTATTATTATTATTGTTGTGTTGTTGTTGTTTGAGTCATCAGTCCATAGACTGGTTTGATGCAGCTCTCCATGCCACCCTATCCTGTGCTAACCTTTTCATTTCTACGTAACTACTGCATCCTACATCTGCTCTAATCTGCTTGTCATATTCATACCTTGGTCTACCCCTACCGTTCTTACCCCCTACACTTCCTTCAAAAACCAACTGAACAAGTCCTGGGTGTCTTAAGATGTGTCCTATCATTCTATCTCTTCTTCTCGTCAAATTTAGCCAAATCGATCTCCTCTCACCAATTCGATTCAGTATCTCTTCATTTGTGATTCGATCTATCCATCTCACCTTCAGCATTCTTCTGTAACACCACATTTCAAAAGCTTCTATTCTCTTTCTTTCTGAGCCAGTTATCGTCCATGTTTCACTTCCATACAATGCCACGCTCCATACGAAAGTCTTCAAAAACATCTTTCTAATTCCGATATCAATGTTTGAAGTGAGCAAATTTCTTTTCTTAAGAAAGCTCTTCCTTGCTTGTGCTAGTCTGCATTTTATGTCCTCCTTACTTCTGCCATCGTTAGTTATTTTACTACCCAAGTAACAATATTCATCTATTTCCTTTAAGACTTCATTTCCTAATCTAATATTTCCTGCATCACCTGCCTTCGTTCGACTGCACTCCATTACTTTTGTTTTGGACTTATTTATTTTCATCTTGTACTCCTTACCCAAGACTTCATCCATACCATTCAGCAACTTCTCGAGATCTTCTGCAGTCTCAGATAAAATAACAATATCATCGGCAAATCTCAAGGTTTTGATTTCCTCTCCTTGGACTGTGATTCCCTTTCCAAATTTCTCTTTGATTTCCTTTACTGCCTGTTCTATGTAAACATTGAAAAGGAGAGGGGACAAACTGCAGCCTTGCCTCACTCCTTTCTGGATTGCTGCTTCTTTTTCAAAGCCCTCGATTCTTATCACTGCAGACTGATTTTTATACAGATTGTAGATAATTCTTCGTTCTCGGTATCTGATCCCTATCATCTTCAGAATCATAAATAGCTTGGTCCAATCAACATTATCGAATGCCTTTTCTAGATCTACGAATGCCATGTACGTGGGCTTGTCCTTCTTGATTCGATCCTCTAAGATCAGACGTAAAGTCAGGATTGCTTCACGTGTTCCTACATTTCTTCTGAAGCCAAATTGATCTTCTCCCAACTCAGCTTCAACTTGTTTTTCCATTCTTCTGTAAATAATACGTGTTAAAATTTTGCAGGCATGAGATACTAAACTAATCGTGCGGTAGTTCTCACACCTGTCAGCACCGGCTTTCTTGGGAATAGGTATAACAACATTCTGCTGAAAATCGGATGGGACTTCTCCTGTCTCATACATCTTGCACACTAAATGAAATAACCTTGCCATGCTGGTTTCTCCTAAGGCAGTCAGTAATTCAGAGGGAATGTCATCAATTCCAGGTGCCTTGTTCCTATTGAGGTCACTCACAGCTCTGTCAAACTCTGACCTCAAAATTGGGTCTCCCATTTCATCAGCATCAACAGCCTCTTCATGTTCCAGAACCAAATTATCTACATCTTTACCTTGATACAACTGTTGGATATGCTCCTGCCATCTTTCTGCTTTGTCTTCTTTCCCTAGAAGTGGTTTTCCATCTGAGCTCTTAATATTCATACACCTAGATTTCCTTTCTCCAATGGTTTCCTTGATTTTCCTGTATGCAGCATCTACCTTTCCCAGGACCATACAGCCTTCGACATCCTTGCATTTCTCCTTCAGCCATTCTTCCTTAGCTGCCTTGCACTTTCTATCCACTTGATTCTTTAATCGCCTGTATTCTTTTCTGCCCTCTTCATTTCTAGCATTCTTGTATTTTCGTCGTTCATCAATCAGGTCTAGTATCTCCTGAGTTATCCACTGATTCTTAGTTGATCTTTTCTTCCTTCCTAACATTTCTTCAGCAGCCCTACTGACTTCATTTTTCATGACTCTCCACTCTTCCTCTATACTGTTTCCTTCAGCCTTTTCATTTAGTCCTTGTGCAACATGTTCCTTGAAACAATCCCTCACATTCTTTTCTTTCAACTTGTCTAGATCCCATCTTTTTGCATTCTTTCCTTTCTTCAATTTCTTCAACTTCAGATGACATTTCATGACCAACAAGTTGTGGTCAGAGTCCACGTCTGCTCCTGGGAAAGTTTTGCAATCCAACACCTGGTTTCTGAATCTCTGCCTAATCATAATGAAGTCTATTTGATACCTTCCAGTGTCTCCAGGTCTCGTCCACGTATACAGCCGTCGTTTGTGGTGTTTGAACCAAGTATTGGCAAGGACTAAATTATGATCAGTGCAGAATTCAACCAGACGACTTCCTCTTTTGTTCCTTCGTCCCAATCCAAATTCTCCTACTGTACTACCTTCTCTTCCTTGGCCCACCACTGCATTCCAGTCTCCCATCACAATTAGATTCTCGTCACCTTTTACATATTGTATTAAGTCTTCTATCTCCTCATATATTCTTTCGATTTCATCATCATCCGCTGAACTAGTAGGCATATAGACCTGCACTATTGTGGTGGGCATTGGTTTGGTGTCTATCTTGACGACAATAATTCTTTCACTATGCTGGTCGTAGTAGTTTACCCGCTGCCCTATTTTCTTATTCATTATTAAACCAACTCCTGCATTTCCTCTGTTTGATTTTGTGTTGATAATTCGGTAGTCGCCTGACCAAAAATCTTGCTCTTCCTGCCAACGTACTTCACTTATGCCAACTACATCTAACTTTAGCCTATCCATCTCCCTTTTCAGATTCTCTAACCTACCACAACGATTCAAACTTCTAACATTCCACGCTCCGACTCGCAGAATGTCAGTATCCATCTTCCTGATGATCGCCCCCTCTCGTGTAGTCCCCACCCGGAGATCCGAATGGGGGACTAGTTTACCTCCGGAATATTTTACCCGGGAGGAAGCCATCATCAGTACATCATTCATACAGAGAGAGCTGCATGTCCTCGGGAGTTAGTTACGGCTGTAGTTTCCCGTTGCTTTCAGCCGTGTAGCAGTATCAACACAGCTAAGCCATGTTGAGTATTATTACAAGGCCGTATCAGTCAATCAT
This sequence comes from Anabrus simplex, assembly GCF_040414725.1. Lineage (NCBI taxonomy): Eukaryota > Metazoa > Arthropoda > Insecta > Orthoptera > Tettigoniidae > Anabrus > Anabrus simplex. Next base: position 349,219,881 of record NC_090267.1, on the reverse strand, counting down.
CCAGACTGCCGCCCTTGCAACTACCGAAAGGCTGCTACCGCCCTTTCGATGAACCATTCGTTAGTCTGGTCTCTCAACAGATACCCATCCGATATGGTTGCACCTGCGGCTCGGCTATCTGCATCATTGGGACACGCAAGCCTCCCCACCGCGGCAAGGTCACATGGTTCGCAGAGGAGGATTATTATTATTATTATTATTATTATTATTATTATTATTATTATTATTATTATTAACTGACAGTGGTATGGTGGTTATACGAACAGTGGAGCCTTACAAGCTCCGACGCGACCGAAAGTAAACGTATTCAGCGTCACGTTCGTAGAGAAAGTCTTTAATTTGAATGTGAATAGGCTGCGGAGTGATCTGGACTTGTAAGGGGTTCGTAGCTAAAGAGGAGGAATACATTTGATAAACAAATAATAAATACGTGTTATGTAGGACAGTGACAAATACTGGAGGGCTAAAGCGGGCTCCTTTGTTCAGCGGAGGAATTTCTCACAACAACATATTGCTACTCACAAAGGAATGTGAGACGTAGCGCTCTCAGAACATTTCAACATAGACTTGGTAGACAATATCTACCTATTGATAGAGCTTGCTCAAAGGCGCCGCCAGGCCAGCAGCAACGAAACCCTAGGTGTTCTCGACACCACATCACGAATTCTGCAGGCGTATTAACACTAGAATGGCTGCCCACCACTGTGGAATAGCAGAGTAGCCTCCCGCCTGGTTCGATTCCTGGCTCTGCAACAAATTTGAGATTAGTATGAGAGTCTAGATCAGAGTACACAGGGGCCTGCCTGGAAACACAAACGAGACTGGATGTAGGTTTAAATTCCCATCCCCTTGAAGTGGTTTTTTCCATGCTTCCTCGAAAAAACTTTCAGGCGAATTATGGTTAGTATCCTCCTTATTTACAACACAATTAATTTGTAAATAAGTGAATAAATAAATAAATAAATAAATAAAAAGTTTATGGATACCGGTTAGTCTCGTTTCTTGCTACGCGGTCGTGGATCAGGTGAAATGAATTTATATGGCATATTTTTACGGTCGGATGTCTTTACTGACGCCAGGCTCAGTTGAAGATAAAATAAATGATGGAGAATAAAATTTGGTAAGGAAGTGAAAGGAATTGCCTGTGGCCTATGAATAGCAACCGTCCCGGTATTTGCCTGGAAGTAAATATAGGAAACCACAGAAGACCATCCTCAGGACAGCCAAGTGTGGTGTTTTGCGCCCGTTCTTCTCCCGAATGCAGAGCTTGGCTACATAGCCGTAGCGTGTTAACACGCATGGCCACTCCGCCCAGCATTAATAATAATAATAATAATAATAATAATAATAATAATAATAATAATAATAATAATAATAATAATAATAATAATAATAATAATATTTATTTTCGTATGGCCTCGTATACTGTGTTTCTGACATTTTAATTTGACACTATTTAGGTTCTGCTTTACTCTACCAGATGGCAGAGACACCAGAACTCCTTTAATCGAGATATGTGTTAGTTTCATTTTTGTCTGTTAAATGTCAAATTTGTTGTCCGCCTCCGTGGTGTAGTGGTTAGCGTGATTAGCTGCCACCCCCGGAGGTCCGGGTTCGATTCCCGGCTCTGCCACGAAATTTGAAAAGTGGTACGAGGGCTGGAACGGGGTCCACTCAGCCTCGGGAGGTCAACTGAGTAGAGGTGGGCTCGATTCCCGCCTCAGCCATCCTGGAAGTGGTTTTCCATGGTTTCCCACTTCTCCTCCAGGCAAATGCCGTGATGGTACCTAATTTAAGGCCACGGCCGCTTCCTTCCTTCCTCCTTGCCTGTCCCATCCAACCTTCCCATCCCCCCACAAGGCCCCTGTTCAGCATAGCAGGTGAGGCCACCTGGGCGAGGTACTGGTCATTCTCCACAGTTGTATCCCCCGACCCAAAGTCTGAAACTCCAGGACACTGCCCTTGAGTTGGTAGAGGTGGGATCCCTCGCTGAGTCCGTGGGAAAAACCGACCCTGGAGGGTAAACAGATTAAGAAGAAGAAAAGGAAAAGAAGAAGAAAAAGAAGAAGATATTTTACATACTGACATCTTGCGACTTTAAGTTTCAAATGGATTTCTCTCCGCCCTACAAAAAACAAACTATCTCTGCCTTGATCTTCATATCCGGAGGTCGACATTCTTCTACTGGTTTTATTAAGTGCCAGTGGATGTTAAATCAGTTAAATACCGGTAATTAATTTTAGTTTCATGATAATTAATACCTTTAATCGTTAAACCTTCCTCCACTTATATAGTTTTAATATGTTGAGTATTTTAATCTATAGGGTATTGCAGAAACAATATACCAGTTTCAACGGTTGGCAAAACGCAGGGACCCACAATGACGGATGAAACTGAGTACGGCAGGTGGTAATAGGAAGGATGCCATTTGGTTAAAATGGAGCGTTGGACCTGTTGCGCGACTCGCTTTTGTACTTGAGGCTTGTTTGTAAAGTAATGAGAGTGTGGTAGCTACACTGTGTAAGTTTCTAAAAGTTTGGAAGAGTACTTGAACACCGTGCGATTTGGAGGTGGGTCGATCGATTCCGTGTGATGGAAATAAAAACCCACCATGAAGGTCAAGGACAGTACGAACGACAGAAAGCAGCGAGAGAGTGAGGAATACTGATGACAGCAGTTCCAGGTTTCTGTGCGAGTACATCATGAGCCCAAATGGGATGGTGGGTATTTAATTGGTGTGATTTCCAAAACATAAGACACCGAGCGAATGGTTGCGCCGTTAGGGTCACCTAGCTGTCAGCTTCCATTCGGGAGATATTGGGTTTGAACCCCACTGTCGGCATGTCTGAAGATGTTTTTCCATTTTTGCATTTTCACTCCAAGCAAATGATGGGGATGTATCCCACTCCTAGGTCTTTCCTATCCCATCGATATACCGTAAGACCTATCTGTTTCGGTGCGACGTAAAGCCAATTGTAAAAACAAAAACAAAGCATAAGAAGACTTGCACATTGTTTTATTATTTTGTGACATATTGACATTCTATTGTCTATCAGCTATTTACATACGCTGTACTGTATAATGTTATTGTGAGACGTACAGTATATTAAGTTGGCAGATCGTCAGATCCCTGTATATGTGCTGTTCAAGTGAAACATGGACTGATGTCAAGAAACGAACACTCTGTGCACTGTGGCAGCATATTGAAGATATTGTGAGAGTGTCTACAGATAATCAGTACTACCGTTCAGGTCTGATGCTAAAGGTCGCTGTTTGCTGGTTTACTTCCAGTGTATAAGGAATGCTTGTTTGTTAGTGAAACGCTTACTTTTTTTTGGGCTTTCTCCAGCAGACCAAGGACGTGGCTGTCACAGGGGAGAGGTATCTCTGGCTGTAACGTGGTTGATTCATGATATCACTAAGAAAGCGGCGCCGGCTGTGCATTGTTGCGTTGACAGCGTGCAGACGTGCGTTACCATGGAGCACAAACACACATCTTGACAGTTTCCAGGTCAAAGAATATTCTTTGCATAAGAATTGCATTATGTCACGTCGTATTCGTGAAGAAGTTTAATTTTAATTTCGTGTGGCTACTTGTATCCGAGTGCAGCCCTTGTAATGCAGACCCTCCGACGAGGGTGGGCGGCATCTGCCATGTGTAGGTAACTGCGTGTTATTGTGGTGGAGGATAGTGTTATGTGTGGTGTGTGAGTTGCAGGGATGTTGGGGACAGCACAACGCCCAGCCCCCGGGCCATTGGAATTAACCAATGGAGGTTAAAATCACCGACCCGATCGGGAATCGAACCCTGGACCCTCTGAACCGAAGGCCAGTACGCTAACCATTCAGATAACGAGTTCGACCGTGAAGAATAATCATTGCTCCATGGCTGAGTGGTCAGGATTCCGGCTCTCGGGAGCTCAGCACTGATTCCTGGGCAGATAGAGAAATGTTACTCTTAAACGGTTAATTCCCTTAGTTCGGGGACCAGGTGTTCATGATGGCCCCAACATCCCTGCAACTCACATACGACACACAATACCACCTTCCAGTTTCCTACACGTACAGATACCCGCCCATCCTCGTCGGAGGGTCTGCCTTACTTGTACTGCCAACCAGGCTAGCAAATTATTATTACCATTAAACATGAACGGTGCTTCAACTTTTTACTTGGCGAAAATATGAATCACGAGGGGAACTGCCGAGTGTAACAACCTTATTTCCCAGAAACTTCCTTCAGTGTTTCAGCTTATCCGTAGACACTCGACCGAGAAAGTGACGGTAGAAGTTTCCGACGTGCTTTATGTGCCTTTTAGCTCGTAACACGGTCAACAGACGCGGTGGTGAAACAGCTAACGCCGCGGCTTCACACTTCTGCGCCCTGTCTTTAAATCCCAATTAACTGGTTTTTTTAAAGACCTCGGGCGATTGGAATTAACCAATGAAGGTTATCACCGACCCGACCGGGAATCGAACCCGGGACCCTCTAAACCGAAGGCCAGTATGCTGACCATTCAGCCAACGAGTCGGCGATCTTTAAGTTTTTAGGCTTTTTCTGTCGTGAAATTACCAGCGTTTCGCCCCAGTGTAGCAGTGGGCTCATCAGTTGGAGTGCTCCACCTTTCCTAGACGCTTTCGCTAGTGTTCATTTTTGTTTGTTTCATTTATCTACTTATGTCTATTGACGATTACTACTCGAATGTTTCTTATCACGTTAGTGGATGCAAGGGCGTTATTTTGATTGTAAACCGTACAGCGTTGCTACCTTTTGGCTGTTACGCCATTTGACAATTAAATGGAATGTGCTTTCTGATTTTTATCTTTATTGTAATATCTTTTAATATCAGTGTTGTAATCTTCAAATGATTGTCATCTTTTTAGACTCAAATATTAACATAATATTGTTAAGTAATAGTATATCACATTTCATTTTGTATTAGTTGTTTAACGATCTCCAATCCATTTAACAAGACATAATTTTTAACAGTATTCATAAGTCATTCCCAATAAGGTACCTGATCTATTTCTAAGGTAAAAAATGGCTGATGATGCTTACTATTGATAGGCGAACCATGTACCATCCAATGTATTCATTTTATGTTAACATTTTAATAAGGACAAATTATTGTATTGAATAGGTGGGAGAACAATATAAACATTAGTGGTCTGTTCCGAGCTGTCAGTGGAGAGATGACGTGGGAGGACATCAGTGGACGAATAAAGTTGGGTGGTGTCTTTAAAAGTAGGAAAGATCACAATATGAAAATAAAGTTGGAATTCAAGAGGACGAATTGGGGCAAATATTCTTGTATGGGAACGGGAGTTACAGATTGGAATACCTTACCAAGGGAGATGTTCAATACATTTCCAATTTCTTTGCAATCATTTAAGAAAAGGCTAGGAAAACAACAGATAGGGAATCTGCCACCTGGGCGACTGCCCTAAATGCAGATCAGTAGTGATTGATAGTTCCTTCAGTTATTTGTAATGTTGCCATATTTATCTCACTTGAACAACCCTCAAGGTTTAGACCATTATTAATTTTTCTCTGTAGGAAAGTACTCTACGCCCCTTTTCCATCACCTCGCGCACCCTCCCCATTATGTGTCACGCTCCACAGTTTCTTTCTAGTTGTTTTACGTCGCACCGACACAGATAGTTCTTATGGCGACGATGGGACAGGCAAGGGCTAGGAGTGGGAAGGAAGCGGCCGCGACCTTAATTAAGGTACAGCCCCAGCATTTGCCTGGTTTGAAAATGGGAAACCACGGAAAACCATCTTCAAGGCTGCCGACAGTGGGGTTCGAACCCACTATCTCCCGAATACTGGATACTGGCCACACTTTAGCGACTCCAGCTATCGAGCTCGGTGCTCCACAGTCTGAAAACCTTGTTGTAGGCCATGAGTTCTTTTAGGACTGGACCTACACCTTCTTCATATGTTTAACAGCTGGTCGCTTTTAGTAATCTGATAGGAATGTTGATTCACGAACTGTATGTGCCCTAGTAGCCCTCCACAGTTCTCGTAAACTTATGTTCATTTCCTGGAAATCTGGAAGTGGCGCTGTATTCAACACCACGGACAGGAAGTTTGTTTACCAAACTCGCGTCGTATTTTTGAGGGGGAAACACCGGGCCCTGTTACTACCACTTGAGTCAGAATAAACAGCCCCACGCGGCGGTTATTTCGGTTCTCCCACAAGAAACAGTGGCTGATTTAGAGTCGCCCAATGTGGCGGTACGTGCTCTCCAATCATATCATCAGGAAACAGAGCGTTATACTGTATAACTCACTCTGAGACTTCGTATGCGATATGAAATGGATGAATGAGTTCGTGCTTCATTGCATAAATACTGCCATTCCGTACGATGGTGTCTGATTCTTAGCTAGAAAATCTGGGTTCGATTTCCGGCTTGTCTGAGAAACTTAATCTTAGTTTGGGAGCTGAAACGTGGTTAGCTCAACTTCATGTGTTCCTAGGAGGAGCTGCCATATATGGGAGGCAGTGGATCAGGTCACAGAATCCGAGGAATACGGCTGAGGTTACCGGTAAGCTGACCACGAGGCACGCCATTATCTGCAGTCCTTGTGGCTGAACAACAGTAGTCTTGACATCATTCGAAGTCCTTAATAAGTTGTACAGGTATAGACCATCATTTGAAATGCCAGATATTACAATTATTTACACAATACCTTTCCTGACGATTTAGGTGTTTATTTATTTATAAGTACACTTTCTTCAACTTATTCCGCTTCATTTCTGGGGTATCGGGAACCAACAAGGCTCATTTCGGTTTTGGCCGGGGGTTTTAGACCCGATGCCCTTTTTGACGCGGCGTGATTATTCCCATGAAAATTTCTACCCCGGTTTGACCGGAATTCGAACCTCAGCCGTCCGGGTGGAAAGCAGCAAGTCTGGCCCTACATTAATCGCTCACCTCTTCAGCATAAATAAATAAATAAATAAATAAATAAATAAATAAATAAATAAATAAATAAATAAATAAATAAATAAATAAATAAATAAATAAATACTTGCTGGTGATCTCGGTATGAAATCTTGTCAAATGTTCAAATTTGGCATGGATTTGCAGCCTTCCATAGATCTGTGTTTGTATTATTAATTAAGACGTGGTGAGCCTTATTAATTAATAGCGTTTTTATTGCTTATTGTTTTCTAATGCATGTTTTATTCATACCTCACGGTTGTGTTATCCATCTACGAGACTATTGCACATTATGGCCCTGGCTATGACTCGACACTTCATTTTTTTTAAATTTGTTATTTGTCTTTTGGTCTTGTCCGACCATACAGCCAGGCTCAATTTGTATTTTTCATAATGTTGAAGAAAAAAACTTTTATACTACGGCTGAGAAAAGCAAAACTGCAATCAGCTTGTGTTTAAATCGGACACAAATACTTAATCACTGTGCCAGAGGAATTGATTACATGTTGTAAAAATCCCCGACCCGGCCTTGAATCGAACTCTGAACCGAAGGCCGCTATGCTGACCATACAGCCAAGGAGCCGTAGGACGCTTGAAACTGAAATCCGGGCGGATTGGCCATGCAGTTATGGTCGAGTAGTTGTGAGGTTGCATTCGAGAGGTGGTCGGTTCGAATGCCACCGTTGGCAGTCCCGTGAAAGGCAAATGCTGGGGCTGTATTTTAATTAACTTCCAAATCGTACCCCCCCCCCCCATCCTTGCGTCGCTGCAGACGTTAAACCACTAGCAAAAAGTGAAAAAAAAAAGAAAATCCACATCCTGTTTCCAGTCATTCGATCGGATCAGGAATGGAATGAATGAAACCCTCATCTAGCGGCGAGGATAGGAATTGTGCCGGCTGCCGAACCCTGTCGTACTCCTTTGGGGCAATGATTAATTACTGACAGATGAAATGAAATGATATTGGACAGTGTTGGTGGAATGAAATATGACAGGGAAAACCGGAGTACCCGGAGAAAAGCCTGTCTCGCCTCCGGTTTGTCTAGCACAAATCTCACATGGAGTGACCGAGGTTTGAATCACAGAACCCAGCGGTGAGAGGCCGGCGCGCTGCTGCCTGAATCACGGAGGATCTACCCGCAAAAAGTGAAAAATTAAAAATTGACACACACTTTTCCCCAATATGAACTTCCGATTTTCTTCATGTCGTGAACAGTTACCAGCCAACTAATTTGGAGGCTAAGTCCAATGCTACCAAACTGTGGTGTATTGTTGTACTGTAAAATTAGAACTAACCATGGAAAGAAACTGATTCTGATAGATCGCTTAATGAGATGAAGACTAGGCAAAGCAGCCCATTCCAGCTAAGTTTTGGAATATACAGGGTGTTCCTAAACATGTGGAAAACAATCGGGATTGGGCTGAATAATACACCCAAAAGAACACAAAAATGTGCCTTTGTATATAAACCTTTCGGTCGATCGTTCACGAGTTAAAGGCTTTCAACATTTGTACGGGAAATATTGGCAATAGCCTTACCTGGCACATCCCATGTCGAGTAGCTACCACCATGTTAGTGTACTAGCAGGGATACTGAATACAAGAAGTGCTCAAAATGTCCACCATGCGCCTGAATGCGCTACATTCCACCTAATTGATTATTGCTGGACACGTTCGAACACGAACTTTTCCCCAATTCCAAGTAATAACTGAAGGGGGTGTAGGGCATATGTTCATAGGAACTGTTTCTGTTATTTATTTCTGTCCCTCGCCACCCCCCCCCCCCCCCATTAATACCCACATGTTTGAGAACACACACTATAAAATAACAAAGAAAAGCCAGTGCAGCATTTTACTTTATGTCAAGAGAGAGGCTCGTATAATTCTACAGGTAAAAGAAAGAAATGTCGGTAGCAATACCTAATCAATCAATCAATCAATCAATCAATCAATCAATCAATCAATCAATCAATCAATCAATCAATCAATCAATCAATCAATCAATCAATCAATCAATCAATCAATCAATCAATCAATCAATCAATCAATCCTGATCTGTATTTAGGGCATTCGATCAGGTGGCAGATTCCCTCTCTGTTGTTTTCCTAGCATTTTCTTAAATGGTTGCAAATAAATTGGAAATTTATTGAACATCTCCCATGGTAAGTTATTCCAATCCCTAACTCCCCTTTCTATAAACAAATATTTGCCCATATTTGTCCTCTTGAATTTAAGCTTTATCTTCATATTGTGATATTTCCTACTTTTAAAGACACCACTCAAACTTATTCGTCTACTGGTGTCATTCTACGCTAACTCTCCACTGACAGCTCGGAACATACCGCTTATTCAATCAGCTCGTCCCCTTTCTCCCATTTCTTCCCAGCCCAAATTTTGCAACATTTTTGTAACTGTACTCTTTTGTCGGAAATTAGCCAGAACTAATCGAGCTGGTTTCCTTTGGATTTTTTTTCAGTTCTTGAATCAAGTAATCCTGGTGAGTCTCCCATACACTGGAACCATACTCTAGTTGGGGTCTTACCAGAGACTTATATGCCCGCTCCTTTAGATCCTTACTACAACCCCTAAATACCCTCATAACTATGTGCAGATATCTGTACCCTGTATTTGCAGTCATATTTATATGATTCGAGAGGTAGTGGGTTTGAACCCAGCTGTCCGAAGCGCTGAGGATTGTTTTCAATGGTTTCCCATTTTCACACCAGGCAAATGCTGGGGCTGTACCTTAATTTATACAATGGTCGCTGGAAAACGAATTGGAGACATTCGCTAAGACGCTGCACGCACATATTGTTAAAACTGCATATTGTAGAAGCACACTAACAAGTGCTTCAAGCTTATGTTGAATGTAAGCTGGCCACCGTTTTTATCGTTAGAAATTAGGAGGAACATTACGCAAATAACATTCTTCTTCTCCTTATTCTCCCTATTTTCTCATAACCTGACTAGATCGTGGGTGTGAATTGTGTTGCACATACCGACTGCCTTACCACGAGATCCTAATGCCAACCCTGAGTGGGGGAATGAATTTAACTATTGTGTACTTCCGGGGTTGTTGGTTGTGTAGTATGTGTGTGGAGTGGAGTGTATTGGTTCAAAAACGTACACCCAGACCCCAAGCCAGAGGAATTCTGGCCATGAGTCAAACTGGAGACTCTCCGAACCAATGGATCTTCCAGCCAAGGAGCGGGACATTAAGCAAAATATTGCAGAATACCACAGAAAGGGAAAACAATCATGTACCACACTTACTTCATACCAATCCTCACGTACGGTTTTAGAGACATGTACCCTACTAAATAAAGACTTCAGTAGAATCCAAGCAACTGAAATGAGATTCATTAGAACCATAAACCAAACTACCAGAAAGGACAAAATCAGAAATGAAGTGAATAGGAAAGTAGCTGGTATTGAGGTTCCTATTACCACTGTCATAAAGAAACGCAGAATTCAGTGGTATGGGCACATAATGAGAATGAACAGGGAAAGACTTGCCAGAAAATATTTGGACTTTAATCTCATAGGAAGAAGACCACAGGGAAGACCAAGAAAACGTTGGATAGAGACTGTAAGATTAGATGTGGAGGAGAGAGGACACAAATGGGAGGATGTACTGATTCAGAAGATGTATGAAGACAGAAGGAGATGGCAAGCGCTTGTACACCAAACCCAGGAAACTGGAGTTGGGAAATGATGATGATGATGAGGATGAAGTCAACGTTTATTTTCTTGGTATTATGAGATATAGGAAGCCGTTTTATAACGTTTTGTTTTCCTTGTTTGCAATAACACTCGCAACAGTTTCTTATGCTGTAGATGTAATTATGAAGTAACTAGCTGGAGAACTATCTCCAGAGAGAATCTTTTCTTGATAGAGGTACTTTTATGTTGTTTTAATATAATGTATATTGATTTAGGTATCCCCGAGATATAGTCTTCCTGCTTTTTACTAGAAGGTCTCTGTTTTGATTGCCTTCTTCTTAAGACGGCGTCTCCAAACGGAGGTAGACGATCCACACGGCCAGCTCTGATCTTGACGTTGCAGCCATGCCATGTGAATTTATTGGAATATCTCACAGGATCTTTAATGCAGTGGTATCCCGTTGCCTTCTGCATCCTAACGCCGTTGACCAAACTGGTTCCTCCACCTTTGGGAACAATTTCCTGTCCCCAGGACAATAGAGTGCCCTTACCCATACCCTCTCATCCACTCTCAAAGAGACTGTTGGCACTTTGTATAGGCGATCTCCTTATACCGGGAGATAATCGGTCCCTTCATTCGTTAGCCGCCGGCATATATGCAGTCGTTGCCCCCTCTCTACTGCGGGGAGGTGAATGTCAGGATTTCACCGTCATTGAAACAAGGATCAAATGGCATTTCCTTGTTTCTCTGGTTCTTTAGAGAGGTTTTGATTGCCGCTTCGTCTGAATGTTGGAACAAGGCTCCAATGAGAGGCATGAACCTGGTCATGAAGGCCAGGCAATAAGGTTGAAAAAGTTGTTGTGCATAACTATGTGACAATGATATCTCCAGAACATCTCGCTTCTTAGCAGTCGTTTTAACACAGGACTGTTAGCTACTTTGTGGCTGGCAGCGAGCAAATAGGCAAAGGTTTCTGATGACACACTCTTCTGAGAGACACTACGTTGTAGTTGCATTATTACCAATATAAATAATAGAACCCTCTCCAAGCACTTAAAACATAGACCCTAGACTTTGTTGTCGTTCCGGACTGAATGGGAAATTTTGTACCTACAAGTGCACTCTAACAGCTTTCTCGGGTGACATATTCCCCCTTGTGTTCGAATTTTCTGGCGAGACCGTAGCAGGAGACCACATTTTATCATACAGTCCTTAGATGGTGCGTGAGTTGCGCCAGTCATCGCAATATCAGTGGCATAGACACCCAACCCCTTAGGCAAGGTAGTTAATTATTTGATAATATCCCTCACTCGACTGGAAATCGAATCTGGGGCTCTCTAAACCGAAGACCACTGCGGTAAACATGCAGACAAGGAGACGGACATTGGTAAAATTTATTAACTTTACAATTTATGGTAGTAGTATAATAGCAGGTGAGATTCAGCTAAATTCACAGTATTACTGGGCGAGTTGGCCATGCGCGTTGAGGCGCACGGCTGTGAGCTTGCATCCGGGAGATAGTAGGTTCGAATCCCACTATCGGCAGCCCTGAAGATGGTTTTTCGTGGTTTCCCATTTTCACACCAGGCAAATGCTGGGGCCGCTTCCTTCCAACTCCTAGGCCTTTCCTATCCCATCGTCGCCATAACACCTATCTGTGTCGGAGCGACGTAAAGCCCCTAGCAAAAAAAATTCACAGTATTAAAGAACAATTAGAAGTAGGACATATTTTGAGAATGATAATCAAAGTAATATTTATACAATGGAACTAATGTTAGTTATGCTACATATATTTGGCATCCAGAATTATATTATAATTTTTAAATTAAATAAATTCTGTTAATTTTTATGGTAATAGCCTACTTTGACTAAATCCGTAGCAGTCTGGATAATTCCACAGCAGACTATAATTTCATTGCCAATAAAGATACTTGAAAATACTAATAAACATTGTAGAAGTATTCACGTTAACGAAGCCTGTCTTCCAAATACTGTAAGCAAGAAAAGTGATGAAGTTTTGCAAATATAGAGATTAATTGCCTTTCTCAGCCCAGGGCAGTCTGCTCCGTCCACATCAACGCTTCCCTTATATTTTGTCTTCTATGGTCAGTTGTATCAGGCTGCTTTCGTAAATTTTGAGGGGGTTAAAAATGCTTCACATTATTTCCCAGCATGATGTAGTACCTCTTCGTTGAGGTCTACCCATACGATCTACAACAATCTGAGATGCATTCACGTTTCAAATGCCTCAGGAGGTTCATTGAATACGTTTTTCAAATCCATTTATTTAACTGTAAGTATTCCGATCTACATTTTAAAAATTTTGTAAGTGTGGTATTAAATAGACGTGCAAATATCTGCATGAACATCACATTTATTTATTTATTTATTTATTTATTTATTTATTTATTTATTTATTTATTTATTTATTTATTTATTTATTTATTTACAAGTGGTGAACACTTTTTCTTGCTAGTGGTTTAACGTCGCACTACCATATTCAAAGTCGTTGGCGAAGCAGGAATGGGAAAAGGCTAGGATTGGTGGGAAGATAGCAGCTGTGGCCTTAGTTATTAAGGTAGAGTGTGAACTTGAGAAACCACGGTAAACCAACTTCAGAGCTACCGACTGTGGGATTCGAATCCACCATCTCCCGAAGGTTAGCTCACAACTACGCGACACTAAACGTACGGCCAACTCTTTCGTCGGTGGCGAACATTTACTAAATATTAGTGAACAATTGGATTCCGTGATGATGACCGTCGTGGCCGTGGGCCTGAATGAAATAACAGCAACTTGTACATTGGAGAATTTTGTGTCCTAGTTCTTAATTGTACATTCTAGCACTCGTGGTATGATGTTAAGTACATTGTACAGCAGTCCAATAACGAAGGTCACTATGTTTCTAGTTTATAAATAAAGCAGCAATGAATTACTATCGTAGGAATGCAAGGTAAGCCTGGTGTGAACGTCTAGAACGAGATGCAACGTATTGCTGCAACGAGAGGAAAGTGTTGCCTAGCCAACAGGGGTTATCATCAACATTCACAACCAAGTGTTAGCTGTGGAATTCATGTTGTAAATACTGGATTGAGGTGTTGGGTAAGAACGTGGAATAGGAACTGGCGCCACTGACAGTGTGGATCCTCTCTCACGGAATGCATACAAGAAGCTCTTGATGCTAAGCTTGGAGGATTAAGGATCCTGGAACGAGCCATGATTTCATCTGTGGTGGAGCCAAGGACCGTAATGTTCACGGCACCTCCTCTCTGTTTAGCTCATCAGACCTGTCACTTGTCATTCGAATCGTCTGTCGCGTCCGATGCAAATGAACCAGTCTAGCTTCGGAAACAGAGAACTGGGACATTAAAGATCTTAACTACAACTGAAATGGACTGTAGACTTCGGTTTCTCAGACATATAAGAAACACAAGCAGGAAAATTTACATGAAAGAGGCGCATAGTCAGCAGTACACAGTTTCGCCAATGGGGTATGATCACTGCTATAACAAATTATAATCAAATATTACCCAAAGAATGTGCATCAAAATAAAATGTGTTCTTCTCATTATTATTATTATGAAATTGGTCTGGCTTCTTGGATAAATGGTCATCATACTGTTATTTGGTTTAGAAGTCCCCAGCTTTGATTTTCAAACGAGTAGTGGATTTCAACGGTGTTTGGCTGATACCTCTGGCTCGGGGTCTGGTATTTGTGCTCGATTTGAAAGGGGGAAAATAGGCCAATATTCATTCGATTGTTAAATATGCTACAAACGTTGTTGACAAATGATGTACATATATAAGTATTGGCATGCTTCCTAGCAATCAGAAGAAACTTCAATAATGTCCAAATTCTAATTATAACAATTTTAAATAAAATGTTCAAAATTTCCCACCGTTTTAACTATATATCACGGTTTTCTTCATAACTAATTTACTGTTTCGCGTATAATTATGATTTTTTCAGGGTTTCTTCCCATAGTGTTGTACCACAATCTGTACCTCATTCAGATTAATAGGATTTATATAACATTTTATAATATAACATATTTATTTAAAAATATTAATATTTTCAGGGGCTCAGAATTAAAACTCGATAAAAATATCTAAATCACAGTCTATGTGAGTGATTGAGGTTCATTTTGTAGGTGAAGGTTTGATACACATTTAAAAAAAGGAAAAGCACGAAAATTCTTAGAAACTTGGAGTTTATAGGGGGAAAGAGTGATATATTGTTAAAAAGGCGGGAAATTTTGAACATTTTACTTTAAAATATTCGAATTATTAGAATTTTGACATTATTGAAATTGATTCTGGTTGCCAGGAAGCATGTTAATACTGGGATATGTGCAGCAATTGTCAAAAAGAATTGTAGCATATTTAACAATCAAATTAATATTAACCTTTTTTCCCCTTTGTTAAGATGGGTCTCTCCCTTCTGTTCATCTAGACACACTAACCACCACAAAAACACACGATGGTGACTAAAACCGTAGAAATGGTAGCCGGATGTAAAACTGGGCCAAATCCACGTCATTTGCCGACCCCGGTAAAATGGGAAAAGGGTCAGAAATAAGAATAATGTTACAGTGAAATGGTGTCCCTCCTTGCTTAAATGGCAAATTCAGAAGGAATGCATAATTTTCTGGCATGTCATAAACCGACAAAATGCCTAGCGGTATGGTTCAGACGGTTGAGCATTGGCCTACTTAACGCAAGTAACAGACTCGAATTTGGCTCAGAACAGGGTCTGTCCGCTATGGCAGCTGCCTCAGCGGCTGCTCTTATAATCTTATATGGAATCTTACCTTATAAAAGATGCTGGAAGTTTAGACCTTCCTGGGTTATACAGGTATTGCATGTGGTAACCACATTCTGGCTGACAAGAGTGAGTTCTGCCAGTATAATATTTCTAGTTTCATTCGTAATGTTTTCTTTAAGTTCCTCCACTGTGTAAGGATTTGTTAAATACACGAATTATTTCAGTTTACCTCAAAATTAGAAATTACGCACTGTTAGATCTGGAGAACGAGGGCGAAATAATCCAGCACTGAGCACTCTGTCTGCAAACACTTCCGAGAATGTAAGAAGGGAATCGTCTGCCATATGAGCAGGGAGAGAATCCTGCTGAAACCACCCACGCGATTTTTCTTCTTCCAATAACTTATGGAATAACGGCGTTAAAATGCCATCTTGGTACCTCTCTACATTTTCCGTCGTCTCGAAGAAAAATATGCAGTTATTCGTCCTACACTGACTGAACACCAGACACGAATTTTTCTATCGTAATGAAGGACTACATAAACACCAATAGGATTTTCTATACACCAATAGCGCATTAAGATGAAACCAGAACTTTTACATACGAAAATACGGTGTTGCAATGATAACTGTGTCACCATGTTAACATCTGAGATTCAGACTGGCGACTCATGCTTGCCAGGTCGAACACGTGAAGACTGCTTGTAAGGTCAAGAACTATGCGCGCGCCTCCCATACTGCAGCTGCCGCAGCCCAGAGTACATACGCCGAGCGGTCGGTTTGGGTTTATATGAGACCATGTACGCTAGTATCTGAAGATTCTGAAATGCACCAGTGTGGTATCAGTGTTGTTATATGTTGTGAGTAGCAGTATTTCATGAGTTTTAAAACTGGAATGCATTTGTTAACTTCCGTAAACGGTTCAAATTTTCCAGTTAACTTGATTCTTAAGGGGCTACCTACCGTGCCCATAAAGGCGTTCTTGTTTCGCTCGGGAGGCATAATTAAATTATATTATTTGAATGTTATGAGTATTTCCACCAAATCCTTGAAATTACGTGTATATTTTCTGTTAAATTTAAGTTCAGAAGAGAGAATGATTTAGAAACATACTATACGCCCACGTACATTATTTTAGCTAACATAAATAATTATTAAAGAGAGAGATTAAAGTCACTAGCATGATTTATGAGCAACCTTGAGGTATTAACCTCAGTGATCATAATATTTTATTGGTTTATTTCATTAATCTGTAACTAAATCTTTAACTAAACGGGGTTTAGTATCTTCTGTTACTGAGTGCCTACACACTATAAGTACAATTCTGTTATCCACATATTACTGGCAATATTAATAATTATACAATAATTATTTTGTAATGCGATCAAGTATTACAATTTATGACAGTAATTGTAACATCAGTCAAAAATGAAATTAGATTGAATGTTATCCAAATTTGCTTTAATCCTCAGTCCAAGTGAGTATTGTTAATAAAGTTATGATAAGTGATATGTTACGCTTTTTAATTTTATTGGTGTTGATAATTTAACACACAGAACCATGACTTATCAGTGAATTCACGGTTGAGAGTCTTTTCCCCATAATTATTTTCGATATGTATCTTGGAACATTTTTAAAATGTTCATTGAGTAAGATAGATATAGGAAGAAAGTGTTCTCCGTAAGTCTTGTACCTAGTTTTTGCTGAGGAGAAGTGGAACTGCTATGGAATTTGTTACTGCTCCTACGTAATAGCCTTAGTACTGATAAGAGTTTTATTGCCTATTCATAGAAGGTAGTAGAAGATAACACTCTCTGTTTCTTTTCAGGATTATTGGAGTGTGACCTCTTGACTGCTGCAGCTGTGAGGTAAGGAACGAGGATCGATCATTCTTCGTATAATTATCAGTATCGATTTATAGAATTGTGTAGTAAAATTCTCTTCTCATTGAGTTTCTGAACGAACTGCTCTTTGGGATACTCCACATCAAATTGTACAGCAAATGATAAAAGCTGGGTATTATAAATTATGAAAAATTTAAAACAGATGTAGGAAAGTTCAAAATCAAGATTGTTTAAACAATAATATTTTCCTAACTGTAATAGCGTTCACAGAAATAATATAATACAGTATGTTTCGTGTCCTCAGAGACCCATGTTTCAGTTATTCTTATAAATAGAATATTGAATATGCTTTTCAGTTATATTTCATGTGATTTGTTTATGATATTATCATTGAGATAAAAATCAAAATGCTAATTTTATTTCTATTCAAAAAGTGAAATATATGTGAATAGATCAAATATTTTAGTTTCGGCAGTTCAATAAATCTGCGATATCAGATTTATGGAGCCGTGAATAATATATCAGTAAAGAATATATGTGGTGAAGTTGATCTGCCACAAGAAGTAGGCTACGTATCTCTCTCTTTGGATCAGTGGTAGTGTGTCAGCCTCCAGATCCTAAGACTGCGGGTTAAAACCGCGCAGAGGTAGTCGGGTTTTTGAAATACGAAAAAATATCCCTTAGGCATTGTATGTCGTACGATTGCTGGTCACCATCTGACGCTTCTCCGACACACTTTAATTAAAATACTCCATTATAGATCACCCAACAGAGATCCGTGTTACTCTGCTGTCTAGTAGAGTGAATCCTAACGTCGAAATTGGCGCACAAGCAGCCTAAATGGCATCAAAATGAAATGGTGCACACGGTACCTGAAGCTATAAGATTATTCTTATTCTTATTCGTATTATTTTTTATTCTTATTCTAATTCTAATTCTTATTATTAAGTACGTAGCTATTCAACAAGCGTGGAGCAACATAGCACGTGTACAATTGAAGTGCGCAGAATGCAGTTCGTGTAGGCTTGCACGAAGTTCAGGCGCGAGCTTATAATACTCAACAAATAAATTCACTTCGTGCAATTGCAGGCAGTTACTGTGAAAGAAGTCCAGCACCTAGTGAAGTGAAGAAGTAATTTTCAACGTATTTTCTTGTGTAATCAACCCTTGTTCCGTTGCTCTACGGGGACGGATATTAAGGGAAATGAATCTTCGTAGCGAGTGTTTGCGATCGGATGTCCTTCGTGACGTCGACCTCATCATAGGAGTTCATGAGATGAAATGAATGACGAGATGCATGATAGTAGGGAGAGGGTGAAACCCGGTGCCGGCACATAGCCTACTCCTGTCGAATAGCACCAAGGGGTCGAAGGTCTCCATCCGACGGACGAATCACCCTATCAACAGCGTCATATGTCCTCACTCCATTTGAACCCTACGGAGGGGTTTGGAATTGGATCGAGGTTTTTGATATGCAATGTAGTGATTAGAAAATGTACACCTCCACTTCTCCTACCTTGCACGTCAACATTCTGACAGTACCGGTTTTTTTGATCAACGGGACTCGAACCGGCTAATTACGCGGTCAGGCCATATAGTCTTCACGTCTTAACGATCATGGCCGCAAGGTGGAATTTTTCAACAGATTCTCTTAATGCGACGAAATTTATCAAATAAATTCATTTCCTGTACATGCTGATAAAATAATAATTAAATTCCTAAGACTAAATGAGTATCTTTACAACTGTAAAGAAGTGAAGATCCTATATTTAATAGTTGGGTAAATGTTTACTTTCGAAAAAATATACCATATTCAAAATTTATTGAAATGAAGGCTGTTGAATTGTGAAAAAAAAAATTATTTCCAACCACTTTTAAATGGAATTCGCCTTATGTAAGGCGGTCTTGAAGCAGACAATCTGAACTCTAAGTCGTGTGGCCCTCGGAGATTCCTGGTTCGGGTCTTTCTACTTGACGTCCACGGGCGACCTGAACGTCTGTGTTGGTATGTGGTGCTCTTGTAATTGTTGAGATGGGAAGGAGTGAAACCCAGGGTTCTGCTAAAGGTTTTACGTCCTCATCCAATGGACGAATCACCATCAACAGAGTCATAGGCCATCACTCCACATTAATACTGCGGAAATGTTTGGAATTGAACCCAGGCTGTTGGCATGCGATGTAGTGAATATGATGGTGATGATGGTAAGAATTTTTTCACAAGTGTTGGTGGTGCTGATTAGTCCGACTCGTTGGCTGAATGGTCAGCGTACTGGCCTTCGGTTCAGAGGGTCCCGGGTTCGATTCCCGGCCGGGTCGGGGATTTTAATCGCTTCTGATTAATTCTTCTGGCTCGGGGACTGGGTGTATATGTCCGTCTCAACACTCTCCTCATCATATTGAGACAACATACTACACTACCAACCACCACAGAAACACGCAATAGTGCTTACATCCCTCCATAGAGGGTTGGCGTCAGGAAGGGCATCCGGCCGTAAAACAGGGCCAAATCCACATGTGCGACG
This sequence comes from Anabrus simplex, assembly GCF_040414725.1. Classification (NCBI taxonomy): domain Eukaryota; kingdom Metazoa; phylum Arthropoda; class Insecta; order Orthoptera; family Tettigoniidae; genus Anabrus; species Anabrus simplex. The sequence continues at coordinate 349,200,139 of NC_090267.1, read as the reverse complement.
CAGTTCGCACCCGCGACCCCACAGGTGTGGGAAAAAGCGGCAGGAAAAGAAGTTGGTGGTGCTGATTACTGTTTTAAAAGACAGTACAACTGGGCAACCATCCTCTTCTTTATTTTTGCGCAAACGGGACTCGAACCCTCTTAGTGTAGTACCCGATCATGAAGAATTGACAAATTGACACCTCGGCGATGATGCCCACCGGGCGGTCTAACTCTATAAATGTCATAATGCCAGTATCTGATATTGACATATCGGTCTAAGGAAGTTTGAGGTGTGAGCGTAGTGAGTTTTCACCTAGTTGGCCTGACTTCGATTGGTGGCTCGGCACGTTATCATACCAATTTAAAGGCTTCCGACGGGTTCTAATTTGCCTCATGAAATACCATTGAGAATAGAAGTGGATTACATTACCACTTCTGACCATTGTACAGATGTTTTACCGTATTCCCTTCCACTCCAACCCAAGCGAATGCGGGAGGAAATCGAATTGCTTTCCTTCAAATTCCCAGTTTGTTTTTAAATACGCATACTAGTTCCGATATCTTGTCCTCACAGATTCGTATACAGTAGGAATCATAAACAGTGGAATTAAATTGCGTACGGCTTTCAGTGCCGGGATTGTCCGAGGACAAGTTCGGCTCGCCAGACGCAGGTCTTTTTATTAGACGCCAGTAGGAGGCCTGCGCGTCGTGATGAGGATTAAATGATGATCAAGACAACACATACACCTATCCCCCGTGTCAGCGGAATTAACCAATTATGGTTAACATTCTCGAGCCGTTCGGGAATCGAACCCAGGTTCTCTCTGACCAAAGGCCAGTACGCTAACCATTTAGCCACGCAGCCGGACAATGAAGCAACAAAATGAAATTCCATGATGAAGAGGAAGAACAGATCTCAATTTATTTAGAAGCTCACGTCGTGGATGAAGTACAAGAAGTACTTCAAGAATTGATAGGAGTTTCTACGACGTGTCGAGTTTTGTTGCCCAAGTCGAACACTCGGTTATCATTCCATGTTAGCCTTCGTGGCTCAGACGGCAGCGCGCCGGCCTCTCACCGCTGGGTTCCGTGGTTCAAATACCGGTCACTCCGTATGAGATTCGTGCTGGACAAAGCGGAGGCAGGACAGGTTTTTCTTCGGGTACTTCAGTTTTCTATGTCCCCTTTCGTTCCAGAAACACTCTCCAAAATCATTTCATTTCATTAATCGTTCGTTAATTATTGCTCCAGAGGAGTGCGACAAGCTTCGGCAGCCGGCAAAATTCCTATCCTCGCCGCTAGATGGAGGCTTCATTCATTCCATTCCTGACCCGGTTGAATGGCTGGAAAGAGGTTGTGGATATTCATTTCATCCCATGTTGATGTTATCGGATGTCTAACATGTTGAATGTTCCTGTATCGAGTGTGAGATCTCTCCTGTAGAAGCTGTTCCAGATATGGCAAGATGTGTGTAGTGCATAGCTACAGCCTTGGATCGGGCTTGCTCTTTTTGTACGGGCCAGGCCAAGGTCACCTCTTCGCCGACATCAGGCATATGATCTTATTAGTTCTCCCTGATGCCAACCATCCTTAGCAGTTACAATTTAAATAGAACTATCCCTTAGGTGGATAGAGAGTTCCCACTAATGCACTCACAAGAATACATACAGGTATGAAATTCTGTACTTTTTTGCCACACCATAACACAGGATATTTTCGTACATTTATATATCCACGTCATCCCTTATATCAGTCGTCGTTGGCCGCAATGCATGTCCACTAAATTTGGTACAGTTACGAGGAACGCTGCTGTAATACGTTGGTAGGAATTTTCTGCACGGCTTCCCTTGTGGCAGTAAAAACTTCCTCGGCCGATTGAAATCGACGCAGGAAGAATACTGCATGGTGCGAGATAAAGTGAGTACGTAAGTGTGGCAAAATGGCAACGTGTAGCGTTGCAGGTTCCTCTTTGAAATTATTTGTACAGGTGGGCGGAAAAACGTGAACCGTGAATAGGATAGACAAAGCAATTTGTAAAACGAATTCGATATTTCGCGCCCTTGTCATCTTATCAGCTGCTGACGTTAGCCAATCAGATCGCTTCGTGGGCGAATTCAAATGGGCTTTGCACGTGTCTTAAGACCTACTTGAAAGCCATGCCGAGAAATCAACATCAAACACAAACACACCGCAGGTGTGTCACGTGTCACGGTAGCGTACTTGCTATGGTACTAACCTGTCAGCTCGGAAGTCCGTGTTCAAATCCCTCCCCTGGCGAAGTGTTTTCTTAGATCAGTGCTCGCAAGCCGGTCTTCTGGAGCCCTGCGCAGATATACAAAATTATATCCGGATCCCCTCAGCATCCGCATCCGCGAATGGTTATCCGCTGATATTGCAAATATTTACCGAGCTCGATAGCTGCAGTCGCTTAGGTGCGGCCAGTATTGAACCCATGACCTTTGTGCCCTAAGAATTTTAAGTATGAAAGTTATTACATGAGGCCCCATGTCAATTGTGATGAGGTGCTTCAACATTTCTTGATATCACGGGAGTGACACGTGGCAAGGGGGTGGCTACCTTCTGTCCCACGCTATGAGATGTGACGTCATCCGCATGTGTCGAATGTGGAAGGATATAGAAGAAAGTTTATGTTGAATAAGTATATTAAATGAAGGAATTATTGGTGGACGCAATATAATGATGGTCCTGTATTTATCTATAAGACACTTGGTCTTTAGTAAGACGGATTTGAGACTGCTAAGCCATCTCTGTGGATTATTTCAGAAGGACGCGCGTGTATAGTTTACCCACGCTAAGCCGACAAAAATAGTGCCTATCAAATAAGGTCATTTAACCAGTTACTTTAATAAGAATATATGTTAACGGTTCAGGAACACTACCGCTAGCAACGTAGCAAGTATGTGGTTATATCCAAAACTCTTTTAAATACAGTTCATTTAAGTCGAATAGTTACGCAAATTTTCTTGGCGGCAAAGGGAAAATGCCTGGATAGAGGGGTACTGCCTATAAATAAAAAGGGACACCATGTTGAAACCCCTGCATTTGGGTCGTTGAGAGTGAAGACAGAGGGTTGAACTGTTCTGTAAATCATACGACAAGAAGTAGACTAAGTCCAACCCACAGATTTTAGTACATGTGGCTGGGGTCTTGACTGCGTGTGGAGATAGTTTATAAGCAGAAGTAATTGTATAAAAAGGACGGTCAAGATACCGAAGAAGTATTTATTAATTTTGGTGTGTTAAGAAAGTAATTCGTGTGCGGGTAATAATTATAATCAGTCGAGTGCAATCAACAAAAACGACAAGTGAAGGGCATTACGTTTTTAATGCTTCATTTTCAGGAAACAGGAAGAAAAATGTTATGTACAGCCCAAATGTAAAAATGGCTAAATAAATGACAGAGGGTCACATGTGAGCCCAAAGATGAACGCTGACGTAACCTAAGGTAGATGACAAGCCATCTTACCGCCTACTATATCTTGTTTTATGATGTCAAACATATGTATTTGAAATGGGTATTTATGACGCAGTTGGTCACCCATATGTTTCTTTGTGAATGTCAGAATATGACGAAAGGGTCATTTGTTTTATTTTCTGCTTGGATAATTTTTTAAAGTAGTGCGAGCGCCGTGTAATGTTGTAAAAAGTCATTAACGAGGGTTTCGAAGTGATATCACGTCCAAAGTTGATCGTCATTTCCGTGAATTTATTGCCTATATTTTGTGAAGTCAAATTAAGATGTTTATTCGACGTAAAATTTTCAGTTTAAATTTTGATGGAATTGGTGCAAAAGGGATTCGTGGTTACCCATTTTCAATCGGATGGAAGCGCTGTATGTAATGTTGAGTAATGCAGATCGGTGAATTTGTCGGGAAATGTAACGTATTCTATGTCCGTTTAAACCGTATCTGAGTGACAATAATAACAGTAAAATTTGTCAGTCATTTTTGTGAAAATCCAGTTTTTAAAATACGAGATCATTTTATGCGAAGTTGTTCATTATTAAAGTATTGTACGTTATTAGGCGTCGTGGATTCTAGTAAGGATTTCTATTCCAGTTCTTTTGTCAGTGAGAGTCGTCGAGTTGAGGCAAGAGTTAGATTTGCCGTATGAGTTGAGATAGGATTTGTAAATCAGGTGATTGGGAGCCTGTAGTGAACCCGGGGCTTTGGTGTGAGTCCGAGGAAGATTTTGTAATGTTTGGGATGGAAAGTAGAGTGCGAGAATCCGCGCCGGTATTAATTTCCGACGTGTGCAATTATTGTAGGACATTTAAAAGTAAATCTGTGTGCATATTTGTGTGGTCAGAATATCGTATTTTGTTCTGTTTTGTAAAGTCAAAGGGGCTCATTCTTAGAAGCCAGTCAAGCGTGGTGATAGACATGTGTTTCATATTAAAACTGACAGACAGGTTGAGGGTCATTTGTGCTCGATGCCGACAGCTGATTGGAGTTCGCTGCTCGAAGATAACGTGGTTATGTGCTTGCTACGTGTTAAAAATGAAACTGCATTCTTGGCAACGGAGATCATTAACTGCGGTAACTAGTTGAAAATATCATCCGTAAATAACGTGTAGGTTATTAGATACTGTGAAATTGTTTAATTGAGATCGTAATGTATATTTGAAACCCTAGAGCAGGGCCTCTCAAACGCCCAAACCTCACGCGTGCAGAGCGAGGTGCATAGGCTCTGTGCACTGTGCATCGGTACGCTTCGCCTCAACTCGGCTTGACTCGGATGGTGTAGTGTGCTGAGAGCGATGAAGCGTTTGGTGGTAGGCGACGTGTTTATCAGTGAAATAGACAAGCGCACGACAACAACATAATAATGGAGCAACCTGTTTCGAAGAAAGCAAAGACTTCCGAAAGTCCATTTCAATCGAACTGGGAACTTTCGTATTTTTTTTTGTTTGTTTGTCGTGACGATAACGCCAAATGCTTAATCTGTGGGACGATAATTACGTGCGTAAGAAAATCATCTATTGAAAGACACTACAACAGACTGCATTCGGAAAATTATTGTGAAATCATAGAAGACGTCAGAGAGAAAGAATTAAGGAAGTTGAAACAGCTTGAAGAAGAGCATTCTATATCCACAAATGAGTTTTGTTCCAGTACTGTAGCATTTTCATTTTGGTTACGGGTTCTGCATTTTTTTTAAATTATGCTTACATTCATCTCAAACATGTATGTGTATTTCTAATTCACTTTTTTAATTTTTTAATAACACTGGTAACCTTGTCCCATACAACTGTGCGTCTCCGCTCACCACACGTAAACATTTCGCAGAGGGGGAGAAACAGCAGTGAAGGTGAGGAACGCGGAGACAGGCCGAACGGGGAAACAGGTGTAGGGAGAGAGGAGTGGGGGTGTCTGCACTCTGCTCAACCAAGCGAAGTCGTCTTTTGCACCGTGCACAGTGCATGCACCACGCGCATGCACCCTGAGAGGCCCTGCCCTAGAGTAAGAGTATAATGAGCGAGGTTAGCCAATTTCAGGGTTGACCAAAATATAGAGTGGTGGTAGTGATGATTGTTTTGTTTGTGAGGGATGCACAAACCTTTATGAAATGTTATGACAAGATATGACCTCGTAATCGGCTTACGTAGTACATTATACGGCGAGTTACTTTTGGTTTGTACGTAATTATTAGGGTTATCCAAGTATTAATAATGGCTAGGGTTAGATTAGATTTAAAGTGTGATGTCATGAGACAAGATAAATACTGGAAATGAATGATGTAAATTTTTCCAGCTGCAAAATAACGATAGATGATACACATTAAACATGAACAGAATATGACTGCGTCAAACGTTGAGTAGGGACTTGTGAAAGAAACCATTCGTTCGTGGAGATAGAATTTGTTGTTCATTAAGATTTCATTAAATCATTTTAAATTTATTTAATTATTAAATTCAGTGGAGCTGTATTTGTGAAATAACCTTAAAGCAAGCGAATAACTTGGAGATGTATTCTGGAAATCTTAGTTTATTTTTCTGGCAATATTTAAATGCTAACGTAACGATTAAGGGGACATATCCGAAGGTAATGGATTTTACTGCCACAATGTATTGTGAGCGTTGTTTTTGTTGCATCATTTTTGCTTTAACTGCCTGATGGGCATCCTTAATAGAAACCATTGTCTCAATTATTAAATAAAGAAAGGAAAGTCTGGAAATCCTTAAATTCGGCGACCATGTGAGACTACATGTACCATTGTAATGATTCTTGATGGTCCAGCCCTCGTAACACGAACTCTAGACTCTGGGTATAATTAAGGCAGTCCAATCGGTGTGTGCCACACAGTGGTTGTACGGCATGGACCCTTAATTGAATCGATGTGACCTGCGACTATGTCATGGACCAACCTCTAAACTTCTAAGTTACTTTAAAATCATTGTGGATGATGACCGCAAGGAAAATGATGCTACAGTGGCTAATCTAAGTCACTGAGGTTGATGACCCCATGACCAACGAAGTTCCTGAGGTGAAGGCTAAACACAATTAAATTACATCGGTTGATGACCAAAGTTTCCACTTTACTAACCCCAGCACATTTACAGCTCAATCAATTAAGTCAACGGCTCAAACCAGCTTTCGGCCCCTCTGTGTAAAATGATTTAGGTGTTAAGTGGACAATATAGAGTCCGAATTATACATGGATTACGAATTATTAGTTTCTTCAGTAAATATTTCCAAAATAAAATACAAATATTTTATGAATAGACCTTTCATTTGTATAGATAGATTAGGATTACTGAACCCTACCTTTTACCTCAGCAAGTGACGAAAAACCCGAAACGACCCAAGAGACAGATCTCATGAAAATTGCTGATAGGTAAGGAATGTAGGTATCCTTCAGAGTGGGCCAAAGGTTTCAGTATCCAGTAATCGGGATTTAGTACGTTCGAACCACACTTTACCTTAATTAAGGCCACGGTCGCTACATTCCCACTCCTAGCCCTTTTCTGCCTTATCGTCGTCATAAGACCTATCATGTTGTTTCCGAACATCCTCTCTATAGACTTCCTGTTAATTCCTTTTATGTAAACCGGCCCAAGAAAATCAGTGATCTCCTACACACATTTGCAGAACAAGGTGTTTTTGATGACTTATGTGAGGAATTCGACTTCATACGGAAGTAAAGTAAACCCGTGTCTTGCTAATGGTGGAACTCTTTTCGGGTACAATCGTAATAGAGATGAGCTGTATGCCTCTTCCGTTACTACATGCCAACCATTCTGACATTCCTGAATCTCTGATGGTACCAGAAATCGAAGTCGGGCTTCGAGGGCAGCAGTTAATAGAGCTAACCGTCGCACTGCGCGGTGGTGAATCATGGACGATAACAGGGCTGTAAGAAGGAGAAGGGAAGCCTTTGAAAGTGTTTTCACTGAACCATGTTGTTGCTTAGATAGGCAGATAAAATTATAAATTAAGATATACTGAATACATTACTGTATGTGAGAGAAAAACGATTAGCTGGAATTTAATCAGGAGAAAAGAACGATTTCTAGAACACATCTTGAGACACGCAGGACTTGTTCCGTTGGTTTTGGTTGGAAGTGTATGGCGGTAGAATGGTGAGGGATAGCTGAGACAGGCATACGCGAAACAGAGAAGCTTTCAAGCTTTATAGTTTTATTTAGCTGCTGAGATTGTGATCATAGTCAGTTTTGCGTAGATTTCGAACCTGATATATGGGACTTTTAATTAACCCTTAACTTGGCACAACGATCTTTTAAACCGAGATTTTTACCACATACACATATTCTTCATCGTGTGTGCTCTCTAACATCTATTAAAATACTTAAAAAATATTTAGTTGGTTTTTATAGTAAAAATCTACAAAAATATATATGTATCCATTTGGATACAGCGCCAAGTATTCTGATATTGACTGTCACTTTTAATATGTATCCATATGGATACATTGCCAAGAATTACATAAACATGGAAATTATAAATTCTCAGTCTTAAGGTAACAATAAACTGATATTTAATAACACATGAACCCATAATTGATTGTACAGCTCAGCTCAGAATAGTTTCCTTTCATGGAAGTGGTAAAAGCAGTTCTTGTCCTTGGTTATGCACAGTCTTGTCGACACTTGATGCATTCCATGCGGGTTTGTCCATTCTTGCAGTAACAACAGCGCCCCTTTTCACAATGTTGTGGAAAGTGCTCTTGACAATCATAGGGAACATCATCGATTTGAGTCCTCGGGCATCCTGTTGCAGGTACTGTCGGTGAATGATTCACTGAATGCTGGTTGCCATCAATTTTTCAGCAATGTTCCATCAAAACTGTTTCAACGAATCAATTCTTATGTTTACTTTCCTACAATCACGTCTATACATACATAAGCCAGGCATTACACACACACATCTATGATTTGAGCGAATATAGCAAGGTACCATCTATGAATTTGTAATGCAGTCCGGTATAATGCTATCAACATATCTGCAAGATCTACCCCTCCCATAAAGGCATTGTACTGAAGCACTATATTGGGGCAAGGTACATTGATCTTTGCACGAGGTTCTACACACTGTTGCTGCATCGTCTTGACTTGCGATAGTTTGGTCCTCAATCAGTGGATATCCCCTCAAACGATTGCCTCTTATTGTGCCCATTGACAAAATGATATATTTCTCACGAAGTAAAATCAAGAGCTCAAGTGACTAAAAGAAGTTGTTGAAAAAACAAAGGAACAAGCTTTTTTCTGTATAGATCTGCAGAAAGCTACAACTACCTTGCCACCAAGACCAAGGAGTTCCTCAGCATCGCTGAACTCATGCTGACGAAACGTGTTCTCAATCCCGTACAGTAAGATGTCATAAATAATACCAGTAATTCCTGCTCGTACAAAAATCTAGAGCCATTTATGAGGTTTGTTTTTTATGTACTGACGTCTGCTCCCTGCTCGAGTTCTCCTGTAAGGGACGTTCATTTCGTCAATGCTCTACTTCCCTTCTTCTTCCACAGCCATTCTTGAAAACCGTTGATGAAGAATTTGCCATCATTCTATCTGAATGTGTGCGGAATTTCTGAAAGAAAGAAAGAGATTTTAGCACACTGCGCAATAAAGAACTCAATATGTATAATATAGCTTGCACAAAGAACGTAGGAACTTCTCAGTGACAGCAAACTAGTGTATATAAGAAATAAGCTACTGCACAGTAAGTGAAATAATGAAGAAACATGCATTCCCTTTTTAAAGATATAATAATAAAAATCAAACATGTGGTAACATGGTTATGTGAACATATGAATACATAAATATCAAATATTATAAATGTCTACTGTCTTGGCAGTGTATCCAATTGGATACGTTTGAACCAAACATTATATGTCTACTGTCTTGGCAGTGTATCCAATTGGATACATTTGAATTTCTTCCTGTATCTCAAATACTACTACTAATAATTTAATTTTAATCATTTACCTACCTTCTTGATATTATTATCATTGCTGTCTTCAATATAATCACAATAATATCTTCACCAATAATGTAATATTGCCTTGGAAACAGCAACAATATCTAGATGAGTTGCCTAGTCAGCGCCATCTTCTAAACTAATGTTTATTACTTTCCCGTTCATTACAAAGTAGTTGACATGTATTTCAAAGAGATTTGTAATAGTCATGGATTAACATAGGATAGTCAAAGAATAAATAATACCAGTTTTACAACATAAAATAAGTGAAATAGTTTTGTGTATCCATATGGATACGGTGCAAAGTTAAGGGTTAAAACGTCCCACTTTCACTGACTGAGATTTGAACACTTTCGCCTTAATTATTTTATTTTTTTTGCTAGTTGCTTTACGTCGCACCGACACAGATAGGTCTTATGGCGACGATGGGACAGGGAGGGGCTAGGAGTGGGAAGGAAGCGGCCGTGGCCTTAATTAAGGTACAGCCCCAGCATTTGCCTGGTGTGAAAATGGGATACCACGGAAAACCACCTTCTGGGCTGCCGACAGTGGGGTTCGAACCCACTATCTCCTGAATACTGGATACTGGCCGCACTTAAGCGACTGCAGCTATCGAGCTCGGTATTTTGCCTTAATGAGAAGCTGGTGATGTTATAACTCGTTTATCACACCCCCGATGTAAAACGCAGTAGTTCTGTAGAGAAGAAGTAGGACAGCATGGAGACCGCATGAACTGATGTTCCAAATAAGTGTACGTGATGATATGCAGTAATATCATGTAGGAGTATTACCTCATCTTCGTTTTTTAGCTGCTAGATATTTACTCGAGCCTATTCCATCGTGGGAATTCACATCACTCATTGTAATCGCTGAATAATTACGTGATTACTCGCGAACTGTTTCTTTTTAATGATGAGATAACCGGTCCTCGCTAATACAACATATGCATGGTAAGTCTGAAATTAGTAGCGTCGTTGAATTTACCTCAAGGCAAGTGAACGATTAATTTAAATTAGCATTGATGAGAGGAAGTTGCTTAACTGCAATTGTTTCGTTAAAGCACCCGTGAGCTTATGTATTCAGCGTCATTATATTTCCTCCTCCTCCGAAGGAGAACGGAACCTGTTGAACACAGGAATAATTATCATCGTTGACTGAGGTCTCTTCCTGAAGCTGCGGATTCAGCCAGAAATACAGACGAACTGTAGGTGGCATGTATTCTTCTTCTCTTCTCCTTCTTATTTTTCTGACCCTTTACTAATTATTGAGGTCGGCACTTAGTATAATTTCGCCTAGCTGTTCGGCCGTATGCCTTTCCTAACACCAACCCTTTGTGGAGGCATGTATTCACTATAGTGTCTTTCTGTGGTGTTAACTGTGTGAGGTCTTGCATGCAGATGAGATGTGTATTACGTCGAACACAAACACAAACACATAGGAATTAACTATACAAAGTAAAAATCCCCGACTCGCCCGGGAGTCGATTCCAGGGAAACAAAGGACCAGTGTACCAACACCTGGCATGATGGATTTGGAGTTACAGGTTTTCATGTGATATCACAGTTGGTGGTTGTTTAAAGCAATAAGATTGTTCGACATTATATTGACAGAGTACTTGATCCGTGGCAGTTGATAGATGATGAATGTCGCAAACATGTTCCAGTGGCGTGATGGCCGTCCTCATAATGTACACGTCTCTAGAGAAGCTCACCATTACGTTGGCCCACCAGATGGCCATTCTAAGCCGATCTAAACATATGTATCATATGGTAACTGAACAACTGAACCCCCTGAAAAATGAAACAGTAAAGGGCGCTTTCCATAGGGAGATCCAGGGCCTTAGTGACTTCATATTAGTATACAATGGATCGTCACTTGCGTCCAAATGTGAATACAGAGGAACTGAAAAGTATGGGGGTAAGCTTTGTTGTTGCTAGTTGCTTTACGTCGCACCGACACAGATAGGTCTTACGGCGACGATGGGACAGGAAAGGCTAGGAGTTGGAAGGAAGCGGCCGTGGCCTTATTTAAGGTACAGCCCCAGCATTTGCCTGGTGTAAAAATAGGGAAACCACGGAAGACCATCTTCAGGGCTGCCGACAGTGGAATTCGAATGCACTATCTCCCGGATGCAAGCTTACAGCCACGCGCCCCTAACCGCACGGTCAACTCGCCCGGTGGGGTCATAATTTAAGAGGTCAGTCTTTCTTTTCTATTATATTTGTTATTCTGTACAAACGACCACGAGAGCTAACCTCAACTGAGGACGCGGATTAACACAACGCCTTATTATAACAGAGGACTGTCTGGCCGAGGAGATAAACGCGTGCTCGGTTCGCCCGGAAGGACGTGGGTTCGAATCCCCGTCAGGAAGTCGTAAAAGTTAAGAAACGAGATTTCCACTTCCAGAGGTGCACATGGCCCTGAGGTTTACTCAGCCTACACCAAAAATGAGTACCAGGTTAATTCCTGGGGGCAAAGGCGGCCGGGCGTAGAGCTTACCACTGTACCCCATCAAGTGCTGAAGTTACGGATAGTGGAGGCCTTTACCTTCCACCCCTCCAAGGGCGTTAAAAGTCTGTACGGAGAGGACTTTGCTTTGCTTTTTGTTTTGCGTATTATAACAGAGTGTGCGTGTGACGTTACATATTTAGCACAAAAGTTGTCTTACTTTGAAGTGCTATTTCATGAAAAGTACATTGCAGTTTTCGTTTTTTCGTTGGTTTTTTTCGCAACAGGTAGCCCCCTCTTTTATCTGTCAATTGAGACATTAAACATAATCGTAAGTTAAATGCCGGCCCCGCGGTGTAAGGTTAGCGTGCATGCCTCTTATGCGGAGGCCCCGGGTTCGATTCCCTGCCAGACCAGGATTTTTACCTAGATCTGAGGGCTGGTTTGAGGTCCACTCAGCCTACGTGATTACAATTGGGGAGCTATCTGACGGTGAGATGGCGACCGTGGTCTAGAACACCAAGAATAACGGCCGAGAGGATCCGTCGTGTTGACCACACGGCAACTTATAATCTGAAGGCCTTCAGGCTGAGCAGCGGTTGATTGGTAGGGTAAGGCCCTTCGGGGCTGTTGCGCCACGGGGTTTGGTTTGGTCTGGTAAGTTAAATAATCTCGGCGGTATGCACGTCCTGCCCAAACATGTATCCGTGGTCGAGGAACGTAAATCTACGTTAAGTGTTATCACTAGAGGCCGGAATTTTATGCGTTAATAGGTTAGAATGCAAACTTTCTGAAGCAAGAAGCAAGTATAGTCTACCGTCACAACGAATATGTTATGGCATTTGCATAAACATTAGGGGCACGCCCCGTCAGAATCCCTATAATTTATGTTACTCTTTCTACATTATGGAGGAGCGGGTGGCCGACATTTCCTACTTACCAAATCAGCTTGCAGTCTAACCTATTACCGTATGAAAATTCGGGCTTTAGTTATCACATTACTGTCCTGCAGTTGTTCTACATACTAGAGCTTTGCAGTCGTTCAACCCCTTCATGGTGTTGCTATTTCCATTTTCAGCGGTGGATGTTTCATGTTCAGGGCATACTAATTGACCAATTGGCTGTAAAATCTAACATAAACTAACAGCTGACCTTATTTCGACAATTTCGCCGTACCATCCACCAGAGCTCTATGATGAGAATTTACTCTTGCCTGAAATTACTAGATAATTGTGGTATCATAAAGCATTAACCCTGTCGTATTGGAACTGGACTGATAGTTTATGACATATGTGGTGTCAAGGGTCGTGTCGTCAGAAATTCATTTAGCGAGCGACGACCTCGCCGCTTATCGAGAAAGTGCTACTTGCCGGGGAGGGAATCATGCTTGAGTCATACTGACTGCCGACCTCGTTGGGAACGAACAACTAAATGTCACTCGTATGTCTTTATATGGGCACTGGAACTCGACTATTATAAAATGCGCTGTGTGTTTTTACGTGACACCGAAGATGGCATGTCTGCCTCATTCATGTGCATCTTCTCCGCGTACTTAGGCAAAGTCTGTCTAACTCCCTTCCTTACTTGTGAACCAACGTGTGTGCCGCGAGACTCTCTATGTGTACCATAGAACTTCTGAGCCTTCGCGACATTGCTGGACATAGTCATTACCCTCATTACAAATCATTTCACTCCATGTTTACTTTTAAAAATTTCGAACGAGGGTGTGTCGGGGAAAACGTAGAATACGTACGGCGTGATATGTATTGTTGAAATAAAGTATCTAGTTCGCATGAGTTTGAAATTATATTGTTGGCATTTTAAGTCTTAATTTTTAAAAAATATGCACATCTTTAAGACAAAGTCCACGTAAAATGGGTATATGCCGATAAATGTTGCCAAAAGCATGTTTTCTTTAATTCGTTATGCCAAACTAAGGAATGCGTTTGAACTAATTAGCACTTCTTTGTTTTCTCTTCTTCTCTTATCCTCTCTCGCTGTGTTCCTTTCTACATAGTTCAGTCCATCCTCTATTCAGTCGGGTGGGCTTTACAGAAAACTTGTGTTCGTGAATTAAGATTCTGAATTTTATTATATCTTGAATTGTTCATTCATGTTTCACTGATTTCTCGTAGGCAATTATTGTAATTTTTCCATGTTAAGGCTAAGTTTAAAATTTTCTCTGTGAGTCTCTTATTATCCGCTCGATATAAGTTAAGTGACCAAAAAATTGTAATCGCCATTTCCTGATGGTATCTGCGATTTTTTCTGTAACTTAGTAGATTTCTTTTTCATCCAAATTCCATTTCTGCATTTTGGTCCAAAGATTTTTTGAGGATTTTCTTCCTTTTTTCCCGATCATTTTTATTCGAGATTTGCCACTAATTAGACTGTAATAGTTTCAGATGCATAAAGTGCTACTGTTTTAACTACTTTGTTATAAAGTCGTAATTTTTCCTACCGAGCAAAGAGCCGCGCTGTTTGAGTCGCGTATCTATCCGCTTGCATTCGGGAGATAGTGGATTCGAACCCCACTGTCGGCAGCCCTGAAAATGGTTTAGCCGTGGTTTCCCATTTTCACACTAGGCAAATGGTGGAGCTGCACCTTAATTAAGGCCAAGGTAGGTTCCTTCCCACTCCTAGCCCTTTCCTGTCCTATCGTTGCCATAAGACCTATCTGTGTCGGTGTGACGTAATGCAACTTGCAAACAAACAAACAAATAAACAAAAACAAACAAACAAACAAACAAACAAACAAACAAACAAACAAACAAACAAACAAACAAACAAACAAACAAACAAACAAACAAACAAACAAACGTAATTTTGCCTTATCTGATAAAGTTCTTTAATTGGGAACATGCATCATTTTCAAAAATATTTTTTTTGAAAAGTACACCAATGAAATAGTACGTAAACGTATTACATTGTGGTATGTTGCCTTGTTTTCTACCATTAAAAAAATATTTAATAGTGCCTTTCCGCAAGGCGAGTGAAACGGCCTCTGACGTAAGCGGCGCGCTGTGACGTCACGATCCAGTACCGCATGGAGCTCTACCAGCCGTTGTGCATCAGCCGTTGCTAAAAGCCGATTGTTTATTATTCATGATCGCGAATAACTTCGAAATGACAGAAGAAAGGTTCAAAACAGCACAGCCAGACAATCTACCATGTATAGATGTCATTATTCTTGAAAAATGTGACTTTCGTGACCGCAGAAATTAGCGGATAACAAGCAAGTTTGTAAGTGGCGTCTTTTATATACGTGCAATGTACTGTAACCCATAGTATTAGGATAACAACGAACCTGGATAGATATCACATCACTTTCAACATTTCCTTCTAGACTGATTCCCCTATTAAAGAATAACATTACATTTTCGGGCTTTCAGCATTAGTAAAGTAAGAAATCGGATATCAGCACTAACATAAACATATAGGTAGCATTATAGTACTAGTCCGCTTCTGTGGTGTAGTGGTTAATGTGTGTCACTCCCGGAGGCCCGGTTTCGATTCCCGGCTCTGCCATGAAAGTTGAAAACAAATAGTACGAGGGCTGGAACGGGGTCTACTCAGCCTCAGGAGGTCAACTGAGTAGAAGGGTTTCGAATCCCACCTCGGCCAGCCTCGAAGTGGTTTTTTGTATTTTCCTACTTCTCCTCCAGGCACCTAAGGCCACGGCCGTTTCCTTCCCTCTTCCTTATCTATCCCTTCCGATCCTCCCATCCTCCAACAAGGCCCCTGTTGAGCATAACAGGTGAGGCCGCCTGGGCGAGGTAATGGCCCTCCTCACCAGTTTCATCACCATACTCGAAGTCTCACGTTCCAGGACACTGCCCTTGAAGTGGTAGAGGTGAAATCCCTCGCTGAGTCCGAGATAAAACGAACCCTGAAGGGTAAACTGATTAAGAAAGAAAGAAAGAAGGAAAAAAAGAAAGATCGTAGTACTGTAGGTCTATAACCTATCATTTCTGAAAAAATACATATTTATGGTTGGGGCAACTGGCCTACCCACTTCCGTGGCCCATGAATGAGAATTAAATATCTATGTGGAGGGAAAAATCTAAACATGATAAAGATAAATACGACTTCATCTAGTTTTCACAAGATGGGCTGAGTGGTTCAGACGGTTGAGGTGCTGGCCTTCTGACCCCAACTTGGCAGGTTCGATCCTGGTTCAGTCCGGTGGTAGTTGAAGGTGCTCAAATACGTCAGCCTCGTGTCGGTAGATTTACTGGCACGTAAAAGAACTCCTGCAGGACTACATTCCTGCACATCGGCGTCTCCGAAAATCGTAGAAGTAGTTAGCGGGGCGTGAAGCCAATAACATTAATTACATTTGGCTTTTAACAAGCTGAGCATATCAGGAAAGAAAAGTGTCCTGGTGACATTTTAATCGCTCAATACAGGAATGTCATTGGGTGCTGTGACTTTTACTTTTTTTTTTTTTTTTGTTTTTGCTGTTTGCTTTACGTCACACCGTCACATCTAGGTCTTATGGCGACGATGGGACAGGAAAGGCCTAGGAATGGGAACAAAGCGGCCGTGGCCTTAGGTACAGCCTCAGCATTTGCCTGGTGTGAAAATGGGGAAACCACGGAAAACCATCTTCAGGGCTGCCAGCAGTGGGGTTCAAAACCTTCTATCTCTCGGATGCGAGCTCACAGCTGCGCGCTCCTCACCGCACGGCCAACTCGCGCGGTATTTTTACCCTTCGGTTTATTGACTTGGCTTGTATAACCTAAAACTTAGGCTAAGTTGGATAATATTTTAAACACCTACATCACTATTTTCACCTGTGTGCAATTATGTTATTTATTTCATTAATATTATGATAATTATTATAATTGAGCATTGTTAACTTATAAGACCCCAACAGACAAGCATTGCTGTAGACTTTTCCTATATATCACCAGCATTTCTCCGGCTCGCCAAAATCCATTTCTCCCTAGTTTTAGCGTCTTTGGAACATGTATAAACAATTTGTTTGGTATGGTATGCGGTGTGCTATTGCACATCGGAACTCTACACCATTTATAAGTTTTCTGCCTCACTGTCTGCGCAGGATTCATTTTCAGTCTAAAATATACCACTCAGATTATTATCCGATGTATAGACCTCGAATTTAACCATACTAGACACTAACGTAAAGTAGAAATACGCGAAGTGTATCCTGCTTCTCACAGCACACTATGTGTTATTTCGTCTGCTAATTCAGTCAACCTGTACGGTGACGTCAGACCAATGAGATCGCGTACTTGCGTGACGTGACATTTTCGTAGATTTTTATCATGTTTGGAGTTATTATTTGTACATTCTGATCACATTTTTGAATTCTGCATGAAATTTTGAATCAGATTGGCATATTTTTAATTAAAACCCCGGATCATGCATGTTCCCTATTGTATCTGTTCCAAGTAACTTTGTATGCTCCTTAAAGCTTTGCAGTTCCTGCTTTGTCAGTTTGCTGATTCAACCCTGCTGGTTCAATAATTTCACCTAGATACTAAAATTTTTCTACTTGATCGGTATTTAAACATTTGATGATTAACGGTTGACTTTTGAAACCTGGTCTAGTCCCTTCCATATACTTTGTGTCTTCATAAGAAATTTCGGGTCCACCTTTTGGTTGCTATTTCATGTTTTTCTACAGACTGGATTGCTTCCTATGTGTTGTTGGATGGATAGCAATGTCAAGCAAATACTATTAAGGTGAATTTTGTTTTGGAGACAACTACCAATATCTATACATTTAGTTTCATTTTACCATATCCTAATCACTTTTTCCAGAACTAAAACAGTAAGGGAGATAATCCATCTCCTTGTCTGACCCCTGTTTTGATTTCAAATGTTGCTTGAGTTTTGAATTGTTATTCAACGAAATATAACAATGCACAATTGTTAGAACTGCTGACGACTAAATATTACAAAACTTGTAATATACTGTACGAAGCAACTAAAATAAACGAATTCTATAAATGTTTCAATAGAAAGAAACCAACGCACATTTGAAATCAATTTTTCGCCATTAATATTGCTGCGTACGCAAGAAATGCATTCCTTTTGCCAGATTTTTTTTCTTTTGCTAGTTGCTTTAAGTCGCACCGACACAGATAGGTCTTATGGCGAAGATGGGACAGGAAAGGTCTAGGAGTAGGAAGGAAGCGGCCGTGGCCTTAATTAAGGTACAGCCCCAGCATTTTCCTGGTGTGAAAATGGGAAACCACGGAAAGCCATCTTCAGTGCTGCCGACAGTGGGGTTCGGACCTACTATCTCCCTAATACCGGATACTGGTCGCACTTTAGCGACTGCAGCTATTGAGCTCGGTTTTGCGTGATTTGGCTGTTATGATCTCATTTCGCAGCATTGATGAACGCGATAATAATTTACGATCCTAACGTGAAGCTGATAAATATTCACCTAGCCGTAGACCTATTATACGCTGCTCGCTGCACGATGCGGAGATAACGCTCTCGGGATCTCTCGACACTTCTCGCAAACGACAGGCCATTACGCTGGTTTCGAGAAATCTCGAGAATCTCTGCGATTATCCTTCATAAATTATTGTAATGAGTGATAAGGTCCTTAAAATTAAAATCACTACACAGACAGATAGCGTGGTTTAATAACCAGTATATTTGATGATGATGATGATGATGATGATGATGATGATGATGATGATTGTTGTTTAAAGAGTCTAACATCTAAGTCATCGGGTCCACCAGTAGATTCATTAAACTACTATTTTAAGGTTTGAATTTTCCACTTGACACAAATTTATTCGCTATCCTAAGACACACTGGCGAATACTCGAACACACACAACAGTGTGGTGTAGCGCGTCGAACTCCTGTGCACCAAAACGTTTTATCACAGCGCAGACTCGTTCCAAAACAGTTCTCTTCACAACAAACAAGCTTCATTGAACTTTGCGTAGCAGTCTCGCATACTCACTCTCAGCGTATACTCGTCATGGAGTCGCGACCGTCTCACTCACTTGTGTTTAAGACACTCAAGACTGACTCACTCGAGACTGACTCTGTCTCACCGGTTTTGCTCTTCATATAGGTCTGCAGAAGATTATCGTAGTTTCCAATGCGCGATCATTCTAGGCACTTGGTCCATTGTTAAACAGCTTCTTCTTGGAGCTTCCTTATCGCGAACCTCAACAATTCTCCGGCGCTTTTGTTTTGTTCGCTGCTGACCCTATCCACGTTTTCGCCACTGCGCCGCAGTTACTCGCTGGCATCATTTCCGGTCCCCCGGAACTCGGCCTTGATTGTCGCAATTTATGTTTGTCTTAATCTTTACCGTAATTTCCCATAGCTATGGTCCACTTTGAGTAAATTTGTCCCTTTCACTCATAAACGCCACGGTGGAATGAAACTAAAACAATACACATTTTTATATTACATTTAATATAAAGTAATCAGATAAGCATATGTGGACTATAGTTTATATCAAAGTACCCAACTACGGTCTGATGTTGTTTTTTTCTCCTTGGAACATACTGTAGTTGTCCAGTGAAATGAAAAGGCGTACAGCTTTTAGTGCCGGGAGTGTCCGAGGACAAGTTCGGCTCGCCAGATGCAGATCTTATGATTTGACTCCCGTAGGTGACCTGCGCGTCGTGATGAGGATGAAATGATGATGAAGAGGACACATACACCCAGCCTCCGTGTCAGCGAAATTAACCAATTATGGTTAAAATTCCCCACCCCGCCGGGAATAGAACCCGGGACTACTGTGACCAAAGGCCAGCACGCTAACCATTTAGCCATGGATCCGGTGTTGTCCACTGATTTAATGTTTCTATGTTTAATCATATTAATTAATTAATTATAAATAAAAACACAGCATTTTTTGAACATAAAAATACCTTCATCAGCCCCAGTTAGAATTTAATTATTTCACAGAATAGAAATTTATGTTACAAGTCACTCATGTTGGGGAATTAGTTTTTAACTTTATATCACAAAGTTTACAATCTAGTACGTCCTCATTCTTTGACCAGGTCCAGAAGTTTCCTTTTCTGCACGTACAACTGACCGTAGCTCCACTCACCAAATCTTCGATCACTTTACTTAGACGAATATTCACCTTCATAATTAAGAATGACTTATTCTTGGTAAAAATACACTTTTTTTCTGATTCCTGGGGACTAGAATCTATGGCTAGTATACAACTGACAGTTGCTCTAACTTTTCTCTTGTTCATTATTTACGTTATTTCCATTTCATTGACCTGAAATTTAAGATTATGACTTCTCATCAAAACATTAACAATTTAGTCAACACTTTCAAACTCCATTTGTGAAATTTAATGTAATTGTAATGTTACGTTAACACTAGACTGTAGTTGTGTTTCAAGTTACCATTTTCCTTTTAAACATGACATGTATATTTTAGTAATCAGGGATAATCATATCTTGAAAATATCAGCATTAAATACACTGACTGACAGAGCAAATGCAACACCAAGAAGGAGTGGTCAGAACTTTATGCCAATTGCAGGGTAGACTGACGTCACTGAGGTATGCTCATGATGTGAAATGCGCTGCTGTGCTGCGCACGTAGCGAACGATAAATGGGACACGGCGTTGGCGAATGGCCCACTTCGCAGTAGCGTAGCCAGGATTTCAGTTTGGGGGGGGGGGCCCATTCATCCAGAATTTTATTTTGATAGGTGTCCAAACTTCCATAGTTTAGGTGGTGCAGAATACCGAAAAAGGAAATGAGTGTCCTTGGATCCAAGTAAGAGTGGTGGATTCGTGCGGATTCCGGAAGCTAATAGTAATTTCCTTCTTCTTCTTCTTCCCCACTTTTCCCACATCTGTGGGGTCGCGGGTGCGAAATGTGGCGCACATGTGGATTTGGCCCTGTTTTACGGCCGGATGTCCTTCCCGACGCCAACCCTGTATAGAGGGATGTGATCAGTGTTGTGTGTTTATTTGGTGGTTGGTAATGTAGTATGTTGTCTGAATATGAATATGTTGGGACAAACACCCAGTCCCAAGGCAGAAGAATTATTCAGACGCGATTAAAATCCCCGACCCAGCCGGGAATCGAACCCGGAACCGTCTGAACCGAAGGCCTCAACACTGATCATTCAGCCAATGAGTCGGACTCCGGAAGCTAATATTAATGCACATTATACATAAAATGCTCAATAAAAGAACTTTCGTTAAAACTCCTGGGGTGTCTGGACTCCTTGGACGACAAGCCCCGGTCCCTCGGCTACCTCTGTTACTCCCATTCCAACATAACTGCAGCATTTCATATATTCCCCGTAGAAATGAAATGAATGCAAGAATAAACACTTTGGGTAAGGATGCAATATTCTGGTTTAGAACAAATACGGTAATGTTATAATAATAATAATAATAATAATAATGGTCATGTGATAAGCAATAAAGAAGTGACATTTTGTACAAATAATGCGGCAAAGATACACACACAAACACACACGCGCGCGCTTGCGCGCGCGTTGAATGCGGGTTTCTCGTCCTTCTTGTCCATGGCTAGATGATGAAGGCAAGAGAATGATGGCCCACCGTGACTCGTTATTTCGACATTATAAACAAACCCTAGATGACACAGACTTCGAATCTAACCGCATCTTAAGAAATCGCACAAAGCAGTTAATCAGAAATTTAAAAAATGCATATATTTTCGGATTTCAGCTAACAACTTAAATTGTAATCGCGCATGGGACCAACTTAGAGCTCTGGGAATAGGAAAATATCAACAGAGACAGACAACTCCTGACATTCCACTTGACGAACTGAACGATTACTTTAGTAGAATAAATATTCAACATACCCAAATTAACTGCACCGACTCACCGCCCTCCCCTCCAGTCAATCTGCCATTCACATTTCACAGTGTCACAGAAAATCAGGTTAAAAGGCTTTGTACTCGATAAAATCAAAGCCTACAGGTGTATATGATATTCCTATTACTTTTATACATAACATTATGAGTAGGCCTAACCGTCAACAGCGTGTAACAGTAAACGACAAGGCCTCTAAATGGAAAATGAAACTTAGTGTTGCCCCACAGGGCAGTATTCTACGGCCCCTAAGTTTCTGTATTTATATCAATGACATACCATCTGTGACAGGAAATAACACACATGACCTCTGTGCTGACGATCTTTAAATAGGCTATATCGACACTGCAAGACAAGATATTAACAGGAACCTCCGACGACTCAGTGTATATGTACAACGAAGCTCTCTTATACTAAACTGCAAAAAAAAACTCAGACAATTATAATTAGATCGCGAAAATTACTGAGCTTCTCAAACAATGTCGCAATCCCGCCTATCCTACTGAATGCTAACATTATTCCCTACAGTAAAACGGTTAAAAATCCCGGCGTAATGATGAATGTAACAGTTGATTGGTCTGATCAAACGAAAGAAATACGTAAAAAGATTTTTGGAGTACTTCACCCTCTTAAACGACAGAGGAATGTATTTCCATTTGAGCTACAGGCCAAACTAATACAGACACTCATTCTCCCTATTCTTGATTATTGTGAGGTTGTTTTAGTTGACATGACGAGAGAAGAAACACTTAAACTTCAACGAGCACTGAATTCCTGCCTGCGATTTATTTACAATATCGAGTACCGTACGATTTTCATATCGCCCCATACTATCAGGCTGTCTCATGGCTGATGTCTGATAAACGTCGGCAGCTGCACACTTTAACGATGGTGATCAGAGTGGTAGCTGAAAGTCAGCCATTGTATATTTCTTCTAAATTCGTCTTTTTATCATCATTTCACAACATTAATACACGTTCTAGATCCATTCTTTCTATTCCACTGCACCGCACAAATAAAATTGTTAAATCATTTGTGGTGATTGTCGCCAGATTATGGAATTCCCTGCCAGTTCAGGTCAGAGAAACTAGCTTTTTTAAATCACGATTTAAGGTCACCTGCCGAGACTACCTGCTGAGGACAGCTGACTGAATGGTTGAAATATGAATGTGTGCGTTCCTGAGGAATAGCCATGTTTAAGGGTTTTTAATATTAATTAGTTCTAATATTAACTTACATACATACATAATCATTATAGACTCTTATGCCTTTCAGCGTTCAGTCTGCAAGCCTCTGTGAATTTACTAAACGTCGCCACAATCCTCGATTTACAACTAGTGTTGTGGCCTCATTTTGTTCTATACCTCTTATCTTTAAATCGTTAGAAACCGAGTCTAACCATCGTCATCTTGGTCTACCTCTACTTCTTTTACCCTCCATAGCAGAGTCCATTATTCTCCTAGGTAACCTATCCTTCTCCATTCGGCTCACATGACCCCACCACCGAATATTTAGTAAGTAATTTATTTAAATTTATTTTAAATTCTATTAATTTATGTAGTTTTAACTATTTTAAGAATCCCAGTATTTTATTTAAGATTTTGATTAGTATGTGGTTAAGTGTACAAGAGGGCCTGGAGCCCTAACTTCGCCACTGTACTGAAGGCACTAATAAATAAATAAATAAATAAATAAATAAATAAATAAATAAATAAATAATATAAAGCGTATGGGTATAGATATTTTGTTAGTTGGTAAAGAAAAATACACGTTACAACAAATGCTATGTAGGGATTACCTTGCCCTGTTAGTTTCCAACGCAGTTAGGGCCACGCAGCTGTGAGCTTGCATCCGGGAGATAGTGGATTCGAACCCCACTGTCGGCAGCCCTGAAAATGTTTTCCCGTGGTTTCCCATTTTCACACCAAGCAAATGCTGGGGCCGTACCTTAATTAAGGCCACGGCCGCTTCCTTCCCACTCCCAGGCATTTCCTATCCCGACGTCGCCATAAGACCTATCTGTGTCGGTGTGACGTAAAGTAAATTGTTAATTACTTTTCCACGCAAGTCTGGGATACAGAATATAGTAGTATAAAGTTAGAGTTTCGTGACGCTAATATTCGTATCTATAATTTTTATTAACGTGCCAGAAATCAACGACACTGAGCTGTTGCCATTTCAACACCGTTTTAAGGGTTACCGATCCAATCCGGGATTTGAACCTGCGAACTCAGACTCAGAAGGACAGCGACTCAACCAACTGAGCCACATGAAAAGAAGGCGTTTGTGATTATTGTTATAAATAGATGCAGCTAGTATTTTTACAAAGGTTTTATGAGGAGCATTTATTAAGGCGGACGTTTTCTTACTGTCCTAAACGCACGAGGCCGGACAGAAGAACTAGCTGGAAGCTAAGGAACCTTGCAGGGGTGTCGCTTCCTTCTCTGTTCACTTTTCCAAATTAAACTCCATGACGTAACAGCCCCGAAGCGCCATCGCCTACCAAGCGACGGCTGTTCAGCCCGGAGGCCTGCAGATTACGAGGTGTTGTGTGCTCAGCACGACGAATCCTCTCCGCTGTTATTCCTGGCTTTCTAGACCGGGGCCGCCATCTCACCATCAGATAGCTCCTCAATTATAAACACGTGGGCTGAGTGGACCTCGAACCAGCCCTCAGATCCAGGTAAAAGTCCCTGACCTGGCTGGGAATAGAACCCGGGGCCTCCGGTAAGAGGCAGGCACGCTACCCGTACACTGTGGGGCCGGCTGGTACTTTTAGGTCTCCTTATTTTCGAATTTGACTTAAGACATCCTGCATTCGATTCCCGGCACTGGCAGAGTTAAGAAAGGCATGGGATGGGGAGGATACAGCCTTGTGTTTGGGTGCAGTAGAGTTTTCCTTGAGTCTCTCGTAATCGAAATATATACGGCCTGGAAGGTAGTCACCTTCACGGGGTGTAGTACCAAAGTGGTTCCTTTTTTTTTTAAGAAGACAAATTAAATGAAGATTCTACTTCCTCACAAACGAAGAACGATATTTTCAATTTTACGAACAGTTTCAATAATGAAGCCGGTTTATGTTAAAAGTACAAAAGCTATGATTGTACATGGTAACAATCAAAACCAACAATATCTACTGAAGATCCGTCCCCGCACTCGGTAGGACCGGCTTTCTTTTCATATTCACCGGGCGAGTTGGCCGTGCAGTTAGGGGCGCCCAGCTGTGTGCTTGCATCCGGGAGATAGTGGGTTCAAACACCTCTGTCGGCCCTAAATATGGTTTTCTGTGGTTTCCAATTTTCACACCACGGCCGCTTCTTCCCACTCTCAGCCCTTTCCTTCCCATCGTCGCCATTGAAGACCTACGGTGCGACGTAAAGCGAATTCTAAATAAAAAATAAAAAAATCTTTTCACAACCCCTTTCAAGGGAAAGTTGTATCCACACTACTGGCCTTACGGGTGAAATTATTTTGTGGCTCACCATTTAAGGTACAAGGTAAGTCCGAAGAATGGTTGGATACTCAAAATACACCACCATAAATGATGCGGTTCTGACTCAAAAGTATAAAGAAAGGTAAGGGACGGGATCTAGTGTTTTAAGTAGAATCCGTATCAGTAGAACGTGACCACCCATTTTAAAAATGTTTCATGTATCGACTGCGATTCAAGCCTGGGCCGTTCTGATGAGAAGATAGAAGCATTGGAACGGAGTTATCATACCCGCCAATTATAAAGTATTTATCCGCACTTTTGATGGTGCCATTTGAGGTTCCAATCAGTCCCCGGGCATTTGACAAAATATATAGGCCTACCTATCGAACTTAGGCACGCATCCGCGATTGTCTTGGCACTGTAAGAATTAAAAAAAAACTTTTTCATAACTTACCGAGGATGCACATAGTGTTGGCTTTTCAGCGACAAAACGGTCCCTCTTCAAAAAATGTTACTTATATGGCACAAAATGAGGAACTAACGTGCAGATCACAATCCTGTCACAGTCCTCCCAACGCTGCAACTCAAACACAGCACATCTCTCAACCACGGTGCAACCCGAGGATCCCTAGGATATTGTTGTTTCCTGGAACCGATCTGCAAAAGCTGACACGATGTTGTAAGCTTGCAGCTGTTTCTGGACGTGGCCCCCGTTATCTCGGTGGTCACGTTCCGGCCCCCTACTGAGTAATCCCTTGCTAATTGGCCCTTTCTTCATGTCTTGACATGTGTCAATACACGGTTTCATTCCCAATACTGAGGCCTCTACAGGAAAATATCCTCGCGCATCACAATCCTAAGTGTCTTCCTTTCATTCAAGCAGTACAAATATGGAGAATTATGTATGTCCCTATTGAGCCCTACTAATAGATTCTTGTCGCTACGTTAATTTTACATTTCGGCGTACGTTTTTAAGTTGTTCGTACCGTACGTAAAACAACGGCTAATCCTCGCTCTAGTTTCAGAAAATATTTTGGGGGGGCCCGGCCCCCCTAGGCCCCCCCCTGGCTACGCCAGTGCCACTTCGTACCGTGATTTCTCAGCCGACAGTCATTGTAGAACGTGTTGTCGTGTGCCACAGGACACGTGTATAGCTAAGAATGCCAGGCCGCCGTCAACGGAGGCATTTCCAGCAGACAGACGACTTTACGAGGGGTATGGTGATCGGGCTGAGAAGGGCAGGTTGGTCGCTTCGTCAAATCGGAGCCGATACCCATAGGAATGTGTCCACGGTGCAGCGCCTGTGGCGAAGATGGTTGGCGCAGGGACATGTGGCACGTGCGAGGGGTCCAGGCGCAGCCCGAGTGACGTCAGCACGCGAGGATCGGCGCATCCGCCGCCAAGCGGTGGCAGCCCCACACGCCACGTCAACCGCCATTCTTCAGCATGTGCAAGACACCCTGGCTGTTCCAGTATCGACCAGAACAATTTCCCGTCGATTGGTTGAAGGAGGCCTGCACTCCCGTCCCGGCGTCCGCTCAGAAGACTACCATTGACTCCACAGCATAGACGTGCACGCCTGGCATGGTGCCGGGCTAGAGCGACTTGGATGAGGGAATGGCGGAACGTCGTGTTCTCCGATGAGTCACGCTTCTGTTCTGTCAGTGATAGTCACCGCAGACGAGTGTGGCGTCGGCGTGGAGAAAGGTCAAATCCGGCAGTAACTGTGGAGCGCCCTACCGCTAGACAACGCGGCATCATGGTTTGGGGCGCTATTGCGTATGATTCCACGTCACCTCTAGTGCGTATTCAAGGCACGTTAAATGCCCACCGCTACGTGCAGCATGTGCTGCGGCCGGTGGCACTCCCGTACCTTCAGGGGCTGCCCAATGCTGTGTTTCAGCAGGATAATGCCCGCCCACACACTGCTCGCATCTCCCAACAGGCTCTACGAGGTGTACAGATGCTTCCGTGGCCAGCGTACTCTCCGGACCTCTCACCAATCGAACACGTGTGGGATCTCATTGGACGCCGTTTGCAAACTCTGCCCCAGCCTCGTACGGACGACCAACTGTGGCAAATGGTTGACAGAGAATGGAGAACCATCCCTCAGGACATCATCCGCACTCTTATTGACTCTGTACCTCGACGTGTTTCTGCGTGCATCGCCGCTCGCGGTGGTCCTACATCCTACTGAGTCGATGCCGTGCGCATTGTGTAACCTGCATATCGGTTTGAAATAAACATCAATTATTCGTCCGTGCCGTCTCTGTTTTTTCCCCAACTTTCATCCCTTTCGAACCACTCCTCCTTGGTGTTGCATTGTCACTGTCAGTCAGTGTATAATTACAAATACAATATTCCTTTCTAAAATTGTTTCTTACCTTGATCTCAGTGCACAACAAAGGTTGCAGAGGTGTCATCACACAACAAACTTGCTTTCCACAAACAAAGCTGTCTCCAGCTGTTGCTTCCGTCTTTGTATTCCTCGAAAGTGAGAACCTCTAACTAAGCTTCCACGTTCAACGCAGAAAAGCATGTTGCCCAACAGAGAACTAAGTAGAAGATTTGGTTAACGAAAAAGTGTACTATGGAGCATGGTGGTTTGCCTGGAATATAGTTATAGGAAATTGCGGTAACTGTAATAATTTTTAAAACATTTTTACAATTAAATGAAGAACAATACCATTCTAGATTTTATTCAAATATCTTCAATAGCTTCTGAATTACGATCGGTGAAAAGTATTGGTAAAATGAAAGTTATGAAAATTGAGCAACCAATGTTTGACCGAGTGGCACGTAGCATGGGGCATACGTAGACATTTACAAACGTATCTATTGAGGTAGTAGAGATATCTGATTAAATATGAGAGTAGGCCTATAAACTATAAATAAATAGATACATTTAACATTTTTGGTCCACAAATCTATGGTTAGTATACAACTGACAGTTGCTCTAACTTTTTTCCTGTTCATTATTTCAGTTATTTCCGTTTCATTAACCTCTACTCAGACTAACTACAATTTTGGAAACTTTTATATCTTGACCAAATTTGACAAGTTCGTTATCTTAGTGATATTTCCACTAACTCCATTGTGAAAATATATAGTTCGAATTATGTTTAGTTATTAGAAAATATATTTATTGTAATACAATGACTGACGTTACTGGAGATATACTGTAAGTTAATGTAGAAGATGTACCGCGGGTAATTAGTCATTTATTAATATTTATTACTTTTCAAAAATAATACTCTGCTTCATTTAACTGCCCCAGATCACTTGAAAGTGAATTCAGAAAAGACGGAAATGATGATAGTCAACCGACAAGGAAGGGAATGGATTCATATTTCAGGCAGACGACCAAACATCCTAAAGCAAGTAGAATGTTTTAAATATCCTGGATCAGTGACAGATGAGGAGGGAGATTGTGTAAGGTTCTTAAGAGTGTCAAAGCAGGCTAGAGGAAGTGGACGAAAGTGGTTGGAATCGCATATTATAAGAAAATTATTCCGAAACTAAAAGTATATACACCAGTGAAATGACCTGTACTGATAGATTGAGCAGAAAATGGGCAATAAAGAAAAGAAACCTGGATATTTTAGAAAGAACAGAAAGAAGATTGTTGAGATGAATGTTGAGAGTATCACTGAGAGACTCAGAAATCAAGATGTTCGACATATAGCAGGCGTGGCTAATTTTTTCCAATTTGCTTTACGCCGCACCGGCACAGATAGGTCGTATGGCGACGATGGGATAGGAAAGGACAAAGAGTGCGAAGGAAGCGGCCGTGGCCTTAATTAAGGTACAGCCCCAGCATTTGCCTGGTGTGAAAATGGGAAACTGCGGAAAACCATCTTCAGGGCTGCCGACAGTGGGGTTCGAACCCACTATCTCCCGGATGCAAGTTCATAGCTGCGTGCCTCTAACCGCACGGCCAACTCGCCTGGTGTGACTGTCTTCATAGGAAATATAAAGGAAAGTATATCGAGGTGCTGTGCGCATGTTGTAAAGCAGGATGATACAGGGGCCATGGAGAAAGTGTGGGATAAACCGATGACAGGAAAGAGATCAAGAGGACGACAAGATGAGGTGGAGTGACCGGATCGTGTGGATAACCTAAAGGAGACAGGACCTCGGAAAGAGGATGAGACAAACAGACAGAAATGAGGAAACTCATTGTTGCAGCCGACCCCGGATCTTGGATAAGGTTCTGCCCTCCCAGTATTTATGTAGGGGGCTGCCTGGCCGAGGCGGTAAAAGCGTACTCGGTTCACCCGGAAGGATGTGGGTTCGAATCCCAGTCATGAAGTCGTAAAATCTAAGAAACGAGGTTTCCACTTCCGGAGGTGCTTATGGCCCTGAGGTTCACTCAAAAAGGAGTGTCAGGTTAATTCCTGGGGGCAAAGGCGGCCGGGCGTAGAGCTAACCACTCCACCCCATCACGCGCCGAGGTTACGAATGGGGGAGGCCTTTACCTTCCACTCCTCCAAGGGCCTTCATGGCCTGTACGGATAAGAGAGCCTTGGGAGTTCGTTTACAATTATTGAACTCAATTATTAACAACTAATAACTGTCCCTTTTTATGAGACGTTCAGGGATTTCCCTCACCCCGACCACTTTCTGCTTAGGTAAGACATGTGTGTTGCCAACACCGAGCATCGTTCTGGCAAGAATGCTAATTTCCTGTATGTTTCTTGAGTGTCCTGTTTATATTACCTCCACCATACGCCTGTCACCCTGTATATCAAGATAAAAATATGGGACTTCTCGAAATAAGGCATGTCGTATTAATTAGCCTTGCAAATCATGACTGTGCTGGTTGAAATACGCGTAAGTTACGAAGACAAATATGGTGTGTCTGGACACTGTAAGTAATTAATTGTTATTAGATTCTCATTATATATAATTAAGATAATCTACGACTTGCCTGTGATTTAAATGACGACAAATATGGAAATTGCGAATTTTATAGTGACAAGATATGTAGTCAACAGGTGAAGGTCATTGGCAGTGGTCTTCTTATTGTTCACAAGTCCAACAACCCCACATATTTTTTCAAGAACCAGTTTTTGAAAACAGAGTAGGCCTATATAAATTAGCATGCATGTTATATGTTTCAAAATATTTCTGTCTAGAATGGCATTACTGTAAGGAAAATACCATCAAAATTGGTTGACCAACATTGCTCCTAGAGAGGAAATCTCTAATGTTCAGTAAAAGGCGGAGGAAATTTCAAGGCCTTACACAGACATATAGTAGATACGTAAGATTTAGATACGTAATTAAATATTGTTTAATTGCGCTCGGAAGATGGTGGCCTCGAATTCCAGTGTCGGCAGCCCTGAAGATTGGTTTCCGTGGTTTATCATTTACATACATTTTCATACCAAGCGAATGCAGGGACTGTATCTTAATTAAATCCACGGCCACTACATTTCCAATAATAGCTCTTTCCCACCATTGCATCGCCGAAAACCTTCCGTGTGTCAGTGCAACATTAAACCAGCAGCAAGAAAGAGAATGTTAATGTAGAAAAATTAAGAGAACCTCCTTGGAAGGACGTGGGTCCAATTCCTAAGCAGGAAGTTGATTAATTAGGAGACTTGCATACGTAGACATTCATCCATCGGTTCACCGAGTCTAATAAAACAATAAAAAATTACAAAACTAGACAATACAACCCAGTTTGGGCGTTGGTTTGCCAACAAGACTCCTCGCAGCTATTGGCGAGTCACCTGGTGAGCGTTCGACATCCTCAACCGTATTTCTTGCCTTCAGGTCTCGTGAGTCTGAGGAAATCCCGTCTAAAAGTAAATTCCTGGGAGGTTAGGAGTGCGCAGCTCTGAGCTCGCGTACGTGAGATAGTGGGTTTGAACCCCAGTGTCGGCAGCCCTGAAGATGGTCTTCCGTGGTTTCCCATTTTCACACCTTAACCTTAATTAAGGCCACGGCCACTTCCTTCCCATTCCTAGGCCTTTACTGTCCCACCGTCGCGATAAGACCTGTCTGTGTCGGTGCGACGTAAATCAAATAGCAAAAAAAAAAAAAAAATCATTCCTGGGAGTGACCGAAAGTCGAACCCAGTCTCTCAGGTAAGAGACAGGAGCCCTTCCTCTAGAGAAAATTTACTTGGTTTATTCTTTGGAGTAAAGCTGGCTGGCGATGGTCTCATTTAGTGCCGAGGTTACGGTTTGTTGAAGTCTTTATCTTCCACTCTTCTTGGGATCTTAATGGCCCGTGCGGGATTGACTTCACTTTTGGGCCTGCCATTAAAGGAATGGAAACTGAAGAAAAATTACTGACCGATAAATAGTTTACCGTTATCATATTAGAGACCTTTAGGATTATAACTAGCTGCTTTGGTGGATATCAGGTAATCAGCCGAGATGTTCTGAGGAAAATTGGGTGGAGAAATGTTTTGTAAGGAACTAGTAGCCGTTTGCTGGGATAAAGAGATCCGTCTGACAATGCAGTTGTCGTGTACCCCCTGTGGGTGGGGGACGCAGACGAAGAATACACCCACCGTATTCCCTGCCTGTTATAAGAGGCGAATAAAAGGGGCGACCAAGGAATGATCGAATTAGAACCATGAGACTACTTGTAATTAGTACCATCACGCGCAGAACAACATAAGTCGCTTTTACATGCGCGTAGTGCCACTACGTTAGGTACAAAATAGGTTTGTGATTATTAGCAACAGAGTGCGCTGCCGGCTTTTACAGTACCTGTGATTAGTAGCACTATATGAGCGACTCCATGGGTGAGCGACACCATGGTTCTGGCTTGCCTATGGTTAGTACCCACTATATGAGGAACACCACGGGATAGTGCGAGTCCCTGTGGTTAGTACACTTATGTGATGACCACCATAGGTTTGCGTTGCCTGTAAATGGTGCCGCATTGTGCGAAACACCATACACCTTAGGTCTGTATTACATGTGCGAATTTAGTTGCCTGTGGATAGTGCCATAATTTGTGGAATACCGCGAGTCTACGCTATTTTTGATTAGTACCGAAACATGACAAATACCGGCGATAAGTACCGTTATGAGGAGCCGATGACTTGGATTCTGGACCCCTTTAGACTACAAGTATCATCGATTTAGTATTGTGTTATAGAAGCAGTCCCTTAGTCAGTAATACTATTTTTGCGTCAGTTTTTGTAAATGTGAGGCATTGCGGATCGGATTCACTGATCGTTTTAAATTCATATCCATCCATTCTTTCTTCGTTCTCCAGTTTTGAATTCTGGTCAGTGGAGGATTTTGGATTTTTAATTTGTCATTACATTTCGTACAATTTGGGGCCGATGACCTAGATATTAGGCCCCTTTAAACAAGCATCATCATCATCATTATCATCATCAGTTGCCGTGTTTACTTCTTTTGAATACCTGTCAAGCTATTACAGTGAATATCACCTAAGACCTAACCCTGTAAAGACCCAGGCGTGTGCCTTTCACCTCGAAGCACATAATAAGCTCAAAATAGCATTGCCAAGTATTGAACTACAGATCTGTGACACTTTAAATATCTGGGAGTATCGTTTGACCGAATCCTCACATTTTAGAAGCACTGTACAAAATTGCAAAATGAATGTTTCTGCACGAAATAATCTGTTGCATAAATTGGTTGAATCACAGTAGGGAAGCCAACCACGAACTATACGCACATCAGCTATGGCACTTTGTTATTCCTCGCAAAATATGCATGTCCAGTTTGGTATTCATCACCTCGTGCCATACAGGCGGACGTGGCCCTCAGTGAGACCTGTATGTCAGTGACAGGCTGCATTAGCTTTCAGAATTCGTAGAGAATCACTGCGAATAGGGAGAGGACTAGATTAGAACCAGAAAGTGTTCATCAACTGCACCGCCAGTGTTCAAAGCCTCAAGTACAGGAAACGTTTCGTGCGAACGGGGACTGATTGGATCGCCTGTAACAGCAAGAGTGCAAATGTGGAATACTAAAATACCTAATATCCCGGAACAGGTGATAGTAGTGGAACGTTTACCACCTGTCTACAATGAACACTGGGTTGATGGTAGTAGTGGGAAGGTCCAGAGAAACCCTTGCGATATGGACAACATAGTAGCTGACAGTATCAACTGCGAATGCGGCAAAGAACAAATATAAAGCACTTTCTTCAATATCTGATGCGTCCATCTTTTTGTACTGAAGATAAACTACTTCAGGCAACGCAGAATGCGCTTGACGTTGGCCGCAATTTTTGTAACATAACTTTGTTGTTTCAAAGTAATATTTGGGTTTGTACAAGATGTTTCTGACACGAGAATAACATTAAAATATGTGTGGAATGAAACGACAGAAATTCGTAAATGAAATTGTTATTTATTTTACTTTATTATCCGACGTTACTGACTCCTTTGGTGCAATATCGTCTCACCCGCAGGGCTGCATGCACAGAAATTTGGCGTTACGAAAATCACTGGCAAACTGTAAGCACAGGCAGACCTCGTTATACGCGACAGTTACGTTCCGCGGAATTGCCGCGAAAACCGAATTCGCGTAAATCGAGAGTCATTTTGTAGTATGTACAGCATATGGTTAGGTTTCCGTTTACTCACGTATTAAGTTTAAAGTAGCAGAGATTCTTAGTATTTTTGCAAAAAAATAAACATTATCACGTTTCTGAAACGCATTTTAATGCAAAATTTATACACTTAAAAATAAACAATAATAAACAAAAATAATTTCATTAAGTCAATCTGCATACCCTAAATAGGCTCTGGATCATCTACATCGGAAGAATCTGATAATGCTGTAGTCATTTCGGCTTCCCTCACGCCTTTCCTTTTGTGCAAATCTTTTGTAGCTGAAGTGATCTCGGTAGGCGCCTGACATTTATTTGAAGTGCCACATTGTTTTGCAAAGAAATGTTTAATTGTTGACTGCGTAGTCTTCTTTTCCAGTTGATTATACAGCTCCTTGTAAAAGTTAAGACAATGTTTAAGTTCCCTCTTCGCGCTCCTTACATCTTCAGGATCATGTTCTTCGAAAATTGCCATTGCAGCGTCGATCATTCTGAAAGCCTCGGCCATTTTCTTCGTTGTCAGCTTTCTAACAGTGAACTTCCTCCACTTCTGTTTCTTTTTTATTACTATTCTCATTCAAAATGATCAAATC
Organism: Anabrus simplex; assembly: GCF_040414725.1. Lineage (NCBI taxonomy): Eukaryota > Metazoa > Arthropoda > Insecta > Orthoptera > Tettigoniidae > Anabrus > Anabrus simplex. The sequence continues at coordinate 349,165,834 of NC_090267.1, read as the reverse complement.
TTCGTTGCCCAGATCTTCGAAATGAGAGTTTATGAGGTCACACACATTCTCTTCATCGTTGCACCGGTGACATCAGTGATCACTTCATCACCTAGCAGTGACACAGCAGCAGGCCACACTTTCCTTCATACACCATTCGTACATTTCGGAGTAACGTCAGTTCATGCATCTTTAATAATATCAATCGCCATCTTACTGTAGTGCGAAAATCTTGATGGTATGTTCGTCTTTCGAATCACTTAAAACCAAAATCGCGTATATTTGAAATCGCGGGTAACGAATCCACGTATATCGGAGCTTACCTGTAATACATTCAATATTCCGATATCCCTAGGTAATTCAAGGCCTCAGCTAAATGTCACAACGTCACATTTAGCGCGAATAACGCCACCTCGTGCTTTGAGTGCTCGATTACTTGCGTTCAGTACACTACGGAGTGCGGTAGCGAGTGAATGAGTCAACCGATTTGAAGGATTCTAGTCTCGCTTTTAGAAGGACTTTCACTTATCCGAAGTATCAAGTACTATCAGATTAAGCTCAAACATTAGTTAATATTACAACTATTCACAGAGTGTTTTGAAATTATTATAATTATTTTGCTCTAATAAACTGTTTGCCCCTAACAAATATAAACGTGTAGTATGCAATCCATAAATAGGCTTACTTTTCACTCTCTGAAGTTAAACTTATGACGACGGTAGATCACACGCATGCACTCCTGGAAACTATGTCAATGGTTCGCTTTGACTAAGGCCCTCGGGAAAAATGTGTTCTACGTCAAAAGGTAAAGGTCTGATCCTTCAATAATAATAATAATAATAATAATAATAATAATAATAATAATAATAATAATAATAATAATAATAATGGAGGTATCAACTAACAAAATGCAAAGGCTATGAGAAGACTAGAATATAGTAGCTTCACTACGCCTCGCTCTTCTAATGCCACCGGGGTTGGAAACATTGAACAAGGGAAGTCAGTTACGAGGTATAAAGTGGAAGAGCTAAACACAAGGTGAAGTAGGGCCAGACTCAACTATAATATTATGGTTTACACTCTGCTTTTACAAGCTGATCCTGGGGAATGCGTTGGTTAATGCGAAAATAAATATAGTATGACTCAAGCAGCCATGTTACTACGAGATTACTTAGAAATGATTACATTGTTGTTGGTTGGAATTTTATTATCACTCCGCCTGTCCAGAAGTATAATAAATCAATCAGTTGAGCAGTGGATCGGCCACTCTGTGAAGAAGCCTCCCTGCTGGTTTGAAAGTGGGAGATCTCGGGGGAGTATGAAGAAAGCCGCGGGACGCCTCTTCTTTACGACATTGTAAAACTCCAAGAAGCCATCAACGTGATCATATGTGTAGCAAGTGTTTCCGGTGTGATTTACAGCTAAAGCTTCTCTTTTTAATACTGTCTGCGTGAGTGAGCACTAACTAATTCTCCGTAAGTCATTGTCATTTTACTGCTTTTAAATATCATCTCTTATCAAGTTGAAGGATGGTTGAAATACAGTAATGTACACGTGAAAAAGAAATGGCGTGTGGCGTTTGGTGCCGGGAGTGTGCAGGATTTTGACTTGACACCTGTAGGCGACCTGCGCGTCGTGATGAGGATGAAATGCTGATCAAGATGACGCAGACACCCAGCCCTGATGGCAGCGGAATTAACCAATTATGGTTAAATTTTCCCATCCTGCCGGGAAGCAAACCCGGGACCCCTGTGACCAAAGGCCAGCATGCTAACCATTTAGCCCTGGAGGCGGACAATAGGCACATTCGAACATTGGAGCATTATGGTGGAGGCTATTATAAATGTAGTTGGCTGCATGGGGCGAGATACTTAAGTGTAAGCTTACATGCGGGAGGTGGTGGGTTGAAACCTCACCTTCGGCAGCCCTCAAGATGGTTTTCCGTGGTTACACATTTTCACACCAGTAAAAAGCTACTTGACTGAATGGTCGAATTTCTGCCTTCGTTTATGAAGACCCTGGGTTCGATTCCCGGCCAGGCAGGTGATTTTAGCTGCAACTGATTTCTTTCTGTGGCACAGGGACTACGTGTTTGCATTCGTATTAATACACACCTCTTTACTTTCACACAACACCGTATAGCCTATTACCAAACACTACAGAAACACTCTATAGGTGAATACATCCCTCATCTTTCAATTGCGTAACGGTAAAACTGTGATAAATACACATGTATTACAAATCACAATAATTGGGGTAAGAGGCCAGGAAGAAAAGTAAGAAATAATAAATGAACTGAAGATAAGAACTAATTTTGTATTTGCCATATTTCGTAAGCATATGATTAAATGCCCACGAATCACATGGCAGTCGAATTCAGAATCCTGAGGTCCGAATACCAAGACTCGGATTACTCAGTTACCGAATCAGACAGCTGTCAGATTGGGCATATTACAAGTATCTTGACTTATGAAAGTGCTCAAATACGCCAGCTTCGTGTCGGTGGAGATAATCCTGTAGGACATAATTCCGGCCTCTCGACATTAAGAACCGGGAAAACCAGTTAGTGAGACGTAGCAACCATTATTATTATTATTATTATTATTATTATTATTATTATTATTATTATTATTATTATTATTATTATTATTATTATTATAAGAATAGTGAAACAGGTGCTGATTATTGTTTCAAGAAAAAGTACAATTAGGCTACCAGTTTTATTGCTAACAGGGTGATTAGCTGCAACCCCCGGAGGCCCGGGTTCGATTCCCGGCTCTGCCACGAAATTTGAAAAGTGGTACGAAGGCTGGAACGGGGTCCACTCAGCCTCGGGAGGTCAACTGAGTAGAGGTGGGTTCGATTCCTACCTCAGCCATCCTGGAAGTGGTTTTCCGTGGTGTCCCACTTCTCCTCCAGGCGAATGCCGGGATGGTACCTAACTTAAGGCTACGGCCGCTTCCTTCCCTCTTCCTTGCCTATCCCTTCCAATCTTCCCATCCCTCCACAAGGCCCCTGTAGCAGGTGAGGCCGCCTGGGCGAGGTACTGGTCATACTCCCCAGTTGTATCCCCCGACCAAGAGTCTGAAGCTCCAGGACACTGCCCTTGAGGCGGTAGAGGTAGATTCCCTCGCTACGTCCGAGCGAAAAACAGAACCTGGAGGGTAAACAGATGATGATGATGATGATGATGATGATGATGATGATGATGATGATGAAAAAACATTCGACGGGCGCCATAACGTCACTAAAGAATCCTCAAAGTAATAATAATAATAAGAATAAGAATAATAATAAGACGAATGGAAACACGATACTGCTCTTCCAAAGTCGTATACATACACTGCAAGTCTGGTATTCTGTTAGATGGCCTATACATGAAACCCTATGGAAACTATCAAAATTCCATAGGAACATTCACTCAAGCTACAGTTAATAAATTTAAATTGTGGAATACTTTACATAATTTATATTAGAATACATTATTCAATTGGGATATAATAAAGTTTTACAGTCTTGAAATCTCTTACTGTACTCAGAACAATGTATTTCTTTAACAAGGCCAAATTTGTATTTTGTATAGATTTTTCTAACAATCTTATCCAATTGTTCTTGATTTGACATTCCTATATACCGTCTCAGTCGTATTTGCTATCCTTGTGATGGTTGAAATATTCCATTTCCTTTTAGCGATATCATGTTGACACGCATAGCAACATCGGATCCCGTGAGATCTCTGAAGTTAACCAACATTGGGCGTGGTCAAGATTTGGATGGGTTGCCGCGCGCTGTTGGTGGGGGGTAAGGGAATGGAGGAGCGGAAAGGAACTGACCACCTTACCGTACGTAAACTCCGGCTCAGACACATCTCTGCGGAGGCTCGGACCTGCCTTCGGGCAGTATACAGCCTTACCTTACTCATAGCAATATAGCTTTGACCTGGCTTAGTTTACGTAGATGTCTCCAGACATATATAAACCGACGAAAGATGGTGAACTAATTAAACGCGACAGTTCTTACTCAACATTTCCCATTTAACTTACTAGAAAATTGAAAGCTGCGTCCATGCCAGTGGCCAGCACGACAAACGATATGCCATAGTATTCTGGATTGGAAAATCATCACCGGCCGAACAGAATAAGATAGCCGTCCGAACAAAGTTAGCTGTCTGACTGAATGAGAATAAACTTCCACTTCTTGTAGCACACTTCTTATATCATTTTATAAAATTCAAACCACTTTCTGTTCACATGACTTTCTAGACTGCGGACTTCAGCTGAAAATTTTGAAACTGCCACTGCTTAAAAAGCGCCCATCAAAATTTTTCTCTCGTGCCTTAAGAGAGATTTTAATTTTCTGAACTTGATGTTCTGGTCATTTTCCTCTATTACTTCCTGCTCTAACCTATGTTCCAATGTACCTATACAGAATACTTGCTGTACAATATGTAAATACATGCTAATATTATTTTATTTTTATTGTTAACCTATTAACAATATGAAAGCAACCAGACATTAAATCACAAAAAGTAATTGCGTAATATTATGTAATATTTTACTTGATTCAGCAGCAAAACCAACGACACTGAATTGTTATCCCTTTATAGCTTGGTGGGACATATGTGGAACACTTCCGTATTTCTTTCATAGACTCTTTGGGATCTATGTCGAACACATGAACCTGGTGCTGCTATATACTGGAAGACTTGTATAATGATGACACATGGAAGTTATATACGAACATTCACTGTAAATCGTGGTGGCAGCGCCTGACCTGTGTGGAACAGCTGATTCACCAGAGTATGGAGGGTACACAAGTCTGTTTTGGCACAAATTGGTTATTATCTGGCGTTCATTATGGATGAAGTGAGTATATTCAATATCACTGTGTTGAATAATGTTTCTGAAGTAAAATGAACCAGAGTTTGATGATCAAGTGTTATATAAACAATTTCAATGGCAGTTTTTTCAAGTGTTCCTTATGTGGAACACTAACTTCAATGTAAATGGATTTCTTTCCCTAACCCCAAAATTCGTACTATAATTGAGCAAATATTATCGCAAAACTTCTTCATTTAGTAAACATATGTTAATTCTGTTGATATATTTATGCATACAAATCAAGTAGTATTTATACTCATTCATAAATGTAAGAAATAAGTACTATAGTGATTGATAGACGAAAACAGGTGCTAACTTGATGGTATTTACTTTATGAACTTGTGATGTTTCCTAATGTATTTTATTTTAAAAATGCCATTGACTTATTATTAATTAACTAAGAATAGTATTCAGGCGAGTATATTTCAAGAAATTTACACAAATTGCTTGCCTTCCAGAGATTGCGGGAGGAAGATGTTTTGCACTACCTGCATGGCTTGCCAGATGATCCAACTTCTTCTGATGCCGAAGGAAATGATTGGGACGATTCTGAAGATAATGAAAACCTATCAAGTGGCAATCCTTCCCTGTTGCATGCAAGTGGTTCCGTTGTGTCATTGATGGCTATTCATCCAGGAAGAAAAGGGGAGTAAAATCTCAGTTTATGGTACGCAAAAAGCTTGGTCATGTAGGGGTTCCTGATGAAGTTCGACAACAAAATGTGGGCAACCATGTTCCCAAGCAATCTGAGACAAGACGGAGGTGCAGAATGTGCAGCACAAAAGAGAAACATAAGAAAACTAAAATATTATGCAAAGCCTGCAATGTACCCTTGTGTGCCAGCCCATGCTTTGCACATTTTCATAATCAGTAAGATGCCTCACTATCAACGACCTGGTGTATTTTCAACTTTGCTAGCCTATTACTAAGAAGAAAAGTGCTTTGTAACTTTCCAATTATAGACTGTATTTCTAGTATAAGGGTATTTTATAGCAATGTTCCATTTGCTAGAAGAATTTTGCTTCACATCCTTGTTTGCAAATTGAAGTCAGTTTTATTTGATGGTACTTAGTATTTTGTGATCTTCTTACTTATTTTACAGCTTTTTTTAACTGGTAATAAATTAATTTTGAAAGTATGATATGTTACATTGTTTATTTGAAAACTATTACCAAAATATTTAGAACTCATAAAATACAACCATGCCTATGTCACGTTTGGTGGGACATACGTGTCCCACTTCAAACATTCATTGGAACTGACCATCCAAAATTTTGAAAACCATGTTTTGACAAGAAGGACCTTCTAAGGAGCTAAAAACTGCAAAAAGTATTTAATTACACCTATCATAGAATTTTGAGCTATAAAGGGTTATTTAATTGCGTTGGCAAGTACACGTTCACACTGTGTACCATCACGTGCCACACATTGTTCAGTACGTTTCTGAACATTATTGAACATGTTAATGAACAAAGGTTGCTGCAGGGATACACGTCACGTCTTGTCACGTAATTCAGTAATATGTATGGGTGCGCCATCTCTCTTGAAAATTTAGCCTTTCAACATGTCCCATATTATATAGACATATAGGGCCTCGAGATCCGGGGTGAAGGAAGGGTACGGGAAAGGTGTTCCACGAGAAAATAAGTGATCTCCAAAGTGTCGTTGTAAAAGGATAATAACTACCCCGTAGTAGCTGACTGTAAAGCCTATTGGAGAATCATCTATGATTCTCTTTTGTGGTGACTGTTCATGCCCCCCCACCACGCCACCGTTCCCTAAAGTTTACCGAAATTGATCACGTAAGGCGAAACTTGTCAACGACTACCAACATTGTTTTCTGACTTGGTGTCTCATTAAATCGTTCATTGTACTGTTCTTTAACCTGAAGCAAACGCAGCCCATTCTGACGCTCCACTCCGTACGCCCGGAAATAATTTCTCGATAAACACTTTCTCCTCTGTTGTGGAAACCATAATTATTACAGAAATCAACACTGCAGTGAATTCACAATACAGTCTATCAAAGTATTATATGCAGTAAATAAATACTTCATTGTTAAGGAAACATGGACAACAGAAGTTATTATGTAATCACTGCCGTGCCTGGTAGGAGCGTCTGTTCTCTCCGGTCTGGCCAAACAACAAGCGACACTGCACGTTCTGTACGCAACATGTATGGCAGACCTCAGTGTGCATGTGAATTTGACAACGCCTATCTGGATACAGCAGATCTCGAGACGAGCTCTTTGAAAATCTTTCGCTAACAGGTGTTGTTAGTGAGTTTGTATTACTCGTCTCAGCTTGGGAAGACCATTGTTTGAGTTGGTGTGTGTTTTAGCGTTGACGTCAGCCTCTTAACAAAACACTCCGGTGATGATTGCGCGGCCTACATTCCTCTGTGTAATTACATATTAACCGTCTGGAGACACAGACAATGTGGCCACCAAAGAACAGAGCTGCACCTCCTTCTGCGACCCGCTCAATATGTTTTGTGCTCAACTCTGCCGCCAAAGATGTTGAATAGTATTCATTCTTGTCCTTCCTTCCCTATCCTCCGCCCTCCCTATTTCTTCAGACTTCTAAATTGTAGGCAATTTATGTGATTGTAGGTCTCGCGAGGGGGAGGGGGGGGGGTGATGCACAGCTCAAGTGAGGAACAATATATGCTTTGAAAGCGAGAACTTCACGCTAGGGCGGAAACCTTACATTCTATACCCGTAATTACTGCAACCTTTGATGAGTGTATTGTTACTTTTCTAAACATTGTTTTTTGCCTTGATCTCCTCCCCTTTGTGTGTTTTAAGGGCTGGGTCTCACCTTCCGTTGTACAATGTTAAAACTATTCATGTATTTCTTTCTGAATTTTCTTCCAACATATGTGGCGTGGGTTTTGTAACTTATTAATAGTTGCTTTCATTTTTGTTTTTCAATTTAGTTCACTGTATACACTTTACAAAGCAAACAGTTTCTTTAAAAATAAAATTATTTTCCGATTATATTACAGATTGGTATGTGATAAAAATTCAAGTATACTCATTAGTAAATAGGTTATCATATTTATTTATTTATTTATTTATTTATTTATTTATTTATTTATTTATTTATTTATTTATTTATTTAATCAATCGATTAATTGATATATTTAAGTTTTCAAATAATATGTAACGTTATGATGATAGGTACTTACTGTGCGATGGCATTGACTATTTGAATGGTGGACCGACAACTGAGCATAACATTTTCATCTTAGTATGTCGGAGTATGGAATAAAATATTGCACCGGGCGAGTTGGCCGTGCGGTTAGGGTCGCGCAGCTGTGAGCTTGCATCCGGGAGATAGTGGGTTCGAACCTCACTGTCGGCAGCCCTGAAGATGGTTTTCCGTTGTTTCCCACTTTCACACCAGGCAAATGCTGGGGCTGTACCTTAATTAAGGCCATGGCCGCTTCCTTCCCTCTCCTAGCCCCTTCCCGTCCCATCGTCACCGTAAGACCTATCTGTGTCAGTACAACGTAAAGCAAATTGAAAAAAGAATAAAAGAAAGCACGTTGCACGGGCGAGTTTCACGTATTCGTTTGGAAATACCGACTTCCTCTAACCCATGCGTAAAACTTCACTTTCGACACTTGTAAATAGTTACTTCATAATAGAGAATTCCGACTCCATGGCTGAATGGTCAACATCTTGGCCTTCGAACACGATCTCCTCCGGGTCGAGGGATTTTGATCTTTAGCGTATCACACAACACTATTCTCCACCACACTAATACGTAGCTTCCCGGACACAGTGGATGCCGCCAACACTCCTTGCCGGGTCTGCATTACGCGGCGTGTACCAGGCTAGCAATAGCCTTTATTATTATTATTATTATTATTATTATTATTATTATTATTATTATTATTATTATTATTATTATTATTATGAGCTTGTGGCCTTGTTTAGCTCAATACTTCTAAAAAATAAATCTTTTAAAAATTGTGTCTAATCATCGTCGTTTTGTTCATCCTTAACTTCTCTTAGCACTCATGACCGAGCCAACTATTTTCCTAGATAGCATTTCCTCGTCCTTTCGCCTCACGTGACCACAATGCCGAAACCTGTTTATATTTCATCTCTTCATTTCTAAACTATCCTTATCTCCTCATACTGAGTACCTTTCTCCATTGTTCTCACCGGTTTGTTCCAGCGATCATTCTCGCTACTTTCATGCTACTTATGAATAAGATATCCTCAGTCAACCCAGCTTTCATTCCCGTACAGCAAGGTATGTATGAAAGCAGACTGGTGTAAAGATATTTTCATCCAGGTGCTGATTTCTTTCTTAGAGAATACAGATCATGGCAACTGCGAGCTCACTGTATTAGCTGATTTAATTTCACTTAGGCCGTACTATACTACCTTCTTGGGAGAATTCATATCCTAAATACTTGGAATGATCTACCTGTTTCAATTTTATATTCCCAACCAAAAATTAAATTCTCTTAGGCTTGTTTCCTGCTGACATCACTTAAATCTTAGAAATGCCAATTTTCACATCTTCCTCACTGCGCATATTTTCAAGTTCCATAGGCCTAGTATTAGACTGCAGGCTTTCAGAACAGCCTTGATATTAAGACCAAGTCGTCGGAATAGGCCGAACTATTTACCACATTTTCACCTAACTGAATCCCTCCCTGCCACTTTGTACCCTTCAGTAGATGACCCACGTAAACTATGACCGACGAAGGTGAAATATTACAAACTTGTCTATCTCCCCTGTAAGTACCATGAACCAAGAACTCATTTTAACATCAATTTTCACTGCATCACAATTTTTAACATAAATGTCTTCGATTGATTATTATTATTATTATTATTATTATTATTATTATTATTATTATTATTATTATTATTATTTAGTTTCCACCAGTTATGGGCCACGATATTTCTATTGTTTTCTGTCTTGGACTTTAACACTCACCCAGTGCTCCCGCATCCTTCTTCGGTGAGCTTCCTTCCATCCATCGGTCCACGTCTTGGCACGCCCGGCTCCATGGCTAAATGGTTAGCGTGCTAGCCTTTGGTCACAAGGGTCCCATTCCCGGCAGGGTCGGGCATTTTAAACCATAATTGTTAATTTCGCTGACACGGGGGCTGGGTGTACGAGTATGTGTGGTCTTCATCATCATTTCATCCTCATCACGACGCGCAGGTCGTCTACGGGAGTCAAATCAAAAGACCTGCATCTGGCGAGCCGAACTTGTCCTCGGACACTCCCGGCACTAAAAGCCATACGCCATTTCATTTCATTTCATTTCATTTCATTTCATTTCATTTCATTTCATTTCATTTCATTTCATTTTAGGTTTTGTTCGAAAACTCTGTAGACCTTCAAGTTTCTTCTTTAAAGGGTCACGTTGCAAGATGTCATCACGTACGATCCCCAATTCTTGTAAATCCTTTTCCTACTCTGTGAACGAGACCCCTTTATTTTCCTATTATTATTACTATTACTATTATTATTATTATTATTATTATTATTATTATTATTATTATTATTATTATTATTATTAAGAAAGAAGCAAAGTCAGTTAAAGGTTGGTCAGGACATGCTTTAATAAAAGCATGATAGGCATCAGGGCATGACTACAGACTTGCCGAGATTTAAACCTGCAACCTGGTATGCTGGAGATAGCGCTGCTCAGCCGGTCTGTAACAGGTCGGTAAGAGAGCTAAATTAGGAGGCCATATACCTGTCATATGTGTGAGGGAGGAGACACGACTTAACTTTTCTGTTGATCATTTCCTATTGACATTGATTTGTGTATGTTTGTTTGCCAGTGGACTTCCATTCATGTGGGTGAAGTGTAAATAGAGCAGACTCACTACTAGGCCGCATGGGTCACAGAATGTCCTTTTAAAATAACAAAGAAGGAGGGAGAGAAAGTAGGCGGGGAGAATAGGATCCATATTGTTAGACTAATATTGAAAGAAATAGAAGAGTAAGAGGGAGCCGTGCCTGCCATATCGGATGTTGTTTCGAGTCAAATACACTTCTATGTTGAATACAGCGGCCGTGGCGGCTGCGGTAGTGTGTTGGGAGTTAGATGCTGCTGCTTGACATTGACCTACTCCAGAGATAGAGATGAGCTTAAATGATATTTCAGGATATCTGTGACCGGCGTATCTGTGACACAATATCTGTGATTCAGTCACAGGAAGCATGAGCATATGATCATAGTCACGGTCATTCTGGTCGCGGGCGGCCAGTATGGAAATACTTCTAGCTGGTATTATGACAACGTCGGGTAGTATTTTTCCGAAGATTCGGTCCATTTGAAGTGGAAAAAAATAATATTGAGCTTTATAATTTTAAAATTTTAATAATACATAGTGAAAAAGGTTTATGACATGATGTGCAATAAATTAACAAACGGAATGTGATTAACCCTGTCGTGTCTCTGGGATACCAATTATGTGTTCATCATACAATGCAATATACAACATACAACAGGGGTTGGTACTCAACCTGGGGGTTTGTTAAAGAACACGCTTAAACGTATACACCTACATTACAATACCTAAATGCAATGAAGATTGAAGAAAATGGAACTGAAAAACTCAGGCGTATTTTATTCATAGTTTATTTGAGAGAAAAAAATAAGAAATTTATGAACTTAATACAAAGATTTCCTCCCATATACGGGGTTATTCGTCTATGTCGTCCGCCTCAAATAACCCGTGAACGGTTAAACGTATTAACATCTTGTTTTCACTTTCAGTAATTATACCAAGGGGCTAATAATTGGACCTAGAGTACTGTTTCATGGCGTTAATATTTCCTGACATTATGATACTAACTTTGCTTTTTCAAACAGTAACACACTATTTTGTACAAATAGCCTTAAATCTACAAATATTAAAAATTCATCATCGTCATTATTTTGAAAATAGGACAAGTATTTCTCGAAAAATATATGATGTATTCAAGCGTGATTTATTTGCCAGCTGAGGACTGCCCTGTTCGTTTCGCTATACTCATGAGCTAGCTGTTAACATAGAGAGTTGCTGGATAGGTATTTTCTCTACTGTGCTAATAAATACACTATGATAAAATGTATGATTCAACACCTTTAATATCGCCGTAGGTAAATGATAAATGAAAAACGGTTACAAAACTTTGAGCTACAGCAGATAACATAGCCCTGTGAACGTGATCCAATTACATGACTTAAACGATATTTTGTCACAGATACTTCCGTGGTATCGTATCTGATATATCGGTGGCAAAAATATCGGTGATGAAGTAGAAGGATGTGATTTTTCGACCATCTCTATCTAGAGACCGATTTAATACCCGTTGGAGTTTTAGGTTCGACTTCTTGCACTTGATGGAACACAGAACTCTATTAGAGATTGTCTATGAATAAACTTGGTATTTTATATCTGTGAATATAATACTCCAGGCTCACCAGAATGATTGATAACTCTTTCTGTAGATCAGTAGTAGAATGTCGTCCTCTGGGTCTCAAGATCTCAGCAAAAGTAGTCTATTATTTTGAAGGGCAGAAAGAAACCCATTCGTCGAACTATATCGGCGTGTATAAGATCTCTGGTGACGCATTTTAGTTTTTACCTGACAAAATTAATTAAACCTCAGCCATAGATCACCCAAGAGAGTTACCGGTACTTTCCTCTTCCATCTGGTAGAAAGAAATGGATAATTGAAATTAACATTTAGGCAGTTTAATTGGCGTCAAATTAAAATACCTATAACAAGCTGAGGCAGTAATAGTAGTAACAGTAGTAGATGATTTAGAGCTACAGCTCAACGCTAGCAAAGGAAAATTAGCTCGGAAGCTTATTTCCAAAACGTACTAAATCAAAAAGTAAAACTTTAAAGAGAGGGCCGAAATAAATGCTCAGAGTGGAAAATTTCAACTGAAATTTCATTTTAGAACTTTTATTTTCAGATATAATAAATGCATTACTATACAATTTCTGTAAAAATTATGCAGATAAAGAAATATTGAAGAAAATATAAAGGTTTTGGTACTCTTTTGGCAAAGAAACTTTTAATATTTCCATCTGAAACTCATAAACTTCACTGAAATCATCAGAAAACTGGCTGTATTTAAATATGCAATGATCAAAATTAAGTTATTACAGTGAAAACACAGAGCAGTCCAATAATATTAAATGGCGCAACTGGGCAGGTTCGATCCTGGCTTTGTCCGGTGGTACTTGAAGGTGGTCAAATACGTCAGCCTCGTGTCGGTACTAAACTCCATCGGGACTAAACTCCGGCACTTCGGCGTCTCTGAAAACTGTAAAAGTAGTTAGTGGTATGTAAAGCAAATAACATTATTATTATATTAAATAAAATCATGAACACAACTATGCAAATTAAATGAAGTGTTATATTGCTGCTGCTGCTGCTGCTGCTGCTGCTGCTGCTGCTGCTGCTGCTGCTGCTGATGATGATGATGATGATGGTCACGTGCCTCAGACATAGCCCCTTATTGGCTGCGTGGATGCTTTAAGTTTTGGCTAATTCATCCCGTAGTATTTGGTACTTATTAGCATTAAACATGATTTTTAGTGCCTTGTTTGGCAAGGATTTGTTCCGATTTGACTATTTCCTTTTCATATTATGGAACTTCGCTCCAAAGTATGTTTTTCATTATCTCAATTTTGAACTTTTTTTTTTATTTGGTATCTTTTGGAAATAAACTTCTCGTGTGTGGTCAAGGTATTTCTTGTTTTGAGATACGTGTCATACCTTAATTTGTGCTTTGTAAATACCTTAAGTATTTAGAAAGAAGATAGAAATTTTCACTTGTTTTACTCTACGAGGGCTGTCACAAAAACGACTTTGTTGGCATGTAAAAGAATTTCTAGGTACACATTCCTATAACATGAATTAAAATTCAACTGTAGATCACCGAACAGAGATTCGTGTCTCTTCCATCGAGTAGAGTAAAAAACTTATATAAAAATAATCAGTACGTGGTACTGTATGTTCTCGTTCGGCTCCATGGCTAAATGGTAAGCATGCTGGTCTTAGATCCAAGGGGTCACTGGTTCGATTTATTAGTTAATTTCCTATGTGACGTTTTCAGCATTAGGTTTCATCTTAGGTACGGCCCCATCTTCACAGACGCGCAAGCCGCCTATACGGCGTCAACCTGCACCAGGCCTCTCCGGAAACCACCCGGCATTATTATTATTATTATTATTATTATTATTATTATTATTATTATTATTATTATTATTATTATTATTATTGTATGTTCTTGGTATTTACATTTTTATCGGTCTTAATTTTAATTATTATCAAAATGTAATTCACCTACCATATAGATACAAAACCTGCAGATACACCAAACGTGATACCTGCATTTTCATTGTTTCTAAGAATATACATCAACAAGGAACTTAAACAATACCATGGCGGCATTGTTTCTGAACGACTGTACATCGATAAAAATGTAGTTGAGTTTTTTATTCCATATTAGGTTTGGTTATGTATTATATATTTGTTCGTGTTTCGTACATATGGCAGGGTATAACGCGTGTAAGGGAATCGTTAGCTAAACTACTTGAGTGTGGGTTGAGTTACGACACTTTATGCCCGAGTTATGTTCAGTTTTCTCTTTTTTGTTCCCATGGCGTGGATTGAATATGCTGTGCTTTGCGGCCAGAACTTTCGTTCTGAAATATCCTGACAATCATTGGGTGATTTGTATGTTTATGGTTCTGAAAATGGGTTCTTTAAGTTAGTAAACTCGTTATCTTTATTATTGACTAATCTTCGGAGTAAAGAAGTAGAATGCATAAGAACAAAAAGAGAATAGAGAAGAATAAATATGGTTGTAGACCTTTAAACGTCCCAAATAATATGAGATTCGTTTATTACTCCCTAGCGTTTCCAAACACGTATTACTAGAGAAAATGGTGCGTTCTTCATAGCCGCTACGGAGAATTTCCTTGCTTGCGTTGATACATACTTATTCATATTTTGTGCTTAAATATAGATAGCAAACGATTGCTTTAATCGATTCTGTGTACCTCAGTTTCACGTCAAAGGATAGTAGTAAATTCCATTTCATTCACTGTAATTATTGAGAAATTTCAAAATACACTACAAGCTTTTCCCAGTTACCTCCCAATATTCTTATGACGCATCAAATTGACGAAGGAATTTCGAGTGTGTGATTGCGGCGTGTCCATTTACACCTAGAGTAGGTAGGACCCGGTCACCTGCAGGCTGGCTCTGAATACTGAACAGCCCTTCACCGTGTCATCGCTAGCGGTCGCTACTTTCACGTGCTGGGACGTGACAGCATGGGAATAGACACCATGTGCCATGCGACATCCGGTGTCCGCCCTCGTCGGTGGGCTCCTTTCTGCCAGCAACATTCAACAATAAACCGTACCATTTTGTGATGATACAGTATGAGTTAGAGATTTTGACTGATACAGTCTAGAAATATGCCTCTTGAAATGGGATTCATCCGGGCACTCGTTAAAGGAGGACTGCTCTCACCCGCAGGAATTTAAGGCGACTATGTACTGTAGTTTCAGCTGTTTTAAGGTTCATCGGACACAACATGCTTTCATTCTAGCTACATTTGCTTCTCTCCTTTCTTGAGTCCACTGGCTTGGTGGACGTGGAGCAGTTAGTGTTACACACACTGGAGCGATACGATTATTATTCCGAGATACATCATGCAAGGAATAATTTATTTGACTCGGTTGGAATTATCAACTCCTCAAAAGAAGAATAAGAAGAAGAAAAAGAAGAAGAAGAGGCGTACTGCATATTCATTAGTAGTAGCGTAGAAGGTAAAGTAAAATAAGGTACTGAGTATAGAAGTCGAATGCACTCACTCTGTCTCATACTCGGTAAGTGGAGAATTTGAGCAAATTTTGAATCAATTAATCAGTCTTCAATATTTTTAAAACCATAATAGTAATGTAGACCACTCCGGGTACGGGGTGGTGAAGTGCTAGGAGTGGCCGAGGACATGTTCGGTTCGCCAGGTGCAATTCTTTTGATTTGACTCCTGTAGGCGACCTGCGCTTCGTGATGAGGGTGAAATGATGATGATGATGATGACGACGACGACACATACACCCAGCTCCCGTGCCAGAGAAATTAACCAATGATGGTTAAAATTCCCGACCCTGCCGGTAATCGAACCTGGGACCCCTTTGACCAAATACCAGCACGCTAACCATTTAACCACGGAGCCGGACTTACCGGGTGGTGGTTTTCTACGATCACTGTGTCACGTCCTTCACTCTGCAGCCAGCATGACGCGAACACAATATGATGCTTTCATTCATCAAAATTTCTGAAACCAAGCCTTGCGTATGGAATTAAGCATTGAAGAGTTACTCCAAGACAGATTTCACAAGTTTGGCATGATTGAAAATTGTCGGGGTACGAGTTATGAAGTACAATTATTATAGGGGCCTATTACATTTAATATGCATGGTTTATAGTAATAAATGAATATATCAAATATTAAATTAAGTTAGGCCTATTTAAGAACTGTTTTGGCTTGGGGGTATGTATGGGCTTCCATGCTAGCAGAGTGGTGACAAATTAGCTTCTGCTAAACCTATGGTTATGAGAACAGTGTTTCAATAAACCTTCTGTGAGGGATTGTTGTTCTTCGTGATTCGAACTGTTTCGTGCCGTCACTTGATTTATTCAGCACCATCACAGTATGCTTTGTTAGGGTTGCTACCCGGACATTTAGGAATTCATGAAATTGTGCGAATTGTGAAGTAATGGCACCCTGGACGCAGCTTAAATGTTCGGAAATTACAAAGATTTAATTTTTATATAGGGTGTTCCCAAACATGTGGGAAATAATCTCTTTTTCTTCTGCAGAAGAACGGAGACTGTATACAGCTTGTATTTTCGATCAGATTTTTGTTTGTATTGGTGGGCTTGGATCAGATGTCTTAAAGACAAGTTATCTCCGTTAGAGCTCGCATAATGTGTTTCCAAGAAGCTTCGTTGAAGATAAGAAAGCTGCATAGTTTCAACTTGTCATGCCTTGCGCCACTTTTTGTCACTTTGTCACTTTTGTCATATTATAGCTAGACTCCAGGGGATGCTAGAAACATGTTGGCTTGCACCCCCAGACCTCCTTTGCTTGCCACCCCCCCTTCCCCCGCGCCCAATGGATTTGTCACTAGTCGGATCTAACCATTCCAGCTCATTTGTCTGCTCACTAGCCAGACCTTATCTTTCCAGACCAACGGTCTTCTCCTGGTCAATGTTTTGTAAATGTCTTTCGTCATCTTTCTTGTTATTCAGTAGCTGTATATAATGCCAAAAATGACAGGCCTGTGAGCTCGTCAGAGCCACCGCCATGTTACTTCACGAACTGAGTACAGATATTTTACCTGAATTAGAATTAATTTACACGATATACCGGGCGAGTTGGCCGTGCGTTTAGGAGCGCGCAGCTGTGAGCTCGCATCCGGCAGATAGTGGGTTCGAATCCCACTGTCGGCAGCTCTGAACATGGTTTTCCGTGGTTTCCCATTTTCACACCAGGCAAATGCTGGAGCTGTACCTTAATTAAGGCCACGGCCGCTTCCTTCCCATTCCTAGGCCTTTCCTGTCCCATCGCCGCCGTAAGACCTATCTGTGTCGGTAGGACGTAAAGCAACTAGCAAAAAAAAAAAAAAGAAAGTTTACACGACATCTGGTATAGCGCATACGAGAACATACTGTCAACGTTGTTGAGAGTCATAACTTAAGTCTGATGAAAATTAGTTAATATTTAATTTATTTCTTATTTGGCATAAATATCGAAGGAATATCGTACAGTATTTGTTTGAGCAGTGAATACTTCAAGTCACAACAAAAGGAAGGGTGTATTCTACGTTCGGGAATCGAAAATGATAAAAGTGGCAACCCTACGCTTTGTCATGACTGATATGTGGTCTTATAAAGTACGGTCCCAACATTTGCCTTGTGTGTAAATGGGAAATCATGGGAAGCCATCTTTATGGCTGCCAATAATGGGGCTCGAAGCCACTATCTGCCGAATGCAAACTAACAGCTACACTCCTCTAACCGTATAGCTACCTTGCTCAGTGGTTCGCTTCTGCTCTCAGGATAAGATACTCTAAGTAGTAGGGTACGGGGAGAGAAGTTTTCAATGTCTCATTCTTTTCATTATTTGTTTCCTTAGGGCATTAAGGCAAAGCAAGTAGTGACGTCATCATTATTCAGTCATTTATTCTGTTTTTATTATTTTATTACATTTATTACATTTTATTACAGTAGTCTACTGAGTTCGTTAGTTCCTTTGAGAAAACGCTAGTACTTATAACAGTTTAGGAGAGAGCTCTTAAAATGAGATTCCTACAAGAAATGATAACCTTGTAGCACTATAAATGTTACGGTACGTTAAATATTATGTGTGAAGTAGAAACTTTTGACTGACCTTTAAATACTGAAACTCAACTGGTAAATTCCGTAATCCTATCAGAAATGGCAAAATGCCAAACTTCTCATTACAAATTTTAAGTGTAAGAACTTTTATTGTAAAATGCAACCCCATTTCTGCCATTCCTAGCTTTTTTCTACAAATATCTATCAAATTTATGTACTTTGCACAGTTTGTAACCTTGAAACAGCACTAGCTCCTGTCGCAAAAGCCCACGAGGAGTGTGAAAAAATAATTAAACAGTATTGAAACGTAAGTAACTGTTACCGTGGTTTGGTGGATTAGCAGAGGTGAAAGAAGGTGCTGGGGTGAACGGGTCTCAACTTACGAAATTAAAGTTAAGATAAAATTTAACAAGGTTATATTTTCTTTGCAAAATCAAGAAATAACAAGAGTGGCAGGTACAGAGTAGCAAAGCAACCAATCGAGAATGTACAATTACAGTGTTACAGGATTTGGCTCCGAGAGTTAGACACATAATTCTTGAGCAATGAGCCCAACTTTACTTATACATAAGGTTTAAGAAAGGGGCCGAAAACCCCAATCATGCCCAGGAGCACTCGCTCCCTATTACTCAGAAAAGCCTGCTCGAGGCACACAGAAACCAAATTTTAAGAAAGAGCAACACGCTCTCAAAGTTCAAGCCTATCAAAGGCCACACCAAATTCTACTTTCAAGCTGTCCTCCAAGTGCATGAAAACAGGGGTAAAAATACCCAACCTACTGAGGCCTATTAAGTAAAGAAACAGGTCAATTACATGGCCTCCAAAATACCAACTTGAGAGGAGGCGTCCTTGCACTCCTAATACACTTTATTTAAAACCTACTTGGCACTAGGCCGTTAATGCAAGGGCTAATCCCATCCTAAAGAGGTGACTTATATAAGAAAACGATTTACATTACATTAGAAGGGAAGAAACGGTTGTGAAAATAAGTTCACCTCAAAGCAATATGAGTGGGAGCTCGAGAGGGTTAAGCACTCTCTATCCCAATTTGTAGTTTAAAAAGATAGAATAGATACCAAGTGTCTTTTCATTTTAGAGGAAAGTTACATGGTAAAAGGCTTCGGACCTGCCCCGAGAGTTAAACTGCTGAGCTAGCAAGAAAAGAAGTTATTAAAAGGCCATTACCTGGTGGTTGAACTGCTGCCCGAAGAACGAGGCGCTTCCCGCCCCCTGCTACATAATTTACACAATGATAGATGTTACTGAAGTGGCGCGGAGACCCGAAAATCAGCAGTTTATATACCCTCGTGGAAAGTTCGAGGCGTTTCGTGAATGATAACACCCGCCCACAAGCATTTTATTGGATAATGGCAAAAACTACTACACTAGACGAAGAAGAAACACCTTATTGGTGGAAAATGTATTACAGAAATTCCTTATTGGTCAAATTCAAAACTGGCGGAAAGAAAGGGTTAATATTGCCAACTTAAACAATGACTGAAATAAATTTAGCAAAGAACAAACTTATGAACCCAAGATTTCTCCAAAAACACAGTTCGTTCATTTCGCACTAGGGTGCATAATTGTAGTCCTTCAGTAGTGCCATCTAGACGAGAATGTCCACACTTCTTACTACAGGCAAAACAAAAATACATCGAAAACAACACAGTTCAGAAAACTTCAAAATTTACAAGTAGGGACATCTTCTGAGAAACTTGAGAATTAACACTGTAGTTAAAGTTCAGGCTTCCTCCAGTAGAGGAGTTTCAACAGGCGCAATGTTTGAATTAGCGGAGCGGAGGTGTACCGCCCGGTACAGTAACTATAACCATGGAAGAACTAGTAACTTTAAATTACGAAAGATTACTCTTTAGGAAGTGTTCGTAATTATTTTTTAATGAGAAGTACGACTAGGTAACCATCCCTCTCCTAGCTCGAAGTGGTAGAAGAAGGAGAAGAAGAAGAAGGTCCGACGTGTGAGAAAGAAAAGATATTGGCCTCAGAAGGAAAAAGGCATAAAAAGTTTGGAAATGAGAGATTACCTAGGCCTTGCAAACCTTATACCATCGGATTAGGGAAGGAACAAGAATTCACTAAAGCCCCATCTGGTGGTCGTGATCATCAAGGCGACAAGTCTCTATAGTCGGACACCATGCTTAGCTGGTTCGAGTCCCCGTGATGGTGAAAAGAATTTCGCTGTTGGAATGTTGGCCGGCACGGTAGGAAATATGGTGGTATTGTTACGAATAAAACTCCATCTGTTTCATTACTATAATTTATTTCAGGATGACCCAATGAATACACACACACACACACACACACACACACACACACACACACACACACACACACACACACACACACACACACACACACACACACACATTTACACATACAGTTCTAATCAGCCATGTATGGCCACACTTACTAAGTGCTGTCTATTTACAAGTCCCTCTTCTTTATGGGACAGCAGGCGGTTTGCTATACCTGCGGATGGTTAATCCTTACTTTAACTTCCCCATGTCCAGTTATCTCAAGCAGCAGCTGTGTGTAGACCGCTGGATATGAACACAGGGTACAGGCCACTCGACACACGATGGCTGTTCGTTGGTTGGACTCCACAGACAGTCCAGTAATTCACACAGTCACATGCAGTGAACAACAGCAGGACGATACTCACAACAGCAAACATTTACCTTCACACTCACGATAGCGGCTTTCCTCGCTGACTCACGCCGAGCTTCAGTCCACAGAAATACACTGACTGACAGAGCAAATGCAACACCAAGAAGTCAGAACTTTATGCCAATTGCAGGGTAGACTGACGTCACTGAGGTATGCTCATGATGTGAAATGCGCCGCTGTGCTGCGCACGTAGCGAACGATAAATGGGACACGGCGTTGGCGAATGGCCCACTTCGTACCGTGATTTCTCAGCCGACAGTCATTGTAGAACGTGTTGTCGTGTGCCACAGGACACGTGTATAGCTAAGAATGCCAGGCCGCCGTCAACGGAGGCATTTCCAGCAGACAGACGACTTTACGAGGGGTATGGTGATCGGGCTGAGAAGGGCAGGTTGGTCGCTTCGTCAAATCGCAGCCGATACCCATAGGGATGTGTCCACGGTGCAGCGCCTGTGGCGAAGATGGTTGGCGCAGGGACATGTGGCACGTGCGAGGGGTCCAGGCGCAGCCCGAGTGACGTCAGCACGCGAGGATCGGCGCATCCGCCGCCAAGCGGTGGCAGCCCCGCACGCCACGTCAACCGCCATTCTTCAGCATGTGCAAGACACCCTGGCTGTTCCAATATCGACCAGAACAATTTCCCATCGATTGGTTGAAGGAGGCCTGCACTCCCGGCGTCCGCTCAGAAGACTACCATTGACTCCACAGCATAGACGTGCACGCCTGGCATGGTGCCGGGCTAGAGCGACTTGGATGAGGGAATGGCGGAACGTCGTGTTCTCCGATGAGTCACGCTTCTGTTCTGTCAGTGATAGTCACCGCAGACGAGTGTGGCGTCGGCGTGGAGAAAGGTCAAATCCGGCAGTAACTGTGGAGCGCCCTACCGCTAGACAACGCGGCATCATGGTTTGGGGCGCTATTGCGTATGATTCCACGTCACCTCTAGTGCGTATTCAAGGCACGTTAAATGGCCACCGCTACGTGCAGCATGTGCTGCGGCCGGTGGCACTCCCGTACCTTCAGGGGCTGCCCAATGCTCTGTTTCAGCAGGATAATGCCCGCCCACACACTGCTCGCATCTCCTAACAGGCTTTACGAGGTGTACAGATGCTTCCATGGCCAGCGTACTCTCCGGATCTCTCACCAATCGAACACGTGTGGGATCTCATTGGACGCCGTTTGCAAACTCTGCCCCAGCCTCGTACGGACGACCAACTGTGGCAAATGGTTGACAGAGAATGGAGAACCATCCCTCAGGACACCATCCGCACTCTTATTGACTCTGAACCTCGACGTGTTTCTGCGTGCATCGCCGCTCGCGGTGGTCCTACATCCTACTGAGTCGATGCCGTGCGCATTGTGTAACCTGCATATCGGTTTGAAATAAACATCAATTATTCGTCCGTGCCGTCTCTGTTCTTTCCCCAACTTTCATCCCTTTCGAACCACTCCTCCTTGGTGTTGCATTTGCTCTGTCAGTCAGTGTACATGAAAACACAGTACAGTCTTCCGTTCCGTCGTCTCCAGCCCGCCCATTCACTGGTCTCTCCTACACCACAACAACAGCTCCTGGTTCAGACCTCAGTGGGACACTAGCGACAGCCAACACCTCTATTGCCCTCAGCCCAGCCATTGATCCCCAACACACTGAGTCTCATACTCCACAACGGAGCCCAAAATTTACGGACTGTCCGCGGCTAGCCTCTCATTTTATAGCTCAGGTGATTTGAGCCAGAATTTTCGCGAGGTTCCTAGAGGCAGATCATTCCCGTTGATTCCCCAAGAAACTCACATGTAAGCAGGCCGACAAGTACAATACACGGAAAGGTCGGCCCTCAGGTCGCCTGAGTCACTGCCCCGTTCTTGGAAATACCAAAAAGGGCTACCACGGGGCTGGCACGTAACAGTATACAATTATTTCTACGAGTAATCATTAGATTGCGTGCCAAAAGCCTGGATTCTATTTCAGACCTCTCCGCAGTTTTCATGCTGAGTGAGGGCACAAGGCCCTATTGATGATGTTTCATTCGTCCGATGGAGATATAAAGCCTTGAGTAGAACCCTTGCTGTTATTCAACAGGAATAGGTTATGTGCTGACAGCGGGTTTCACTATTTCCCTACCTCGTCATCATCATCATCATCATCATCATCATCATCATCATCATCATCATCATCTCACACCCAGACACGCACGTCGCCCATCGATGTCAAACAGAAAAACCTGCACCAGGCGAACCAAACATATCATCGGACACTCCCCACACTAAAAATAAATTATTATTATTATTATTATTATTATTATTATTATTATTATTATTATTATTATTATTTCCGCCTCTGTGGTGTAGTGGTTAGTATAATTAGCTGCCACTCCCAGAGGCCCGGGTTCGATTCCTGGCTCTGCCACGAAATTAAAAAAGTTGTACGGAGGCTGGAACGGGGTCAACCCAGCCTCGGGAGGTCATCTGAGCAGAGGGGTGTTCGATGCCCATCTCAGCCATCCTGTAAGTGGTTTTCCATGGTTCTCACTTCTCCTCCAAGCAAATGCCGGGATGGTACCTAACTTAAGGCCACGGCCGCTTCCTTCCCTCTTCCTTGTCTATCACTTCCGATCTTCCCCTAGACAGCAGAGCAGGCGAGTCTGCCTGGGCGAGATACTAGTTTCCTTCCTCAGTTATATCTCCCGACCCAAAGGCTCACGCTCCAGGGCACTGCCCTTCAGGCGGTAGAGATAGGATCCCTCGCTGAGTCCGAAAAAAAACCAACCATGGAAGGTAAACTAATTAAGAAAGATTTATTTATTTATTTATTTATTTATTTATTTATTTATTTATTTACACGTAACGCCCAGAGATTCAGGAAGTTCAGTGTGTGGGCCGCAGTTATTCCCACGGTAGGCGTCTCCACAGCAGTGAAGGAGAGGACACACGTGTTACTGCGTTGCGGGTGGAGGCGCGTGCTACTGTTATAGCTCCATAAATAAATCTCCTTACGTAACCAGCTGGCGGTAAATATGTATGATCAGTGTTATCTACACACCTTACAGGCGTTGCCTTCGCACACTGTCCTCCGAGAGCACACACCTCACGTTTACTGTACCTCATTAAAAATTACTTCTCTGAAGTTTTATTTCTTTACAAGTAATGTTCCAAACACTCCCTTCAGGCCATTCCAACGCTGTTCAATTTCTAATAACTCACAAGTGTTAAATTCTTGTTCATGATGTTTTTCTGACACTATTTTGTTATTATTTTTATAATTGCCTTTCCGTCGCACCGACACAGATAGGTGACGGTTGGAGTGGTGGTGGTGGTGATTATTGTTTTAAGAGGAAGTACAACTGGGCAACCATCCTCTATATAACACTAATCAGAGAGAAAATTGGAAGGGACCCGACACTTCGAAAAATGAAGATATCGGCCAAAGGAAGACAAGGGCCACGAAGGGCGTGAAAATGAAAGACTCCCTTGCCCTCGGACACCTAATAGCGTCGGGGTCGGAAAAGAACAAGAGTTGGCCAAGAGAGGTCGGATAGGATAGATGAAAGTGAGGAGCCTGGCACAAGTAAGTGGAAGCAATACCAGGACTCAGCTAAGGGCCCCGTGGTCGCCAACCCACGCTCCAAAGTTCAGAGCCCCTGGGGCCCCTTTTAGTCGCCTCCTACGACAGGCAGGGGATACCGTGGGTGTTATTCTACCGCCCCCACCCACAGGGGGGTGACGGTGGGATGGGAAAGGCTTAGGAGTGGGAAGGAAGCGGTCGTGGCCTTAATTATGGTACAGCCATAATAATCGTTCAGTCTCCTGCAGACCTTAACAGTGCTAATTTAAAACAGTGTGCTAGTACCGGTCTATTTTGATCGGTAGCGGAGAATTTGCACAGGCGCTTCACGCTGCTGCAATTTCGTTTGACACTTATTTCCTGACCAGCAAGGATGCCAGATTTGTGTCAATACGTCGAGTGAACTAAAAATCGGTCGTTGTTTCAAGGACATGATGACAAGAACCCTACATCCGCGAAGTTAGTGTCTTGGCAGATGCAAACTGTATGGCAGTGTGGATAATTTTGCAAATAGTTTCTGAATAATGACGTTTATTGATTTTCAGTCAGGTATACTCTTACTTTTTCTTGTGGTTAGGCGACCCTTGACTTTGGTGTGGGAGAATGATGGTCTTGAGACCATAAAGCCGTAAATCTGACCTAAGCCTAACTGGCTCCTGCCCACGATTAATAGAAGGAAGGAACAAAAGTCAATGCGCCGGTAGCTGTCGCAAGAGAAAATCTCTCATAAAGCTGTGACTGTAGGGGTTCTGGTGCCAGGTATCAGACCTATTGTATGATGTTAACAAATCCATCCCTTTCAATACCTTGCGTGTGATATACTGTAGTTAAATATTTACAAGATCCGAAGATAGCCATTCGAGGATGCGGATAATATTTTGTATATCCGCGCAGGGCTCTAATGGTGACAGGGCGCCCGCCAGCGGAGAATGAAATATTGCAACTAAGACTTTTTTAACTGAAGATATCTGTAAGTTTGCCCGTTTGGGGGGAGGGGGGGGGGTAACATTTGGTTCCTGCATGCGGCACGGTTATTAAAATCGGTCGTCGTTCTATATAGACTACTTAACGTAGACGGAGAATGAGTAAAAGTGATCACATTCGCAAAAAAAGTAGCCCTAAACACTGCTTGTTACGGTGCCATCATAAAGGCTTCTTGTTTGCTATTGTTTAACGTCACACTAACACTTAAAAGGTTTTCGACGACGGAAAGATGGGAAAGGAATAGGATTGGGAAGGCCTTAATTAACGTACAGGCGCAGTATTTGCCTGGTGTGAAAATAGGAAAATACAGAAAAACATTTTTAGCGCTGCCGACGGCGTAGTCAAGTGATTTTGCAGACCAATCGAGATGTAATAGAGAGGGAAGTGTTCATAAAACCAGCCACATATGAGTCCACGCCGATGAACTTCGCTGTTGTCATCTTTAAAATTCAGGGTATCATCATGTTGATGTTGACTGAAAGACAACACCTGATTATCCAGAATGTTTAAATAAACATGCTGGTGCATGCGGGCCCAATCTATGACACGAAAAACACACCTAAAACATCACAGACCCACTTCGGGCTTGAACCTAACCTTGCACATATCCAGGATGAAATTTGGGTTTCGGTGCCCTCAACGACGGGCGTCATTGAAATACAGCCCAAACTGTGATTCGTCAGACTACATTACGTTCCGCCAGTCAGCTATGGTCCACAATCGATGATTTTCTAGCCGATTGAAGAGGCACAGCTTTATGAGCCTGTTCGAGCAATGGCCTCTTGCGAGGTGACCGGTTCCAAATGTTCATGGCATGCAGTTCCCGTCGCAATGTTATGTCGCTTACAGGTTGGGATGGACCTTCATTCACTGACTGCAGCAATTCCTGTCGGGTTTGGAAGCGAGTTTGATTCACAAGCCCTGAAACGCGTCTCCGGCCCCTCTCAGTCAGGATCTTTTCCGACCACAATTCTGACGTCGTGTTTCGTGGCCACGTGTAGTACATCACTGCTTGTTGACACATTGAACAATCCGCTGCCAAACATCAACAAATCTAGCAACTTCACGTACAGTATGGCCAATGGCATGGCCAAACACGATTGCCCCTTTTTGCCACTCACATCCTTACATCTACCCATGCTGACGTATACTGTCCACCTGAAAAATTAATTTCTCACTTATCGCTACTGCCTTATTATGCTCACGTAGAGGCAGTGCGTGTGCGGTTGAGCACGGAACTTGTTCGCTGCAACTTCTATACAGGGTTCTGTGCTTGTGCATGAGGGTGACTCATTTTGTCTGGTGAGCTTAGTCTATTCATCTCATATAAGAAGAGGGAAACACATCTGAACTCGTCACTGTCAGATGTTTCTTCTACTATGCCTTCCATTCTTCTTGTAGGCCAGTAAGTGCTGAATTGAGCATGATTGTGTCTGGGTGGCTTATATGTAATCGCCTACTTATAACGTGCAGCTGCCGAGCTTTCCTAGAATGTACTTAATTACATATTGATTAAGTCACACTGCCAAGTCGACCCACACTACCAAGAGGTAGTGAGCCTTGGGTGTGGAGGACCGTGACCCATAACCTCCTATCCTCCTCCACACTAATTCTCTCCAGACATGAGTACACCTTGTCTAGAAGGCGTCCTCTGTATCCACTATACGGTAGTACTCAAGGACTTTTTAAAAATTTATTTGTGTCAAATACACCGCACAGTAGCGCGCTAGTGCAGTTTTAAGTGACTGCTACCGAGCTCGATAGCTGCAGTCGCTTAAGTGTGGCCAGTATCCAGTATTCGGGAGACAGTGGGTTCGAACCCCACTGTCGGCAGCCTTGAAGATGGTTTTCCGTGGTTTCCGATTTTCATACCAGGCAAATGCTGGGGCTGTACCTTAATTAAGGCCACTGCCACTTCCTTCCCACTCCTAGCCTCTTCCCGTCCCATCGTCGCCATAAGACCTATCTGAGTCGGTGCGACGTAAAGCAACTTGTTAAGTGACTGCTAATCTTGTCATGAAATCATGGGATTTGCAGCTCTACGTGGGCCGATTACCTAGATGTTATGCCACTTTTAACAGCAAGAAATCTGCAGTTCTACGTAAAATACGAGCTATTCGGTCTTGACATTTCATTTCAGTTCGCCCATATATTTATTTGCTGGAATTGAATCCACAGCCGGCGTGATGAGAAACCAATGGCAATGTCACTCAGCTATTGTCATAGGGGTGGTATTGCTTGGGATAATTCTTAATCGAATACTGTGAAGTGATTTCTTTATCTTGGGGATGAAGCCGAAGTCACATTTTTTTAAAAATCAGTGGAATTTGTTGAATCGTAGAGCACTTTTGAGCTCTATCAATTGGCCAACTCTACCATTACTAATCTACGACTGGCTTTGATAAAAAGGATGCCGGGTACATCGGACACATTTACTGCACATGATAATGCTTGTGCATAAGTCACAGAAACTGTAGTTAAATTGTTCCATTGACGGCGCTTTTAAACCCTCTACCATTCGCCTTATACTCCCGATTTAAGCCCCTGTGACTTCGACTTCATCCCTATGATGGACTTCATCGAAGGGCAGTACAGCTTTGAAACAGGTGGCTAATCTTTTTCCTTAGTAATTAAATAGTTGCCCTGTTAAAATTTCGTACACTCACCCAGCTCTGTAGTTCAGTAAAAGGAAACGGTAAGTAAAATATATTTCTCCGAAAGGAAATTAACTACTAATCGACGTAAATTTGTAATTTAAATGTCTGTCCCAAATATTTCAAATTCTATACCTATTGAAAATCTTATTTCTGTCCAAGATTAGACGTTAATGCTTATGTGGATGTATGTCAGGGATTTGCATTCTGAATGTCAAAGGAAATGACAGTGTGCATTGTGAAATATGAGGTCGGATCTTCATGAATGCACATCATCTATTATGTATGATAGGAGGAGACCAAGGTCCTTATAATTTACAACAGAGTAAAATTGATTATCTTTTTACTTTCAACTCGCCGTTTAAGTTCAAGCTTGGGGGATGGAATCCTGATGCAGACGGTACTGAGTGTTTATATGAGAGACTTGTGTCAATAATGCATTGTTAGCATAAATAATTTTATTTAAGTGCGCAACAAAATCACCTTGTATTGAGACATTAGAAATAATTTGTGCTTCGTGTTCTTTTTATCCTGTGTATTACTGACAAGTAATTTCAAGAATACGTCTGTTAATTATTTTGCATTCTGTTTATGAAGGAATACTCGTGAACACTGTAACTGGGATTAGCGACACATTACAATGACATTCTGTGTGTATAAAATTGTATTTCACTCTGTACATTTTAAATATTAGCCTGATACTTGGTTTCAATAGCGGACATGACCAAAAATGGCCCATATCGAGTTCAGTTTAATTTCTGTGTGTCTGTTCGGCCGTCCGTTTGCGTGAGCATCACGGAAAACTGATGTGTAGATTTTCATGTAACTTACTATTTATGTTCAGAATATGGACAAATAGGCGATTAGCTACTGTATAAGTCGTTCAAAACAATAAATAACAATTTAGGGCTTCAGAGCAGACCTTAAACATAAAACTCGATGTATCCTTTACACGATTGGTTCTACAGAAATATTGCTCTTCACAAAAATTTTTAGAATATGATTTGAAAACAATTTTGTTCTATGTACCAATAAAGTGGGAAAAATAGGAAATATCAGTTGCGATCGTATGAAATTTTAAAGTCCAAGAGCCGATAACTTGAACTCTGTGGAGAGTTGCTATGGAGATCATCCTGGCAACGTTTAATTAAATGATTTGTGCAGTCGTTCATGAACAGTAAGTGCATAGCATTGTATGTTCCGCACATTTAACATTTTCCTTTCTTAATTAGTTTTCCCTCCAGGGTTGGCTTTCCCCTCGGACTCAGTGAGGGATCTCCCCTCTACCGCCTCAAGAGCAGTGTTTGGAAAGTGAGACTTTGGATAGGGGGATGGAACTTAGGAGGAGGACCAGTACCTCGCCCAGGCTGCCTCATATGCTATGCTGAACAGGGACATTGTAGGGGGATGGGAATATCGGAAGGGATAGGCAAGGAAGAGGGAAGGTTTACTCGCATTATCACCAGTACGAAATGCATAGTTTTTTTCCAATATTATCAATGGCATTGTCAGGTAATTTTTAAGTGTAACACTTCGTGTCGGCTTTCTTTAGGCCTAAGCGGATTGTTAGGTACCATCCAGGCATATGCCTGGAGGAGAAGTGGGAAACCACGGAAAACCACTTCGAACGTGGCTGAGGGGGAAATCGAAACCCCCTCTACTCATTTGACCTCCCGAGGCTGAATGAACCCCGTTCCAGACCTTGTACCACTTTTCAAATTTCGTGGCAGATCCGGGAATCTAGCCCAGAGTCTCCGAGGGGGGCAGCTAATCACACTAACCACTACACCAAAGAGATGGACGTTTAATATTTTATCAGAATTAGTGTTCATTATTTTCAAAATATAATTTACTTTCCATGTGGATACAAACATTGTGGATAGCCACGTTGTTGTTTGGGTCACCAGTCCATAGACTGGTTTGATGCAGACTCCATGTCACCCTATTGTGTGTTAACCTTTTCATTTCTATGTTACTGCTACATCCTACAACAACTCCGATCTTTTTGTCATATTCATGCCTTGGTCGAACCCTGACGTTTTTGCCGCCTATATTTCCCCTCAACCGAGCTCGATAGCTGCAGTCGTTTAACTGCGACCGGTATCCAGTATTCGGGAGATAGTAGGTTCGAACCCCACCGTCGGCAGCCCTGAAGATGGTTTTCCGTGGTTTCCCATTTTCACACCAGGCAAATGCTGAGGCTGTACCTTAATTAAGGCCACGACCACTTCCTTCCCACTCCTAGCCCTTCCCTGTCCCATTGTCGCCATAAGATCTGTCTGTGTCGGTGCGACGTAAAGCCACTAGCAAAAAAAAAAATAAACTTCCCCCCAAAAAGTAAATGAACAAATTGTTGGTGCCTTAAAATACCCACAATAAATATTATATCTGTAGGTTCAGTGGACTCTGAGAAAAGTGTACTTATGTATACAATACCATATGCTCATTCTTTTTTGAACGACTGTACATCCGTCTGTAGTCTACCTTTTTTAGTATTGACTTGATACTTGGGTTTCTATGCTGGAAGAAAGAGATCAGTTCAAGAGCAGCAATAATGCCAAAAAAAAAAAGAAGATAAAACTGTAGAGGGCCAGAGAGGGTCAAGAAGCGAGTACGTCACGACAAGACGGTGACAAGGAGAAACTGTCCACTTATGTGCCTCAAAATCTCGGGAACAACTTGAGGGCCCGACTTAAATGTTATCATGCACATACTGTAGTTGTCCCCTCAATGATGGGTACAGCAGGTAACAAACAAACAAACAAGCACAAGAAGGAACACCGGGCTGAGTGGTTCAGACGGTTGAGGCGTTGGCCTTCTGACCCCAACTTGGCAGCCTCGATCCTGACTCAGTCTGGTGGTATTTGAAGGTGTTCAAATACGTCAGCTTCATATCGGTAGAGTTACTGGCACGTAAAAGAACTCCTGCGGAATTCAATTTCGTCACCTCGGCGTCTCCGAAAAGACGTAAAAAAGTAGTTAGACGTAAAGCCAATAACATTATTATAAGAAAACAAACAAATCTTCTCAGTGTGCAGTCTAGAAGCCTTTGTGAATTAATTAAACACCTCCGCAATCGTATATTCACAACTAACTCTGTGGCATTGTTTAGTTCCACATCTATTGTGCCCTTTTCACCTGAGCACGTGTGGAATATTCTCTCGTAGATATGAGCTCCGGCAGCTGAAAAAGAAAATAACTTACCACACGTAGACTCTCTTCTCAGGATGAACCGTCCGACAGTTCCTCGTACAACAGGCATATAGGGGTGTAAACAACCAACTAGGGATCAAGCTAGCTACTAAAAAATGACGTAACCCAAAGACCGATTGAAATTGAACAAACAGGTTGATTAAATAAAATGAAGTTGAATTTAGGATAATTAGAAAATGCAAAAAATTACGTTGAAATAAAACAGTACAGGACTATGATATTATAAACTGATACAACAAAATATGAAACTCAAAATAACTACGCTCATAAAATCTAACTTATCAAAAGTGAACATTAAAAATTACATTCACATCTCAGCACAATGTCTAGTTGTCTTAAGCGAGCTCCAAATAATGAAAACTCCAATGAAATGGGATACAAATGCAAGTTACAAATTAACTCAGGACTCCAGTATTAGTCCTCCTGGACATTAGTAATTTAAACGTGACTAAAAGTATGCCCTACATTTGTAAATTACCATGATAAAAGCCTAATTGAACTACACTGTGATCTCACTGGACTTGAACTTTATCGAAAAGAAAATAAATTCATTGTCAGAGGTCAACTGAAAAATTTCCTATACGGGAAAATTACATTGAATATTCCTGATTACCTCTGACACATTTAGTGTCAATCATACTGGTATTACCTCTCTCACTCTCTAGTTATATTTGTGGCGTTCACTTACACTATTAACATAATACAGAATCAATCAGTTGACATAATTTACCTTCACGTTACAAATGCTTGACTGTGACGTCTAAATTCAAACCAAATTTTAAAATCATATGTTTTGCGTTGCCACGGCCTTAGCCTTCTGTAAATAAAAATGCTGACATTTATTAGACTGCGAACACGAGGTTGTCCTTTATCATACCATAACATCTACCAGAATACAACGCTCTTCAAAAATGGTATTTACAAATATATACATAACACTCAAAAATAGTGTTTGCCAAACAGAGCAACTAAACCCAACAAGCAGAACAGGAAAAATAAAATATATGCATTGAAACTTTATTTACAAAACTTGAAATTCACAACCTTCCTACCTGACTTTATTAATCAGCTCCAAAATAAAAATCTAAAGCAAATCTAAGTGGCACAAAAATGTACCTGCGTGAGATTTACGTTACGTTACACTATTTTAATAAATGGAAATAGTTCATTATATGTTTCGCTCCACAAAATTCATTTTCCACCTTAAATTTATTTTCAACAAAATATGGGTTACCCTAGTTAATTTAAAATACCAATTTATCCTCATCGTTATTAGCCGTCTACGTAAGCGGTGACACAACTATATTTCTCCTTACCAGAAAACTGTAGCGTTACTATTGTCGGCAGTCACTTCCCCTACTTGTCACATTTAAACCAAATTACCACATTTAAATATTTTATATCTCAACAGCAAGTCCTAAATCTTTCTCATCGTTATTTCGCATACCGCATTTCACACTGTTCCGCTGTTATTCATTATTCTTCCATGAGTGCGTTATTCAAACATTTCTTTAATATCCCGAATCATTATTTTCTTCTGTAATACCTCCATTTTATCGTAGATTCTCGTCATTTATTTGGTCCAAGTCTCTGGACTCCTATCATATTTCCCCATGATTCTTATACACTCGTATGTCCATCATTCATACTCTACTCTTAACTCCTTTATATCAATTATCATCAGTCGTCTACTATCATATGGGACGAAATTCTTTATTCATTATTTCCTGGGATAACTTTATATTCGTGATCATCCATTCTAGGATTTCAATTCGGAACTTATTACCACCTTTATCTTATTTAATATTGCCATCTGCGAATTAACGACGAGCTTGCTTATGACCAAATGCCTCATCTCTATTTGTCATTAACATGATTGCCTTCACTAGTTTCTCCCCTCTTTGATCCAACTTGCATACAATGCTAGTACAGTTATACCATTAAATCAGGCGCGACTTTGCATTGCAATAACAATATTTTTAATCATATATTTATATTTATCTTAATCTCAAGTCGGCTACTGATCGTTATTTCCAAGCTATCACCGCGTCCACACTCAAATTACCGAAAGATTTAAAACAGGTTTTCATAATGTTTTATTGACACTTACTCCCCTTTATTTTTTGTTTATTAAGGAACAATAATAATAAATATTAGTATTATCAGAGTAACACACAACGAAAGAAAGTCAATTTATATTATTATTATTATTATTATTATTATTATTATTATTATTATTATTATCTACGTTGAATCTGACAATTTACACATATACGATGTCACTTGACCTCGTAAAATTTATAGGCACTAGTATCATTTTATATTTATTTCAACTAATGTATCGCACAACGAAAATTAAGTCTATTATTATAAAGTCTGAGGTTACAACAAATCCAGCCCCGATCGCAGACCCGGCTGTCCTAACTCAACGATAGGGTCTGATTTTACTACCAACGCCTCTCATTATTAATCGGGAATATTTAGGTGCGTGAAATCAAACTAACAACTACATTAGTAAGATCTAATCTAAACGGACAACGTCTTGCTCTGCAGTCTTATATTTACATAAATATTAAATTCAACATCTCTTTACCTTGGATCTTGACGGCTGCATACTGCGTCTTCTGATTCCTGTTAACATGATATTTATTTCATAGCGAATTCCATTATTGCGTCGTAATCAACGAGACACACGTCACTTATCTTCGCTTTAATATTACGTAACACCCGCATTATTTACTGCTTAACATTTCTTGACATGTTACCTTACGACATAACTTATACACTAACATTACACTCATACATGAAAAACACATTCACCGTTTGTATCCTGAAATGGCCTACTTTTGATATTAACTACACTTCGATCAGTTGAGCTTTCATCTCTAGCCCCTGTAGTAGTCCATTCAGTCTTATTTGCAGAGTCTACGTAAAAATGTTAGCCTTTCCTTTGTTTCACTGCGGCACTCCAATATGATGAGCTCCCAGCCAAGTGCAGCCCTAGTAAGGCAGACCCTCCGATGAGGGTGGGCGGCATCTGCCATGCGTACGGAACTGCGTGTTATTGTGGTGGAGGATAGTGTTATGTGTGGTGTATGACTTGCAGGGATGTTGGGGACAGCACAAACACCCAGCCCCCGAGCCATTAGAATTAACCAATGAAGGTTAAAATCACCGACCCGGCCGAGAATGAAACCCAGGACCCTCTGAACTGAAGGCCAATACACTGACCATTCAGCTAACGAGTCGGACAATGAAAAAATGATAGTAAATAAATACATATAAATTCGTAAATCAATAAAATAAATAAGTAAATAAATAAATAAATAAATAAAGAAATAAATAAATAAATAAATAAATAAATAAATAAATAAATAAATAAATAAATAAATAAATAAATGTTTAATTAATTAATTTAATCACCACTACCGACATCTCCTATACGCTTTAGTTCCGGCCCACCACTGCGGCGTATACCTGCCTTCCATTGAAGCATATTACTGAGACTATCAGATCACGCGTGTACTTACTTGTCTCTCTGATCGCCCGGGCCTTACAGACCGGTGATGCTATCTCGTCCACCTATTAAGTCACTCGTGTTTAGATGGCGGAAGTGAAGTCACCCTTCATTTCCTCGTTATATTTCTGTACAGACTTGCCTTCTTTTATAGCCTTAGTGAGTGGAGGGAAAGCCGTATCTTTGATGATAGCGCTCTGTAACGGAGTGGATCATGGTATCTGCTGCTCGATCAATTCATGAATTGGGCCGTCCCTTCCCATCTCAGGACATAACGGGGCAATATATAGTGTATTGATCTTATATTCTTTTTTCTGACACCACCTTTTTCCATTCGTGGGTCCCCTTAGTCTTTCACTGGGGCGTTAAGCCCGAATTCTCTTTATGCTTTCGACTCGTCTGGAATATTTTAAACACTCCACTTAATTCTTTGTATCATGCAGAGGCCGTGGCTGAACAGGACCTTCATAGCATAACGGATTAGACCCTCCTTGGATTATTTATTCACGTCTTTGGTGTATACCTTCTAGTGCCTTGTACATGCTTGAGTCTGCTTTCTTCAGTACCCGTAACGGAGGGTCCACAGTGTTCTTACTGAATTCCGATTCGTGTTGGTGATGGTTGCAATTGTTGTTTTAAGAGGAAGTACAACTGGGCAATCATCCTCTCTTAACAATAGTCAGAGGAGAAAATGACAAAGGTCCGACCCTTCGAGGAAGGCTAATACCGTCAGTGTTGGAAGAGAAAACGAATTGACCAGGGGAGTTCATATTGGAGAGGAAAGTGAGGAGCCAGGCAGAAGTAAGGTTTCGATCCCAAGGCACTCTGCTGTATAGACTGTGTCGTTGCATTCATAACGTACCAACTCCGCTGACATAATAGAGATGATGATGATGATTATGATTATGAAATAATAATAATAATAATAATAATAATAATAATAATAATAATATTAATCGTATGGCCTCAGCTACCGTGTTCAGACATTTCGATTTGACGCCATCTGGCTGTCTGTTCGTCAATTTCGACGTTCCGTTTTACTCTAGGTCCGCTAGATGGCAGACAGAGTAAACCGGATCTCTCTTGGGCGTCTATGGCTGAGATTTAATTAATTTTGTCGGGTAAATACCAAATGTATCACCAGAGATCTTTTACATGCCGACATCGTACGACATGGAGTGTCGAATGGACTTTTTTCCGCCCTTCAAAAATCCGACTACCTCTGCCGGGTTTGAACCCGCTATCTTGGGATCCGGAGGCCGACACTCTACCACGGATCCACAGAGGCAGCTGAAATAATAATGATGATCATGATGATTCCCACAACAGTTGTCAAGACAAAGGCAATGTATAGCACAAATGCCTGGTGCTGAATAAGAACATAAGCATTGAGGAGCTAGAGAAGAAAGAAGGAAAGTTCAAAGAAAGATCCTAGGACCAGGGGAAAAGAGTGTATCTGGTGGAATTGGAAAAACGAAGATCTATACAGACATGCAGAGGACATTACAGACACAATGCACAAGAGAAGATTGAAA
Source organism: Anabrus simplex (assembly GCF_040414725.1). Lineage (NCBI taxonomy): Eukaryota > Metazoa > Arthropoda > Insecta > Orthoptera > Tettigoniidae > Anabrus > Anabrus simplex. The sequence goes on along the minus strand of NC_090267.1, from coordinate 349,129,419 downwards.
TTTTGTGGACATATTATGAGAATGAATGAGAGTAAACTGAAAAAAAAAAAATCAACTAGATCAACAAAGTAAAGACGACCGCTACAGGAGACAAGAAAAGGAGAAAGTTGGGATCCGTACAAATGAGATCTGGAATCGAGTGCTGTTTCAAACTAAGCTTTATAAATTCAAGGGATTCCAGGAACAATGTAGCCTACAATGACTAAGACCACCTAGTCAGAAGAAAGGAGGAGAAACTTCAGTGAAAGAATGAACAAATTCTGGAAGCAGGAGAAGAAGAGACAACCCAGTGCATCAGTTGTTTCCCGCCGTCCAAAGTAGGCCAAAATGGAATAATAATAATAATAATAATAATAATAATAATAATAATAATAATAATAATAATGTCTCAACTACCATGTGCAATCATTTGGATTTGATACCATTTAGGTTTAATGCTTGCTAATTTTGACTTTCGTTTTCTCTACAAAATGGCAGAGAAAGCAGAGCTCTGTTGATGACTTATAGCTGCTTATCAAATTTTGCCGGGTAGACCCGCGAAGTATCACTTATCTCTTCCACACCGGTATCATACGACGTGGAGAGCCGAATGGACATTTTCCGTCCTTCAAAAATCCGACTATTTTAATCGGGGATGAACCCACGATCTTGGGGTTGGGGTATAGTAGGCAAGATGAACAGTGAAGTACTTTGCCATAGATCTTCTCTCTGAGGAAGAAAATACTATATCAGCAGAAGTGATCTTATTTGTAAAACAAGTTCACTGATATCACAGGCCGTGACACTACCTCTGAAGGTAGCAATAGTATGGAACTCTTAAATACAGGGTGATTTACATAAATCGGTTGACTTTCAAAGCGACCCCATTTCTGCGTAGTAGCAGATGAAAGATGCAACTACATTCCAAATATGAAGAAACTGTGCGAGATTCACTTACCATCACAACAGATGTTGAAAGCGACCTCCATCTTCCTGTAGACACAATCCAAGCTTTTGATAGTTCGCTGCAACATTTCCTCGTCTATTCCATTGATTTAAGTCATGATGATGGTGTTCAATCATCAGTAGTTCTTTGTCGTCGATTTCGATACACTTCATCCATAAGATAACCCTACAGGAAATAACCTGGTATCATTAAGTACGGTAATCTTGGCGGCCACTAATTCTTAGAGATTATTCTGTTCTCGAAGAATATGGAATAAAAATATAAGAAAATCGACGTTACTATTTTCTAGGAGACCGAAGCAAACGAGTCAACATCTTTTGCCACGTCTGCCAAACCAGATGCGGTGCTTGCAAGATTCGCTCAACGAAGACTCGGTTTTTTCCAACTATCTCATTATAGCCAGTATCGTATCCCTCTGAGAAGAATCGCGTAGACCATTCTCTCTCCTAAACGCCCTTCACGTGGCTACGGTGGACTTCGTAATCGAATATTTTTTCCAATAAAAACACGCGTCGGGGAAATTTTGTACTGCATTTTCAACTAATGTTCGATGAAACAACAAGCAGGCCAGTAATAAGCAAAACTTAGGAAACAATTAGCTCCTAACAAAGAGTAATTTGAGTATTGTTGGCAAATGTTGTTAAGTGAATCTCCCAGAGTTTTTTCACATTTAGAAAGCTACAGTATATCATCTTCCTATCTGATATGAGACAGAATTTGGTTCGTATTGAAAACCACCCGATGTATATAAATCATCCTCTAGAACTCACAAACAGTTGGACAAGACCGATTTCAATGAAACTTGAACGAACGATCGATGAATCAACCGTAAAATCAACGGTAGTCTTAAAATCAATAGCTTAAAAATAGCTCGAAGCAGTTAGCTGATGACGTAGAAGTACCTTGTGTATGTGTTATAGAATTATACGTTCTGTTTTGTTTCATACAACATTTTATACTAAAATGAGATGTTGATAACACGAACGGAATTTGACCTTCTACAAACGTATTTTACAAATACGTACAACATGTGACATCAAAATATTTTGGTATCAATTCTTCTGAATCTTTATGCAGTGTGACATCTTGGCCTTCTAGGTATATCTTATGCATATAAACGTACACGCTATAAGTATACATTTCTGTTAACTACCAGTTAGAATCACTCATTTTGTCATGCTGTGGACAACCCGTGTAACAACAAGAGGAGTGCAACAATATTTTTTTTCTTAATTGATCATCATAGAAAGTTTAATAACAATCCATACTTTTCGTACACTAAACCAAACCAAACCCCGTGGCGCAAAAGCCTCAAAGGGCCTTGGCCTACGAAGTGACCGCTGCTCAGCCCGAAGGACTACAGATTAGGAGGTGTCGTGTGGTCAGCACGACGAATCATCTCGGCCGTTATTCTTGGATTTCTAGACCGGGGCCGTCAAATAGCTCCTCAGGTGTAATCACGTAGGTGGAGTAAACATCCAACCAGCCCTCAGGTCCAGGTAAAAGTCCCTCACCTGGCCGGGAATGGAACCTGGGGCCCCTGGGTAAGAGGCAGGCACGCTACCCCTTCACCGCGGGGGCCAGCTTTTCTTACACCACATTCCATTATTGAAACTCTGAGTATCTTAAGTAAAATTATTTTACAGCATAATGAATATCACCATTAAGTTTATGATTTCTTAATTGATCATCATGCCAAGATTTATTGCATTCGGTTTGGTCCAGTCAGTGAGACATCAGTGGCAAACAACATTTTATTATAGCCTGTGCCAACGTCTTAAGCAAAAGCAGAGCCGACGTTACTGGCAATCACTGATATTCGTCTATTATCTTACTTTCTCCCTGAGGGTCTGCGGGTTGTTCTCAACTAAATTGTTCCCCAAAATTGCCCATTTCAATCCCGTTGCCTTCTGATGTAGGTGGAGGTTATATCAGGTTCTAGTAATTGGTGAACCGTGAAGTTACCTTATGTTTATAAATTACATCCGCAGTTGATATTTGAAGATAGAGCCTCTGGCGAACTTTCATAACCACTTCCGTTCTCTGACCTTGTATTGCGTATTACTTCTGTATTCGTGATCTTCTTCGTGTTGAATTCCCTCATGCAGTATGCTGTTTTAACGTAGAATTACCTTCCTTGTCAACGGGTACTTGGAAAGAATTAAGACGCTGTTAGTGTTTAGCTAAAACGCGTATGTGGCAAGAAGTATTTAACTTAAGATTATACTTATTGTCTCAATTGACAGGTAAAAAAGAGGCTATCTGTTACAAAGAAAGAAATTGAAAATTTGGAAAGTAATATTTATGAAATAGCGCTTCAGAGTAAGACATGGTTTGTGCTAAATATGTCAGGTTTGTTATAAGATAGCGCTGTGTCGCCTCGCGCCCTCAGTTGGAGGTTAGCTGTCGTTGTGAATACGTGGTCACTTGTATAGAATAACAAATTTAATAATGGGAAAGAAAGATTGACGTTACAAGCATACTCTGTTAACAGATGGCGTTCGGGCGAGTTGGCCGTGCGGTTAGGGGCGCGCAGTTTTGAGTTTGCATCCCGGAGAAAGTGGGTTCGAGCCCCACTGTCGGTAGCCCTTAAGATGGTTTTCCGTGTATTCGCATTTTCACGCTAGGAAAATGCTGGGGCTGTACCTTAATTAAGGCCACGGCCGATCCTTTCCACTCCCAGGCCTGTCTTATCCCATCGTCGCCATAAGACCTATTTGTGTCGATGTGACGTAAAGCAAGTTGTAAAAAAAAAAAAAAAAAAAACAGATGGCGCTGTGTTGACTCGCGCGCTCAGTTGGAGGTTAGCTGTCGTTGTGAATACATCGTGGGCAGTTGTAAAGAATAACAAATTTAACAATGGGAAAGAAGGATTGACGTCTCACGCATACTCTGTTATAAGACAGCCGATTTTAATATAGAAACCCCCCAAAAATGAAAAAGCATTTGATTTTCTCAAACATCAGTTTAATTTGAATTTTGTGTCGACCAACTTTCCCAGCACATTGGGCAATTCATTTATTGATCTTACTTTTACTCCTAATATTCCTCCCGAACTCTTAAATTATGCCTCTTATTTCTCATATCACAGACCAATACTACAGAGAGTTAGTATCCGCATTACAGGTGTACCTCGTTCAAGGGAATAAAATGTATTATCCACATGATATTTGTAATATATTTCTTATAAGTCTACGGAATCCTCAAAACCCTGCGGCAATTAAGGCCACGGCCGCTTCCTTCCCATTCCTAGGCCTTTCCTGTCCAATCGCTGCCATAAGACCTATCTGTGTCGGTGCAACGTAAAGCCAATAGCAAATAATAATAATAATAATAATAATAATAATAATAATAATAATTCACCCTGTGGCCATTACAATAGTGTCAGCCTACTGCCAATTGTTAAAACATTTCGTGTAGCTATTGCTGGCCTGGTGCAGCCCTTGTAAGGCAGGCTCTCCGGCGGGGGTGGACGGCATCTGGCGTGTGTAGGAAACTGCGTGTTATTCTGTTGTAGGACAGTGTTGTGTGTGTGTTGCAGGGCTGTTTGGAACAGCACAAACACCCAGTCCCCGAGGTAAGAGAATTAACCGTTTACGATGTCCGGCTCTATGGCTAAATGGTTAGCGTGCTGGTCTTTGGTCACAGGGGTCTCAGGTTTGATTCCCGGCAGGGTCGGGAATTTTAACCATAATTGGTTAATTCCGTTGGCACGGAGGCTGGGTGTGTGTGTCGTGCTCATTATCATGTCATCCTCAACACGATGCGCAGGTCGCCTACGGGTATCAGTTCAAAAGACCTGCACCTGGCAAGCCGAACTTGCCCTCGGACACTCCCGGCACTACAAGTCATACGCAAGTTCATTTCATTTACCATTTAAGATTAGAATTCCTCTATCTGGCCGGGAGTCGGTGCCGAGGCTCCGAAAGCCAGGACGCTGACCACTCAGCCGTGGAGCGGAACGTGTTTAGTGGTTACTTCCGAAGAGCACTACCCTCACCATTCAACCAATGAGTCGGACAGTGATAGTAATCATAATCGCATTATTATTTTTGTGAAAACCTCTAGTTACTTCGCAGATCAATTGAGTGTGTTACGGCTTGTTACTTAATTGCTGTGGCCGGTGTAAGCACGAATTAAGCCAATATGACGATCAAAGAGCTACACAACAAAAAGTAAATAAGTGTTTTAATATGAACAGCTGCCATTAGAGGTTGTAACGAGATCGTACGCAGCTGTGTATCTGTTAACTTCTTTTTGTACTGCCACAGCAGGTAGTGCGAGATAAGCACCTGAGATCTTGTACAGGCTCACCAACTGCTTTTCATGCTCTTTAATTTCTCTTGTAGAATTGTGTGAGGAAATTAAATAATTGCTTGAGTAATACGTTCTAATGATTTTGTGTTCCGTGAAAATAACAGTTATATAAAAGTTAAGAATGGCAGTAACTACTCATGGGAAATGTTACTTCACTTGTCAAGTTTTGTGGCATGAATAAGAAATCACTGTTGTCTGACAAGCTGTGTTCCGGTCAGGTTATTTATTGTCGTTACATATCTCTCCATGTCAGACATAATTGTCTGCTCCGAGACCAAAACTTGACTCTTGATAACAGTGATAACTCACCGTGAGATCTCAACTTTAACATGAATGGTAAATTACTCAATATGACGACAGGAGATGTTATGATACATGACATACATCAGAGTGGAGTTTGATATGTGATTGTCCGAGGAATGACTGGACGTCAAATCTGCTGTTCGTCGCTCGTCTAAGTGTTACATCGTTCCTGTTCTTTTAAGATACCCTGGATGAAGTTTTGTAACTCTATGCTCGAGAAGGTGCTGCGATTGCATATAGCCAGGCTGAGTGGATCAGACTGTAGAGGGGTGGATTTCTGAGCCCAAGTTTATAGATTCGATCCCTGCGCAGTCGGTGGTATTTGAAGGTGCTCAAATACGTCGGTCTTGTGTTGGTTGGTTTACTGGCACGGAAAAGAACTCCCATGGGCATAATTTCGGCACCTCGGTGTCTTCGAAAACCTTAAAAGTGATTAGTGCCATGTAAATCCAGCAATGGCATTATTAATCCTAAATCTGATAACATATATACCCTGCTGTGCAAACTTAAGGACGAGATAGATAAAGCAACATAACATATCAACTACTCGGCGGAAATGAATGGACGTGTGTTAATATGTTGCCAGAGGTCTCCCACGCGTGCATAGAAACCTGGCGTGTGTTCAGCGCGACTATAGTGCCAAATGAGTCTGGCCCCACAAAACGAGGCAGTTGAAGGAACCGGACAAGATAGTAAGGCCGGCCGCAAAATGAGACGCAGGTCCGTGAGGTGACGCAGGGTGACTCACGTCGAATTCTTCACGGCAGAGTGAGTCACGGCGACAATCGTCGCAAGATGGATCGCAGTTTCAGTACGCAGTTTATGACCTATCTGTGTCGGTGCGACGTAAGACAACTTGTAAAAAGAAAGGGCGTTCATGTGCTGAGCAGATTTATATTCTAAAATCACTTATAAAAATAAGATCAATGAGAAATCAGAAGAGGGCAATCATAACTTTCGTTGATTTCAAAAAGGCATATGATTCCATAGATCGTGGAGTGATCATGAACGTTCTGCAGGAGTTTGGAGTGGATGAGGAATCTCTGGCCATAATTCGGCAATCTCTCACAAACACATTTTCTCAAGTCAAATTTATGGGCGAACTCTCAAATCCATTTGAGATAAAAACGGGTTTGAGGCAAGGAGACAGCCTTTCCCCACTACTCTTTAATTGCATTTTAGAAAAAGTTATTAGGGAATGGAGGCTGAGAATGACTGAAAATGGAATGAAGAATGGGGTAAAGATAGGTTGTGGAAAAAATGCGATGATGTTGGATTGCCTTGCCTTCGCAGACGATGTCGTTCTTATTACAGACAACCGTCAAACAGCCAAGAAAGAAGTCGAAGAACTACAAAATGTTGCAGTCAAAACAGGGTTAAGAATCTCTTTTGAGAAAACAGCATTCATGGATTCTATAAAAAAAGGTGACACGGACAGACTTGTTACATTGTATGGGAATATCCAGCGTGTGCAAAAATTTAAATACCTGGGAGAAATACTCACCCCCAATGGAGATGAAAAGGAGGGATTAAAGGAGAGGGTGAGAAGGATGGAGTTGGCATTCGGACTATGTCATGACACCTATAAGGCCAAGTCTCTCTCAATTCAGGCCAAGTTAAAACATTACTGCACAGTGGTTAGAACAGAGTGCCTTTATGGAGCAGAAACCTTGACGAGGATGGCTGAACTGTCCTTGAAAAAAGAGAAAGAAGATTCTTGCGAAAAATCTTAGGCCCTAGAAAGTCGACGAGTGACCCAAACACATTCCGGTTAAGATCGAATTTGGAGCTCTACAAGACAGTAGAAAGAATCACGACTGTGATGAGAAAAAGGAGACTGACCTTTTATGGACATATCAAAAGAATGAACCCTGAGAGATTGGCCAACGGGATACTTCTTCTGCAGGAAAGGTGGAAAAAACAACCTGGGTGGCGTACACACGTGCACAATAACTTGGCAGAAATAGGTATCAAGGAGGAGGATATAAAAGAAAAGACATCATTTAGGAAGAAGGTTGCGGGATTGAGGGATGCGTCTGAACAGCAACATGCGAAGCCACGGAACATCTCGGTGGAAGAACGAGCAAGAAGAAGTCAAAGACTCAAGAATCTTTGGCGAGAGTGTAAAGAGAAGGGTATCAGTCTGCGTGACAGAAGGAAGATTGTGTAAACGCGGCCCACAGGTGGCCGTATCGATTAATAATAAATAATAATAATTACTTCTTTCTCTCATACCCCCTCGACATGACTTCGTCACATTATTTGTTACTTGTTTTTTTCACTAAAACACACTTTTTGTGTACGGAAATAAGTTGTTTTCAATTTGTATATCTCTGTTTAACCATTACAAATAATTTCTATTTGTCACATGAGTTTATTTTTTGAATTTCTCATTTCAAAACAATTATTTTTGCATTCATCAATAGATAAAACATTTAACTGCAATAAATTGGTATTCTGTTGCTTTATATTGTACATTAATTCTTCCTCAAAACACAGTATATAGTTTATGGTGGTTTAGACAAAAATACATTTAATACGATATTTCAAAAAGAATTCCTGAGTCAGTAAAATGGTTTATCAACAATATGAACAACCAAAATCACCGTGAAACTTGCAGGAAACTGCAGAAGAGAGACTGCGGTCCGCAGGATCACCACGCGCAGCAACTGCGTCACGTCACCCTGCGCCGTAACATGCGCGGGTCCAGTCAGTTCTGTGGTTCGCAGAAACTCACCGTGAGTCACTCTGCGTCACGTCACGAACCTGCGTCTCATTTTGCGAGCTGTTACGGTGCACTGTGGTGGTAGTGTTATTCATTACAACATGGCCCGCGGCAACATTTGGATGACTTCACAAGGGGAAGAATAATTGGGGAACTGGAAGAAGGACGAAGTATAACGACTGTAACGCAGGAGTTTGGTATTGCTCACAGCATTGTTTCACGTGCATGGAGAGCATTCCGAACCATAGGCACTGTTGCCCGAAGAAGAGGAGGGGACTTAACACGGTAAACTACAGCAGCAGATGACCACTACATTGTGCAACAGGCAAGAAGAGACTCGCGTCACACAGCGGGTGCAATTGCATCCACATTTAACAGAACTGCAAGGCACCCAATCTCACGCTCCACAGTGGCATGGCAACTGCATGGGCGTGGTCTCTTTGCCCGACGACCATTGCACTGTGTTCTGTTGACACCCGCACATTGGCGGCACCGTTTGCGATGGTGCCAAGAGGATCAGGTCTGGACCGACGAGGAATGGAGTCGCGTGCTCTTCTCAGATGAAAGCAGATTCAGCCTGAGTAGTGATTCCTAGCGTACCCTCATCTGGCGAGAGGTAGGAACATTGCCGCACATGATCAGTTTGGTGGTCCAAGTGGGGAGGCATAATGTTGCATGGGCGTACCGACCTCCAAATCTTTGTACCCATGTGCATCTTTTCAGGGATGCATTCGGCCTTGACTTCATTTTTATGAATGACAATGCACGACCGCATCGAACAGTGCATGTGGTGGGGATCTTGGAACGAGAGGATATTCGGCTAATGGACTGGCCTGCCCGTTCCCCCCGACTTAAATACCATCGAGCACGTGTGGGACACGATTGGCAGACGTATTGCAGCACGTCCACATGCAGCAACGACCACCCAGCTGTTGTAACCGCGCTGGTGGAGGAATGGAACATTCTACTACAAGGACTTCTTACCAATCGTGTGACCAATATGGCAACACGTTGCAGAGCAGACATGGTTGTCCATGGTTATCACACACCCATTTAAGAACCATGTCCGTTCTTTTGTGATGTCCAGCGGGACCAACATGAGTCGTATTGACTTAATGTAATTTTTGTCTCTGGATAAAAGTGTCATTTCTGTTCGTCTCATCGCATATTTATTTCAGTTGCCTACCGTACCATACTGTAGCAGTTCTTGCTGTGTATGCTTCAAGTTTCATGGAGCTATGTTATTTGGCAGTGACACAACATGCGAAAGTTACTTTCGTCCTTAAGTTTTGCACACCAGTGTAGTGTGCAATAGGACGGGCTCAACAAACTCCCTGACTTGTGACGTCAGAGCACCATTGTACCTCGGGAGAAACAAAACAGAGCAAGCAGCTGAGCAGGAGGCTCGTTCACTCCAGGAAAATAATGATCTACGTCAGTACCTTACACGAAAAGCATCGTTAAGAATACTAATCACAAAATTTAAACTGAATTGAAGAGATCCGCAATGAAAGTCGCTTTCAGATATATATTTTTTACTGACAGTTAAAACTAATAACTGGTTAACAACGTTTTCATGGTCACTAAAAAAGCATGAATGTCACTTCCCCATTAACTTTACTCCGTAACTCTATCAGTCAACATTTCTCTAACTACTTTCCCTGGTTCATCACACCCTCTATAAACTTAAAAAGATTATATCAGTGCAAGCTTTCACAGTCGATGTCAGTCAACAAGCCGAGATTGTTTTTCGAGACATTAGGCCGTGTAATGTATGAACGTTTCAGCTACTGTGCGATAGCATTTGTCAAGACGAAATGACGTAGGCGTTGTGTGGCTGGAACTTCGATACATTAAAGTATCTACACGGTCTAATATCACAAAAAAACAACCAAAGCTTCGAACGATTGCTTCTATTTAGAGAGAGACAAGAATGTGCGGGAGAATTAATTGAAATATTTTTGTAATGGAACCAGCGTCAGTGTGGAGGAATTGTTTCTAACGTTGGCAGTGTTAAAAAATAATACGAATTCTAGGAAACTAACCACTCCCTCATACCTTCAATAAAACTTGCTATGCGTTATATAAACTCTAATGTAACAGTGTAAATTACAGTAATATTCAGCAGTTTATTATTTTAACGACATTTCTAGAAACTATACACATAGTCATCTAGCTCAACAAGCAATGAATTTTTACACCATCCCTACTGAAATTGTTCATAAGTTTATTTGATAATATAATAATTTCGTGTGGCTATTTCTAGCCGAGTGCAGCCCTTGTAAGGCAGACCCTCCGATGAGGGTGGGCGGCATCTGCCATGTGTAGGTAACTGCGTGTTATAGTTTCACTAAGCAAACTCGTATCCTCATCCCGAGGTGGTGCAGCTCCTCTCAGGCACACCCCCAATTGAGGTGAGCTGCATGTAACAATTCTGCCACATACCAGCCCTCCTGCCATTCTTAAATTTCTGGCAGTACCGGGAATCGAACCCGGGCCCCCGAGGACGGCAGCTAATAACACCAACCGTTACACTACGGAAGCAGTTTATTTGATGACAAACCTGTTTCGAGTAACTTATGTTGTATCGCAGATGTGTGCTCATCAATCGTGTTAGTGATCCGTCGATATTACGGTTGCATTGGACCGACATGTGATAACGTTATGAAATTCATTTTCCAGATTTTGTCATTTATCATTTGAAAAGGATGAGGTTTAATGTTTCAGAATGTAATTTTTGTATGAATACCCCATTTATTCTTAAACTAATGAAACTTCTATGTTCCATACTCTCTTATCAAGGCACCATTGGATCAGAACACAGTGAACAACTATTCTTCATTCAGCTGTGTCACCCACTCACTGGAGTGAGTGCCTGCATCGAAAAATTGTGTTAACCCTTAACTTAAATACCAAGTCTAAAGTAGTTCCACCCAGTCGTTGCCCACAATATTTAAACAGGAAAATTATCAGATAAAAAGTAAACTGAACTGGATATACAGTAGCTCATTTTGGCTAATGTTCCTCCTAATAGCTATCTCAATAGCTGCAGTCGCTTAAGTGCGGCCAGTATCCAGTATTCGGGAGATAGTGGGTTCGAACCCCACTGTCGGCAGCCCTGAAGATGGTTTTCCGTTTTTTTTTTCCATTTTTACACCAGGCAAATGCTGGGGCTGTACTTTAATTAAGGCCACGGCCGCTTCCTTTCCACTCCTAGCCCCTTCCTATCCCATCGTCGTCATAAGACCTATCTGTGTCAGTGCGACGTAAAGCAACTTGCAAAAAAAAAAAAAAAAACAAAAAAAAAAAAAAAAAAAAAAGCAATCTCCTACTATCTGCGCATCACGAGAAGTCGCGGTAGCTTGTAGACACGGCACGAGTAACAGATATTAGACTAAGCTACAAACATCAGTCGTGGTGTCCGACTCGTTGGCTGAATGGTCAGCGTACTGCCTTTCGGTTCAGAGGGTCCCGGGTTCGATTCCCGCACGTGTCTGGGATTTTAACCTTCATTGATTAATTCCAATGGCCCGGGGGCTGGGTGTTTGTGCTGTCCTCAACATCCCTGCAACTCACACACCACACATAAAATTATCCTCCACCACAATAACACGTAGTTACCTACACATGGCAGATGCCGCTGAACGGAGGGTCTGCCTTATAAGGGCTGCATTCGGCTAGAAATAGCCACACGAAATTAATAGCCGTGGTAAACAGTGAGAACTCTCTGAAAGAAACGAGAGTTCATTATTAAACTTTTCATTATGCAGTACGTATAGTAAATGTGTCACTAAAGTGCAATGGCACTAGCAATTTGAAACTTCGCAGCAGCACCTTGCATCGCAAGAATCACCGCGGACGGAACGAATGTTTATTGTCAGGCCTTGAAACTTGAGACTGGCGCATGCTCAGAGCCATGCTTACCATCGGCACTCCTTAACCAACATGCACGCGTCTTCTCGTCAGATGACCATAGGACAGTAGTTTGCTGATTTTAATGCGAAACTATTTCTCGGTCAACAACAGGCACGACAGCTAGTTCCACCACCTTATGCTGCAATTGCTGCAATGTCACAATCGCAATATGTACTCTAGATCCCCCACCCCACCCCAGATGGTATCCTATTTCACTATTCTACATCAATCTTCCTTATGAGTAATACTATATATCTTGCAAAGATACTCGATATTGTTTGATATAGAGTATGTATTTCTTTACATGCATTCTGCACAATCCCTAAACATTGTTTGTAATTTGCTAACAATGAGATTACTAGTCAATAGAGCTAAAGAAAACATGTTCCCACAGACTTGAACAGACATTTTCATCCGCTTGATTGCCGCACATCATGTTTCGTGGAAATATATTCCAGGTTATGTACAGGTCTAGTGAATTATGATGTCAGGCTCACTAATACCCGAGGACAGGTGTGGACACATTGAGATGTAGGACGCGTGATAACGTTTAACAAGACAAGGAGCTTGTTGACTTCATCGTTGTTCTACACACAACACCGACCGTTCAAATTTTTAGAAAGCAGTGGGTGGGATGTTGGTGATTGTAGCTCTGATATTTAACTTTCTCTATAATTCTCTGAGTTTATTTTCAGATGCATTTTGAAGAGGACCGTCTGTGGTATATGACCTCTCACAAACCTTTCGATTTCTAAATAACCAGTGTTACTTCGTGATGCAACATGAAAACGTCTTCCAAGGAAGTCGAAGCCTGTAGAACAGAAACAAAGCAAACAGCCAAGTAATCTCCGTACAGGCCATGAAGGCCCTTGAAGAGTGGAAGGTAACGATTTCCAATATCAGTAACCACGGCACTTGATAGGGTAAATGGTTAGCTTTACGCCTTTGCCCCAATGAATTAACCTTGTGCTCATTTTTGATGTAGACGGTGTAAACCTCAAGGTTTAGAAGATAATTATGAAGATAAAAATTCTGTCTATCACTATTCGTAGGAGTTGTTGTATATGTTGATGATGATAATGATAATGATAATGGGTGAGCTGGCTACGCGGTTCAGGTCGCGTGACTGCAGGTTTGTAATCGAGAGATGGTAAATTCGAACCCCGACGTCGACACCTACGTAGATGGTTTTCCTAGGTTTCCCGTCTCCGGACGAGGCAGATGCCGGAGCTGCACCTTAAGGCCATAGCCGTTTCCTTCCCAATACTAGCCTTTTATCATCCTTGTATAGCAGAAATCCTGTCTGCGGTATGGCGCAACAGCCAGAAGGACCTTGGCCTATCAAGCGATCGCTGCTCATCCCGAACACCTGCAGATTACGAGATGTCGTGTGGTCGCCACGACGAATCCTCTCAGCCATTATTCTTGGCTTTCTAGACCGGGGCCGCTGTCTCACCTCGTATCTAGGGGTGGTTAATACTGTACCATCCATCCCGTTCAGCCCTGCCCTGACGCTACTTTCGTGAGACTGATTTTAGGATTTGCATTACTTACTTACTTACTTACTTACTTACTTACTTACTTACTTACTTACTTACTTACTTACTTACTTACTTACTTACTTACTTACTTACTTACTTACTTACTTACTTACTTACTTACTTACTTACTTACTTACTTACTTACTTACTTACTTACTTACTTACTTACTTACTTACTTACTTACTTACTTACTTACTTACTTACTTACTTACTTACTTACTTACTTACTTACTTACTTACTTACTTACTTACTTACTTACTTACTTACTTACTTACTTACTTACTTACTTACTTACTTACTTACTTACTTACTTACTTACTTACTTACTTACTTACTTACTTACTTACTTACTTACTTACTTACTTACTTACTTACTTACTTACTTACTTACTTACTTACTTACTTACTTACTTACTTACTTACTTACTTACTTACTTACTTACTTACTTACTTACTTACTTACTTACTTACTTACTTACTTACTTACTTACTTACTTACTTACTTACTTACTTACTTACTTACTTACTTACTTACTTACTTACTTACTTACTTACTTACTTACTTACTTACTTACTTACTTACTTACTTACTTACTTACTTACTTACTTACTTACTTACTTACTTACTTACTTACTTACTTACTTACTTACTTACTTACTTACTTACTTACTTACTTACTTACTTACTTACTTACTTACTTACTTACTTACTTACTTACTTACTTACTTACTTACTTACTTACTTACTTACTTACTTACTTACTTACTTACTTACTTACTTACTTACTTACTTACTTACTTACTTACTTACTTACTTACTTACTTACTTACTTACTTACTTACTTACTTACTTACTTACTTACTTACTTACTTACTTACTTACTTACTTACTTACTTACTTACTTACTTACTTACTTACTTACTTACTTACTTACTTACTTACTTACTTACTTACTTACTTACTTACTTACTTACTTACTTACTTACTTACTTACTTACTTACTTACTTACTTACTTACTTACTTACTTACTTACTTACTTACTTACTTACTTACTTACTTACTTACTTACTTACTTACTTACTTACTTACTTACTTACTTACTTACTTACTTACTTACTTACTTACTTACTTACTTACTTACTTACTTACTTACTTACTTACTTACTTACTTACTTACTTACTTACTTACTTACTTACTTACTTACTTACTTACTTACTTACTTACTTACTTACTTACTTACTTACTTACTTACTTACTTACTTACTTACTTACTTACTTACTTACTTACTTACTTACTTACTTACTTACTTACTTACTTACTTACTTACTTACTTACTTACTTACTTACTTACTTACTTACTTACTTACTTACTTACTTACTTACTTACTTACTTACTTACTTACTTACTTACTTACTTACTTACTTACTTACTTACTTACTTACTTACTTACTTACTTACTTACTTACTTACTTACTTACTTACTTACTTACTTACTTACTTACTTACTTACTTACTTACTTACTTACTTACTTACTTACTTACTTACTTACTTACTTACTTACTTACTTACTTACTTACTTACTTACTTACTTACTTACTTACTTACTTACTTACTTACTTACTTACTTACTTACTTACTTACTTACTTACTTACTTACTTACTTACTTACTTACTTACTTACTTACTTACTTACTTACTTACTTACTTACTTACTTACTTACTTACTTACTTACTTACTTACTTACTTACTTACTTACTTACTTACTTACTTACTTACTTACTTACTTACTTACTTACTTACTTACTTACTTACTTACTTACTTACTTACTTACTTACTTACTTACTTACTTACTTACTTACTTACTTACTTACTTACTTACTTACTTACTTACTTACTTACTTACTTACTTACTTACTTACTTACTTACTTACTTACTTACTTACTTACTTACTTACTTACTTACTTACTTACTTACTTACTTACTTACTTACTTACTTACTTACTTACTTACTTACTTACTTACTTACTTACTTACTTACTTACTTACTTACTTACTTACTTACTTACTTACTTACTTACTTACTTACTTACTTACTTACTTACTTACTTACTTACTTACTTACTTACTTACTTACTTACTTACTTACTTACTTACTTACTTACTTACTTACTTACTTACTTACTTACTTACTTACTTACTTACTTACTTACTTACTTACTTACTTACTTACTTACTTACTTACTTACTTACTTACTTACTTACTTACTTACTTACTTACTTACTTACTTACTTACTTACTTACTTACTTACTTACTTACTTACTTACTTACTTACTTACTTACTTACTTACTTACTTACTTACTTACTTACTTACTTACTTACTTACTTACTTACTTACTTACTTACTTACTTACTTACTTACTTACTTACTTACTTACTTACTTACTTACTTACTTACTTACTTACTTACTTACTTACTTACTTACTTACTTACTTACTTACTTACTTACTTACTTACTTACTTACTTACTTACTTACTTACTTACTTACTTACTTACTTACTTACTTACTTACTTACTTACTTACTTACTTACTTACTTACTTACTTACTTACTTACTTACTTACTTACTTACTTACTTACTTACTTACTTACTTACTTACTTACTTACTTACTTACTTACTTACTTACTTACTTACTTACTTACTTACTTACTTACTTACTTACTTACTTACTTACTTACTTACTTACTTACTTACTTACTTACTTACTTACTTACTTACTTACTTACTTACTTACTTACTTACTTACTTACTTACTTACTTACTTACTTACTTACTTACTTACTTACTTACTTACTTACTTACTTACTTACTTACTTACTTACTTACTTACTTACTTACTTACTTACTTACTTACTTACTTACTTACTTACTTACTTACTTACTTACTTACTTACTTACTTACTTACTTACTTACTTACTTACTTACTTACTTACTTACTTACTTACTTACTTACTTACTTACTTACTTACTTACTTACTTACTTACTTACTTACTTACTTACTTACTTACTTACTTACTTACTTACTTACTTACTTACTTACTTACTTACTTACTTACTTACTTACTTACTTACTTACTTACTTACTTACTTACTTACTTACTTACTTACTTACTTACTTACTTACTTACTTACTTACTTACTTACTTACTTACTTACTTACTTACTTACTTACTTACTTACTTACTTACTTACTTACTTACTTACTTACTTACTTACTTACTTACTTACTTACTTACTTACTTACTTACTTACTTACTTACTTACTTACTTACTTACTTACTTACTTACAATAACAACGGGTATTCCATAAACAACTACTGTAAAGAAAACAAAGTAGCAATAAAATTCGAAGTTCACATTGTAAGTTTACAATTGTAAATTATCCTGCATTCTTTTTTAACCTCAAGATCTACAAAATCAGTGCTCATGAACATCATACTGCTTATGATCTCTACAAAAATTACCTTAATGAAAAGTGCTACATGAACTTCGATTTTTAATTTCTTCAAGAAAATGTCATAAGTGTTACAGTTACCTTCTAATGTTTTCTCTGTGTGTTGATTTCTTGCCATGTTTTTTCTATCGGCTGATGATGACATAGATATGTGTCGAAACCGGTCCCAGACCATATTAAACATGTTGTGACATTAATTTGTTCAACAATTTGTTATTGTATTGAATAGGTTAATAATAATAATCGTATGGCCTCAGCTACCGTGTGCAGACATTTCAATTTGACGCCATCTGGCTGTCTGCTCGTCAATTTCGACGTTCCGTTTTACTCTAGGCCCCCACTAGATGGCAGACCGAGTAAACCGAAACTCTCTTGGGCGTCTATGGCTGAGATTTAATGAATTTTGTCGGGTAAACACCAAATGTGTCACCAGAGATCTTTTACATGCCGACATTGTACGACATGGAGTGTCGAATGGACTTTTTTCCGCCCTTCAAAAATCCGACTACCTCTGCCGGGTTTGAACCCGCTATCTTGGGATCCGGAGGCCGACACTCTACCGCTGATCCACAGAGGCAGCTATTGAATAGGTTGAACATCTCTCTTTTTAGCATTGTAACTGAGACCATGGTGACAATATCCATTTCAATTCTTTCTTGTGAGTAGTTCTGGGTTCTGCATTCATATCCGAGCTCTTGAAAAAGATACGAATGGCGTGTGCAATAGCTGCTGTGGTCGAATACGACCAGGAAGACACACATAAGTCAGTGGTGTTTATTATTATTATTATTTTGAGAAGTAAAATCATCTATATATTAAGAGTTTAATAAAAGCAATTTGGCAAATCGGTCCGTCCGCCCGTTCTACCGGCCCGTTTTGCTTCATTTTTGTTTTATTATCTCCGTACTTACCTGCCGGTGAATCATGAGACGTTGATATGTCTCTAATATGAACTAACTTTGAGTAATCATACAATCGAATCTTTAGATCAGGGCCTTTCAAACGCCCAAAGTCTCGCGCGTACAAATCGATGCGCAAGAGCTCCGTGCACTGTGCATCGCTCCCGCTCGGCACGGCTCGGACAACGCTTCGTCTCTGGGCAACTCGGCTAAGCTCGGCTCAATTCGGCTCGGATTTGCAGCGTTACGCAGCAAGTGAGGAAGAGGGAGACAGGGGGAGCGAGCAATACAGGCGTGGAGAAAGAGAGAGACCGCGCTATTGCTCCAAATCGAGGAGTGGGGGTCTGCACTCTGGTCAACCAAACGAAGTCGTCTTTTGCACCGTGCTCAGTACATGCACCAAGCGTATGCACCCTGAGAGGCCCTGCATTAGATGATCACTCCAACGTTTGCAGGCGAAGGCTTACTCTAACCCGCAATACATCCCATACTTAGCACGTTGCTAAGCGACTCTTTCATTAATATTCTGATATACGTGATTTTCATCCTTAGTAATGTCCATGCAGCCATGTTTGATTACTACCTGTCAAGCCAGAGAGTATACACTTTCTCTGAATACTATTCCCTGCTAGATACTCTTTGATTCTGTAACCTTTCCCAGCTTCCAAATATATTCAACAGATAGCAGAGCGTTCCTAATAACTTACATGCTGCTAAGAGAAAAAAAGTCTACGTACAAACAGACCACATCATGACATACGCCTTAGACATTATCTGGGAACAGCTGTTGAAGGATAACCTAGATACACTTCAAACAGTGAAGGCCATGTATCTTGAAAAAGTTCTCTGCCTGGCAAAAAACACTCTTCGAGATTAACCTCTGAGCTCATAAGACAACCTTTCCATATAGAAAAAAGTCTTTTAAAAATAACATTGCCCTCTACGACACAATACCAAGCTTTGCATCAAGAACTGCAGGTTTAAAAAAAAGCGAATATATGGATAGAACAGGCGGCATGATTACGTCAGAATGGATGAATTCTGACTACGAATTGCGGCATACCATAACGCGCTTCTTATTAAATATTCATAAAACGCAGTAGTCAAAACAATATGCCTACGACAGGCGTATCGAGACGAGTTATCTGACCTGTTGTCCGGCTCCATGGCTAAATGGTTAGCGTGCTGGACTTTGGTCACAGGGATCCCGGGTTCGATTCCCGGCAGGGTCGGGAATTTCAACCATCGTTGGTTAATTACGCTGACACGGGGGCCGGGTGTGTGTGTTGTCTTCATCATGATCATCACCTCATCTTCATCACGACAAGCAGATCGCCTGCGGGCGTCAAATCAAAAGACCTGCACCTGGCGAGCCGAACTTGTCCTCGGACACTCCCGGCACTAAAAGCCATACGCCATTTCATTTCATCCGACCTATTTATAAGGAATGTTGTGGAGCAGCAGGGGTCCACTAGTCTCTGCTTAACATTGGTCTGAAGGACCATCCGAAAAAGGAATATATAAGAAAAATAAAAGGAAAGATGTGATAATGAAAGACTTCCTAAAGACCTAATATCGTTGGGTTCGGAAGAGAACAAGATTCAACCAAAGGAGATAGACTAGGAAATACGAAATCGAAGAAACTAGCACTACGAAGTTTAAGCAATAGCAGACTCGCCTAGAGGACCCGT
This sequence comes from Anabrus simplex, assembly GCF_040414725.1. NCBI lineage: Eukaryota > Metazoa > Arthropoda > Insecta > Orthoptera > Tettigoniidae > Anabrus > Anabrus simplex. The sequence goes on along the minus strand of NC_090267.1, from coordinate 349,109,551 downwards.
GGTCGCTAATGCAGGCTTCCAATTTGAGCGGCCCTGGTTTTCAATTTTTAGTCGCCGTCACGTCTGGCAGCTGCGTGAATTCTCTGCTCCAAACGTCGGGAGGTATTTCATTCTCTAATATTTAACTACGTTTCAATAATACCAAGGAAAAGCAAAACCGACATTACATACCGAACAGATTAATAACAAAATACCGTGTGTCTTTACATAACTATTACCGGGCGAGTTGGCCGTGCGCGTAGAGGCACGCGGCTGTGAACTTGCATCCGGGAGATAGTAGGTTCGAATCCCACTATCGGCAGCCCTGAAGATGGTTTTCCGTGGTTTCCCATTTTCACACCAGGCAAATGCTGGGGCTGTACCTTAATTAAGGCCACGGCCGCTTCCTTCCAACTCCTAGGCCTTTCCTATCCCATCGTCGCCATAAGACCTATCTGTGTCGGTGCGACGTAAAAAGCCGCTAGCAAAAAAAAATTACATAACTATTAATATCACGATATTTAATACCTCCAGTTTCACACGAATCAGAACCACACGAAGGTGATTCCACATTTTAAAATTCTCACGTGCATTGGCCGGATTTAGAACCGTGGCCGCCGTCGTCGGAAGCCTGTGGCAGTACCAGACACCTATCACGCCCCCTGACGCCCTATATTTAGAGACGGTAGAATACCAGAATCCTAAGCTTATTGAAAAGAAATAAAAAAAGGTGGAAAGATGTCGAATTCCTTTTATAAAATTCAGGTTGGTTAAAAGTTGCCAGTCTCCTTGCTCGCTAGGGCCGTGGGTGGGAATAACCTTTGGTGTGACACGGGAGAAATGACAGCCAGTCCTTGCAGGTGGGCATAGCTCATGGAGTATTGAGCAGGAGCGATCACCGTGTATATCTGGAAGCTGACATCAGAAGCTGCTTGCCCTGCCTTGTAAAAGCAGGTTCGCAGAGTATTCATTCTCCCACACGTCGCAAGTATAAGGTGTGGTCTATTTCCTCGTGTCCCTACAAGCACATCCTGCTCACTCCAGAACCGCATCCCGACGTTACCTTTCTGGATATCAGCTGTAAATCAACCACCTCTTCATTGCCATTTTCGGAGAGGGTTGTCATGATTTTTATATCGATATAAATCTTGGTGAAAGAAGAGGTGGTTATGATGTTTAATGAGTGGTGTCGTATGATTTATAAGTATTACTTCGTAGATTGTTTACATTGCCTTTTGTTGTCCTTTTCATCGTGGATTGCATTGCAGATACGAAAAGTACATAAGTACACTACCGCTCATTAATTTCAATACACCCTGGTATTTAAGATTTACAACACAAATCAAACGTTATTTTTCACAAAAGATAATTATATTAACTTACACATTTATAATACAATCACAAACATTATATTTTACTTTCATCAAAGTATCCTCCTTTCGATTTAATGACTGCCTCACAAACTCGAGGCATTCGGTCAATCATTTTTGCAGGTATCGTGAATCTATATGATTCCACACATCCTTAACAATATTCCTGAGATGTTCCTTGCTGAATATATTAACTTCCCTGATACGTCTGTCCACTTCATCCCAGACAATTTCAATGGGATTACAATCGGGGTTTTGGGACGTTCAGTACTTTCTGTTCTTCCTTTGATGCAATGTAGTTCGTACAGTATGCCGACCGATGTTTTGGGTCATTATCCTGTTGTAAAGTGAACCCTTTTCATATTAAGCGCAATCCACTTGGTATTGCATGATACTGGAGTATGCGGTGGTACTGCTTCTGATCCATACAGCCTTCTATTCTCACAATGTCGCCAACTCTACGTCCGCCAAAACATCCACAAACCATAATAGAACCTCCACTGTGTTTAACTGTAGGTAGAACACACTGCTGGGCTACCCTTTCCCCTACAAATCGGCGAACAAGTATTCTCCTTTTGGTTCCAAAAATCTCGAACTTCGATTAATCGGTGAATAACACCTTCGTCCACTCTTCCGATGTCCAATTGCGATGTTTTCTAGCCCATTCAAGTCTCTTCTGTTTATTCATGGGCCTTAGAGGGGGTTTTCTTGCTGTGACACATCATTCCAAGCCGGCTTCTATCAGTTTCCTTTTTACTGTTGCAACAGATATTATTGTCGTGTTCATTTCTACCAATTCATCACGAATTTGGGGCGCTGTTTTGAATCTATTTCTCTTACTGGTAATTCTGATATGTTTATCATCGCTTTTAGTTGTTTTACGAGGTCGTCCTGGTCGTGGAATGTCCTTATTGCTGCCTGTTGTCTCCTGGCGGTGAAGGGTGTATTGCACTCCCCCTAAAGACACACTACACTGTTTTGCAATTTGGCGAACAGATAAACCTGCTTGGCTAAGTGCTACAATTGCAGCACGTTTTTCTATGGATATCCCCGCTAGTGGAGCCATATTAGCGATGTGCACACTTCAACTGTCACAAAGGAACTAACACGCAGGAACCACATGTTATGTATCGTGGCAATGCTTGCCGTTCGCTGCAGATATCCCATCACTACAGGGAACAACACAGGTGTACCAAATGCGGCGTCCGTCGGCAAATAGGTAAACAAATATATCCGATAGGTACATAACGTTTATGTACACAACATTGTTTGTTGGATACTATTGCATCTTGATGACCACAAACAAAAATCATGACCTGTGTACAACTGTTGTACTATTCCTTTGCTTCCTCAACCGTACCCACGGTATTAGACCTCATCTATAGAGAAGTAGTTGTCAATTATTGGGCGTATTGAAATTAATGAGCGGTAGTGTACATTGCCAATAGTAACAACCAAGCTTTCAGTAGGTACTACCGAAGCAATTTAATTAAATAAGTGAACATCAATAATTCTATGGTGACACAGACACTGTTTTCGATTTGTGTTATTTCTCAGCTCAGTGCGTGTCATTTAGACTTCATACCAGCGTTCAAATGTTCTACGGGAGATTGGAGAAACGAGTCTAGGTCAACCAGTCGGAAAACCAATACGCTATCGGCGGCTGCAAATACCAAACTTCCTCATAGTTGAATGCATTGTATCACATTCCAGGACTGGACTAGAGTAGCTGAACTGTTCAGAGATCAAAATCCGACTTTGGCAGAGGCTGTACTGAATAGATTTTCCCCACATTTTCCCTAAAAACGCACACACACACACACACACACACACACACACACACACAGAGTTAGTAGGTGCACCATTTCCATTTATTTATTGCAATGATTTTCCGTTTTTTATTGTCATATAGCTTTATTCATATATATTTCCGTCAACCACCGAATTATCCATCCATTTCATTTCCCTTTTAAATTTACAAAACATTATTAGTGTTTCCTCGATATTTCCTTTCTCACTTCAGTTTCTGGATCGCTTATTTTAATCATAGGCCAAAGCAATTAAAGTCAAACCTACCGATCTCTGTAAACCATCTCTGACCAAAAATAATAGTTTCGTTTTGTCCTGTAGATGCACACCTCATCCTCGTTCGCCCCATTCCCTGTGGTCATGTTAGACAGTTTGCTAACGGTGTCGAAACGTGGAATCTCGTTCTTGGTATGGGAGCGTTCTTTCTTCCTTTATTTGCCCATCTCAGTTACAGAGGAAGAAATGATGATGATGACGATGATGATGATGTCTGTTGTTTTAAAGGAGCCGAATATTGAGGTCATTGGTTCCAGGTAAAAAAGTTGCTGTAAGTATGGCTGAGAACGAGTCTACTTCTTGCTAACAGTTCTGTAATGTTTTACCTGTAGGAAAGCTGAGGTTGATCATCTCTTCTTAGAAGACTCCAAGAACCCTGAGCTGTTGGCTCCTCTGGCCGGCAGCCAAGCACGTAGAGATCTGCCGTGACCTTCTACTTCCTAGTTATTGCACTGCATCCCTTTGAATAATTCTCATGATAATGAAGTAGATGCAATACCATACTTCATGTGCTGAATGGCGGAATAATACGTAACATACAGGGCACGGCAGTCTCCTAACCTAATTATATACCGGGGGAGTTGGCCATGTGGATAGGGGCGCGCAGCTGTGAGCTCGCATCCGGGAGATAGTGGATACGAACCCCACTGCCGCCAGCCCTGAAGATGGTTTTCCGTGGTTTCCCATTTTAACACCAGGGAAATGCTGGGGCTGTACCTTAATTAAGGCCACGGCCGCTTCCTTCCCATTCCTACGCCTTTGCCGTCCCATTGTTGCCGTAAGACCTATCTGTGTCGGTGCGACGTTAATCAAATAGAAAAAAAAAAAAAAAAAAAGACATCGGAATATGAAACCTTTACTTTTCCTAACTAGCTTAGAAGAAACATCTGTGTCGAAAAGTATTCCAATTACGGTAGTTAAAACAGTTTCACCCCTTAATATAAATAGATCGTTATAAAAACTTCCTTACTTTCCTTAATTAGCGTATAAGGAAAATTTGTGCCAAATTTCAACCCTTAGCTTCGTAGCAAATGTGTTATTTAGTGATATATGTAGGGTGTTTTCACTCAATATACTACAAAACTTTGGAATATAACGTACTGTAGTTACTTTCCCAAATTTGGTTATAAGGAACACCTGTGCCAAATTATATCCTTCTAGGACTGTAGAAAGTGAGCGATTTAATGATATTGTGTTTAGGGTGGTTGCCCATTTTCACCCACTTTATGTCCGATTCGTTGATTGAATGGTCAGCGTACTAGCAATCGGTTCAGAGTGTCCCGGGTTCGATTCCCGGCCGGATCGGGGATTTTAACCTTCATTGGTTAATTCCAGTGACTTGGGGGCTAAGTGTTTGTTCTGCCCCCAACATCCCGGAAAATCACATACCACACATAACACTATCGTCCACCACAATAGCACGCAGTTACCTACACATGGCAAATGCCTCCCTCCCTCACCGGAGGATCTGCCATACAAGGGCTGCACCCGGCTATAAATAGCCACACGAAATTATCACCCACTTTATCAGAAATTGGAATGAAACATCTTTACTTTTCCTAATTATCTTACAACGAAGATCTGTGCCGAATTTCATTATCTAGCCTCGAAATGAGCAGCCTAAGTGAGTCGAGGCTTTCACTTTTATATGTATAGAAGATTAGTTAAGAGTAGTGTAAGAAACTTGGTTATTGTAATAACACCGACTGCATTATGGTAATTTTTGTCAACAGTGCACTTCAATAGAACAATTCTGACAAAATGGAAATTTTGAGACTTCTTTTTCTACTGGCTTTACATCGCACCGACACAGATAGGTCTAATGGCGACGATGGGATAGGAAAGGCTTAGGAGTTGGAAGGAAGCGGCCGTGGCCTTAATTAAGGTACAGCCCCAGCATTTTTTGAGACTTCTAATTCTTTTGGAAGTATATAGGATTTCCAGCAATATGTTAGTTAGTTAGTTGTGTTATTTATGCATCTGAAAGTAACAGTTGTACATTGTGATGTGCTCATAGTACCTGCAGATCAAAGACTTCCACAACAGGAATAAGTGAATGAATATACCACATGGGAAAATGCAATTTTGCCCTCAAAGCACAGACAAGAGAAATGTATGCTAGCAAGAGTTAAACAAGAGTTGAAAATATGTTAGAAAATTTATCTAAAAGACCTTCAAAAATCATTCATGATGAATTATTATTTGCAGGATCATGTATTCATTACGCTTGATGATGAGTATTATGATGGTGGGGATGATGATGATGATTATTATGATGATTTGTATTGTTTAAAGGTTTACCGAGCTCGATAGCCGCAGTCGCTTAAGTGCGGCCAGTATCCAGTATTCGGGAGATAGTGGGTTCGAGCCCCACTGTCGGCACCACTGAAGATCGTTTTCCGTGGTTTCCCGTTTTCACACCGGGCAAATGCTGGGGCTGTACCATAATCAAGGCCACGGCCGCTTCCTTCCCATTCCTACGCCCTTCCTGTTCCATCGCCGCCATAAGACCTACCTGTGTCGGTGTGACGTAAAGCAAATAGCAAAACAAAATATTTAAAGGTGCCTAACATCTAGGTCATCGGCCCTGTACACCCTGCATTGCTTAAAACAAGATGAGAGGTCCAAGAATTGTTAAATCCATTTCACATAGAGACAAATAGAGTGGAAGATTTCCTTCCCGTAAACGACGTAAAGAAGGGGTTGGTGATCGTACGTGTTCAACAAATACATCAACTCTGAGGATTTCAGAAAATAGTTCTCATCTGTGGAACATTTTAGTAGACCTACTTTGCTAGGACTGCGTTCAGGAAACTCCTCGATGCTTATGGGGCATGGTATAGAGAGTTATATGTTTGTCGCACTTCAAGAATGTCTTAGTGACAAGTCACATATGCGTTTGTGGCAATTCGTATACTTGAAACTGACCCAACCGCACTCTTGTAACAGGCAATTTGGCACCAACTCTAGGAACTACTTAACAAAGTTTTGTAATCGCAGATCAACTTCTTTCTCCACTTTTGCCCTCGAAACTCTAGTGAGGTTATGGTTGGGTGCGATTTGTGCCGTGCATGTGGATTTGGTGTAGTTTTATGGTTTAATTCCCTTCCTGACGCCAACTTTATGTGGGATGATGCGTTTCTGTGGTGGTTGTTAGTACGGTATATTGTGTATAAATAATTGTCAAGACAAACACAAACACCCAGTGCCCGTGCCACAGGAATTAGAGAGACACTGGCCGTTCAGTCAGGAAGAGGGAGTTACGAACCAAAGGTTAATGAAAATAATTACCTATGTTGTTTTCCACAAGTCTTCGTTTTTACGGGTCACTAGTTTGCTTCTGTTTAATTGATCATTGCTTGATTATATATTACTTCATTGACCATATGGTTTTCAGCAGACATTCCAGTTACTTTTTCTGACCCAGCAGTGAGCAAAAAGTACTTTGTATTCTTCACAATCGTCCAACCACTCCCCGTAGCAAATCATGGCTCATAGGTCTCTTTGGCACACAAACGACTGCAGAGCACTTCGCAACACTAATCGTGATGAGAATTGAAACGTCTAATCAACCCTCCATCTGTGTATTTTCCCGTATCTCCAAAACCAAAGACTTGAGGCACTTCACACCATGTTGGGTGAACACCTGACGAGAATTTAAATGGTGCCAGCATCTGTAAGCGAAGAGTGGCGGAATTCCTCCCAAGGCTACGAAGGGAGATGAATTCATACATCACTTCGTAACTGCACGGGCAAACATGGACGGGATTTCAGCAGTTTATGCATGGTGCCTGGAAAGGAAAAGATCGAAGTACATACAAGTCATTCTTAATGCATCTTACACAATATAACTTTCATTAATACTTTATTTGTTTTTAAAATTCATCTGTACTTTTGTTCTTCCTCTTACTACATACATACATACATACATACATACATACATACATACATACATACATACATACATACATACATACATACATACATACATCATTATTATTAGACATGGTAATCTTGTGAGCTTTTGCCGTGTCAAAGAAACAATAGAAATTCTTTACGTTTCGTGTAGTTTTTCCTCCGCGTTTTCATAAAAGGAAAGCATATTTCAACGACTAAGACTTCTCTTTATTTCTCTGACACGGAAATATCTCAAATGACCACCATATCTATTAGTACGGACCATCAAAGAATCAATATAATAATAATAATAATAATAATAATAATAATAATACCTCTCTACAGAAACACACCGGGCGAGTTGGCCGTGCACGTAGAGGCGCGCGGCTGTGAGCTTGCATCCGGGAGATAGTAGGTTCGAATCCCACTATCGGCAGCCCTGAAGATGGTTTTCCGTGGTTCCCCGTTTTCACACCAGGCAAATGCTGGGGCTGTACCTTAATTAAGGCCACGGCCGCTTCCTTCCAACTCCTAGGCCTTTCCTATCCCATCGTCGCCATAAGACCTATCTGTGTCGGTGCGACGTAAAGCCCCTAGTTCTACAGAAACAGATCCTCTATAGGCTTACGATGTGTCACAGACTTCTTACTGAGCATGAAAATAGTTTCTCAGAACTGACTATTTTATCGCCTCTTCGTGAAACGTTCATGAAGAAGAAGAAGAAGAAGAAAAATATGATGATGATGATGATGATGATATTTGTTTCACATCCAACCAATTACCTCTATGGTTTTCGGACATGCCGATGTGCCGAAAATTTTCCCATACGAGTTAATTTACGTGTCGGTAAATCCATGGACACCAGGCTGACGTATCTGAGCACCTTCAGGTATCACCGGACTGATCCACCAGCTTGAGCGCAGAAGACCAGCGCTCTGCCATCTAATCTCCTGAGGCCCAGACCATTTATCTTTTCGTCAAATCTCATAAAAGTGTTTACTTCCCTAACAGTGCCTTGGTGGGAGATAGTGAAGTGAGAAGCATACCACACCAAGGTCAATGAATTTCCGAAAATTGGTAACACAAACTTTTGCTAAATTTTTATTTATTTATTTTTTTAAATATAAATATAAATAAATGATCCATATTTGAACAGTGTCCTTTTAAAAGGACGCCAGGCCTCAGGAGGAACCACTCACCCCGGCACACTGCCATGTAACGCCAAGTTCCAGACAAATACTTTCAGAAACGACAGTTTGTTTGTGTTGAATAGACTTTTCTTCATGAAGGCTTTCTTTACTAACCGTAACTAACATTTTATGCGTTGCTTGCTTCTTCCGTTATTGGTTATTTTACTTCTTATGTAGCAAAATTTGTCCTCTTCCTTAGCGGTTTTACTGCCTAGCCATTATTATTATTATTATTATTATTATTATTATTATTATTATTATTATTATTATTATTATTAGTAGTAGTAGTAGTAGTAGTAGTAGTAGTAGTAGTAGTACGGGCGACTTGGCCTGCGGTTAGGAGCGCGCAAGTGTGGGCTCGCATCCTGGAGATAGTGGCTTCGAATCCCACTGTCGGCGCGGCCCTGAAGATGGTTTTCCATGGTTTCCCATTTTCACACCAAGAAAATGCTGGAGCTGTACCTTAATTAAGGCGACGGCCGCTTCCTTCCCATTCCTAGGCCTTTTTCGTCCCATCGTCGCCACAAGACGTATCTGTGTCGGTGCGGCGTAAAGAAAAATAGCAAAAAGTAGTAGTAGTAGTAGTAGTAGTAGTAATAGTTGTTGTTGTTATTGTTGTTATTTCGACTTTCCCCAAGTGGAGATCGTCCCTGAGGACAAAGTATACAAAACAAACCAACAAAAACAAGGATGAATATTAAAAGTAATTTTGAGTTGTTCACATAATGGTTGTCAGCACATGTACATGTGTTGTTACATTATTATTATTATTATTATTATTATTATTATTATTATTATTATTATTATTATTATTATTATTATTATTATTACGTTCAGTGGAATTACAATTCTAATCTTTTGATACTCTAACATTCAGAATTGTCTTTCATTATGGCTCTTTCAGATTCCTCTTGAGCACTTTGTTTATATCGCTTCAGGTTTCTAAAGCCATTTTCTTCTGCAGCTCGACGTAGATGTTGTTCTTGGGGTTTGGCTGAACAGCTGGTGGAGAGTAACAACCTAGTGCTATAACCACTATTGAAATAGCGCCAAATCTCTCCTGATGTCCGATCTCTCTTATTTCTTTGGCCAGTTGTAGATATTCTGGATGATCTTCTGGAGGTTCTCAGGAGCAGGAATTACAAATTCTCTCTGATTTGTTGAAAATACCGGAAGACTTTACCATTCCCTACTTCAAGCCTTTTCATAGCTTATATGGAGATGCTGTTATTTGACTTTCCTCGAGGCTGTAGTCGGAACAAGTCATCTACAATATAAAAATGAGTCGTTCTGCAGAGGAATAATCCATCTATTTCATGTTAGCGGTCATTTACTTCAGTAATTCCCCGTTTTGAAAAGTGACATAGTTAATCTGAAATGAGCCTAGATACTTCAGATTATAAGCGGATATGAGGTATTACAACTGTACCAACAGCTTGAAGCCTTGATTTCCTACTTACCTGAAAAATTACGAACCTGTAATCACAGCCGCTACCTTCCCAGTCCAAGGCCTTTTCCACCCCAACATCGTCCAAAATCCGTGTTAGTGCAACATTGTCCCGGTCCTCGGATGAATGGTCAGCGTAGTTCGATTTCCGGGCGGGTCGAAGATTTGAACCTTACATGGTTAATTCTTTTGGCTCGGGGACTGGGTGTTTGTGCAGTCTCCAATATCCCTGCAATGCATAAACCACACAACACTATCCTCCACCACAATAACACACATTTTCCTATACACGGCAGATGACAACCATTCTCGTCGGAGGGTCTGACTTACAAGAGCTGAACCAGGCTAGTAATGAAACCACGAAATGTTTATTATTATTATTATTATTATTATTATTATTATTATTATTATTATTATTATTATTATTATCAGTGGAACATTAAAGCACCAGCAAAAAATGAAAATCGTGAAGTCTATCATTGTATATAAATGCGAAATACCACTCACTCACTGCGATATCTCGGGAATTACCGGTACCAGACCGAAGAGAATAACATTTGTTATCGAGGTTCCTTTGAGCTAAAAACTAAGAAGCATTCTTGAAATATTTTAATATAATTTGTTAAAACACGAACAGCGTGTATGCTTCCAAGTGATAGGACGGGGGCTGCTGTGACATCCTTTTATGTCGCTTCTAGGCGTTGATGGGTCGCGGGTTGTTATAACAGTTCATGTTTATGGCCCTACAGAACGAAATAGTAGGCACCATATGTCTCTCTGAACATCCTAAGAACTAAGGGAGATTTTTCTTGTATACAAAAATCAACGATTTTATTAACAAAAAGCCATGTGTGAAGAATGGATTAGTCCCACTAATATATACTAATGCGGCTATGTTCTGTTATAGGCATAGCTATTGTTTACAAGATATAACCCCAATTTTTATAACGTGGTCCTACATTATTTATCAAGTTCTTTCAACAATAGTAAGTCGAAATGAATTGTTAACGAGAATAATTGTATTTAAGCATTGAGTTTGTCAAAGTGGTACAACTTATTTATACTTTGTCAGAGGCTACTTGGATAAATGACTGGCGTAGTGGCCTTCGGTTCAAATGGCCCTGGGTTCGATTTTCAGCTAGGTAGGGAAGTTTAGTTGCATCTGATTAATTTCTTTCGCTTGGTACTGGGTGTTTGTGTTCGTCTTAATATAGACTTTCACTTACACCCAGGACATTGTCCTACCAATCACTACAGAAGTACTCAATAGTGAATAGATCGCTCCACATGGGTTCGGCGTCAGGAAAAGCATACGGCCGTAAAACTGGGCTTATTCCACACATAGTCCGACCTCAAGTAATTGGGAAGAGGCCAAGAAGAAGAATGAGAACATTTTCTTCTAAGATTATCGCACAAAGTTAGTTCCTGGTTTTGGTTAAGTACCACGCAATCTGCCCGTGCGCAAGTGAGAAAATCTGACCTACAGCTGGACAGAAGGTCATCGTAAAAGGACAACATGCCCTCTGGATGTCGAGCTAACAAGTTCTTGTTTTAAGGTTTTTGAATTCTCGAACGTGACCGCTAGTTTAATTCTCGATAAGATTTGAGTTCTGATTCATGGGGTAAAACCTCGTTTATGCAAGGGCGATGCACTCATTAAGGCTGTTTTATCTACCATGGATTATCACCAGATGAAAGTGGGAAAGTACAGCACGAGCAATAATTATCTACACGCCTTCTAAAGGAAAAACCCACAATAATAATGTCAGGAGAAGAGGTCATGTGAAACATAATGTAAGGCACAACAAATGTCTAAATTAATTGAATATTCATCGTTTCGTAAGCTTTTCAAGGACTGACGCATATGATGCATAATGCGCGGCAGAAGAAAGTAGTAAAAGGGTTACGATAAACATACGGATTTCCATTTCTGTTGTGGAGCTTGTGTCAAAAGAGCGAATCTTGTTATCACATTTCATATTTCTTTGTTTTGATGCAGGGAAATAATACGCTCGGATACTTCAGGCAGTGGTAAGGAAAGGGCGGGAAAAAGAAAGTGTTTTGTATACACGTGTATACTTTTAACTTGATTATGTATTTGTTGTTGTGGTTGCTGCTGCGTTGTGCACGGGAAATGAATAGCCCTGCCTGTGCTAATGTGTGTTTTATAACGCATTGTGTTAGGTACTAACTATCCTGACAACTCTTTGGTGTAGAAGACACACTACCACGGTAGACTACTTCATAGATCTCGGGGGCTGGGTAGTTTCCCGTATCCATCATTGGAATTTATCCTAGGTAGGGCCTCATCCCCTCAGCAGGTCTCCTATACGGCGCAAACTCAAAAGTCCTGCATCAGGCCTCCCCGCTATTATTATTATTATTATTATTATTATTATTATTATTATTATTATTATTATTGCACTACTGACATTTAAGTCAGCGATCACTGTATTTCTTGCTTTGTGACGTACCAACTTGGAGCAGCTGTAGTCATCACTTGTGCATACTGAGCACCATGTACTCTGTCCGGCTCCATGGCTAAATGGTTAGCGTGCTGGCCTTTGGTCATAAGGGTCCCGGGTTCGATTCCCGTCAAGGTCGGGAATTTTAACCTTAATTGGTTAATTTAGCTGGAACGGGGGCTGGGTGTATGTGTCGTCTTCAAAAGACCTGCATCTGGCGAGCCGAAATTGTCCTCGGACACTCCCAGCACTAAAAGCCCTACGCCATTTCATTCCATTTCATACCATGTACTCTGGCAAGCTTCACCTGGACAGTGGTAGGGATCCGTCTTTTCACCAAATGTTGATAGCTCGATTCCTTCGTGGTAGTATTGTTAGTTCTGTATTATAAATACAGTATTAATCTCAGCGTGGCTGGAAATTTGAATTTATAAATAAGAATGTATTTCCACGCAGATATAAATGGCATAGGTTGTTGGTCTTCCATTACTACACGCCACAATGTCCTCCATTATTATTAAACATTCTTCAATACACTGTCACTTCATAACCTATTCAGTCCCCTTGTATACGCATGCACAGAAATGGTGTCCCAACATAAACAATCAACACTGCCCCACTCCAGTATTGAAAAGGAGGGGAGTGAGTGAAGGGGTAGTGTTGAAGGTCACTCCAGTACCGAAAGAAGGGGAAGAGAGTGAACGGGTAGTACTGAAGGCACAGTGTGTGTATTGCTATACATCCACCACTGTGCCAATTTCAATCACAACAAAGTCTTGTACGGGCTGCCTACTTGCAGCAATGTGTTAAGCGAGGAGGTGGGGGGACGCCATGCTTTGTTTATATAGGGACACCATATCTGTGCATGCGTGTACTGTTCCACTACGTTGGCCTCCATCGTACCGCATGTATTTGCAGTTATTCGACTACGCCACTCACTCTGCACTGGTCATTCGTGTAGGCCTTGCTCTTACATCACAAAGACGGATTATTCGGGCCGCTGTATTAGGTCATCTATTTCCGATGTCAGTCCACTGATGGCATCTTAGGTCGTAATGTCTACGATGTCAGTGCAGTACTGATATCCTAGGTCCTCTGTCCTCGATGTCAGATCACATATTAGGTCTGCTGCCGCCGAGGTCGTATACTACTGACGTCGTCGTCTCGCTGTCTCCAATACATTCGAATATTTGATGTAATAAAATCGATACTATCTTACGAATGGACATATTGGAAACAGTGTGTATCATTCGGTTGCGGTGATGGAGGCCTGTGTGGTAAAAGGAGGAAGCGTCTGAGGGGTAGTTGGTGGAGGTTAAGAAAAACTGTGTGAAACAGTTATACAAAGGTTATGGGGTGTTAAATGATTTTACCTTAAGGAACTTAGAAACTCAAGCCAGGACAGTAATAACAAAGAATGGAGGCCATTTGAGATTTTGCATTTTTTAAGACTTCTTTGCTGGTACGGAACTGTATTCTCATCAAAATGCACCAGTAATCTCGAACTGTTTAGAATGATACTTTTCGAAAACTGTACAAGCATTTTCATTTCCCTTACTTTCGGATAACTTGGGATGATTTTCCTTGCCATGTGGCAAAGTGTCGTTAAAACGAGATTATGTCTGTCGTACTTCAAGAGGAAACGTTGAATTCGTCGGGAAATCTACCGTTGGGTGCTGTGCCCCTTCATAAGTTGTAGTCTTATTCCGATCGGATTCGGTAGTGATGTGAAGAAAATAGGTGATGGTAGGTTACCCAGGTAAATAATGGGTTCAGCCATGGAGGTTAAAAGAAGCAGAAGGGGCCAAGGAGATTGCCATTATACTCGGTACGTAATGATTTTAAGGTACGGGAAGAAATATGAGAGTGTCCACGGTTCTGGTTGCAAATAAATGTTTGTGCAGATGCTTATTTCACCGACAGAGGCTTGCAGCCTGAACGCTGAAAGGCGTAATCTATACAAATAAATTTATAGCGGGTCCGCTGTCTGTAATTTCGTTTGTTTTGCCAATTTTTCTGATATTTATCCGTTTTGGCTCAACTCAAGGCCATATCAGTAGTTTTTATTTTTCGTGTCTGTTTGTTTGTTCCACCATCACGGCGAAACGGCTGGCTAGATCTTGACTAATCTTCATATTTGGAGTATACTCATCCCGAGGAAGGTTTTCATATGCATATAATTTTGAAATATCTGAATAGACGGGAGGTTTATAAGAAAACTAGAACCGTTTTCTTCCATTTTCTCTTATACTATTGATTTTCTGTAAAATCCGTGGACTATATGTGAAACGTCCCTTCGTTATAAAGAATTATTTTATGTACATAATTTCGCTTACTCTTCAAATGACGGAGAAGCTTTTTATTTCGGGTGTCATGCTGAGCATTGAGTAACAGGCAGACCGACAATGGACCTACGGGTTACCATGGCAACGTCTCTGACTGCTTACCTTTCTGGCATTTGCTACAATTTTTACTATATTTCTGTTCTACTTCTGTCTTCCGCTTTAATTACTTGCCTCTTTAGGCTTAAGTAATAACACCATAAATCATTTTCTTATCTGTTAACATACGAATTCCTGCACCTAAATTTCTCTTCTCTTATCGCCTTCTCATATCCGTAACTCGTATCATCAAAATTTATAGAGGGGCATTGAATTTTGAAACACATCCACTTTGTATTTAGACCCTACATATTTGTCCTATACGACTGTCCTCAGTTATAATCTTATTATCTATTAACTTCAACTTCCTTAACTGTAGGCTATTACTTTCTTCCTTAACTACTTCGTATGTATGCGAGTGCTAATCCCGAAACCTAGATACTCTTTTATTTGAAGAAAAATTCCAAAGTGTTCAAATTTATAACTTTTGGCCCTGGAAAATATCGAAACTTGGATGCATGTTAATGATGGTGCAGACCTTCGTTTCGGAGTATTTGGTGGCTAAACGGTAAGTCGTATCACGAAACAGATAGCACAATTGCCGTTGTATTTGGAGAGATCTAAAACTTTGGTCCTATGACTTATTGTCGTGTTTCTATTGTTGATACTTTAGACAGCGCTGGATTTCTCGATTATAATCAAATCTCTCCAGCTCGATTGTGACTGTCATTAGGAAAAGAGGTTTGTCTTTATAATGAAAACTCTCCATCCCTACTGTGAATGGCAGTTGCCAAGTGAGCCTGTCGTTATAATAGATACTCCGAACTCGATTGTGATTGGCAGTAGGAAATGTGGCCTGCAATTGTCAAAACAATCTTCCCCAATGTCTACCTGACATCGGAAACAACGTATGATGACCTCCCTGTTTTGTTTCTCGGTTAGCTCTAAGAGAGTTGCAATTTAGTATAATTTTACTCGTTGTCTTTACAGTAATTTGCGGAGAAATCCGTATACAATGTAGAATACCGTAGCGAAGCACGGGTACATTTGCTAGTTATATATACAACGAAGGGCTCCCCAAAAGACAGTTTACAGTGCATACTTCTCAATACTATAATTATAATAGTTTGTACATTACACATAATGCACTGTGTTCGTCGTTTAGCACTTTATTTTTCCACATGGTCTAGACGGCGATTGAGGCATGTGTCCAATCGAGGGGTTTTTTCGATACCATTAACGGCAAATGCGATGTCCATATTGTTGAGTTAGCGTTTCACCGATGTTCTGACATCAGATCAAATCACTTGGTGCTAGATGGTGCATGTTCCAAAATCTACATCGGCATTCGGAGAAGCATATTGCCACTCTCTGAAAACTAATCGCGCTTTTGCCATACACTTCCACCAACTAACGATGAATACCACAGATAGTAGGCTGCATTTTTCGTATAAGAAAACGAAAAATAGCAAGAAATTCTTACTTGAACCACTGCTCCAGTTGACCCACCGTCTTTAGCTGGCTTTTGTCTCCTATACGGTAATGCACAAGGCTACCAACCCGTTCGAAAATACTGAAACATAAACAATGTTGCGCTACA
The DNA here is from genome assembly GCF_040414725.1 of Anabrus simplex. Taxonomy (NCBI): domain Eukaryota; kingdom Metazoa; phylum Arthropoda; class Insecta; order Orthoptera; family Tettigoniidae; genus Anabrus; species Anabrus simplex. Next base: position 349,093,137 of record NC_090267.1, on the reverse strand, counting down.
AATGCAATCAGTTCAGCCTCACGCTTACAGATGATACGTACAATAAATGTCTTGTAATTTTACTTTATGAAAATCCCTCGTAATGCATAGAGGTGGATATGTATGTGTATGTATGTATGTATGTATGTATGTATGTATGAATTTTTTATTAATTGAATCAGTCTTTTGAGGATGGTAATTTATATTCAATCTACTACGAAGACCCTTGTGAAGGCGGTGCGAACATACCCTTGCCTACCACAACACCAAGAAATGCAACCGTAGATCGGTAACCAAACATCTGTTTTTTTGCCACAGGCAGGGTAGTTCCTCATTAGCAGCCTTCATTTAAGGACAGGCCATGGTGAAGGGTCCACATGTCAAAATCATTTCATTGTTCTCCAGTTTCAATGGTCCGCTGAATCAGATTATCGCCCAAATAGCTTTTCTAGTCGGACTGTTAGGCACCTGTTCCCTCCTGCCCCTATAATTGTGCCTGTCGTCTTCCACGATCTTAACTCAGGTATTTATTTCGAATTTAGAAACCAATTAAGATCTGTCAATGATTTATCTCTTCGTTATCCACCTGACTTGCTCCGTATTTGTATGGGCAATACATTAGCATGTATTAAGCGGGTGATTGCTAAAGGAATTCTTATGCAAATCTTGCCTTTTCCTTTTATTATTATTATGTTCAGATAATAATCTCTTGTTCGTAACCAGACCATTTTGATGTCTCACTTTGGGTGGCTAGACAGAATTCTTCCTTCAAAGGATTTCTTCTCGTGGGTATGCATGCAGGACCATCAACCTGCACCCTATTGAAATAATGAGACGGAACCTCCGTCATACGAGAATCATTCACCTGAATTAATAATGCTGAAGCAATGTGTATCTGTCTATCTATCTGTTCTACTCTCACGGTTAAACAGGTATAACAAACAATTAAATATTCATGGATGAATTATAATTATGTGTCGCTCCCTATAGGGTGATTCGAAAAGCTGCGGTGAGACTTAAGAAGCAAATAGAGAGATTCGCATACAGTTTCTGACCATATTGTCCGGTTCATGATAAAGGAAGATGATGGAAGAAAACTAAAAATACAATAGATCTACGCTTTGAGAACGTATTCCCAGAATTTGGTGCCTGAAATCATAATATTACCAATGAGTTGATCTAAAATTCGAGGTCTTGCAGGATACACGCTCTCTGTTCTGTGAAATGTTATTTCCTATGTTTAATTTTCAGATGAATTTTATTATATTATTATTGCTAGTTGCTTTACGTCGCACCGACACAGATAGGTCTTACGGCGACGATGGGATAGGAAAGGCCTAGGAGTTGGAAGGAAGAGGCCGTGGCCTTAATTAAGGTACAGCCCCAGCATTTGCCTGGTGTGAAAATGGGAAACCACGGAAAACCATCTTCAGGACTGTCGATAGTGGGATTCGAACCTACTATCTCCCGGACGCAAGCTCACAGCCGCGCGCCTCTACGCGCACGGCCAACTCGCCCGGTCAGATGAATTTTGACAGGGTGTCTGGCATGTAGCAAATTAAAAATGGTTGTAATTTTTACTTAATCGATAGGCGTGTTTTAAATTTTTGTAATATACATCAATTACTGTGTTTTGGTGCTAAAGTGTTCAGTTTGCTTTTGGATGTTCGGTAATAACTTCTTTTGAAAATAGTATCATACGAATAATAATCATTTGTCTAAGATTATTTTGTAAGTTAGGTATTTCAGGATTGTAAGGTTTGGTGGCTTAAGAAATTAAAATTATAATAATAGATTTAGTAGGTCAGCTCACCAGTACAGAGTTTGTGAGAAGGAAAGATATATTGCACCCGCTCACCTCCTGAGTCCCAGACTAGCATTTATCTCAGGGGTGATCAGTTCGAAAACGATAAAAAAAAATTTATATAAAGAAATTCAAAAAAAATATATATCGGCGCATCAAATGAACACAGGGATGAACGGGGCATGCAAATTTAAGGTTACGGGGGACGACTCATTCATGGATACAAATTTTTGACTCCACAATAGGACTGGGAAGTGACAACTTAAATTCCATGGGCATACTGGACTAACTACAATGAAAAGATATGGAAACTGTTTCCTATTTAAATTGCAATGAGGAGCAATTTATTCACTTATTTTGCATACTACACATGATGACAATTTTACATTGGGACACTTTAATCCTGAAAAATAAATGACATAATACTTGGATTTTACCTCACTACTCTGGTAGTGTAAAACATTTGGTGAATTCGCCCCAATTGGTTACTGGGGATCGAATTCACATCCGTATGATTGGACGTTTCACCGCTGGAGATCTTCTTTCGGAGACGAAGGCACGACAGTAACTTTTTACTGTCGTCTCCTCGTTCCGTTTGGACATGAGACACTTCCGGTATGTACATCCTGGTGAGCCGGACACCCACCGTAGAAAATGTTATCGCCTCGAGAAAACGGGAATTTATAATACGGACAAACTCTAGCCTATTATTTCCAGATTCACAAACACACCAGGTAGAGTTCATTAACTCAAAAGCTACTTTAATATTTACACTTGTCAATACGACAAGACGTACGGAAAGGTTCATTACTATGCTCTGACCATGAAAACATGTGCCGTCCGTGGGTTATTTACGTATCTACTGCTAACAATCTCCCCGTGAAAACCCAACATCTGGTTCGGAGCAGTTCGACACAGGATGACTGTCCCTAGCATATCCTCCTATGATTATTAAATAATATCATACTATTCTTTATCTGATCATTATCATATTCTTTGACTACCATCAATTAATTTTATTATTATCATTAATTTCAATTATAATCCTGTATTTGATTATTATTATCATTTGTCATCCGGGATGATTATATGCCAACCCTTGCCGACGTTTCAAACGAAGGGCCGTTCTTCCTCCTAATTTATCCGCACAATATAATGATCAGCTTCCTCATAAATATTTTTATTATTATTATTATTATTATTATTATTATTATGATATTCGTAACAATGAATCATCGCCCATTAAATATCTTAATTTCCTTTCATCATAATTATTATTCTCAAATTATTATTGCCAGTTCTTTATCTTCTGCTCCTTCAACTTTTCATTATTATTATTATTATTATTATTATTATTATTATTATTATTATTATTATTAATAATAGTGGAAATCGTGATTATCGTAACCCGTAATCATCCTTGCTATAATACTTCAACTTCTCGCTCTTATTATTTTCATCAAAAAAATAAAAATAAAAAAAGTAGCTTCATTGGTTATTCTTCTTCTCCTTCTTCAAATATTTTATTTATTATTATTATTAGTTAAAAATCTCAAATCTTTCATTTCAACTCCCAACATCATTATTATGTCCAAAATACAAAAAAAAGTAAATTCTTCAAAAGCAAAAAAAAAGTAGCTTAGTTTTTATTTATTATTATTATTAATTAAAAAAAATTAATTTCGCCTGTTACACGGTAGTCCACTCTTAATATGTTTAACGCATAACCCCTTTTACAATTCCGATTTATCTTGGCACTAAGCACTGGATTTTAGACAAGAATCACTTGGAGTATGATTATTGTTATTATTATTATTAAAAATGGAAAGATGATATTTTAATTTCCACTCTTTAGAATTTAGTCACATATGTTAAATCCCGTTATGAACCACTAAGATCTGCTTTATATCGGTCGGGACAACACGGTATTCGGGACCGTACCTTCACTTTCGTACTGCCGTTAATTTTATATGGGGACACCTGTCCTCCCAAGACACATCTCACAACCTATGGCACATCGCGGCTGGGCAAATACCTCCAATGCCGGCGATTGCTAAACTATTCCTTCAAATTTGAAGTCCATTTCCTTTCATCGGAACTCTTCAAACATTTAATTCATAAAATAATCCTCGGTGCGTGGATTCTACCACTAATAACACCGGCATATGCATTTATATCATCTTAGGCCTTGAGATTCATCTATTTCATCATTACAAACAATACGGCTCAATTTATTTCACGCCGGATATTCGTCCCTCATGACTTCCAACTCTAAATATGGGTTCAAATCATTCTGGGCTTTTAACATATCGTGACCATTCTAATTCACGTGCCTATATCGCTTTTAAACAAAATTTTAATGGTTAAATTAAAGTCCAAAAACGTAAAATCAAAAATTTACGTAAAATCAAACTGACTACGCGAATGAAGTCTTTAACGCTACATGTCATCTCCACATTGATTATTATATTTGCACTGGCTAACTCGCGAAGCACCGTCATTATTATTATTATACTTTAACTTGCACACGCCCAAATATTATTATTATTATTATTTTACTTTCCTTTGTCAACACACAAACATGATTATTATTAGTATCTTAATGACCTTCCGTACGCAACACAAATCTTACATACTCTGGCTCTTTCATAATCTGGCTGTCTAATAGAAATTATTCCTAATTAAATTACAAATGATCACCGCAGTGATTGAAAATCAAATAAATGGGTTAGCACAAAAAAAAAGGAAATTAACACTTGAATTGAACTTAAGTCAAAGTATTACGAACAGCATGCATTAATTGAAAGAAATATATCCCATTTTTACATTATATACAACAAACAAATACTCAAATTCATTAATCTAACCCATTATTACGTTAATATAAATTAGTTCGTCCGTCTAACAAAAAAATAAAATCATGGACTCGGGAAGCGGACCATGTTAAGTAACCATAATTAATTTACACTGAACCCCGTTTAGTCGCGATAACATCCCCCAATATCAAAATTGTGTACTCATTCCTATGTAGAATTCCATTGTCTCGTAGCAGATGAGATATAGGCCTTACGGCCCCATGGTGATCTACTCGTCCATCATGTCGCACAATACAAATTTAACACAATAAAACACTTCTGGGTGACTACCCATGATTAATACCTTATTACACTATTTTACACAGGAATACTAATAACAAAAGAAACACTTATAGGTGCTCCTAGACCCCTGACACTCGCACAATATAATCTTCATATACGCCCGAAACACACGTCGTGGCACATTACGACGAAATGTCGTTCATTTGAACCGGCGCGTATCGCGTCTTCAACCGGCACTTCCTGGTTTATTTCTAAGCCGTCTTGATAATCGCCTAGCTCCTATAATTCCCTGCTCGGATAGTTATTCACCGTCTATCTTGAGGTGTTTACTTCAGGCTCCGCACACTGCCTTCCAAAGGTACTATCGGCGTTCCGTTAATTATTTATTTTCAATCACATGGCATTTATTAAATTCTACATACAGTTGTACTGATTAGTTACACTCGGTACTATGGATAATTTCACTGTTCGTATCCATTCTCCTAATAACTCACGTACTTTCAGTTTTAACTGACTTCGAATGCGTCCCGAGGTACTGACTTACAGAGTCAACGTGTCAGAGTCTCAACTACTTCATACGACTGACACGACTGGTGACTGGTAAGAACTGAGTGATGTGAGGTCCGCTTCTGGACTTTTATGGACGATATGATTTCCCGCCGGGGTCATCCGCGGTCAGCTCCTGGAGAGGGGGGTTGGTTATCCTAAATCGGCATATGCAGGCGGATTTGGATCTCTTGCTTTATCCTACTTAATACACTGGCGATACACATTCATGTGTCGTATTCTGAACTCCTATCGTTCGGTGATCATGGAAATATCGCTTAATTTCTGTCCTCCACCTTTCGCGCGCTAACTCGGCGTCCCTGATGGCGTGCTCATCTCGACCAATGGCGAGATAGCGTGGGTCATTTCCACGAATTCATTACTTTAATTTATTACGATTACAATTAATCAACATGGGAACGATATCACAAAAATCCCCTCTATTCAATTATGTGGTTGGAATAATTTAATTATTGTTATCGGAGAAGCTAACTGGAGTTCACTCTGAGTTTTTCTTATGTTGGTTTATCTGCGGGCCTGTGATAAATTTTCTCATTGGTCAACACCGCTTCGGTTAGTTTGAAATCTCTTCCTTGTAACGTTGACAACACCAAATGCCTCGGGCGTGGACCAAATGCCTCGGGCGTGGAAAAACTGGCACGTCACATTCTCGGTATTGGTGATACATATGCTCGCCCTTGGTCCGAAATATATACTCTTTCACTTCCTCGAAGTCATTACTTCGTTGTTGTGAGCTCTAGCTTTAATTCTCTTATCTTCTGGCCAAGAAACATTTTCCCCTTAATGACAAGCTTACACTGTGGCGACGGACAGTCGCGATATGTCTAGCTCATGTCGAAATTATCCCGTCCACACAAAACTGACACTGTATTCATTTAATATTCCTTTATATCTTTATTTCTCATATCAAAATCAAATCATGAAAGATAGAGCCTATCTCATCAGGGTACAATATATTCTTTATAAATGTATTATTTCCATTTTTTGATGCTCTGCACTTCCCTTGTTGGTCCCCTTCTATCTTGTTGTTCTAAGCTTTACAATTTTCAATTCACAGTTAGCCGTTTTCTAGAACTATTCACAGAATTTTTATTAAACTTGGCACCCATCTTCTGCATTACGTGATGTAAGTTTCACTGGAAGATTTTCTTAATACACTGACTGACAGAGCAAATGCAACACCAAGAAGGAGTGGTCAGAACTTTATGCCAATTGCAGGGTAGACTGACGTCACTGAGGTATGCTCATGATGTGAAATGCGCCGCTGTACTGCGCACGTAGCGAACGATAAATGGGACACGGCGTTGGCGAATGGCCCACTTCGTACCGTGATTTCTCAGCCGACAGTTATTGTAGAACGTGTTGTCGTGTGCCACAGGATACGTGTATAGCTAAGAATGCCAGGCCGCCGTCAACGGAGGCATTTCCAGCAGACAGACGACTTTACGAGGGGTATGGTGATCGGGCTGAGAAGGGCAGGTTGGTCGCTTCGTCAAATCGCAGCCGATACCCATAGGGATGTGTCCACGGTGCAGCGCCTGTGGCGAAGATGGTTGGCGCAGGGACATGTGGCACGTGCGAGGGGTCCAGGCGCAGCCCGAGTGACGTCAGCACGCGAGGATCGGCGCATCCGCCGCCAAGCGGTGGCAGCCCCGCACGCCACGTCAACTGCCATTCTTCAGCATGTGCAAGACACCCTGGCTGTTCCAATATCGACCAGAACAATTTCCCGTCGATTGGTTGAAGGAGGCCTGCACTCCCGGCGTCCGCTCAGAAGACTACCATTGACTCCACAGCATAGACGTGCACGCCTGGCATGGTGCCGGGCTAGAGCGACTTGGATGAGGGAATGGCGGAACGTCGTGTTCTCCGATGAGTCACGCTTCTGTTCTGTCAGTGATAGTCACCGCAGACGAGTGTGGCGTCGGCGTGGAGAAAGGTCAAATCCGGCAGTAACTGTGGAGCGCCCTACCGCTAGACAACGCGGCATCATGGTTTGGGGGCGCTATTGCGTATGATTCCACGTCACCTCTAGTGCGTATTCAAGGCACGTTTTAAATGCCCACCGCTACGTGCAGCATGTGCTGCTGCCGGTGGCACTCCCGTACCTTCAGGGGCTGCCCAATGCTCTGTTTCAGCAGGATAATGCCCGCCCACACACTGCTCGCATCTCCCAACAGGCTCTACGAGGTGTACAGATGGTTCCGTGGCCAGCGTACTCTCCGGATCTCTCACCAATCGAACACGTGTGGGATCTCATTGGACGCCGTTTGCAAACTCTGCCCCAGCCTCGTACGGACGACCAACTGTGGCAAATGGTTGACAGAGAATGGAGAACCATCCCTCAGGACACCATCCGCACTCTTATTGACTCTATATCTCGACGTGTTTCTGCGTGCATCGCCGCTCGCGGTGGTCCTACATCCTACTGAGTCGATGCCGTGCGCATTGTGTAACTTGCATATCGGTTTGAAATAAACATCAATTATTCGTCCGTGCCGTCTCTGTTTTTTCCCCAACTTTCATCCCTTTCGAACCACTCCTTCTTGGTGTTGCATTTGCTCTGTCAGTCAGTGTATATCAGTTACGTTCGTAACACGAGTCTCACGAAATGTCAACTTTTTTATACGTTAAAAGTATTCTGTTTAAAATTATTTTATATTTTGCAGATGGCCAAGGTTTCGATGTCATAAACCACGTAAACTAACATTCTAAGTGACATCTCTTTGGGATTTGGAATATTATGTTCTTAAGTGGTGTGGTAAGTAAAAATAATTAAAACTGGCTGGGAAATTACAGTGTTTATAAAGGTGTCAAAATAATCATCACCTACAGTGCTTAACCATTTGTGAATGTGTTTACAAAATATCTTCGAATTGCATAAAATATGACAATAGCAATGTCAATTCCAGAAAAACGCAGTTGCGCATCCATTGTCTCTTCTTAGATGATCACTATGATATTGGAATGCATTGCCTTTAGTCACTCATTTCAAAGTTATAAGACTAATTCGTAGCCTATATTAATTAACGTAACTCCCTAGGTAGGTCCTAAACCAGGAGAGGAAGAATACAAACTAGTCTATTCGGCATTCCATGTCTTAAGATGATCCAGGGAATAACTTAAGTACTTGGACTCATAAACTCAATTCAAGTTTGATGTGACTGAATAATTGATGGATCTAAACCTTCCCGAATATCGAACTAAAAACTATTCACCTCGAAACTCAAATACCTTGGTATATTACTTCAGACAATGTAGCTTCTCATTGATTTGATGCCTTGTTTTGAGAGCTAAACTCTGTTAAATATTAATTACAACTACCAGGATATTATAACGTAAGATTCTCTGCTGATTAGAGCGCTGTCTTAAACTGCCGATAGGTTTATTCTCATAGTTATTTCCTCACTTTCACTATTTAATTATTATTATTATTATTATTATTATTATTATTATTATTATTATTATTATTATTATTATTATTATTATTATTATTATAGGGTACTTTCTGGTCATTTTCAACGTTGCGATCAAACGTTACAGCATAATGCTACTAACTGCAAGTACTTATTACTCGTTTGATTAAATGTGTTACCCATTTTCATGCAGTTCGGAGCGTTGAACACACAATCGTGCTTCCCTCGTCAGTGCTAACCATACTGTCCTCTCCTTATTTCATCCGTTAGCCACTGGGAGCGGAGGAGAAGGAGGAGGAGGAGAAGGAAGGGGAGGAGGAGGAGGAGTTCACCTAATTACAGCATAAGATTCTAGAACCTAAAGGATTTTAATCATTAACGTAGAATTTATACTCCATTAGCCCAGAAATAGACATTAATGTTGGAAACAAAGCACTCAATTACGGAGCGCAGAATCGACAAAGCTTATGATGCTCTTTGGTTCACCTTGACTAGGACTTCGTTTACAGCAATACTTTGACAATGCAGGACATAGAGTTCCGTTTCCGTTTCGAGTAATTCTTGTCCAAGAACATTTGTTCAGTGCAACTGACTGAAAGTCTTTTGTTTCTCAGACAGTGATTGACAAACGACCGCACAGAATGCAATTTCTCTATTGTGGACAATGTGTGCTTGGCCTTAAAAGCACGTTATGAGAACAGGTCATTAGTGAAGGAGTCTCTGTTGAATGTTTCATCATACAATATTAATGCCATTGTCATTATCACGTTTTCTATTCGCGAGAGCGAAGCCTGGCCAGTGAGATTTATTTCTGTGCACCAGTCTCACACTGCTGTACTCACGTAACCTGTTACACTCAATGAAATATTTTATCATCATAAAAATCTCCCCCTTTAACTTTTCTGGCCTTACAGGTTTTAGACTAACTGATCTACGACTGTCTTCATTATGAGAGTACCTTGCGCTCTGAGTTGTCCCCTTCAATTTACGTCCGTTACTGCGTGGCTGACTATCTATGATTTAAGGATAGAACACATCCAGTATGTCGCAAGAGGTGGTAGTGAACTTGTGTTCTCGCCCCGAAGTGGTGAATTTCTTTTCAGGTACACCCCGACTGGAGGTGAGGTGCATGTACAATTTTAGTAACACGCCAGCCCTCCTGCCATTCTTAAATCTCAGGCAGTACTGGGAATTGAACCTGGGCCTCCGAGGACGGCAGCTAATAGTGTTAACCGTTATGCTAAGAGGTGATTATAGCAGGTGAAATCCCGATACACAATTAGTCCATATTTCATTTCGTCCAGACGTTGTGTCGTCCGACTTAATTGTCTTCGCCCATTCTTTCCCTCTTTTAACAAAGAATACGTCTGTAGTTTTGGAACGTTCCTTGGGCTGGTGAGCGTTACAAATATAAGAATTTTCAAGTCGGAATAATTTGTATTCATAAGCAATAAACTTCATAATGATCTGTATTGAAGAGCAACAGTGCGAGAACAGTGTTCATATCTAATTTTAACGGGGGAGAATGAGTGTAACGTGCAACGATATGACATCATCGGATGACGCATTAGTGCTTCTATCTAGAGATAATAAAGTGGCCGTGCCACGCGGTTTAGAAGTACTGTAGCTCCCGCGTGGTATCACATCATTTTAGGTTTCTTTGATTCATATCAATAGTTTCAACAGTAATGCAGGAAGAACAATTCAAATAATTAACATGTGAGTAAATAGTGCGTAGAAGCGTTTCCTTCTTTCGCAAAATGTTGTGACATATGGACAATAAATGGATTCAAAATGATCCAACAAGCATTCGAGAGAATAGAGCTGCTTATTAGAATTCCAAACTGTCCAAAAGCAACATTGTCGAGCACCAAATGACTTATCGGAAGAGTTTCAAAGTTAAGGTGACCGAACGTCATAACGAGAATTACGTTCTACTGGAGCATAGCCGAGCACATTTACTGACCCAGTGGTGAAAAATAATTAACTTATGGTCTTGAAGATGTGTAAAAGTACTTTGAAGTAATAAATAGGCTACAATCTTATTCTTCCACCGCTTTCTCCCACACCTGTGGGATCACGGGGGCGAACTGCAAAGGCCTCGACGCTAACTCCTCAGAATGTATCTAGCCCTCAGTATCAGGCCGTAGACTTCTAATAAGTACATGTGAATTCCGCTCGACAAGACAAAGTTAACCGAGTTAGGATTAGCAATTTTATTATTATTATTATTATTATTATTATTATTATTATTATTATTATTATTATTATTATTATTATTATTATTATTATTACAACTTCCCCCATGCGGAGGCTGCCACAAGGACAAAGTATGTCGACTACACAGTATTTTGTCTTCTGAGTTACTGTTGACTTTGCTAGTGTGCCAGGTAGAAAAATCACCACAAGGCTCAGGAATACGGTTCTTCATATGTTATATAGATGATTACGGAGTATGGTCACTGAACCTCGTATTGCGGCGAAAGCGATGTAGTGAAGTCGTGTCCGGCTGAGACCGAGAGAATCCCATAGCTGTACAATAAATTTAGGGATTGTGCCTCGAGCTCCGATCATGAGTCCATTGCAGTTCAGCAACACATTCAAGAAATCAGATAATCGGGAATAGGTAATAGTACGTAACAAGTAATACTGCCGTTCGCTTGCAATCGAAAGTAGAAAACGGACACTAGACGGCTTCTCGCGGTAAACGCCCTCTTATAGGTAGGGCCTATCCAATTTCCCCCTTCCAGCTCGCACTGACGGATCCAAGCATACAGACTTGCTAATGCACAGATCACTCAGCTAACTTTCCGGAGTGCGTCAACACTGTAGATTCATCGAACTTCCCGGTGTTGTGATTGCCAATCATGGTCGCCCATAGGATAGTTTGTAGTGGGGGGCTAGACCTGGGGGTATGTAGTATTTTTAATATTTTGGAAGATGAATGTCGACTTGTATTCCACGGCAGAATACCACACACGGTATCCCCTACCACTTCTACGTAATACCGATTTTTAAACCATTTTCTTGAAAGAAAAACACCTGACTATATTAGATTTTTTCCATTCCCTGAGATTTAGGGAGAGGCCGCGTCCCCACCATGCCCCGCGTATGGGCGCCCATGTTGCCAATCGATAATTAGCTTTTCCCCAGTACATACACATACTATATACAAACAATATCCAATACGGAAAGCATTCTGTATTTAAAATATGATTTAATTAATTCTCAAATAAACATAAATTTACACATAACTGTAAGTTACTATTACAGTGTATCTATGTGTCTTTTTGTTCGTACTCATATAATGGGAAAACTACTGAGAGTATTTCAGCCACCCTTTGTGTAGAATGAGACAAATCAAGGATACCTTTAATTACGTATCATTTCAAAATTTCTGAATATAGTCCATTGGGATAATTTTGGAATTACGAAATAAAAGATTCCTAATTCTCCGGCGATAACTGGTTTTGCAGAGAAATGTTACGGAATAGAAATGAACTAAATTATATTGTGAGCAACTTTTATCCAATACAAGATCTGGGGTAGGATGAAGTTTTACGTACTTTTGGAATTAACCTGGGATGACCCAGACGTGAAACCAAGACATCGCGGTAACTTCGATTGTCAACACATCATAAAACCTAAGTCAATGACATAGTGAACAACTGGCCCGTCAATCAATATCAATTTAACCAGTGGCCAATATATATGACAGGTTGAATCTACTTACCTGAACTTTCAGTCTTGCAATACTGAGCAGAGTTAATGTTCTGGATTTCTTGTGACACACAAATGTGTATTTTTGACTTGCATAGCAATCTTACAATAAATACAGAAGAAGTAAGAACATAAGCAAACTTGTAGTTTTACACGGCAATTAACACTGTGATTATAGACACAGGACCTCCAGGTTTACACGGACTCGGAACCATAGGGACGTGATTTTTAATTTCAAACATCCCACCTGCATTGATCGGGTTTCGAACGAAGACCGTCTTCTTGAGAACCCAATGACTTTGCCACACGATTATCACCTCTCTCGGGACCAATTACCTGAATGTTAAGGCCCTTTATACAAGCTTCATCATGATCATCAACACCTCTCGCAAACTGAGGTTTCTTATGAAATGTATTCTATATATTAATAAATGCAATACTACATAATTACCACTTTGTTTGCGTTGGAAAACATGTAATGCAGACATTCCATCTATAATTCTGAAAACTACATATGATTAATTAATTTGTTATGATCAACAAAAGCTGGATTAATTACTCTACATGTGAAGAGAAGTCAGTCTGAATTAGTTTTGTGGAAGTCGAATATTAATAATCAATTTGTGTGCCACTTGAGGACATTGGGCCCTATTAATTTTATTGACTTCCATGTAAAGGGCTACATCGATCAGTTAGTATTAAAAAGTAGTGTTTAATTAATTTAAATGTCAGTGATAGACATCATGATTTATATGTTACAGGTAGCTAGTAATAACTGTATTATATCAAATGCCTAAGGAAAGGTTTAAATATATATATATATAGGGTGGCACAGAAGTGAAGCATGTATAATATTTCGCTTAGAAAATCATTTCAATTTTTCTGCCACAAATGCTACATATATGCTTTGGGAACGTGCGCAGACTACAAGAGAAAAAAAAACTTTTCACAAATGACTACCGTCGACTTGTTCATAAAGAACGTTATTCACGTTAACATCCTGACGCGTACTTTGAGGTATACCCAAAGAATATCTAAGGCTGTCAAATCTGAGGATTTGCTGATTTGCAAAGTAAACTTCATACCACATTCGGTGACCAACTTTCCCACGGTTAACAGTATCCTTCATAAGACTATTAATACATAATGCCATTGTAAAGACTATTTAGCTTAGGGCTCCAATGACCAATCCGGTGTAAGGATAGCAGGAACTTCAACCAATCAACAGCTTTCTTTCGCCATAGTGTTATAGTTTCCGTATTGTCGCACCTACACACACATGTTATAAAATATAAATTCATGATAATAGCGCACTCAAAAATCATGATAGCCTCTTTTATGTAATACAATCCTTCGATTATCTTCAATAATAGCCTAAATTTAAGTAACTATGCTATTCTGATGAAGCCGACAGCCGACATGTTTGTAGACTGTGGCCTAAAGAGTTTAAATGCAAAAGCAGAACAGTATATTTCCGTGCTGAAAGTTTCCTTCCCTTTATAGGCTACGAATGCGTATGTCTGTTTCATATGTATGCACTTTTATAATCATTATTTATTTAGTCATTATTCTATAAAAATAAATACAAATCTAGCCCCAGAGTGTCTCTAGATCTATTCACTCGCAACTATGTTACCTACAAATTTATCGATTAAATCTGGAGTTCTCGTTATATTACTACAGGCAAAATTTGTGAGATATTTAACCCACTTGCGACTTTTGCACCACCCTCATTTTTTTGGGGGGGGGGGGTTGCAAGTTACTTTACGTCGCACCGACACAGATAGGTCTTACGGCAACGATGGGACAAGAAATGGCTAGAAGTGTGAAGGAAGCGGTCGTGGTCTTATTTAAGGTACAGCCCCCAGTTGCTTGGTGTAAAAATGGGAAACCACGGAAAACAATCTTCAGGGCTGCCGAAAATGGGGCTCGAACCCACTGTCTCCCGAATTCTGGATACTGGCCGCACTTAGCGACTGCAGATATCGATCTCGGTCACCACTCTCATTAACGTCCTATTTGTAAGATTTTTGAATTGCAGTTTACTATATATCATTTCCAAATGCTATGGTTCGCAGCAGAAATTCAAGAAGATATTACAAGATATGCTTACTCTAGTAGATTTCCTCGTACTCCATTATATTAGTCTATGCTTAGAAGCTCCGCTGCTCATTAAAAACTGAATGTACTTTCCATATTTAGCGTTAAAATTACCTCCATGCACTTGAGTAAGCGGTGTTTACTGGATTACGACTACTGGACTGGGGTTTAACTCCCTGATAAAGTGATAGCAATTTCTATCCCACTCCTTCGTGTGCCATGGCATGGGAGACCTTCCCAAACTTCTCCTCAAGAAGGTAGGAAGCCATACACTAGTCCGGATCAGGCTTTAACCCCATCTAGGTGTGAAGGTCAGTGACCGCCGGGCCTCTACCAGAGTACGACATTGCCTCCACTTACTTGCATCAGATTCCTCATTTTCATATTTCATATATCGGTTCTTGATCTCTACCAGCCCTGACAATGTTAGGTTTCCGATTCCTAGGGATCCTTTCATTTTCATGCCCCTGATGGCATTTCCCTATCTTTAAACATTCTGAGTGTTTCAAAGACTCAGACCTGTTCCTTTTCTTCCTCGCGTTAGACTTAAGAGAAGATGATTATTTCGTCCTTTCCCTACTTGAAACACCTGTCACCACCATGGCTTCAATTTCTTGGCAGAGCTGATTTGCAAGCGGGATGCTTTTTAGTCGGTGACCTATAAATAAAATCGACTAACAATAATATTTTATGGCATCCGATCAGTAGATTTTAAGTCGTCAGTATTTTGTCCCTCAGGAATTCATGCACGTGCTTCAAGTTAACTATATCGAGTTATCGCACATAAAAATCCTCAAATGCCATGCAATTGAAATTTGATCGAATCTGTGGTCTTGACATCTAGAGAACAATGAATAGTCAGCTGCGTCATTGAGGTAGTGATGGAAAAACTTTTCAGAATATCGATATATCGGTTTTCGATACATCGGTATTAAAATATCGATGTCATTGATCTATCGGTCTTCAAAATATCGATATATCGCCGATATATCTGTTTTTAAAATATTGGTCTTATTATACATTATTATTATAAGACTGAAGACTCTTCAATGAAATGAACGTTTAGCCCAAGAAAGCTGGTGGTTGTCATCATCTCAAACTAAACATCCGTTGTAATTGTAAGGTATTCGACGTGTTTGGTCATGTTCTTATAATTAGAGATTAGAAAATGGTATGTTTTTGTTAATCAGGCTCTTCACATTGTTTCTGGTGGGCACTTTATAGAGAGGACTTGCTTCCTTCATAAGACGCTGGAATCCTTTTCCTTCAACCACCGACAAAGGCATGCGATCTTTGCAAATAAAGTATGAAAGTCCTTCAGTGAAGTTACAGTGCCAGGAAAGTATTGCTACAGAGAACAGAAGGGTGAATTTTTATATTTGTGTTGTTGCCGGTACGTTTAAAATATTTGGCACACGTATTACACTTAACTTCAGTTTTATTGATTTTTGTGAAATATCTCCACACATCACTTTTATTTGGAGCCACTGTTGAAAATACTTGTTGAAAACTATATACCACTAAAATATGTAAACGTATGAATCACTTAAAGCAACACTATGAAGTATGAACAGCCCTAAGCGCCGACAATATTCCACAACTTTCCTGTACCTTACCGACAACAATGACAACGTAGTTAACGACTGGGCATGCTGTGGGTGGCGGCTTTGTTGACCTACAAGGCATGCACGATGAATAAGATGTGACATTATCGCTGTGTTTACCGAAGTGAATTGAGAAATAAAAATTCAAATTTCGTAACTGTAGCATGCAAATATTGAAAGGGCCTGAAAAAGAATCACACCGTAGTCAATGGTATCAGATTAGATAGAAATATCGATATATTGGGCAAAACATATCGATACCGACAATATATCGGACATCAAGATATCGACGTCCATATATCGATATTTCTTTCTCAAAATATCGATATTTCCGGTATATCGATATTTCTTTCTCAAAATATCGATATTTCCGGTATATCGATATTCGTTTCCCATCTCTACACTGAGGTCAGCCCGTATTTAGTCAATTATTGGTTCTCTTTTGGTATCGTTTAAGTTTTACTACGTCATTTTCAAGGTCATACTTACGTTGGTGTTTTGACGGTTTCAGGTCTAGAATGTCCGACTCGTTGGCTGAATGGTCAGCGTACTGGCCTTCGGTACAGAGGGTCCCGGGTTCGATTCCCGGCCGGGTCGGGGATTTTAACCTGCATTGCTTAATTCCAGTGGCACGGGGGCTGGGTGTTTGTGCTGTCCCCAACATCCCTGCAACTCACACACCACACATAACACTGCCCTCCATTACAATAATACGCAGTTACCTACATATGGCAGATGCCGCCCACCCTCATCGGAGGGTCTGCCTTACAAGGGCTGCACTCGGCTAGAAATAGCCACACGAAATTTAATTCTACTTTTACAGTCGAGGTGAATGGCGCAGATGGTAATTCGCTGGTTGGGAAGTATACGAGGAAGTGAAAGATGATGATGTCCGTTATTTCAAAGAGTGAAGATATGCCAACAGAAAGGGAAGAACCACGAAGAACATGAAAACGGAAGACTCCCTTGGCTTCGGGAACTGAATACCCTCGGTGTCGGAAGAGAACGAGGGTTGACCGTTGGAGGTCAGACAGGAAAGATGAAAGAGAGGAGCCTGGCACAAGCAAGTCTAATGGAGCCTGAATTTCGTGCTCCACTGATAAATTATTTTATAGAAAGGCTCGAACTTGAGTTATACATTGTATAGCAAAAGAGAAATACTGTGTTCATCAAAACCAAGGTCGGAGCGTGCGAAGGAGTTGCGTGGGTATCTGTGTACCAGTGATGTATGCATATTGCACTAGCAATTTCAAGGAAACATCTGCATAGCTTCACCAGCAGCTGTACAAACAAGCTGCTGAGATTTGTTACGAGCAGCTTGTAAATTGAAAGTGCAAATATGTGGCAATTTAAAACTAATATTTGATATTTTGACTCACACCTTCATGCAATTTCGCGACGTCCTTCTGTACAGATAGCTGATTTCGAGAGGTAGCATCTTCCTTGAGGTATTTCTCGATAATCTTCGACTTGTTATGTAAGATTACGAGTGAGTCTTGGGAGCTGGTCATTTGAGACTCTCCATTAGCAACTTTTTCATTTTTTAAAGAAGAAAGCAATACTTTTCAGTGTCGACTATGTTCATATAACAGGCTGAAAAGGTTTAAACTTTTCATTCTAAACATATGAGATCATATGGTTTGTTCTCCCGGCTCAATGGCTAAATGGTGAGCGTGCTGGCCTTCGGTCCAGCGGGTCCCCGGTTCGATTCCCGGCCGGGTCGGAGATTTGAACCTTAAATGGTTGATTCCCTTGGCTCAGGACAGTGTGTTTGTGCTGTCCCCAACATCCCTGCAACTCACACACCACACCCAATACTATCCTCCACCACAATAACACGCAGTTACCTACACATGGCAGATGCCGCCCACCGTCATCGGAGGGTCTGCCTTACAAGGGCTGCACCCGGCTAGAAATAGTCACACGAAATTAATATTTATTATGGTTTGTTCGACTGCAGGGGCTGCCTGGTCGAGGCGGTAAAGGCGTGTTCGGTTCGCCCAGAAGGACGTGGGTTCGAATCCCCGCCAGGAAGTCGTAAAATTTAAGAAACGAGATTTCCACTTCCCGAGGTGCATATGGCCCTGAGGTTCACTCAGCCTACATTAAAAATGATTACCAGGTTAATTCCTGAGGGCAAAGGCGGCCGGGCGTAGAGCTAACCACCATCACGTGCCGAGGTTAACAATGGTGGAAGCCTTTACCTTCCACTCCTCCAAGGGCCTTCATGGTCTGTACGGAGGTGACTTTGTTTTGCCTTTGTTCGACTGCATATAGTGTGAATGCTCAATCAGTTCTTACAGAAGGTCCGTTTAGTTACCTACACAGACTTGATATCCTTGCTGGCGAGGCCGTCTTCTGTTTCTTCCATTTTTCTGTCTCGATCTCACCATTGGCTCTGACAGTATCAAAGTGCCTACGGTGTGAGCGTTGCTAGTAACCCTATTCTGTATGCAGCCAGTCCCTGTTGTGAATGGTGTGAAAATGTTTCTTCATAGCGTCATTTGCGACGTACACACATGCACAGAAATGGTGTCCCGACATAAAGAATCTGTGTATACGTGTACGTTTCAGTGAGCCTGGCAGACTGATATCTTGTAGGTAAACAAATTTACTCTGTTCGTCACTTCTTACCTAATTATGGTCATCTATAGCAATTGACACCGCTATACTGATTGCTAGCTGTCTATCTGTTAAATCCTCAGCCCAGAGGCTGGTGGTATCATCAAATAGCACCAACAAAGTTTGTGTGGTTATAAGGAGACCGATGGTGATGCCAGAATGAGGCTGAGTGTGGTAGTTTGCCGTTGATTTTCTTGCTGGTCTAGAAAGTGTTATTGTAGCACGACTGCCTTTATGAGTAACACATATCATAGAGACACACTAGTTGTGTTCGGAATGCCTTTACTCAGCACACTCATACCTCAGCAGCTACCATGCTCTTACACCCATATGTTATTTTATTTTCAAAATCTGCCTCCATTTGGAGGCTGTCTGAGACAAAGAATACACTAAAACAGTTTGTTAAAAATTAAGTAATTAAAATACCATGATCTCGGTCCGGCGAATGAAAGTGATGTCCGAGTACAAGAAGAGAACCCCTCAGCGCATCCAGCCTACAATCGATGAACTCTTTGGTACTGATATTGAAGGTCTCCATCAACTCTATTGTCTTCTTAGGGACTGTCCCTCTTGCACCGATTTTTGAGACCCCGCACTTCTACGTCCTCCAGTTCGCATTATTCTTATAATACGCCACTTTAGCCAGGTAGATGGACTTCTTTCTGTCTACTTCCTCTGGTTGGTCAGAGAGTGTTTCAAATCTTACTGTGAGGTCTAATATATCGTCGTTGGCCCTAGAAAACCAGCTATGTGATAATATTTCAGCTTAGAACTCTCATCAGAAAGTTTTTGCATGAACTGTATCAAGGAATTTTCGTTCAGTGATACATGTGCTGCGGGTCAGTATTTTTCCCGTCAACATTGTCACATAGCAGTATTTCGAGGCGTCACGACGATACATTCCTTAATGTCGATCATGTATATCCTTCGCGTGCTGCCAATTACTCGATGCCATGGACTTCCTCATGCACTCGAAATCCTTTCGCAAGGAGCGACTGCAGTATTGACGACCTGATGATGTAATATCTATTGTTTATTTCGAAGAGCTTCAACGAAGGCACAAGAACCGTGAGCTGAAGTTTCATTCTCACTGCATCTTCTCTAGCGGTTACTATTAGTGGAAACCGTATTTCGCTCTGGCCTGTGCCACGAGACTATTATACATATACTTCATCCATCAAGAATTAGCAACATACGTACGATTACTGACATTGCATAAGTTTCTTCGGAGTACCAACTGTACTTTCCTTCCTGGTCAAAAGCGACTCACGGACTGTGTTATCAACAGCCGTATAGCGCATGGGTGTCATGCGTGATCATAGTTACCATAAAACAGGGCCTCTCAAACGCCCAAAGTCTCACATGTGCAAAACGAGGCGCAGAGGTTCTGTACATCGTGCATTGGTCCGACTCGACTCAGACCGGACCAGTGTTTTTGTCTAGGGGCGATTAGGCTAAGCTCGGTTCAACTCGGCTCGGATGGTGGAGCGTTGCAGAACGAGTGAGGAAGGGGGGCACAGGCAGAGCGAGAGAGACAGAGCTTTTGGTCAAAGTCGAGGAGTAGTGGGTCTGCACTCTGGACAAGCTACCGATGTCACATTATGCACCTTGCTCCGCGCAATGCACCGGTGCATGTACCCTGAAGGGCCCTGCTATAAAAAATTCCTCCTCGTCAATTGTTCAGTCCGTAGATTAAATCCTACTCGCAAGTATTACTGATCTACAAATCGCTATGCCAGGAACCAATTGAGTTAGCCACGGAGTTCGCGTCGCGTAGCTGTGAGCTTGTGTTCCGGAGATGGTTTGTTTGAATTCCATCGTCCGCAACTCTGAATATGTTCTTCCGTAGTTTCAACTTTTCACACCAGGCAAATGCTGTGACTGAACATGAATTAAATCCACGTGCGCTACCTTTCCCATCCCTGCGTCACTGAAAACTCTTTTATGTGTTGTTAAATATCTCCTAATTCTTCTTGCGCTTTACTTACACCTTGGTGGTGTCGCCCGTATGGAGTTGGCCTTGATTTACGGCCAGATGCCCTTCCTATCTCCAACGTCATTTGAAGAGTTGTATTCACTTTCATGTGCTGTCTATGGTGGTGTGTATATGGAGATGAGAGGTTTAGGACAAACACAAACAACCAGTTCCGGAATCAGAGGAATTAACCAGATGGGATTAAAATCCGAGAACCGAACCGCAGGCCCTCTGAATCGAAAGCTTTATGCTGATCATTGAGCCAAAGAACTAAACCGGCGTTAAGCCATTAGCAAGGAAAATTAATGTCATTTCAGTTGCTATCTGATAAGAGAGGCAGCGGATCTGTTCAAGAAGGATGAGCAATAACGGCTGAGTTATGTTACTACGTTGACTGCGTGACACTTGATTACCTTCAGATCATCTGGTTAGACAGCAGATCTCTCTGAGCCCAAGGTTTGTTATTTGTTTTACGTCACACCGACACAGGCAACTTTCATGTCAACGATGGGATAGGACAGGTCTAAGATTAGAAATAAAGCGATCATGGCCCAGATTAAGGAAGGTAGAGCCCCAGCATTGACACGGTTTAAAAATGGGGAACCACGGGGAAACCAAATTCAGGGTTGCTAACAATGGGGTCTCCCGAATGCAAACTAAAGGCTATGGACCACAAACCGCGTAGCCAACTCACTTTGTAAGTTAACTGTTTGCTGCTACTCCTCTGATGCTGTGTGTACTAGTCATATCCCAGCTTGAGTGTTCCACGTTCGAATCCCGGCGTCTCTGGGTGAAATTTTCACTCTCGTGGTGTCAGGGAGGGCATTTGGCAAATTCTTCTTGGGTACCCAGTTGAGAAAACGAATTATTATTATTATTATTATTATTATTATTATTATTATTATTATTATTATTATTATTACTTGTGCGAGTCATTTACACGAATAAAATTACTTCAATACATGTGGCCTGTACTTCTTCGTAAATAGCTTTTAGCGGTATGATCTGAGGAATGGAAACAAGGATCTGTTCCGTCCATATGGAGTGAAACACGAGAACTTTAAGAACCCCACTACTGACGCAAGGTCACCTGTGCTTTCGCGAGTTAATTACGACGTCGGAATGTTAAGGCTGTTGTAATGTATGAATGGAAAAAATTGCATGTTGTTACTATCACATAATTAACATATGAATGAAGCTGTCCCTGCGTGAGAAACATTTATTTATGTTCTGTCACGACATAAGGTCAAGAAGCAAGGAAGTGACATCCATATTAGGCTGTAGGGCAACTCATGTTCAACACGCACGGCAAGAACAGCTTTAATTTCAGTGAGATTGCAAGATCTGTTTAAGGGATGATTGCTGATGGATGCCCAAGTTCGGTGAGTAAGTTTCATTGTCACAACTACTCTTTAGAGACAGGATCAAGTCTGCTTGCAAGAAGACTAATGTCATTACCAGAGAGAACGAGGTGATGGGTTCGAATCCCATCGTCAGCCGCCCTGAAGATGGTTTTTCCGTGGTTTCCCATTTTCACACCATTCAAATGCTGGGGCTGTACCGTAAGTAAGGCCGCGGAAGCTACTTTTCCAATTCTATCCCTTTTATAGCGTTGAGTCGCCAAAAACCTTAGATGTGTTGGTTCAACGCGACGTTAATCCACCAGAAAATAACAGAGGAAGAGCCAGGGAGGCTGTTCTCAGCGATCGTTATAAATATTATAATCCACTTAAAACAAATTAGAATTTTTCCTGAGCACTTCAAATATTTGCCTCAAACCGCTTTTATTCTCCGATCAGGTATGCAAATGTTGAAAGTAGTTTCAGTTCAGTTTGTCTATCTCTCTATTTCCTTGTTATGAAATCACAGCAAAATTACTTAAATTAAATTATCTAAAGTCAGTGTTTATGTTCAGGGCTAGCCAGGTTGTGCACAAGTTTAACCACTCATGAGTAATTGAATTAGAGGTACCTGTGTAGCATTCCCCTTCGCCTTGTTGACGGCAGCGATGCGTCGAGGCAAGGACTCCACAAGACACGGGAAGCGTTAGGGAGCCGTTGTGATCCACGGTCGCTACACAGCCTCCCATGATCCCCGGACAATCGTTGGAGTAGTGTCCAGGACACGTACATCCCCCTCGCCAGTATCCCAGATGTGCTCAATAGGATTGCTATCGTGAGTCCTCGGAGACCGGGCAACCATCTTGACATCCGTGGAGTGCTCATCGAACCAGACAGACACTATCTGGCAGCGTTGGGTTGGAACGTTGTCTTACTATAGGTACATGTCGTCTGCTGTGTAGAGTAGGGATGAACATGATCTGCCGGCAGGTTCCTTTAACGGTCGCCGGCGAGAGACGTTGTTAGATGTACCAGAGATTCCATTTCATCCTCCGTGAAAAGTCACCATACGAGGATACTACCACCACAACCCTCATTTGTACCCTGATGACATGTGCCTCATGTGCTTGATGACGTACCTGGCCATTGGCGTGTACCAACTGGTACTTCGACTCATCTGTCCAGGCGACGTTTTCCGATGCTTCGTGCGTCCAATGGCTGTGTTCTTTTGCCCTTGTCAGTCGTTGTGCCTTGTGTCGGGTACTGAGCAGAGGTATCGTCGTGGGACGCTTGCTTCTTTACCCCTTGGCGAGGAGATGGTTCAGGATGGTATGGCTGCTCATGCGTTGTTGTTGTTGTTGTTGTTGTTTAGCACTGACCTGACGAATGACCTGCTGAACTGAGGCCCGTCTATTCGCTCCTACGATCCGGGGTAGCCGACGCATATAATGTCATCAATGCGTCGTACACCACGAGAGTTGACTCTGGTGGCGGTATTTTTGCATTAATCCACATACTAACGGTACACTCTTGATGCAGTCGCCCTTGGAAATCCCAGTAGTTGCACTACTTCAGGGATGGAGTGGGTCATAAGCAAGGTGTCGACAATCTAACCTCGATCAAATGCGCTCAGGTCTCATGCCTTACGCATTATATAGTCAATTGTTACTTATACAGCTCGCACCAGGTACGACATACTCCCTGTTACATGCTACGTCCTGCTGCACCGAAAAACTGTTCATAAAGGTTGTGCACAATTTCTTTTTCCATCTTTTACGTTTCATCGAATTTTACGGCTCGAAGAATAACAACGGAGACATTACCTATTATCTCTTCTGTTACTAACTTCCAAGTATCTCCGGGAATAATAGTTCTGTCGAAAAACTATGCATAACAACATTGATAAAATAAAATTTCCAGCCTTTTATATCCGATACTTTTTACCGTACGACCTAAAATGAAGGAGGTGTTTATGAATGTGAATGTTTTAAGTCCATCAACGGCGAGCATTCCTGGCAGGGAAATATTATTCAGTCATAAAGGTAATGAACAAATTAGCGATGCTGGTGGCTGTCACCATGATTGTGTTTATAAACTGGGAAACCGCGTGGTAAATAGACCATATTGACGATGAACGATAGACATGAAAATAACGTGAAGGAGCGATAACACGAAGAATGAAGGCAAAACGAGTCAGAAAAGATGCGAATGCAGGATGATGGGTTGAAATTCGAAAGCCTTGGCCTAGAAAGCGCTAACATCGCTGAACCGGAAGGAAGCAAAATCTAATGACTTACTGGGCGTTTCAGTGGGATGTCCCAGTATTTAATTAGCTATTTCTCGACGTCCATTATTGAGTTTCAAAAGTAAGTATTTTGAAACGAAGCACGACATCAGGAGATTCAGAGGATGCACACTGGTGGTAAATTGCGTTCCTGTTCTGTTGGGAAGATAATTTTATGTTTAGTGAGGACGCTTGAACAAACTGGTTCATTAGTCAGTGGGAAAGTGAAGTAGAATCCACTGTCAGTAGGGCTACAGCGTGTTGTAGATGTTCACGAACGACTGCTCTGCAACATAAAGGAAGTCGTTAGCTGACTGTCACAAGAGACCGGCTACTCGGTGGCGATGTGCCAAAGAGCAGCGAAGCATGCAAAACTTAGGCTATGCGGAGTGACTGAATGATCCAGGCAAAATTGAATGTTTCCATTATTTTAATTGGTTCCTCATCTTTGTGGAAAGACATAGAGGTGTTGAAAATGACGTGGTTTACTACAGAAGAATAGTTTCAACTCTCAGTCGATATAAATTTCGAAAACTCAATAATATGCGTGTCAAAGAAGCCTCGCGTGTATCATGAGACATTACTTCATCCACAAAATGTTGAAACGTAGTGTGCAGTTTCCAGTCAAAGCATCATCGGACCAAATTATTTTAAATCAATTGTAAATACTGATCATATTAATATTATTTCTTTTTGCTAGTTGCTTTACGTCGCACCGACATAGATAGGTCTTATGGCGACGATGGGACAGGAAAGGGATAGGAGTGGGAAGGAAGCGGCTGTGGCCTTTATGAAGGTACAGCCCCAGCATTTTCCTGGTGTGAAAATAGGAAACCACGGAAAATCATTTTCAGGGCTGCCGACAGTGGGGTTCGAACCTACTATCTCCCGAATACTGGATATTGGCCGCACTTAAGCGACTACAGCTATCGAGCTCGGTAATATGATTTTCACGGATATCGTTGAACTACTGGACGAAATCGATCTTTTTCTGGGTCATTTTCAACAGGATGATACCACTTTCCACAGCTTTAATGAATCCCTGACACACATCAGCAGCTTTCTCCAGGGCCGTGTTTTTTCCTGAAGATTTGTGGCCTCCAAGCTCACCAGACTTGATGTCAATGAATTATTTTCTATGGGCTATATCAAAGAAAGAGTCTACAGAAACAGGCCAAAAACCATCCAACATCTCCGAACAAACATTACAGCCTAAATAAACGAGATCGCCGCAGATACTTTTACGCATATAATCTGACAACATAGTCAAACAGGCAAGAATGTGTCTCCAGGAAGAGGACACTTCCAGCACATCTTGTAACTCTTAAGTTTTTTCACTCTCATTTATACTTGGTTACCCTAATGTTTTATTGCGCAAATAATATATTTAAAAATTGGGACGTCATACTGAAACACTCCGTACAATATTCCATGGTTCTAAAATGTATCAACAATGAAATTACACTAACTGTCGTTGTTAGTTGAGGTGTGCTTTTCACTCGTCTCCTGCAATTACAGAAACAATGTCAAAATTTCCAACATTTTGAAATATTTCAATAACGGGTCAGCATCAGGGTTTACAAAAGTATCAAAGTTGGCATTTAACTTATACTACCAGCAGATAGGTCATAAATATATTATATCATCAATACAGGCATTCGTTCTCTGGCGAGTATGTCCGGGTCCCTGGCCTTCGATTCAGAGAACTCCGGGTACGATTCCCTGCCGGGCGAGAGGTTTTGTCTACATGTGGGTAATTTGTAAGGCTCGGGATCTGGTGTCTGTGTTCGTCTGTGTAAGTATAACTTCATTTAAACCCAACAAACTACACTACTAACCACTAGAGAAACACGAAATAGTGAATGCATCCCTCGAAGTAGGATTGGCGCTACGCAGGGCATCCCGTCGTAAAACTGGGATAAATCCCCACAAAGTACGAACCTCAAGATATTGGAAAAAAGTCAAAGCATAAGAAGACTCGCTGACGAATATCACTATTGCCGATTATTTGTTCATAAAGGACTTTCAGGGACCATTAAAACCACAAGCTGTACCCGAATGTCGCACATCAGATCTACCAAAATTTGGGACTTCGTTTTCTTCTCTACAACCTCTTATCATTTTTCACAATACTATAAGCTGCACAACAGATTGTTTCATAGTCATTTCTATTCCATCATCTTCAACCAGTTCTCGTTGCCACGCTACACAGATGTGATTCAATATGCGTACTGCAAGAACGGTTGCACATCTTATCTTCGTGTATGGTTTACTTTACGGCAAGTCCTCTTTTAATTTAGGAGGAGTGAATTTTGATATCTACGCATTACCTCGTCCTTCATTCGCTACTCATAGAGCAGGTTTAAAGCCTGCTTTAATCATTTTGTGAACGCTGACAAGTACTAATTAACAGAATGTACTCCTATTCTTACTAATATATGTATATCTAAATGTTGGCCTGTTTGTGTTTCTGTTTTTCTTTCACGTAAAAAAAACTTTGCCGTTCGAGCTCAATTTTGGCATGCTTAACACGGGGAAAATAGGCCAATATTCATTCGATTGTTAAATATGCTACAAGTGTTGTTGACAAATGCTGCGCATATCCCAGTATTGGCACGCTTCCTAGCAATCAGAAGCAACTTCAATAATGTCAACATTATAATTATAACAGTTTTTTAAAAAAATTCAAAATTTTCTGCCTTTATAACAATATATCGTGGTTTCCTTAATTACTCTCTTACTGATTCACGGATAATTATGATACTTTCAGGGTTTCCTCCTATATTGTTGTACTACAATCTGTACATTATTCATATCAGTAGGATTTATATTAGATTTTATATAACATATTTATTTACAAAAATATTAATATAAATACTCCAAGAAAATATCAAAATCACAGTCTACGTTACTGATTGAGGTTCATTTTGTAGGTGGAGGTTTGATGTCTGTCTGTTAGATACACACTTTAAAAGAGGAAAAGTACGAAAATTCCTATAAACTTGGAATTTATAAGGGAAACAGTGATATATTGTTGAAAAGGCGGGAAATTTTGAACATTTTACATTTTAAAATTTTGACATTATTGAAGTTGCTTCTGGTCAATTGTCAACAACAATTGTAGCACATTTAACAATTGAATGAATATTAACCTTTTTCTCCTTTGTTAAGCTGGGTCTCCTCCCTCCCCCCCCCCCCCCCAGCTCCGCTTTAATAGAAAATGTGATAGTAAGTATTCTATGTTACCCGGAGAGATATTTTGAAAGAAACTTCTTTCCAGATCGGTAGGAAATTTTGGGTATTTCCTCTTAAATGAGCAATAATACAGTATTTAAAGTGTCATAATACATTATTTTTCATGTTGCCATGACAAACTCTATGTTCATTTCCTCTTAATAAAATACAGACAAGCCAAGTTGCTCACCATTGCGGAAAATATTTCATGGAACTCCAGAACTAGCTCTCTGAAAATCTGGGATTCCATGTAATGCACTTTAAGTACCACTGGTCTGGTGTACTATTGCGTATGATCGTCTTTCGTCACTGGTATTGTTACAAGAGTCGTTCGGTGAACTGAAATACGTTGGAAGGAACCTTATATCCTATATGCTACATTTCATGACTAAATTCCCAGAAGCCATGATCCAAGCAGGTATTGTTCGCGCTGGTTTTCCAGCTCGGGATTTACAGGAGTGTTTCATCACATTTCAACGTTTCCTTGGCCTAACTTGTCACATAAGGCATTGTCGTCCATGGAACATTCGTGTGGCCAGGTGGGACGCAAGCATTAAAGAATTCGCAATTTGAGCGTTATTTGCAACAACTGTGGCCAAATCTTCCTCAGCTTACATTACTGCGTCTCTGTGTTTCTCTGTCTGTTTGTATCATCAAGGCAGTACGGCGAGGTACTTTAAGTGAACTTTTTATACGACCCAGGAGAATGGATCATTGGTTTTCGTAACTCTTGATATACTTGGTCATTGCCACATGACCTTTCTTTTAAAAAACTCCATTTTGCATTGGGCGGGATTCTCGGCATTGCCACCTTGGTGAGAAAATAATGTCGTCACTCGGCTATCACATCACACTTTGTTGCTATAAGGGGTCTATCATTAGGCTAACGGTTCCTGCTCGGAATATTATCCTGATGGAATACTATAAATTTTTTTGCAAGATATTTTACAAAATTAATATCGAATTTATTTAGGCAAGCTTTCTTTTTCATATATAGGAAAGTATATTATTGTCCCTCTTTTGGGGGTCATTCTCCACTATCTGAGAACCACTGCACAACACTTATAGGATACAAATTTATGCATGAAGAATCCTTATCTTTCGTGGCTTGCTGGGAAAATTGCTGTCCAGCAAGATGGCATGCAGATCTTGGAATTTCACGTGGTTAGCGTAACGACATCTTCAGCCGTATTGCTTGGCTTTCGTGATCGGGTCCGCTGTTTCTCATTCAACATCTCCTGATTTGGTCTCATGAAGCTGGACGGACCCTGTTCACACTTCCGCCCAGAATTGAAATCAGAAACCAAATCCCTATGACTCACCAGCCCTGAACGGCGTTGGGCTACCAGGCGACCGCTGATCAGCTTTAAGGCCTGTAGATTACAAGGTGTCATGTGGTCGGTACGACGATCCTCTCGGCCGTTACTCTTGGACTTCTGGACTGAGACCGCCATCTCACCATCATATAGCTCCTCAATTGTAATCACGTAGCTGAGAGGACCGGGTCCGCAGATCCAGGTAAAACTCACTGACCTCACCGGGAATAGAATGGAGCCTCCGGGTTTGAGACATACACGTTAGCCCTACACCTTGGGGCTGGCAGAATTAAAATCACTGGCTAGAAATCAAACTCGAGACTCCCGTGTAAGGGGCAGAGACGATACGCTGCTCCTTAGGGCTGACTTTCTTATCACTACAGTAACATTTCTTTTGAATCCAACGGTTCCTTCTTCGTGCATAAATTTCTATACCTATGAGTGTAGTGAAGTGGTTCTCAGATAGTGGAGAATGACCCCCCAAAAAGGGGCAATAATATACTATGTATTGTAATATATTTATTACTAACAACTAACAGGGTGTGGGGTAATAAGCTTACTTTTGACAACATACCATATAAGTTCTGAGAAAAGGAGATTGGCGTTCGGTTTCCCCATTAATTTTGAGGTTAAGATATTTTACTGTCATAGAAATAAAACTATGAGTTCGTTTGATAGAACAAAATATATTCTTTAAATAATATATACAAAATAGTGAGTCTTGTTGCGATAAAACAGATGAGAATATGAAATTATGACATTGCAACTGAAAGAAACTAGGCATGAATTTGAATTCTCCTTGACCGGACATTTAACAATTTATACAAAATATATCCCTCACTGTTTCACTTGACTGTACCTTCAACACTTTGAGTGTAATTACGACGTATTCCTTTGATCTGGTGTTTACTGTAGATGTGTCACGCCTAACTTGGTGATACATCCTTGTGACTGCTTCTTCTCCATATCATCTGACTTCTTTGTAAGTCAATATGCTATTACCTCATGGCAGGTAGTATCCCTCTCTGACTCCATGGTAAGCCCTTGCGTCCGTGTCTTCAACTAAGTGACCGAATAACTTTAGCCTCACTCTCTCAATAACCAATAATTAGTGGCTCACTGAGTCTTCTCCATCTCTCGTTCACACTCGTTGACTGACCGACTGAGGCCTCTTCATCTCGTAGACTTCTTCACTGTTCAGCTTCCGTTTAACTAATGACTGACGCTACAATATGCAGCCACCTTATATAGACGTTGGTTGATGCATCTACGTAATCTCCAGAAATAAGTATGATGTACTCCTACCGCGCGGCAAATATTGCATACAGTTGTGAAACCGCCGCCGGATGGCTGAGTTTCTCAAAGAAAGTGAGCTCAGTGCTAAATACGATGACGTAGCCATGACGTAGCGATGACTTGGCAGAAATGTCAGCAGTATTGCACAATATAACAACGTCACATCCACATCTGATATATCGAAACTCTCACTGTACAGGTATTTAATAATCTACATATACGTATATATGCATACACTCAATTACAAATAGGCAAGCGACAAGCATTGCATAATCGAATTGAATAATAATTATAACAAAATAATAGTAATCTCACAGATAAAATAATAATACGGACATAATAATAATAATAATAATAATAATAATAATACAGATAAAATAATAAAATAAAAATACAGATATCACCTTGTAACGGGATTTGAACCGTTACAGTAAGAAAAAGAATGCTTGCCTAAATAAATTAGATATTCAAATGAAATGGAAATCCACAGCCTGTTTCCAGTCATTCGACCGGGTCAGGAATGGAATGAATGAAGCCCCCATCTAGCGGCGAGGATAGGAATTGTGCCGGCTGCCGAAGCCTGTCGCACTCCTCTGGGGCAATGATTAATGATTGAAGGATGAAATGAAATGATATTGAAGAGTGTTGTTGGAATGAAATATGACATGGAAAACCGGAGTACCCAGAGAAAAACCTGTCCCGCCTCCGCTTTGTCCAGCACAAATCCCACATGGAGTGACCGGGATTTGAACCACGCAACCCGGCGGTGAGAGGCCGGCGCGCTGCCGCCTGAGCCACGGAGGCTCTAAATTAGATATTAATTTTGTAAAATATATTTCCAATAAATTTTATAAACAATGAAAACTCCATTTTCCAGATCCTAAGGATACTGGGCTTCGGTTCAGAGCGCACAGGGTTCCATTCCCGTCGGTTTCGGGGTTTTAACTGCCTCTGGTTAATTCCCCTAGCTCAGGGTTAGGTGGTGTTAGTTTTCATTAACGCTTGTGTTTCTGTGGTGGTTGATAGTATGACGTTTTTATGTAAATAAAGATGTGTATGAAGACGAACGCAAAAGCCCAATCCTCGAGCTAGAGGAGTTAACGAGTATCAATTAGAATCTCCGCCCTGGCAGAGAATCGAACCTGTGGTTCTCTGGAATCAGATACTCTAAGCTCATCACTCTACCAACGAATCAGACCTTAAAATTATTATTATTATTATTATTATTATTATTATTATTATTATTATTATTATTATTATTATTATTATTATTATTATTAAACGTTTTGAAATTGCAGGCGTAATTATGTGATACTTCGATTCTAAGTAAAAACGAAGTGTCGACATAACTACACAATAGACTGAATAAATTTTGAAACTACGACTTCTGTTTCTATAAAGAAATTAAACTGGGGAGATGATTTTCGCCTACAAACAGCGCAGCCAGCTCACTGCGTGAGATAAAATTTTGTGAGAAACACTATCGTAGTTTTATTCTTATTTGAATGTACTTGGTTAATTTCTGACACAGAGCAAACGTTTGAGATAACGGGAATACCTGGCGGTGTGTTACCTGTAGTCCAGAAGTTCAACACAAAGGGCACACGAGCCATCTATTGAGATCAAGGAGAGATTAGCGTTAAGAGCTGACCAAAGAGATAATGGATGAGTTGTGTAGAGCCGAGAGGTCTATGACCTCGCTGCAGTATCACTTGCTAATTGAGAGAGGGAGCAGCTCAGTGCGTACAACTCTTACGGAATGCGTGTGACGCGCCGACCTTCACAGCTTCCTCAAAGTACAGTAGTAGTTGTTGACTTTGTTTTCTCCCACCAAGGGATTTATAACTTTTTACTTGGTAAAATCACTGTTTACCTTCCTTGTAATGCCCGAAGGAGTCTTCACCTCTTATAGATCGCATAGACTGTAAGGTTGTTCAATAGAAACTGCCGATTCATACACAGCAGTTCACGTAAACATTTCCTACTACAATCTGATGATGGTGATAATGAATAATAGTAATAATAATGCGTTGCCTTTGCTGGTGAGATGTAGTGTATAAGTGCACTATATCTTATGGTATAAGCTAGAATAAATTTGTCACTTTGATTGGCCTGTCTCAGTCTCATCCTTGCCTTTGACAATATGATGGTGACTGAGGTACGAGCGATGCTAGTAATACCATTCCTTATGCAGCCAGTTCCTGTTATGAATGGTGTGAAAATATTATTCATAGGGTCGGTTGGCGCATGCATTTCAATGGGCTTGGCAGACTGATTTGTAATAACAACTTCTGGCTCGGTGAAGAAAGCAACGGGAAACTACCTCACTCCTCATTTCCCTAGTATGCCTCTTCAGTGACGCCTAGGCTATCTGTGACAGCTGTTGGCAGAACTGTGGAGGATCAAACAAGCCTTTGGGCTGAATACCCAACATACATACATAAATACAATAATAATGCAGTAGAAATTAGATTATACATAATTTTAGTAGTATAATTTGAACTTCTTTTGGGTCACAACTACTTGCAGGTATGTACGTGGTTCTTTACTCTTCTTGCTGAAATATAAAATTAATTATTATGAATATTTGATAATAATAACTGGGCGAGTTGGCCGTGCGGTTAGGTTTGCGCAGCTGTGAGATAGTGTGTTCGAACCCAACTGTCGGCAACCCTGGTTTTCTGTGGTTTACCATTTTCACACCAGACAAATGCTGGGGCTGTACCTTAATTAAGGCCACGGCCGCTTCCTTCCCACTCCTAGCCCTTTCCTATCGCATCGTCGCCATATGACCTATCAGTGTCGGTGCGACGTAAAGCAAAAGGAAAGAAAAAAAAAGGAAAAATGAATGCGTAGTTTAGTCTAAATATCTCTTATACCAAAACGCACTTCATTTCTAACATCATACTGTACATGCTTCACCACATCTTCTGACTACCCACGGTAGAATCTTGAAAGTGGAAAGATACAGGTACCTTGGTGAATGGGTTGAATCCAATAATTCTGAGAAGTTCGCCGTCTTAACACGTGTCGGCAAGTTTGAAACAGCCTTCCGACTCACTCAAAACACATACAACAAAAGGTCCATCTCTCGAAATGCAAAAAACTCGACATTATCAAGCTGTATTTAGACCTGAAGCATTATGTGCAGCAGAATGTTAAACACTTCGAACGCATAGCCTGCTTGAAAAACTGGCAATTAAGGAAGGGAGGATTATCCGAATAATTCTTGGTCCCAGTCTCAAAGGTGGCGTTTACAGACTTCAGAGCAACTTAGAAATATACACCCACACTGAAAAAATATCAAGCGTAATCCGAAAAAGGATAAAAATTTACGCTCACCTGATCAAATTACCAGCTGAATGAATCTCTAAACCAGGCATCGTCAATCGAGAGAGCGAAATGCCATCGGAGCCAGTTTGCTCCCCGCTCTCGATAAACGAGAGCAGCTTAGCGAGCAAGTAGGGGAAGTGTATGACGTAGTATGTATTGAAGGCCAGTGGCGCAAGTACAGTACTGCCACGGTATGCAACCTGCCTGACTGCTGTTCTCTTGTCACGTGACAAACAGCCTTCCTGAGCGGAGCAAGTAACACCGGTTCCGTAGAGCAACTACGTGATGACGTCTGCTCTAAACGTTTGTTATCCTACTGCAGAAGTCTTAAAACGTTTTCTCCTTGATTGGTGGAGATCGATAAGGATAATTTAAAGTATGGAATCTCAGAAACAGACATTCAACTCCGAGCACCACTTAAACACAAAAACTTAGACAGGTTCACCGAGAATTAGTTCCAACTCGACTGAAGCATGTCCATTCTGATTCATGGAAGAAAGCACATTCCGAAAGGATGAAAACCCTGGTGGGCCCGCAAGAAGACAAACAGCTGCGATCTCGCTGTCCTTAGTGGCCCTAACGATGAATAATAATAATAATAATAATAATAATAATAATAATAATAATAATAATAAATAATGTTATTAGTTTCAAGTCCCACTAACTACTTTTGCGGATTTTGGAAACGCCGAGGTGCTGGAATGTTGTCTTGTGGTTCTTTTATGTGCCAGCTGACATACCGACACGGGGCTGACGTATTTGAACACTTTCAAATATCACCGGACTAAGCCAGGATGGCACGCACCAACTTGAACTTGGAAGGCCAAAGGTCTACCGCCTCAGCTACGCCACCAAGCACAAACATTTTACTTTCCTGAATAATTTAAACGTACGCTTACACCTCTGACACTCTAATGATGGAACTTCCTCTTTCACTGAAAATGTTCAGAAAATAATCCGTGAAAAAGCTGTTAACAAAAGTAACTATGACGCGACAGCCCTGAACGACCTTGGCCTACCAAGCGACCGCTGCTCAGCACGAAGGCCTACAGATTACAAAGTGTCATGTGGTCAGCACGACGAATCCTCTCGGCCGTTATTCTTGGCTTTCTAGGCTGAGGCCACCATTTCACCGTCAGATAGCTCCTCAATTGTAATCGCGTAGGCTGAGTTGACCTCGAAACTGTCTTCTCATCCAGGAAAAAATCACTGTCCTAGCCGGGAATCGAGCCCGGGGCCTCCCGGTAAAAGGAAAATGTGCTACCCCTACACCGCGGGTCCAGCTAAAAAAGTAAATGCACACTAAAATAAGACCAGTAATAATATCCGCTTTTCATTTTTGCAGGTTATCCTCCACTTCCCGAATAAATTCCAACCTCTTCTAGGGAGATTATCGTTTTCTGTAACTCAAGTCTTCTGTAGACATACTGATCTATTATCCGTATTGACGTACGTTTCCTTGGCCCAGTGGTCAGCATAGTGGCCTTCGGTTCAGAGGGCGCCATGTTTGATTTCCGGCCGGACAGGGTATTTTAATCTTAAATGTTTAATTTCCTTGGCTCTAGGACTGTGGACTGCGCCGTCTACAATATCCATGCAAGTTATACATCACACAGCAATATCCTCCACCAAAATAACACGCAGTTTCCTATGCATGTCGGATGCCGTCCATCCACCTCGGAGGATATGCCTTATAAGGGCAGCACCATCCTAGAAATAGTCTCATAAAATAATTTGTTATTTCTATAGAAATGAAATCGAATAAATGTTTTATAGGCTTCCCGGTTAAATCGCCCACTTAAACACGTTCATAGGCTACGTGCAAAAGTGCACAGTCTAAAATGTCGACTGAAAACGTCCACAAATAAATATGCCCGTAAATATTTTTCAGGTTACATAAGTTTACAGTGCCTCTAACAATCCGTGTTTAGGAATATTGTGCGTTTAGGTTTACGAGACAGTGTAACAGCCAGAACATCGACAACAAACTCAAGAAATTTCTCTCTTTCCCTTGGAAGATCTAGACAATATATTGGCATGCTATACGGCGACAACTATTTTGAGGTCAGAATTCTACAGAGCTTTGAGGGACCAATAGGAACAAGGCGCGTGGAACTGGTCACATACTCTCAGAATTACGGACTGTCTTAGAAGAAATCAGCATGGCGAGTTTATTCCATTTAGTGCGTAAGATGTAATACAGGAGAAGCGCCATCCGATTCTCTAGAAAGCAGGTGTTGACAACTGTGTAAGCTATCGCACCATTAGTTTATTGTGTTACGCTTACAAAGTTTTAACGCGTATATTTTCAGAAGAATGAAAATACAGTTTGAAGCTGAGTTGGGAGAAGATCAGGTTGGTTTCAGAAGAAATTTAGAAACACATGGAGCAATCCTGACTTTATGGCTAATCTCAGAGGACTGAGTTAAGGAGGACAAGCCCACGTACATGGCATTCGTAGATCTAAGGAAGGCATTCGATAATGTTGATTGGAGTAAGTTATTTGAGGCTAAGAAGGTGATCGGAATTAGATACCAAGAAAGATCTATAATCTGAAAAAAAAAATAGTCGATGGCCATGGCAAAGAAGCATCATTTCAGAAAGGAGTGAGGCAAGGCTGCAGTTTGTCCTCTCTCCTTATTAGTGTTTCTATCGAATAGGCGGTAAAGAAAATCAAAGAGGAATTTTGAGAAGGAATCACAATCCAAGGAGAACTCTGGATGATGTTGTTGATGATGATGATGATGATGATGATGATGGTGATGATGATGATGATTATGATGATTATTATGGTTATGATTGTTGTTGTTGTTTAAAGGGGCCTAACGTTTAGGTCATCGGCTCCAAAACTCTTCCATCTACCGATGATATTATTACTTTATCCGTGTCTACATAAGATGAGGAGAATTGGCATGGGCAGAGCCTTGGAGAAGGAAAAGTCCAAAACAAAAGTAATAGAGTGCAGTTGAACGAAGTCGGGGATGCAGGAAATAACAAATTAGGAAATGCAGTCTTAAAGGAAGTAGACGAATAATGTTACTTGGGTGGTAAAATAACTGTGTCAGAAATAAATAGGACATACAGTGCAGATTAGCACAAACAAGGAAGGTCTTTATTTAGAAAAGAAATTTGCTCACTTCGAATACTGATACAGGAATTAGAAAGATATTTTTGAAGACTTTCGTGTGGAGCGTGATATTGTACGGAAGTGAAACATGGATAATAACCAGCTCACGTTGTGATGTTTGGGACATCACTACGTGTATTAAATTATTGAACTGTAGGCCTATAATTAATTGATAAGATGTACATATTTAATCACTGGTAGATCATTTTTAAATTAATATGTGTATAGGGTTTTAATCATCCATTTCACATCATTTCATTTCTTTTATCGCGGCTATAACGTATTCTGAACGAACAACGTATTGTGTAAAGTATTTCAACATCATTAGTATTAATGGATTGCAGTAAATTTTCCAATAGCCGTAGTGAGGTGACTGGAGTCAGCAGGCTAATTTCAGCCCATTACCAGGAAACGTACGTCATCAAGCTTACGAGAAACCGTACCCCTTCCAAACTATGAAGAGACTGTTGAAACATTATTAACGCCTACTTTTCGAAGTTCACTACCTGACGCTTTATTTCCGCGGGAAAGTTCAGCTTATGTGAATGGACGTAATGAAGCAAGATGATGGATTCACAGCAATACATAGGAGAAGGGATAAGACCTCAAATCTTATTAGACCATGTAATATGGTTGGTAGAGGGACATTTTGGAACCTATATACTCGACGACAAGAGCTGGCGAGGAGATTCAGGATTCACATTCGCATTCACACTAGTATTCACACTCGTACTCGTACTCTTGGAAGACACTCTTACGACGATTCTACGTCTGCACATCGGAGAATATTTTAACTTAGTTCACTTCGCGTCTGAGTAGTATACTACTCGAAAGTTACTCTCATTGGGACCTGTTATCTCAATGACGAGAGGTAAAGTCAACGGGAGACCGGTCTTGAATAGTATAGCGCAGGAGAGCTTTTTTTCATTAATTTAGGTACGCTACTGTTCCGCAATACGTAAGAATACAAGTGTATTCTCTCCATGAACATAACCCATGGTAGTTTTGCTTTTAAAACTAGGACTCGTTATGACTTTATGTAAGGAGTACAGTAGGAAGTGTTAAAGGCAGGAAAGTCATAGTACAGCTAGTGTACTATGAACAAAGCAGAAGTAGGACTGGAATCCACAAGAGATGACGCCGCCTGTACGAGAGATCTATCAATCATCACCTTCTACATAACAGTCTACAAATGGTGAGCTAATGGCATCAATTATTGCAAGTCTTCGCGCAACAGTTGATTTTCTTACAGTTTATTTCATTCAAATTTTTTTTTCGTAAGTTCAGATTTCGTTAATACGCCGTTACGTCACGTTTTCATCCTAATACATAGCTGTTTTAATTTGTATTTTCTGAAATTATTATTAATGATCCTAAAATTCCAAGTTAGTGAACTTAATGGTTAGTGTTCCGTCACCCCACCCTTGGGAAATTTTTGAGTCTCATTACGTATTATTATTATTATTATTATTATTATTATTATTATTATTATTATCATTATTATTAATTATCAACTATCGTTTTCAAGCCATAAGCTTGAACGCCTATGGAGAAACTATGAGATATCATTTTTTATATTAACATTAAGGTGACCCGACACGTCACAATTTTGTCACACATCTGTGGGCAGAGTAGGTACGTCACAACGTCAGACATAAGAAGAACAGAAGCTTTTGAAATGTGATGCTACCGAAGAATACTAAAGGTGAGATAGTAGGTGGAATAACGAATGGAGAGGTACAATCGAATTGGTTAGAGGAGAACGACTCGGTGAATTTTGACCAGAAGAAGAGATAGAATGATAAGAAAAATATTAAGACATCCAGGACTTGTTCAGTTGGTTCTTGAGGGACGAAAGTTAGAGGTAAACAAAGGCATGAATATAATAAACATATTTGAGTAGATGTAGGATTTAGGCACAGGATAAGGTGACATGGATAGCCGCATAATAATAATAATAATAATAATAATAATAATAATAATAATAATAATAATAATAATAATAATAATAATAATAATAATAACAATAATAATAATAATAATAATAATAATAATAATAATAATAATAATACATGCTTTACGTCCCACTATCTACTTTTACGCTTTTTGGAGACGCTGAGGTGCCGGAATTTAGTCTCGCGGGTGTTCTTTTACGTGACAGGCTGACGTATTTGAGCACCTTGAAATACCACCGGACTGAGCCAGGATCGAACCTGCCTAGTTGGGGTTAGAAGGTCAAGCGCCTCAACCGTCTGAGCCACTCAGCTCGGCGAGAGCTGAATCAAACCATTCTACGAACGGATGAGCCAAACAACATAGGACGACATCAGTTAGCATGTGGTTGAATTATCCGAGTACATTCAAGTCACATATGTGAGGGCCCGACGTGCTCAAGGGCGAAGGAAAGCAGTCTCAGCAAGGTTTCCACCACATTTATATGCTAACGTTTACGGACTCCAATGAGTGCTTGGTTCAAGGTATTTTCACGTTTGTTGTTCGTAGTTTACAAGGATCGTACCGAGCTCGATAGCTGCAGTCGCTTAAGTGCGGCCAGCATCCAGTATTCGGGAGATAGTGGGTTCGAACACCACCGTCGGTAGCTCTTCACATGGTTTTCCGCTTTTTTCCCCCACTTTCAGACGAGGCGAATTCTGATTATGTACCTTATTAAGGCCATGACCACTCCATCCCAACTCCTAGGCACTTCCTGTCCCATCGTCGCTATAAGACTTATCTGTGTCAGTACGACGTAAGGCAACTTCTGAAAAAAAATGCAAGGATCATCTACTGAAAGGTATAAATTGGCCGGAATAGATTCTGTTAGGTGGAAATATAATGTGGCCAATGTCGGCAACTTAGTCTTAATGGCAGGCTGTACTGAAAGCCTGCCATTTAATACCTTATAACATCAAAGTATGCACAGTGAGTATGATATGCAAATTAGAATTTCCAAGAATAAAATGTCAGTACGGGAGGAACCTTATTGAATGTCGCGTTGGAGATGCAAATCTTTCTTAACACCAGTGCGTTTTCAGATATACTTGCTATACGGAAGTGAAAGCTGGAAAGTTAGAAGTGGCAGACATGAAGGTAACGCGAATGATTGCGGATACAAACATATGGGAACAATGACAGGAGAGTACTCGGAATGAGGAGGTAAATACTAATTTCGAAAGGATATTGATGAAGCTCAGGCGGCCTCTCACCGCTGGATACCGTGGTTCAAATCCCGGTCACTCCATGTGAGATTTGTGCTGGACAAAGCGAAGGCGGGACAGGTTTCTCTCCGGGTACTCCGGTTTTCCCTGTCATCTTTCATTCCAGCAACACTCTCCATTCTCATTTCATAACATCTATCAGTCATTAATAAATCACTTTGGGAGTGGCGACCCCATCGTACCTGACCTGACCCGGTCAATGACTGGAAAACAGGATGTAGGTTTTCATTGATGAAGCTGTATGCATAAACTAGATTTGGTGGTTGGATCTTGTTGTGCGAATGGTGGAGAATAGTTTAAATAAGGCTTGTAGAAATGAATATTGAAAGGTATAAATATATATTATGATTATCACTATTATTATTAACTACCAAGCCGTTCGCGCCTCCCTTGTGGTACATACTCATAGATATGCCGGCTGGTGAAGTTTTTAGAAGGTGGTTAAGAAGTTAAAGGTTAATGAGTGTCACTAGAATTAAATTAATGAGGGAAAATTATCTTTGAGCTGCACGATAAATTGGCAATGGTAACGGAATGAGTACTGCTTGAATGTGAGATGGTTTGTGGAATGCAGCACCTATAGTTCTACTGCACTTTCTGCTTCGCTGCCCATGTTTCTCAGTAGGTTGCGTTATGGAGTTCGGCTAGTCTTGTTATAATTGAAATCTGTATTTTGCGATCAATTACTGATACAGTAGTCACGGTCACGGGTTTTCCAGTATATAGTGAAATTCTCACGTAATATGAAGTCACTGCTGGCCTTCAAGTCTACATCATAACCTAGACTGACTTGATCTCTTCAGTAGATCATTTGCCTCACCACATACTGTTCTGGATTAGCTATAGTATAGACAACAAGCTCGTAGCCGGGTAATAGATTCTGGGATGAACCTACACTATGATGTTTGTAAATTACGGAAAATAATTCTAAAATTAAACTTAGAAAGTTAAATAAAGTAAACTCGTGTCCTCATCCCGAGGTGGTGCAGCTCTTTTCAGGTACACCCCCATTGGAGGTGAGCTGCATGTACCATTTCAACCACATACCAGCCCTCCTGCCATTTTTAAATTTCTGGCAGTACCGGGAATCGAACCCGGGCCCCCGAGGACGGCAGCTAATAACACTAACCGTTACGCTACGGAGGCGGACAGTTAAATAATAATGGCAGAGATTATTAGCAAGAAACAAACTAGCAGAATTCAGGTAAAATGATTACAATAAACAGTTCAAAAGTGAGGGGAACATTCTTTTGAACGTATGCCATACTACACAAAACAATATCTCACACCCCGATGTATTACCAACTAAACCGTTGAAGTATAGAAAAGAACATGGATGGATTCGCGTTCATTTTCTGAACACAAACGGAAATGTCCAAATAGGGGCAAAAACAAAGTCATAACAGTCCTCTAGGTTGGATTTTTATCACAGTTGGAGAGCTTCAGTATGGCGTATGTCCTCCACGAGCATTTATCACATTTTGGCACCTACGTTCTATGCTCCGTATAAGTCGACGGAGGTCACGTTGCGGCATCAGGTCCCATTCTTCAATGAGAGCCTGTTCGAAGTCTTGGACAGTTTATTGTGGAACAGGACAACTACGAACAGTTCTGTCAAGCTTATCCCATACACGTTCGATGGAACTAAGGTCGGGACTCACTGCTGGCCGTTCCATCTATTGAATGTCCAGTTCTCGCAAGACAGCTCTGGCGATGCGTGCTGCATGAGCCCTGGCATTGTCGTGCATGAGTACGAATTCAGGCCCAACACCGTATGCAGCAACCAACACCTGCTGTAACAGTATCCGATCGATGTACGTCGCAGCAGTAAGATTACCACGGACGACGACAACATCCGTACGGCCGTCAATACTGATGCCACCCCACACTGTCACAGAGCCTTGTCCGAATCGGTCGACTTCTTGAACAATATCTGATACGTACCGTTCACCACGACGTTGACGTCCATCACGCTGTGTCAAGGGAAATCTGGACTCGTCTGTGAACAACACAGGTCTCCATTGGCGAAGTTGCCAGTTGACGTGGGTACGGACAAACAGAATGCGAGCTCTGCGATGTTGTTGTGTTAAACGGGGCACTCGAACAGGATGTCTGGGTCGTAAGGACGCTTCCTGTTCGTTATTGTGTGGTCAGCTGCCTCTGTGGATCAGCGGTAGAGTGTCGGCCTCCGGATCCCAAGATAGCGGGTTCAAACCCGGCAGAGGTAGTCGTATTTTTGAAGGGCGGAAAAAAGTCCATTCGACACACCATTTCGTACGATGTCGGCATGTAAAAGATCTCTGGTGACACATTTGGTGTTTACCCGACAAAATTAATTAAATCTCAGCCATAGACGCCCAAGAGAGTTTCGGTTTACTCGGTCTGCCATGTAGTGGGGGCCTAGAGTAAAACGGAACGTCGAAATTGACGAGCAGACAGCCAGATGGCGTCAAATTGAAATGTCTACACACGGTAGCTGAGGCCATACGATTATTATTATTATTTTATTGTGTGGTCAGACACAGTGACTCCAGTGACCCTCCTGAGGTCTTGTTGCAGTTCTCTGGCAGTTGCTGAACGACGCCGCAACGCACAGACGGTTAGATATCGGTCATCCTGTGGGGTTGTCATGCGTGTACGACCTTGTCCAACCCTCCTTGTGAACTGGCCTGTCTCACTTTAGCGATTCCACAAGCGGTGAATAACTGACGGAGAGACTTTGAGATCCACAGCAACACGACGAAAAGTCCATCCTTCCTGGATCAAAGTGACGGCCTTTGCTACTCGAACCTGTCTCATGGGATGTGCTGGTTGACGTACAATGTGCTCAAATACTGCAGTAGTCTGCGTATCTCACAACGACACCGAACGCACCGCTGTTTACTTTGTTTTGAGGGCTCACCTGACAGTTTAATGCATGGCTACGCCAACAGGTGGAGTATAACTTCGATTTAACATACCCTGAGTAGCTAAGGTTTCGAGGTATGCTGTACGACCATTGGAACCCCATCTACCAAATTAATGTTCACGTACCAGACGTTACAAAACATGTTCCCCTAATATTTTTGAACTGTGGATTTGCCGGGCTGTGTGGCTCAGACGGTTGAGGCGCTGGTTTTCTGAACGCAGCTTGGAAGATTCGATGCTGGCTCAGTCCGGTGGTATTTGAAGGTGCTCAAATACGTCAGCCTCGTGCCGGTAGATTTACTGGCACGTAAAAGAACTACTGCGGGACTAAATTTCGTCTCCGAAAACCATTTAAGTAATTAGTGGTACGTAAAGCAAATATTATTGTTTTATTATTGATTTTAATATGGACATAAATAGTATTTAAAGAGGAATGTACTGTCCCTCTGATTAACTGAATGGTTCAGAGTGTCCTAGGTTTGATTCCTCGCTGGGTCAAGTATTTTGACCGTTTATGGTTTATTTATCTGACTTATGGACCGAAGGTTCGTGTTTGTCTTACCATTTTCACACAGCACACCACACTACCAACCACCACAGAAATTTTCGGCAGTGAGTGCAATCCTCCAGATAGGATTTCTGTCAGTAAAGGCATCCGGCCGTAAAATAGGGTCAAGTACACATGTACAACACAGTTCACATACGGTCTGTCTGACAAAAGCTGTCCCACGTTAGTTTTAGTCACACGAAGTTATAAAATTATCTCAAGTTTGTGGCTAACGCCATCGGCGTAGTCCCCACATGGAGAGACTAGAGGCAATTAAAGCTGCATACTCAAAAATAGCCATTTGTCTATCGAGAAGAGAATTTATCCGACTTGTGTATCGAATGATTGACTCCGAATTCTTT
Organism: Anabrus simplex; assembly: GCF_040414725.1. Taxonomy (NCBI): domain Eukaryota; kingdom Metazoa; phylum Arthropoda; class Insecta; order Orthoptera; family Tettigoniidae; genus Anabrus; species Anabrus simplex. The sequence goes on along the minus strand of NC_090267.1, from coordinate 349,049,288 downwards.
AGCAGGGAGGCAGCACAGGTCAACGGCCTAGAATATACAGCAGCATACGAATCTCACGTCAGAGAAAGGGACAAGACAGCAGTGAGCATTGATCAGAACTTGTACCTAATACCCACCCTTATTTCAAAGGACTGTAAGGAGCTTAACTTTGCAGTGCAGAACATGTTCGTTAGGACAGCAACTCACGGTTCCATTACAGGATCCGTGGCCAAAGAGGATTACACCGGGGATCACCTCAGCGCTACTGTACTCTGTCGTCAGCGATTTTAACAATATCATATGCTAGTCTCTCTAAGACTAATTCACTGGCGTATTTTAAAGACGATAGGAACTTTACATACGCAGTATGTTTAATAAATTCTTAGTAATTTGCAAATGACAACCGGTGTAGCACAGAAATTAGAAAACGAATTGCTAAAAGAGCTTTTCCTGAGAAAAAACGGGAATTAATCAACATACCTTTCACTATTAACAAAAGGGGACAGTTCGAAAAAACATTTATTTGGAACATCCTTCTGTATGACTGTAAAATCTAAACTCTTTCAAAGGATGACAGGAACATCTAGAAACCTTAGAAATGTGGGTATGGTGAAGGATGACAGAAACTGGCTGTACAGGATGGTAAACAAAATGTAGAAGTTCTAAAAGAAGTCGATGAACAAAGAAACCCTATAGCAACAATGGAGAAATAGAAAACAAATTTCTAACAATCATTGTTTAAGTCTAAAGGTTAGGAAAGAAATGAAAATGAATACCTCGAAAAATGGAAGGACAGAACTACGGAGAAATGGAAAGGAAAGCTCAAAAAAGGGATGATGGTTGCTGCATAAGTGCCTTTAATTTTTTTTTTTGGCTATTTGTTTTACGTCGCATCGACACAGATATGTCTTATGGCGACGATGGAACAGGAAAGGTCTAGGAATGGGAAAGAAGCGACCGTGGCCTTAGTTAAGGTACAGCCCCACCATTTGCCTGGTGAGAAAATGGGAACCCACGGAAAATCATCTTCAGGGCTGCCGACAGTGGGGCTCAAACCCACTATCTCCCGAATACTGCCTTTAAAATACTAATACGATATTATTATTATTATTATTATTATTATTATTATTATTATTATTATTATTATTATTATTATTATTATTATTATTATTATTATTATTATTATTATTGGTAGTAGCAGTATTTCATGTTTATAGCATTTTAATCCACTAATGTGATAGCGGTTAGGAGGAAGAAAGCTTCCAGAGTCCAACTTCCCCACCAATAAGGACGACATCTAATATGTAATGTAATACTACAAAGTCTGCGGAGCGTGTTCGTCGTGCGGTTAAGGCTACGCAACTGTGAATTTGCATTCGGGAGATAGTGGTTTGAACCACATTGTCGGCAGCCCTGGATATACAGTTGTTTTCCGTGGTTTCCCATTTTCACATCAGGCAAAGGCTGTACCTTAATTACCGCCACGGTAGCTTCCTTCTCCCCTCTTAGGCCTTTCCTATCCCATCGTTGCTTTAAGACCTGTCAGAGTCGGTGCGATGAAAAAACAAAACAGCGCAGTGTACATATGAACTGACCGGAGAACTTCATCACCAGTAGACCTACATCGTGAGCAAACTTTCAAGCTGTCCATATACGTCCACCTTTTAGGTCAATTGACTGTGATTTAAACTGCTGACCTTGTAATTGAAGTCTTGTAAGAATGTACGGTCGTTACCGAGACCTTCACAAATATTCTATGGTGCAGTTCTTGGCGACCTCCACTGTTTAGCGTGTTGACAGTACTGAGCTAAGCTCTGGCACACCTTCAGTGTTCTTTATGCTGTCCAGTCAAGGTTAGCCGAGACTGATTCACAGCGTCGTTACTACGGCTCACTTAAAAGAAAGATTAACCGACATTTTAAGATGTAACAAATACATTAATCGGTAAGAAATGTGGTGAAATCGAAGGGAAAATTAATCGAAATTAACTACCTACCGTATCGTTCTTAGAATTCGACATTTCCATTACGTTTTATTCCATTATATGGAAAAGAAACTGATCTCTATTGGGTGATCAATGCCTGAGTTTTAAATAATTTTGCCGGATGTACGTCACATGTGTCACCCGGAATCTTGTATATGTAGACTTCGTACAAACAGACCTAACATCTAGGGCATAGGCCCTCAATGAGATCATACCGCAGGGTAGTGTCCTGACTCCTCTTATTTTCCATATACACACCAATGACCAACTCCTCGCCCAACAATAAGAGTTTCCTGTACGCTGATGACTTAGCTCCTGCAAATTAGAGTGAAAATTTCGAAACAGCTGGAATAAACCTTTCATCTGCTTTGTGTGTATTCACTAACTTTCACTTATATAAATGGGGTTTCATGGAGGGACAGTCCTTACGCAAATGTAAGGAAATACAGACCAAGCTGAAGAATTGTCCTGTCTGTCAATATAGATGTACTTACCGTGATCTGTTACTAGGCAGTGCTGATGCCATTAGCATTGCCAAATTCCGATCAAAAGCAAAAGCAAAAGCAAAGCAAAGTCATCTCCGTACAGGCCATGAAGGCCGTTGGAGGGGTGGAAGGTAAAGGCTTCCACTATTCGTAACCTCGGCACGTGATGGGGTAGAGTGGTTAGCTCTACGCCCGGCCGCCTTTGCCCCCAGGAATTAACCTGGTACTCATTTTTTGTGTAGGCTGAGTGAACCTCAGGGCCATATGCACCTTCGGAAGTGGAAATCTCGTTTCTTAAATTTGACGACTTCCTGACGGGGATTGGAACCCACGTCCTTCTGGGCGAACCGAGGACGCCGTTACTGCCTCGGCCAGGCAGCCCCTAAATTCCGATCAACGGTCTTGTAAATAACTTACGTAAAATAATCTTCAATTACTGTACAAAGCCGACGACCGTAGCCGTGTTGAAACACCGGATCCCGTGAGATCTCCGAAGTTTAGAAACATTGGGCGTGGTCAAGATTTGGATGGGTTGCCACGCGCTGTTGGTGGGAGGTAAGGGAATGGAGGAGTGGAAAGGAACTGTCCACCCTACCGTACGTAAACTCCGGCTCAGGCATCCCTCCGCGGAGGTTCGGACCTGCCTTCGGGCAGAATAAACCCTTACCTTACTGTACAAAAACTGTGCATATTTTGAGTGCTTTTCATACGAATAAATATAGGAGGTGGGAAAGGGGCGGGAAGTAGCCCGATGGTGTACAAGACACTATTATTCATGGTTTGGCCCAATCTTCCCCATTCATATTTATATTTTTCTATTGTATATTGTAAAGTACATAAACAATTTCAGTTTGTACTTGTTTCTTGTTACGGGTTGAAATGACTTATAAATATAGACGTTTATTATTATTATTATTATTATTATTATTATTATTATTATTATTATTATTATTATTATTATTATTATTATTATTATTATTATTATTTCTGGAGTTTTCTTAGTTATCCTTCCATCGGCATATCGTATGGATTTAACCCACTTTTACGCTTGGATGTCTTTCTTGACGCCATCCCTATGTGGAGATATGAGTTCACTGTCACGTGTTCCAGTAATGGTTTGTAGTGTAATAAGTTGTATAAAAATTAAGACGTGTGTTAATGTGAACGCAATACAACCAGTCCCCGAGCTAGAGGAATGAACCTTACGCGGTTAAAATCACTGGCCTGATCAAGAATTTTGTCACTACATTGACCTTCAGCCAAGGAACCAGGCAGACTTTCATCAGCTTATTCGAGGGTGGCTGGAGCTATCTACCTGGGGTATAAGTCCAGATGACCCTCCTGACATGACATGATTTGTTAGGTGAAAATTCCAGCTCGACTAGTATTTGAATCTCAGCTATCGAGGTGGAAAGCCAGCAGCTAAGCTACTGTGGGTATTATAACGTTAATCATGCTCCATAAATATAATTATATAGAAATTGAAGAAGTAAAAATTGTTTATCTTCCTAAGAAGCTTTATCTTCAAGACTTTCTTGACGATACTGAGGAGTTCTCTCAACCTGCGTGACCCAAAGTTTTTACGACTTCTTTGAGCAGGAGCTGATTGTCGTATTCGCAACCTCGCCTGACCTTGCTTGTTTGTTGAGACCACTAGAGAGCTGGTCTTTAAAAAAGTACTCAAGAGCAAACACACTTGAACGTGATGGGTTACGGAGGAGAAGAACAGCACCACGCTTTCGAGATTACATCACGTCGCCGAGAAAATATGGCGGTCAGTTTACTTATTCTGAATTTCGCAACTCTTCAGAGCTCACAGCAACCTCAACAGGCTGTAACTCCCTTGTCATTTATAGTACCGCATCATAGAATGAGTGCAAAACTGTTAACGACTTAACGTGGTTCACGTAGCAACTAGAATAAAATAATGACGACATTGGGTGCGTAAATATGCAGGTTATGGTAAGGGCCAAGATTTTTTTTTTAGTGATTGATTAGAATACAAACTAGTTTAGCAAGAAATGAGAACTTTGTAGTCCGCACGACGGTTCCGCAATAACATTTGCATAAACTTGAGGGGTAGCCTTTTTGCTCTTCACGTAAACATCTGTTCATAACTACTCTTACTATGAAGTTCACATTGTAAAAAGTTACTGAATTCGATCAACAAATTGTATTCGTACTTACCTTTAGTCGTCGTATGACCAGCTTCGTAGCGTCGACGCCTCATCTTCACCATTATTGCACTCAGTCCGCCGTTCAGGACACATCCTTCATAGCTATCTTAGTGCGTCTGCACTTGTTTTTAGGTACTGTATGTCTACCCCATATGAGACATACTAAGGCAAATCGGACAAAAAGCTGCAGCAAATGGACTTGGGCGTTTAGAAACGTTGACAATTTTAAAATATTTAGATCGATGATTTCAAGGCCCATAATTGTAGACCTGATTAAAAAGCTTTTGAGCTTCTGCCGTGGCAGAAAACAAGGTGAAATTCTTTAACGTTTCGCTCATTAATCACGTCTGCAATTTAAAAGTAGATGTCAAAGACAGTATTATATAATAACGCTAACAGGAAGCGTATCGTATAAAGTTATTTTCTTGGCTGTTTATTCTGGTGGTTTAAAATAGTACCTAATTTTCAGTGATGCAAGGATGATAAACAAAGATTGGGAAGGAAAGTGGCGTGGTGTTAATTAAATTGCAGCCTCGGAATTTGGCTGGTGTGAAAATGGGAAACCACGGAAAACCATCTTCACGGTGAACCCACCATCTCTCGATTGCAAGCTCCCAGCTACGCACTCCCTTACTACGCGGGTGCCTCGCTAAGATTTTTTCCCTACTTCCGTGGTCCATATTTCAGTTATCCTTAGAATTCGAGATCGTATTTTCACACACACACAAGCTTTTAAGTGATATGTAAATTGTGATTTTATTGAGATAGGTAATAATTCAAACGTTATTTTTAATTATTTTTTACAATGAGAAATATCTCTCAGTACGTCAATCCATTTAGTTTCGGCAATTGAATAAATCCGCCCTGTCAAATTTATGAGAACGTCAATGATATTCGAATACAAAATTAGTAAAATGTTCCTATGATGAAGGTGAGTTCACACAAGAAGCACGTAACTACTCAACAAGCTGGAATCAATGCAGCACGTGTTCAACTGAAGCGCACGGATAATGCATGTCATTTAGGGTTGCATAAGTTCAGGCGCAAGTTTTTAAAAAATTAATAAATAAACTCAAAAAGATCCCCAAAGTTTTGTGAACGTAGTCTGTCTCCTGCTTTAAAGAGGAAACCGTAGTGATTTTCAAAATATGTTGTTTAACAAATCAGGAAATGATAATAAAGGACTAAATTTCTAACAGAGTTATTACTGTAGTGTAAATAGTACTTTCTTTATAACTGTAAAGAAATGAAATTCCTAGCGTTTTGTAATAAGTTGATTATCGGGAAATATGCTATATTCAACATTTAATATAATTAAGACTGTAGCAACAAATCTTTCACTGCTTTGTGTGTATTCACTCATTTTCGCATAGACAAATAAGGCTTCATGGAGAGACAGGCATTATGGATATGTGAGGAAATAAAGACCGAGCTGAAGGATTTCCCTGTCTGTGCATATAGCTGTACCGATAATGTTGTTATTAGACAGTGCTGATGCCGCCATTATCGTTGCCAAATTCCGATCAGCTGTCTTGTAAAATAACTTACGTATCATAATTTGTAGATACTGTTTATTCTTTGAGTGATTTTCACACAAACAAATAAAGCAAATGAGAAAGGGCGGGAATTAGCTTAGTGGTGTACAAGACAAAAATCTTCGCCATTTTCCCAGTATTTTCCATTCATATTTATATTTTGCTACTTTATATTGTAACATTGTATTGTAATAATCAATTTGTTTGCATTTGTTTCTTATTACGGATCTAAATTACTCATAAATACAGTCACTATTATTATTTCTGGGCTTTTCTCAATTACTCGGGGGTTGTATGAATTTAACCCAGTTTTCGTATTTTTTCTTTATACTCTCCAATTTCACATGGTTTGCCCCATATATAATTCAAACCGAATAGCTCGTATTTATGGCTGAAAATAATATAAGACAAAGTAATTGAGAAGTCTAAAATTCCAATATGAAACACTTCTTGATCCAAAGATGTCCAATTGCCAGAGAAAAAACCGCGGCCAAAAGGCAGGAGAACATTGCCATAGAGATTTCTTGATCTTTTGTCAATTTCATCGATTGAGCTTGTCAATAAAAGAGTGTACTTCTATGCTTTTAAGAGGAGAATTCAAATGGTAACATTTGCTACGAGTTGTCATAAATGCTGCTTTTCACTTTTCTAACACAATAGAACTACGTAAGTTAACTGAAAAATATATAATCAGAAAATGTGTATTAGAGGGTAAGACAAATATTGTTTTAGTATGAAAATTATAGCAAGGAATAAGGTATAGAAAGTTTGACGCTAATTCTTCGGAACGACGAGATGACAAGCAGTGAGCAGACCTCGTCATCCGTTTTTATGAGGGATAGTGGCCTATTTTATCGTCCGGCTCGTTGTCTGAATGGTCAGCGTACTGTCCTTTGGTTCAGAGGGTCCCGGGTTTGATTCCCGGCAGGGTCGGGGATTTTAATCGCTTCTGATTAATTCTTCTGGTTCGGCAACTGGGTGTGTGTGTCCGTCCCAACACTCTCCTCAGACAACATACCACACTACCAACTACCACAGAAACACGCAATAGTGCTTACATACCTCCACACAGGGTTGCGTCGGGAAGGGCATCCGGCCGTAAAACAGGGACGAATCCCCATGTGCGACGTATGTTTCTTGCTAGGCGGTACAATGACCGTGCAAATAATTATGGCTGACAGTATGGACAGGCTCTGTGACCTAGGCAACGCCGTGAATAGAAAATAGAGTGCGCATCTTCTTTGTGGTTTCCATGATAGCGACGGCAAAAGAAACAGAATGGGTGCAGTTGGCAGATCTACCAGCCGAGCACTAATTAAAAATTGTTAAAAGGTACATAATTTATTCGTACGTTGATTATAAACTGTGGTCAATTATATTTAAAAAAGTATATGATTAACAATATTGTTGCTTTTCTTGTAGATCCTGTTGCTTTCTCCGTCAAAATAATCATGTCTCCTAAAAGCGCATTCATTTGTAGATCTACAGTCCCAGCGGAGCATTAAATAAAAAGCGATTGGGAGCTTCTCATACTAGCGAGGAACGACAAGCAAGCAACGAAGTAGCATCAGAATCAGAAGAGCAACGAATAATAAGAGTCGAAGCACAACGTTTACGAGCTACTCCATTTCGAACAACAGTAGTATAAGTCACGGGTTTAGTGCCGTAAAGATGGTAGCACTGAGGTTAGCGATGCGTTGTTGTTGAGGTTTAGTGCCGTAAAGATAGCAGCACTGAGGTTAGCGATGCGTTGTTGTTTAAAGATGGCGGATGACATCTATCAAAAAGCACGTGGCTTTGTTTACAAATTCAAATCTCGCGCCAAAATTCAAATCTCCCGCCAAAATTCATATTTCCCGCGGGAGGAGGAGGCCTCTGCGGAGGGCCTGTGGAGGTGGAGGCCGCAGAACGCGTGACTTATACTACTAACAACTATGCATTTTGACTTGAATCTTTATGCATTCCAGTACAAAGAAAATTACGACTACAGTGGTATCCAAGTGCAGACATCGGCAAAATGGATAAGTTGTGTGCGCATTGCGGAGCACAAAAGTTCAACAATGGAACACCAGGAATGTGCTGCGCAAATTTTAAAGTTAGACCTCCGACTTTGCATCCACAACCTGAACCTTTGTTGTCATTGCTTTCGGGAAACTCAGCCGATTCGAAGGAATTTTTAAAAACTTTCGTAAATACAATTCGGCGTTTCAAACGACATTCTTTGGAGCCAATAAAGTACTAGAAGGCAAATATATACCAACTTCTAAAATTCAAGAGCAAATATTTGGTCGCGTAAGTTCATTTCTACCTGAATCCGACGCTCAACAAACATTTTTACAAATCTACTTCACGGGCGATGATGATGAGCAAATTAATTAGCTATGCAATGCAATTCTAAGCACCAAACATCGCATTATATCAACTTAGCAAACTTTTTTTTGCATCAGTACAATGCCCTGATAAAACTGTTCAAAACATCAATATTGATAACTTACCGGCGGATAATTGCGCCATCCATATAAGAACCAACAGAACACCAGTCGGAGAGCATGCCAGACGCTACAACGCACCTACCCTCAATGAAGTAGCGATTGTTATTGTCTGAGAAGAACGTGATATGCATGATATAATTATTCAGCGACGGAATAACACAAAATGCTGTATATCACAAATCACTTGCATAAACCTTTTTAAAATTTAATTTAATTCCCAAAATATCATTGTCCTTCATTTATTTTGCACATATAAATGTGTCTGCTTTCTATACGTGTACCTACTTAGAAAGGAGGCGTTGCAAAAGCGATTACAATAATGGAAAATAACCGATATTAATGTCGAATCCATAGTTTTTGTGTCGCTTAGATGAATTACGATTCTCTGCATACAGTTTAAATCCACGTTCTGCCTCCATTAAGACGGGAGCTGAGATGGGGTGAAAAGTAAATAGTCTAAAATCACCGAGATTAGCGTTGAATCCACAGTGTTTGGGTTCGCAAGGCTGTCTGGTGAGAGTCTTAATGACAACTGGAATCGTGAACACCATATCTAGAACTCGATGGGTAAATGCATACTATTATCGCTTATTTTGTGAAAGGATGAAATACTTCCCAGTCAATTAGGGCTTCCAACACGAAAAAAAACAACGTTTTACACGCAAATGAAATAATAAAACTTGAAATCAAATATAAATAACTTTAAAACGACATAATAGATCGTTAAATATCAGTCTACTTTTCAACAAAGGAATCCCACGGAAGTTCACTTCACATATAATTAATAAGTAATAAATATATTGAAGGTAAACATTCAAAAACTATCCGGGCAACGCCGGGTACTACAGCTAGTAGTATATAAAGAAGTGCATAAAAAGGGCATTGAATGCTATGAATACGAGATCCGTTACTTATCGTTTACGCAAACCTACTTTCTTTCTTTCTTTCTTTCTTTCTTTCTTTCTTAATCTGGTTTTTCCCTCGGACTCAGTGAGGGATCCCACCTCTACCGCCTCAAAGGCAGTGTCCTGGAGCGTGAGACATTGGGTCGGGGAATACAACTGGGGAGAATGACCAGTACCTCTTCCAGGCGGCCTCACCTGCTGTGCTGAACAGGGGCCTTGCGAGGGGATGGGAAGATTGGAAGGTATAGGCAAGTAAGAGGGAAGGAAGCGGCCGTGGTCTTAAGTTAGGTACCATCCCGGCATTTGCCAGGAGAAGAAGTGGGAAACCACGGAAAACCACTTCCAAGATGGTTGAGGTATGAATCGAGCCCACCTCTACTCAGTTGATCTCCTGTGGCTGAGTGGATCCCGTTCTAGCCCTCGTACCACTTTTCAAATTTCGTGGCAGAGATGAGAATCGAATCCGGACCTCTGAGGGTGGCAGCTAATCACACTAACCACTACACCACAGAGGCGGAAGTACAGAAAACTAACTATTGAAATGTATTTCTCTAATTATAAATAGGCTGTTCATTTCTACATCATTTTCCAATGAAGGATTAAAAACACCGCTCGAACTTTGATGGGGTCATTTTAGTAACATAATTTAAATATTAAAAGGAATTGCTAGCACACCAATACAGATTTCATGAGGTACCGTATCTTTTTTTATATAGGAGCTAATCCCATTTAACTCTTTCAAGGAAAATGCTTAACATATTATGGTGATGGAAATGTGAAGAGAGCTAATCCTAAACTACATGTTCGAAGTGCATTCTTAAAACTTCGGAAAATGATAACAATTTTACAGGTTTTTCGTTCCACTAATTACTTTTACGGTTCCTGAAGGTACATAGATACCGGAATTGTGTCCCATCAGAGTTCTTTTTCATGCCGGGAAATGTTTTTTATTATTAATGTTCCTATCATTTTACTAATTACCTGGTGTCGGTACTTGGTATGAATTTAGCCCATTATTACCGCAGGTGCCTTTCCCGAAGACAAACTTATATTGAGGAGGGGTACATTGACTATTGAGTGTTTCTGCGGTGGTTTGTAGTGTAATGAATTGTATGATAATGAAGGCGATTGGTAAGATGAACACGAACACCCATACCCTCAGTTAGAGGAATTGAGTAAACAAAGTAAAGATCCCCGACCCAGATGGGAATGAACTCAGAGCCTTCTGAATCGAAGGTTACTCCGCTGGCCATTGAACCAAGGAGCTGATTATTATTATTATTATTATTATTATTATTATTATTATTATTATTATTATTATTATTATTCCTTCGTTATGCCCATTCATAGAGCGCGTTTGAACTTGTTAGTTGGTTTGATGGTTTGTGCCTTCTTATCCTCCCAAAATCTCTTCATGAATGCACTGTGTTGCATCTTGCGTTCTGTCGACCACTTCCTACCAGTTGTCTTTTTTGGTTTCTCCCTAAATTTATGATTAGCTACTTTGGTTCTAAAAGCTCCACGATTTTCCATGATGTCGTCTGTAATATTTATTTCTTGGAGGTCCGCCTTAGTTTCTTCTAGCCATTTTATTTTGACCTTCTTTGAGTTGATTACTTTGAATAATCTTTTAGTTAGTCTGTCGCTGTTCATTCTGTAGATATGGCCATAGAAATTAAGGCGCCTTTTCCGTACAGCATCAGTAAACCTGTCGGGGAAGGAGTAGAGGTCCGCTGTTTTCCTCTTAATCCACATTCCATTTTTTCTCGTAGGACCATAAATTTTCCTGAGAATTATTATTATTATTATTATTATTATTATTATTATTATTATTATTATTATTATTATTATTATTATTATTATTATTATTTTAAATACGTTTCTCCATTTCCGGAACGACTACCTGAGACAATGTTAGTAGTAGTATAACGGTGTAGTATGAACGTGACGAAACTTCTAAGTTCGTGCTGTTAACGGGTTCTATTGTTTCAGCTCAGACTATACGTCATTTCACCTCCACGCACAGATATAAGTTTAATTACTATATTGTCAGCATATTAATACTTCGAGGTTCCTTTGTTCTGGAGACGGAACAATTGCAACATGATAAAGCAGCTTGGGAGCAAGGAGAGAGGCTTGGATACTAGAACTGGCGGCGTTTTGTTTAAATACACGGGAAAATGAAGCTTAATTTCCATAATCAAAGTAGACAGACGGGTTTGTTGAGGATGAGCAAGCTCAAGCAGGTGTAATTACATAGTTTGGAGAGGAATTTCTCCTGTCAACGCTTATATCATCAACCCTCTGTGAGTGTTTCTGGTTAACAAGGTATTTAATATAATTTTAATTACAAATTATGTTCTTAAATCCATGTCAGTTCAATGGAGCAAGATCTCTCACCGAGGCGTGTCTGATAGCTTACAGCCACGTAATAATTTTCTTCCCTGTTCGTCCATAGTAACGAATATTATAGGGACATTCTTAGCAAATTGATGTCCATTAACGTAGGATTAGAAGGAAGAAGATTGGAATAATTCCAAATGATATTTTAATTAGCACCTTGATTTACAATTATTTGGTAAACTCAACAGGTGTATCCAAGTTGACAGGAATATGTAAGTAGTATATTACCAATATTAAGGCCAGAGTCATATTCTTATAAATCCTTCGTCGAATTAATCTAAATGCAAATTCACATCATAGAACTGAAGCAGTGAAACAGCTTACTGAACAAAATCCAAGTACCGCAAATAGATGCATGAGGTTGTTGACCTCAGTGTGCCAAGCCACAAAATACAGTAAGAGAACAATATACGAACACTTGAAACATACGACAAAAACAATGGAACAGATTTGTAAAATTATGTTCACAGAATATGTTCTCGCTTGGAAATCTGGCTGGTGATGCTAGTCCCGTGATCTTGGGGAGGAGCCGGGTTCAATTCCCGGGCGGTCCAGGTATTTTAATTCTACTTGAGTACTGAATAAATGTTCACTCAGCCTCGTGAGACCAAATGAAGTGCTATTTGATGTGAGAGACACGGAATCCTGACTGAGGATATCGTCAAGCTCACCACGTAGCACTTTAATATCTGCACGTTATCTAGCAAGATAGCAGTCTTCCTGACAAGCCAAATCCCAAAACGGGCTGTGTTTGTGCCATTGCGGTGCGGGAAGGTGGGCAGGGAGGGGAGGGAGGGTATGAGTATGCGTCAGAAGTAGCCTGTCGTCCTTCATATCCGACCTCCCTTAGCCAAATCTTACCCTCCTTCGATCTTTCTGATATTATTACGGGGATGAATAGCTCAGTCAGTAGAGCGTTGGCTTTCTGAACTCAACTTGGCAGGTTCGATCCTGGCTACGTCCGGTGATATTTTTAGGTGCTGAAATATGTTAGCGCCGGGCTGAGGGCTCAGACGGTTGAGGTGCAGACCTTCTGACCCCAGCTCAGCAGGTTCGATCCTGGCGGTAGATTTACTGGCACGTAACAGAACTCCTGCGGGATATAATTTCGGCACCTCAGCATATCCGAAACCCCGTAAAAGTAGTTAGTGGGACGTAAAGCAAATGCACAAGAACCTCGTTTGTACGGATTAAGTGGGACCGGAACTAATCCGGATTATCGAAAATCCGGATAATCCGGAAATAACTAAAAAACAAATACAGTACATGTTATATAATTTATTAATATAATTTGTACAGTAATACCTGTTTTTCAACTGCACAAAAAAATACAAGAACACTTTTCCTACATGTACAACTCTGTTTTATGCACTAAAATAATATGTAAGGTTTTTCTGTTTTACATATTTATAGCGTTTGCGCGCAACACGATCACGAATTCGTTTTACTAACATCAGTTCTGCCGGTGTGGTTTCAGTCAAGGATACCAAATAGGCCATCAGTTTGTCCAGCTGCATTGTTGCCTTTCCATGAGTAATTATTTTTCTTCTGATGGAGCACCGGTTTTATTTTCGAATTCACCATCAGTGAATTAGTGGTACGTTGCATTCATAAGAGCGTGCGTTCGAATCCCACCTCGGCCGTTCTGATAATGGTTTTCTACGGTTTCGCATTCTCAATTCCAGGCAAATTCCGGGACGGTACATTTGATAGACCGTGGCCAAATTACTTCCAATTCCTGCTCTTAACTATCCTTGGCGGAAAAGACATTTAAGAAGAGTCTACGCCGTAAAAGAAATATTTTACAAGTAAAAATAAATTTGTATTACTTTCGGATAAACCGTAGATCCGGATTAATTAAGTACGTCAGCCTCGTGTCGGTAAATTTAGTTCCGTGTAAAAGAACTCCTGCGGAACGAACTTTCGCCACCTCGGCGTCTATAAAAGCTGCAAACGTAGTTAGTGGGACGTAAAACCAATATTATAATCATTATTATAGATACCAGTCTTGAAATTCATAGGCTGTTTCCCTTCAATGCCTTCATTTGTCGAAAGGTCGTATCTTCCTCTTTCATAATTGAAGGGGGATGATACCATGTTTTTATATACTGGCCGCCTTTTCTCCCAGCAATTAACTTGTTATCCATGACACCGAGCTCAATAGCTGCAGCCGCTTAAGTGCGACCGGTATCCAGTATTCGAGAGATAATTGGTTCGAATCCCACTGTCGTCAGACCTGAAGATAGTTTTCGATTGTTCCCCATTTTCACACCAGGTCTTAATTAAGACCACGGTCCTTCCCTTCCCTCTCCTAGCCCTTTCCTGTCCCATCGTCGCCATATGACATATCTGTTTCGGTGCGACGTAAAGCAACTTGTTATTCATGATAGAGATTGGAACACATGCTTTTTATCTCCTCAGTTATCCATTGTCCGGCTCCATGACTAAATGGTTAGCGTGCTGGACTTTGGCCACAGGGGTCCCAGGTTCGATTCCCGGCAGGGTCGGGAATTTTAACCTTAATTGGTTAATTTCGCTGGCACGGGGGCTGGGTGTATGTGTCGTCTTCATCATCATTTCATCCTCATCACGACGCGCAGGTCGCCTACGGGTGTCAAATCAAAAGACCTGCATCTGGCGAGCCGAACTTGTCCTCGGACACTCTCGGCACTAAAAGCCATACGCCATTTCATTTCAGTTATCCATTACGCATATTTAAACAATCCTTAGGCTTAAATAACATTGGTGCTCCGACTGTTTTCTATTTCTCAGAGAAAAATCTGTTCCAATGTAGAAGCTATTTCTCGTTTAAAATTTGGAAGGACTATCATGTAGAAAGGAAGTTGTGACTTACATGAGAAGAATTGTCTTGTGGTGAAATTCACAGAAGTATCTAGACGGAAATTCTTTAGAGTTTTCGAGGACTCATAAGAGGAAGTTGTGAATTCTTCGAGTGGTCTTTGTCAAGCGCCAGTGAGTACTTACACTTCTTTCCGAAAGTGATGTGAAAGTTGATGATAATTATTGTTTTAAGATGAAGTAAAATTGTGAAACTATCCTTTCTTAACACTTCTTCTTCCTGGTCTTTCTCCAAATACCTAAAATCGGCACTCGTATGTAAGTAAACTCGTGTCCTCATCCCGAGGTGGTGCAGTTCTTTTCAGGCACACCCCCATTGGAGGTGAGCTGCATGTACCATTTCAACCACATACCAGCACTCCTGCGAACCTGGGCCCCCGAGGACGTCAGCTAATAACACTAACCGTTATGCTAAGGAGGCGGACATGAAGCCCAGTTTTACAGCCGGATGCCTTTCTTGACGCCAAACCTATGAGGAAGGCTATATTTACTCTTGCGTGCTTTAGTGTGTGAAAATGAAGATATGTATTAAGGCGAACATAAATAATTATCTAATCTCGGAGATAGAGGAATAAAATAAAAAAGTTCGACCGGGAATCGAACACATGGCTCTTTGAACAGGAGGTCACTTCTCTGACCATTCAGCCAAGGAACCATACATCGTCTCTTGACACTTATCCCGTGCGGGTAGGTGCGCGCAGCTGTGAGCTAGTGGGTTCTAACCTCACTGTCAGCAGCCCTGAAGATATTTTTCCGTGGTTTTCCATTTTTGCACCAGGCAAATATTGGGGCTTTACCTTAATGCCACGACCGTTTCCTTCCCACTCTTTGCCCTTTCCTATGCCATCGTCGCCGTAAGACCTATCTGCGACGGTGCGCGTACAGTAAGAAGAACAATAAGAAGTAGTTAACACTAATCAGAGGTAAAGTTGAACAGGTCGGACCCATTGAAGAATGAGGATATCAGTAAAAAAAAAACAAAAAAAAAAACGGGAAGGCGTACAAAGAGCGGTGAAATTGAAAGACACCCTACACTTCACAAACATAACACCATCGAGGTCGGAAGGAATGAGAGTTGACCAAGGGAGGTCATATAGGAAAGATGAAAGTGAGGAGTCTGGCAGAATTTAGTAGAAGCAATGTTATGTCCAGCTAAAGGCCTTGTAGTGGACAACCGACGCTCCCAAGTTAAGAGCCACTTCTACCCATCTCGTACGACAGGCAGGGGATACTGCGGATGCATTCTACCGCGTCCACCCATAAGAGATAAAGTGATGTAAATGGAGTGAAAGAAACAGGAACCTTCTGGAATTGTTCTTCACCGAAGGACAGATTTTTAAACAAGCACTGTTATTTTGGCGGGTAAAAAGGATGTTTTAATGTTTAGAGTAATCTGCCCACAGAATGGTCAAAACCTGAACAGAGCCCCAGATGTCTAGGCAATGTTTTCTCTAATCATTTCCTCAGTACTGAGGACTTTGATCTATTTGAATATTACTCCATGCTTTCCAGTTCTGAGCAAAGGCTTCAACGAGGATTTTTCAAGTTACTTATTTTATGGTGTTTGACAAAACGTTTAGGAGCATGCCTACGCTCTCTATTGCCAGGGAAATTACCTATGACGATGACCTTCTCGAAGCTCTCCTCTCCATGTTGGACTATATGGCCTAAGAAGTTGAGAATTCGTTGTTGCATATTATCGACAGCCAACCTCCGCCAAAATATAACTACTTGTGTGAAAACGGTCAAAGGACACGGGTCATTCTTCTCCAACACCACATTTCAAAGGAGACAATTATCTTCAAATCTGCAACGTAAAGGTTGAAACGTCAGCACCTCAAAGGAAGACCAAAGCTGCCTTGAAAAAAATACTATAAATGCGGACATGAAGATGAAATGGAATGGCGTATGGATTTTAGTGCCGGGATGTGTCCGAAGACTTCGGCTTGCCAGGTGCAGGTCTTTTGATTTGACTCCCGTAGGCGACCTGCTCGTCGTGATGAGGATGAAATGATGGTGAAGACTACACATATACCCAGTCCCCGTGCCAGGGGAATTAACCAATTATGGTTAAAATTCCCGACCCTGCCGGGAGTCGAACCCGGGCCCCCTGTGGTCAAAGACCACCACGCTAACCATTTAGCCATGGAGCCGGACAGACATAAAGATAACTTGTCTGAAGGCCAATGACTCGCAAGGCAAGGTAAAAGAGGGCCACCGGGGCTACGTTAGTAGCGTTTCACCTCACTGTAGCAGTGGGCTCATCAATTCGATTGTGTAGCTTCTTTCTGGGAACTTAATTTTTTATATATAATAGCGAAAGGCAGGCATTTATACAAGTGGAGGTGCACCGTCAGTGTATTGCAGTGCTGTCTGCAGGGCGCACTAGCCGCCAGTCTTGAAAAGGTTTAGCAGTCCAACTGATGAGCCCACTGCCACACTGCTAACTAACGTTACGGTTTTCAAAGACGCCGAGTTACCGAAAGTTTGTTCTTACGAACCGGTAAATTTACCGGCACAAGGCTGGCGTATTTGAGCGCTTGAAATACCACCGGGCTGAGCCGAAATCAAGCCCGACAATTTCCGCTCAGATAGCCAGCATTCTGCAATGTATCCTGGCTCCGTATAGACACTAGATACACAAATCTCCCATTATCCTCGATATGTGTCAAGCACATGAATCGGTTGTCCACAATAACCTAAATGCAGTAATTCGAAATTTTGATCTCTGAATATTGAAACGTTCGTGTATTGTCGTGGAACGAAGTATCAGTCTGATACGAAGATGCTCGACTTCATTTTATTCCCTGTCTTTCTAGGAAATGTACGAGGTTGTTTTAGCTGAACAGCATACTGATTAACTCTAGGATATAAACTCATAAGAATTATATTCCTCTGTGACACGTAATATCCCACTAGTAAACAACACATTTCGTAATCATTTCCTAGTACAGTAATAAATGCCACATATTCAGGGTTATATTAAAATTTATTATTGTTAATGAGTTACGCCGGTATATACCTTACGAGGTAGTGTATTATAATAAACATTTTAGAATGATATTTTGAGGCTCATAAACAGGACTTCGTTCGGTTACAACAGATCGCCTATCCTGCTACTATGTGGTGTAATATGTTATACAAAGTTCATTTCCTCGTCATTTTAACAAGTAAGTAGGCCTTCTTTGGAATATAATACTTCAGAATCTCAATTTATATTTGGTCCGACTCCTTGGATTAATGGTCAGCGTTGAGGCCTTCTGTTCAGAGTGACCCGGTTTAGATTCCAGGCCAGGTCGGGGATTTTAAACGCATCTGATTAATTTATCTGACTCGGGGCCTGGGTGTTTGTGTTTGTCCCAACATTTTCCTCCTTATATACATACAGCACACCACACTACCAACCACCACAGAAACACGCAATTGTGATTACATCCCTCCATAGGTTTGGCGTCAGGAAGTGCATCCGGCCGTAAAAAACAGGTAAAATCTACATGTGCGACAGTGTTCGCACCCTCATTCCTACAGAAATGGGAAAAAGAGGAAGTAGTAGTAATAATAATAGTAGTAGTAGAAGAAGGAGAAGGAGAAGAAGAAGAATCTCGTTTAAATTATTGATGTACAGTATATTGCCTGCTCAGTTCGTCCATATTTGCCCCTCTTTAGACATGTACCACCGGGCGAGTCGGACGAGCATTCGCCTGGTGTGAAAATGGGAAACCACGGAAAACCATCTTCAGGGCTGCCGACAGTGGCACAACAAATGCATATTAACAATTCTTACTCAAGCAGTGGCGAAGACAGGACTACAAATATCGTACGAAAAGACCAAGATCTTCGAGAGTAAGCACCACGGAAACGCCCCTTTGATGATTATGGAAAGATTGGAAACGTCAATCGATTCCGGTATCTCGGCGAATGGTTCCACCCCAATAGTAGAGACGGAACCTCCATCTTAGACAGATGGGTCAAACTCAACGCAGCATACAAACTGTCGCAAATCCGTTACAACAAGAAGTGCATTTCGAAGAACTCCCAAATATGGCATAACAAAAATGTTGTCAGACGCCAGTTCTTATATGTTGACATTACTGATGAACTGGAAGAGCACCATGGACGACCTGGAAAAAGTCGAAAGACGTATCTTCACGGGCGAAGAGAGCTCCCGAATGAAACCTACCAACTGAAATCGAACTCTGGATTGTAACACAGTTGGAAAAGGCTAACACTATCATGCGACATAGGCGGTTGAAATTTTACGGGCACCTGCTGAGAATGGACAACGGCAGGCTTACGAAGATCTTCTCACTCATCAAAAGAGCATGTAGCTCAATGAAGTAAAAAAAAAAACTTAGATTACGCTGGGATTTCTGATACTGATGTCTCACATCAGCCTAAATTTTGTAAAATTGTTAACTCGTGATCTCATCTACCAATGGTGGTTAAATCTCACAGGAATGAAAGAAGAAACCTAATAGCAGGACTCATTGTGATGAAAGCAACGGGAAACTACCTCACTCCTCATTTCCCTAGTATGCCTCTCCAGTGACACCTAGGCCATCTATGACAGCCAATGGTGAATCTGTTGAGCATCTAACCAGCCTTCGGGCTGAATACCCAACATACATACATACAGGACTCATTAGGCATTGGGAACGAAAGCAAGCATCCACAAAAAAAGTTATAAGCGCTTCCTAGTGGGCTTTAATTAATAATAATAATAATAATAATAATAATAATAATAATAATAATAATAATAATAATAATAATTGTACCGGAGGTACACCAACACCGTACATTCAAACTAAGCGCCTTTTTAGAAGGCCATCTATAATATGATCAGTGAAACTCATTTCAGAAGAAGTTCGAACGTTTATTGACAGATGTTTCTACTGTCGAACTAGGTGCTCCCTCTGGTGAGAAGATGGACAATTTATTTTCAAGAGAAATGTAGTAGTCATTAGTTGGCAAAACTGAATTGTTTGTAGATTTTTTTTGTGTCCTAAGGTTATCAACGCTCCTATCTCTTCCCGCCGACTTAATATGTTAGTCAATAAGGAATATTTGAAATTTATTTAATCAACCAATCAAAATTGTGGGTGTATTCAGGTTTTCGGCCCAGAGAATTCTGGAACCTTCCTCTCCGCTATAAAAGCTGGAATCTTTTGGGCCATGTTGTCTTTCGATCGCCCCAGTCCAGCAGTTTGTATTCACAGAGGAGGTAAAGGACGCGCCTCGTCCATCTCCGGAAGGCCCTCCAGTTCAACGTAATGGCAGACATCTTGTAATCATGTAACAGTCTCTGAAATCTAACTTGAGGGGAAGGTTTCAACATATTTTCTTAATGTAACTCTGTAAATCTTTAAACTAGGTCTAAGACCTTAGTCAAAATAAGGGAATAAAGTGTGTGCATCCTCATTTATTCCCCTTCAACTTGGTATTGAGGTGACTGTGATTTTGTAATCTTTAAAATTTATCTCTCAATTTTGTAACTTAAAACCTTCTCTCCATCTAGTCATCTCCGTAGCATAAGCTTAGCCTCTGTAACTTCGGGCTATAAGTCCACATAGGGTTTTATTGATGTTCAGGAAAAAAGTACAGAGGTCTAGTAACACAATTTTAGGTTCTAGACGACATTTCGTGATTACTTTGTGGTCCAAAACTGTTGATCGGTAGTGTACATTCAGGCTAAGTGACACTAAGATGGCCTCGTTTAGATTCCTGACCAATGTACGGGGAGTTTTCGAATTGAACTGTCACGTCCTTGTAGCTCTGAAACCACGTAAAATTAGAGGTCCAAAGCAACGATCAACATACCCGAAGTCACGCAGAACTATAATATCACGTAGATCTCTACATGCATTTATTCACCGTAAGGTCTAGTGTATAATGTACGGACAACCCATACCGCCCGAAGCAACAGCATTGCTTTTCTCTTTTTTTTTTTAAGTTTCTATTTGTATAGCCATGTGTTTTAATAAACAGTAAATAAGCAAGGAAAAAAGCATTCGGCCTTTAATGAGCTAATATTTCCTGAGATTTCCCTATCCAGTGCAGCTGACATATTTTGCAGCAAGTGATTTTCTTTCTTTTGCTGCTTGCTTAACGTCGAATTAACACATCGAAGGTTTTCAGCGACGCAGGGATCGGAAAGGGCTAGGACTGGGGAAGGTAGGCTTTAATTAAGGTACAGCTCTAGCATTTGTTTGGTGTAAAAATGGAAAACCACGGAAAGTCATCGTCAGGACTGCCGACGGTTGGATTCGAACTCACTGCCTCCCGAATACAAGCTCACAGCTGCGCCACCCTAACCGCACGACCAAATCGCTCGGTGAAGCAAGTGACCCAGACACTCTGAAATGAATGGTGGGTGGCAGTAGCATTGATTTCCATTTAGCTGAGTGTAAAAGCGGTACCAGTAGTATACCAAAATACACTCGGCTTGGCAGCCCCCTACATGTAATGAGGCGAGACTTCCAAATATCGACGAGGGTTTTAGCTGAAATGCATCTGCAGAGCGTGGTAATAAGAATTTAAGTAACGTGAAGTTCGCAGGCTATGAGGACTATGCATAAGCAAGCTATTCCGAGAAAGAAGGATAATTTATCGCTCGGTATTAACAAGCTGGTGTTATTATAGCTCTTACATTGTAACCCTTTGACACTATTCTTAAATAGATTGATAATGGACCACCCAGGAGCTTTAATTACAGTAGATCATACTTCAATTTCTAGTACTGTATTGTGTTAACGAGTCCCTATGCGCGCCACCCACGGTGCGTGTGAGATGGTAATTACATTGCCGACGGCTCCACTGTGTCACCTCCCTCCGGTCACGGCCTGACTAATTAGCATAACGTTGGGACCATTGTTAAAACATCATATTTCCTCGTTTATGAGTTAGAGGGCCATGTACGTAAAGTGAATATTGAGTTTATTAACTGTAATACTCGCCTGTTGCTATTTTTTGATGGGTGCAGTGTTTCTTCATGTGTCTCTTGGCACAGGCCACAGCAAAATGTAGCTTCTATTGAAGTCTCAGTCTCATTTATAACTTTGACTCTATGGAAGTTGAAGTATGGGCGGTGTTGGGAAATGGAATCTGGATGCGACGTGGCGCCCTGAATATTACGAAAGGTGCTACAAGATCAGTCATGCTGGCCCAGTAGGGAAAGCAATGGCAAACTATCCCACTACTCATAATCACTGGTAATTTCATTATACGTCTATCCGTTCTTGCGGTGTCTGTAATCACATAAACTGTGATGTTTTTTATTTGAAGATCCAACCAGCCTTCGGGCTGGCATCTTAACAGGGAGACAACTGGTGGGCATGATGAGGGAAGTGGTGTAGCGATACGGGTGTCCTGGGTCCGAATTCCGTTGATTTTGGGTGGTAGTTTCAATATAACCAACGCGAGGCAAAAAACTATAGGCTGCACAACAGAAGTTGAAGAAATTGAATTTTTATTATTCCTTTTACTTGATATAATATTAATGTACGAGCTAAGCAAACGGAGTTATTCATAATGTTTATAGTCCCCCCTGTCATCGCCATCATCCTTCTTTTCCAATACCTGAAGATCATGACCATAGCCAGGGGACCCCAAGTTTTACGTGAAATTCGAACCGTTTCAATGCATAAAACCCAAATACTTCGGTCCAGAAGAGAACCACGGCAGATCAATAACTCTTCCGGTATAGGCTACTTGGAAGTGTGTGAAAAATGTAATAATAGCCAGTTATCTCCTTCATTATTTACCGTCTAGGAAAATAAATAATACCTAAACGATCAGAAATTATATTTTGACAACTTTTGTTATGCATAATTTTTCAGTAGATAAAATCAGTGGAGATATTTCCATTTTAAGTCGGACGCTACTGTGAAACTATCAAATAAACTGCAGCCAAAGTGGGTTCCGTATTATAGGTCCATGGACTTTTCATACAGCCAACTTGCAATTATGTCCATAAATATACAGGTCCATAGTACACATACGACAATTGTAATTACGTCCACTTACAAAATGTCCATTTTACACAATGTCGTCGTTTTTTCAAAGTCCGTTATGTGTTATAATATTTCAATTCTCTGTTGTACTTTAAGCCTGAGACAAATTGAGCAAATTGTTCAAACTTATGCTGCTTATGGACAAAGAGGTGAAATTAAGAGATATTTAACATATTAATGACGGGCTACGTTATTTAACGTAGTTTCGTATTGGTGCGCGGGTGACCGGCTACGTAAATTAACGTTTACTCACATTGCTTCATTCTTATGTGTTTTTATCCTCTCCGCCGTTTATTAATCGAAATATTTCATGTTGTTTATAAACTCAAGTCTTTGTTGATAGAAATTTAGATAGATATATTCTTTCCTTCACAATGCTTTCGGCACAAGAAGCGTGGTTTCATACCCCTCAGTACCGCGTGACCGAGTGTATTGCCAGGTGTCAGCATGGCGCGCCGTAGCAAAGACAGCTTGATCGATGATGAAATATTTGGAGAATTGCATGCTGATAGTTTATCTGATGTCCCTAGTGATTGCGAAAATGTAAGTATTAGTGATTGTGAAGATGTGTGTCCGCCAACATCAAAATATACGCGCGGAAGTGAAAGTGCGACATTCAGTTCAGATGTGTCTGTTGACGGCGGCAATGATATGGGTGGAGATGCCAGTGATTGCAATGGCAGTGAGGTTGATGGATGGTTTTACAGGTATTTATATTTCATCCTACTTCTCATAGTAGGTGTGCTTTGTGTTGCCGGTCCATACGAAAGAATGGAGTAGCGCGCGCCCGGACAACAATGTGTTAAGAGACTTATCTTATTTTCCGGAAGAGGTTGCCGACGAAGACGACAATGTTGATAATTAGTATGTTTTTGTAACATACTCCACAATTAGACTTAACATTTTAGTTTATTTAATTTATGATATAATACAATCTGTCTTGAAAGATATTTAGATCTTTGTTAACTAAATCGTTCATACTTTCATCAGAGCCATAAAGTTAGTATATTTCAGTAGTTCTAGGTCTCTGGACATAAAGTGGATCTGCTTGATCATGTGGACACACATGCTTGTAGACATTGCACACACGGACAAAATAAAGTGGAAATAAGTACTGTGGACTCTGGAAAAGTGGAAATTTTGTCAGCGGACATCAAACTAAGCACTTAACATCTATGAACCAGCCAAGTTGCTATCTCTCAACTTATACTCGGTTATAGTATCAGCGCATCCGAAATTCATACGAAGGCAGGTTGATATATATCTTCCTCTTCTTCTACTACCGCTCTTCCCACACCTGTGGGGTCATGGGTGCGAACTGTGTCGCACATGTGGATTTGGCCCTGTTTACGGCCGGATGCCCTTCCTGACGCCAGTCGTATACGGAAGGATGTAATCACTATTGCGTGTTTCTGTGGTGGTTGGTAGTGTAGTGTGTTGTCTGAATATGAAGAGGAAAGTTTTGGATCAAACACCCAGTCCCCGAGCAAGAAGAATTAATCAAACACGATTAAAATCCCCGACCCGGCCGGGAATCGAACCTGAGGCCCTCTGTGTCGAAGGCCTCAACATTGACCAGTCAGCCAATGAGTCGGACGTTGTTGTATATATAAATGTTAATGGAAAGCATTTTGAACATTAATTTAATTTAAGGTAGAGTTCCATGTGTTACGGTGGTACATTCTGTTCCTGTCTGTGTTTCCCATGAGTAATGTACTCTGTATACAGAGTCTTTCTTATAAACACAGACCGTCCAGCAGCGTTTCTACTCTCCGAGACCTAAACAGCTGTACGGGAGGCGCGGCATAGTTCTTGACCTTGCAAGGAGCACAAACGTGTTCGACCTAGCTTCAGTAGCCAGTCTGAATCTCAGCTGTTAACATGGTGAGACAGTTAACATTGCAACACCGTAAAAGTTATTGTAACTACGAGTCGGCTCGACTGGGACGCTATGCATTTGTTCAGCAATTTTCTGGTGAAGTGCCACCTCGATGAGCACAGATTCACGTAATTGTAAATAAATTTGAAACTACAGGCTCAGTGTTCAATAAAAAGCATGAGCGCACACGAACGGTTTTAGCAGAGAAAAAGCTAGAAAAAGAAACATTGGTGCGAATGTTGAACGCTCACCGAATAAATTACTCACAAAATTAGCACAAACAGTAGGGGTTTCGGTTTATTCTGCACACAGAGCTACAAAGCTGTTACACATCAAACCGTACTGGTTTACACGGGCCCATAGTTTAAAACCCGATGATCCAGCCACGAGAGTGTGATATTCTGAGTGGTTCCTTGCATCATTGAATGATGTGTTCTTTTCGGATGAGGCCTGGTTTCATCTTAACGGTCGCATGAAAAGATATAAATCTCGCTATTGGTGTGTAGAAAATCGTAATGGTGTTTATGTAGTTCCTCATTATAAAGGATGATACTTCCAGCATATTTCATAAGGTAAAACCCAGTGTGTGCAATGTGGCTTGCAGACTGCTGGTAGTGTTTGCATCGAAGGGCAAGTCCTAGTTAAACTAAACCAATTTAAATACGTTGGATCACTCATCACCTCAGACGAAAAGACATTACCAGACACTCGAGCACGAGTAAATGCTACATGGCTGAAGTGGCGTCAGGTCACTGGTGTGCTATGCGACAAGAAAATTCCCACCCGCCTGAAAGGAAAAGTCTACAAATGCATGGTCCGACCAATGGCACTCTATGGGTTGGAATGTTGGCCTACAACTAGGAAGCATGAGAAGATTCTACATGGTATGGAGATGAAGATGTTACGTTGGTCACTGGGTCTTACAAGACTGGACAGTATCAGAATTGAAGATGTCCGAAGGCGATTGGGAGTGGCACCTATCCCAAAGAAGATGCGCGAAGCACGACTTAGATGGTATGATCATGTAGTCCAAAGCCCTGCAGACTCAGTGATACATACAGCCCTCCAATTTGATCCTGGAGGTTCCCGATCCCGAGGGCGTCCCAAGAGCGATGGCTCGACTGCATCAGGGAATACACGCGTCTTCTGGACATCACTGAATCTAACGCCCTTGGGGATGGCATGTTTAAAAGCAGACCCTGCACTAATGCGGAACTAAATGCTAGTAAAGAAGAAGTCATATAAGATTGTACAGACTCTTAAAACAGGGCAGCCGCGCGCGACGTAAGTTGGGCTGAGGTAGCTGCTCTAGCGCAGAGTATAAACACCGTGTGCTTAGTCTGTGTTTATAAGAGAGACCTTGTACTTGTAGAAAAGGAGTTCTAACATGGAAATAAAAAGTCTCCGGACCGATGCTGGTGTAACAAGTTTTCTTCTCCTACGTGTGAGGATTTGCCGTACCTTGTCACATTCTGTATGGTACTGCGAATTCGAGAAACTCTGTCAAACCGCTTCCCCGTCATGTCTTAACGAACGAACGAACGAACGAACGAGCGAACTAAATCTTTTTTCGACTTTTGAATGTGTAATCTGTGACAAAACGAAATAGAAGGCAAAAATGGAAGTGTACAGGCAATATTGTGAGCCCATGCCGCAGTCTGAGCGAAACACTGGTAATTTTTGACGATTGAGTTTACTGAATTTTATTTTTAGCTATCTCAACCGGAGGCCATATTTTGGTCAGGCAATATTATAATTTCACTTACTCCATCTGTAACCTTTATCCCCTGGAATTAACCTGGTACTCATTCATTGTGTAGGCTGATTAAATCACGGGACCATATTAATCTTCGAAATTGTAAATCGCTTTTCTTCCTGACGCAGAATCGAACCTACATCCTGCAGAGTGAACGGAGTACGCATTAAATGCTTCGGCCTCTAGTTTCGTGTACAGATGACAAACACACATTAAAGTACTGATATATCTGTGTGGTAATAATAATAATAATAATAATAATAATAATAATAATAATAATAATAATAATAATAATAATAATAATGTATGGCCTCCGGAGACGCCTGGTGCAGATCTTTCAAGTTGACGCCTATGGCTGATCTGCTGCCCTTTGAGGATGAGGGATGAAATGGGATGAAATCTACTGTTGAAGACGGCACAAATCCCCGAACCACAGGAATTAACCAATGAAGTTTGAAATCTCCAACCTGGCCGGTGCGATCATGAGAACCATTGGAACATAAGACCAACGTGGTAACTAGCTAGGCACGCAGCCGGACAACCATGTATCTGTGCTTACCATAGAATAAAAGATGAATTTGAAATGCAATTGAATGCAGGTTTGAATGACGCCCAACGGCTAGTTATAAGTTTGACGTGCTGCTGGTGATGATTATTATTTTAAGAGCAAGAATAACTGGCCAACCATCCTCTACTAATATTGATCAAAGAGAAAACCGGAAGAGTATTCACCTATTTGCAGTTGAATTTAAAGTATTCATAATATGTAAAGACCATAGTAATCATATAAAAAATTCTTCAGTTATGAGATAAATCTAAATCTACTTTTTGTAAGAACACCTATTTTTAGTTCCAGAACATCCGCACAATTTTTAGAGCAGTAAGTAATACAATAACTGTTTTGTATGTTTATACTCAGTATCAGGCTAGACAAATTTAGATATTTGCTTACAAATGTATAGTCGAGCTATTTCAATTTCAGCGTGTTTATAAATCATGTATATGAAGGTCTACAGCAATTTTATAGCACCAACTAGTTTTTACACTTTTTTAATATCTCAGTTTGACTACGATTTACGAATTTTTGTATTCATATAACTTCAAACGTTTCCATGAAAACAAAGAATCAATAATTGGTTATGCGAACAAGAGTCTGAAGTAAACATTACTTCAATAGAGGCTTATAAAATGTTAATCAAGGAAGCTCATACTGGAAAACAGGTAGAAAGGACTCTAGCGAATTGCTGCTGACGTAGCCTGAGATTGTGATTTTGTATCAATTTTTCTTAATTATTTTACTCGAGAATGATTTTTTCCTGTTTTCTAATCCGAAGCAAATAAATAGAAGACGACTGTGCTAATCTCAAGATCTAAATCTTAATCCTTATTTCTTATCAAGCAGTTTCTTCTTTAGTGACAGCTACGTCGATTTGATAAAAAAAAAACCAACTAATAATGGGTAATTATTTCGGTAATGTCTGCAACAGAGTTTGGTTATCTTTGGAACTGAAGGTGAATTCAGCACCTCCTTAGTGAGCATTTCTCTTAACACCACTTCGGCTACCGTCAATCACTCTTTCGAAGTGGTTTTTTTTTTTTTTTTTTTTTTTTTTTTACAAGGATTCTTACACTCTCAAAAGCCAGTCGATTGCGCCAGTACTGGACCCTGAAACCTTTATTATAGAAGTCCAGCACGTATCTAATTATAGTACGTAGCCTTTTGAATTCTCCAAATGGATAAATACAAATAATATATGTGTCTGAAGTTCTGCTGTGTAAAAGAAAAAATAAATACAGCCGTAGAGACAAAGTTCTCCAAAAGATACGTCAGAACTGCCTATGGTTAGCAAATTAATTATGCTGTAACATCTACTAGATTTAGCTCTCTCTCTCTCTCTCTCTCTCTCTCTCTCATAGCCGAGAAATAAAATATAGGTCAGCTGACTCAAGTGACCACCGAGGTCTTATCAAAGTTAACGATAAGCTAAGGCCAAGGTTATGCCATTTCTCATAGATACTGAACGTAAAATGTTATATTTATAAGAAAGAATGTGGTATAACGAATAAACCAATTAGACAAGATGTGAAGGAGCACTGATAACGTTTGAAAAATGATCAGACATGATGGACGATTCCAACAGACGTCTCTTGACCCAGCGATTTATTTATAAACAACTAGCTATATTATACTGAAGCACAGCAGTCAGATTCCCACTTTAGACTCTTATACTGATGAACTTGTCATTATTCCTAACGGAATGTTTCGATATATGAAAATAATTATCAGTTTGTAGTTATCTGGATTTATGTGAGTGCATTTAGATTTGGCAGATATTGTGTAGTTGAAGATTTATTTTCTGACTTCTTCGTGCTACATATCACATAGGAGCATATATATTTCAGGCACGAGTAAAATATTCAGGTATAAATATAAGAATCAACTATTTTTATTTATTTATTTAATTATATTAACTTACTAATTTTGATATTAATTGTGTTATGTATTTAACTCTCTCCTAAGTTAAATGCCGCTCTGAATCTCAGCGACCTCCTTAATCAATTTGTACTTTCTTATTCAATGGTATCGCATGATCAAGTGTACCGGTATATGTACTGTAACAGAAACCGTCCTCATAAGTATAACTAGGCCTATATATACACCTCGCAAACAAAAA
Organism: Anabrus simplex; assembly: GCF_040414725.1. Lineage (NCBI taxonomy): Eukaryota > Metazoa > Arthropoda > Insecta > Orthoptera > Tettigoniidae > Anabrus > Anabrus simplex. The sequence continues at coordinate 349,020,150 of NC_090267.1, read as the reverse complement.
TATCAAACTTTTGGTCGGCTGTAATACTTTGTGTGCCTTCATTTGCAGACGTAGATCATACAGAACTTCAACATATTTGTATAGAAACCAAAAATGAACAAAAAATACACACGTTTACGATTTATTGTCCCAAACAGACATAGTGGTCCAAAACTGAAAGTCACGGCACTTGAATGAATCTGAAAACAAACATAAACTTAATTTCATACTTTTCAGAACTCTGTGTTCTCACCTCTGGCTCGTAGCACAGCAGCACACTGGCGTGGCATGTTTCTAATAAGCCTCCGGATTGCATCCTGGCGGATGGCTCCCGAATAATGCTGCTGACAGCTCCTGCAGTGTGCGGGCTCGGTGTGGGCGATTTTGGATACGCCCACCAAGTTGATCCCACAGATGCTCGATACAACTGAGGTCGGGGATACATGCGGGCCAGTTTATTACTTGAATTCCATCAGCTGCAAGGAAGTCCCTGGTGGCCTTAGCAGAATGTGCAGTTGTTTCATCATGCACTAATGTCAAATGTTGCCCAATATTGTCTGCGGTGGGTAGTACATGATTCTCCCGAACCTCCTCAACGTAGCGCACAGCTGTCAATCGCCCCTCAATGACTACGATGTCATCTTTATGCTTCAAAGGAAAACCTCCCCAAACCATCACTGATCCGCCACTACAAGCTACTGTTTCCTGCACGTTGCAAGGTAAATTTTGCTCTCCTTGACGTCGCCAAACTCGAATACGACCATCTGACCCAGAGAGATGGAATCTCGATTCATCGGCAAGGAATAATGGAATCCAGTGTCGGAACTGCCAGTTGACATGCTGTTGTGCAAACTGCAGACGACATCTTCTGTGATGAGGGGTTCCCGGGAATTGAGCTGATCTTCCCTTAGTCTATTGCGGTCTGGCTGTGTACTGATGACAGTCCCTGTGCATTAATTAGCTCACCTCGTAGGTCCCTGGCTGTCCGACTCACTGTGCATAGTTTTGTTTTGACTTTTATCAACTCCGGTACTTCGCACAGCAATACCAAGGGGGCCATTTTGGGCTTGAGAAGGCATGAGATTCCTCCCACTGGTCTACCCTTTTGTCTTTGGGTAGCAAAAACATGCATCGTATAAAACGTAGGAATATTCCATTCTCAAGTTAGAAAAGTTTCTGTTAAAATGATCAAATCGAAGTCCGCTAAATCATCGTTTGGTAACATATCGAATGGATTTACTGCACCTTCAGTGTTCCATGCCATCACCTTCAATGTGTTACTTGTTTCCTGCTTATAGCCGTATCGCCTTACTGACACGCATTTCGGCCAGAAGTGTGGTTGTTCTACAACTCTCTCAGTTCGAACGGTATTCCTACTCTGAAGGACTTATTGTTACCGACTGCTTTTAGCTGAGCACACTCAACCTTCCCGGCAATACCATTATTTTTTAAGTACGGTACAAGATCTGCATCTTTGACCGTTTCTTGTATTCGGCTGACATATAACCTGCTCTTAGTTGATTGTTTTCAGGTGTCCTATTTCCAATGATAAATTGTGATTACTTGTATTTCTTCTCCTCTACTAGTCTCCACTGATGGTGCCCTTCATTGTCGTCCAAGAGTATGCATATCAAGTGATATTTCGTGATCCTTCTGTTTTGGATCTGTTCTGTCGGGTATGTACTCCCGTATGGACGATTCCTTTCCAACGTTGGGGTCTTCCTTTGCTTCGGGTTGTGTTGCTGGTTGGATTTCCTGCCAGTGCTGTTTTCCTTGACTAGCCACCCCTCTGGAGCTCTTCGTGGAATTGGTTGGGCCTGTTGGGCCTGTTGGTTCCTCGCTATGTTGTTCAAAATTTCTTCCCTTTTGTTTCGTTTTATTGGTATCCGGAGTTATTATGACACCTATACCTATTGTAGGGGTTCTGGTATGTTGTCCGGCGACGGTTGGACTGATATATGCTGAAATGAAATGAAATGGCGTATGGCTTTTAGTGCCGGGAGTGTCCGAGGACAAGTTCGGCTCGCCAGATGCAGGTCATTTTTGATTTGACACCCGTAGGCGACCTGCGCATCATGATAAGGATGAAATGATGATGAAGACGACACATACACCCAGCCCCCGTGCCGGCGAAATTAACCAATTAAGGTTAAAATTCCCCCGACCCTGCCAGGAATCGAACCCGGGACCCTGTGACCAAAGGCCAGCACGCTAACCATTTAGCCATGGAGCCGGACTCATATATATGCTAATTCCTTCTTTGTTTATTCCACCGTCCTGAAGGGTTGAACATTACTAGGTGTCGTGTGGTCGGCAGGACAAATTCTCTCGGCCGTTATTCTTGGCTTTCTAGACTGGCGCCACTATCTCACCGTCTGGTAGTTCCTCAATTGTAATCGCGTAGGCTGAGTGGACCTGAAACCAGTCTTCAGATCCAAGTAAAAGTCCATGTCCTGGCCGGGAATCGAACTCGGGGCCTCCGGGTAGGAGGTAGACATGCTACCGCTAAACCGCTGGACCGGCACCTACTAGCCATACGTTGATATAAGTATAACACGTAGTTTATTTACTTCATAATTTCAGTACAGTTATCAGTATTTTAGACTCTATATAGCTGCCTGTTGTTATTACTTTCGTCTTGATAAATATTATTACTCTAATTGCTACTGTTATAATGATCACCTATTAGAGGTGTACGGTATGTGTACTCTAACTAGGGGCGTTTGTGTCCTGATGTATACTAGATGAATTACTGTAAATTAAATTATCACTTTAATTCTCTTCAAGGCACTGTTCTTTGAAAAGTAATCTACATCCTGCTAATTACGTTCTTCTTTTCTCATGAAACTTATTCTCACTTACGATGAACTCATCTCCTCCCTCTTTGTGATCTTGAAAGCGCATGTTTCTTACATTGACGAAAGCGCTTCACAATACACAGTATTAGCTTCTACTTTGTTCATAGGAAGTTCTACCTTTCGGTAGTACGAAGTACATCTCTCTGAATATGAAGATGATAGGTGGATGATTTAAAATTCAAAAATTGGATATTTGTCTGAGTTCACAAAATGATGGCAGGAGACCGTAAAATGCTCCATGAACTACAAGAATGTCACTTCAGAGTTCACAGAGGCTCATTGTATCAAAATAAAAAGCAATCCTTTCGGTGTGGTAATTTTATTTTATTTGTATTTTTATTTTATTTTTACAATTTGCTTTACGTCGCACCGACACATATATGCCTTATGGCGACAATGAGTCAGGAAAGGGCTAGGAGTCGGAAGGAATCAGCCGTGGCCTTAGTTAAGGTAAATTTGGTAAACCACGGTAAACCTCGGTAAACCGTCTTCAGGGCTGCCGATTGTGGGGTTCGAATTCACAATCTCACGATTACTGGATACTGACCGCAGTTGAGCGACTGCAGCTATCGAACTCTGTGTGCTAATCATTCATGACGATCGAATTTCTTCAAGGTGATTCAATATGCATTTATACATTTGATGGCCCTGAATGCCCAGCTACGTTTCCTGCAGATATTGGACTACCACTTGGTCAGTACGACAACTTCCTCAGACATATCGCTTGGCTTTCATGATCAGATCTGTTGGCTTTCTTATCAGGCAACACCTCCGTTGCTCTCGCGAGACTGAGTTTCATCCGTTTACTCATGATGATAATCCTTGAACTAACTGGAAATCGAACTCGAGGTTTTCTGGTAACAGACAGGCCCGCTACTCCTACACTACGGAATGGTGGATTAAAGAACTGAATGTCTGAATATAGTAACATAAGTCTATTTAAAATCGAAGGAAGTCATCTCCATACAGGCCATGAAGTACTTTGGGAGGGGTGGAAGGTAAAGGCACTCTCCGTAACCTCGGCACCTGGTGGGGTAGAAGGTAAGTTCTATGCCCGCCGCCTTTGCTCCCATGAATTAACCTGGTACTCATTTTTGCTGGGTGAAACGCAGGCCCATGTGCACCTACGGAAGTAGAAATATCATTTAAATTTTTCGACTTCCTGACGGGGAATGTAAACCATGTCCTTCTGGGTGAAAAGAACACGCATCGCCTTGGTCAGGCAGTTCTTTTAGTCTATTTAGTGAACTGTAATTATTTGTAAATCAGTTATTGTGTACGAGTGAGCGATTTGGATCGTGGTACGGGCTGCATAGTTGTAAGCTTGCATTCGAGAGATGGCGAGTGCGAATCTTACCGTCGTCAACCCTGAAACTAGTTTTCCGTGGTTTTCCAATGTCACACTAGGTAAAAATGAAGCTGTACCTTAATTAAGGGTACGGCTGCTTCCTTGTTAGTCCTAGCACTCTCCTATCCAACAGTCGCCGAAAACATGAGTTTGTGTGACATTAAACCACTAGCAAAGCAAAGCAAAGCAAAGCAAAGTCAGCTCCGTACAGGCCATGAAGGCCCTTGGTGGAGTGGAAGGTAAAGGCTTCCACCATTGCTAACCTCGGCACGTAATGGGGTAGAGTGGTTAGCTCTATGCCCGGCCGCCTTTGCCCCCAGGAATTAACCTGGTACTCATTTTTGTGTAGGCTGAGTGAACCTCAGGGCCATATGCACCTCCGGAAGTGGAAATCTCGGTTCTTAAATTTTACGACTTCCTGACAGGGATTCGAACCCACGTCCTTCCGGGAGAACCGAGCACGCCTTTACCGCCTCGGCCAGGCACCCCTCATTAAACCACTAGCAAGGGGAAAAAATGTAAGATTGCAAATGCGTCTTGCAGTAAAGTAAATAAATTAATAGTTTCTTTACGCATGAAATAAAATGAACTCTGTACAAGTAGTAGTGACTTTCGATCTTTACAGCATGTTAGCAAATAATTTATTTGTCAAAAGTCTATACAGAGTTCTCCTCCACATTCAACAGGTACTATGCATTAATTAAATGCACTTGACCTATAGCTACGAAACTCCAACAGATACGGAAGGAATATGAAAAGCAAAGGAAACCCTTCACTTCCGGTGACGGATAACAGGCAAGTACGTAGAGAGCCCTTACAATTGATTGATTGATTGATTGATTGATTGATTGATTGATTGATTGATTGATTGATTGATTGATTGATTGATTGATTGATTGATTGATTGATTGTTCTTATCCTGCAGCTACGGAACAGTGGCAGCTGAGGAAGAAACATCCCATCTACCGGATTCTGATGTATTACATGCAATTTAACAATAATTGCATTAAGGAGTGGTAACAACAGCGACAATACAGCGAGAATAATGTACTAATATTCACTAATTACCCCTGTCGACAGATTCTTGACAGCAACTTAGTATATAGGTATAGTCGCCGTAAGACCTATCTGTGTCCGTGCGACGTAAAGCAAAAATAAAAATTAAGAAGTATATAGATATACTGTATAATCCCAGTGACTACATAATTGACTGGTTTGTTTTTTACGTAATTGACAAAGACTGTTATATTCTTCATTGCTTGAAAGTACAACACAAACAGAACAGCTAATGTAGTGTAATCTATAACAAGCCAGTCGGAGTGATTGGTGATAGTCTTGTTTAGGCAAACGCCTGAAAAGCCTTACATCTGATATATTTTTGACATGCTCTATTGGTGAAAAATATCTAATTCCCTCCATGGAAATTTAGAATTTTCCATTCGGAATTGCTAGGTGGGCAATAATTCCATTGTGGAGATTTATCTCTCGTATGCAGTTATCAGACTGTGCCTCTTATAAGGGCTTCTGATAAGTTCACCTGCATACACCCCAGCGACAGTGGGTAGGGTCTGACACATCCCACTATGATGAGTCTAGTGTCAGACCTAAGACGAACCGCTGGTTAATAGAGCAAACGCCTGAAAAGCCTTACATCTGATATGTCACTTATGTACGAAATATCATAAATTTCTTTGAGCAAAGAGAAACTTTTGTAATTTTTCTACAGATAGCCTGCGCATGCATCTAAGGCAGAGAAACTAATGGTTCCGTCTTCTGAATGTGCTCGGCGTACAGGTTGTTGAAGTGCCATTTCAAGAGAAGACAAGTATGATGCGTTGTAAACACTTAGCGATTGGTCAAGGAGATATTCTCGGTGGTATGTTTCATCGCATTCACACGCCGTAAAACACGGACACACATACTTGACAGAGACATTCATCAGAGATAGCTGTATGGCTCATGCCCAATCCATCCTAACGATAATAAAGCAAAAAAGAAAGAGTTTTTGATTTACCCTTTGCACTCACTGGTACTTCTGAGCGCTTTTACCTACTACTTTATTGGCTGATGTCGTGGGAGGAGAGTAATGCTACCTTCTCTCAATTGACAGATTATATATAAAGTATAAATATTTATTGCCGTAACATAGTGGAATGAAATAGGCATTACGTTTTGTAGTGTTGGGACATAATCAGAAAAGGAGGAGACAGATGAAGAGCCGCACTGACTGAACCTCAGGGCCATGACCCTACCCTGTACAGATTCGACAAATTTGACCATTTTCGGTCCCTTAGTTGGTCCGTGTTTACTAGTTTCATATAATGTACAACGGGTGAGTGGTTGGTTCCACCTGTCAATATATTGTCAATATCTATTTTATACAATGATATCACACGTACAATTTTCGGCAGCCCAAACTGCTTTCATCAGCGATTTCTACATCAAAATCAACATTCCCCCTATCTCAAGATCTGACATTGTTCTGTTTTATATGAAACATCGCCATATCTCTTTAACCCATGAACACACACTGCCCATTTCTTGATAATTGATAATAATCATCAATATCTATTTTACACAATGTTATCACATGTAACTTACATTATCAATGTATAATTGATAATACTTACCAAAAAATGCACAGTGTGTGTTTATTGGTTAAAGATAATGTTATACATGACGATGTTTTAAGTACGAGTTTTTTTACGTCGCACCGACACAGATAGGTCTTATGGCGACGATGAGCTAGGAAAGGGCCAAGAGTGGAGAGGAAGCGGCCGTGGCCTTAATTAAGGTACAGCCCCAGTATTTGCCTGGTGTGAAAATGGGTAACCACGGAAAACCATCTTCAGGGCTGCCGACATTGGGGTTCGAACCCACTATCTTCCTGGTGCAAGCTCACAACTGCGCTCATTAACCACACGGCCAACTCGCCCGGTCATGCTTTATGTAAAACAGAATAATGTTAGATCTCGAGATAGGGGAATATTGATATTGATGCAGAAATCGCTGATGATGGGAGTTGGGGCTCCCGAAACATGTACGTGTGATAACATTGTATAAAATAGATATTGAAAATATATCGACAGGGCAGACCAAACAATCACCCGTTGCACACTACCCAGAATAGGCAGTCTCGTTTCTAAATTTTTCGACTTCTTGACGAGGAATCGAACCCACGTTCTTCCATGTTTTATTTATTTATTGATTGATTGATTGATTGATTGATTGATTGATTGATTTATTGATTGATTGATTGATTGATTGATTGATTGATTGATTGATTGATTGATTGATTGATTGATTGATTGATTGATTGATTGATTGATTGATTGATTGATTGATTGATTGATTGATTGATTGATTGATTGATTGATTGATTGATTGATTGATTTATTTATTTATTTATTTATTTATTTATTTATTTATTTATTTATTTATTTATTTATTTATTTATTTATTTATTTATTTATTTATTTATTTATTTATTTATAAATGAAATAAGAACTCCACAAAAATGGAAAATACAGTTTGTATTTATTTCATATTCTTTGGAAATAGAGAGATCGTTGGGGCTAAAAAGGTTACCAGTACCTTGTTACGCGAAGAATGAGATTTTAAAATTTACGTGAATTGTTAACAGGAGTTGCCACGTTTTAGAAATAAATGTGTGTCGGGTCTATGTATATCGCTCATCATTGAATATAGTCGCCTTGCACGCTTTAATGTTTACGTTACGGAAACAAATTAAAATTTTAGATATTAAGAACTGGTGGGTTCTTTTGTACATAAACTATCCCTGTATTCACCCATGATCCACTAAATGTAAGATTTGTGTATCTTGTGATAAACAGTAAACTTAAAGTTCTGGGAGGAAATATGTAAAAGTAAGAAAATTAATTTTGTATTTTGTGTCTAGCCAGCACTAATATAGTAAGATGTACAGTAGTGTTTACAATATTTTAGCCATTTATAATTATATTTTCTCTCCTTCCAAAGTGTAACGCAATTTCTTTCTGTTTCAGGTGAGATGTCTTAAGTATACATGCACTTTCATGTGGCGGTGAGTTCAACAAGCACATTTAATAGTATAGTATATTTTTATTACAAAGGTGCTGTATCAGGGTAAGACAGTGAAAAAATAATCCCCTGGATCAAATTGAACAATAGTCACGTACCAGTCGTTAGCCCGTCATTAGAGAAACATTCGTGCCAATTCACAGATCGCTAAGAGATGATGTCACCTTGAACGTGCAGGTGGGGCCGAAATGTACCTCTGCGAACCCGTGGTTGAAAATATTCACATAATATCAGTTGTGTAGGGCTTCAAAACAAACATCCTATAATCTATAAAAAGCTTTAAATGACATTTTTCATGAATATTTTATTGTTTAAATATTCTAATTTCTGATATTCTTCGTATATGGCAGCCAACTCAAAAACCCTAGTATATATTGTATCAATAGCAACTTTCTCCGACGGGTAGTGGAAACAATTTTACAATCCGTCCCTGCCGCGCATGTTGCCTGCCTTACAATAAATATGTTCTGTGGCAGCGCTTCCCATTTACTCGTGCTTTCTGTGAGGACACAAATTCTCAGTTATCAACGAGACTTATAATAATTACTTCTTTTTTTTTGTTTTTGTCTGTGGAACGATGATCTGTTATTGTACATACAGTTCAGCGTTCTATGTGCAAAACAAAGGCTTCGTTAAACTTATAAATAGAACAGTCCCTCATAAAGCAAAGCGCATAGTATTGTGTAAGTTTCTCGGAAACGATTGAACCTGTAGATATTTTATAATGATTGTTGCGAGTACCCACAGGGTTTGTATCTACATGGAAGGTGAATTATATTTTTATAATAATTAAAATTAAGTCTGTTAAACTATTAAATGTGAGAAATATGCCCTCAATCATTTTCTTGAGTTACTGTACATTGTTAATACGGTACATTCTAGACGAACACAAGACACAATGCTACTGCACAACTTTACTGGAGGGTAGGCAACCCATGCTGCAGGGGCGGTATTTTATCTCACTACGGCGCACGCTATGGAGAGTGTTGCGAATGATACCATATACACTAGAGTTCAAGTGTATATATCACACTAAGAAAATTATAGTCACTCGAATATTTCTATTTTGTTCGTACGAAAACCGTTGTATTATATACAAAAATATTGCCGTAAAAGTTGTCATAGGAAATGTTAAACTTTGGAAACCTTATAAGATGGTAGTAATGATGTCCCAATTGTGTGTGAGGATTTTTTTACCACGGGCTTCACGGAGATTTACCTAGGCCCTGACTGCAGGTTGAAGCTGATAACTTGATAGCGTTTGAAAAGTCGCCTGAATTATATCTAGTGAAGAGCCTTATGACTTGCCCGATTTAACTCAAGCACAAATTTCACTGTCTTCCCTGACTATAGCCTTTGTTACCTTCAAATCAATTTTTTTCTGGAGCAAAACCAAATTATGAAGACATTTATGTATGATACGGTACAACCAGAATGTTTTTTTTTATTGTTGTTTATTGAACTTAGTGTTCTTGTCCTAGAATTTAGTAGCTGTGGATGTCCTCGTGCACACACTAAAGCGATCCGTATAAGTGATTTATTTACCGTTTAATATTGTGCCCTATAATGTTTTTGATTCTCGTCAGGCTAATGCCGAATTCGAACCAAGAACATCACAGTGACCCATACATCTAAGAAAAGATGTTTGTACGGCACATGTCTTACCTTACAGGCGTATCCACAATCCGCAGCTCAGTAGAACATGAATCAGGGCATCAGGGTGAAAATTGAGGGCATAAAAGATAACTTAGGTGGATACGATATGATGCAGGGTAAGAGAAAAATCCTATCAAAAAAATATCTAATAGAAAACATCGCTGCATTCAAAGTTTTACAATCAGGGATTTATTACATAAAAATATACTATTTACAAATATAAGAGCTTTCAAATGTGACTGGGGTAAAGATAATGTTGAGCCGATGACTACCAGTTCACTGCCTTCACGAAACAGCTTTGCTGTAACAAGCATGGTACAATTGTGTAAGTAATAAAATAAAGAGACAATGGATCTGCTGAAATACACATCTAACAGTAATCTCCCCATAAAATTTTACTATGCCTCGTACCATCTAACCCCGGTGCAAACAAATATAAACACATAATATACAGTGCCCTGACACGGTCTAGATCCCTGGTCCCATGAAGAGCAAGGCGTTGAATAATCATATACATAAAAAGCAATTTAAAAAGGAATACAACCAACTTGTCCAAGGGGTCAACATCAAACGGGCAAGTGTTAAAATAAAGCAGAACAAACAGAACTAAAATCTCTCCCTGCGTCAAAACATCAAGGTCGTCCTCTCCCCTCTACACACTCGACAAGCTGCAGACAGCAATATAACCGAGTTTCAAGACTGTGACGTCAGGCACAACAACCCTCACCAGCAGTGCACTCGACAGGCAGCGGTCCACACAATTTATGAGCTCAGCTGACTGACTTGTAGCTGAGTGCTAAGAAACTTCGCTTTTCAAAGTACCTCACATAATCTGTCTGCTAAAGCGCTCTTTTAAATACACATGGGCTACACGCCCTCATCTCAATATCACCAGCAATACAACAAATCTCATTTCCGCCTCCCATGGGCTCATCCTTGATAATACAAAGGCACAATTCGGTAAGCTATAATCACATAGCTATAATAAGGCATCTCAAATGCATCCAATACACTCTCAATCTGTGCTGGGGCTCTCTCATATCAATTCATACAGTCAGCTACATGCATAATGCCCACATCTCTCAAACATACGGACTCGCTCACCCTGTCAGTAAAGCTAGGTGAGTTACGGCGTAAATCCTGATTTCAAATACACAACCTACGTCTGCAGAGATATATGCCTAAACGCTACAATATAAACAGTGCCTGTCTGTCAGACTTACCTAACATGACCAAGGGAGTTTGACCTGACCCATGAAGATTACACGTACACTAATATAATACTATCGAAATGAAATATAATCACACCAACAAGGAATATACAACCTACTACCTACCCCAATGTACGGGGTTCGAGCTTGAGGCCTAGCTCTTTATTACCAAGAATTTTCCTACCATAAACTAATCTGTTGGCTGACGGTCCCCCTGTTCCTATCTAAATTTAAATGACATGCTTGAAACAGAATTGGAAAGGTCTGACCTTATATGTCTGATGACATGACTGAGCGGCCCTTCCTGTGGACCACTGAATTTACCACATCATGACAAACTGCGACGCTTGCAGCAGATACTGGTGGACGGCTGGAGCCATTCTATGTTGCGTGAATCCTTCTTGCAGCTCCTTAGATGGTTGGAAGATGTCCCCTTCGATGTCGTGCTGATCAGGTACGCCCAACGTTCCTGGATCGATTCCCGATGTCGTGCCGGCTTCAGCTCCCGTTGTGGCTTCCTCGCAATGATGACGTAGAGGCTCGTTCTGGCTTGATGCAGGGGTAACTGAAAACAAATTTACTTATTACAGACTGTCCAGACTCGATGCCTGTTTCCACTAATATCGTGCCTCACACGTTACATTGACCAAGTCTTGTTCTGAATTTTAAACCTGGTACACTATAGTTTCTTCATCACTCTTAGTAACACTGTTATTTTATTCTTTCACTCGGACAACATGTCGTGGTATCAGAACTACCCTGAGCCTACATTTATTCTAGCATTACGTCAGTTACAACTTGACCTCACAGAAATATGAAGCTACTAGTTCATCAGTCTATAATAGGCAGTACCTCATCTCACCATAGCAGATCAACACAGGTAATATCAAGAATTCAGCTGAATATGCGGGTCAATTACTTACTTTCTGGCAGCTTCAGTAGTGCTAGTTGTATGTGCAGCTCGAAGATAAAACGTTGTTCTAGGTGCCGACTCGCAGCATGACAACTTCGTTCAAGCAGCCTTACGGTCAAAGAATGAGGCTGACGTGCCAGGCGGCCTTGCATTTATAATCAGGTTGGCGTAGCCACGCCGCTTGATCGCGTGTAGGATACGCGCGCCCGCGACTCGACGTTTTCCCGCACAAAGCACGTCAAGTGCCCTACTTAACGAATGCATTTATGATTACAGCCATATTGCATATCAAAATTTAGCATAAATTATGCAGGTTGCAAATCTTGTATCAGATCCAATGCATCTCTTTCGTAACCAAAGATATTAATTTAATTCCTTCTTCCCTCCGAAAGTTAGTTTGCCGGGATCCGGGGAGCGTCCCCAATCTTCATTAAGAGGCTTGGCTTGGGACATAAATCCCTTTAATGAGGCTCTGGGAATTTTCATAATGATGCTCTAGCTCTCTCCCCACGAGAACGCTTCTTCTGGAATCTTTTATGAAATAAACTATAAGACAATGACTTCCTTGGTGGTCTCAAGTAATCCCAATATCTCATACTAAAATCTATACTATTGGTCCATGAACTAGTGAAATCTGCATGATCCTCTATAATTGCATCATTATCAACAACGAATTATAATAATAATAATAATAATAATAATAATAATAATAATAATGATGATGATGATGATGATGATGATGATGATGATGATGATGATAATAATAATAATCAAAGGGATATTATTAAACTTGAGAAAATAATTTTAATACGCCTGTCAGTCCCATTGAATGAAATGAGTAGCTTAGACGGTAGAGCTCTGGCCTTCTGAGCTAAATTTGCCAAGTTCTATCCTGGCTCAGTCGGGTGTTATTTGAAGGTGCACAAATACGTCAGACTCTTGTCAGTAAATTTAGTGGCACGTTAATAACCTCTTGCGGGACAAAATTCTGGTACCTCGGTATCTACGAAAATGGTAAAAGTAGTTCTTGCCATCAGATTTCCCGGAAGAATGGAATATACGCACTTCCCTATCTCTAATATCGAAACTAAGAGGTATAGATGGGTTAGCTCTATACCCGGTCACCTTTGTCTTCAAGAATTAGTCTAGTTCTTCTTTCTGCTATTGGCTGAGTGAATCTAAGGATAACATGCTGCACCATTAACGGAAACGTTGATCCTAATTTTCTTGAAATTTCTGATGGAGAAATGAATCATAAACTATGTAGGTGAACCAATCATGCTCTCATTACCTTGGGAAGGTATCTCCCTATTTAGTGGAATGGATCTCCTGAAGTTAGTGCTTCAGAAAATAATGATTAATATTTACAGCATTTTTGTCGACTTCGGTAAAAAGAATAATGTGGTTCCGAAGAACAAATATTAGTGTTTAAATATTCATATGCCTTTGGGCATTTATGTCAAGTGAAACTTTTAGACTCAGAACCATTTGTGGACGTTGCTAAGTAACGAACAAAGACAGCTCATGCCACATGTTGTTGCACGTATATTAGTGTGTTAAATGGGAGTAATGGCTCCAACAATGCGGTTCGCTCAGTGATGAACGCGGCTAGCTTGTGACGGTCAACTTGTCAATCTCCATTCTCTGTAACGCTGTACACGTGGCGCCAAGTGAAGCCGAAAACTCGAATGGCATGCGACCTAAGATTGGACCTACCAGACTGTCGGCCTGCTCTCATCTGATATCACTGAACGTAATGCTTTCTTAGTTTGTTCATGTAAGTCATGATTATATTCGGATCACTTGATACGTCAGTGTGATACGTACAGTTAGCGTTAAAAGTTTAGATGGAAAGCAGTTTTTCTTTACCTTAAACTCTTTTCTCATAACTTACAACCAGGTGAAACGTATTGAAGATCTTCAGGAAATGGGCTATATAAATTGGAAAGCTTTAGCGTTTGGTCAAGATAAATGGCGCAAGATTTTTAAAGAGGCCAAGGTTTACAATGAACTGTAGAGCCATAGAAGAAGGAACGTATCCCACTCCCACACTCACATGTAAATATGGCTTCTGTTGAGATAATATGCATTTTATTGTAGAAATATGGGTATCTATTATTTATAACAATCAACAGGCTTATATATGAGATAGAAAGACAATATTAAAGTAACAATATAAGTGAAATACTCGCTACATAGTTGCGTAATTGATAATGTTCTCTTTGTACGATGTAATGTGTGGTACATTTCGCAAAATAGTTTGCACAATCCACACATACATTTTGGAGACGGTTCATGAATCTTCTTGTTATTAAAAATTCTGTGGTGAAATCCATGCACTGTAAAACGTGTTGCAGTGTGTCTCAGTTCAAGTCTTGACTGTGTCCACTCAACAGAAGTCATAGCCGCCTAGAATAGAACTACAACCAAATGAGTTTCCTATTTTCTTTCATCTCTAGAAATATTGCATCGCTTTGTGAATTAGATGCTAACATCGTCATGGATCTCAAATCTGCTATAAAGCCAGGCTGAGTGGCTCAGACGGTTGAGGTGCTGGCGTTCTAACCGCACCTTGGCAGGTTCGATCCGGGCTCAATCCGGTGGTATTTGAAGGTTCTCAAATACGTCAGCCTTGTGTCAGTAGATTTACTGGCTCGTACAAGAACCCCTGCGGTACAAAATTCCGGCACCTCGTCGTCTTCGAAAACTGTTAAAGTAGTTAGTGGGACGTAAAGCAAATAGCATTATTATTAATCTGCTATACCGGGCGAGTTGGCCGTGCGGTAAGGGGCGACTATCCGGAAGATAATGGGTTCGAATCCCACTGTCGGCAGCTCTGAAGGTTGTTTTCCGAGGTTTCCCATTTTCACACTAGGAAAATGCTAGGGCTGTACCTTAATTAAGGCCACGGCCGTTTCCTTCCAACTCCTAGGCCTTTCTTATTCCATCGTCGCCATAAGACCTATCTGTGTCGGTGCGACGTAAAGCCACTAGCAAAAAAATCTGCTATAAAGAGACTCTCGTTAACTCATAAGCCAGGATCAAAGACATATATTTGGAGATGCAAAGAAGTCAGTATAAATATTTTACTTTCACTTTTTCGATTTATTTCTTCTCTCCCAACGTGAGGAGGTCCCATACCAAATTTAGACCATAAATCACAGTTGGTATTATCTTGATCTTGAAGAGAAAACTGGTTTAAGTGCGGCGTGTCACACATCGAAATATTTGCAGGCGAAACTTCTTTTCGTACATGTACTGCGAATGTATCCCCGGATCTATTTCATCGAAACTCTTGGCCCTACACGGGTGTTCTAATAATACCAGAACGTTTCAGTTCAATTGATCGTTTCTTTACTGTTTAAATGCAAGTTACCCCTCGTTTGTCATCAGATAGCTCACTGTGCTGTATTATATTGCCGAACGAAATTCACGTCACACGAGACTTTAGGCCGGTTCACACATAAGGACATGTCTGTATAATTGTCTTCGCAAATGAGATGCTTGCACCGGAAAACTGAGAACTGCGCAGAGATTGGAGTAGGAATTTGAGGTTTGAGACCAACCTCAGACAAGTCGTCGCATGAGGACTCTCCAGTTCAAACATCACCACAAATTTTGTTCAATTTGGCTAGTTTTTTGCAAGAACACTATCAAATTACCGTTTTACTGTGGCTATTCATCGTCAATGTGAGTTTCCATCGGAGTTCATTCATTTACACAAGAGTGGCGTATTAAATCAAAATATTATAGCGACCGGGGCAAAAGTAATCAAGCCTACGACGCTTTGGTGCTGATGTACGAAGAGATTAACTACAGTAAAATTCCCTCCATGGTTATTTCCACAAAACAGAGTGGTACAATTGGTGCTTAAAACTATACTGTGAGGACACATTTGGTTTGCACAGTCTTGTTCGCAACAAACTGAATTGCGCAGACATTTGCACAGACAAGTTGCTGCGTGTGGACCGCTCTTTTTAAAGCGTGTTTGTTGGATTGGCCAAACTCCCTCAGCAAAGTGAGAGGTATTCGCAATAGGAAGATGAGAAGGCCACTTCAAGGGCTTCCAGGAGAACATTTTGATGGGCAACAGCACTTCAAAGGGAAGAAATAAAAGGAAACATTAAAGTACGTTGCACTGTGTGCAAAACAAGCAATATATTGTGAGACATGTTCTCTTCTTGTGTCTTGGATAGTGCTTTGAGGTCTACCCACAGCAGTAATATTATCTGAAGTAGCCATGTAAACATACTATATGTATAAAGATATGCAATTATCTTATGTTGCAGCCCACACTGTTCAATTTTTTGTGTTACAGACAAAGTAATCTAACGTTACTTCCATTTTTATGAATTTTTTGATTGTTAAGTATACAGATTGGCCCACCTAAGTTTTCCACCTCAAATACCTTCTAACTACTTGAACAAAGTGATGTCCGATTTTCACCTTGGTAAGTAACAATAACGAGCACATGAAAGATCGTGCAATGTATGTTCCATGCTTTAATAAACACTGAGGTAGCGATACTACCTGTCTATTGACCGTGATTATTAAAGTTTCAAGCCCGTATGGTTGAAAACCATGGTTAGCTGGTTCGAGTCCCAGTGGAGCAAAAAAAATTCACCATCAGGATGTTGGCTGGCAAGGTAGAAGAGGTGGTGGTATACAATTTATAATAACTAGATTGCATGCCAAAATCCTGTTTTCACACCCTCCCTAACGTGCAAGCCACCCGTGGGCGTCAAATAAAAAGGCCTGCACAAGGCAAGCCCAACATATCATCGGACACTCCCGGCACTAAAATCCTTACACTAAATCAATTTAAAGTATATGAACTATATCTATTTCCGTAACATATATAGTTACTGAGAAAGTGGCTGGGTGGTTTGGGTTACGTAGCAGTCAGCTTGCATTCGGGAGATAGTGGATTTGAACCCTACTGTCGGCAACCCTGAAGATGATTTTCCGTAGTTTCCCATTTTACACCAGACAAATGCCTTATTTAAGGCCACGGTCGCTTCATTTCCACTCCTAGCCCTTTCCTACTCCACCATCGTCGTAAGCCTTGTCTGTGTCGTTGCGACGTAAAGCAGATTGTAAAAAATATATTTAAAAACATATGTAACTAGTCACAGTCAGCCAAGTTCAGCTGCGCATGTAGCAAGCGAAAATGAATATTCAAGAGCACACGTTTCAAATGTGGTGCCATCTGGAGTTAGTAACCCGAAATTCAAGAAGACACAGGGGTACGAACTACTCATGCCTTATGTCAGGGCCTCTCAGGGTGCATGCGCCGGGTGCATGCACTGTGCACGGTGCAAAAGACGACTTCGCTTGGTTGACCAGAGTGCAGAGCTCCACTCCTCGATTTGAAGCAATAGCGCTCTCTCTTTCTCCACACCTGTCTCGCTCGCTACCTCCCTCTGTCTCCCTCTTCCTCACTTGCTCCCAAGCGTTCCAAATACCAGCCGAGTTAAGCCGAACTTAGCCGAGTAGTCCAGAGAGGAAGCGTTGATCCGAGCCGAGCCGAGTGGGACCGATGCACTGTGTACAGGAACTCTGCACCGCTGTTTGCACGCGTGAGATTTTGGGTGTTTGAGAGGCCCTGCCTTATGTTGATGTCACCAGGGAGAGTGAATATACGAACTACTCTTCCCATGTCATCAACGTTCAGAATACTGGCACCGCATTTGAACGCGTGTACACTTCAGTACGCCTTTTCGTAAGTGCTGCAAGTCTGACAGTGGGAAAAACACACTGTTCTAGCCCTTCAGGCAATCAATTCAATGTTGAAAACATCCTAGGGATATGAGCTGCGTATTTTAGGCAAATAAAATATAATAAATTATGAGAATATATTCTTTATTTGTTCCTAAAAATTACAATCCTTTTCTTAATAATCGTTATCCGGTCGAATAGTTTAACAATTTGCCTTATTATACTACTACGAGCGCTAATGTGAATCAATGCAGAGTTTCACATAAGCCCTTATAACTACATCTGATGTGGATATTTTTCAAAAAATCTTAGAAATCCTCAGGGTATTGAACTAAGGAACACATTACAGAAATAATTATGTAAATAAGTTAATTTTGCTAGGATTTGAGTAAAAAGGTAAATGAGTAATGAAGCGATTTTAGGCAGTTTTCCGTGAATTGCATTTAGGCCGGAAATGATTTTCGAAATTTGCTTTCATATTTTGATAGAGATACCAAGACTCGCAATTTGAAACCCTTCCGGGCCATTTACTCCTTCAACATTCGGCACAATTGAGGAATTTGCTCAACTTTACGTTTTTCATAGTTTGGGGAACGCTACTTTGTCTGGTAAGAAATGTTTTCAATAGTAAAATAGCTTCGCTGAATGTGGCTGTCTACGATCTACTGGGAATGCTACAGACGTAGATACAGGTTCATAAGGAAAACTTGGTATTTCTACCTGGGTGCTTCTTGAAACACAGGCTGCACATTGGACGTTCTTTTATGTGCTATTTATTTATTGCATTTAGCTAGATAGAAACCGCATATCCTCAACTATACTGCTAAGAGTTGGCGTCTGACACATCTTCGAGGGAGGTCCGTTTACTGCCTGCCGAGGCGGGATAAAGGGAGTGTCTGTGTGGTTGCCATGGAAACGAGGGTGGGGCGACTGTGGTTGCCATGGAGATAAAACTTCAGGGCAGCTCGTCTTTCTGGGAGTTGCCAAACCTGTCACTGTCACTGATAAGAACCTGATTGTTTGTATAAGAGTGATCGCAAATGGGACGACACCGCCTGGCCAGGTAGTCTACAACAGATCACAGCGGTCAGAATGAAGGAGGGAACAAGTGAGCCGGAAGCGAGGGGCAAGAGCATGTAGAAAGGAATGCTGGAATGTGGCAACATCGTGAAATGGCACGTGCAGTGCTCCTCCCTCCAACCTTACCTGTCAGACGCCAACTTTAGTCAAGTCTAGTATAGTCAGAATATTTTTATGGTGAAAATCATTCACAGGCCACTCTGTATTTCTATTTGTTTACTACTACTACTACTACTGCTATTGAACAGTTTTCATTCCGTCAATGAATGGGGAGGTGGGCCTCTTAGACGATGACGCCGTCTCTCAGGCCAGGAGATTTGTCACGGTGAAGATGATGCTCGATGAAGGTGAGGAGATTGGCGACCGTGGCCTGTACTGGGAGCTGTTCCGACATTCACCTTAGTGCAGGAGAGTGGAAAACCATGGTAACCATTCTCAGGACAACCGACGGTGGCGACCAGCCTATCACTGTCTCCCGAATACAGAGGCGTAGAGCCGTGGCCATCTTTCCTTTGCTCGGTTGGTCGGTCGCAGGGTAGAATTATTGGGCCACGGGGTAGCTGTGGCCCCTTGTAGGCCTAAGCCTACTCTGCAACCACCGACTAATATTTATATTATTTTGCCCTCTAAAAGGATATGTAACTGTTTTACTGAATTTCAAAACGGCAAATGCTTTAGCACTTTTGTAACAATTCTTCTATTATTCGTCCGGCTTAAGAAAGGTTAATAAGAAGGTAGTTTGGCAAATGCTGTGCTATGTTATCCGTGGAGTACTAATAATTAATCTCCAGGAAGCGGCGAGTGTACACATCATATCTCACGTTGTCGCTGTTGTAAACGGCCGCCTTGCGAGTCGAGCCGGAGCCAAGCACTCCTCACCTGCCCTTCCCTGTCATTAACCTCGGCATGACCCAACTGTTCTCTTCGCATTGCTTTTCGTCACACCTAACTAATTCCTTAAATAGTGTAATTTTCTGAGGAGAAGTCCGTTATAATTCCCCATCCTCCTGTATTATTAGGTCAGCAGGAACTCTGTCTACTGCATGATTTAATATGTAAATTGCGTTAAATCCCCAACTTTGTGACGCAAAAGTACACAGTCGTACTGAAGAAAGATTATTGCGACCATAATTAAGATATTCAACAGGTTTTCTGACATTGATATATCTGCCACCTTATGGGTGGTCTGGAAGCTTGCTGTAGTGCTTACGGGATTGAATCACGGATGTAGCATACTTATTTATCTTATGGACTCCATTTTAGAGTCTATCGTATTCTGATTTTCACCTAAACAACTTAATTTTGTTGGTATCACTAATGCAGCTCGATGGCCTCAGAACTTTTAAGCAGTCCCATTCATGATTCAATTCTATCTTCATCGGCATCTACAAAGACTTACATTTTGACGTGGGGAATCGATATGACGCTCTTCATGTAACGCATGGTTTATATTTTAAAAGTAGGATGAATGCAAAAAAAACCGAGAACACGATGGCTGACGTAATGGGCAAGAAGTCATTAAAAGATGGCCACCTATTCGAGGTGTTCTTTGGTGGTCGAATTTCAGTTATGGCGAAGTGTAGATGTGGTGGTTTAACATCGCACTAACACATCGAAGATTTTTGGCACCCCAAGGATGGTAAAGGGCTAGGATTTGGAAGTAACTGTCCATAGCCTTCATTAAGGTACAGCTCCAGCATTTGACTGGTGTGAAAATGTGAAGTCACGGAAAACCATTTTCAGGGCTGCCAGCAGTGAGATTCGAACCAGCCATCTCCCGAATGCAAGCTCGCGGTTACACAGCACCAAGCGCACGGCCGCATGTTACGCAAGATCAGGGAGATGAAATATGACTCACTTCAAGAAGATCTACCAGAAAACACACAAAAAATACTTTTAAACAAATAATGCGGTTTCCCGGCTGAAAATTCATGAATTTTGTCATATCTGACAGAAATGACTAAATATATTACTAATGAACCGATAACAACCTATAGAAAATGTGTGCGGGAGGAAACTAGACTTGATAAGGGATCGAATGAGATCAAAAGAACAATTCTGGAATAAATATGAAGGCTACAGGAGTGTCGCTAACTTGAGTCCGCAGTGGCCTCTTGCAAAATCAAACGGCTAAAAACCAGGTGAGTGCTGAAGTTGGAGATCAGCTGTTCATGTGAGTGGTTTATTCGCATCTGCGGGAAACTGAAAACAGAAATCCGCGCGTTCAGTGGTATGCGTATCGCACTCGCGTAGACATTTCACGTAAATAATTCTAACAGCCTTTTGCGCTTTTTAAAAAAATAACATTATGTTATATGGCAAAATTGTAGTATGGTACAGGGAAATTTCAGGCTTCCTTTTTTAACTTTTACCATGAACAGTGCGAACACTCCCCGAGCCTGTGTGAGAGTGATGACGAAGTAGGTTCTGTTGTCGCTGGAATAGCAGTGTGTTTAGAAATGAAAAGGAAAAGAAAGCGGAAGTAGAAGGGGCATTACACAGGGACGTGAAACTTCTTTTATTAACAGAACTTTCTTCTTACAATGTTTATATTTTTAAGGATGGATGAGAAATCCTTCAACTATTTTGTGAGCCTTGCTATTTTTTTTTACTTTGCATTCTAATTGAAATCATTTTGGATCTCCTTTTATTTATCCTTTGTTGTCCACCGCAATATCAAATTCGATACTACAAAAAACAAAGGCTACCAAATCACAGCGGGAACTTGGCTTAGTAACAAAGGGTAGCCCTCATGACGAGGACGACGACTGCACACACATTGCTATAATATTACAAACTATTCTCCTCCCAAATACATCGACAGAGGTTCAATAAAATTAAAGAAATGTAACTTTCTTCAATATTATTATGCAGCCAGATGTCCCAGTTTGGCTGAAATAACCCCGGTTTTCAGAGTCATGTCTCTTTCAGGTACGCTCGGGGTGTCTGATTTTCCCAAGCCAAATCAAATTACCAATCTCATCCAAGTAAATATCGTTTAATAATATTTCTACTGTCTTACAAGTTATTTTATGCTTACTAGGTACAAACTTGCAGTTGATAGTTTGTTTCCGTATTAAAATTAAAGTAGACTGGCTATCTTGATGAATTCGGAATATTGTTGCTTGGAGTTTCATGATCTGAAAAAAAAAAGCTATATGAATCATTCTTGAAAAAAAAATTATTTTACAAACGTCTCGGGGAGTTGGGGGTAGACTTACCGTAAATCACACAGGTAACATACGATGAAAAATATGAATATAAAAATGAATTAACACTCATTGAAAAATATGTCTATTATAATGGTTGTATAATATGATTGCAATATGTTCTAATACTGTACGTAGCTGGTAATTAGTTTAATATTGTACGAGTAGGACTATTCTATACTAGATGTGTACCTTTCAATATATTATACTAATCATGTAGTACAATGGAATGGGTGAGATAAAAAAGGGGACGAATCCACTTTTTGGTCAAATTAAATTTTGATAGCCATTATGTAGCTTATACGCAATCTCATCAAAAAGTGGAAAGAAATAAAAGAATCAATGAATTTCTATAACGCTATTGAAGTTTGAAGTCATAGTGAGTTTTAAAAGGAAAACATTCCAGAAATGTTTTTCTTCTTAAACTCAGCTTGTAGCCAGTTTGCTTTTGTAACGCTAGGAGAGTGTGATAAATTTATCATCGAGGCAAAAAGCCTAGCCCCTTTATTTTGTATTCACACAGTAGTGAATGAAGAAATTATGGACTAAAAATAAAAGGTGGATAGCGCATTTTAAATAAGTACAAACATCTGACTTTCAAAATAGAGGAACCAGGGTATGTTGCAGTGGAATCTTCCTTTTCAATCTCACCAATTCAATTATAATTCAGATATTTGTAGTTGACCCGTTTGTCTTGATGACGGTGGTGATAAGGAACTATAATAGCTATTTTTAAACTATTTATCAGTATAGAAAGTTATATGATCCTTCAAAGAGTGAGTAGGTCTATCGTAATTGCCTAAATTAGATTAACTTTTTGTAGACTCGTCGCATTTCCAAACCCAGTGAGATAAAGTAGGAAAAGATTTCATTGCCTCTAAATTGAGCAAGGATTCAGAATCTTAATACTACTTGGTAATATTTACTACAGTATGGCGACTAGTATACATACATACATACATACATACATACATACATACTTACATACATACATACATACATACATACATACATACATACAAGTATGTAATGGTACGATTATCAATCTGAGTAATAGTCTTGTAGTAATTGCTAATGCAATGTTTACCTTATTTAATTTCACTCATTCAATTCATTGTACTGTATCGTTAACTTTAATAATATAGTGCACAATAGCGTTTGATCATTGCCTGGACTGAACTACATAGAAAGGAGGAAAGGGCCTTCTTGTAGTGTCCCAGCCTAGACTCTCAAGAATATAGTCACCTCAGTACAGTATATTTCCCAAACATACAATCTAATCCTTACACGGTCAATAATATTGAACACTGAATATTGAGCAATAATACTGATCGTATGGGAGCCTCTTTAACAGCCATGTAAACCTACAAACTTGTTTTCCGACTTACTTTGAAAATAATTAAAATTAAAATAAATCACAATCGCAAGCAACAAATGGTTCAGTAAACATCAGTTCTGATTACGATAAGATGAGAAATGACACTACTAATGCTGGAAATTGATTAGTATACACTTTGAGGAACCTGCGATTTATCATCAAAAATGTTTACTTATTTCGTAAAACAGTGTGAATGTTTCCTTATCTGAACAAGTTGTGTTTTGATTGCTGGAAAAATGCAGTCATTATTTCATTTTTCATTCTGACACAATATTCATGTGGCACGAGGAGAATACTTGCACAACGCCTGGTAGTGACCTTGTTCAGTAAAGGTCACACAAGACAGACAGCGCTATTCGTGTGCCATGAAAGATGATTTACAGGTCTCTACATGGTGATGAGCAAACTATTTTGCAAACTATAAGATGTATTGCAGCACGTCGGAGTGTATTTTGTAATCTTCTTGCCTCAAACCTTATTTCATGTGTTCACAATTATTTTAAACTCTTCTGCATAAACCCCTGCACCTTTATGTATTATATTACTGGCCGAGAAAATAGACGATAATCACTTCCACTCTGTGTCCCTCACAGGTCTGATGAAGAGGGATATAATATCGGTGGCTACCGAAAGACATACATACATGCATACATAATACATATATTCATGCATACATAATACATACATTCATGCATACATAATACATACATACATTCATACATACATACATACATACATACATACATACATACATACATACATACATACATACATACCCCCTCAATTTAAAAAATAGACAAAATAGCCTATATGAATCAGGACTAGCTGGAGAGAAGGTCTAGCGTCGCTAAGGCTCAGGACTATGAAAAAATGAAAACCGATAGCATGTTTTCGAGTCTTTGACCGGGTAAGGGATGGAATGAATGAAGTAGATATAGGCTATTAGTACGATGGGGTCGCCACTCCCAAAGTGATTTATTAATGACTGATAGATGCTATTAAATGAGAATGGAGAGTGTTGCTGGAATGAAAGATGACAGGGAAAACCGGAGTACCCGGAGAAAATCCTGTCCCGCCTCCGCTTTTTCCAGCACAAATCTCACATGGAGTGACCGGGATTTGAACCACGGTATCCAGCGGTGAGAGGCCGACGCGCTGCCGTCTGAGCCACGGAGGCTCCCTTCACACCTATGATTAATCTTTTAGTAGAAGGCGATTAAAATAAGTTGGCGGTTATATACACAGTTGGAAAGTTTTATTAAAGAGTTGTATTATGTATCATTTTTAGAATTGAGTTCGTTTTATTTTTATGGGCCCAAATAAATACTGAATTATCAGTTTTGATATCCATTCACTTATTCGGCAAGTACCTTTTAACAATGGCGTGCAGAACTCGGATATTCTCCTGAAGAAGATCCTAGCACAGCTGGCGTAGCGGACCCTCCAGATATGTCGTAGTTGCTGCCGACCAAAGTGCCGTTCATTCTGGTCCCAGATGTTCAGAATGGGTGAGAGGTCTGGAGACCTTGGTGGTCAAGAGATAACTTTGGCATTTTAGAAGGTAGGCTAGGTAAAGTTACCTATGCTGTGCGAAGCCTGCTATTATCCTGGTTGAAGAGGGGATTGTTGAGTTGCACCAGGAAGGGAAGCACACACGGTCGTAGAATATCCGCACGGTGAGGGTTCGTTCATCGCCGCCACTGGAGAGCTAGAATCGTAGGAAATGACAACCCACGCCATAACACGTCTGTTTAGGGCGGTATACCACTTTACAATCAAGCGTGAATCACTGCCTTGGCTAGGACGTCTCCAGACTTGAATTTGTCGGTAGTCTGTATGCAAACAACCATGGTACGAAAACCACTAATTAATTAAATAGTTTACGCAGTACTTACCTTGTTATAGGAGATGTTGGAAGTGATGGCCGTCTGTTGCTACACAGTTCTTACATCGTTTAATTCACCAATTTTGTTTTCCGTCCATTCTCATCGTTTTCGCTTAGGAATTGAAGCATTTAGCGATCTTCTTGTCCTTAGTTTGTTAGTCGTCTAGTTTCTCTCCCAGGAATTAGAGCACATGGATATTTCATTGCAAATTGTCTGCGCACCTCTCTAAATGACTCTGTTTTTACATATGTATCTTACATAAACTCTCTCTTTTCAAGCATGTATTTAGCCTGTTGCATTTCCAACCACTGCGTTACACATGCGCTGCACAGCTGGCTGGCTTACAACTGCCACCTTCTCGACCTTGACTGGCGCTTTTCAAGCCCGCCTGTGGCTAGCGAGGTTTCTCCCGGCCCCACCCGCAAGCAAACGCACTGTACTAGTGGACACGGGTATCCCCAGCTGCCGTCACATGTCTCTTAATGGTGCGCAGCGACACCCGTGTGGTGCCTACAGCCTATCTCACGATGAAACAATTCTTCCTTTTGGTGGTCCGTCGAGGTCGACTTAAGTCTTCTCGACGCATGTGTGTACCCTCACGTTCCCACTGAGTCTACATACAGTGTAGTCAGAACGGCTCAAGTGGCAAGCATTGTGCGAACTGTCCAATATGCGATGATGCGACCTCTCTCAAATTCATCTAGCTGTTCAAAGGCTTGGTGAATGTGCCGTCCGGTCATGCTTCGTGCTCACTCAAATCAGCTCCGTAGCTCATATTGATAGTAAGGCCTTATTCATGACTTGCATCTTCAAAAATAGGAAGGGACGCGCACGCCTTTTAGTAGCACTTTTGCGAAAGCAATCAGCATTAAATACAACTTGAACACATGTCAGTCTATGATGATATAATATAATTTCGTGTGGCTATTTCTAGCCGAGTGCAGCCCTTGTAAGGCAGACCCTCCGGTGAGGGTGGGCGGCATCTGCCATGTGTAGGTAACTGCGTGTTGTTGTGGTGGAGGATGGTGTTATGTGTGGTGTGTGAGTTGCAGGTATGTTGGGGACAGCACAAACACCCAGCCCCCGACCCATTGGAATTAACCAATGAAGGTTAAAATCCCCGACCCGGCCGGGAATCGAACCCGGGACCCTCTGAACCGAAGGCCAGTACGCTGACTATTCAGCCAACGAGTCGGACAGTCTATGATGATACTATGTGGCAACCTTCGTTGTACTCGCATGATTCAATCACGGTGCGCATACTATTTTGCATTTGAGTGTATTTGATATGATGAGGGTTATTTTTTTAAATTTGCTTTACGTCGCACCGACACAGGTCAGTCTTATGGCGACGACGGGATGGGAATGGGAATGAAGCCACCATGGTCTAAATTAAGGTACAGCCCCAGCATTTGATTGCTGTGAAAATTTGAAACGATAGAAAATCATCTCCAGGGCTGCCGACAGTGGAGTTCGAACCAAATATCTCTCTAATACAAGCTCACAGCTGCGTGGTCCTACCGCATAGCCAACTCGCTCGGTAAGGTTTAATAGACACTTATTCATTTACACACTCCACACTACCAATCAGCACAGAAGTATGCCATTGTTAAATTCGTCCCTTCATATTGGGTTGGTGTCTGAAAGGGCCTCCATCCTAAAACTGGGACTAGTGCACTTGGGCGAAATGGATCGTGTCCGCAACCCCCCTGGAGTGTGGAAAAGACTGAAAAAAGAAAAAGATGGTCAAGGAGAGGGCAAACACGAAGTTTAATATCTGTTCCATGAAGCAACGACAACATCATGAACAGGTCGCGTGCAGAAATGATACTGTGAAAGGCATTATTTACCAACGAATCACAAAATCAGAAGCAGCTTTTCCTTAAGATAGTGATTACTCTCGTCTGAGTGATTTATTTTATTTGAATGTATGAACATAGGATCAGTCATCTGAATTAGGTCGACATACGTTGTGTTTCGGATCACTTCACATAGATTAGATAGCCCACAATTTCCGTCAGATGATTTTGTGTGCCCTTGTACGCATTAGATATGAGTGACTTCTCAATTTTAAAAACATTAAATGAACTTTAGGATCTCGCTAACATACTTTATCACACACGTCATTTCATGCCCTAATGATGCTACATTTAACTGTGAGTTGACTGTTAACTCAGTTAAGTTAATGTGGGAAGTGCAGCATCATTAACAACTGCAGTCGCCTTCTACAGAAAGGAGGGGTTAGTATATTGTCTCACTGTACGCTATGTTGAGAAGCTCAACCTAAAAGAAAGTTTTCACTGGAATCTGAGTCGTAAGTTATTTTCTTCTAAGTTTTCGCATTTATACGCTAAATATTTTAGCCCTTGGACGTTCAACCTGAAGGTATTAGGTCCATTTTCTGGGTTCATATACAAAAAACTATTAGTTTCAAGAATGCCAACATTTGCTTATCTTTTAACACCAAATAAGGCAAAACTCATATTATCAAATATCTATTTCCTGGTATTCATCAACGGGGATGCGAATAAAACTAAGTCACATTTAAAAATTCAAATTTGTCATTTCAGGTGCATATTACTTTATGAGTCATAATTCATTTTGTGCAAGTTAATAGCACTAGTAACAACAATGAAGACTTAAGTATTTTACCTTATTAAAATGGTCTCTGAAAAAGAAAATATTTTTCCGTCAACATTTGGAAGTATTTAGTGCCATACTACGTATGTTTTAAGGGGGAAATATGCTCTTTGATAATCTCCCTTTGTAGTTTTTAGGCAATTAAGGGCGTGTACTAAATTTGATTGCTCTAGGTCAAAGGGCACCAGAAGATTAAAAGTATCACTTTCGGAAATGAATTGTTATTATAATTATTTTTTAATGTATTTATTTATCTATTTTCCGTAAGTTAGCTGACAGCTGAAGTGTGTGACAGTAGCGCCACCATATTTAAATAGTCATTTTAAATACGAATTTGTATTAGAAACGTACATGTATGGATTATTATTAGATTCAGAAAAACTCTATTCAAGGAAGTGAAATTGAGAATGTGATTTCTTTTTTACGTTTCACGTCCAGGTACTCTTAAGGCTCTAGGCATCCTCCATAAAGTTTATATCAGCTGTTTCCTTATTAATTTATAGGTTTCCTCACTCATGCGTTCCTATCGTTCGTCCCCTAACTGCGAAATTTATTCTTGTATAAGTTATTTTTCGCTTGCTTTTAACTATCAATGTACCCGCGCTTTGTAATGTTTTAAGTTAAAAGTACTCCTTCAGAGTTTCCCAGATCTCACTCTCGGTGGAACCGGTATGTTACACCTTGTTTTATAACCTTTGCTTTTTACATCTAAGACAAAGAAGCAACCATCATGTGAAATTTTGACTTTGTACATAGATTTATTTCGAAGGAATGAATACTTATGTTTCCGTAGAGAGCCCTCAAACCCCACTACGGTTGCAATGCATTGTTTTTCTTATTCGATAAATAAGACATAAGGGAACAAACATTATGTGTGATTTCATCTCCGTAAGTCAATCTGTTTTGGAAGAATACTTGTGTATTCGGGACGTAACCCCAATTTAACTCCCTGAGGGAAGAAAGTTTTCAAACCTTCTCATTTATACATCTAGCATCGGAAAGAGCAACCGTCAACTTCGTACGTCAAACAGTATCGGAGAAATGAATATTTTTCTCTCAGGAGTTAACATCCTTTTAAAAAACTTAGGGTTGTATATTCTAAAATATAGACGACCTCAGGCTACAATATACCACAACGCAAGCCTGTCCAGATTTCGCGCGCCAGACCCTCGCCACACCTCTGCAGGTTGGCCAGTCGTGGGAAGAAACATCTCATAAAGCGGCACTCAAACTTAATTTTCGTAAACCATGTAAATATCCTTTCTTCGTTCTTTCGAGTACTGTCATGAATCCGGGAGCATTAAATTACACATAAGTAGACCTACAGTACATGATGACGGGAGTATTACGTATAGAAATCAAATGATCTTTGTGCCATAGTATTTTTAGAGGGTACACATCCACTTTTGTGTTTATGTGCATATGTACTGTACACCAGGGTGTTGCGTTCAGTCGTTTTCTACCAATGATTTATATTTGCAATTCGGGAAGAAGTCCCTATGAAACCGACGTAACACTCAAAGGCAGAGGTCGTCGTCTATGAGACATCTTCACAGCTTGAGCTTGATGAGTTTTAAAGCTGAAGAAAGTACCTTCAGAGATGCATGTAGAACTAAACATTTGCCGTAAATTGGCCAATGTGCCATGATATTGACAAGTTTGATATCTTCCAATTTTCCATCTTCCGACGGGCCCAGAATTTCCATTGCCTCGTTTATAAAGTATTGCTCCACTAAATCACCTTCCGAAAATGGCTTGGTTAATTATATCCTTAATGATATTTAATTAATTAATTAATTAATTAATTAATTAATTTATTTATTTATTTATTTATTTACTGCCAACTACAGTAATTATAATCCCTATTACAGTGGTAATTGTTTCCCTGTATTTATGTGATCAATGAATTCCATATTAGTCTAATAACCTAAATCCTAATTTTACCTTTACAACAAGTATAATAAAAATTATAAAAACGTAGCCTAATTTCTTGTCTTCTTCGTTTTCGTCTTCTACCGCTTTTCCCACACCTGTGAGGTCGTGGGTGCGAACTCTGCCGTACATGTGGATTTGGCCCTGTTTTTACGATCGGATGTCCTTCCTGACGTCAACACTATACGGAGGGATGTAATCACTGTTGCAAGTTTCTGTCGAGGTTTGTAGTGTGGTGTGTTGTCTGAATATGAAAAGGAAAGTGTTGGGACAAATACAAACACCCAGTGACCGAGCTAGAGGAATTAAAATTCCCGACCCGTCCGGCAATCCTACTTGGGACGCTCTGAATCTATGGCTTCAACGCTGACCATTTAACCAAGGAGTTGGACAACATAATTTTGTGTCTAAATTATTATTTTGTGCTGATTCTAACACTCAAGCCGCTTCCCGGTTTTCTTTTGAAGATAGAAAACTTCCAGCTTCACCGTTTCTTTTTAAGACCTACCATTACTGAAAAGCTACTCTCTAGAATGCATGTTTCACTCCATCACAAACGCTGAGGAATCGTGACGTGAGCAAAGGAGAAAGTTAGATTGACCCGCGTAACTCATGAGCACCGGCGCGCTGCTACACCGGGAGCACAGTTTGGACAGCTCTAAGCTAGGGTCCTTTGGTTGTGGCTCGTGTCTCTGTTTTTCCGGTACTTTCATTCTTCAAACGATCGAAACTTTCATTTCCTGATCTTTCTTTCTTTCTTTTTTTTCTTAAACGGTTTACCGTCCAGAGTTAGTTTATCCCTCGGACTCAGCGAGGGATCCCACCTCTATCGCCTCAAGTACAGTGTCCTGGAGCGTGAGACTTTGAGTCGGAGATACAACTGGGGAACAGGACCAGTATCTATTCCAGGCTGCCTCACCTGCTATTTTGAAAGGAGCCTTGTGGAGGGATGGGAAGATTGGAAGGGATAGACGAGAAAGCGGGAAGGAAGCGGCCGGGGCCTTAAGTTAGGTACTATTCCGGCATTTGCCCGGAGGAGAAGTGGAAAACCACTTGGAGGATGGATGAGGTGAAAACCGAAACCCCGTCCCTCTACTTAGTTGGCCTCCCGAGGTTGAGTGAACGCCGTTCCATCCCTCGTACCACTTTTCAAATTTCCTGGCAGATCCGGGAATTGAACCCGGGACTCCGAGGCCCCCCCTCGGGGGCGGACTTTCTGATTAGTGCTAAGAAGTAATGGTTGCCTTGTTCTACTACCACTACTACTACTACTACTACTACTACTACTACTACTATTACTACTACTAATAATCATCATCATAATCATAATCATAAAAATAACCAGCAGACTCGATAACCTTGCCAAGCTCCTGGGTATGGAACATATGACCTGATCTGTACCATTCGTATCCTGAAATGTATGTTAATTCAAAGTGCAGTAAATATAGATATCCTACTCGTGCGGAAGTTAAAGTCATAAAACTCCAGCAACG
The DNA here is from genome assembly GCF_040414725.1 of Anabrus simplex. NCBI lineage: Eukaryota > Metazoa > Arthropoda > Insecta > Orthoptera > Tettigoniidae > Anabrus > Anabrus simplex. Next base: position 348,988,769 of record NC_090267.1, on the reverse strand, counting down.
GACGAGGTGTTTAAACACACTATAGCCTTGTGCTTGTGAACACGAGGAAGTATTTAAAGGTACCTTTAAAACAACCGGCTGCTTGGCCGCTTGGCGTGATAAGTGGCGCATACAGCTGAGGTAGGCGGGCAGACAGCCAACTTGCAGGTTCTTATCGACACAAACATTCACCAGCGCGCTCCTCAACGAGGGAGTGGAAGACGTCGTTAAGATCACATGGTTTAAATTTATTACTCGAGTATTACAGCTGTACTGTGATCTATGACAACACGTTCAGCCTGTTCCCAGCGTTTGTTTAGGAGCGCTGTGAATACACATCTGCTGGCAAGTCACAAAGGAACCTACCTTATTGCTGCCACTAAAGAGGGCTTTACATACAATAACTTCCCCACTTCGTTTATGACGTGGATCAGAGGTTAACTTATTTGACTTTTAACTAAATCGAGATTTAAACCTTTCTCCACGACTGCATGTTCAGCATAACGGGTTCCGACTAAGAGGACCCCCGGTTTGATTCCCAGTAGGATTGTGTCAAGAGAAGAACTACAAGAGAACATTACACAAATTATTTCGAACATCACACGGGCTGAGATTCGCCACGTGTGTGTGCAAACCTATTTACGAGGTGTCAGGCGTGTTTGACATCTGAGGGACAACATTTTGGACATCAAATGAAATGCCAGGTAGGTTTTAGACTAATAGTTTCACTAGAAATGGATTTCTATAAGTACTAATTGCCGTGAGTAGTGCGGAGGAAAAGCGCGCATTATACCGGCTAGCGAAGGAGTGTCATTGCGCCAGTGATACATATATAGTGAGGAGTCTTTGGTGCCCCTGAAAGGCCCAGGCCTACCTGCAGGAACTAACTTTACCCTGCTGGGCTGATCATCTGTGCTGTATCAACACCTCTCTACAACTCCTATATATCACGTTCCCCCATTGCGTACACTCACTGTGCAGACGCTGCGCACTCTCTACATGTGCTATACCTAAGAAAGTCTGAATATTATCCTAGCTACACGAATATTTATTTTTTTATCATTGTTGAGATTGTGATTTGTTGGTAGCATTGGTAGCCACACGATAATTTACTGATAATCAAAGTTTTTCACTTGGCAATACACTCCTGCTGCATCTTCAGAGAATCAAGATGGCTTTTCGAAGGACCAAACGTGTTTTTTTTTGTTTTACAATTTACTTTACGTCACGCCGACACAGACAGGCGAAAATGGGATAGGAGAGGGCGGCCGCGGCCTTAATTAAAGTACAGACGTGTTTCTCACACTGCCAAAATTTGTTGTAACTACTTATAAACAATGTGTAATTATATGTATTTAATAAATTTAGTGCAAATACTATTAACGTATAGCGATACAAGTGATTCAGTGTTTTATGTCTGACCATGTAGGGCAGTCTGGTCTTCCAATCAACTGATATTTGTACATGTGCACCTATGGAAACGTTTGCTTGTACATGCTCCAGAATGGTGTATTTCATCGATATCTACGAAAAAATCATACAATACACGACATGTTGATCATTATCGAACGCAAACGGTACGCTTCCATAAATCAGTACAAGCTCATTTCTTTTAGCTCACGGATATTTAGTGACCACATCTACCTCTTCCTTGATTATGCTACATTGATTAGTGTAGTTGCATGCTTCCTGATTCGGAAATTCAGAGGCTAAAAATGTCCAAATCCTCAAGTACAAACATGAGGTAAGGGAAGTATCTTATTATCACAGATAAACATACATGGAGCTTTATCTACACTTCGTCAGTAAAATGTCGCACTTGTAAGTCTTTAGAACGATCTTCAGATGGTTTTCCGTGGTTTTCTATTTTCACGCCAGGCAAATGTTGTGGCTGTACTTTAATTACGGCCATGGTCGCTTGCTTCCCACTCCTAGCCCATTCCTATGCTATCGTTACCGTAAGACCTATCTGAGTCGGCGCGGCGTGAAGTTGATTAATAAATAAATATCACTTATTTAACGTATCGCATATACATGAACAGTACAATAAATTACAGATTTATATCTACATTACTTACATAGGTAATCGCCTGTCGCGTCGCCAGGAAAGTATCACTTGTTTCTCCATTGAAACGTCTCAGTGGGCATTCTTGTGTGATGTGCGTCACAGTTTGCCTCTCAGCACCACAGTCGCGACTTTTTCCTCCATTTATACAGCAGACACACACACACACACACACACACACACACACACACACACACACACACACCATGGTTCAGATCAACTCCAATAAATAAATAAATAAATAAATAAATAAATAAATAAATAAATAAATAATCCAATTTGGAAATTTAGCCCTGTAGTTTTGTTTTACCTTTTATGACAGGACTACGCAAGTGAATTGACAGAGTATATTAAAGAGTAAGACAAGAAATATTTAGTTGTAGTCTAAACTTTGTGCGACGTCGTCTTCACTCTTTTGTTTCCCTATTGCCATTATGTGAGGAAGACTTCTATTGGTTAATGTAACCTTTCGAGCCGTATGACATAGTCACTGGCTTCGCACTAAGTTGACCACGGTTTGAATCTTGGCCAAAATATGTGGGATTTTTGAAATGAAATGTCGCGTCCCTGTGAATGGGATTCCGTGTGAAATTGGAAGTCCCATGACTATGATCGTGACATAAACTATGACATAAAAGGCAGAAAATCAAAAGAGGTGAGCTCGAAACGGATTTGTCAAATGTAACCAGCCAAACGTATTCGACTACTAAGATTACTAACGACCATGAGTTCGGTATAAGTAAGTAGAAGCAATGTTACATTCAGCTAGAGGCCCCCTGGACGCCAACCCATGTGCCCAAATTGACTGTATGTAGGCAGAAGATTTGTCCCTTTTAGTCGACTCTGCCAACAGACAGGGCTTTCCTCTTCGTCGTCTTCTTCCTTTTTCTTCTTTTATTCTTCTTCATGGCCTTCCTCTCATTGTATTGAGGTCGGCAGTTGATGTGGATATGACGCAGCTTTATGGCCGGATGCCCTTCTTAACTCCGAGGTTATGTGGAGGAACGTATTCACTATTGCATGTTTCTCTGGTGGTTGGGTAGTGTAATGTGTATTAATACGACAAGAATCTCGTCTCTGATATATAGAAATGTACTATTCATAGCAAAAATCCCGATTCAGTCTAGAATCGTACACAAGGCCCTCTGAGCCGAAGGCCAGAACACTGACCGTATAGTCAAGAAGCAGAGATGTCTTCTATGCTCCCATTCGAAGAGTGATCAACTTCGACGAAAAACCTGTGTGTGTGTCATTATAATGCTAAACTTAAAGAAATGGAAGTACATTTCATTTTATACCGAGCAATTTGGCTATGCGGTATGCATCATGTAACTGTGAGCTTGCATTCGAGAGATGGTGGATTCGAACCCCACTTTCGGCAGCCCTGAAGGTGCTTTTCCGTGTCTTCCCATTTCACACCAGGCAAATGCTGGGCCTGTAACTTTAAAGTCGTGGTCGCCTGCTTCCCACCATTCCTAGTTCTGTCATATTCATCTTCGCTGTAAAATCTGTCTCTCCGACGTAAAACCACTAGTAAACAAAAATAATCATTTTCCGTACCTTATTAGTTCTTGTGATGCCTGCTGTCATTTCTTGATGGTTACAGTACTTTTGCATCCATCTCTTGGCACAGGCCAGAGCAAAGTGAAGCTTCCACTGAAGTCCCAGTCTCATCCATGGCTGTGGCAATATGGAAGCTGCTGGGGTATGGGTGGTGCTGAGTAATGACATTCAGAGCACAACCAGTGTGTCTGAGTGTCATGAAAGGTGTTGCTCATAGGGTTAGTTGTGCTACAATAGCACTGTCTGGCCCAGTGAGGAAAGCAATGGCAAACTACCTCACTCCTCATCATGCCTAGCACGCCTCATTTTGGTACTGCCATTGGTTTTTGTGGTTTCCCTATAACTGCATAGCCTTTGGTGATGCTATTTGAGGATCCAACCAGCCTCCGGGCTGATGACCTAACAGACAGACATTAGTTCTTGTCGTGAGTTCAAGTCTGAAAGTCAGTTTTATTTTTGTAACGAAAACAAAACGATACTTATTTTTTGTCACTGGTCTCTAATCCGTTATGCATAATAGGCAGATTCGTTCCAGCAGGGAGACCTAGATACCATTTGTCACTTGCATCCTCCTACTTTCACTTTTCGATCCGTAATGTGGCGGCAACGTGGGCGATATCCATACTGGGCTCTCTCAGTGAAACATCCTTCATTTCTGTCAGACGGTAAATTTAAACAGGAAATGAAGTACACTGTATACTGTGTTTGTTCATAAATTACCATGAGCTGTGGACCTATAAAAGTCGAGAGACACGGGAATATTGTGTAATGTAAATGTGGTCTCGTCATATGAAACTGTCTTTACTCATATTCATACAGAAGATTCGTTATTCATTTGGTAGATATTCCTTTCCCACCTGAAATATTTCTTGTTAAATATTTCCTTTAAAAATACGTGTTTCATTTAGGTATACATTGAGAAAGAGAGAGAAAAAAACAGAAACATTATTTCTGCCATATGTGTTCTGGAAGACTACCAGTGCAATCTTGTGGGTTGAGTAGCTTTTGAAACTGCTCAAATACGTCAACTTCGTGTCTGTATAGAACTGGCGCGTTAAGGAAATCCTCCGGCAAAAAATTTCGACACCTCAGCGTCTACAAAAGCAGTGAACGTATTTAGTGGGACGTAAACATTATTATTATTATTATTATTATTATTATTATTATTATTATTATTATTATTATTATTATTATTAAGTGGAAATGAAAATGCACAGCCTGTTTCCAGTCATTCGACCGGATCAGGGATGAAATAAATGAAGCCCCATCCAGCGGATAGAAATTGTGCCGGCTGCCGCAGTCTGTCGCGCTCTTCTGGGGCAAAGGTTTATGACTGACAGATGAAATGAAATGATATTGGTGAGTGTTGCTGGAATGAATGATGACAGGGAAAACCGAAGTACCCAAGAAAAACCTGTCGTGTCTCCGCTCTGTCCAGCACAAATCTTACAAGGAGTGACCGGGATTTGAACGATGGAACTCAGCGGTGAAAGGGCGGCGCGCTGTCATTTGAGCCACGTAGGCTCTAAATATGTTTAAGTGCTTTATTGATTTATCGTATGACTTAATGTTCAGCTTGCCTGGTACAGGTCTTTAAGTTTGACCCCCGTGATGACCTGCGCGTCTGGATGTGCGATGATGTTGACGCAGGAAGAGGGTGAAACCCGGTGTCGCTGTCGGCACATAGCCTACTCCTGTCGAATAACACCAAGGGGTCTGCTCAAGACTTTACAGTAGGTTAGAATATAAACTTATTTAAGCGAGTAGCGAGTATCCTCTAGTCTACACAACGGTCCTGCAATGAGATTAGCGTAATTATTAATGTAGGCCTACGTCCTATTACCGGGTGAGCAAATTAAAACTGGCCTGGAAAATATTCATAAGACTTACGCGGGAACTAACTCTTGTTAATGAACAGGAGAGTTGCCTATTTAAAACAATGCTAGAAACCGTGCACCAATCGGTTGCTGCGCGTGAGGATCTCCAGCATTCTCTGTCTGGAATACGTCGCTGTATCATTTCGAATGAGTGAGTGAGTGAGTGAGAAGAGGAGACGTGTTTAGTGACTAGTTGAATGCAACACAAAATGGTACTGACGATGAAACTGCGCGTGGCGAAGCACGATTCGTTAAAAACCTATGTGGAACTGTTTAAAACTGAAAACGTAAATTTGTAAGGATACAGATGCAGATCCTTTTTGATAATTCGATACGACGATCACTTTATTCACACTTGCACAGATAAATTGTGTTGAGATTTCGTCGGACTTCATTCTAGACTTCCCTTCTCTCGAGGAGTGTTTCCTGGTGTTCTTAATCTTTTCGTATAGTTGCGGTTTTTATACGCTACAGAGCCGGTTTCGCTCCATTTTGTCAGTAAGTTTTCATTTCAGACCTTGATGGAGATTTTGCCAAAACACTTCCAGTATTAAACTCTTGCGCAAACAGTTCCACGCCGGTTTTCCACGAATCGTGTTTCGCATAACACTCGACAATGAACACGCGTTGTTTCATCGTGAGCACATAATGACACAGTGACGCACTCGGGATAGAGCATGTGGCAGATGCATAGGCACAGACATGGTTTTTTTTCGCTAGTTGCTTTACGTCGCACCGACACAGATAGGTCTTATGGCGAGGATGGGACAGGAAAGGGCTAGGAGTGGGAATGAAGCGGCCGTGGCCTTAATTAAGGTACAGCCCCAGCATTTGCCTGGTGTGAAAATGGGAAACCACGGAAAACCATTTTCAGGGCTGCCGACAGTGGGGTTCGAACCTACTATCTCCCGAATACTGGAGCACAGACATGTGACAGCAATCGTTTGATGCATCGAAATCACGGTTTCCAGCATTTCCTCTGATGGTAAGTTCTCCTAATCATTAACAAATGTCTGTCCCCGCGTCAATCTTATGAATATTTTCCTGGCCTTCCCTGTAGAACCATTCAAAATTTGTGCATAATTGTAGAGTGGGCAAGACGCTACTTCCGACTTGGCAAATAAGTGCAAAATCTAATTTATTAGTCCTCAAAGAAGTTTATACGCAAATGCCTCCGCTGCACGAAAAACCGGGAATTTTGGATTTTTTGGGCTTAGAAGACGAGAGAGAGATAGTTCAGATTCTTTGGTTTTTCACCACTTAGTAGCCTCTTACGACATGCAGTACAACATAACGCACCTCTTCACTCCACCTACGGGAGAGATAGAGTTCCGATAAATCGAAGAAAATACGTAGTATTATGAGCTACGTCCAATAATATGGTAATATGGCAGCTGATCTAGCACACAATATTCCCATGTCATGTCAGATCTACGTTCATAAAAATGGTCGCTCATTTAGCACACAATTTTATAGCCATAAATATTTGCAAGATGCGTATTATGAGAAAAATTATGCTCTCTTCCGTGACGTTACCTTGTGTAACGGGCTTTTCTATGACCTAGACAAAGCGCCAGTCAATGACAGTGGAAACTCGTTTAAAACATGGTGCCGTATGTATATAGAAGGCAGAGATTCGAGACGGTAATATAACGTTAGGAAAATGATGTCGGAGGCTACCTATATATATAGCCGCAGTGTTGACAGATAAAATAATTTTCCCACAGACGAGGGAAAATCAACAAGTTAAGGAAATATGGGAAAAAGGAAAAAATCGTAAAATATATTAAAGGAAACGTGGGATATTTTAACGCCACTACGCCTTACTTAAAAACGTAGTTTATGAAGGTATTTTATATAATTTCTTTACTTGTTTAGACAAAATAACTGGCCTGAACTTTGAGACACTTCCGTTAAGCCTTTTGATGCTCTACATTGATGATTTCAGACTTTATGGAATTCTCACAAGCTGAACTACCCCCTCGAATGTATTTTAGATAATTTTGAAGCCATTTATTGGCGGCAAAAGAAAAAAGAAAGAAAGGTTTCGCATTTCTAGGCTCTCTAGTCCAGGGACGCCATTTCACTGTCAGATAGCTCCTCAACTGTAATCATGTAGGCTGAGTGAACCTAAAAACCAGGTCTCAGATCCAAGTAAAAATCCCTGACCTGGCCGGAAATGGAACCCGGGGCCTCCGAGTAAGAGGCAGGCACGCTACCCCTACACCCCAGAGCCGGCATGTCCACGCTAAATAGTTGACGCTAATTCCAGATAGTCCCCAGCCGTATCCTATTGAAACATGGGCTGTACGTATAACTAATATTCCTTGGGAAGGGAATACCTAACAACGACAGCAAAGTATACTGAAGACAATTTTTAACCTATTTGAAGCAGTTAGGATCGCGCAGCTGTGAGCTTGCTTTCGGGAGATAGTGGGTTCGGATTCCACCGTTGATAGCTCTGAAGATGGTTTTCCGTGGTTTCCCATTTTCACAATGGTAAAATGCTGGGAATGTACCTCATTTAAGGCTACGGTCGCTACTTTCCCAACCCTCTCCCATCCTTCCGCTGCCTAAAACGTTCGATAAGTCAAACAAGTAGTGTATATATGAATATATACAGTATATCATGCTTTACACAGCGAGTTTTGCATCGACAAATTCTACGTCTGTCAGCTGCTGGTCCAACCCAGTACATGGTCAGAATTGGTCTGAATTGTTGTTTAAATTTTAATTTCATAATTCTAAAGAAATTTACACATCTTCGAGACTATGAGTTCCAAATCATTTTTCACCAATGGGACAGTAGATTTGCTCGGCTGGACCTCCAGTAGCGCGGAAATCGCTTCACGATACTCGGCCACCTGAAATTTGAGACGCTCCCGTTAAGCCTTTTGACGCTCTATATCGGTGATTTCGGATTTTATGGAATTCTCTCAAGCTGAACTACTCCCTCGAATACGTTTCCGATAATTTTGAAGTCATTTATTTTCGACGAAAGAAACAAGGAAAGAAAGGTTTCGCATTTCTTCGCACCACAATTTTCTGAACTGTGTACTATTTGGTACTTTATGCCATATATTTTTGAATTCACTGACCGGGCGAGTTCGCCGTGCGGTTAGGGGCGCGCAGCTGTGAGATTGCACCTGGGAGATAGTGGGTTCGAACCCCACTATCGGCAGCTCTGTAGATCGTTTTCCGTGGTTTCCCATCTTCACACCAGGCAAATGCTGGGCCTGTACCTTAATTAAGGCCATGGTCGTTTCCTTCCCATTCCTAGCCCTTTCCTGTCACCTTTCCTGTCACATCGTCGCCATAAGACCAATCTGTATCGGTGTGACGTAAAGTAAATAGTAAAAAGAAAAAAAAAGAATTCACTGAGGCGAGTAAGACGAATTCTCACATGACGTGCTACCTCGTCACCTCGTCTATATCCAGAGCTACACTAGTCTAATTGTTGGCCACCCCGCACGGTGATTTTAGTACCTCAACATGGCACCGCTATTGCATCAACTGATCACTTCATATCTCCTGTTGGTAGATAGAATGGCCCTTCATCTTTACAATGTGTTACTGAACACTATCGTCGAAGATGTCGTATTTTCTCCTTGAAATCTGTAAGAAAATCCAATTTTTAGAAAGACATCTTATAAAGTACAGAAATTGGAATTATTCACGATTACTCTTTGTAAAAATGTCACATAATCATGGTTCGGAGGGCCCTGTTTGTGTTCGTCTTCAAATATATGAAATATATCACACGACAAAGCACCACAGGGACACGCAATGTGGAATACATCCCTCCACATAGGATTGACGTCGGGAAAGGCTTCTGGCCGTAAAACTAGGCTAAATCCAGTCAAAGTGCCGAATCCAGGTAACTGGGAAAAGGCCAGGAATAAGAAGATTATGGTTACATTGTGATATAAGTGTACTTTAAATAATTTTGTTCCGTTATTTGACTGCATTTATAATTTTTTATATTATAATATTAATTTGATATGATGTTTAATTGCTTTTCATCAGTATATAATATCGATTGCCTGCTAATATGTACTTTAGGTCCCAAGACTGCACAAAGTAGTAGGGGATGTTGTGTCTGGAGTTTAACCCTTAGTGTTAAAAGTGGAACGTGTTGGACTGCTGTTTACACTTAACATTCCATACTCTGGGCGAGTTGGACTAATGGATTAACGCCACAAAAGTATGGTGGGTACTAGCCGTCAACTCCGGGACGAGACCTTTTATATACACCCCATGAAACGTCTTTACGTCAATGTTGCTGCAACTGACTATCGAGGAGTGGAAGTTGATAATTCACTAAATAAGTATAATGCATGGCAAACCGTTATTATTTACAAACACCTAAACAGTTTCTGCAAGAATGATTAAATTTCATGGTGTAGGACATAAATTTAACTGCATTATCTCTAACGTCAACACCATAATCACGGCAGGCTTCATCCCACGACACAGAGCCTGCGTGAGGACATCAACAGTTCTCTGACGTCACCCAGTTCATTGTCCTTCGTGTGGGTTGGGCACCAATTTGCGCTTGAATGGCCAACGTTATTTTATGGTAATCAAAAAGAAACTGCCACTGATATTTATATTAGATTTATTATATGTGAATGCCGAGTTAATAAATTCTTCATTTATATCTGTGTATAATAACCTTTGATCTGAAAATGAATAAACTTCTTTTCTTCTTTCTCTAAACTGAGAGGCTTTGAAGAGATAAAAAGTATGTTCAGTTTTGCTCCAGTCTTAATTTATTTTTTCATTTGTTTAGGGAGTTACTTCGTTAATAAGGAGTACAGGACACCGTCGTTCACAGTCCAGTGTACTTACAAGGCACAGGTATGGAGACTCACATTTTGCTCAAGCACATTAGAAGGTTGAATTTCGTCGAAAATAAGCGTATTGACTACGTATGAAGGGTTTTTGCCATTGTAGCTAATTTAACGAAGAATTGGCCCTTTATTTTCACTTATTCTATCTGTTAGCAATTTTTGTGTGAGTATATGTAGCACTACTGGTCAGCGTTCCTGGCTTCCTAGCAGATGCCTCAGGTTCGAGGCACACCAGCGCTTCATTTAGAAATTTCCTTTTATCCTTAATCTGTGTTTTTATGTATCCGCACATTGCAAAGAGCGGGAGACGTTTGGACTGCCGAATGTGCGAATTTAATGACGACGTTTTGAGTTTGCCGGGATGAATGGTTCAGACGGTTGAGGTTCGATCCTGGCTCAGTCCGGTGGTATTTGTTTGAAGGTGCTCCTATACGTCATTCTCGTATCGGTAGATTTACTGGAACGAAAAGAACTCCTGTGGGATTAAATTCAGCCACCTTGGCGTCTCCGAAAACCGTAAAATTAGTTAGTGGAACGTAAAGCCAATAACATAATTAACGTTTTGAGTTCCTTATTATTGCCGCCCCACAAAATAGCGAAAGGAAAGTAGGGAATAAATAACGTATAACATAGGTTCATAGTAAACGTATTTATTATGATGCTGCTTATATTTAATGTTCGCATTTACTAGCAATAAATCTGCATGGACACAAAATCAGTTCAAAGTTAAAAGTAAGAAGAGAAAAAGGAAAATTGAGGCACTGCCGCGCCTCGAATCTGAACACCCGTATGAAATTCAGGGAAGCTGACCACTAGACCAATAGTGCTACAGATACTCGCAAGCTAATTGGCAACACAAGTGAACGCAGTTCAATTTAAAAGTGCCACTTTCCCGTCAAATAAGAGCCATGGCACAAACCGTTACACACACCCCGAAGTTTAAACGAAAACGATGGAGACTGTCTGATAATCTACGTTCAATTCCTGAAAAAAACTGAGCGGGCTCTTCTACTGAAGTACTTTATATACCTCGTCCTGTGCAAATGTCTTTCTTACTCCTTAATATGTATTTGTCGAGAATAGAAGGCAGCTTATTTAGCAAACTAAGTAAACGGCATACCAAAAGCAGCTATCTGTGACCGCTTCCAAAACCTCTATTGCAGATATAATTGCCGGCAAGGTGGAGATTTTATTTCTTAATACATCAATCTTGCAATTTTTTCATATATTTATTTATCCATCGCATACGCTCAGATAGCGATTTTTGTTGTTACCCCTACCGGGCGAGTTGGCCGTGCGCGTTGAGGCGCGCGGCTGCGAGCTTGCATCCGGGAGATAGTAGGTTCGAATCCCACTATCGGCAGCCCTGAAGATGGTTTTCCGTGGTTTCCCATTTTCACACCAGGCAAATGCTGGGGCTGTACCTTAATTAAGGCCACGGCCGCTTCCTTCCAACTCCTAGACCTTTCCTATTCCATCGTCGCCATAAGACCTATCTGTGTCGGTGCGACGTAAATCCCCTAGCAAAAAAAAAAAAAAAAAAAATTGTTGTTACCCATTGGGTTCGAACAGCGGTGATTTCGTGTAAGAGTTGTACTGTAGGCCAGGTTTTCTTCGGAAAATCTCGCGACCCCCTGAACTTCATGCGAAAGCGTAACAGACTTTGCCAACCAGCAATTTGTGCACTAGTTGGAACTTTTTCTGTCTGGTAATACTCGGATTCAGGATAAGTTATTATTATATACATATATATTAGCAAAGCAGAGGCATCTCCATATAGATCTTCAAGGTCCCTCGAGGAGTGAAAGTAAAGGTTTTCACTTTCCACAACCTCGGCACCTAAAATGGGAGAAGCCGAATTTGCCTCCCCCCTTCCTACCCTTCTCCCAAAGGCAGAAACTAACTTTTTTGATGAAGGTTGAGTGAAAATTAGGACCCCATTTCTGAATATTTTGAATTTCTGATGGGGAATAGAACCCAGATCCTCCCGGGTGAACCGACCACGCTTTCGCTGCCTTGGCTTGTCATCTATTATTATTATTATTATTATGTCCGATTCGTTGGCTGAATGGTCAGCGTACTGGCCTTCGGTTCAGAGGGTCCCGGGTTCGATCCTCGGCCGGGTCGGGGATTTTAACCTTAATTGGTTAATTCCAATAGCCCGGGGGCTGGGTGTTTGTGATGTCCCCAACATCCCTGCAACTCACACACCACACATAACACTATCCTCCACCACAATAACACGCAGTTACCTATACATGGCAGATGCCGCCCACCCTCATCGGAGGGTCTGCCTTACAAGGGCTGCAATCGGCTAGTAATAGCCACACGAAATTAAAATTATTAAATTATTATTATTACACATTGCGGTAATTCATCTGTCTCCGAGTTTTCCATGTCATTCTTGCTTTGTTGAAGGTCTTCGGATCCGAAATTTGCGGGTTCGATCCCAGCTCATTTGATGGTACTTCAAGATGCTCAAATAGGTACAGTACTTCGATCTGATGTTTATACATCTGTCAGCACGTAAGATAACTCCTGTGGGACAAAATTTCGTTATTTCGGCGTGTCCAAAAATCTTAAAAGGAGTTAGTGAGACATTTATTATTATTATTATTATTATTATTATTATTATTATTATTATTATTATTATTATTATTATTATTATTATTCAAGGATTATTATAATCCAGTTGTGCTGCGTATTAAAACACTACCAACACCAGGGTACAGATCTCTGCACATGGTTATGAGGGTGTATAGGGGTTGTAGTAAGGATGCAAACGAGAGGGCATATAAGTCTCCGGTAAGACCCCAACTAGAGTATGGCTCCAGTGTATGGGATCCTCACCAGGATTACTTGATTCTTGAACTGGAAAAAATCTAAAGAAAAACAGGTCGATGTGTTCTGGGCGATTTCCGACAAAAGAGTAGCGTTACAAAAATGTTGCACAGTTTGGGCTGGGAGGACTTGGGAGAAAGAAGACGAGGTGCTCGACTATGTGGTATGTTCCGAGCTGTCAGTGGAGAGATGGCGTGGAATGACATTAGTAGACGAATAAGCTTGAGTGGTGTCTTTAAAAGTAGGAGAGATCACAATATGAAGATAAAGTTGGAATTCAAGAGGAAAAATTGGGGCAAATATTCGTTTATAGGATGGGGAGTTAGGGATTGTAATAACTTACCAAGGGAGATGTTCAATAAATTTCCAACTTCTTTGCAATCATTTAAGAAAAGGCTAGGAAACAACAGAGAGGGAATCTGCCACCTGGGCGATTGCCCTAAATGCAGATCAGGATTGATTGATTGATTGATTGATTGATTGATTGATTGATTGATTGGTTGATTGATTGATTGATTGATTGATTGATTGATTGATTGATTGATTGATTGATTGATTGATTGATTGATTGATTGATTGATTGATTGATTGATTGATTGATTGATTGATTGATTGATTGATTGATTGATTGATTGATTGATTGATTGATTGATTGATTGATTGATTGATTGATTAGTATTAAACTGTACATTTGTCCAGTATATGACAAGAATATCGAGAGAAGTTAAAAATGAGGATGCAATATTGGTCAAATAGCTGAGTTGCACAGTTGGTATCACTGAAGGTTGTTGAATCGAATCCTGGTAAAATCAGTTACCTTAAGTCCTTAAAATTGAAGAACCCATGTCCATAAATTTACAAGGAGATTAAACAGTTCTTTTGAATACAACATTCTGAGGTTTCTTAGACCTACAGTGGTTGAAGAAACTGTATTCATAGCATTCATTCAGCAATGTTCGCCTTTGAAGTGGTCTGCGATGAGTCACTGAATACAAGATGGCATATATAGGCCTGTGCCTGTCCTCACACAGCGTGGTACGCCCTGTGACGTCAGTAGTGTGGGATCCTGGTCAGACATATTGTCTGGCATGAAAACCTGAATTGGGCGATTCTTATGGAGGAGTAAACTCTTTTTCTCGTCAGAAAGAAATGCTCGTGTGCTAGTTGGATCCAACAAGGTAACATTCGAGCAGCGTGAAGAGAATGTATGAAAATATCATGTACACGGGCTTGAATTTTAATAATGGCAATAACTTAACTGCCATAAATGTAGGATGGATACTAATACAGTCTCAAAGGTTATGTAATACCCGTTACTAACTTTGTGGAACTCGTAGGATGACTTTGGTTGTGTCGATTCACTTGATCTCTCGAATACAGTAGTTTGTTGTGTGATATGTCCGCTGTTAATTTGAATCGAATTCTATGAACTGATTTCTTTAGGTATCTTAGAGATCAAGTCAAAGTCGTAGGGATTTATACCAGAGGAAAAAAGTGAATGGCAAGGTTCTTCCCACTCCTGCCGATCGAAAATTTATTCTACAGACTGCAAATACCTTTAAGAATTACACATTTACCAAGAAGGATAGGGGCCAATTTGTAAAAGTGACTGAGAAGAGCAAGAAAAGAAGGGTCTGAAAAGGTGGAGAGCGAAATAATTAAATATTTTGCTACCTATAAGAGAATAAGGTACCTACTGGAAGAAAAGTCAAATTTTTCATCCTTACTCCTAGAGCTGAAGATTCCACGGTCTGGGGGATCTCTATTACGTTTCCTATCGTTATTGGACCATGTTATTGTTTTGTGTTCATTATGTGCGAGTTTCCAACATTTCAAATACATTATGGTATTCATTCAGGCTCCTGATGTACCTACATGATTGACAACCTCGCTCACCTGTGTCTTCTTAAGCGTCCTAGGGACTACTGCATCATACAGATATGAGCAAATATCACAAATTCACGGATAGACCAAATCCTCCACGAAACCAGCTTAACACTTCACAGGGAACGAATAATTACTGACACCAAACGGATACTGAATTACTTCCACAGCGAACTATTTAGATTTCATCTCAGTGTCACCAGCACGCTGTATTTAAACCACTCAGCCACGTTGAACAGCATTAGTAGCGCTCAATAATTAAAAATATGCAGCAGAATATTATATTAAGGGGAGCGTGAAATTGTTAGTGACTGTCCTTTTGTTCTCAGAGTGGTTGGTTCGATTCCGATTTTGTCAGTGGAATTTGAGGGTGTTCAAACGAGACAAATTCTTGCCGTTGGTGTACAACACGATAAATAATTTTTGTAGGACTACACTATGACATCCAAGTGAATTTTAGAATATCTATAGTAGACATTTTATATATAATCTTTAATATTCATTTAAGGGAACAATACTGAATAATGAATGCATCGTTTAACCAAATATTTTCCGAGAATCACGCCTAAATCTGGCTGTCTGTTGAGTTATATTTTAAGTCCCTTTCCTTGCTATCGAATGCATTAAGAGAACATACATTTTAGTAGCAAGTTCTAGACTAATAGAATCCTGTTTTTCTTAA
Organism: Anabrus simplex; assembly: GCF_040414725.1. Classification (NCBI taxonomy): domain Eukaryota; kingdom Metazoa; phylum Arthropoda; class Insecta; order Orthoptera; family Tettigoniidae; genus Anabrus; species Anabrus simplex. The sequence continues at coordinate 348,973,025 of NC_090267.1, read as the reverse complement.
ACGAACTTCGCTATACATTGGTAGTGTTACTTGGGCCATTGGACTTAAACTGAAATTGTGGAGTTCAAGGACTTGCAAGACACGTCTAATATTCTTCGCACATGCTATCCAGTTTAGACTCACCCATTTCTGTGGCAAAAAATTTTCTTGGAAGAAAGAATTGTTTCACCGGGACAAGATTGTATTACATTGAGTATGATCATAATCTGACTCACCTCCACGATTCTCATGGCCCGTTGCGCTGCGTAATTCAAACTACTCTTTAATGACAGCTTCTTTCACCGCTGTATTGCTACCGCAAGTGGTTTCTTAGAAGACATTATTACTCTCGACAGCACTTCCTAGCCTATGAATGAATCTCGTAAACCACATTGTAAGATTGTCTCCTTTACACATACAGCATGAAATAACTTATTCACGGCTTCACGATTCTTTGATACGGTAATAAAGCTCTGTAATTCCTAGTGGAACGACGACCTTCAAGGTCTAGTTCCTGCTGTAATTGGCTACTGACTGGCAGTTTCTAGGTTGATATCCCGGTTTTCTCAAGAATTTAAAATTGTAAATAAACTTGCATTTGGGAGATGGGAGCTTCGATCTTGACCGTAGGCAGAGTAGTTCTTCTCCGAGGCTATGCTTTATTCGACGATAAGATCACTGACTTCCCAGTCATGGTCCTTCCTTATCTCACCGTGACTTACAACTAAGCCTACCTTTAGGCAATAGTGGTTGTGATGGTGATTGTTATTATTTTAAGATGAAATACAACAAACAAATGCCGAGTGATTTGGCTGTTCGGTTTGAATAACGAAGCTGTGAGCTAGTTTTAGATAGTGGGTTCGAATTCCATTGTCGGCAGCCCTCAAGATTATTTTTCATTTTCTCATCTTCGCACCTAGAAAATGCTGTATACTGGGCGAGATGGCCGTGTGGTTAGGGGCGCGCAGCTGTGAGCTTGAATCCGGGAGATATTGGGTTCGAGCCCCATTGCTGGCAGCCCTCTAGATGGTTTTTCGTGGTTTCACATTTTCACACCAGGCAAATGTTTGGTCTGTACCTTAATTAAGGCCACGATCGCTTTCTTCCTATTCGTTAGCCTTTCCTATCCCATCATCGTCACAAGACCTATCTGTGTCGGTGCGACGTAATACAAATAGCGAAAAAAGAAAAAAGAAAATGCTTAATTATGGCTACGTTTGCTTCCTTCCCTACCTAGCCATTTCCTATCCCAATGCAACTAGAAAAACTCTCTGTGTCGGTACGACACAAAAAAATACCGGTAGCACGAAAAACGACGACTAGTTACCTTTCTTAACTCTAATTTTATGGACAAAAGGAACAGGGCTGGTCTTCTGAATCCAAGTTGGTGGGTTTGATCCCGGCTTAGTTCAATATAAGTGCTCAAATACTCCCGCCTTATGTCGGCAGTACCAGTAGCATGTAGAAGAACTCATGAGGGACAAAATGCCGGCACCTAAACACTTGTTAAAAACCATACAAATAGTCGGCGGTCCTGAAGATGGTTTTCCATTATTTTACTATTTTCACACCAGGCGAATGCTGGAGCCGTGCTTTAATTACGACCACGGTCCTTGCTCACTACTATCCTATCGTCACCATTAACTTGCTTGTTGAACATGGATGAGTAGCTCAGACATAGTGTGCTGCTTTCCTGCGCCCTATTTGGCAGGTTCTGTCATGGTTCTGTGCGGTTGTATTTGAAGGTGCTCAAATACTCCAGACTCCTGTCGGTAGCTTTGTATGTTCTGTTTTCAGCCCTAAGGTTGGTTGGATCCTCAACAGCTCTGCCATCAACTGTTATAGATGGCCTAGGCATCACTAAAGAGGCGTATCGGGGAAATGAGGAGTGAGGTAGTTTCCCGTTGCTTTCCTCACCGAGCCAGGAGTTGCTATTACATATCAGTCTGCCAAGCCCACTGAAATGCATGCACCAACCGACCCTATGAGCAATATTTTCACACCATTCATAGCAGGGACTGACTGCACAAGGAATGTCATTACTAGCATCACTCATACCACAGTCACTTTCATATTGTCAAAGCCAAGGATAAGACAGAGACAGATCAATGTAAGTAACAAAATTGCTCTAGCCCATACCAGAAGACATAGTGCACTGTAAACACTAGGTCCTGCCTGCAAAGACATGTCAGCAGATTTACTGGCGCGTAAAAGAACTCCTGCAGGGCAAACTTCCGACACCTCGACCTTTCTAAAACTGTTAAGGTAGTTAGGGGACGAAAATTCAATAAAATCATTATTAGTACACTTGTTTGTGTCGGTGTGACGTAAATTAAAGAATAGAAAGAAACCTGAATTCGTTTCTCTTCTCAAATCCGCAAGATATATCGGCGATAGAGTGATAGGTATAAAAGATAGTGTTACTTATGGTTATTTAGGAGACTGTGTTCACAATCGGAATATCCCGCTAACTACGTGTTAGTCTATTGACTCTGCTTCATTTATTATCTTTCCTTGGATTGATCGGTGCCTACATCCTGATTCCTCCAGAACTTCCTATCTAGTGTCATTTTCATTATTTTGCAGTAATTCCATACACTAACACTTTGCCACATGCTACGAGAAAGCAGCCCTTCTAAGTCTTCTTTATTCATTTTCTACCAGTCGTACTTCAGTTATGGTAACCGTGTATGCTACTTACTATGCCAGTTGCCTGTCGAATCCATTTGTTTCTTATTTTATTTTATGATCTTTAGAACCTGTTTCTCATCTATCTACTTCAGTACCTTTCTATTCCTATTTTATTCTACTTTCCATGTAGCCTCATCCAACACTAAACCGCACATTTTTCACGTCCGCATTTTTCTCTTTCCATTCGTCCATTCTAGGATCCATACAAGGTTAGACAGCACAGGAAATGCTTCACTCTATTCATGACTTATACGTCCGAAAAAGTTGTTGTATGTTATGATATATATATTCTTATATACTTTAAAAATTATCGTATAGATTCATCAGTGTAGCTATTATTAGAGCCCTGCGCGGATATACAAAATAATATCCGCATCCCCAAAATGGCTATCTGCGGATAATTTAAATATTTATCTACAGTATATTACACCCACGGTATTGAAACGGATAGATCTGTTAACATAATACAACAGGCCTGACACCTGGCACCAGAACCCCTACAGTCGCAGGTTTATGAGGGATTTTCTCTTGCGACAACTACCGACGTATTGACCTTTGTTACTTCCTTCCATTAATTGCGGGCAGGAGCAAGTAGGGCTTAGGTCAGATTTATGGCTTTATGGTTTGAAGGCTCTTTATATATCACTATTCTCCCATAGCAATGTCAGGGGTCGCCTAACCACAAGCAAAATAAGAGTATAAAAACAAACAAACAAACCCCATGGCACTACAGCCCTTGAAGGGCCTTGGCCAACCAAGCGACCGCTGCTCAGTCCGAAGGCCTTCAGATTACGAGGTGTCGTGTGGTCAGCACGACGAATCCTCTCTGCCGATATTCTTGGCTGTCTAGACCGGGGCCGCTACCTCACCGTCAGATAGCTCCTCAATTCTAATCACGTAGGCTGAGTGGACCTCGAACCAGACCTCAGATTCAGGTAAGAATCTCTGACCTGGCCGGGAATCGAACCCGGGGCCTCTGGGTAAGAGGCAGGCACGCTACCCGTACACCACGGGGCCGGCAAAATAAGAGTATACCTGAGTGAAAATCAATAAACATCATTGTTTAGAAATTATCAGCAAAATTATCTGCACAGCCAAGACACTAACTTCGCGGATATCCGCATCCGTGCAGGGCTCTAGCTATTATGTAGATCTAATTGGTGTCCTGTGCACCGACAGTAGTGAGAAGTTTGATGGATGTAACTGTTGTAGTGTATTGTCCGGCTTCTTGCCTGAATAGTCAGTGTTGTGGCCTTTAGTTCAGAAGACCCTGGATTCGATTACCGGCTAGGGTATGGATTTTGACCTCATCTGGGTAATTCCGCCAACTTGGGAGCTAGGTGACTGTGTTCGTCTCAAATACACATCTTCATTTACATACAACGGATCTCAGTACTAACCACCAAAGAAACACACATAGGTGGATATAACCCCCCACATAGGTTTGGTATCAGAAAATGCATCTGGTCTGAAAACAGAGCTTAATCCATTCATTATGCCGACCCAGTATAGCTGGGAAAAGTACAGGAAGAACTGCTGTAGCGTACTGTAGTGTGTTCGACATGTGCGCCTGGAGTCCTGGCTACCCACATGGCAGGGGAGTTGTGCTGATCGTGAGATCATAAAAGAGATCGTTCATGGAACATTATAGTATTCTTCTACGATTACCATCTAAGATTTTCACCGTAGGGAAGCTATATCGATATGTCAGAGGGACTGTTTTGAATACATCATGCAGTCTGTGGGTGGTCGCCCGAGTTTTTGGCTCGCTGTCCGTTATGAGAGTCCGGTGCCAAACGGTAGCAATCGCAATTCTTGTACAGGTTATTGATTATCACGTCACCTTGGAGAGCGGCCACTGCATGCTGCGCTGCATCGAGATGGGGGCTTCTCCAACTAGATGGCGTGACTCGGGAGTTTAAAGACTCGGCATTCTCAGAGGAATCTCTTTCTTCGGTAGTTCTCAACTTTCAAGCCTACTCGTCACGCTTAACACACTGTGTATAACTCGCTACCAAGCCCGGAGTGCTTACGGATCTCAATTTGTTCGAAGTTTGCAAATTTTTTAGTTTTTTCGGCAACCCTCCAGGCATTTCTGCAAGTCTGGCTATGCATCATCATCATCATCATCATCATCATCATCATCATCATCATCCATCACCACCACACTATTAGTAACAACACTGAGCTGAGTAGTTTCGGCTAACAGTAGCATTTGTTGGACAAACCTCTCTTTCTCTCCGTACACAGATACAGGCCTCTTATGAATATTGACTGGTTCTGTTTGTTCGCACACAGAAATCGGATCACTTAACGGACCTCTTGCCGTAACCACACATTCAGTAAATTCGTCATTCACGGTGGCAAGATTCTTCTTTACCGACTCATACATCGATGCGCAGTCTGTCAATGTGATTGTAAATTATCGACTCCATTCCTTGGTTTCTGACTAATAATACAAGGAATCCTACTCTCATATATCTATGGCTTCTTTTTCATTTACATTTTGGTCTCCTACCTTTTATACCTTTTATTTTAAGCAGTACCTTAATTAAGGCCACGGCCACTTCCTTTCCACTCCTATCCATTTCCTATACCATAAGACACGTCTGTGTCGGTGTGACGTAAGGCCAATTCAAAAAATGTATTGTAAGCTGGCCAGTGTAATTCAAAGAGCCTCCGTGGCTCATGTGGCTGTGCGCCGGCCTCTCACCACTGGGTTCCATGCTTTAAATCCTGATCAATCCATGTGAGATTTATGCTGGGCAAAGCGGAGGCGGAACAGGTTTTTCTCCGGGTACTCCGGTTTTCCCTGTCAACTTTCATTCCAGCAACACACTCCAATATCATATCATTTCATTTCATCTGTCAGCCCTTATATTATTGCTCCAAAGGACTGCTACAAGCTTCGGCAGCTGGCACAGTTGCCATCCTCGCCGCTAGATTGGGGCTTCGTTCATTCAACTCCAGACCCGGACAATGATTGGAAAAAGGCTTAGGATTTTCATTATCATTGTAATTTGACCTAGGACTGTTTTGGATGTAAAGTAAATATATAAAATACTCTCCGATACTTCTACGGAGGGAACGTCAAATGTACTGCGCTTGTTCCTCGGTCATACAACCTCCCTCTCATTAAGAACTGGTTGACATATCCTGGAAAGTTAACTTCTTCTCGAAAGTGAACGAACATTTTTATTCATGTACTCGAGTATAGCAATGTGGTTTACATTACAGCACGGTTTGCTATAATAATGTCATTATGCTAACAAATTTAAATAGCAGGTTCCTTGTTCGTAATAAATTACATATTTATGCTTATTAATTCAGGTTCTAGACGCTAATTTGTCTAAGTGCTACATTAAAGTTGTCACTGATGAAAAAAACGACCATGTTCATTAAAAATTTGAAGTAGAGGGAAAGGGGCAGGTAGTGTTCGGTAATTACGTTGGAGACAAGTTCTTTAATGTAAGTATACTGCCATATTAGGTCCTTCAGTCGATGCAACGATAAACACGGAGATTCATATAAAAATTGCTTATGGAGAAAGTTAGGAACTACGAAGTTTTCTACGATACATGTTTTAGAACACGTAATGTTATCAGTACCTTGTACACTGACGTGGCAAGTAAAATCAGGCCACGGTGCGTACATTCGAACCTTAGTATAACAAAATCATGTGTTCGCATTCTGGTTTATTGCCTTGGAAACTAAGGTCCGATTCGGATAGTTGAGGTACTTTTTCATTGGAAATACGTAGAACATGAGAAGCGATGACTTCAGTGGTACTCAGTTCAATACGCGGGATACAAGGGGGCTTTTAAAAATGCGACTATTTTGAGGTACTCTCTATAATATGGTTAGGGATTAGTAACTCCAAAACCGTTGGCCGTGCGAATAGGGGCGCGCAGCTGTGTGTTTGTATTCGAGAGATAGTGGGTTGAAACTCCACTGTCTTTTTCCATTTTCACACCAGGAAAATGCTGGGGCTGTACCTTAATTAGGGCCACGGCCACTTCCTTCCCACTCCTAGACCTTTCCTAACCCATCCTCGCCATAAGAACTATTTTTGACGGTGCGAAGCAATGGAAAATTGTAAAACGGAAAAAAGTAACTGCGAAACCAAAGTTCATACGAAGGTGGTTAAGATGTCTAAAGATAGACAATTTGTCGTCTTATATTCACATAACCAAATGGTTCAAGTTCGAAACGAAAAACGAGGAAACTGAGGAGCACAGAGCTGAACTAAGATTTTTTCAGAAATCAGTGATTTCACCATCTAAATATCAATTATAACCCCTCAAGTGGGATAGCGTTAGGCCCTTTCTAATCTCCCCACAGGCCTTAGAGAAAGTTATGCTGGGATCGAAAATGTGAAAACTTGCTTTTTCTTCATAAGGACTTCTGGATTAAAATTATAATGAATAATACGCCCGATATAAGGGCACCATTCCGTTACACATACGGGAATTGGGGCAGAATTTACTTGGCGTATGAAAATTCGAATATTACCAAATACTTCGAAACTTTGGTGTGATTAGTATTACTGGAAAGAGAAATTTTAATAGGACTGAAATATGCCAGCATAACTCTTCTTAGAATGCAACATCACAAATTATAATCACAAGATATATCCGTTAGATATGCGCACACGTCAGATTGTATGGAATGATACGGAGTAGTACCGTTCGCGCATGCACAGGCTATAAAATTAATAGAGATGGTAGATTCTAGCATCTCAAAACGAAACCTTTAGCATTTAAGAACTGCTATGGAAAAAATTTCGACGTCTCTCAAAACAGCAAAGTAGTCAGTTTGATATAAAATAATAATAATAATAATAATAATAATAATAATAATAATAATAATAATAATAATAATAATAATAATAATAATAATAATAATAATAATCCTGATATCGCGTGATTTTTCAGATAAAACTTCCAACCTGGAATCGATTGGGGTTTGAAGCTAAGCCGTCTGGTTATAAGGTCGGCAGCGCAGCCTCTGTACTAATCACGCCATCTATTATTATTATTATTATTATTATTATTATTATTATTATTATTATTATTATTATTATTGCTTTATTTACTGCTATAACACGATTTAGCGCGCTTAACTTGGGATGCGTCTACAGAATGTCTGAAGTGTTCTCCTTTACAGTAGGTCTGTCCTTGTCTACGGTTGAATATTGTTCCCCAGTTTGGATGGATAGTCCTCGTGTTAATTTAATATACACCCAACTCATAATTTCATGAGACTAATGACTCTCCTAATCATATCGACACCCACACCTTTACTTCCAGACCTCAGCAATATCATGCAACTTCATTTATTCGAAAGAAAAAAAAATGTTGTGCAAGAACTTGGCAAACCCGGACGTTCCTATCCAGGAAGACATCGCTGATATTAGCAAAAAATGGCTAACGTCCAGACATCCGTCAGTCACTTATGAGCAAAGTTGAGCAGAGAGTCATTATAACTCAAATACCAACTGGAGAATGGAGCTGGACTACCAGCCCTCAGTTTTGGCCCTATTTACATAGAAATAGCCCTGCGCTTACCATAGATTATGACTGCTTTTACCGGATTCGAATCAATCATTGAATCTGTGCGACTGTGGTGCTGGCATACCAACTGTTCAGCACATTTTTTCCGTATGCAAGCCAAGGGCTTAATAAGGAAACTTGTTCAATATCCTGCTGGCAACTCCAGCTGCCCTAAAGCGCATCAGACAAAAATATGTTAACTGACTTGGTGTATTTCACCATATTTATCTTCCCGCCTAGTGGCCATGATCGTTAAGGCCTCAGGTATGTGGTTAGCCGGTTCGAGTCCCGTTGGTGGAAAGAATGTTAGCCGGTGGAGTAGGAGAGGTGACGGTATACAGTTTCTAAACAGTAGATTGCATGCCAAAAGCCTGGATTCAATTCCAAAACTCTCCGCAGTGTGCTCAAGGACAGAGGCATAAGATGCCTGCCGTTAACGGTAATTCGTCCGTAGGATGGAGACGTTAAGCCTTTAGTAGACACGCTGATGTTATTCGACAGGTGTAGTCCATGTGCCGATATCTGTTTTCAAACTCTCCCTACCTCATTGTCATATAGTCATCCCACATCCAGTTGCTCAGGTCACCCATGGGCGTCAAAGAGAAAGATCTGCACCAGGCAAGCTTGTGCTACAGTGAATTGAATTTTACAATATTTCAAGTGTTGATATTACATCTTATGTGGGTATTTAAGTGCTAGTTGCTTTACATCTTACCGACACAGATTGGTCTTATGGCGACGCTGAGATAGGAAAGGCTTAGGAGTTAAAAGGAAGTGGCCTTGGTGTGAAAAAGGGAAACCACAGAATACCATCTTCAGGGATGTCGACAGTGGGATTCGAACCCACTATCTCCCGGATGCAAGCTCACAGTCGCGTGCCCCTGACCACACGGCCAACTCTTATGAGTAAGCTACTTGCATGTATCTTTTGTAAATACACTAGAGAGACACAATGAGTATTCATTTATTGAAAATAATTTCTTTTCATAACAGCGACTGCACATATAGGTGGTATTACCAAATACATTATAGAGAGTACGTGCCACGTTGCGAGATACTGCAAGAGGTTGATTACCAGCGCACCTAGCGGCCCAACCTTGAAGACGGAGTGTAGTAGTGACACCGATCAGTTGATGTAGTGTGAAATTTTGTTCTTGGATTTGCGTTAAGAAGAAGATTTTTTGTGAAAATTTAATTTATCCGGGAACAAAACGTTTGTGGAATTACAATCAGGCAAGCATTGAACCATGTCTGGTAAGGTTTGTGCTGTTTTTGGTTGCAGTAACTTTGAACTTGCGAAGCTATCGAAACTTTCCTTCCGCTTTCCTCAAGACAAAACGGTGTAAGTAAATTCCAATATCGTAAAATATTAGCGTACACATTACATTAGGTTTGACATTTAGCTGCCAACAACTATTCTTATCTTAGATTAATTATATTAGTCGACAGTAGACAATGGCCACAATTTGCACTCATAGGTTAGATTATAGTATGTTGTTTTCTTTCGTTGTAGGTGTGATTAATGGGTTTCATATTTCAGAGTCTATTTTGGGCACCTAAAATAACATTTAAGTACCTGAAATCCGAGGACCAGTAATCACTACTGCATGTTACTGCGGTGGTTGGTAATGCAGTGCGTTGTCTGAATATGAAGAGAATAGTGTTGGAACAAACACACACACCCAGTCTCCGAGACAGAAGAATTAAATAGACGCGATTAAAATTCCCGATCCGGCCGGGATTCAAATCCGGGAGCCTCTGAACCGAAGGCCTCAACGCTGACCTTTCAACCAAGGATTAGGACAAAACAAAAATCATTAAAAAGTTTCATTGTTTCTATCAGTATTAACATGTCCGACTCGTTGGCCGCACTGAACTCCACGTAGCCGTCTGACGTACACACACTACCCTGAAACACTCGTCACTGACTCGCGATCGTTTCGTATACTAGCGATTGACGCACTCAAGACTGACTGCCTCCAGACTGAGTGTCACAAAGTTCACTCCTTACACAGACCAACAGGAATATTCACGTTGTTTCCACTTACAGATCATTCTTCATTGTTAATCAGCTTCCTGCTTTCTCTATAAGTTTCCTTATCGCGAGTCTCATCAATTCATTGGCGGTAAAGTGCGACTCATTGGTTGAATGGTCAGCGTACTGGCTTTCGGTTCAGAGGGTCCAGGAATCGATTCCCGGCTGGGTCGGGGATTTTAACCTTCATTGGTTAATTCCAGTGGCCCGGGGGCTGGGTGTTTGTGCTCTCCCCAACATCCCTGCAACTCGCACACCACACATAACACTATCCTCCATCACAATAACACGCAGTTACCTACACATGGCAGATGCCGCCCACACCCATCGGAGGGTCTGCTTTACAAGGACTGCACTCGGATAGAAATAGCCACACGAAATTTAAAAAAAAGTATTAACATTCAACTTTCGTAGTCGAACAAAGCAAAAACCATTATTATTTCCATTATTTCTATCAATTTTAACATGCAAATTTTGTACTTTCAAAGTTGCCGCCTGATTTACAAGTTCGGACCACCAGGTGCACCACTGTCAACATATCTCTTAGTTTAGTACAGGAAGATATGGAAGTATCCAGTATTGTCTATAGTTTACTTGGTATTACTTCAATACCAGTAGGCATCATGGGACAGTGCATGCTTCATGACCCATATAGTTTTGCTGTGATCATAGAATGACTTGCAGGCTTTCAGTCGTACAGTAGCATAGTACTTACGAGATTCAGAAGGTGAATATTGCTGAGGATCATGGGTTCATAAGTCATTCTAGAGCAGAGGTGCTCACGCTGGGCATTCCGTCCCGCGGGCGCCCAACTGTGTAAGTGGGTGAGCTGACAGGCGATGAGCGTTACGCTATACAACCACAGTGACGTTGTGGCTACGTCACAGGCCTCGAAGGATTGTCGAAGTTCTCCCACGCACTCTCGATCACTGCTGCGATACCCGAGTTTGAAATCAAGGCAGAAAATAATGAAAGAAAGCGGGCAGAAATCCACGCCATGTTCAATTTATGTTATAAGAAAAAAGTTAGTTGTTGTTCATTGCAGTTTATATATTTTGACCGGATACAATAAAAAGTTAGGCCTACGACCTCAAATATTTTTATAATGTACGTAATGAATTACAATTTGCACTATTCGTTTTTTGTGGTGCTTTACAAACAGTTTTAATATAATACGGAGTTAAGGTGGATAAGCTGTTGCTTGTGGTTGTTTGGGTTTAAATTATCTGATAAACTCACCAACCATCCAATCATGCTTACTGGGAATAACATCAGTGTGGTTATCTATTTGAAGACATACTATACATCTACCTGGTAGTTATATTTACGTTGTTGATGTTGTACTTTAATCTTGGATATTAAATATCTATGTCCTCACTCGTGATGAAACTACCTCTCACCATTTAGAGGCTAGCTAATATCACCGGACGCCTGCTAAATTTTAAATACTATTTTCGGAAATTCAGTGAACAAGGAAAGTCACATAACACTACAACACTGTGAAAAATAATTTTTGCATTGTGTATTATTATTATTATTATTATTATTATTATTATTATTATTATTATTATTATTATTATTTAATATCCAAATCAGGTTGGAACCCAATTTTACATAGCTTACTAAGGTTATAGTTAAAATTCATATTCAATTTTACAATGAAAATGAATGAATGTATCTAATCTGCGGAAAATGAAGTGGATGAAGTTAATAAAATATTTGTAACAGTATGGCCTCTTAAACAAATGATACAGGGGTTGTGATAATTCAATGTTGCAATAATTTAAATGAGAGTACAAGTCATGCCTTCTTCTTTCAAATGCAGCACATTCATACAATAGGTGGTCCACAGTTTGTGAGGATCTCCAGACACACATGAAGCCATCAGGACGATTGATTCCAAATCGATGAAATTAATAACCGAATTTGCCATGACCAGTCAAAAATTGAGTTATTTCAAAGCTTTATACCAACACGTTACTTTGGAGGCGGTTGAAAACCTCAGGAACGAATATTTCTCTTGTGACTTGGCCTCTAGTAGAATAAGTCAAAATGATGTTCCATTGATAGATTACTTGCTTCTTTATGATGTTTTTAGCGTACCTAGGTGTCGTTTTGTCATAAGTAATTTCCAAATTAGATGTAGCCGCTGCTTTTGCCAGAAGATCAGCTTTGTCGTTTCCAGATATTCCACAATGACCGTGAATCCAGTCAAAACAGATGTGCGGACTTTGTTGAACTGTGGTTCTAATAGCTACAGCTATTGGATTCATATTATATTTGTTATGTATCGCATTCAACGCAGCTTGCGAATCACTTAATAAGATTTCTTGTTGTTAGATTTCCACCATTCGATCGCAGATTTGATCGCCCACAATTCAGCCTGTAAAATAGAGCAAGTGGAAGAGAGTTTGTACTGGGATGAGAATACCTCAAAATCGTTTTCATGAACAACGAAGGCGCATCCAACTTTGTCCTGTTCATCTGTGCTTGGTATGCGAAATCCATATGTGTAAATAAAGCACTCATGGTTAATTGAAGAGTTTTCATAAATTAATTTTTTGAAGAGAGAAGAGAGTTCAGCTTTTGCTATCGCCGTCAGAAAAAATGGCTCATGTTGCATTGTGTACTTATATTAATTTTTTCTTAATGAATAACAGGAATTTTACTCTTTAAAATGAAAATACCGTCATTCCCATGCAAGGAATTGTAAATATTGGCTTGTAGGCTTATACCCTGTACCTTTTGTATATGGTAACACAAACATTATAACGTGTCACTTTTCTTTGAATAAATAAAGATAAGAAAATAAAACTGAATTTTATATCAAGCGCAGTATAAATCAAACAGAAATATCTTGAAAACTTCAGTTTCTTGTTGCGATTGCAGAGGTCTATTTCAAATAATGTATCCCAATCAGCACTTCGGTGAGTAGTGGAGGAGAGCTTCATAATCACAATCGAACATCAATGCTCCTTCGCTTTCCTGTAAAGTGTGTACGCTCTCTCGCCCGGCCGCACTGGGCTGGCCTCAACGGGCGCCCAACTGAGCACCTCTGTTCTAGAGTAAATGCACACATGGGGTGCGTTGACAAATCAAGCACGCTAAAAGCTTGCTACGAACTGGATAGGAAAGGTAAAAGGTGGTCTATGCAGATTTTATGGCATTTTTCAAATGTGGCCATACTAAAAGCTTCCATCATATTTCGTGAAATAAGTTAAGGTAAACCAATGGACCTCTAGAACTTACGGTTGTGTCTAGTTGGCGGATTGATTCCAAAAACCGACTCCTAAAGAAAAATTAAGGTGAAACCAAGAATCATCAAATTCAAATCTAAACTGGCCCACGAACTCGGGTTCACCAGATATGCCTGTGAGGGGTATATGGAAGCGATGTGCCAACCGAAGTTCAGCAAGCAAACAGCGCTCTTGGTGGTCGTATCAAGCATGAGCGATATCATCTTGTGCGTAAGAGATTTAAAAAAAAATATTTCGAGGAGTTTCATAAAAATGAACAGCCTCGGCGGAAAAAGAAAACAATCTGTAAATAGTTTGAACTGAGTTGAGACGAACAGGTCTTGGTACCCTAGTGGTATTGCGAGAATACCATATTATTTGTGTAGGTAAACAAGACTGCCTTTCAATTTTTCCACTAAAAGGAAAATTTCTGGTATATAGTGTGTCTATCCAAACTTCATTTTTAAAATTTTTAATTAAAAGTAGAATTCTTTTGTGCAAGAATTCTTTTGTGCAAGAAAGGGTTCATATTGTTGGTTATTGTTGTGAATTGTTGGTGCCCTGTCGTGCCATAATTTCCATTCATTGGTAGAAACTTAATTTAAATATAAAAATAAGAATCGCCTTCAGGATAAATGCTCTAGGTGCTGTAGGGCCTATGTAGTGAAAAAACAGTTAATGAGGTAAATTGTATTAAGTCAAACTGGTTGTTTTTTGTTTTTTTGTGCTAATTGCTTTACGTCGCACCGACACAGAGAGGTCTTATGGCGACGATGGGACGGGAAAGGGCTAGGAGTTTGAAGGAAGCGGCCGTGGCCTTAATTAAGGTACAGCCCCAGCATTTGCCTGGTGTGAAAACGGGAAACCACGGAAAACCATTTTTAGGACTGCCGACAGTGGGGTTCGAACTTACTATCTCCCGAATACTGGATACTGGCCGCACTTAAGCGACTGCAGCTATCGAGATCGGTGATAAAACTGTTAAAGTTGAACTTGGTTAGCTACGAAAAATAACATTCCAGGTACGCGCCGCTATTCTGTATTCTCGAAGAAACACACTGCAAAATTTCAAAGAGAAATATTCATTTTCTGAGAGCATATTTTAGCAATGAGAGACCATGAAACTTGTAAATCTCTTTATCTCCAAATAAGATGTTTAGCTTCATGTGTTTTGCTTGTAAATCCACAATAAATACATAAATAAATAAATAAATAAATAAATAAACAGCGCGCAAACCAACCAGAGGATTGATGACAACGAAGTTCTTTATCTCTTAATTAAACAGCTATAATCATATGCTCGGATGTCTTCTTATGTAATCCACTCCTAGCATAGTTGCATACGAAGGAGTGCTGGATAATGAGAGAGTACTGAATATTGTCGACTGTGGGAGGACCAGAAGGCTTGCCAGCATTCCATCATGCTCATTACAAATGCAGCTATGTAAATTGTAGGCTACATCATACAATTGATGGTCCTAGATCATTGCCTTGCAGCTAGGTCGTAGCTTTCTACTGCATGTCGTATTCGTATATTGCTTCAAATGGCAAACGTGATCATTTCTAGGCTGGCTGTTTGTCTGTGTGCCGGTTGAACGCCGATCTTCCGGGCCCACAATTACAAGCGTGATCAGATTCAATCCTTCATGTAATACCTGGTGTAATTTATTTTGGATTTAACTCATAATAATATGTTATTTTAGTCTGCCTAGTGGAGGTGGTAAAGGCGAGCGTAATTCACCCGAAAGGGACGTGGGTTCGATTCCTTGTCATACGAACAAGTCTGATATGTAACAGCTCGTTAGAGCCTTGGCCTGCAAGGACGATTTCTGGTGAATAAGGTGGACTGAAGATAGTGGAGTGTCACGAGGTCAGCATGACGCTATTATCTGACATAATTGCTTGGCTCTCGGTATAGGACCCACTGCCTCTCGTATCAGACAGCTCCTTATTAGACATAAGCAGCTGAGTGAACCCCATTCAAGTCCTCGGATCAGAATTAAAATCCCTGGACTGACTAGGAATCGAAACCGGGTCCTCCATGTAAAAGCCAGGCACGCTAGACATACACCATGATGCTGAGCCAGATTTCAAGTACGGAAATTGTAATGAAATATAAACGAGACTTTCGCCACTGATGTTCACTCAGCCTATACCAGAAATGATCACCAGGTTAATTCCTGGGGATAAGAGCGAACGGGCTTAGAGCTCAGTTCCGCTTAGCGCCGAACCTATGACAGTTGATCGCGGAATTGTTCAGAATCCAACCACTCTTTGGGCTGGATACTTAACATACACTTGGAAAATACCTTGTTATTCTGGCTGTCACAATCTCTCTCCGCATTCAATAGTTTTGTGCACCTGCAGTGATGCAGTCCAGAGAAATTACCGGTATATTGTATCTTGATGCAGGTCTGGCTCGAGATGTGAAGAGTCAGGGGATGACGGTCAAACCGTGCCACTGCCCACAGTGGCGGGTTTTGGGGGCAAAAAATCGAAAAACATGGCCAATAAATACGCGGTTTACAAAGGATGAATCAAACTTGGCATTGGAAGTGTGGTGTCAATGTGGAATTACGAAAAGCGTAACGAGTGACAAATGAATCTGACAACGTTGTCCACTCCGTCTCGTCGTCATTATTTTCGTCACCGTCGTTGTTATTGTTGCTGCTGCTGTTCTTCTTCTTATTATCCATCTTAAAACACTCTCGTTCGTTCCTAAGCGTTTGAACAAAAAGAACGTTGTGATTAAATAGTGCGAGAATGAGTAGTTACGGAAGATCAACAGTGCGGATGAAAGAATGGATTCTGAAAATTGCACTTGGAATTATTGCATAGGGGCTGCCTGGCCGAGGCGGTAAAGGCGTGCTCGGTTCGCCCGGAAGGACGTGGGTTCGAATCCCCGTCAGGAAGTCGTAAAATTTTAGAAACGAGATTTCCACTTCCGGAGGTGCATATGACCCTGAGGTTCACTCAGCCTACACCAAAACTGAGTACCAGGTTAATTCCTGGGGGCAAAGGCGGCCGGGCGTAGAGCTAACCACTCTACCCCATCACGTGCCGCGGTTAACAATGGTGGAAGCCTTTACCTTCCACTCCTCCAAGGGCCTTCGTGGCCTGTTCGGAGGTGCCTTTGTCTTTGTCTTTTAATTATTGCATGGAGCGGCAAGAACTCTTCGAGCCTGCCTTGCCTTGGTGTTTTAGTGAGAGGAGAGAAATGGATCAAAGTCGATTATTGGCCGACGTACTTCAAGTACGAAGGCGTTGACTTTGTAACAGATCTACTCGTTCGAAACCGTCCCAAGAGTTTGGAAGTTTGTACTGTTACCTATGTGTCTAATATGTGTTAAGTTATAACAAAGCTATGCAAGAAGGCTTAGAGAAATGATTCCTCATATGCAGGGAAAAGATGTATAATTGTGACAGTCTAGGTCCGCAAATACTGGTCTCTACGTTTCCTGACTTTCAAATGGATTTGTGGTATTTTAATACTTTTTTTTTTTTTTTGCTAGTTGCTTTACGTCGCACCGACACAGATAGGTCTTATGGCGACGATGGGACAGGAAAGGGCTAGGAGTGGGAAGGAAGCGGCCGTGGCCTTAATTAAGGTACAGCCCCAGCATTTGCCTGGCGTGAAAATGGGAAACCACGGAAAACCATTTTCAGGGCTGCCGACAGTGGGATTCGAACCTACTATCTCCCGAATACTGGATACTGGCCGCACTTAAGCGACTGCTATTTTAATACTAGTTATTATTTATTTATACTGACATTTCGTGAATAAAATATTCAAATTAAGTTGAACTAAACTTATTAATACAGCCTCAAAGACTGTCAAATGGACACTAAATAGGTGGAGTTGTTGATGGTAGTTAGTTACTGAAGCTTGCTAACATTAATCAACGACAACCATTAGTGTAATCTAATCCTTCCTTGGAATGAGATAATCCTTTGAAATAAACTGTATGGAAGATATACTACTTCCCTATGACTGATTCTGAGTTTCTAATCGAGAAGACCAGAAGGATGAACTGTTAAGACTCTTATTACTAAATCAGCCTGTTGTTATTACAGCGAGAATTGCTTAAGGATGAAAATATCGTATCAAATATTTAAGTTCCCAAAAGGGAATGGCAATTTAATTTCACCGATTGCGACTATTATACGAGTACTCAAGCTCTTTTCTGTTTTTCAGTGTGAAAGGGAGCTCGTCAGATGAATTGCTACACCTTTACAAGATTCTGGCGACGAGTGGACAATCGAGACACCACTGCAAGCCTCATTTGAAACACATACAGTGACAGTGCACTAGTGGAGATACGTACCTCCACATGCTATAATTTCCTGCGTTCGGATTTTATATTAAAGACTAAGTTCCCAGAAGGAAGCTACAATATTTAGTGTGATCGACTGCGAACATTATAAGAACATTCAAGCTTTCCAGTGCTTTTCAGTAGTAAAATTTGCAGTGTTGCACTCCGGTCTGACATTAGATTCATCGGTTGGATTTCCGTACATTTCTTGCTATCTGACGAACCCCATGTCACACTGAGGTAAAACACTGTTCATTTCAAGGACTATAGAGCATGTATACCTGTAAGGTTTCAAATAGATATATCCTCTACTATGGCATATTATTTCAGCTCCTTTTGTTTTCCTGGAATGATACTTCGTCTATGTGACCATTTTTGATAGTGATTTCTGTCATGACTGATCTGATTTATTCAATGGTTTTCAAAAGAAAAACTCAAAAATAAATTTCTTCTATGATCAGGAATGTTGGACGACCAAGCTCGATAGCTGCAGTCGCTTAAGTGCGGCCAGTATCCAGTATTCGGAAGATAGTGGGTTCGAACCCCACTGTCGGCAAACCTGAAGATCGTTTTCCATGGTTTCCCATTTTCATACCAGGCAAATGCTGGGGCTAAACCTCAATTAAGGCCACGGCCGCTTCCTTCCCACTTCTAGCCCTTTCCTATCCCATCGTCGCCAGAAGACCTATCTGTGCCGGTGTGACGTAAAGCAACTTTTTCACACGGTTAGTTAGCATTTTTGTTAAATGTGACCGGCCTGTGTCAGTAGAATTACTGGCACAGTACAAGGAAGCCTGTATTACGGGGATTCTGGAGAGTGTTAAGAGCGATAAGAATGTCAGAATCTTAAATTGACACGTTTCTTTGAGTTCAAAGTTGGTGGTCTGAACATTGCACTACCCACAGTCTAATAAGGAATTTAAGAAACTCTTCGTTTCTGATTATCCACAAATCAAAAGCATGGTCCCACGTACCCAGATACTGACGAAACCTAATATTGTTCGACTGCGGTATTCGCGTGGAATTTGATGTTTGAACACAGCGACACTGAAGCCACAATCATTGTAAGCATTAAATATTAAACAAAGGAAGGTGCGTGACCAATGGAAATAGAAAGAACAATGTAATAATCACTTTTAGGTGAACAATAACTCATAATATTTATTGATCTAAATTAACTTCATCGAGATAGTATATTCCAGAATATCTTACTCGTATCTAGGCACGTCATGGACGACAGGTCCTGTCTGCGATCAGGCCAGAAATGCTAATGATTTAACATCGCACTAACACATCAAAAGGCCAGAAATGTTCCAAATCATTGGCTGCCTAACAAGAACCTCATACACTCATGCGTAACGCATACATTGGACCTTAAAAGAACCATGGATGCCTTTTATAGACGCATAGTTTCTTCCTGATCAACAGGTTTCGACAATGGTCGTAAATTGTCTGGACAGAACATGTGGCTCACTTATAGAAGATATGCAGAGATCTTAAATGGAGATTTATGACTGAATTTGCAGTAAAAGAGAACTATATATCTGTTATCATTTTCCATACACAAAGATTAGTACTCATTGTTTCTAGGTACGTGATGTGATGTCGTCTCCATGTGACAGATAATACGTGTTCTAAAAATGAACATTCACGGGTAACAGTGACACAGAACTAAGTACAGTCGAAATCAGTTATAAGCACCCCGAACGGACCGCCAATCAAGGTCGTTATAGCTGATACTCGCGCAAACCCTTCTTTCTTTCCTTTATAAAAAATGTCATGTCTGCAAGTTGTAGGCTCCACATTTACATGGTTAATTAAAAGAATTATGATATAATTTCAAAAATGTAAAGAGCCTCCGTGGCTCAGACGCCAGCGCGTCGGCCTCTCACCGCTGGATACCGTGGTGCAAATCCCGGTCACTCCATGTGAGATTTGTGCTGGACAAAGCGGAGGCGGGACAGGTTTTTCTCCGGGTACTCCGGTTTTCCCTGTCATCTTTCATTCCAGCAACACTCTCCATTCTCGATTCATAGCATCTATCAGTCGTTAATAAATCACTTTGGAAGTGGCGACCCCATCGTGCCTGACCTGACCCGGTCAATGACTGGAAAACAGGTTGTAGGTTTTCTTTTCTTTTCTTCAAAAATGTAACTGGAGTAAGTACTGTATTTACAGGACAGTATTTGTGGAGTAGGGCTGCGAGGAATTTCATTGTCTTTCGCTTGAAGAATGCTCCACTGATCCGAATATTATTCGTTGTTTGCTGTTTAAACCACCTAAGCAAAGATTATTCAGTATGTTCGTACTCAGATGATCTGGCTCGCTTGAAATTTTAAGATTTTTCTCCGAAAAGAGGCTGTACTGTATTTTCTCTGTGTCTTGCCAAATTTTAGAAATCGTTCAGTGTGATACACCGAATTCCTTCGCGATGGTGACATTTGTATCTCCGTTTTCTAATCTCCATACTATGTGTGAATTTTCTTCATTATTAAATACTTTCCTTTTATTTTGCACCGAGCTCGATAGCTGCAGTCGCTTAAGTGCAGCCAGTATCCAGTATTCGGGAGATAGTAGGTTCGAAGCCCACTGTCGGCAGCCCTGAAAATGGTTTTCCATGGTTTCCCATTTTCACACCAGGCAAATGCTGGGGCTGTACCTTAAGGCCACGGCCGTTTCCTTCCCATTCCTAGCCCTTTCGTGTCCCATCGTCGCCATAAGACCTATCTGTGTCGGTGCGACGTAAAGCAACTAGGAAAAAAATTTATTTTGCGTCATCTTCACGTCTATGCTTGCCTTGACTAGGCTATTTAACAAACAGATTTGAAATCCACAATAATAAGCGTTACATTGTTGTCAGTAATCTCAAAATATGTAACAAACAAAAGTCAGTATTGGACGTTACAGGCGATACATTTATCCGAAAATGTGATGAAAATACGTCGTTTATACGAAATGTCGTAATTAGCAATTTTTAAAATACAATGTGTATATAGTATTTACACGGGACCATTATATTTCGCTGTTATATCCAGTACGTCGTTAAAAATGATGTCGCTATAAACAGTAGGGCCACATCCGGACAGACAGCATAAATTAGAGACACCCGCGTTGACAGATATCTTGGCAAGAAATGGGCCTACATCCAGCATTCAGTATGTTTCGCGGAATCTCCAACTATTATTAGCCAGTATTATTATTATTATTATTATTATTATTATTATTATTATTATTATTATTATTATTATTATTATTGACTAGGGCTGCCATAATCTTACCATTTAAAACCAGGACATTCTCGCTATTTAAGTGTCCAAATCCAGGACATAACTTGTTTTTAAATTTACATGTTGCTTTACGTCGCACCGACACAGATAGGTCTTATGGCGACGATGGGACAGGAAAGGGCTACGAGTGGGAAGGAAGCGTTCCTGGCCTTAATTAAGGTACAGCCCCAGCATTTGCCTGGCGTGAGAATGGGAAACCACGGAAGACCATCTTCATGACTGCCGACAGTGTGGTTCGAACACGCTACTTCCCGAATACTGGATACTGGCCGCACTTAAGCGAGTGCGGCTATAGGGCTCGGTAGGACATACATTACCTATTAATACGGCCGATTATAATTATAAAATATTAATGACGTTAGAAAGTTAGTCGTGAGAGTGTGTTTTCGCGTTTTCACACGAGGCTAATTCTGGGGCTGTACCTTAATTAAGGGGTCGGCCGCTATCCTCCCTATCCTAGCCCTTTCCCATCCTTGCGTCGTCGAAAACCTTGTTAGTGCGACGTTAAAAAGACCAGCAAAAAATAATAGTAACAAAATTGCTATGATACATTCAAACGCAGACGAAGAAACGTAGTTTTTAACAAATCGTGGAAGCTTCAGCTCCCAGAAAACATTTTCCTCTTCATTGCGAGTCATCTCCTGATATTGTTTACATTTATTTGTACCCGCAATCATTTTGATTATCTTTATCACATAACTCCAGCGTATGAATAATCAATCCTGAGTCCACTCAGCAGAGTCAGGCTGAAAACGGACCGATGTACAGGTTGTTTTATTGTATTTCCCTCTTCTCTTACAAAATACCATTGATAGTAACTGTGAATTCACTACATTCACCTTGATACGTACTGGTACCTGGGTATTTAGATTAGTGGTCACCTTTGGTTCAAAGCACCCTGAGTTCGTTTCTCGTCCTGGCCGGAGATTTTAGTCGCGTCTGGTTAATTCCTCTAACTCGGGAACCAGGTCTTTGTATTCTTATTTATACACATCTTCATTTAAATACAACACATCATATTACAAACACGCAACAGTCAATACATTCCACCACATGGGGTTGGCGTCGGGAAGGGCAGGACTGAATGCATGAAAGAAGATGGAAAGCTGACGAAGAAGTAAAATAATTTTTCACAAACTACTGCTCTGGGAGAATACATATCAGAAGTATTAGAAAATAATCACTTGTTCGCAATTCGTATTTCCCACTTATCCTTCAGTGCTCTTATTTTTCAAAGGTGTAGTTTCACAAAAGCAGAACAGAAAAGTAGAGGGGAGACTGTAGCTGACAGGAGGCAGGCCAAAGCGCTGCGTGTTGCCATAGGGGCAAACAGGCATATAAATCTAGCTCTCTCCATGTTCTAGTTTCTACTCTTATGTGTAAAGATGAGATTTTAGCTGGATGTTTTTGTTTCCAGCAGTCCACTAAGAAACAGGACTGCGGCCCTCTCTGTCTGCTTCAAATCGTCGAGATAAGCTTAACGTGTGACTGCTGTGCTTGTTTGTTCATTGTGTTATGTCGAACATCATATATCAGACTTTCTGCCAGCTTCTCTTAAAGACTTTAAGTGTTGATAGCGTAGGTGACGGCTTTGTAACGGAGTTCACTATCGACTGCAACAGAGCATGTGCATGTACATTTTCTATTTAATTGATAACGAATTAAAGATAGTACGTGATAGTTGTCCGCCTCTGTGGTGTAGTGGTTAGCGTGATTAGCTGCCACCCCCGGAGGCCCGGATTCGATTCCCGGCTCTGCCACGAAATTTGAAAAGTGGTACGAGGGCTGGAACGGGGTCCACTCAGCCTCGGGAGGTCAACTGAGTAGAGGTGGGTTCGATTCCCACCTCAGCCATCCTGGAAGTGGCTTTCCGTGGTTTCCCACTTCTCCTCCAGGCAAATGCCGGGATGGTACCTAACTTAAGGCCACGGCCGCTTCCTTCCCTCTTCCTTGCCCATCCCTTCCAATCTTCCCATCCCTCCACAAGGCCCCTGTTCAGCATAGCAGGTGAGGCCGCCTGGGCGAGGTACTGGTCATACTCCCCAGTTGTATCCCCCGACCAAGAGTCTGAAGCTCCAGGACACTGCCCTTGAGGCGGTAGAGGTGGGATCCCTCGCTAAGTCCGAGGGAAAAACCGACCCTGGAGGGTAAGCAGATGATGATGATGATGATGATGATGATGATGACGTGATAGTTACCTGTAGGTAAGGGGTTATTCTGCCCGAAGGCAAGTCCGGACCTCCTCAGAGGTGTTCCTGAGCCGGAGTTTACGTGCGGTAGGGTGGCCAGTTCCTTTCCGCTCCTCCATTCCCTTACCCTCACCAACAGCGCGTGGCAACCCATCCAACTCCTGACCACGCCCAATGTTGCTTAACTTCGGAGATCTCACGAGATCCGGTGTTTCAACACGGCTACGGCCGTTGCCAGTTACCTGTAAAGTCTAGAAATAATAATAATAATAATAATAATAATAATAATAATAAAAATAATAATAATAATTCGTAGTTTTTGGGTCGCTGTGATGAATAGTGAAACTCCGCATTTTTTAAGTCCAAGTTCAGCCCCCTTTGACACAGGGGTGAGAAAAAGTTTAAAAATAAAATGACCAAAATAACCGAGATTATAAATGTACGTTTCTATTTTCCAGAACAACTGACAACTAAATTTGGTACAAATATTACTTACTATTTGTAAAAAATGCTGCTGGGGCAAGACTCAGCTAGACCCCAAGGGGTGGGGCTACTGGAGCGATGTATACCAAATTTGGTACACATATGACTTACTATCAGGAGACTAACCGCGTGGGGATAAGACACCCCTAGCACCCTTAGGGTGGGGGGCGTGAGGTATAAAATTCGTAAATAGAGTTGAATCCACAGTTTTCGGGGTCGCTGAGATGAATAGTGCTACCCCTGAAATTGTTAAAGTTCAAGTTCAACCCCCCTTGGCATAAGGGATTAGAAAGTGTAAAAAAGTTACCAAAATGACGGAGATTATGGATGTATTTGTGTATTTTACAGCATAGCTGTCAACTAAATTTGGTGCAAATATTACTTACAGTACTATGGGTGAAAAATACGGTGGGGACGAGACACCTTTAGAAACTTTAGGGGAACTGGTGAAATGCAAATATAAATAAATACGACCAATAATAGTGTCGAATCCACAGTTTTCAGGACTACTGGTGCAATTTGGACCAAACTTGGTACACTTATGACTATAAGGAGACTAACCACGTGGGGGAAAGACACCCCTAGCACCCTTAGGAGTGGAGGTGAGGGGTGTGGAATATAAAAATAATCGAAAATAGTATCGAATCCATACTTTTCCGGGTCGCTGAAATGAATAGTGACGCTCCGGATGTCGTTTAAGTCCGGGTTGTGCCCCAATCGACAGAGGCAAGAGAAGGGGTGCAGAAATTAAAATGTCCAAATGACCGAGATTATGGATGTTTGTATGTATGTTCCAGCATATGTGTCAACTAAGTTTGGTAAAAATATTACCTACTGTCTGGAAAAAATGCTGTCGGGGCAAGAGACCCCTAGAAGCCGTAGAGAAGAGGACGAAATATAACAAAAAATGATCTATATTAGTGTTGAATCCATATTTTTCTGGACTACGGGAGTGATTTCAACCAACCTTGGCACACTATCGGGGGACAAACTGCGAGGATGTACGGTAACCCTAGCATCCCTAGGGGTGGGGTGAGAGGGGCTGAGATGTAAAAATAATCGAAAGTAGTGTCGAATCCATTGTTTTCATGATCACTGAGAAGAATAGCGACAGTCTGGACGTAGATCTTCAGTCCCCATCGGCATGGAGATTAGAAGAGGTGGATAATAAATGGTCCAAAATGACCGAAATTACGGATGTATGAGTGTTTGTTCCAACATAGGCCTCATACAAAATTGGTACACATATGAAAAAAATACTGTTGTGTAAATCACCCCTAGCACTCCTATCGGAGGTGATGAAATATAAAATAAACGAACATGACTTATATTAATGTCGAATACCATCGTTTACGAAGTCGCTGAGTTGAACTGTCAC
Organism: Anabrus simplex; assembly: GCF_040414725.1. NCBI lineage: Eukaryota > Metazoa > Arthropoda > Insecta > Orthoptera > Tettigoniidae > Anabrus > Anabrus simplex. The sequence continues at coordinate 348,947,882 of NC_090267.1, read as the reverse complement.
ACTATGGATGATTAAGTCATACATATGGGTGTATGTGGGTATGTTCCAGAATAGCTCTCAACGAAACATAGTACATATTATATCACTTACCATCTGGAAAAAGAATACTATGGATATGAAACATACCAACCCCCCACTGGGGGTGGGGAATGGGAGGGGATAACATTTAAAAACAATGGGAAATATCCGATATTAATGTCGAATCCATTGTTTATGTGTCGCTGAGACGAATTGTGACGCTCTGAAGACATTTTAAATCGAGGTTCAGCCTCCATTGTGACGGAAGAGAGAATGGGGTTTAATAGTAAATAGTCTAAAATGACCGAGATCAGTGTTGAATTCACTGCTTTTGGGGTCTGGGGTCTGATTGTGACAGTCTCCAACTCAGCTGAATTCGTGTAGATCATACCTATAGCCCGACTTATAAATACATGTAGTTATCACTTATTATTTTTTTGAAAGGATCAAATACTTCCCAGTCAATTAGAACATCCAAGGGATAAACGTTTTACTCGAAAATTAAAACTTGAAATCAAACACATCTAAATAACTCTAAAACTACATCATAGATGGTCAAAATCAATATTCCAAAAAAGAATTCTATAAGAAAATCACTTCGCACTTAACTAACAGGTAATACAAATCTTAACACTAGGTTTACCGCAGCGGTCAAAATGACCGTTTTCAGTTTTGTTTTCACTATCACTCTCGTTATACGGTTAGAACATACAAACCCTTTGGTGGCTTTTATTGATATTAAGTGTACTTTTCGGCATATAGCTTCAAAAACCCGTAACTCCTTTCTAGTTAGCGCTATGAGGTCATATACCTACTTTTACCGGACGGTCATTTTGACCGGTATTGCAGTAGCTTTACGATCAGACTTTTGTGGCATTCATTTAGAACGGGATATCATTCTAACAAGCTGTTACAGTGTACTTTGTTACCGTAGTATCGAATAGAACTTATTGTTGTGCTGCAATGGGACAGCTGTTGGCTCTTTACAAACAATGATACAAGTATACTGACAGGAAAGTATAGTCAGTATTTGTTCAGTAATGAAAGGTGTGCAATCGTAACGAGCAGTAAATTGTCGTGTTCAATCGTTACAAACATTCAAACTAGATTTCCCTATTGTTTGAATTACCCCGAAGAAACATATTTTCGCGTAGTCTGCAAATGGATGCCGAAATTCTGAAGCATAAGCATATAATTTCCCCATCACAATCATGCAATGAATCTGGGACTGATTTACACCTCGATAATTGCGAAGACGTGTGTAACTTGACAAACAGAAATAGTTCGGGTAGTGATTCTAGTTGCGTCGAGCCTGTAGAATTTCTATGTGAACATGAAATCACACAGCAGCCTTCGACCTCAAAGGTTAGGGAACTACTCGCCAAATGGCGACGCACGCACATTAGCAAAGCAGCTGATGACAAAGGTAAGCCTATTTGAATTTAGTCAATTACAGGATGCCGAGCATACGGTGTGGTAAGTCAACATATGGGCGTGGTCAGCATATGACGGTCGGCGAGGAAGATGTCGCTTTGGATGGAGCAGTGCGGACTCTTGTTGATCTACAAAGCCTGCCGGGCCGTCGAGGACAGTAAAATGTACAGAGGGAAGTCCGAGGTCCCACAGGACATGCAAAACGCCACATTGAAGGAACTTATGCCGCGACGTCTTTTTATTGACGAATCCAAGCTGCGCCACATCGAATGATATAATGAGGCTGGAGCCCGCGAAGTTCTGAACAATCCTGAACGGACACTTTCTTTTGAAGAATTGGACGCTGTCATTGGTATTTTATACGCACGCAGAACTTATGGCGCTGACACGACCGTTGTCGATCTGTGGTCTCAGAACTGGGGTCCTGGAATTTTCTCCCAAACTGTGGCACGAAACCGTTTCCTGGATATCATGAGGTTTCTTGTATTCGATGGAAAATCTACCAGCAGGGATCACTGAAAATTGATAGATTGGCGCTTGTATCTGTTGTGCGGGACAAATTTATATCTAATTTTACTATTTGCTTCAGACCAAGTGAGAATATTACCATGGATGAACAACTCATTACATCGAAAGCTAGATACCCATTTATGCAGTATATGGCCAATAAACCAGAAACGCTTGGTATGAAATTTTGGTTGGCTGTCGATGTGGAAGCCAAGTATGTTGTAAACGGTTTTCCCTACCTTGGAAAAGATGAAACGCGACCCACCGATCGGACCCTAAGTGAACACGTATTATTGCGTCTTGCTGAGTTTTTCATCAGTCAGGGAAGAAGTGTGCAATGGGAACAAGACAATTGAAAGGTATGAAATCTGTAGGAAACTGGTCTGTGGTTAAGTTCACTTCAAAGGTGACCAAGCAAAGTGTGTGCGTACAGTGCGACAAATAAGTTGGAAAGCAGAAAGTGATATTCATGCAGATATGCATATAATGTAAGCTAAAGTGTGTAAGAACAACATTCTGCCTTATGAGTGTACTTATTTGTTTATTTATTTATTTATTCATAATAGTGTTTACAAATCATGCATGATAATAATGAAGTTATGGTCTATGATGTTTTTATACTCAATTCGAACCCTTTTCTGGCACCAATATCCTCAAGAAATGAATGCGTACCACTATGGTCAAAATGACCGCTTCGGTAAAAGTAGGTAGAAAGAGTGTTTGGTAATCCTAGTGTTAAAAGTAAAGATTCAAAAACCAACCGGGCATCACCGGGTACTTCAGCCAATACTGTATGAATTTGCTTAATTTCATTGGAGTTCATTTTGTCAAATAAAGGCTTTGCGTGTGAAGACGATAAAAAGCTTCCAGATAGCCTATTTGTTTCCTTTCGAAGAAATTGTTCTTAAATTTACAAACAAAATGTTGAAAATCCACTAATCATGAATTATTTGATTGAAATGAACGTTTCTGAAAATCATATCGTCATTGCGCCTCGAAATACATTAGGAATATGTGACAATGTTGAGGGGGAAAATACTCACCCGCATCACAGGTATCACTTAGAACGAAAATTCTTGCCTGCTTGTTGTTTAAAGGGGCCTAACATCTATAGTCATCGGCCCCGAAAATTCTGTGAAGAAGTTCATGAAATACTGAACCTAAGATGACAGAACCTTTCTAGTCAGAGTTCTGAGCTTCAATATTGTCACATTGAGGTTTTTCTTGGCGCAGGGACGATATGTAAGACCATAACATTTGCCACTTTTCAAGATAATTTTGAAGTTATGAATATTTTCTGAAATATTCTTCACTACGATGTGAACCTCTTAAGGTCGCTTAAGTGCTGCCAGTATCCAGTATTCGGGAGATAGTGGGTTCGAATCCCACTGTCGGCAGCCCTGAAGATGGTTTTCCGTGGTTTCCCATTTTTACACCAGGCAAATGCTGGAGCTGTACCTTAATTAAGGCCACGGCCGCTTCCTTCCCATTCCTAGCCCTTTCCTCTCTCATCGTCGCCATAAGACATATCTGTGTCGGTGCGACGTAAAGCAACTTGCTTGAACCTCTTAAGCTTTTGGCATTCGGTACATTACAACTATTGCTCCGTAATAACGGTGAAATTAAACTAAGATGTATTTTTAATTTACATTCTCTAGAGGGGAAAGCTGCGTCCATTATATGTAAAGTATGGTAGATATATATAATCAATTTGGGGAACATGGAATGGACTAAGTAGCCGAGGACTTTGCAAAGTATTGCACAACCGTAGTATGTAAGAATTTTCTTGACATGAGCTAGATGAGAGAGTGAAACTCGTATCTTTGAATTGCTGAGATTAGAGTTCGAACCCTGTACCTCATAAAACCGGGCGAGTTGGCCGTGCGGTTGGGGGCGCATGACTGTGAACTTGCATCCGGGGGATAGTGTGTTCGAATCCCACTGTCAGCAGCCCTGAATATTGTTTTCCGTGGTTTCCCATTTTCACACCAGGCAATTGGATTGTGCCTTAATTAAGGCCACGGCTGCTTCCTTCCAACTACTAGGCCTTTCCTATCACATCGTCGCCATAAGACGTATCTGTGTTGGTGTGACGTAAAGCCACTAGCAAAAATACCTCATAAACAGTAGAAGGGACAGTCTGTCAACTCCTCTAACTCTACAATATCCGGCAGCCACAAAAAGCATCCCCTCTCTATCACTGCATTGCTTGTTAAGAATCATATCCTACCCATACACCGTGAGCTTATACAGTTTTGTTTCATTGATGTTAAACGTACACGCGCACCATCAGACCTCCATGCTCTTTGATGAATTTCAAATACTATCTGTTTACATTTAACTATGAGCAATATTTAATTAAGTTAGCAGAGAAACGGGAGATGTTTATTCAGTTTTGAAAAGGTCAACTAGTTTTGTAATCTCCAACATGCTAATTTACTTCGTAGTTTGCAAAATATATGCTCTGACGTAATAGTTTGTACCTGACCGGACTACTTGTCGAGCTATCTAGTACTGACCAGTTGAAGTGTCATCCTGTTTCATAACAAAAACTTATAACTATAAGATTTATCTGACAAAATGTGTTTCCTTTAATCATTTAAGGAGTGGTTACCAGACATTTTCCATATTAATGTGTGTCCGAAATATATTTAAATAAATCATTATATAAGAATAATTTAAATGATAGCTTAATATCATGGCCCTAACTAGTTAAGGGAGTTCCTTTCTCACTATTCATTACTTACTCGGCTAAATTATTGAAATAAATATGAGAAACTGGGATTCATTTTGTGAAAGACTTGTAAGGAACGTGAATATTATACTGATGAACTGACAACAGAAGATAGTATTGATATTTAATATTTTAAACCTTTAACGGTGAATTGTAACGTGGTATGAAATGATACACATGAGAAACAATGTCAATTTCCTTCACTATCCTCGTATGAGGATGTCGGCTCATTGGATGAACGGTTAGCGTCGTGGCCTTCGATTCAGAAGCCTCCAGGTTTGATTCACGGCCATGTCTGTGATTTTCACTCCATATGATAAATTCTCGTGGCTCGGAGACTGGGTGTTCGTATTCGTTCTACCACTCCTCCTCATATACATACAACATATCCCACTACCAACCACCATAATAACACGCAGAAGCGAATGAACCCCTCCATACGGGGTTGCCGTCAGGAAGGGCATCTAGCTATAAAATGGGGAAAGATATACACAAAGTGCCAGGATGGGAAAGATTGAAAGGGGAATAAGAGTAAGAAAAAGATATTCGTGTAAGGATATTGCTAAAATACCCTCCTAAGGAGTCTACCTGAGAAGATTAGTTTTAGATGTGCGATGCCACTTGAATGTGAACAGTTGACGATGTTCTCAGAGTGAGGAACTCTGTGTAACATAACATCATAACATCCTGTAGTTAATGTCGGAAGCGGTTTGTTCGCTAATGTCACTTTAAGTATCATAGAGTGGCGTGTTTTTCAGGTAGGGGAAGTGGTTATGTGAATTGCTAGTAGCCTGAATTTGAATAATCATTTCATACAAAGGATATGCATTTATACTCTCAGCATCAAATTCGCTATAAAGATATAAACAGCTTTAGAAAGGGTTAATTTATCTATATTTGGCCTCTCGCATGATTTATATATGAATTAATATTTTAAAACTCATGTTTTTATCATTAACGATATGTGGTTTTCTCCTAGACGTTGAGTACTTTCTAATTTCAAAAATGTCGACTTTCAATAAGTTCTGTTTTGTTCTTCACTAATACTACTACTACCGGGCGATATTTGTATCAATTTGTAAGCAACGTTCTCATCATCAAATCATAACTTAACAACAGTATGGTCAGCGTTCGTAAGAGCGAAACAGAAAATTGTAATACAAACATATTAGAACACTGTATATTATTATTATTTGGAACAAACTCTTTGAAGTGATTCCGGAACGAGACTGAATAATTTCTTTCGGAAGAAAGGACTGTCTCATATTTCACTTCACTTGAAGAGTGCACTGTATCAACAAGCTGCGAGACTCTGATAAATGTTTCCTCCGAAACCTGGACCTGCGCTCATGAATGAGACGAGCCAAGCCGAGGAGGGTGTGTAGGACATGCATTTACAAACAATGCCAGTGAGCACGTGGCGACAGAGCACCTGCAGTCTCTAACTCAACACTAATGTTGTACTGGTCCGAGTTCGTCCTGCATTCTTCTCTATCTTCTTGTGATCTATTGGAGAGGTTGAGGCTGGAAATATATACCGTTCATAGATGGTTGTAGAGAATGAGGAAGGATATAAAAAAGGGGAGAGAGAGAGAGAGAGATGGAGAGAGAAAAAGGAGGGATAGAAAGAGGGACGAAGGAAGGAAAGTAGGAAGGGAGATTAAATGAATGTTTGGGAGAAGGAATGGAGTGTAAAACCAATGAGTTAAAGAGAGAAAAACAAGTCAAGGAAGATAAAAACATGAAGGGTGGAAAGAAAGGAAGAAAAATGGAGGGAACATGAAAGGAACTGAAGAATGAAGGGTGAATTGGAGGACAGAAGAACGGAGGGTTGGAGAAAGGAAGGGAGTGTGCGAGTAAGTAAGTAAGTGAGTGAGTGAGTGAGTGAGCTTTCAGATTTTAAATTAAAATAAGCCACATAAACTACAATTTTCTACGGAATGTGAAACGTGTAATAGTCATCACCAAGGCCCGGATTTTGTTAACGAAAAATGATAAAAATATTAACTATAAAATCACCTCAGAATTCTCTGATAATGTCCTAAATCTAACCAAAAATGACGTAAACACCAACTTTTTATTGTTAAAACCTAAATTATTTACATTTAATGCTACCATGCACAATATGCACAATGTACCTTTATATCACAATATTTCACTTCTTTGTTTTGGAGCTCTGTTTTCCTTAGAAACAAAATGTGAGATGATCTGTGTGTCGTAATTGTTTTGACACCATGCAGTACGCAACGACAGATAATCTGGAAAGTAAAGATAATCGTACTCCAAACTTTCGAAAATGAACGTACATGGTAACATTCTAGTACGTTGATAGAGAAACTGATTGGATGATGACTTAAAAGATGGATAACTACTTAAAAATCACCAGTAAGAAAAGACAAAAGTATTAAATGTGACAAGATAATGACACAAAAATAGCAAGGGAATGACCTAAAATAAGATAGTTACAAAATGACTTAATACACTGACTGACAGAGCAAATGCAACACCAAGAAGGAGTGGTCAGAACTTTATGCCAATTGCAGGGTAGACTGACGTCACTGAGGTATGCTCATGATGTGAAATGCGCCGCTGTGCTGCGCACGTAGCGAACGATAAATGGGACACGGCGTTGGCGAATGGCCCACTTCGTACCGTGATATCTCAGCCGACAGTCATTGTAGAACGTGTTGTCGTGTACCACAGGACACGTGTATAGCTAAGAATGCCAGGCCGCCGTCAACGGAGGCATTTCCAGCAGACAGACGACTTTACGAGGGGTATGGTGATCGGGCTGAGAAGGGCAGGTTGGTCGCTTCGTCAAATCGCAGCCGATGCCCATAGGGATGTGTCCACGGTGCAGCGCTTGTGGCGAAGATGGTTGGCGCAGGGACATGTGGCACGTGCGAGGGGTTCAGGCGCAGCCCGAGTGACGTCAGCACGCGAGGATCGGCGCATCCGCCGCATCCGCCGCATCCGCCGCATCCGCCGCCAAGCGGTGGCAGCCCCGCACGCCACGTCAACCGCCATTCTTCAGCATGTGCAAGACACACTGGCTGTTCCAATATCGACCAGAACAATTTCCCGTCGATTGGTTGAAGGAGGCCTGCACTCCCGGCGTCCGCTCAGAAGACTACCATTGACTCCACAGCATAGACGTGCACGCCTGGCATGGTGCCGGGCTAGAGCGACTTGGATGAGGGAATGGCGGAACGTCGTGTTCTCCGATGAGTCACGCTTCTGTTCTGTCTGTTCTGTCAGTGATAGTCACCGCAGACGAGTGTGGCGTCGGCGTGGAGAAAGGTCAACTGTGGAGCGCCCTACCGCTAGACAACGCGGCATCATGGTTTGGGGCGCTATTGCGTATGATTCCACGTCACCTCTAGTGCGTATTCAAGGCACGTTAAATGCCCACCGCTACGTGCAGCATGTGCTGCGGCCAGTGGCACTCCCGTACCTTCAGGGGCTGCCCAATGCTCTGTTTCAGCAGGATAATGCCCGCCCACACACTGCTCGCATCTCCCAGCAGGCTCTACGAGGTGTACAGATGCTTCCGTGGCCAGCGTACTCTCCGGATCTCTCACCAATCGAACACGTGTGGGATCTCATTGGACGCCGTTTGCAAACTCTGCGCCAGCCTCGTACGGACGACCAACTGTGGCAAATGGTTGACAGAGAATGGAGAACCATCCCTCAGGACACCATCCGCACTCTTATTGACTCTGTACCTCGACGTGTTTCTGCGTGCATCGCCGCTCGCGGTGGTCCTACATCCTACTGAGTCGATGCCGTGCGCATTGTGTAACCTGCATATCGGTTTGAAATAAACATCAATTATTCATCCGTGCCGTCTCTGTTTTTTCCCCAAATTTCATCCCTTTCGAACCACTCCTCCTTGGTGTTGCATTGTCACTGTCAGTCAGTGTAAATATTAATTTGTGTAATCTGTGGGCCACGAACAGGATTTTTATATATGTTAGCAATATCTATGATACACCGATTAAAAGATGACATATCATCAATATCCGGGCCCTTTTAGGAAGATCCATTCGCATTCCTAGAATTCCTAGGGAGCGTTATGAAAACATTATCTTGACTGAGAATTAAATTGCTGTGTCACATTACAGGAAGAAAGATGTTTCTCAACAGAGAACAATAATAAAACTCTTACACTATGTTTAACAACGTTAAGAACAACTGCCAGGAATCTGAAGACAATGAGTCATGCAGTAGGAAAGTTCACATGGGTGATGATGAAGGTTCTTAACGTCTCACATGAAAGAGAATCTGAACGACTCTGTGAAGATGCTGTGTCACGACTGAGTCATCTTCGTTGTTGGTCATCAGCACAGGATCTTGTTCCAGTAGCCCTCATCAACGTTCATAATGACACTTGCTGGATCTTGTTGTAATTTCTTTGATTGCATTAACGCAGCTCGATAATACCTATAATAATTTAAATTTTACAACTAAGATATTGTTTTCTTTTGTCAACTGGGAAAATGAGTAAATGCTGACATACTTTTCAGAGTAAATACATTTTATGAAGTAATAAGTGCAGAAAAGCTAAAGCAGTGAGGTCGCAGTTGCGATCAACAGTATTCTGTAAGAAGTAAGTCAGCTCCCGCACAAAGAATAACTTTGCTTTATGGAAGTGAAAGCTGGGTGGACTCAGGATATCTTATGCATAAGTTAGAAGTAGCAGACATGAAAGTAGCGAGAATGATTGCTGGTACAAACAGGTGAGAACAATGGAAAGAGGGTACTCAGAATGAGGAGATAAAGGCTAAGTTAGGAATGAACTCGATGGATGAAGGTATACGGCTATCGGCTTCGATGGTGGGGACACGTGAGACGGATAGAGGAGGATAGGTTACCTAGGAGAATAATGGACTCAGTCATCGAGAGTAAGAGAAGTAGAGGGAGCCCAAGACTCAGTTTCTAACGCCTTAAAGACAAGACGTATAAAACTTACCGAGGCCATAGAACTAGTTACAAATTGAGGATTGTGGCGGCGTTTAGTAAATTCACAGAGGCTTGCAAACTGAACGGTGAAAAGCATAACTGTATATAATGAAGTTGTATGTATGTATAAGGTGTTAAACCGTAAAAAATGTGGTAATAAAATTATAGTGAAAGCTGTAATTTGTAATAAGTGACGTTATTATCTCATCTCCATTTTTTTGCTTCTTTCCTGATCAAATGGAGAGAAATAAATCTTATTGTGGTTGTACAAAAACTTTATTTACGTCTTTTGTTCTCTTTTTCTTCATTTTGACGTACAATACATATTAACGTTTCGTTCCAGTAGGGGGTCTCTGGTTAAAAATCCACGTGTTCCAAGAAGGTCTATACCAGACTTCCTGCAAATATAATTATTCCAAAATTACGAAAGTTAGCAAAAATATAAGATCTGATTTGAAAAGCAAGAGGATCAGTTATTCTACCCAAATAGCTTTCAATGTCAGATAGCGCAATAACGAGCGTCACGTGCATGCGCCATTTTGCGGTGAAATCGGTGCTCTGAGCATGTTGCAGTAATAGTCGAACTCGGGACTGCGTCATTATAGCACATATTCCGATATGTTGTTCGTTACATCTACGCGAAATCTATTGGTATCTTTGATAACTTTGTGAGATAACGTGTTTAGGTATGTGAAAACAATGTGAAATAATTATTGTGAACTTAGTGAATTTTTTCCGAAATATCTCAGTATTTTAGTTTAAACAAGGTTCAAGTCTACGGCAGACCGAAACAAGAAGGAAGAATGCGTCAAAGGTGATAGAACAACCCCAAAATATCACACGTTGAACTTAGGAGAGGCCATGTATATAGTACGAAAGCAGGGGTGGCCGAGCTCCGCAAATTGCTACTGCTCCTCTCTAATCTATGGTGTTAGATACACCCGAAGACACTCAAAAAGAATTAACCGTATCGATGAAACTTGGAAATAATAACAATAATAATAATAATAATAATAATAATAATATTTATTTGAAGATACAGGGCACAAATTGTGCTTAGAGTTGAGAACAAATTAGAATAATCATGTACACTGACACCATTCACTTTTACAAAAGAACACAATAGATCATCTCCGATTTGTACAAGTGAGTACATGATATCGGCTGCATGGTACGCCGCATAATTTACATATACAGGATTCGTGAGGGTCATGGAATTACTCGGTATTACACAGCTTAAGGTGGTATCCATGTACCGCCATCGAGTTAACAAAGTGTCGCAGGTGTTGGTTAGTGTTTTTTCATGGCCTGTTCATCATGACCTCCGTTGTTTAAAAGTCAATCCAGATTTTGTCTCCGTCTTTCACCTAGGCGTCTGTGAATAATAATAATAATAATAATAATAATAATAATAATAATAATAATAATAATAATAATAATAATAATAATAATAATAATAGTAACGCGTGTGGCCTTCGGAGAGGCCTGGTGTAGGACTTTCAAGTTGAGGTCTTAGGCGACGTGTGAGAATGGATCAATGTGGTGATTTCTAATGCTGAAAACGGCACATACACGCAGCCATCGGAATTAACCAATGAAGGTTAAAATTTCCGACCCGGCCGGGAATAGGACCCGGGACCTCTTGGACCAAAGGCTAGCATGTTGATCATTTAGCCATGGAGCCAGTCAGATCCAAAAAAGTGTGATTTGACAATGTTCGCAAAAGGAGAGTCCAGGCAAAGAGATCTCTCTTCAATCGTAAACTCCGCGCACTCACTCATTTCCGACATCCACGCAACGTATTCTATATGCATTCGGGAAATAGTCGGTTCGAACCCCACTGTCGGCATCCCTGAAGATGATTTTTCGTGGTTTCCCGTTTACACACCAGGCAAATGCTGGGGCTGTATCTTAGGCCACCCTCGCTTCTTTCCTGTTCCTGCCCTTTCCTCTAAACTTTGGACCGCGTCGTTAGAGCACGTACTCCGAGATGTCACTCGTTATATCTACGCGACATCTATCTGCATCTGTGATAACTTGTTTATATACGTGAAAAAGTAATTATTGAGAACTTAATGAAAATTTCCGAAATATCTGTTTCTTTGAGACTTATCTGTGTCGGTGCGATGTAAAAAGCAAAACAAAACCCTATGTATTCTACGTCCAAAGGACCTGCGGCTGTGCTTCTGACACAGGCCTTACCCATTTTTCTCCTTTCAGTTTGTTTATTAGAATTTGTTTTGCGCTACGTTTCGTAAGCAGACCAATAACATTTGATTAAATAAATGTAATTATTCATCTACATCATTTTAATTAGTATTCGCGACCCCGTCGGCAAGTCATTACGCCGCGGAAGTGGGAATGCCTTGTTCGCACTAAGATACGTTTTAATAATTACACTAATGAAGAGCTATGCGTGTTTTATTACAGTAGCACCATCATACAGAGTGAGACAGTAATATATTACTCTCCTTCATTCAGTAGAGTGCTGACACTAGTGAGCAAGTAGTTCTTAGAATTAACTTCAATTAAGCTGTTTTTACTCAGTGTGCGAATTTTATGAACGCCTATGGGGAAACAAGTCAGTTAATACTATATTATATAAATAAATTTTTTTTATGTCCTTAACTAAGGATGGCAGAAGCAAGTAGGGCATAAAATGCAGACTAGCACAAGCAAGGAGGACGTTTCTTAAGAAAAGAAATTTGCACACTTCGAACATTGATGTAGGAATTACAAATATGTTTTTTGAAGACTTTCTTTTGGAGCATGGGATTGTATGTGAGTGAAACATGCACGATAAGTAGCTCAGGAAGAAAGATGTTAGAAGCCTTTGAAGTGTGGTGTTACAGAATGATGAAGCTGAGATGGGTAGATCCAATCACAAATGAAGGAATAATGAATCGAATTGGCTAAATTTGACGATAAGAAGAGATAGATAGGGCAAAACATTTTTTTTTTTGCTATTGGCTTTACGTCGCACTGACACAGATAGGTCTTGTGGCGAGGTTGGGACAGGAAAGGGATAGGAGTGGGAAGGAAGCGGCCGTGGTCTTAATTAAGGTACAGCCCCAGCATTTGCCTGGTGTGAAAATGGGAAACCACGGAAGGACACATTTTTAGACACCCAAGACTTGTTCAAATTGTTTTTGAGAGAAGCGTAGGCGGTAAAAACGATACAGAAAGACCAAGATATGAATATGAAGAGCAGATTAGAGTAGATACAGGATGTACTACTTAACGTAGAAATGAACAAGTTAGCACATGGTAGGGTGACCTGGAGCGCTGCGTCAAACCAGTCTGTGTACTAATGACCCAAACTACAACAACACTAATCTTCTTACAGAAACGTTCATGAGGAAAATAAATCATTTCTGTGCGTAGAAAATGTGCAGAGCCGTGGAAATATGGAGTTTATTACTTAAAATTTCTCATGAGGGTGAATGCATTCTCTTATTTCATCAGCTTCTGTGGGATTTCGTGGTGAAGAGAACTTTTCAAGTGTGGTGTTACAGAAGAATGATGAAGGTGGGATAGGTAGATCTAATCACGAATGAAGGAATAATGAATCGAATTGGCTAAATATAGTGTGGGTAAATGTGTCGTAACCAGTGAGTCTGAGGTGCCTATTTTGAACTGATGACGATGAATATGAAGATAAAATTTATTTCGTTATCCCAGATATTCCTATGAACTCGATTGAATGGCTGTGACGGTAAAAACCTTGGTCATTTGATCCAAATTGACCTGTTTGATCCTGACTCAGTTCGGTAGTCTTCGAACATGCTTTACAGGAAGAAAGATTCGTGTGTGCCATTATTCTTGCACATCCGCGTATCTCTGAGGTCGCCGGAGGACCGTGATTCACTTTGGGTTTCCGTCGAATACCTTTGCAGATGCCGGGTGGCTTTTCAGGTGAAAACCTCAACCTAGGATTTTTTGAATCTCGGTCATTCATACGAAAAGGTAGGAGCTACGCTGCTGCACTAATTAGGACATCTGCTGGCATGAATGAAACTTAGAAATCGAAAAAACTCGAAACGTTTGGATCCGACATATTTTGGTGATTCATATTTCTATTGCGGCTCGTCCTTCTACCAATGAAGTATTAATAATAATAATAATAATAATAATAATAATAATAATAATAATAATAATAATAATAATAATAATAATAATAATAATAATAATAACATGTATAACATCATTTTAAAAACTATAGATTCCGCAATACAGTATTTGAAAGTGTCCAGAAAGAGCAAGAAGTTAGTTGGACGTAAAAAACAGTGATACTTATTTTGTTTTATAATATTTTACACAAGATTTACTGGCTATACGGAATGAAGTAACTTTGAAATAATATGTCTTGGATGTATGTGCGGTATGTGGCAAAACAAACGACATAGAATAAATACACTAATCTGCTGTTCACGTTTCCCTTGCAACTAAGTATTTATTTATGTATTTATTTATGTATTTATTTATTTATTTATTTATTTATTTATTTATTTATTTATTTATTAGTTCAGTGTTGTGTTTATTTATACAATTATGGTTTATCGTGGAATATTATTTGCAGTCATACGGAATGGTGCGGCAGAATGGGCCGAGTTTTCTTCACGTTAATGAATGGTACGTGGAACGATTTAATAAGGAGACACAAAATAATGGAACAATATCAACTGTTGTAGACAGGGGCGTCATACGGGATTAGTCTTACGTCAAGAAAGAGGGGATACCAGATTGCCCAAACCGTCATTACGAAAGAAAGCCATAGGCGACTTCTCCACCAGACTTCACAGTTCCATAGCGTAGTCTACCACGAACATCGCTGAAAGTCGGTTTCAGTGACAGATCTGCTCGGCGTATGTTTGAAAAGCTCGGCGGATTTGCATACCGCATTGAAGTTGCTCATCGTCAAATGGGAACGGATGAGCGAGCCCGATTACAGGATTGCAGCCGAGTGTTGTTCATGGAGTTAAAGAGCCCATACCGCAGGGGACTTACTCACCCTTCTGCAACGACACTTCCTCGTGGAACTCCGTTCCCGTACGATTCCTAGTTCCCGGATCTCACGACCTCAGTTGTCAACATATGGAACATGTGTCTTCATACGGAACATGTTGAAAGTACCAGTTTACAAGACAGATGACTAACCCACACATATTTCCGAATTCCGCGAGCATACAACGTCATTTTTTGAACACATACCAATGCAATTAAAAAAACGGTTCAGGGTCGTTTCTTTCATGGCATACGAGTATTTCTATTTAGTAAGGAACCAAACTCCCGTACCTAGAGGCTGCCATTAAAACAAGGTAATACGTATCAAATTGTATCTATAACGTTTTACTAGTTCAGGAAACCTAATTAAGGCCACTGCCACTTCCCACCCCTAGCCCTTTCCTGTCCCATCGTCGCCATAAAACCTATCTGCATCGGTGCGATGTAAAGCGACTTGTAAAAAAATCAGGAATTATCAAATCTAATGTAAACTGCTGAAAATGAGATAATGGTACCATTGCGATACTTTCGTGCTGTAGAGGTGATGTTTGAGGATCTTAATGGAGCCCATGAGGATGAGAGTCCAACAAGTATTGTATACGAGGGCGAATCGAGAAGCTGTCTCGTTTTTTAGCCATTATAATAAACATACAGGCAAATAAAAATACAGGCAGTGTTTTAAATACCTTTGATTGTTTTTCCACACAGTCAGGCGATCAGGCATTTGTCCCTTCGCATCACTCATCTGAAGTGCCGTTGTAGAATTAGGCCAATTGAGCGCTGAACCACCGCCGGACAATGGTCTTCCCGTCGCCGTCGGAACTGGCCTGACAGGGACTACTTCAGTGGACCGAACACGTGGTGGCGTGAACGAGTTCGAGGACGCCCAGACCGCTCATCGTCGTTAAGTTCTTTTCGGCCGTTAGTGAATACACAACACAGCCACTACACACTTCTCAAAGCGAGACGCCTGTCTCGATACGTCGGCTGCACCTCCCTGTGAATCTCATTGGAGGTTCGTCCTTTGCTCCATAGAAAACGAATAACATTTCGCTGCTCATATGACGTAGACGTCATGAGTACACTAGCCATACTCGCCGACGCGGAGCAGCCGACAGTCAATGTTTGGTGAGTCCAAGCATATCCTGTTGCATCGAATGTATGTGTCGGTACCTCAATCACACACATATTTTGGCTTAAAGAAGATAGGGGAATTATTTCTCTATTCGTCCTCATAGAATAATAGCAAATTGCAACTGGAATCAAATCTTGAAAATGATAACAAAGAATTATTCCACTTTGACAGGTTTGGTGGGTGTCACGCACGAGGTGGTTGGGGGACGAATAACACAACTTATTTATCATATGTTTCCACAAAAATGCCATGGCGCAACAGCCCTGATGGGCCGTGGCCTACCAAGGGAACGCTGCTCAGGTCGAAGGCGCGTAGATTACAAGATGACGAGAGCTCAGCGTGAAAAATCCCCTCAGCCGTTATTCATGTTTTTTTAGACCGGTTCCGCTATCTCACCTTCAGGTTAGCTCATCGGTTGTTCTCACGTAGGCTTCAGCGTACCTCGATCCAGCACCATACCAGGTTAAAATATCCCGGACCTGATTACAATCATCAGTAAAATTCCATTACATCTCTTCAATATAATAATCGGTGAAGACCTTTTGCCAAATGTGTGGCAGCCGCAGGATGCCGCCAGCGAGATGGCCTCGATTATTCGCAGCGATGAAGCGCCCTACTCTCGGAGAACTGATGAAATATTTGGAAACCTGATTAGTCTGAGAATTATTTTAACCGAGGGAACAAGTCAGCCACAAGAACGCATGCCAGGGTAGTTTGGAGGATGTTGCAAGCCACCGCCGCTGCAAGGTAGTCACTGCTTCAGCCATATGGCAACGCGCAATGTCATGCATGATCGAAGACGAATTATCCCGCAAGAAATTTAGACGTTTCCGCCGCACAGCCGAACGCAAGTGGTGCTGAAGGAAACTGTGTTAGTAACTGCGTTGACAGTTTCCCAGTGAGTTACAACATAATAATGATGACACTTCAGTATCGTATTCCACTATCAACCTACTGTAGCATTTTCTTCGGACACGGCAATCCAGGGTGGCGTCACCATGTATTCGATCGCCGCTGTGGTTCGGGCTGATACACCCTTGCCCATTTTTCTTCAGTGACCAGAATACGCCACAGAAATGCATCAACTTCATTGAGGTATCTGCCAAGATGGGTAGCCTATTAGCTACAGCGTCCCAGTGCCATTTTCATACGTCTACGAAGTGGTCAAGAACCAGCGGGATGCAGTTTTCCCCGGGTTGAGAATGTTCTTCAGCACATGAAACACCAATTGATAACTAATCATCACTCCTAGGGATAATTCTCGGTCAGTCCATTGGTGGTCAACGGAAATGGGGCCTCGCACTAACTCTGCCTGATCATCTGAAATAGACGGCTGACCTGTAGGGGGGTAAATACATCGATACAGCCCACCCCCCTCCCCGAGAAAACGCATTTACCCATCGAGCATAGGTCCGATATGGTAAAGCATCGTTGCCACAGGCCTCTTGTAACCCTTGGTGACATTTTCGTGCATTTCTGCCTCAGGCTACATGTGCTTTGTCCCACGATCGCTGGTTTTCCCGTTTAAGCATGTGTTGGGCTGATGTAGAATACTTTCCGCCGTTCGTAGAGAGAACAACACCTGATGTACTGAGTGCATCAAGCGTTCTACGCAACGACATAAACTCCAAGTGATGTCCTTCACCGGCTGCTGGTGACTGCCCGGTGTCGTAACGTCACGTTGCCGGTATCTTATTTACAACTCTTGTAAGTAGGTTACAGGACTGATCTACAGTCAAGTAACGACGACGGAATTCATCAATAATTCCCCTCCTTTACGAAGGGTGACAAGAAAAATACTCACATGAATGTAACTTAATGGTGTTTGAGTATGAACGCACTAACAGCACTACTTTTAAATCATAATTTATTTGACACCTCCACTCCGTCTTCCCATTATTGACCATTTTTGCGTTATTAGGAATCTCGACAATAAGTTCCAATAGGAACACTTTCATAAAACAGTCATCTTACTCAGAATATAACACATTGTGAGTACGTGTATACAAGCTACTTTTGTAGGAGCTATTTCTTTCTCCTCAGATTAGTGATATTTACTTTTTATAGAATATCTAATGTCAAGTAAAGAAACACGAACACTTCCGACATATCGCTCTGGTTAACAAAAGAATGAATCGAGCAGAGGAGATTCGAAATATAATTATGTACTGTGCACAGTAATAATACTATCGAGCATAGTACAGCAAAAATATATGTTAACCTTTTTCACAGGGAGTCTTTGACATAAAAGATTGTCCTCTTTCACAAAGATAATAGGGTTTTGATGAGGATCTTGACTCGTCCATCTACGATTATGCATGTCTATGAAACAGGGAATAAGCAAATGCAATGAATTGTGACCAGTCAACCATTGTACGACATATTCACTCCTGAAGAAAGGTTCAGAAATGGGGGTGTGAGATGTGTACGCTTTAAACGTTAAAAAAGTATCCGCAACAGAAATCAGTTGGAAGCCACTTCTGATTCTATGCTTCCTCGTTATCGGTTAGTTCATGAACAAAATCAATCATTCATATCCAGTACTTTTACTAGTGACAGGAATTGGTTGGTACCTTTACGCGAACATACAAAAGAAAGAAAGTATCAAACCTTAACCAAAATGTAACTCACCGTCCGAAAGCTGACATCAATGTACAGAAGAGAATGTTAGATGTCTGGTGGGACAAGGATGACGTCGTTTTATGGAAACAGTTTCTTAGATATGCGGCCATCACTGTTAAGATTATTTATTGTCAATAGCTCAGACGTCTTGCGGCTACAATATAGGAAAAAATACCGGGATGATGACACGAAGCGTTGCTGCAACGCGATAATGCACGCCGCTACGCCACTTTCTGACACAAGCAATTATTCGGGGTTTGTTGGGATGTTCTTCTTTATCTCCCTTCCCTGTTCTCTGCTCATCAGTATACACGTACCCAAGAAGAGTCCTCGGATAATGTAAATATTCTCTTTTTTTCTTGCTAGTTGCTTTACATCGCACCGAGACAGATAGGTCTTATGGCGACGATGGGAGAGGAAAGGCCTGGGAGCTGGAAGGAAGCGGCCGTGGCCTTAATTAAGGTATAGCCCCAGCATTTGCATGGTGTGAAAATGGGAAACCACCGAAAACCATCGTCAGGACTGCCGACAGTGGGATTCGAATCCACTATCTCCCAGATGCAAGCTCACAGCCGCGCGCCCCTGACCGCACGACCAACTCCCCCGGTCGACTAGACGATGTCTTCGATGGCGTGAAATTGAAAAATTGACCCAGCGTTGGCAGAAGATCTTTGATAATGTACGAGAATTTGTTACTGATTAATGTGTATATCCCTTGTATCTCAAATGTATAAAAGTGAAGAATTTTGCCACACAACGATAAGAACCCTACGAATTAGTACAGCAACCTCATATATTTTTTCTAATAAACTGATAAATTATTTAAAAACATTTTGGGCATATAATTACATTCTCTTCATGTCTGAAGGGATGCCTAAAATAACAAATACAAGGATCATTATCAATATTAATTTGGACGTACTCCACTACTGGTGGATTACAATTATCTGCGTTACGTCTGGACTAATTACGTTTTAATTGATTGTAATTTATATAAATATAATGAAAGCTTTGATAGCCCACTTTGTTATTTTAGAACTTTTTTTAGGTTCGATACCTGAAGTTCTTTTATGAGCCTAAGAATCTGAGGTCTATTCATAACAGTGATGTACCTTTCCAGTGGTGTGTAGAATACCCGTGTCCTTGCCAAGCTGTGTAGGCGATGGACTAGTTTGTGGTGTCAGCTACAAATGCAGTAATCCTGCACTTGATCGGGTGGGCTGGGAACTTGCTTTGTCATTATCCATTGAGACTTCGCCTACTACATGAGAACACTTGCACGTAAGCGATCTCTTTAGAACAAGATCACTTGTTTAATTATGGGACTGACGTCTGCACTAACCGCACAACACAATCCAACACTTCCATTTCACTGTGAAGAGGAGGGTCGGTATTTTATTTATTTAAATTTCTTGAAACTATTTTCACGTATTTTATGTGCCTTGCTAAAATGACTCTTTTGTTTGACTAAAAAATATTTCGATTTTATATTAATAGCTTAGAGACCACCGATTCAATTTCTGTCTCTCTGTCTGCTTGTCTCTCTTGTGACAGTGATGGCCAGAATGCAGGGCTACCGATAATAATGACGGCGCACCTGCAACAATGTAGACGAGGTCAGAAGCGAGCAAAACATTATCGCCGATTAATTGCTGAGACTCGCGATGAGGAAACTCCAAGAGAAAGCTGGAAGCTGATTAACAGTGAAGAATGATCTGTAAGTGGAAACAACGAGAATATTGTGTTGGTCTGTATAAAGAGTGAACTCTGTGATAGTCTCGAGGCAGTCAGTCTTGAGTGCGTCAATCGCGAGTATACGAAACGATCGGGAGTCAGTGACGAGTATTTGAGTGTGCGTATGTCAGACGGCTACGCGGAGTTCAGTGCGGCTTGTTAGAGGAAGAGATAACTGCTGTGCATTGGCACTGCGCTGTGGAGGCGCTCCCGATTGTGTGTAAGCAAAGAAAAACTGTGTCGAGTGGAAAACTCAAACGTGAGTGAACTTATACTGTAAATAATTGTAAATAGTAGTTTTAATACATTTAGTTTATAGTAAAACACGCTACCTCCCAAAGTATTGATTTTAATTTTAAGGAACGAGATAACCCCCTGCTGTATGTAATGTAATGTTATGTAATGTATGTAGGCTATGTATATTTGTTCAAGCATCATGTGAGACGTCAGGGCATACTTGTTTGAATCACGGCATGTATTTTACGACTGCGTTACGTTACATGCTGGGCTAATTGCTATTAGCCGGACTGAGGCGCTGGCTTTCTCAGGCCGAGTTGGAAAGTTCGATACTGGCTCAGTCCAGTGTTATTTGAAGGTGCTCAAATTCGTCATTCCCGTGTCGGTACATTTACCGGCACGTAAAAGAACTCCTGCGGGAAAAAATCCATCATCTCGACGTCTCCGAAAGTAGTTAGTGGGGCGTAAAACTAATAATGTTATTATGTAATTGGCATTACGATATTCATAGGAGGAAGAATGGCTAAGTGGTGGTTAAAATGGTTTCATGCTGATATTTTGAAAGCTGTCCAAACAGGAGTAGGCTATGTGCCGGCACCGGGTTTCACCCTTTCCCTTCCTATTATCATATATCACGTCATTCATTTCATCTCATTAACTCCTCTGATGAGGTTGACGTAAGAAAGGGCATCCGGTCATAAAAACACGCCACGGAAGATTCATCTCACCTCTCGACCCCGTAGAGAAATGGGACAAGGGTTGGACAAACAAGCAAACAAACAAACAAACAAACAAACAAATACAATGCAAATTATATACCTGTTCTTCATTGATAAATTTTGTTAATTAAAACTGCTCCAAGGGTCACCCAAGACTCGGCTGAGCAGAGTAGGTTCGGCTCTACATCTCTGCATTCGAGAGGCGGTGGGCTGGCCGCACCGTCAGTTGTCCCGACAATAGTTCTCCGTGGTTTTCCATTCACATCACTAAGATAAATACTGTATAATATTGAAGGCAGTACATCCCTGACCCGGTCATTGACTGGAAAACAGGTTGTAGATTTACATTCATTTTCATTGAAGGCAGCGAAGACGATCAAGAAAGCCAAATACGTAATAGCACTGGTGAGGATGATGTCACGCCGGTCACGCGGCAGTCCAACATCCAAAGATTTTAGATGGATAGCAATCACTTTGGTAGGGTTCATATCATCAATAGGATATATTTTTGACTAGGAGTGGAGGTCGGGGCCTTTCTTGGGGATTTACCCTATAATATAACCTTCCTCATTTCTGATATATAGGCTACTGAGATAATGCCATTTATCAAGTTCCGAGACACCTTCAAAAAACGTCCGTTTTATATTTTTTTCTTGTGGCATATGTAATATAAACCAGATACAAGAAACAAGGGTTTGTGTGATATGTGAGTTGTTTGCACAACTTAGCGATTTTCAACTACAAATACGGCCACTGGCCATAACATTAATATTATTATTTAGATAGGCCTACTACTAATTGTGGAAATTTTATAACTGTTATCTATCAGTAATATAAGTTTCTTGACTCATTCTCTATAATGTTGTTGAAACCAGATGTGAGAATTAATTTGCAACCAAAATTAAAATCGTACATTATTGAAAAATAATTGTCCGAAAATAGCATTTATATATTTCCTTCCATTAGTTTCGTTTGCTTCATTGTCCGACTCACTGAATGGTCAGCGTCGAAGTCTTCGGTACAGAGGGGCTCGGGTTCAATTCGTGGCTGGTTGGGGGATTTCAGCCGCGTTTGGTTATCTTCTAAGGTTTGTGGACTGGGTGTTTGTGTTTGCCCCAGTAAAGATCTCTCCATATGCACACAACACAACACATCACATTATCACCCACCACAGAAATACGCAATAAAAATACATTCTCTGACATCGGATTGGTATCAGAAAGGGTACAAAGCCGTAAAGTAGAGACAAGTCCTCATGTTCACACTTGCAACCCCACCAGATTTTCTGATTATGCTCATTTTTTAATGGTTTTTTTCGCATTTTTGGTTGTTTAGATGATTTTGTTTCTTTGTATTTTGGGTTGGTTGGCATTGTTCACTTTCTCCTATGTTATGCGCTGAAAGAGTCATAGGGTTTTCTTTTTTTTACAATAAATTACGCCTCTCTGTGTTTTTATTCAGCCTCCCTTTCGTCGGTCCACCGGGAGAGTTGGCACGGTACTGGTCGTGGCTTGCATTGCCAGTGACTATACCACTCCACTATCTCGCCCAGTAGATACACAACGCTTCAAAATCATCAGCACTACTATCTTGGAGGCTGCTGGTGCTATGCATAAAATGGGGACCTGATAGCCGAGTAGTACTGTAACTTGCATCCCACCAATTCCGATAGTATCCCGACCAAAGCATTTGGAATTTTTGAAATTGTGGATGATATCTCTGTGGTTTCGTTCCCTAGTAAAACTGAATACTCTATGGCTGATCACAATATCAACAACCACATTGCTTGCTTACTTGCTTGCTTGCAGACGGTAAATGAAATGGCGTATGGCTTTTAGTGCCGGGAGTGTCCGAGGACAAGTTCGGCTCGCCAGATGCAGGTCTTTCGATTTAACGCCCGTAGGCGACCTGCGCGTCGTGATGAGGATGAAATAATGATGAAGACGACACATACACCTAGCCCCTGTGCCAGCGAAATTAACCCATTAGGGTTAAAATTCCCGACCCTGCCGGGAATCGAACCCGGGACCCCTGTGACCAAAGGCCAACACGCTAACCATTTAGTCATGGAGCCGGACGGCAGACGGTGTTTCACATTGTTCGCAGTACACCCCTGTTCCCCCCCTAAACCAACAATCACCACCTCCCTCACACAACGGAGTCAATTTAAAGGCATGTTTGATTATATAGGCGGATCTCATCACCCAGCTCAGTTTGGCACCTGGGCGAACCAACCATGACTCACACACGGGTTAAGAACATCTGTGTAGTAATTGCATTCTAATTGGGACTGAAGCCGGTGTGCTTAATGTTCCTCTCTTATTGAAGTCGCAGCGCTAATTTCCTGCTTCGTTCGGAGTTTTTGTCAAGATAATGACTTCATAACACAACTCTCTCTTTTTCGTGGATGTGCTACGAGGGATATTTTTGTAGTCTGAACAGACGTCGAAGACACTAAATTACTTTCCCAGCAACGGTAATCGTTATCTAACACACTTTGGCAATTGAGCTCTTCAGCTATAGGACTTGGCCGGGCTGAATGGCTTGGACGGTAGAATTCAAACTCGCGGGTTCGAATCCAGCTTAGGCTTATAATATGTCACCTTCGTGTCGGTAGATTTATCGGCACCTATACGAGATCCTGTGGAACAACCATTCGTTAGCGTACGATATAACGAGAAGTTAGCCACATTATTAAGGATGGCCAGTTTTCAATATAAAGAACAACGATTAACGGTTTCCTATCGATATATCAGTAATGGTTCGCCTTACTACAAAATTTACTTGCCTACAGTAAGTGCTCGGGATGTATTTTCCTAAATGTACTTGATCCGGAAAATTGACCATCATGGAAATATGTACAAAATACATTTAGGAACATCTTCTAAACCTCCCTCTACTTACGAATATTGTAATAATTTGCAGCGCACTCTACTTTCCATTTTACCGAGATAGTTGACTACGCAGTTTGAGCCACATAGTTGTATGATTGCATTGAGGAGATAGTGGGTTCGAAATCCGTTGTCGGCTGCCCTGAAGATGGTTTCCGTGGTTTCCCATTTTCACACCTGGCAAATGCTGGAGCCACGGTCGCTTCTTTCCCACTCCTAGCTCTTTCCTATCCCATCGTCGTCATAATACCTCTGTGTGTCGGTGCTACGTAAATCAGATAACTAATAATAATAATAAAAAGTAACATCTACAGACAATTCGATACAGATGTTCCATGTTCTCAAACTGATGAATAAAGCGGAGTAAGCCTGCTACCGCTAATAACACTGGAGCTGTATTCACTTTATAACGCACTGCCCGTGATGTGTTAATTCAATCTCTCTCTTGACTACCGCTCGCCTTAGTTCTGTCTCGTTAAATTAAATCAATGTTCTTTACTTATTCCATTACTAATCGCACTTTAACTTGTCGTCGGTACGCATGGCTAGTTTTGCATGACCTTGGGTCTAAGTCTATCAGCTGTTTTATCACTTATTGCATTCTAATGGTTAGTGAGGCCGCAGCTGTTAGAACAGGGAACAATACTAACCGGAGGGGGCCACAAGAATATGGTAATTGCTTGTCAGTATTTTCTATTGCTGAAGTAAGAGCACTTATTCTTTGTCTCCAAGAGTCGTACTCCAGGTGCGGCTGCAGAACAGCCGCACCAGTCTCCTTGTAGAGCGGAGGTCGGCAAAACGCCATACAGTATTCATGCGACTGCCAGCGCTCTGTAGTCGCCTTCGGTTCTGTATTTCCTGGAATGGATGAATGAGTCAGGCCGGGAAGCTCTCAGCCAGCGTGAGGGCATGTGAAAGTCTCTCCCTCTGTTGTGTTTTCCGTCTGCTGTCTCAGTGGACTTTCTGGAGAGCGAAACTAGAATGTTCGTATTCCGGCCGCACCCCGAAGATTCTAGTACTTCATCACCAGGGGCATAAAAGCAGACTCGCTGTCAACAAACAAGCATAGTGTCGGTGGTGTCGTTGAGTGTGTTGGAATAGTGCTTCGTAGAGTAATGTTAAAGTGTTGCCTTTGTGGTGGTTGGAGTGCTATTAGCAGTTGTTGTTGTTGTTGTTGTTGTCTAGTCGTTGGTGTTGAGTTGCGAAGCGATATGTGTTCAATGTATAGAACAGGCAAGTGATGTTGATTGTGCAAGTTATCGATCGATTATTGTGTTGGGATAGTAAACAGACACGTGTTCGAACTTGTGTGCATGTAGCCGCTATGAAAAGTGTTGGTCGTGCAGGGGAAAGGTGAAAGCAGTCAATCAAGATTACGGAAGTGTCGAACCTTCCAGGTAAATACCAACAACCTGGAGACCTGCTGAGAGGACAAGATACTTTTGTAAATAGCCACTCATTATTGAAGAATTGCCATACATTTTATAGTATAATTGAGTGTGCACTGATAGTCATCCTAAATTAAATTAATTCAATAAAAGAGACTGTGTTTTATTCGTAATGGTATCATGGGACGGTCACTTGCTTGAGTACGTATGTGTAGAACGAGCTGGGGTAAAACGATATTTAACACAATATCTTCTATCAAGGTTCTGATTGGACCAAACTGATTGTAACGAAACTTGGCAGGGTGATAGATTAAGAAATTATTAATAGTAATAGCCAATAAGCCATTAAAATACTTTAAAAATAATTTGCTGGGTGTATCGAAGGCATCGATTGCTAACACAACGTTGTTCGCCTGGCGTTGTGACATAGGCTGTCCATAGCATGACAAATGTGTAATTCTGGACAAGAATCCGGCAGTTTCCTCGTTTTTGCTAATAAAACGTTATATGAATAGCATATACGTTTATATAGGGTGGTCGGAAACAACGCGAACCAGTTGTTAGAGGGCTGGTCTTACTGATTAATAATTTGAAAAGATTAATTAGATATCTCGCACGGTTGTCATTTTACCAGCTGCTGAAGTTTGCCAATCAGATCGTTTTGTGGGTGAATTCAAATGGGCTTTGGGAGGCGTGTAAATCTGCACGTGACGTAAGACCACCTGGAGACCATTGCCGGGAAATCAGAATCGGCCGGTGTTACCGTACCGTACTTGCTATGACGCGATCCCGTCAGCTCGAAGGCCCGTGTTCAAATCTCCCCCTGTGGCGAAGTACTTTTTCCTCGATTGGTGCTCTCAAGCAGGTGTTAAACCACCTGAAGATTTAGAAAAGCGCCTTGCAAAGCCCATTCAAATTCGGTCGCGTCCCGCAGGAGTTCCTTTACGCCGTTAAATCTACTGACACAAAGCTGGCGTTTGTGACCACCTTCAAATACCAGCCAAGTAAGTCCCAATCGAAACAACCAAACTGGGCTCAGAAGACCAGCGCTTCTCAGGTATTAACCATTTAGACCGGATAGTATTCTTCTTCTTCCTCTTCTTGGCAACATCATAATAAAAATAATCGTATAGCCTCAACTACCGTGTGAAGGTATTTTGATTTATCGTCTTTTAGGCCGTCTGCGTGCCGGGTTCTGGTTTACTTGACGACAGAGAAATCAGAATTCTATCGAGTGATCTATTGCTGAGATCTATCGTGTAAACATCGAATGTGGCACCAGAAATCTTCCACATGCCGACACTGTACGACATGAAGTCCTGAACATTACTTTCAAAAACCTGTCCCAGGTTTGAACCTATGTTATTGGGATCCGAAAGTCGTCTCTCTAACAGAGTTCCAGAAGGACCTACCAAAACAGAAATCATACGAGTGGTGTCACCTGATTGTCCATACGGCTTTAGGCCCTGTTGACTATATTGCCAATAACATAACATACTTTACAAAATTAAAGGGACAGATCTAAGTGTGAATAAATAAATAAATAAATAAATAAATAAATAAATAAATAAATAAATAAATGGATAAATGAATGAACGAGAAAAGACAAGAATGATGGCATGCAGTTTTTACACTTATGAAATGATTAAGGATATCACTTGAAAAAACCCTTTGAGGACATATTCTTTTTCAAGTTCGTAAACTGAAATTCATATTTGTTATTATACGGCACCGGTATACACACACACACGCACACATACATTTATGTGTTTCTTTGTTTATTTATTTATTGGTTGTAGAATGTCCCAGCGAGGCAGTGGCTCAAGGAGGGACTGCCCTTTAGAATCACAGCTTGGCAGCTTTCAGTTTCAGTTAACAGATAAGGCATACATATGACAAGGAATGTTTTACAAATATTGATTTACATCATAATATCATTATTTTACAGGGAGAAAAAAGAAGTTATTCACAATAAACTAAACTTAGGCGTCAAAATATGTGCACAGTGGTTATCGAGCGTCTCTAAAAAGCCGTGAGATGCAGTGGGGTGTCAAACCGATATTATTAATTTTATGGTTTCTGGAGACTCCGATGTGTCAGGATTTTGTTCCGTAAGAGATTTTGTTCGTGCGAACAAATCTACCGACTAGAGGTTGAATATTTCATTAATCATACTGAGCCGTGACCGAATTCGTTATCTTGGACTCTGAAAGCCAGTGCTCTACAATCTAAGTCACTCGATCCGATAAGAAAATGAACCAGATTTTTTCTTCAGAATTTTCGATATTCAACTTGTAGATTCTAGCTCGAGGTCCTGATAGCACGCCTTCAACCTACTCAATAAACAACGTCTTGCTGCATCAGCTCATTGACAATTCACGGTTGGTCTCACAGGTAAGTGTTGATCAGATAACTCAGGAAGGTGCATGACGTCATTCCTAAGTCGAGTGGGAAGAAAACATGCCATCAGCAGTCGATGCTTGACGAGGTTCGAAAGAGTACTTGTCGATAAGAAACTCCTGCACGGCAAGAACTTTGGGACCAAGTATCCACCTACCCGGTATTGTACAGCAGACTGTAGCTGGTGAAGGAAACGAAATGTTTAACCTGCCGCTATTAACTATGCACAGTAACACCTCTTTGACGGCTCAGTCCAACCCTCAAGTAGGCAGCTTGACACTGCAATCTTCTTGCCCCTTGGCAGAGGCATATCAAACCACGGAAGATTTAAAAGTATGTATTCAAAATATCTCTAAAACGAGCTCCTAGTGCGACAGTCTTCTTCTTCTTATACTTCGTTTTCTTCTTCTTCTCTTCCTTCTCGTGGTCCTCCTTCTTCTTCTTCTTTTTCTTCTTCTCCTCATGGTTCTTCTTATTATTATTACTATACTATTATTATTATTATTATTATTGTTATTATTATTATTATTATTCATCAGTAGTGTTAGAAAGTACTCAGCTGTGGTTTCCTGCATAGTTATCCCTATCCCCATTTTGCAGTGTTTTTCACCCACAGTAAACACACGAAAACTGTAACATTCGTCAATGTGACATATTTCTGGAATTGTACAAATTAATTGTAATTATTATTATTATTATTATTATTATTATTATTATTATTATTATTATTATTATTAAAACTGTAATTCGTTGTATGTTGTATGTCAATTTCTTCGTAGGAAGCAAAATGTTAATTTATATTGTGTATTATAATAGTTATTTTTATGAACAGCAGGATACCATAGTACCATAGTAATTTTTTTCAGTCACTTTTTTCATTTATTCAGTATTTTATATATTTTTATGTTATTTATGTATTTCACTGGTTAAGTGTAAGACAGGGACACGTGTCCCTAACTTTGCCAGGTAAAATAAACCATATCTATCTATCTATCTATCTATCTATCTATCTATCTATCTATCTATCTATCTACTGATTGATGGCTACCTTCCCTTTTACGTATGGCGGATCACACCTTTGTTAATGGCACCTTCATTTCCTATTACATAGATTGTGAATTGTCCTTACAGGACTGAGTGAACCGTATTCGATAGGCAATTTTCATTGGCAAATACAGCTGTCAGCCTGGGTGGACATAAAACCTACAGTTAGTCCTTCTAAAAGAAGAATCGTTTACCGAGCGAGTTGGTCGTGCGGTTAGGGGCGCGCTACTGTGAGCTCGCATTCTGGAGATAGTTGGTTCGAACCCCATTGTCGTCAGCCCTAAATATAGTTGCCCGTGGTTTCCCATTTTCACACCGGGCAAATGCTGGATCTGTAACTTAAGGCTGCTTCCTTCCCACGTCTAGCCCTTCCGTATACCATCGTCTCCGTAAGACCTATCTGTGTCTGAGCAAAATAAAAAAATAAAAAAACAATCACCACCGTAGCACCTGAGGCACTCTCGGCATTTAGACAAGTAGGAAGCTGTATGAAAATATTAATATCATATCACGCTAACGCATATCGTAGTATGTATTGAGGCTACAAATATCGAGCTAAGCTGAGTATCTGAGACCGTAGGGCAGAATCTTCTGAGCTCAAGATGGCGTGTTCGATCCCGGCTCAGTCCAATGGTATTGAAAGGTGCTCAGATACGCCAGACTTGTGCCGGTAGATTTGCTGGCATATAAGGAAACTCCTGTGGGAAAACCATAACAGTAGTTAGTTGGACGTAAATCCATTATTATTATTATTATTATTATTATTATTATTATTATTATTATTATTATTATTATCGTCCATATATTATCTTTTTATGTGATGCAAATTTTACTACACTCGAATAGAACAAAATGTCAGATAGAGTTTCTCTCGCGTATTGTACATTGCGGGCGATCATGTCTACATATATTCACTTCAATCCACAGTCGTTTGTGTTATTGGCTAAACACCTCAAATGTGTTGAAAGAACAAGGAGACCCTCAGATGAATGGATTACACGTTATTTCGATACTTCTTTTGTCAGTAGCAGACTCTACGTATCACTGTTTTAAGGCAATATCTCGTGGTTGGAGGGTACTTCCACACACCGTTATTATTCCTGAACTTGCCTCCTCCGATTTTCATCTCTTCCGTTCTTTATCAAATAATCGTACAATATGCAAGGACGTTTTTTAATGATGAAAATGATCTTTGAACTTGGCTTTTCAAATACCTTAACGCCAAACTAGTAGATATCTTCAGGCATGGAAATAAAAAAACATATCGTAGCGTTGGTAGGAAGTCATTGATAATACAAGATATTTTATTTTTAGCATTGTGCCTCTTAAAAAAATGTTAGATTGATGCGTTAATCCGCAGCGTTTTAGCTGTGACAAGACGTGTTAATATTATTGAACAGTTAATTGTTGCACATTTGCGATAATGGGATACAGTGGTGATACAAACTACATACTACTATCACTAGTCATCATTAGTAGTACTGCAATATCGCAAATAAAAGAAGTTTCCGTGCTACAGGATGCCATAGGAACTACACGTGGCTAAAATTCCAGGCCCGGCCAAGAATCGAACCTGCGACCCTATGAACCAAAGGCCAATTCGCTGACCATTCATCCAAGCAGCCGGACCATCGAAGTTTTAAATTATGTTGTCTTTAAAATATTTCATCAAAAGAAATACATAAGTACTTAATGAATTATAATATTAACAGTATTTACAGTCCAAACTACACTAGCCGCAAAATACACTGACTGACAGAGCAAATGCAACACCAGGAAGGAGTGGTCAGAACTTTATGCCAATTGCAGGGTAGACTGACGTCACTGAGGTATGCTCATGATGTGAAATGCGCCGCTGTGCTGCGCACGTAGCGAACGATAAATGGGACACGGCGTTGGCGAATGGCCCACTTCGTACCGTGATTTCTCAGCCGACAGTCATTGTAGAACGTGTTGTCGTGTGCCACAGGACACGTGTATAGCTAAGAATGCCAGGCCGCCGTCAACGGAGGCATTTCCAGCAGACAGACGACTTTACGAGGGGTATGGTGATCGGGCTGAGAAGGGCAGGTTGGTCGCTTCGTCAAATCGCAGCCGATACCCATAGGGATGTGTCCACGGTGCAGCGCCTGTGGCGAAGATGGTTGGCGCAGGGACATGTGGCACGTGCGAGGGGTCCAGGCGCAGCCCGAGTGACGTCAGCACGCGAGGATCGGCGCATACGCCGCCAAGCGGTGGCAGCCCCGCACGCCACGTCAACTGCCATTCTTCAGCATGTGCAAGACCAGAACAATTTCCCGTCGATTAAATTAAAATTAATACGGTTGAAATGAACGTATGAAAGGAGTTCCAAAAAAGTTTGGACACTCTTGATCCGTAAACAACGATGCCGTCATTAATTAGCATTTATATTACAGAAAGCCTGTTCTAATAAGAGCCCTTACCACCGGTTAATTTAATCTTGTATATGGAGTACGTTTCGCTTAACACACAAAGAAATTTGTCTTACTAGTCGCCGGGTGGGGCCAGTGTAGTTTGCATAAGATAGGTAGACCGTAATACTCAGTGAATGCATTGACCTTGATGAGCATTAAACTGAAAATTAAACAGTATAGAAATTCAATTAGGTAATGGTAATCTTTTGTATCTTATGGTCTTGATGATAGCATTAACTGTTGAGTGATCTTCATTAAAATTTGAAGAAGGTTACGTCATGAGGGTCATAATAATCCAATCAGTGTTAGAGGAGGTTCAATAACATCCCCAAATAATAAACGTAACAGTCTCCATTAATATTATCACATATATTATTTCAGTAGTATAGTATAGATACCTTTTGCGGCGCTCACAAATAAACGAGCGTGACAAATTAGCATTCAAAAGAAAGAGAATAGATATTAACAGTGACGAATTGCACTCTCATTTCATAAATATATATAATTTCTTTAATAAATGTATTTAAAAAATTGTACGAAGTGTGCGATTTGCAAATACGGCTGCTGAAGGAAAATACGCGCCATCATTGCTGTTCACTTCACATTTTGGCCGCTGGAACGCCTGTTTTCTGTCATTGTAATATGCTTTCGTTATCATATAAGAAAACAATAATAATAAAACCAAAAATTCAAGTGGATACCATAAATGTTATAAAATCATAGATTACATTAAGTGGCAAGAGTGTCTAATATTGTACTAATCTGTGTATTCCTCAGTTCACCAGGAAGCTACTCCACCACATACTTTATGAACATGCGAGATTTCTCGCACGGGTCCCCTTGTTTGATAAATTTCTATCAGAAAGACTCATTAAGTAGGCTAGAATTAGGTTTGTATTTTCCTTATTTCCACCGTTATAAGTTTTATACAAGCAGGAAAATTAGTTCACTCTCTGCATTCTCATGTCAGAATGATTTTAATAATAATAATTATAATAATAAAGAGAATATTAAACATATAGCCGCCCCTCTTTAAGAAGAATAGGAAGTAATGGCACAGCGGTACATAAGTAACATCATCCGTCCTCATGTGTTTCCTCTCGTTAGATAACAACCTGGTACAGCCTGTCTACTGGACAAGGTTTCGCCAGGGGCAATTGCTAGTCAGTACTATAAAATCTTTATCAACAATAAGTTGGAGAGAGTTCAGGTCTGTTCAGATAGATCCAATAAAAGTAAGAGTTGATCTCGTATCTACTGTATTGTATGAAGAATATTTTCGCGCTAAAAGTTTATTCGTGAAGGAATCAGATACAATAAGTTTTTCATTTTCACGAAAATAGGCTTCAACAAGGTCTGTTCGCAGAACACTAAGAAATCACTGTATTGTCTAGTAAGTTTAAGTGCTTTTGTTTTACCTAGAGGTTGTGGTTGCTCCATGAGCAATTCAGTTTCTGCTTCTCGGTGCGCAGAAAAATGTGTGACCGTGGGCTAGTTACGAGGGCATTAAATAAAATGGCGGCAAATCTGCCGGGACAACACCGCGGAATCACTAGCAGAGAGGGAATGGCATCATTTGGGGCTTGCGTCAATGCGTAAAACGACTGAAGCAGTCGGTGCAGTGAGCGTTGTTGTCTGTGTGAGTAGTTGAATTATGCACGGGTTCTATACTGCCCTAACACATGTTTGCAAAGGTAGAACAGCGATTGTAGGTGATAATACAGATGGCCTGTGGCAAAAATGCGCGGGAATGTCATCAAAGCTTACGTGAAGCGTGTAGCAACCATGCATTATCATATCGGAGAGTTGCATGATGGGTAAGTGCGTTTCGTGAAGGTCGGGATGTATCCACGGATTTACCTCACACAGGTCGGCCGTCCATTCCAATGATCAGGTAGAGTTAGTGCAAGGCCTTATTTCCATAAACCCATGATCGACTGTCCGAGAATTATCCTTAGAAGTTGGGATTAGTCACCAATCGGTGCAGTACATGCTGAAGAACACACTCAAGACTGAGGAAAACTTTATTTTGGGTTCCCCACCATCTCACAGACGAACAGAAATTTCACTGATACGCTTAGTTGTACCCAATTTGCCAGATGGCGGGATATTGACGAAACATGAACACGAGTGTATGAGCCCGAGCTAAAGCGGCAGTCGACTGTACGGCACCGCCCAGGATCGCCGCGACCGAAGGAAATTCGATGGAAACCCAGTAGTTTGAGGGTCAGTACCGAAGGGTCTTCATTAGTCATGCTGTTCCTTGAGGTGGAAATGTCACACAACGTACTATCGCCGCTTCCTAGAGCACCAATTGCATTTGGCTATGCGGGATTATCTACACTATCTTGGAAATTGAATGAAAATGCGTTGCCAGGTGACGGAAATGGTGACTACCGTGTTATGCATGTTGCGTTCAGAAATCTTGGCCCATCCATACTCCATACTATCCCAACGTGAGTATTTGTGACTTTGATTTGCTCCCTTCGTTAAAAGAATCCTTCCGAATCATCAGGTTTTCTGATACTCTCTCAGTGCTCTGAGCAGTAGGATGCTTCACCGCTGTAATCAACCGAGACCACCTCGCTGACGAATTTCTACGGCTCCCACACATTTGGCAGAAGATCCATTATTTCGTTCGTGATGATTTTGAAGATACTTGATGCAATCCAGCTGTTAACTACCATAAACTCTTAGTAATACCTATGTTTCCACTATTTTAATTTACAGTCCTCATGTACTGTTATGAGCTACAATGGGACTGTGCTGCGATGTTAAATTAACGATTACGTACTCGCATCGCGCGTAAGGTATCCGTAGGTTATTAATATGTACATTTTTGCCTACTCATGCAGGTCTCTAGACTTCCTGTGTCATGCTGAGGAACTTCCGCGACCAACAAGGTTTCCAAATCTGTCTCCGATGGAACATGTGTACAATCAGCCGGGTCACCAAATACTGTAAGACACTGTATTGCTCCACAGGATTTTGAGGGCCAGTAACTATAGCTCTGAGCTAACTTGCGACAGCAGGTGATACGACGCCTGTGATTCAAAAATGTGAAAAAATATTCTCGTTGACTAGAAGGCCAAGGAGCCGACAAATTTACGAACGAGATATCCAACACCAAAAATGAGCATTTGGTTAACTTCTGAGAGCAGATGTGACCGGACACCGACTGCTGAGATTACGAATAGTGAAAGTCTTTACCTCCCATTTCTCCAAGGATCGCTATGGTCTGTACGGATAGGACTTAAGCTTTGCCACTAATGTTGAACGAGAGTGCAATTTTCTCCTTACAATCGAATTCATATTTCCCGTAAAGATCCTTCAGATGAACACGGCTTAATATCCAGTCCCCGAGACGCAGCAGCACTGAAGGACCTTGGCCTACCAAATGACCGCAGCTCAGCCCGAGGGCGTACAGATTAGGCGCGTGGTCAGCGTAACGAATCCTTCGGTCACTATCCTCGGATTTCTAGATCGAGGCCACTGTCTTACCGTCAGATAGCTACTCAGGTGTTCTCACGTACGCCGAGTAGATCACGAACCAGCCCTCAGATCCAAGTGACTTTTTACCTGGCTTGGAAATGAACGCAGATCCTCCAGGGTAAAGTCAGGTTCGCTACCCCTTGACCGACTAGCTTGATATGTAGAACTTCGAACTGATCCCCTTTCATATCATCATCTAATGGGAGAAATTATTTGGTTATAAGTAGAGCCCGGATTTCCATGCACTATCAAATCTCAAAATACGCATGCATTCGTGCACTATCATATGGCAAAACATGCACAATAAACTGGAAAATATGCGCTATCAAAATTCAGTTCCTTTTGAAACATGAACAAAAACTACCCTAATTTCTCCAAATTGTCTTGATTTAAGCTCATCCGTTTATCATTCAGCACATACTTAAGCACAGAAATTTATCTTTTTACGTCACGAGAAGTGATAGATGCATAATTCAATGAAGACATTTGGACAAAGTGAGGTCAAATTGTACGTCTTTTACATTTTCACTACAATACGTCTTTTATAAGCTTGACGAATTCAAAATCAGGATTTGAACGAATTAGTTTGTTCAACTTATCTCTATCTGTGGCAGCTGCTTCTCCATGCGATGATTGCAGACACATTTGAATGTCCTCAATATGTGGTAACGATTGCTTGCTGCGATAACACAGACGTGTGACGATTGAGAGTTCCGGGTAGGACATTCCAGGATAACAACGGTAGAGGGTTCAATGAAAAACCAGAATTTGTAAGCTGCTATCCCAGTAGCGCGGCGCCACAGAAGTGCGATACAAGGTTTCTTTTGTTCGTCTAACAGACGAAAAAAAGCCGTCAATGATTAATGCACAATTTAAGGTTCAATTTATAGCAATGTACAACTGTAAAACTGGGACACCTTATTCCTAAGAATTAGATTTCGACGTGGGGCCTTCCGACTTACGTCATTGTTTACTCAAGCAACAGATAAGAAAGTGTTTGGTTAATTGCATTATACTGTAGGACCTGTACCGTATGTAGGCTACTAACTATGGTTGTCACATAGGATGCCAGGAATACATTCTCTCCGTCTCTCAGTAATAGACATACTGTAGCCTACAAAGTGAAAAATTGTCCCAAATTCTGCAAACTAACATTCAGAAAAGGCACTATGATGCAAGTTAACAATATATATGCGTCAAAGTAAGAATAAAAGTCATATTATGCAATATTAAACGTCCAAATATGCGCTATTAAATCCAAAATCTTCCAAATATGCATTATGCATGAATTTTCTCCGAAAAATGCCAAAACATGCAAACATGCACGGAAAAAGAACGGTTATTTGGAATTGTTAAGCCGTAAAACGAATATTTGCAAAGTTTGAGAAGTGTAGCTAGCTTATTTAAAAACATGCATTTGCATGGAAATCCGCGCTCTAGTTATAAGTAGTTTGATTTTTACCGCGTATTATGCTCACTTCAAAATAATAACTACAGCAGATTATATTCCAGAGACTTACTGAAGAAAGGATTGAATTCAGTGTTTGATATATATCAGCCCAAATCCATCTCTGGTGATATATAGTAAGATATTGTGCTTACAGTGTGGGCTTTATTTTTTCAAATGGGCTACATCAAGTTTGTTGTTCTCGTAGATCTGTCTCGGAGACGTCTTTGGCTTTGAAAATATGGAAGTGACAGAGGTATGAGCGATGTTAGTAACGCCATTCCTTATGCAGCTAGTCTCTATGGTGTGAAGGTGTCACCCACAAGGTCGCTTGTTGCGTGCATTTCAGTGAACTTGATAGACTAATAACGTAATAATACAAGTGTAGAAACCGGTACGCCTCTTCAGTGACGTCAAGGCTAGTGGAGATCCAACCAGCCTTCGTGCTGAGGAATGGACATACATGGTATCTACGATGGAGATACATGCGAGTGCAGAAGAAGTTAACGAAGGGATACCAGTGTGAGCAGGTCATTAGTTCTGTCTCTCGCATTGTTTGAGGTGGAATGTTGCACTCGTAATTCGCTTGTTGCCTTTCTTGGAGCGAACTGAAAATACTGGTTTATTGTGACCAAATATATACGTTTCATTTGTTCAGCAGGTTACGCCGGATAGACGACTGACTCACCTTTGATTTCACAATATAATTGCGTTGCCCGGCGTCACTGAGACGAACAAGATTTATGTACTAATGTAGCATTGTTTCCAGTTTCTTTTCTAATCCACAGCTCTATTCTATTTTATAGTAATGGAGAGCTGAAACATGATGTGAACAGGCACTCAGCGGCCAGCTTGAATCGGTGTATCTTGCTTACATGGGCAACTGAAGGGACAAAGTTCTTAAAACAAGAATTAAAGACATTCCCACAAAACTGAATTCATTTATTATATTTTACGGCCTCTGTTGGTTTACACTAGGTGTGAAAGTAACAGGCTCATTTACTAGTGGAATAAATGACTGTCACAGTAATAACGGCTTGTAAAATCACTGCATAAGGAATAGTTTAAGAAAAAGATGCCGTTTGTAGATATCTCGCCTGGTTCTCGGCTAGTTCTTCAGATCTGTTTCCATAGATAATACAAACTAATAATTTGAAGGCCATATGCTCTCCATACCTTTCTCTAGACTGTAATCCTTATATTTATTTGTGCCAGCTTCTAACTTTTATTTTTCCTATGAGAAACTTTCCCGTTCCTTCCCCGTTTCCTTGATTCTTGGAAAGGTCATATCACTTCTATTTTCTCCTCTATTTAATGCTCCTCTTTGTATTTTCACTACCAACACTCTCGGTCTTCTTCACCAGCTCTCCTTGGCGACTGTTAGTGCAAGAACCATGTGTCTTCGTTGTTTGAAATGTTCTCCGTACTCACTATTATCGTTTTGTATGTTATAGCTATTTGGATGAATAGGATCACCTTAGGATTTACAATTTTATATTTTAATTGGCTTTCCTACGATCTTTCTGTTAAGTCTTCAGCCTGAAGGCATCACTAAGGGCAGAAACAGATGGCGGCGCCAAGGTAGGATGAGGAGTGAGGTATTTTGCCATCTTTTCCTCACTGTGCCAGAAACTCTTATGAGTAGCACCTTTCATAGCACCCTGATTCCCTACTTGTGCACTGAATGTCATTATTCAGCACTCAGGCAAAACCATAAAAGAGATTGAGACTAGGACATTTTTCTCTGGCCTCTAATAGGAGACAAATCCAAAATAGTGCAACTATCAAGAAGGAACATCAGGCAGTGAATTATTGTACTGAACTCGATTATCTGTCGAGACCGATATGGAAGTCTTTCCTTTCGGAGAACGATTAACGTGAGTAGTTTACAGTTTTGGAGAGAAAGTGCCTGTGAACTGGGGCTGTTCAGCCGACGTCGTACGTGGGTTCAATTACCCCTCTCATAAAATTAAAGAATCTGCAACAATACCTGGAAATCCGGAGAGCCAGATAGTCCTGAGCTTCACTCAGCCTACACTAAAAAGAATACCAGGTTAAATCCTGATGGCAAGGGAGACCTGTCTTACTGCTAAATACACTATCCTACTTAGTGCCGAGGTTATGGGTAGTTGCACCTTTATCCTCCATTCCTCATGCGCTCGTCACGGCCTATACTGAGATGATTTCTACCCGTAAGATTATATCCCCTTGTAACTGTTACTGAGTTTATTGTGAGTAGAGGGGACCAAGCGGCAGGGCAGACACATCTGGATAAATGACCACAGAAAACTAATGTAAATTTAGAATGTGATTCCCAATATGATTTTTGCTTTTATTTTATTTATTTTATTTTTTATTTTATTTTTTCATTTTATTTTTCATTTTACTTTTTTCATTTTATTTTTAATTTTATTTTATTTTATTTTTTAAATTTTATTTTATTTTTTATTTTTTATTTTACTTTATTTTATTTTATTTTATTTTATTTTATTTTACTTTATTTTATTTTATTTTATTTTATTTTATTTTATTTTATTTTTAAATCAACAACTAAATTTACAATGAATGAAATATTACAAGGTTAAAGCTTGAGAGCTTGATACTTAACAAGGGAGAAAGAACTCCCATTTTATAAGACTTTTCAGTTCTAGATACATTACAGATATATCGTTTTTAAACAAACATTAGCAAGACTAGCTAGTCTTTAGACACAATCTTTGGCACAGAGAATCTTTAGTGTGGATAATCTCTGGTATTTAGGAATATTTGATTAGACACAATCTTTGGCACAGAGAATCTTTAGTGTGGATAATCTCTGGTATTGAGGAATATTTGATTTTCAATCGAAAAATCTGAAGCTTCCTTACCGTTCATAAATAGAAGGTAGAGGAGATAGAACTCCTAAATTATATTATCAACGGTCAGATGGGCCTCGAATTCACATTTATATTTAGTTCCCCGACGGAAACGCTAAATAAGTTAGCATGACACACGATGTCCTTCTCACAACGGGTAGCAATAACAAAAGAGAGATCAGAATAATCTAGAACACACGAACAGAAGCTCATATTTTAGAGACGAAGAATGACCGAACCAAAAGGTTAAACTGTTGGCTGGAAACAAAATATGCTGGGATGCTGCACCACTGAAACCATTCCATGGCATGACTTACCATAGAACCTAATGGGGCAGAAGGCCGGCTGACACAAAGGAGAAGCCATACTACTTAGTGACTAAGGCAAAAATAAATTTAAGACCGAAACGCAAAAGGAAATATATTTAGATTTAAAAAAAGCTTAGTCATCAAAAAGCAAAGTGAATAAGGTAAACGAGGGTACACATTCGTACATCCTAATTACATCGTACCCACTGGGGTAGACAGATATTATAAACTAACAGGATAAATAACCCCATACTAAAACTAAGGTAATCTCTACACACCCGAACTATTATATGCTAGAGGGGTGCGCTTATATCATCCCACAGATAAGTTCATCAGATAGAGAAAGAATTCTACCTGCCTACCTTACATGCTGTCCCAGCCTCGTCCGTAGTCTCCTTGTGAGAAGAACCTCACTTATCATCTTATAATATGATGTATAAGGTTCAGGTTCAAGTTGACAGTATTTATAGGGACGAGCTGGACGCTGATTAGTTGGTTTCAACTGACAGGTAGTAGTGATAATTTAGTCGGAAATCAAAAGTTCACTAGTGCCAACCCATAAATATGTATAATACTCTACTAGTGCTTACACATTTCAGGTCCCTAGGTGACACTCACAATCAACAGCAGTGTGATCTCTTAATCATGCTGAGCCTTCAGACGTTAGAAGTGTCGCCTACCACTAGGGTAAGGCAATACTGCTGTTAAGTAACCAGTATAACTTCTTCGTGTCATTGCAACAAAAGATCTAAATTTTGATTTTACCCTCCATTCTTTCTCGAATTACTTTTTCTTGCTACAGGTCCTCTTTCAGTATTTTATATTCTTCTACTACATTCGTCTGTGATTAATCTGATGACCTTGCTGTTTATTTCAGAATGCACATGTCTATGATTGAACAGAAACATCGTAATTGAGCTAATATGGAGTCGTCATTTCCTACTCGGAAGGCAGCGTAAAGTAAGCCATCTGGTGGCGAACGAGAGTTGGCTTAGCACTTACAATAGACTAACGGTAAAGCATTCTTAACTTCAAACCGTCATTACTAGAGAAGTCCTCCTCGTGAACAGATGAGAATTTCCTCTGAAGACGCGGAGGAACGTTCTCTGCGAAACGTAATGAATAAAACCCGGATGTTTATGCAGTAATACTGTAGGTTAGAATGCAAACATACTGAAGCGAGTAACAATTAGAGTCTACCTGCACGGCAGTAATGCTCTGAGGTTTGCATAAACATGAGGGATTCGGCCCATTAGAACCCCTAATTTTATGCAAACCTCTTAGTACTACCGTCGTGCCGGTAGACTCTACCTGTTATTCGCATTCTACCCTATTACTGCATAAACACCTGGGCCCTAGTAATGAATTTCACCGTGATTTTTTGACACGGCAAAAGCTAATTATCATGTCCACTGATAGAGTTAGTTACTTCGTCTTGATAACTAGTCGTAAATTTCATCTTAGAGTAGGTGCTCTTTCAGTATTTTTAGATTTTAAATTGCATCTTGTCATAACCATTGATAGAGTTGTAGATTCCCTCTAGATCTGTGTTTTGAAGAAATAAACTGTTGGGTGGAGTCGGTGGTAAGTCATATCTCTTGGTATGTATTAGGATTTAAAACCCGTTCTATTTGAGTCATATAATCCGACAGTAATATATGTCTCTACCGGAAGCTGATATATCACTGTAATTCCTAGTTCAGAGCTAGCAGGGCTTCTGCTTGTCCGCATGTTGTATGGATTACCGTACCTCAATAGGACCATTTATTTCATCTTGGAGGACGGATCTGTAAGATGTACCCGCGTGATACAACATGCTAGAAACAGAGAGGTGCATATCTTCCAGAGACTCTCGATCTTGAATTTTGGAGATTGTGGGTTCGAGTCCCACCGTCGGCAGCCCTAATGATGT
Organism: Anabrus simplex; assembly: GCF_040414725.1. Taxonomy (NCBI): domain Eukaryota; kingdom Metazoa; phylum Arthropoda; class Insecta; order Orthoptera; family Tettigoniidae; genus Anabrus; species Anabrus simplex. Next base: position 348,906,604 of record NC_090267.1, on the reverse strand, counting down.
TTTTCCGTGGGTTCTCAATTTCACACCATGCAAATAATGGGACTATACATTAACGCCACGGTTTCTACTTCCCAGTCCTAGCCATTTCCCATTATTGGGTCACGAAATGCCTTCCAAGGGTTACCAAACCAAACCCCATGGCACAACATTCTAGATGAGCCTAGGTCTACAAAGTGACCGCTGCTCAGTCCGAAGACCTGCAAATTAGGAGGTGTCGTGTGATCTTCACGACGATTCCTGTAGGCCATTATTCTCTGTTTTCTAGACAGGGGCAGGTATGTCACCGCCAGATAGCTCCACAATTGTAATCACGTAGGCTGAGTGGACCTCGAATCAGCCCTCAGATTCAATTTAAAATCCCTGACCTGGCCGGGAATCGAACCCGAGACCTCAGGTAAGAGGCAGGAACGATTCCCTACACCGCGGGGTCGTCCTCCCATGTGTCTGAGTGACGTTAAACCACTACCAAGCAGTATTAATACAAAGCCATGCAAACTTGTAGTTTTACTGTTCTTAACAGTCAGGGATTCTCCGGATTAGCACGAATTTCGAACCACATGAACGTAAGTTTTCCTTCTGAGGGAACCCGGACCATAAAACTGATGAAATTTTCGATTTTCAGTTTATTATGAAATAAAATAAATAAAGATTTTCCTCTTTAAGGTGACATATTAACCTTCCTGGGAGCTCGACTCCAAGTATCAAAAAATATACTTCCAATAATGTGCTGTAGTGGGTGTGACCACATAGTTTCTATGGATACGCGTTTGGTAGAAACATCCTTATTCAAATTTCCCAGTCTTTCCAAAGACATTATATTAAGTATGTAGGGAGTATTTCTTGTGTTGCCTCCTTGATTTGAGAGGCTATTGTTTTGTCTGCATTGCTGCATTCCTTGGATATTGTTATTTACATTGAGTCATTTGGTGTTTAGTTCAAGATTTGTATTGCATTATTTTTATAGTCTAACTGGAACTTACCTAATATTCCTCGATTCAGTAATAGAGCTTATAAAACAAAAAAGCCTCCTTAGAGGTACACTATGGTACTGAGGCAATTTCTCCTACCATAGGAAATGTTGCTGTAAATATTGAGGTTATACACGAAGTGATACCTGCTACTGTCTCTCGTACAAGCAAGAAGTTGCATGTATCAACTGAAAATGCTCCATTTTATTGGAACATCATATGTGAACAAAATAATTAACATGTCATTGCTATAAAAGGTGTTAGATAGTTCAATATTATGTAATGAATGTTGAAAAATGGCCTATGTCACTCAGTGTCAAGGGATACGAAGAACTTCAGAATCAAAATAAGAGTGTGAATAATGTAATTAGGACCAGAATCCCCAAAATGCGTTCATGGAAATATATACCCTTCATTTAGGAGTATTGTGACATACAACAAAGGTAACATTAGTCTGTAAATTATGATGTGCTGCGGTAGATGGAAATGATGTTCGGAAAATACACGGTCACTACTGTGATGTCGATAGACAATGCGAGAAAACGGAATGCTGAAAGGAAAGAAAAGGAGTGTGAGAGGCGAGCCAGGCAAAGAATGAAAGGTGTAAAAAGAAGGCTAGATGAGAGATGTCTGCTGACAGTGAAAACACCTGGACTCCACTAGAAATTTAGCTGAACTTTGAACCTCGTTTCACACAAGTTTATTTTTTGCCATATAAGGAACACTTTCTCCTAAACTATTAAAGATAAAGATCTCAAATATTCAGGGATTGTAAACAATGCCAATATTCACCTTGTGTCATAGCCTTCTTGTCATACCTCATTGATGACATATGTTAAATGTGTCAATTATTTTCAGTAGCAAAATAATTAATATCTTCTCAGGAAATACCAATACGTTAAAATCCCTACGATACGTGATGGTAAATGAAATTTAATTTAATTAAATTTTAAATTTAATCATTCTGGTGTTAATATTCCTTTCATTTAACACTGGAGGTAGAAGGTCCGGGTCCTCTCAAAACCCCACATGCATTCGCAGATATTTGACACGTAGCTACCTGCGTAGGATGTGGAGGTAGTGATAATTACTGCTTTTAAAGAAGAAGTACAACTGCTCAACCATCTTATATTAACACTAATCAGAAGGAAAATGGAAGGGACCCGATATTTCGAAGAGTGAACATGTCTGAAGAAGAAAGAGAAGGGCTATGAAGGGCGTGAAAATGATTTTTTTCTACAATTGCCTTTACGTTGCACCGACACAGATAGGTCTTATGGCGAGGATGGGATAGGAACGAGCTAGGAGTGGGAAGGAAGCGGCCGTGGCCTTAATTAAGGTACAGATCCAGCATTTGCCTGGTGTGAAAATTGGGAAACCACAGAAATCCATCTTCAGGGCTGCCGACAGTGGGGTTCGAACCCACTATCTCCCGGATACAAGCTCACAGCTGCGCGCCCCTAACCACACGGCCAACTCCCCCGGTAGAACGAGAGTTACCGAGGGAGGTTAGAGTGTGGAACCTGACACAAGTGTGTGGAATCAATGTCAGTCTCACAAAAGTAACCGTGGTCGCCAATTGATGCTACCAAGTTCAGAGCCCTGGTCTGCGTTTTAGTCACCTTTTAACGACTGGCCGAAATGCCGTGGAGTGTTCTACCATTCCCAACACATGACGGTACCACTTGAGTATCACGCTATTGCTATTATTATTATTATTATTATTATTATTATTATTATTATTATTATTATTATTATTATTATTATTATTAATGCGTTATTCACCAACTCAAACTAAGCAAACTCGACTCAAGGACAGTACCATGGAGTGCTGTCCTGAAATGGACCATGGTTGCTTAAGACAGATATATTGTGTAATTGAAAGTGTTTTCTGAATTGTAGGGCTTGATATATTCTTCGCGAAGGTCATCTAATATCATGTTACCCTACGAATTTCTTCATCTAAAGCCAAGTTTGCGTTTCTACTTTTGTCTTAAAGGTTGCCATCCGTATTATTGGACATGTCTAGCTCATTTCTCGGACATTATATAGTAATACTCGTGTTCATTGTGCGTTTTGAAGTTAAAATTTAAGAATTAAAAAACAAATAAAATAAGAGATTAAGAACGTCTCTCGAACACAACGAGAATATACAACAATGCTTGAACCAGAAGCACTCTAGAATCTGAGGTACTCAATCTCTAACACAAAACACTGAAGGAACAATTCGAAGTTGTATCTGTGTATAAGCATTTTGGCTGGTCGGATCCTCAACAGATCCGCCGTCAGCTGTCACATATGGCCTAGGAGTACAAAGGAAATGAGGTGTGATGAAGTTTTCCGTTGCTTTCCTCACCCAGTCAGAATTGCTATTACGTATCATTCCGCCAAGCCCATTGAAATGTACTCGCCAACCGACCCTTTGAGCGACATTTTCACACCATTCATAACAGCGACTGGTTGCATAAGGAATTGCTACTTTCATATTGTCAAAGCCAAGGGCGAGACTGAGACCGGAAAATTAAAATTTAAAAACCTAATTTGGTGTAGCCCATACCAGAAGACATAGGTCCTGGTGCACTGCAAATATTAGGTCTCGCCAGCAAAGACAAAAATCAGAAGTCACAGAACGTAAAATTATGAGAAAAATTTCAGGACCAAGAACAATAGAATCGGTACCATACCATAAACCCAATACACATATCTACAAGAAAGCCCCAAATTTACAGTTACAACAAGCATACGAAGAACTAAAGTCCTGGGAGATATACAAAGAATGGACCAAACAATGTATGGTATTAGGTGAAATTCTCGTATTCTTGAAAAACAAGACTACTAGACCGAACAGTACAAGCAAACAGAATAAGACCTTCAAGTATTAGGATCGCTAAATCTACAGGACCGAGATGCATTCAGAAAAAATAAACAAACATGAGGATTCGGGAAAGATCAGAGAAAGACCACAATGAACATTGTCGGAGCAACAAAATAACACACCCACTCGTTCTGTATGAAAAACAGCAGGGCTAAAAGGAAGCCAACAAATGTTAATTCCATGTGGCCCTAAGCGAGCCATTCACGAACAAAAAAATAACGGAATAACCATCAGCTTCATAAATTGGTTCATGATTCTCATTTCTATATTACATCAGTTCCTTACTGATTTGTGTCCTGAGCGTCTGTATGTTAATGAAAGAAATTAAATGTATTGTGTATGATACTGTTCTGTGTCACTTAAGTACTAGTTTTCAATGTCTTGTGATATCTTCAGATAAGATAATAATGTCATGTCTAAAAATACAACAGGTAAAGTGAAACATGAAAAAAGTAAATATTATAACCAACCGAGGCAGAAGTATCCATGTTTTAAGGTTGAACTTAATGAATGCGAGGCTAAGTGCGCTGTGTGTGATTGTTTTGTGGCATTTGGTTGTAACGATGCCAGTGCTCTTGAAAGACGCATAAATAGCAACAAAAAAGGAGTTAGATCTATATCACACAACAGTGATTCTCATTTTGCCTCCAAACATTTTTCCACTGACAAGAAAGTTCAGGCAACAAAGGTAAAATTAGCATATTTCCAGCCAGTCATTATCAATCCTAAAACAATAAATTGCACATATAAAACAAAGTTCAATTTCAAAGTCTTGCTTAAAAAGTGAAAGGTCTGACATTTTCTGGAAGTACATCCTGTGCTTGAAAATTTTGACACTGCGCACGGTTTTCGATATAGACAATGATTTGGTATAAGTGGCTGTTCTGTTTTGTGTGTTTAAGCCAGTGAAGTTCAACTTAACCCGCAGACTCCATCCGCGAATTCTCTGTGGACCGCTCACAGTATAAGGCCAATGCCACCGTGGGGAAAGGCAATTTCACGCACTACTGTTGGGGCGAGTAGCTATTCGTTCTGGTGTTGACAATGAATGTGAAGCAGAGTAGTTTACCTTTCTTAGCTGACATCGCTTGACCGCACGTATGTATTGTATCCTGGTAATGATTTGCGAGTCACGGTAATGTCAGGGTAAATGCCCTACAGTTTTACTCTGTAGCTAGGTCAGTTAAGATTTATAGAATGGTACAAGGTCACTTGAAACATTGGACTGTGCAGGATGTCCACTTCAGTGGCGTAGTCGACTACTCCCCGGCTAAGTGGCTCAGTCAGGAGAGCGTAAGTTAGTGCTAGTCCGATTGTGTAGAAGGTACTCAAGTGGGGCTAGTAAAGTGTAGCGATAGACGAAGGATAGGAGCCTCCGAACCAAATGACCAAACCATGAAAGTTCGGCAAAGGTATGAGTGAGAACATTCGGAATGAAAATACACTCACAGTTTTAGCCCTTGTAAATGCTACGAATCGAATCTCAGTCCCCCGAATAGTCCACAGTATATGCTACTTGCCCACGAAGATGATCTTCTCCCGCATTCCCAAGTTTTTTTAAAGGCATAAAAATTCAGATAACATTGAAAATTAAATTTCTCATGAAGCTTGACTTTCTCCTTCAATTTTTTCATTTAGCCAAGTAATATTTCGGATCCCTTTAACCGTTGAAAATAAGAAGTCTTTCATAACGGTACATTGGCGAGGTCTTTGTATGCTAAGAGAAGTTTCCAAATACGCTCTTAAGAACGCATGTTACTGCAGGTGCCTCTTAGCCATAAATATATGTTTTACACCACACATGTGTTCAGGAATTCTTTGAATGGATCAAATACACCGACTACATAAGACGTCAAGACTCTTTTGCATTGAATGTTGTGGTGTCATGACTTTTTGTATGCTGCGACCTGTTTCCGGTCCAACCGGTGGTCACCAACACAATCAACCTGCCCTCTGTTGATGTTTGACTGGTAAACACGGTGGCCGCTCCGTCAGATCTCTTTTGTTTTTCTTCCCTTCCAGAATGTTGTTGACTTTAACAATTATCAGACTGTATTGCTTGGGAAAGAACAAATATCACTTTAAAAATTTAGCTTCCACAAATACATACTTTCTTTGACAGAGTTGCAAACTGTTTGTACTAGTGTTACCCACAAATATTAAAACTCACTCAGAGTTATAATATTTCTTATTGCCTCGAAGTATATAACACCATTACATTAAGTTCTTTAATATCCGCTTCGTTTGATCGTTGCATTGTTCGCAAGAACATCGCTGTTTTACTTCTGGTTACGCAGTTACAGCATTGCGAACACTTTCATAATTTGGTAAGCATACCATTCTAATTCTACTGTGGAGCACAATACATCCTACTTGCATGCCATATGTAGCTGATTGTACCATTATGGTACACAACGATGCCATAATTTGCCTAATAATTTAAACATGTCATATTTATTAAATATTCATAGAATTTATTCACTAAGAATATGTTGTATTATATTTATCTGTTCAGTTCAACGTACTGAAACAATAAAAATTAGCATGCGATTCGTAGCGCCTTCATTTATGTTGCTGCTGTGCTGTTTTTTTTTTCTGTAGAGTTGTCTGAAACATAGAACTCGCCGCTCAACAATGACTTGAGTTACTCAATTTGGGTAAAGGGATAGTTGCCTAGTTGCACTTCCTTTTAAAACAATTACCATGCCCTTTCAGTTTATTTCAACAAGCACCTGCTGCCAATTACTTTTCATCATTTGGGCACATTAAAATATAACCATTGCAATAATTAAACCCCATTGTGCATGAAGGATATTTAAAAAGAAAAGTCGCGTCTGTGTGGTTCGGATTCCATGTAAAACTGGAGGTACCGTGGCTATTGTCACGATAACAAAGTCACGTTGGGTCATTAATATCTAGGGCAGGGCCTCTCAGGCTGCATGCGCGTGGTGCATGCACTGTGCACGGTGCACAAGACGACTTGGCTTGGTTGACCAGAGTGCAGACACCCCACTCCTCGATTTGGAGCAATAGCGCTTACTCTCTCTTTCCTCACGCCTATCTCGCTCGCTCCCCCTGTCTCCCTCTTTCACACTTGCTACGTAGCGCTCCAAATCCGAGCTGAGTTGCGCCGAATAGAGCCGAGCTTAGGCGAGCTTAGCCGAGTAGCCCAGAGACGAAGCGTTGGTCCGAGTCGAGCCAAGCGTGGACGATGCACAGTGCACGGAGCTCTTGCGCCTCGATTTGCACGCGTGAGATTTTGGGCGTTTGAAAGGCCCTGATCTAGGGCATCACATCACCCGGGAAGAAAATAATAATAGACCCGCAAAACGGAAAGAAAAAAAGAGTTCGGCGTGGTGATGCTGTGACATATGAAGGTCCAAAACATAAAAACCAGAAGTTATGACACGTTTGGGAATTTGATAGTTACATTAAGACCTGATCTGCCTTAATACTTGTTCAGAAGGTACATTTATGTTAAAATAATAACAGTTACTTATGCATCTGTTGTTCGTAAAGGATCACAAAAGGGAAGCAAATGGTCTCACAGAGTATACTTTTTTGTTTATTTTTTGTCGTACAATGAAATACCATCATTTAGAGATGGTGGTACCATAATTAATGGCTGACAGGTTGCCACCACTGCACAGTGAAGACTACTATATGCTCGGCTCTTTTCAAAAACATTCACAAAATATGCATCATTCTTCATTAATATCTGGGTTAACGGCACAAAGTACATGGCATGTTAGCCTTTTAGTATGTACCTAGTTAAACGGGAAATGTTTCTCGATGGCAAGGTTTCAGAAGAAACTATGTCGATTCTAATAATTTCTTTGCCAGATTTTGCGGTTGTATGACTTCCTAGGTACCAATCTCATATGGAGGGATACACCGATATTCATTACTGTATTGCGTGTGTCTGTGGTGTTAGGGTGTACGGCGTGTAAAAATAAGGTACGGCCTAACGTTTAAGACACATTCCTCACATGTAGGGGCTGGAAGAAGAAAATATGGACACAGGGTCCGGAAACGATTTATTTCCATGTTAGAACTGCTCAAAGACGACAGCCCCGTGTCGGTAGATTTACTGGCACGTAAAAGAACTCCTGCGGGACTAAATTCCGGCATCTCGGCGTCTCGAAGACCTTAAAAAGTAGTTAGTGCTACGTAAAGCAAATAACATTATTATTATTATTATTATTATTATTATTATTATTATTATTATTATTAATAATATTATAACTTAATTTTTACAACTCTACACAGTACATTAATGGAAATACTGTTCGACTCGTTCGCTGAATGGTCAGCGTACTTGCCTTCGGTTCAGAGGGCCCCGGGTTGGTTTACCGGCAGGGTTGGGGATTTTAATTGTGTATTGTTAATTTATCTTGCTCGAAGACTGGGAGTTTGTGTTCATCTCAATACACATCTTATTCTTATTCGTCTTCTTCTTCCTCTTCTTCTTGTCTGTTTACCCTCCAGGGTCGGTTTCTCCCTCGGACTCAGCGAGGGATCCCACCTCTACCCACTCAAGGGCAGTGTCCTGGAGCTTCAGGCTCTGTGTCGGGGGATACAACTGGGGAGGTTGACCGGTACCTCGCCCAAGCGGCCTCACGTTCTATGCTGAACAGGGGCCTTGCGGGAAGATTGGAAGAGATAAACAAGGAAGAGGGAAGGAAGCGGCCGTGGTCTTAAGTTAGGTACCATCCCGGCAGTTTTTTCCTGGAGAAGAAGAGGAGAAACCACGGAAAACGACTTCCAGGATGGCTGAGATGGGAATCGAATCCACCTCTACTCAGTTGACTTCCCGAGGCTGAGTGGACCCCGTTCCAGCCCTAGTACCAATTTTCACACCAGGCAAATGCTGGGGACCTTAATTAAGGCCACGGTCGCTTCCTTCCAACTCCTAGGCCTTTCCTATCCCATCGTCGCCATAAGACCTATCTGTGTCGGTGCGACGTAAAGCCCCTAGCAAAAAAAAGGTACCAATTTTGAAATTTCGTGGCAGAGCCGGAAATCGAACATGGGCCTCCGGGGATGGTAGCTAATCACACTAACCACTACACCACAGGGGCGGACCATCTCTTCATATACACACAAAAATACCAATCACCATAGAAACATGCAATATTGAATATATCCTTCCACAAGTGGTTTGTGTCAGGAAGACCATCCGGTCGTAAAACTGGGCCAAACTCACTTAATTGCCAACCTAAATATATTCGGAAAAGGCTGAAGTAGTTTGTATGGAAAAGCACGAGGAGAATCGGCCCCTGGACTAGCTGTATATAGAGGATTATGGAGACGTGTAGTTCACTGCACGTTGTAGGGCAGACCTGTCAAGGACACTGGCCTCCACGAGAGATTGCGGTAAGCGTGGTATCAGGACATACGGCTGAAGATGACATAGCCTACTTTGCTCTAGGTCAGTGTGCTGTACGCACAGATGTGTCTACACAGTAGGCCTATAACCAGAACTCTACAGCGTTGGAATACTTACAAATGTGTAAAATTGCGTCCGGCTCCATTGCTAAATTTTTTTAGCACACTGGTCTTTGGTTCAAAGGGCCCAAGGTTCAATTCCTGGCCGGGTCGTAGATTTTAACCTTAATTGGTTAATTCTACTGGCTCGAGGCGGGTGTTCGTTGTCCTTAACATTATGATTGTGTATATTTCATCTCGTTGTTTCATGCTTGTTGTAAAATTTAAATAATAATGACTCATTACTAATATAGGCTGGTTAAATGGTCAAAACCGAAAACCAAAATTTGAAGTAATAATAAGAAACTGAAAACGACTTGTTCGTTTACTTCTAAATATATTTCACATAATGAGATTATGGGGAAACTTGATAATAAACATATTCATAGCATAAATGATTTCCCCTTCGAAAGGGGAATAAATAAATAAATAAATAAATAAATAAATAAATAAATAAATAAATTTCATAGTATTGTGCAAAGAGAGATGGGGAGGAAAGAACTTGTGGATAGATGTAACATTTATTCACAAGACGAATTAACACTTCCTCCAGAAAGAGGCTTCCACAAATTACAATATATGCTGAGTCCACTGAAGTAATTTTTATGAGGATTTATACCGTGCAGATTTGAACTGTTATAAAATCACATTATATATAATTGTGTATTAAATAGTAGTACTACTAATATAAATGCTTACGGAGTGTGAGGACTGCAGTCTGGATCAGAGACAAATCCACGTTAAAACTTAGGCAGAAGGTGATTAAGTTCTTCGGCATGGTTCCCCTTGCTCCAATTAACAAGCCGATAACTTCGATATTTGCAATACATATCTAATAACTGAAATTATTTTGATCATACGTGAATTGCATAGCCAGGCTCTTTGGCTGAATGGTTAACGTAGTGGCCTTCGGTCCAGAGGACCTCAGGTTCGATTTTAACTTTGTGTGGTTTATTCCTCTACCTCGTGGGCTGGGTCATTTGTGTTAGTCTTTACACACATCTCCATTTAGATCAACACTTCACACTAAAATCCACTACAGAAACACGCAATAGGAGAATACATCCCTCGCATAGGGTTAGCGTCAGGAAAGGCGTCCGGCCGTTAAAATGTGCTAAATTCATTCAAAGTGCCCAGGTATTTTGGAAAAGGCGAGAAAGAAGAAAGAATGTATAAATAACAAATACTTTATTTAATGTATATTCACAAAAATATGCGTTATATCTCGTGATGTTTCTCTTATAAAAGCAAAGGATGGGCTGTGTTATCTACACGCAGATAGGTGTTTGCACGTGTCAACAGTACCGGCAATTGAGAGCCAGAAGCGGGGCGGGGGGTGCACAAAAATCTATAGACAACAAAAATACCCGGGTCTGGCGGCTATAGCGAAAGAGGGGGGGTGGGGTGGGGGGATGACGTCAAAATGTTAAAAAAGAACAATAAGTAACTGCACATGTATTACAATTAAATAGAAGTTCGGTATGATTATACAATTAAAATGGCATTAAGCATTTTATTACACACTATATGGGCAGTAAGAAAAATGAGATACTGTGTGAGTCAGGTAGAATTAGTTTAGCATGAAACGGGAGCTCAGAGTTGTTGCGCAAACCATTGAGGATTGGTATGAGACATGGGATATCAGGCGTAGTCTCGGTGGTGATGTGGCTGGTGAATGTGAGATTCAGGCAAGTGCCTCTTCAAAGCTGTCAGGGCTGGCGTATTGTAGACGCATTCTAGGTTGAAGGTGTCTTTAGCAATGCGTACGAATTCAGATTTGGCGATGACATCGACGCTGAGGTCACCGCGAAGCACAAGTTAGATGTGGGAGTTCACGCTGACGTATTGCGCCACATAATAGCTAAGTACGTGAAGAAGAGGCTGGTACACAAGCATGGCGATATTCTACGTAGTTTTTACGGGAAATGTGCTGGTGTTGCATGGGCCTAGTCGAGTTTTCTTAATGGTTATAATATCATCGGTTTCACCTTCACTTAACTCTTGATTTTGAACTCTCTGACTTGTAAGATGCAAAGAAAATGTTTATTGATTATAAAGTCGCTATGTTTGTTTGTTACTTATATTTCTCCGTAGTTATTATTATTATTATTATTATTATTATTATTATTATTATTATTATTATTATTATTATTATTATTTCTTGTCGCCTAGCAATACGGATGGTTGGTTATATAGCCCGAGAATTTCCGAACCGTTGCGAACTAACTTATCTGACTGGTCACCTAGAGACACGGATTGATTGCCCAAGCAAAGCATGCACTCCGCATCCTGGAGGTAATAAGTTTTAAGAGCAAGTACAAATGGGTAACCATCCTCTATTAACACTCATCAGAGGGAAAAGGAAGAGGAGTTTCCACGAAGGGGGTGAAAAAGATGCTGTAGTCCTCGCAAATTTAATACTGTCGGGGTCGGTAAATATTTTCGTTGTTTTTACTCCACAACCAGCGAATGTACCCGTGCTTCACTACGGTATTTTACCTTGTATACAGAGTTCGAAGCAAAGCAAAGCAAAGTCACCTCCGTACAGGCCATGAAGACCCTTGGAGGAGTGGAAGGTAAAGGCTTCCACCATTGTTAACCTCGGCACGTGATGGGTTAGCTGTACGCCCGGCCGCCTTCGTCCCCATGAATTAACCTGGTACTCAGTTTTGGTGTAGGCTGAGTGAACCTCAGGGCCATATGCACCTCCGGAAGTGGAAATCTCGTTTCTAAAATTTTACGACTTCCTGACGGGGATTCGAACCCACGTCCTTCCGGGCGAACCGTGCACGCCTTTACCGCCTCGGCTAGGCAGCCTCTATACAGAGTTCGGCGTAAGTTAATGTACACGCAGTGAGTAAGGTTATACTAAACTAGGAATTGTACCCGTGCTTCGCTATGGTATTTCAGATTGTATACGGATAGCGAAGTAAATTACTGTACATGAAGTAAATAATAATTTTTAAAATGCATGTAAATTGGCGTTATCCGAGAAAAAGCATAGGGAGGTCCGCAGACGATGTTTCCAATGTAAAGTGCGAGTTGTGGAGTTGTGATGATAACGACAGGTGCACGTGTCTACCACAATTCATTATGTTTTAGAAACGTTGAATAGGGTGAAATTTGTGTAAGATTCTCACACAGTGAATTACTTTTCAGATACTTATGCGACAGCTTCAAACATAGAATTTGGCTCACATATGGCTACTGGGTGGGCCAATATTCGTGTAGAATTTGATGATCCCATCTTTCTTATAAGTGAATCAAACCATCAATTATATGTGTACACAGTGCAAAATATAGGTAAATCCAGAAATAGAGAAACATTTAATGTATAAGTCATAGAGATACGACAAAAGGTCATAGGACCGAAGTTGTAGATCACTCCAAATTGAACGCAGATTGTGCCTTCCGTTTTGTGATACGACTTACCGTTTAGCCACGAAATACATCGAAAGAAGGACTGCACCGTCATTAAAATTGCCTCCATATTTCTATATTTTTCGGGGGTAAAAATAAAAATTTTAAACATCTCGTAAATTTTCCGTCGGTTACATGCTAAAAGCTATAATTTTGCAAAATTTCAATTTTCTAACTCGTCCGGGAGATTGTGCTGTGACCTTGATATGGGAGAGTGGGTTAAAAATCAGGACTTTCAGGAAACTTTTAAGCCCATGAAACCTGTAGGTTCTGCATAAATATCACCGATTGTGTTCTTATGCAGGTTTGAAACTCCCAGCATATACCCCTCAGAGAATTATGGGAATTTGAGATTTTTCTAGGGATCCTGAAGTCATCAGCTTGTCTGGTACAACGTTTTAAATCTCTAAGATGCCTAGAATGGTCTCACTAATTCGCGTCTGTTTTCATTTATTCCATTTATTAGTGTGGATTATATTTCACCCGCTTCCCTAGTGGTTCTAGGGGCGTCTTACTCCCACAGTATATTTTCCAGGTAGTAAGTTATACTTGAAAGTATTACTGGAACACACACGTCCATTACCTCGGTCATTTCTGACAATTTATTTTTTCACCCTTTCTCACCCCCCATGCCAAAGGAGGCTGAAGTTAGACTTTAAAAATTCGGAATGTTACTATTCATCTCAGCGACCCGGAAAACTATGGAATCGGCAGTATATTCGATTATTATTATATCTCACTCACTCCTCCCCCACCCTAAAGGGGGCTAAACTTGTAGTTTTAAAAAAATCGGAATGTTACTATTTCATCTCAGCGATCCCGAAAAGAACGGATTCGACACTACTTTCGGTGATGTGTATATCTCAGTCCCCTTGCCCCCTCCCCCGCCCCTAAGGGTTCCTGGGGTGTTTTACCCCCATGTGGTTTGTCTCCTGATACTAAAAATTCGGAGTGTCACTATTCATCTCAGCGACCCCGAAAACTATGTATTCGACACTATTTTCTATTATTTCTATATATCACTCTCCCATCGCCCCCCACCACGAAGGGGGCTGAACTTGGACTTTATAAAATTCCGGAGTGTCACTGTTCATCTCAGCGACCCCGAAAAGTATGGATTCGACGCTATTTTCGATGATTTTTATATCTCAGCCCCCTCGCTCCCCCCTGCCCCTAAAGGTTCCTGGGCTGTCTTACCCCCACGTGGTTTGTCTCCTGATACTAAAAATCCGGAGTGTAGAATTCACCTCGGCGACCCCGAAAACTATGTATTCGACACTATTTTCGTTTAATTTTATATATCACTCCCCCCTCGCCCCCACTCCAAAGCGGCTGAACTTGAACTTTTAAAAAATCCGGAGTGTCACTATTCATCTCAGCGACCCCAAAAAGTATGGATTCGACACTATTTTCGTTAATTTGTTTATCTGACCCCCCTCGCCTCCCCCCCCCCGCCCCTAAGGGTTCCAGGGCTGTCTTATCCCCACGTGGTTTGTCTCCTGATACTAAAAATGCAGAGTATACAATTCACCTCGGCGACCCCCGAAAACTATGTATTCGGCATTATTTTCGTTTAATTTTATATATCACCCCCCGCGCCCCCCATACGAAAGGGAGCTGACCTTTGACTTTTGAAAAATCGGGAGTGTCACTGTTCATCTCAGCGACCCCGAAAACTGTGGATTCGGCACTTTTTTCGATTATTTTTATATCTTGCCCCCCTGGCCCCCGACCCCTAAGGGAGCTACGGATGGCTTAAACCCACAGTGTTTGTCTCCAGATAGTAAGTCATAAGTTTGGATGAAATTGCTTCAGTGGTTTAGGAGGAGATGTGTCATTTACACACACACACACATACATGCATACATCCATTTTTATATATAGTAAGAAGAAGATTATGTTTGCTTTATTATTACATGGAGAAATTTTATTTTGAACACTGCAGACATCTAAACTTCACTGTATATCCGAAGAAATTATTCAAATCCGAGGAATGAATATAACTTCGCTCGCGGCATGCTCAATCATGAGAATGGCTTCAATAATATTAGTCATCAGTTTCAGAGTAGTGTTCATTGCAGAGGGCAGGATTCTTATTCTTAAGAAGGATAATTGGTTCCACAATCGTCCGCTCTAAGATGTTCGAGGGTACTCCAGGTGACTCCAAGTCTTTCGAAGCTCTGCTGTGTAGTCGATAGACTTGTAACTGTGTAGAACATCGGGTAATTCTTGTAAAAGTTGCTTGTTGAAAGAAATGAATGACATGATATATGATAGCAAGAATGAAGAGGATGAAACCCGCCGCCGGCACATAGACCACTCCTCTCGAATAGCTCAAGACTGAACGTCCCGATCCGACGGACAAATCATCATCAACACCGTCATATGCCCTCACACCATATAAGGCCAAAAAACAGCTTCCTACGTCCTGGACGTAAAACGGCTCCTTGAATATTGTGTTCTCTACCTATCTTATGTACGTTGCCTAGCGACAGCGACTCTATGCATTTAATCTTGGTGACAGCACGTTGGATTGTCATGGCCCAATGCACGTTTTCTGATGGTTTTTCGTTCATAACTCAACAACGAAAGCGAAAATAAAAATTCCGGCTTCGAGGTGCATTCGGACCCCCTTCCATCTACCTATGTTCAAAATTTCAGATCTCTGCGTGCTGTAGATTTTGCTGGGCATTGCGCACAGATAGACAGACAAACACTTCCTTTTATAATTATAGAGATTGCATGTCTCTTTGCGCTATCCGAAAAACAAAACGAGGAGGACCCGTTGTTTCCGATGTAAGGTGGACATTCGGGAAACTTTTATGATATTGGCAGGCCACATTTCCTACTGCCATTCACAATTAAGTTCGGGAGTTTCTACAATAACGGCATGGTCACTTGCCAAATGCCATTCACAACAGAGATGGATAGTTTTTCTTATAATGACAGGCCCCCTTTCCTAATGCTGGTAACAATCGAGTAGGCGAGATTTG
The DNA here is from genome assembly GCF_040414725.1 of Anabrus simplex. Lineage (NCBI taxonomy): Eukaryota > Metazoa > Arthropoda > Insecta > Orthoptera > Tettigoniidae > Anabrus > Anabrus simplex. The sequence continues at coordinate 348,890,861 of NC_090267.1, read as the reverse complement.
ATTATAACCGAGAAATGCTGCGCTATCTAAAGTATAAAGAATCGAGACACTACAATAAGGCGTAGGACCAAAGTTGAAAATCTCTCCAAATTGAGCAGCGATTGTGTAATCTGCTTTGTGAAATGACATAATGTTTAGAAAGAAGTTACCACGAAACGAAGGTCTGCGCCATCATTGAAATTGCCTCCATATTTCGATATTTTCCGGGGCCTAAAAGTAAAACATTTGCACAGCCTGGAATTGTCCCTCAACGGAAAGTGTGTCCAGTGACCAAGCGAAATTATGTACATAACAAAAGTTACTTGAAATGAAGCGACGTTTCACATGTAGTCCACGGATTTCACAGAAAATCAGTAATATAAGAGAAAATAGAATAATACTGTGTGGTTTCCCTATAAACCCCCATTATATTGAGTGATTTTTAAATCGTATGCATATTTAAGCCTTCCCCTAGATGAGTGAATTCTATGAAAAAATGAAAATCCACAGCCTGTTTCCAGTCATTCGACCGGGTCAGGAATGGAATGAATGAAGCCCCCATCTAGCGGGGAGGATAATAATTGTGCCGGCTGCCGAAGCCTGTCGCACTCCTCTGGGGCAATGATTAATGAATGACAGATGAAATGAAATTACATTGGAGAGTGTTGCTGGAATGAAATATGACAGAGAAAACCGGAGTACCCGGAGAAAAACCTGTCCCGCCTCCGCTTTGTCCAGCACAAATCTCACATGGAGTGACCGGGATTTGAACCACGGTATCCAGCGGTGAGAGGCCGACGCGCTGCCGTCTGATCCACGGAGGCAGTGAATTGTATATAGCCTATAAATGTAGGTCGAGATCTATCCTGCTGTTTCGCCGTGATGGTGTAACAGACGGACAAAGAAACACGAAAGCTAAAAACCACTGATACGGTCTTGAGTTGACCTAAATCGGATAAATATCTGAAAAATTCGCAAAAAACGAAATTACAGACAGCGTACTCCCTACAACTTTATTTATATAGATAAGCATGGGCACGTTTATTAGTGTAGACCTTCATTTATAGAGTTACTGCTTTTAAACGGTACGTCATATAAAAAAACAAATTCCGCCATCATCGCCTCTTTTAGTGTTCTACATGGTTGGTCCTATGACATTTTTTCGTATCTCCTATATTCATGGGTTATATTGAGTTAGAAACATTAAATAGATGATATTAGGGTACAGTTTTCACGTATCAATTTATTTTTTCGGATACTTACGTAGCAGCTGGAATCATACAATTTCGCTAACATATGACCACTGGTCGTGTTCATGTGCGTACCGAATTCGACGATTCTATCCTATAAGTGTACCAAACGATAAGACATACGTATAAAAATTAAAAAATTAACTTATAATGGATAAATGCAGTTCTATCTAACATATGATATAAGGAATCGAGATACGACAGTACGTCATAGGACCAAATTTGTAGATTTATACAAATTGAAACGCGATTGTACTTTCTGTTTTGCGATACGACTTACTGTTCAGCCACCAATTACCCCGAAACGAAAGTCTGCACCGCCAATGAAATTGCCTCCATATTTCGATATGTTCCGGGGCCAAAAATTTTACATTTGAACAGGTTGGAATGTTCCTTCTTGGGAAGGTGTATCCAGGTTTCTGGATTATCACTCGCATACATATGGAGTAATTAAAGAAGAAAGTATTACAGTTAAGAAAGTTGAAATCAATATAAAATAGGATTTTAACTGAGGCCAGCCGAAGAGGACAAATATGTAAGTACAAAGTGGATGTACTGTAAAATAAAATGTCCCTCAATAAATTGTGATGATATTAGTTACGGATATAAGAAGGCAGTAACAGAGGAGAAATTTAGGCGCAGGGATTCTTAGGTAAACAGATACGAAGATGACTTAAGGTGTTATTACTTAAGTCCAAAGAGGCAAGACAGAGGCCAGAAATTAAAGCGTAAAACAGTAGTAGAAGAGAAATACAGTAAAATTTATAGCAAATGCCAGAAAACAGCTTACGGTGTGAAATCAGCGGTAAAGTTCAAATATTAACAGCCTCTTTAGAGCTATTCGAAGACGATTATAACATCCAACGGTATTCCGCAAATATATCGCAGAATAGCAGCATGACGTCTCTCTCGCCTTCTACGCAACGAACAACCACGAGTTTACAGGAATGTTCACGAAAATGACATTATGTTACTTCCCTGACGGCAAGCAACCAGAAACGTTGCCATGGCAACCGGTAGGTTCGTTATCGGTTTGTCGGCCACCCGCAGAAACTAGTAATTTTCTTCGTCATTTGAAGAGTAATACGCTCATAAGAAAAGTTGTTAAAAATGAAGCGACGTTTCACATGCAGTCAACGGATTTTGCAGAAAAACTATAGTATAAAGAAAAAGGAAGAAAACTGTTGTAGTTTTCCTATAAACCCCCGTTATATTCAGTGATTTTTAAATCATAGGGTTTACACATATCTAAACCTTCCTCTGGATGAGTATATTCCATATATAAAGTTTGGTCGAGATCTATTCAGCCGTTTCACCGTGATGTTGGAACAGACAGACAGACAAACGGACAAACAATACACGAAGAATAAAAACCACTAATACGGTCTTGAGTTGATCTAAATCGGATAAATATCTGAAAAGTTGGCAAAACAAACGAAATTACAGACATTGGACCCCCTACAACTTTGTTTATATAGATTCTTTGAATATTTGGTGTTACATTGATTTAAACACAGCCTGCGCAAAATGAGACCTTCTTTCCCACCTTTCGCGGAGTCACGCGGGCTACAGGAGAGCTATCGACCAAACCTTCCATGGTAGAGTTGTCTGGTCTTGCTGTAGCCATTGGTACCTATGGTTCAGTTTTCAATGCTTCTTGTAGAGCAGGGGTGGCAAACGTTTCCGACTAGCGTGTAAATTAAGGTTTTGTTTATTACTTTTTACTGTGTAGTGTGACAGCTGTTATTTTTCTTTAAAATCATAATTAAACCCCCCTCATTTGATTTCATCTAGGTATTAGATTTTATTGCATATACATTAATTCGACTGAATAGTTCATCATTTTATTTTGCGAACATCACTGATAATTACTAGAGTCCGGATTATTAGGTACTGATAGGTTAGAATGCAAACTTACTTAAATCAGTAACAAGTGTACCCTACACTGTACAACGGTTATGCTATGAGATTTGCATAGATATTAGGGGTACAGCGTATAGAACTCCTTGAATTTATGCTACTCTTCCTACATTATGGTAAAACGGGTTGCATGACACTTAATACAAACCAAATTACTTTGCATTCTAACCTATTACCACCTACAAATCCGAGGTATAATAATTACATTACAAAAAACAGGTAAATTTCAAGAATGAGGTACATTTTTGCCTTAACGTAATATGGTTTGTCAACAATTTGGCCTTAGAATTAATTGTGACATATTTTTTAAAGCGTAAAGTTAAAATATGCTATTTTGGAAGATATTCGACATATATTACATGTTATAAACATGAAAATTGTGAATATGTTGTAAAGTCGTCTTCTCGTGTCGCCTAGTGGCACGCATGTCATAGGTTCGCCATCCCTGTTGTAGAGTATAAAAACCAATAATGAAAATATATGTATGTAGGCCCTGTGAACTGTATGTATCATCTTCAGCTACAAATGCCGAGTTCATATTCTGCATGGTATGTATCGGGTTATTCTAGACCCGCCTTTCGATCTATTTTGATTTCCTTTCCATTACCAAGCACCTCAGCACTTTCGCTCTCATCCATCACGTGGTTACTGACTTGTAACACTATGATTAATCTGGATATAGTCGAGGCTGATTAGCCTTCGGCAAGGCCTAGACCTTCGTGGAAGCCTAAGAAGTCTGCTTGTGATGACTCACGCTCGCCAACAGCCGAAGGGGAATTACCAAATAATCGCTCCTCCCCTCAGCCAGCTGCCGGTTACTCTGCAATTTCCTGCATTATTCGATCAACTACTATGGCTATTTATGGCCTGATTATACTGGTACATCCTCTTCTACAGGCAACACTATCATTACAATTATTTAATACCAAGGTAACGTCTGCCTTAAATTTTCCATATTGATTTTATTTTATTTCGTTCGATTCCACCCTGGATGTATCCATATCAATAACCATAAGCGTATAACCTAGAACTTACCTTAGAACGTAACATTCTTGTAAGTTGAGTGTCAAATCAATGTCACATTCAGTAGCGTAGTCCTTCTGTTTCCAAGTTAGTGGCTTCGAACCCGTCTTAGGTTTGTACTTTTGATAGTGTCTTAAAGCTCCATGTTGTTGGCTTAAAGCACGTTCACTCATTTCCTTATTCATTCTTTGTCTCCTAACATCTGTCTGTTAGGTCATCAGCCCAGAGGCTGGTTGGATCCTCAAATAGCACCACCAAAGGCTATGCAGTTATAGAGAAACCACAAAAACCAATGGCAGTACCAAAATGAGGCGTACTAGGCAAGATGAGGAGTGAGGTAGTTTGCCATTGCTTTCCTCACTGGGCCAGACAGTGCTATTGTAGCACAACTAACCCTATGAGCAACACCTTTCATGACACACAGACACACTGGTTGTGCTCTGAATGTCATTAATCAGCACCACCCATACCCCAGCAGCTTCCATATTGCCACAGCCATGGATGAGACTGGGACTTCAGTGGAAGCTACACTTTACTCTGGCCTGTGCCAAGAGATGGATGGAAAAGTACTGTATCCATCAACAAATGACAGCAGGCAGCTCCTAACATCATCCACATGAATTGGGCCAAATATCCTTTTATATGAGATGAATGAAGCCCTCAACTTGCGGCGAGGATATGAATTGTGCCGGCTGCCGAGGCCTATCGCACTCCTCTGGGGCAATGATTAATGACTGACAGATGAAATGAAATCATAGTGGAGAGTGTTGCTGGAATGAAAGATGACAGGGTATGACCACAGTATCCAGCGGTGAGAGGTCGGCGCGCTGCCGCCTGAGCCAGCAGTTTATTAAAATTATTTACACGTAGCGTGTTTAATGTGATTGTTTCGAATCCCAGCCAGGGTATGCAACATTCCGAAATGAAAAGTCGCATTGCCGTGGTACCGGATTCGAAATAAAACTGGAGGTCTTCTGGCTTTGATCACGATATCAGCAGTCACCTGAAACGCCAAGCGTCTCCGAAGACCTTAAAAGTAGTTAGTGGGACGTAAAAAAATAACTATTATTATTATTATTATTATTATTATTATTATTATTATTATTATTATTATTATTATTATTATTATTATTATTATTATTATTATTATTAAACTCCATGCCGCTTGTGTTTAATTAACTGAGGCTACCACTGGGAAGGGAGCGGCCAGCACCGACATGCCAGATACTAACTTTTCTACTCTGTTATGTCATCTGAAACTGGTATCCCTCGTTTCATTCCATCAAAGTTTTAAACTGACGACAGAGCGAGGAATAGAAGCCAGGCCAGATGTGCGGGATGCTACTATGTTAGGCATGAGCGGACATCACTGAGAATGCATTCAATTTATTAGTAACAGTTTGTTACTGAGAAAATTGAGCTTCTTCATTTAGGAATTATATTGGATACAATACACAAAAACCGAGGCATATGGCTACGCGGTGTAGGTCACGTAGCTATCAGCTTGCATGCGAGAGATGAACCCCACTGTCGCCAATCTGAAGGTCGTTTTCATGGCTTCCCATTTTCACGCCAGACAACTACTGGGGCTGTACCTTACTAAGAAAACGGTCAGTTCCTTTCCAGTCCTAGCTCTACCCTATCTTATCGTCCCTATAAGACCTGTCTCTGTCGGTGCTACGTAAAATGAATAGCAAAAGTCAATATAAAATGACAGACTGCGTGGCTCAGCGCTGGTTTTCTGAGCCGGAGAAAGCGGGTTCGATCTCAGTTCAATCCGTTGGTATTTGAAGGTCCCATCCTATTGTCTGCAGACTTACAGTTTCGTAAAACTACTCCTGAGGGACAAAATTGTCGGTTCCTTGGCGACTCCGACAACTTTAAAAGCTGTTATTGTGATATAAAGCCGGTAGCATGAATTAACAAAATTTACAATAATATCAAAACAAAATGACAGAGTGAGTTAGCTACACGGTATGGGTCGCATAGGTGTAAGATTACCTTGGCGTGATGGTGGATTCGAACGACATCATCGGTAGATGTTACTTTTTCGTGGTTTCCCATCTTCACACCATGCGTACTACAATCAAGTCCACAGCAGGAAACTCCATCTCGTCCCATCGTAGCGTCTGCGAAAACTTATAGAGATGGTGGGAAGTCGGTGAAAACGTACGGGGATGGTGGGAAGTTAAACTCACAAAAAAAAAAAAAAAAAAAAAAAAAGGAAAAATGGAACAAAGATCGTCCTCATATAGCAACATAGTACGTCATATTCAACTAACGGAACTCAACCCAGCAAGTTGGCCATGTGGTTAGGGTTCCGTAGTTGTGAGCTTGCATTCGGGCAATGGTGGGTTCGAACCACACCGTCGGCAGCTCTGAAGGTGGTTTTCCGTGGTTTCCCATTTTCACACCAAACAAATGTTGGGACTGTACCTTAATTAAGGCTACGGTCACTACTTTCCCAGTCCTACCCCTTCCCATGCTTGCGTCGCGGAAAACTTTCGATGTGTTAGTGTGACGTTAAACCTCTAGTAAAAACAAAAAGCAAGCAGAACTTACCCGTCGTTGATCAGTCGGTTGTTGACGTTGTCACTCACTCATGTTTGTTCCTGCGTGAAAGTGTCATTTTTAAGCAACGACCCTCACACACTCTAATGTCCAGTCTGAATTAAGAGGACTTACACAGATCCATTTGTTTTGATTTACAGTGAATAAAACAAGAATAAGAGCCCCCGTGGCTCAGACGGCAGCGCGTCGGCCTCTCACCGCTGGATACCGTGGTTCAAATCCCGGTCTATCCGCGTGAGATTTGTGCTGGACAATGCGGAGGCGGGACAGGTTTTTCGACGGGTACTCCGGTTTTCCCTGTCATCTTTCATTCCAGCAACACTCTCCATTCTCATTTCATAGCATCTATCAGTCATTAATAAATCGCTTTGGGAGTGGCTACCCCATCGTACTAATAGCCTAAATCTGCTTCATTCATTCCATCCCTGACCCGGTTAATGACTGGAAAACAGGTTATAGGTTTTCATTTTCAAAACAAGAACAAGTTCAGTAATACCTACACTCCTATAGATTAATAGCTACCATTAAGGTATTGTTAATTATTCACAATTAGGTTTGTTTGAACTGAATATCTCAGGAATATCCTCATGAAAGTTTTTTCTTTATTTTTTTTTTTGCTAGGGGCTTTACGTCGCACCGACACAGATAGGTCTTATGGTGACCATGGAATAGGAAAAGCCTAGGCGTTGGAAGGAAGCGGCCGTGGCCTTAATTAAGGTACAGCCCCAGCATTTGCCTGGTGTGAAAATGGGAAACCACGGAAAACCATCTTCAGGGCTGCCATGAAAGTTTAGCTGAATTGATCCAGTAGGCCTAGTCTAGGCGCTCTTGAACGAGAAATGTATGGGCACCGTCTCATTTTAAACTATTTTGTGATTTTTTAAAATAATTTCGCAAATATTTTCAGACCAATGTCTTGAAATAAAACGTAGCAGAATGTATCCATCGTTTAGTTTGACACCTCTTTTAATTAAATAATAAAATTCTGAGTCAAGCCATCGCCTCCTAGGTTATCCTCTACTTCTATTACGCCCCAAATCCCGTCCTGTATTATCCTAGTTAATTAATCCTCCTACATTCACCCACCGCCAAAGATAGTTGATACGTACTGGTTCATCCGTCAAGTTTATTCCCAACGTTTATCTCCTCATTTAGAATATCCTCCTGTCAATATTCCCATCTCTTTATACCAAGCAATCATCCTTACGACTTTCTTGTCTCTTAGTTCTAAGTTATGGATAAGATATCCTGAGTCCACCGACCTTTCACTCCCGTACAGTTAAGTCGGTCTGGAAACGAACCGGTGCAAGGATAGTTTCGTCAATAGTCCAGCAGCCGCTTGTTTTCTATATGAATGTATAAAAAGATAAATCCAAATCTATAAAGCTTTATTTGTAACGCCTTAAGTCGCGGTGTTATTGTAATCCTACAATCATTGGTATCGTTATCTTCCAAGTGCACCGAAGTTTAATGTATTGAGTTTAAAATTATAAACTAACAGTATAAGGAAAGCCGAATCTTTTAATGTCATTTCTCCCAGACTTTTGAGTAGCTTTGGAGATTTTGGCGCCCTTAAAGTTTCCCTTTTAGAAATATGAGTTCAGTTATGAAAGACAGTTTACTGAGGAATATATTTGGTCTGGGAAACCTTTGTAGAGGCAAACGTATTTTTACCACGATCAGCAAACCACCGAGTATCAGAATGTCAGCTATCGCCTTCACATCAGTCTACTTATGTCGCCACTATATTCACGTAACTATGGTATCTGGTATCGGAGTAAACTATTACGTGATATATATGCAAATATATTTTCCGACCTATATTGGTATAAATATGTTGTAAAGCTGGGGGTCATTTGTAAATGTGTGTAACGAAATAGGTCATGTAACAAAATGTGCGACGCGATGTTACTTAGCAACAGTACCTTAAGAGCTGCACAGGCCATGGATCTGTAGCCTATGGTATGGCCATCATCAATACTTCACATCACAGCCTGCACGATTACTAGGTTAACATCGCGTCACACATTTTATTGCAAAACATTTGTGATCACTTGATTTTCCCAAAGATAAAAGTAATAATAATTTTTCTTGAAATAAAATAGGGATGTGACAGATCCCTCTGAGAATGTTTGGGCAAAATTTATGAAAATCTGCTGAGCAGCTTATGCGTAATGTCGAATTGGAAGACTGAATGAATGAATGAATGAATGGCATTGTGCCGGACTAAGTGGCTCAGAGAGTTGAAGAGCTGGCCTTTTGAGCCCAACTTGTCAGGTTCGATCCTGGCTCAGTCCGGTGGTATTTGAAGGTGCTCAAATACGTCAGCCTCGTGTCGGTAGATTTACTGGTACGTAAAAGAAGTCCTGTGGGACAAAATTCCGGCACCTCGGCGTTTCCTAAAGCCGTAAAAGTAGTTAGTGGAGCGTAAAGCAAATAACATTATTATGAATGACATTGAAGTCATTTAATTTTTATACTGTCAGAATGAACCCGTCGCTGACGGGTCGATATGTGGTGATGTCACTGACTGCTGTTTTGTACCCTTCATTAACGTGTAATTTTGAAGGAGCAAACTTCACACACTCTGATATCCAGAGTGAATCCGCAGGACCTACGAAGTGTCGCGCAGAATATCGAGTCGAATAGCGCTCGGTTGGTAGGTCCTCCCGAAAGTGTGGTTTTTAACATATGAAAGCCAGTTTCCTGGAGAATGAATATAGTCCCAAAGGAATGGCGTATGTTTCCTGTTTTTTTATAAAATATATTATAAGTACCCACGCTGGGCTTTATTTGTGATAGGACTGATCATTTGCCCATTATTTTGGATTTTATCAAATAAACATGGGCAAGTTCAGTCTACATATCAATTAATAGCCACCATTTAAGAAACGTTACTCAACTAAAAACAGAACAGGCTTGCATTTGAACTAAAATCTACTCACCTCGAAGACTGGCGAGATCCTGTATATTTCCTCTATCAGATGTCGTGGACGGTGTAGTCATCACTGAAGGTGCGGTGTGGTTTATCCATGCCAAACTTCAGCTCAACTGCTATAGTAGTTCAGGCGTGATTCAGCGGGAAATGAAGAAACTCTATCTCATTTTACACTATGGCGCGGTTGAAAGGAAAATCAATTCGCAGATATTATATGTACAAGTCAATAGCTTCAAACAAAATATAGCAGAATGTATTCGTCGTTCAGTTCCACGTCTTTTATAATAGTATAGAGCTGAGTCTAACCATGGATTCATGGTTATTGTTTCATCATTATTCGTTTTAGGTTCTAGTCAGGGGATACATTTCGAAGTTTTAATTATCGTTTCATTTCGTTGCACCTCGTACCATTAGGGGCCGATAATCTAGCACTTAGGCACCTTTAAACAAGAATCATCATCATCATAATCATAATCATCATCATCATCATCATCGTACTGGTAGCGAGCGAGTTGGCCTTGCAGTTAGGTTCGCGCAGCTGTGAGCTTGCACCCGGGAGATAGTGGCTTCCAACCCCACTGTCGGCAGCCCTGAAGATGGTATTCCGTGGTTTCCCATTTTCTCATTCCTAGGCCTTTCCTATGCCTTTGCTGGCGGGACCTAGTGTTTACAGTGCACTAAGTCTTCTTGTATGGGCTAGAGCAATTTTGTTACTTTCATTGATCTGTCTCTGTCTTATCCTTGGCTTTGACAAAATGAAAGTGACTGAGGTATGAGCGATGCTAGTAATGCCATTCCTTACGCAGCCAGTCCCTGCTACGAATGGTGTGAAAATATTGCTCATAGGTTCGGTTGGTGTATGCATTTCAGTGGGCTTGGCAGACTGATTTGTAATAGCAACTTCTGGCTCGGTGAGGAAAGCAACGGGAAACTACCTCACTCCTCATTTCCCTAGTACGCCTCTTCAGTGATGCCTAGGCCATCTATGACAGCTCATGGCGGAACTGTTGAGGATCAAACCAGCCTTCGGGCTGATGACTAAACATACATACACAGGCCTTTCCTGCCCCATCGTCGCCATAAGACCTATCTGTGCCGGTGCGAGGTAGAGCAAATAGCAAAATAATAGCATCACACTGGTACAAAATATAATTCCTGAAGGAAAACATTTCGGTATTTACACTTTTTCTAGAATTGTAAAACTAATTAGTAGGACATTATACCAATAATATTATTGTGCTATTCAGGTCTTACAGTAGTCAAAATGAAATCCGAGATGTGAATGGGTTGGTTTGTTTGTAGGAAAGAACTGATGACTAATTAGAAGGATTAGAATTTCGATTTTCCTCAACCTCTGTTAAATTTAAGGAATCAATAAGGGAGGAAAGTAAGTAGATAATTCTGTGCGAACTGTCCGTGTTCTCTTGGCCATCAAAGGTCATCGGACAACAAACAATAGAATGGATCCTGGGCATCAGAATGTCCCTACCCACTTTCCTACCATTGCCGACATTCGAACACCTAGTTAATTAAGTTGCCTTCAACAGGTAATACAGCAATTTGTACCTTTCTGAGAGCAGTTTTCCGGTAGGATATCTTGCTCTTTAGGGTCAAGGAGTTCTTGTCTTGTCTTCCTTCCCATGACCTTGCGTGATGTCATGCTCTATTGGTCCTCTTCTTGCATAACACATCACAGTATGAGAGCCATTCTCACTGGGACACTCGAGTACTCTGTGAACATGACCGGCATTCGCGTGTGGGAGGGGGCGGCGCCGGGACATCATTTCAGGCAGATCTATTGTGTTCTCCACATGACTCATGCTGGCAAATCCTGCCAACGGGGAAAGTTAATTCGGACATCGCTATATGGTCTAATAGCTTTCATGATGAACGTGTGCGCGCTTCACAAGCCAAGTACCCACCTTCGTAATGCATCGCTTCCCAAGAAGCCTGTGTGATTTCGTACCGATACTGAAATCAAATTCTGCTTCTCGAAGACGTGTTCTAGAGTAGTTAATTTAAGCTCCACCGAACTCGATAGCTGCAGTCGCTTAAGTGAGGCCAGTATCCAGTATTCGGGAGATAGTGGGTTCGAACCCCACTGTCGGCAGCCCTGAATATGGTTTTCCCATTTTCACACCAGGCAAATGCTGGGACTGTACCTTACTTAAGACCACGGCCGCTTCCTTCCCACCACTCCTAGCCCATTCCTGACCCATCGTCGTCGCCTTAAGACCTATCTGTGTTGGTGCGAAGTAAAGCCAATAGCAAAAAAAAAAGAATTAAGCTCCCCCCCTCATAATTACGTCTTAAAAATACAGGGCTAGTATCTTATTTCAAAACCTCTATCGTGATTCTAGAATGAAACATTTTTATTCATTTTCACTTCCATGCACCCCAATCTAATATTGGTTATATCAGACAATTTCTACATAAACTAATTGAGGATAAAGAAGATAAGAAAACTGAAACTCTATATATTAATTAATTAATTAATTAATTACACGTGTTCGTCTTCTTCGATGACCGTCGATTTCAAGAGGCTCTGGAGTGACGGAATTTTATTTTGGAAATGTGTTCCGTAACATGCCAGTAAATTTATTCATACGGGTTTCCCGGATTTAAATATTCCTCAATGCTGACGTTCTGCTTTCGGGAATCAATGTCGCGCCCTTCTGCATAAAAGGCGACCCCGTCGTGTAGAGGTAGGGGCTGCCTGGCCGAGGCGGTAAAGGCGTGCTCGGTTCGCTCGGAAGGACGTGGGTTCGAATCCCCGTCAGGAAGTCTTAAAATTTAAGAAACGAGATTTCCACTTCCGGAGGTGCATATGGCCCTGAGGTTCACTCAGCGTACACCAAAAATGAGTACCAGGTTAATTCCTGGGGGCAAAGGCGGCCGGGCGTAGAGCTAACCACTCTACCCCATCACGCGCCGAGGTTAACAATGGTGGAAGCCTTTACTTTCCACTCCTCCAAGGGCCTTCATGGCCTGTACGGAGGTGACTTTGCTTTGCTTTTGTCGTGTAGAGGTAGTATACCTGCCACGGTTTTGATTCCCGGCTTGCCCAGGAATCTTAATGATGGACTTAGGGTTAGAAATGGGGTTTGTTTAGCTTCGTAAGACCTACTGAAGAATTGTTTGATGTGGGAGGCAGTGCTTCCTGTCAAGAAAGCCAAGCAACACGACTGAGGATGTCGATATCAACATCTGCAGTCCATCCGACTGGGTAGCTGTCGTCTTGGCAGGCCAAGATCCTGACGGTCTGTTGCACAGCGGTTTCTTTCTACTGATATATCACCTACTTGACATAAATTTAAAGATGTTATTTTCACAGCCACACTCTTCTCTTTTATTTCATGAACTCTTTTATATGGGAATTGTATTTAAAAATCAAACTCGATCCTAGAAAGAACAGGCACCTTCACGAGATCTAGGTGGTATCACGAGTCGTAACTAAAATCAGAAATAGAACGCGTTTGTTTTCTCCCGCTGTGACGAATGGTCTCCTTTTCTCACTCCACAAATATTTAAGACGTAGGTGCTGACATGTAATGTAAGATTAACTCTTAGAGGGAGTTTGTTTCCCGACAGCTATGGCTTCAGGTCACTGATGGGTAGAGATGGGAATTATAGGCACGAATAGGTTAGAATGCAAACGTATTTGAACAAAGCGCAAGTGAAATCTAGCCGCTCTACAGATATGTCGGGGTGTTGCATAAATGTTAGGGGTTCTAATAGTTCAGATCGATAATATTTATGCAAATCTCACCGCAGAACCGTCGTGCGGGTAACATACACTTGCGCCTTGTTCTAATACATTTGCATTCTAACCTATTCGTGCCTATAATTCCCATCTCTACTGATGGGTAAGTTTCTGTGGTAAAACTTAATACTAATCCTTCCTCTATTCCATTTTACACGCATTTATTTTTATTATATGCACATGCTAGTTACACTGTTTTAAACATGGTAGGCTCACTATGCCAACAACTGGGAAGCGTTAGTTTTGTGGGTTCAGTTTTTATTAATCATTAAAATATAAACCCAACGTGCCAAGAACAATCATAATTAGTTCGACATTAAAATTACTACTACTACCACTACCAAAATTTCACAAAACCAATGACAACAAAGTTGAGATGATTCCAATTGTGAGAGAAATAACTGAAGTAGATCGATATCTTAGAAGATGAATGCAGTGGCTGGAGTGAATTTAGACGGATGCCGAAAAATTATCATGGTTTTAAAATGGAATCAGTTCTCAAAAGACGGGAGCGAGCCTCTTTAAGAAGACGAAAACTATCCACTGATTCATAGGCTCTATAGATATCGACAGGAAATTAAAGCCGGCAGACGAACAAGAAAATGAGATTGTTAATACGCAATTCATTGAGATGGATGAACAGATATAGATCAGGGCGTTTTATTGTCCTGGGGGAAAGAAATTGGCCCTAAGGGCGGGGAACAAAATTTCTGTCAACGGCATTAGGATGCAGAAGGCAACAAGAAACTACTGCATTCATGATCCTCAAGGATATCCCTATAAATGCACATAGTAATGGCTCATTACAATGCAAAGATAAGAGCTGGCAACGTGGATCACCAACCACCTTGTAGAGACAGCGTCTTATGAATTACCGTTATTATTATTATTATTATTATTATTATTATTATTATTATTATTATTATTATTATTATTATTATTACGAGAAGGAGAATATTCAACGACCCTTTTAACTTGTATCCGTCATGAGGACAATGGAACACCATAAATTTTCGCTGAAGCATTCTTACTGAATGCGACAGAATTCGATCTTCTGTGCCCTTCAGTAAACGAGGCGAGTACCTACCATGAACTGCGGTTGTAGAATGAGGAAGAGATGAACTAAACAATGAACATTGCCATAACAAGGTATACTGTATATTACAGAATCGTAAAATTAAAGATTTAAAACCAACGACTAAGTTTCTACATTCAATGTCGACTTGACCTGGGAACAACTTACCATAAGCATTAAAGTTAAATATTATTGCTGTGCCCATCGACCCTTAAGCACGGTATCTCCAGTGGGTTCTCCCATAACATGAACATTCATAATGTACAGCAAAGCATTTTCCCTGGAGATAACACTGATGACATTTAGTACTTTGTTATACCGCCATATATAAATCCGTGAGCACATTACGTTCCCTACAAACATCTCAGAAGGGACATTTTAAAAAATACATTCGTTGAAAGCTAGTTAAAAACAGATCTACAAAATCTGAATTAAGAAAGAAAATGTCACAAGAACTTTAAAATAATTTGGAATGGTCTGGGTCTCTAAAAATATATATGTTTCTAATTCAGTCTAGGGCAGCCTATGACTCATTGTGGAAATCTTTCAGGCTTCTAGGATAGGATCGTATGCTTAGGCCTCAATGAAGTTCCGGCGTTGCTCGGAGGCGGTATTATTCCAATAATAATGCTTTTTTGGCTATTTTGTTTTACATTCCACTAACTACGTTTACAATTTTCGGAGACGCCGAGGTGCCGAGATTTAGTCCCGCAGGAGTTCTTTTACGTGCCAGTAAATCTTTTTTCTAGCTAGTTGCTTTACGTCGCACCGACAGAGATAGGTCTTATGGCGACGATGGGACAGGGAAGGGCTAGGAGTGGGAAGGAAGCGGCCGTGGCCTTAATTATGGTACAGCCCCAGCATTTGCCTGGCGTGAAAATGGGAAACTACGGAAAACCATTTTCAGGGCTCCCGACAGTGGGGTTCGAACCTACTATCTCCCGAATACTGGATACTGGCCGCACTTAAGCGACTGCAGCTATCGAGCTGGTACGAGGCTGACATATTTGTGCACCTTCAAATACCACCGGATTGAACCAGGATCGAACCTGCCAAGTTGGGGTCAGAAGGCCAGCGCCTCAACCATCTAAGCCACTCAGCCCGGCGGGTATTATTCCACATCTAATAATAATAATAATAATAATAATAATAATAATAATAATAATAATAATAATAATAATAATGTTTGGATTTACGTCTCACTAACTACTTTCATGGTTTTCGAAGACGCCGAGATGCCGGAATTTAGTCCCTCAGGAGTTATTTTTACATGCCAGTAACTCTACCGACACGAGGCTGACGTATTTGAGCACCTTCAAATACCACCCGACTGAGCCAGGATCCAACCTGCCAAGTTGGGGTCAGAAGGCCAGCGCCTCAACCATCTGAGCCACTCAGCTCGGCATTCCATATCTCTGAACACTTGCTGCCGATGCTAAAATTTATTACGGTGATTTTGCTGTCAGGGTGGGTGTTTATCGGTATTTTAAGCGGTTCATTATTGTAGAAAGCTCTGGCCAAGGAAGCCAAGAAGTACGACTAGGATATGAACACGTGGCACTCCGATATCTAGAGGACAACTCTCTGAGCAGCAGCCGTCCTGGCAAGGCAAGAATTGGGTTGTATGGCTGAAGATTTGTTCCTATTACAGCAATAGAAAGACTTGGCGGGAGAGTAAATGTAGATATTGTTGTCTATTATAAAATCCCACCCTTGGCAATTCTAGAAGAAACTGTCCATAATTTCAGTTGTCAGCTGTATTCAAATCACATTTACAGGCCAAGTTTAACAGGTCACTCTTTCAATTCCAGTTCACAAATAGAGATATCTTCTTTGTAGACCAAAATGACCTTGAACGTTCAGTCTGCAAGTCTCTGTGATTAAAGTATGTACGCAATCATCTGTTTTCAATTAGCACTGTGGCACTCATCTCGGTCCACACTTACAAGTATGAAAAGCTGAGTTTAATCGTAATTGCTTTTGCTTGCTTCAACTATTTTACCCCTCCATGGCCAAGTCTATCGTTATCCCAGGTAACTTATTCGGCTAGCCTCGGATGACCTCACCACCGATTTCGGTCTATACGTACAACTTCATTTTCTTACTGCAAGTTATCCATACCATTGTTCCCAACTCTTAGCACCAGCAATTAGTCTCACTAATTTTATGTCAACCGAGCTCGATAGCTGCAGTCGCTTAAGTGCGGACAGTATCCAGTATTCGGAAGATAGTAGGTTCGAACCCCACTGTCGGCAGCCCTGAAAATGGTTTTCCGTGGTTTCCCATTTTCACACCAGGCAAATGCTGGGGCTGTACCTTAATTAAGGCCACGGCCGCTTCCTTCCCACTCCTAGCCCTTTCCTGTCCCATCGTCGCCATAAGACCTATCTGTGTCGGTGCGACGTAAAACAAGTAGCAAAAAAAATTATGTCTTTTACTTTTATATTATGAATGAGATATCCTTAGTTTACCGATTTTTTGCATCCGTTTTGCAACGTCAACCTGAAAACAGACCCATGCAAGGATAATGTTTTATGTGCATTTTAATAATATAATTATATTTTCTAGCAAATCTAGGGGCACATTACTATTTTGATATCGTGTGGCCTCGTGCCTGACCTCAGGGGCGAAATAATTTCGTCTTACCGTTCTCTTCCCAAAATAGAGGGCGCAGTCCCGGTTGATCTCTGTGACATTTGAGGGTTTTTAAAAGTGACACTTCCGTGTCGTTGCCTTCCGTCATGGTAAATAACGCCAACCAAACGGCGGAATTATGCTTAACATCTTTCTGACCCTGTCGTTCTTCTTATTCCCCTTCCTAAGACGCCGTCTTCATACGGAGGTTGGCGATTCACGTAGCCAGCTCTGATCTTGACAATGCAACATTTAAAGCTTATTCTGAAGAACATGTGTGCCATCTTCGAATGTCCTTTAGCCATGAATTTCTCCGTCTACCAACGGACCGTTCCCCTTGTATCTTTCCTTCAATAATTAGCTGTAATAATTGATACCCCTCATAACTTGCCCTAAGTATTGTGGTTTCCTTAGTTTTATAACAGGTAACAGTTCTTTTCTTCTGATGAAGGACCTCGACATCTGAAATTTTCAGTATCCAAGGTATGCGTAAAAGACGACGATACAGATACATTTCAAAGGCATCTATACGTTTTTCACTGCTTGGATCCAGAGTCCAGCTTTCACATCCATATAGGAGAATAACAGCGGACCATGTGGATTCGCAGCTGCAGACAGATCTGACCTTACAAAAAAAAATGTCTTCATGGTAATGAATTGTTTCCTGGCCTGCTAAATTTTAGATTTTATTTTTCGTTTGGAATCACATTGGTCGTTCCCAAATATTTGAAGGAAGACACTTGCTCTACCATATGACCTTTCATTTTGAGATTTGCTCGTACTGACTGTTTGTTTTGGAAGGCCAAATTCTTCACTATGTTGAACTAAGCGATTTATCATGCACTGAAAGGTGGGTAAATCATCTGTGGACAAGAATGTAGTACAGTATGCCGTGGTGTATGTCAAAATTAGATGGGATCGCCCCAGAGGTTAAACGATAGTGTAAAAATATAACAATTTTGCTGCACTCTGTGTAATATTTCATCGAGAAAGCAGGCAAATCCTACTACTCTGGTAGCATCGTCACCACAGATGGAGGGACAACGGAGGACATTAACAGCCGCATCAATAAACCAAGGCGTGCTCTGGCAACTTTATACCAAATTTGCAGAACCAAGGAACTGAGAACGAAAACCAAGCTACGAATATTCGAGTCTGCCCTACTCTACGGGTGCGGGACATGGAAAGCAACTATGTACTAGACCCTACAAGATTCATATTCGCTATAACCGATTCCTGAGGAACATCCTGAGAATTTGGTGGCCAAATATCATCTCCAATGCTACGCCCTCCAAAAGAACTAATCAGAAGTCTATAAAAATGGAAATGAGAATGAGAAATTCGGAATGGGTGGGACACACACATATTCTGACGACCATATTCTAGCAAGGGAGGCACTTGATTGGAATCGACAAGAAAAGAGGAAGAAAGGTAGGTCCAGGATATCATGGTAATGGACATTAGAAGTGGAAGTTCATCAATAGGGTAAGAACCGGGGTAAAATTAAAGCCCTAGCTAGGAATAGAACAAAGTGGCGCACCCTTGCTGCAGCCCTATACTCACCATAAGGAGTTAGAGGAAATAAGTACGTATCATGCTTATGATACTCCACATACTTCTCCATTTTCAAGCTCCTGGCAATACTGAATGGTGAGGTAATGCCATATTATGCATCGTGTCTCCCATTATATCACTTGCGACATAAGTGGAGCAGTTACTTTCCACACATTGAATGACATTGTAACATGCAAACAGGCACTCGCTGACGTGTCCCATTGTTTCATTCCTCTACGCTTGAATGAGCACCAGGCTCTGAGAACAGTGATCTTAATACACAATGTTGAAAGAGCAAACTTGGAACTATATTCGCGTCATGCGGCATTAATGCCGACCTAGATACGAAAACACTTATGTGCTGGAGAGTGAAATAAGACTAATGTTTGGCTAATTCTAAGAGACTTCGTTCTCATCGTATATTTAAGTACTTTTCATAGTTATTTATTCAAATTGTGCGTAAAATGGACTACTTTGCATTAGGTGAAATGTTTAAGCAAGAAGTGTTAGCCGAGTGCCAAAGATTTCGCGCCACACAAATTGCTTACATAATTTTATCAACTGCCGTAGCAACAATGTGAATTATGAGGATTCTGCACGGCTTTTAGTGCAGGGAATGTCCGAAAACATGTTCGGCTCACATGGCGCAGGTATTTTTATTTGACATCCATGGGTGGCCTGCGGGTCTGGATGTCAGATGATGAGATAGGGAGGGGGTGAAACGTGGTGTTGAAACTTGACCTACTCCTGTTAAATAACTCCAAGGGATCTGCTCAAGGTTTAATTTTGTCCTTCCAACGGACGAATCAGCGTCAACAGCATTATAATCACCCTATATGAACGCTATGGAGAGCTCTGGAATTGAATCCAGGCTTTTGGCTCGTGATCTACTGATAAGAAGTACCACCACCTCCCAATCGATCCAAATGGATGGTGATTTTTTTTTCCAACAACGGGAGTGGAACCGCCCAAAAACTGTTTCATACCTTAAAGACTCAACGCTTTAATGATCATAGCCGCTAGGCGGAAACATTGTATGGGAAGAAACATTTTAAAAATGAGTAAGGCTATGTATAGGCCTATCAGAATTGTGGCATGTTTTTGCCCGTGAGTTATTAAAATAATTACTTAACATACTCCATTCGCAGGGAGAAAGCACAATGGCGGGAAGAGCCATCGCATTGTCGCCTTACTTCATCTTCCTTCTGAGTTGCTGCAGGGCTACATGTTACACGCGTAATCCATTGCGCTCTGGATCGCCGGCAGTTTATCCCTGTTGAAGAGAAGTCATCTATTTATTTATGTGTGTATTCTAATATTCTTGTACTGTACAGCAGTTGATACTGAAGATTTTGATACTGTGATGTGCAGCGATACATCACGGCATGACTTGTACTGATACACAAATACACTATGATGTTTATCCGTTCTTGGTTTTGTTATTTAGCTATTGATTCTTAAGCGCATTTTATTTCTGCCACATATTTACATCTTTTTCACAAGCGCATTTCATTGTTACCTTTCTATTCGTGGGACGATATGACGGCAGAGTAGTACCCGGCCTGCTTGGGCAAATTTTGAATGCAATTAACTGCATCCCTCACCCGGAGGCTGTAAAAATTATTTGTTGTCTATTTTCTCCCTGTTTGCCTTGAACTTCAATACTGAGGTTTTGTATATGCAGTAGTTTACCCGTGCTGCTGTAAAACCTAAATAAGCCCTCCCCCCACCCTACAACCCCTGTACCCTAGATTTCAAAATAATAATAATAATAATAATAATAATAATAATAATAATAATAATAATAATAATAATAATAATAATCCATCTGATTCTCCACCCATATCCGCAAAAGACGTCTGAAATTTCATGGGCACGTTCGCAGACTGCCGGCAAGTAGACTGACACACAAGATTCTCACCTACATAGAACATCTAAAAAATATTCCATGGGAACTGGAAGTGAAGAAGGATCTGGAAAAAGCCCATATGGACTCAACTGACACCGCGGACAGAAACCTCTACAGGAAAAAAAATAATGGATGGAAAGTGCAACCAGAGAACGAAGTGAAAAAGAAGACTGGAGCAAAGTGGACAGAAGAACGAAAAAGGATCCACGGAGAAAGGATGAGAGCTGTTTGGCAACTCAGAAAACAGAATCGTTAGAGCTTTGCGTGATCCATTGGGTTCATAAGCACATAATAATAATAATAATAATAATAATAATAATAATAATAATAATAATAATAATAATAATTTCCCTTCTATAAATTGTAGGGTATAGGGGATGTCATGGACCCAAAAGTCGTTCAGAGACGTGGAGTTGTGATACATTCATGGAACTTCCTGGAGTTAAACATGCTACTCCATCTGATTCTCCACCCATATCATACTTCAATTTATTTTTCACCTTCTCTCTGCCAAGATGCTTCGGCTGGTCCATCTTCCTCAATGGAGGGCAGTTCAAGTTCAGTTTCAAAGAAGGGATTTCTGATCCACGAGATTTTGTCAACCGGAGGCAGAAAATATTGTGTGAGTGTTGATACTGGCAATTCCAAGTGTCTCACAA
Organism: Anabrus simplex; assembly: GCF_040414725.1. Taxonomy (NCBI): domain Eukaryota; kingdom Metazoa; phylum Arthropoda; class Insecta; order Orthoptera; family Tettigoniidae; genus Anabrus; species Anabrus simplex. The sequence continues at coordinate 348,869,586 of NC_090267.1, read as the reverse complement.
TTACATCACCTACACTGCCTTGCAGTATTTCTTCCTTTTTGCTGCTAATTTTTACCGTCTATCGGCCCAGTTAAGAGTTACGTATACTGTATGTAAATTGTACAACAGTCAAGATATAGTTCCTAAATTGGGATTAGAAAAGAAAAGGGACAGCCTGAATCAAATAATAAACAAGTTCAGCAAAGCTGTTATGAGTCTACCGCAATGTACAGCTAATGTGGGGGCACTAATCTTATGTGGGGAGTTCACTGAGTTGGACTGCGTCGAAAGGGTGTTAAATTATTGGTCCAGACTAAGGCGAGGAAGTGGTGGCATTCTTCTGCAGGAATTATATAGACATGAACTGGAAGGAATATATGATGAGGGTTGGCTAGCAAAAATCCAAAGTTATGTTGAGGAATTGGGTATGGGATATATTTGGCGAGAGGGATGGAAGGGGAGTAACAGCAGAATGCAACGGTCCCTAACAATGAAAATTAAGGACATACAGACCCAGAAATGTTTGGAAGAATGTAGGGAAAGGCCTTCGCTCAGCCTATTCTACAAGGTATACCAGGTCTCAAAATTAAGTATAAGATTTGGGGACGGAAGATTTAAGGGTGGGTTACTATGGTGGCTCTTGGGGCTGCATAGAAACAAAGTGTGGAACAGGATCAGGAAGAACTCTCAGTGTATACTATGTGAGGCCGAACAAGATAACTTACACTTTCCTTGTGACTGTAAAGGAACAGAGAAATTAAGGGCAAAACTCCTAAATGTTAAGCAGCAAAAAATGTGCAGGCAAAGAGATGAACAAAAAATTACTGCATGGATTGCAAATCAGTGGAGAAATGATAGTGGCCTGAATAAGTTTTTATGCGCAGTGAGGAAACAATGTATCAGAGAAATACGAGGTAGTATATGATGTAATGGCATGGAATGTAAATAGTGTAGTAGCCAGCATAATCAGGTCAGAAAGAGATTTGCACTCAGTATTTTAGAGGCTAGGCCAACGTCAGCATGTAGTAATAATTCCATTAGAGGTAGGAGTAGGTTCACAGGGCTGCGACATCTTGCTTATCATTATCATTGCCCTTAACTTTACGTTAACTATTTTATCTAGCATGCCATTTTAATTTGTTAATTGCCATTGTCAGCTCACACGCTGTTTGCAGAAATGCCATGGCTACCGGACCTCCAAGAAGGAGTTGTCCAAAGCCCTTATGGATGTATATTTTAATTTATTAACTTACTTATTTTATTTATGTACTTAGTTATTTACTTAATTTTAATCTATAACCCGATGTGAATAAGAACATGTATTGGGCGGAAGCCTGTTTGTTCAACAATAAATACTATACTATACTATTCTATACTATACTATAGATCCTAAATTTAATATAATGGTCTATGAATTTTGTGTGTCCAATAAAATGTTACTCTTCAAATACATACAACTTACATTATTATTGAGGACCCCCTGGATTATCGTCGCGGTTCCCCAGGGGTTCTCGGACCACAGTTTGGAAATGCCTCTTCTAGGGCTTTCATCCTTCTCCAGGCTGTTTGTGGCAAACTATAAGTGATATTTTCGATATTCCGCTATCGCTATGTAACTCATAGCCTCGGCTAAATGACACAACAACAAATTTAGTGCAATGTTCCAATCTTTCCCTCAGGGAGCCTCGTGCTCTGCATGCAACTTGGATCGCCGTAGCCAGTGGACGCTTCGACCGATCACTGTTCGCAAATAGACGGACGAAGGAATATAAATGAAAGTATAGCGAATACAAATATAGTTTGTATATACGTGACTGCGAACATTGAACATTTGTACCAGTTTTTCGAAAAGTCGGCAATTTGGCCATCTGAACATCAATTTAGATATGCAGGTTCGAAAATGTGAACATTTCGTAATTTATTGTATATCAAGTTCTGAATGTAAATTCCGTCCCATAATGAGTGTATTGTTGAATATAGAATAACGGTACCATTTCGATAGGCTAAGGACAATTAGAACAGAAGATTTATAATGTTGTACCATATTTCGTAAATTACCAAATGTATTGAAAAACAATATGCTTGGGCTCTATAAAATTAGCTCTCCGTGCCGATAGGTGGCCAGCCAGATTAGTTTATTCACCGAGCGAGTTGGCTACGTGGTTTAGGTCACGTAACTGGGGGTTTACATTCAGGAGATAGTGGATTCGAACCCCGCTGTCAGCGTCCCCGAAGTTGGTTTTCTGTGGTTTCCCCATTTTCTCACCAGACAAATGGAACTGTACTTCAATTAAGCCCACAGTTGCTTTCTTCCCAGTCCTATCCCATCGTCGCCATAAGACCTGGCTGTGTCGGTGAGAGTAAATCAAATAACGATAGAATGAAAGGTAAGTTAGTTCCCAAAAAACCGCCTGGTACTATTTCTTGATGGATGCAGTATGTTTGCACCTCTTCGCACAGACCAAGAAAATCTGTAGCTTCCATCGAAGTCTCAGTATTATCCATGGCTGTGATAGTTTAGAAGCTGCTGAGTACTTCCATTCAGAGCACAATTATCCACCTTAGTGTTGTGAAAGGTTTTTACTCATAAGTCTGTTAAGGTATCTTGGACCGAGCTCGATAGCTGCAGTCGCTTAAGTGCGGCCAGTATCCAGTATTCGGGAGATAGTAGGTTCGAACCCCACTGTCGGCAGCCCTGAAAATGGTTTTCCGTGGTTTCCCATTTTCACACCAGGCAAATGCTGGGGCTGTACCTTAATTAAGGCCACGGCCGCTTCCTTCCCACTCCCAGCCCTTCCATGTCCCATCGTCGCCATAATACCTATCTGTGTCGGCGCGACGTAAAGCAACTAGCAAAAAAAAAGTATCTTGGAATAACACTTTCTGGACGGTGAGGAAGACAATGGCCAACTGCTCCACTTCTCATCTTGCCTAGTACGCCTCATTTTGGCGCTGACATCAGTTTTTCCGCGTTCCCTGTAACCGCACAACCTCCAGGCTGATGTTCTAACTTCAATAACACACTAACAGTAAAATCAGTCCTAATCGGTTTTTATTTATTTTATTTTATTTATTGTCCGGTTCCATGGCTGAATGGTTAGTGTACTGGCGTTTGCTCCCGGGTTCAGTGCCTATCCGGGTCGGGGATTTTAAACTTTATTAGTGTGTGTGTGTCGTCTTCAGTATTAGAATTCGTCACAGGCAGGGCCACATCCTCACAGACGCGCAGGTCACCTATAGGGCGTCAACTTGGAAGACCCGTACTGGGCCTCTTATTATTATTATTATTATTATTATTATTATTATTATTATTATTATTATTATTATTATTATTATTATACCATTTTATTGATGTGACAATTGCCTACTACAATGCAATTTCTTTCTTTCTTTCTTTCTTTCTTTCTTTCTTTCTTTCTTTCTCTGTGTAGTTGTCATCGGCCACTTGTAAATAAAATTGCAATGAACTGACTACCTAATGTGTCTTTCATTTCAACCAGCTAGGTTTGCACTGGGCAATGTTGTCAGGAAAACCCAGCGGGACAGTCCCTCCCCTGTCTCCTGCCCATATTTTCTTTTCTTTCTTTAAAATAAAGTGCATAATATTATGTGGAAAATATAATAAAGTTATTGAAATATCTCCCGTTATAATATTATACTGTCAACAGGAAATAATCACTAAGTTCGTGATGTACTGTAAGTGCATTGTGAAATCACTGCTATAGGTCAAGAAGTATGGGGTAAAGATAGGCTACTTTATTTCACAGTATTCAGAAAACGCCTATTTCTCAAACTCAAAGCGGTTTAGAAAAGCCTAATTCTTGTTGTGATAGCGGAGTGAAACCTCGATTCTTTGGACTAAACGGGACCGGATGTGATCTGAACTGACAAAAATTCATATTGTAGGAAAATAATGGGGAAAATGCCATTATAAAATGTATTTATGAAACTCACCATTTATCTTTACTGGTGTAATAGAGGAACCACTTCAAACACTTTAAGGTTACCCTACTACACAAAATTAATAAACAGACAATACAATATACAAAATAATAAATAGAGTACTGTATATGAATCATTTATTAACAGAGCCCTGCTCGGATAAACAAAATAACATCTGCATCCGCCCTTCCTTCATCCGCATCCGCAAATGGTTATCCCTGGATATTATAAATATTTACCTACAGTATATTACACCTAAGATATTGAAACACATCTGTTAACATCATACAATATGCCTGACACCTGGCACCACAACCCCTACATTCATAGGTTTATGAGGGATTTTCTCTTGTGACAACTACCGACCTATTGACATTTGTTCCTTTCTTCTACTAATTGCGGGCAGAAGCCAGTTAGGCTTAGGTCAGATTTACGGATTTATGATCTCAAGGCTCTGCATATCATCATTCTCCCATACCAATGTCAAGGATCGCTTAACTACAAGCAGAAGTAAAGAGTATACCTGAGTGAAAATCAAAAACATCATTATTTAGAAATTATCAACAAAATTACAGTTTATATCCACAGAGGCACTAACTTCGCGGATATCCATGCAGGGCTCTATTCATTAATCACCTAAACCACGAAATGTAAATATGTTATTTCCTAATATAATATTCGGCAAGTATCAACTGCGTTAGATTCGTTTTCCGTTTACTGACAGCACGGTCACGCAGCGAATTCACCAGGAAACAAACACAGTACTAAACCAGTGCATTATTTAATTTAGTCTAATGCGGTATTTCATCATATTTTTTAGTTTCGGAAGCAAAATAACTGTACTTTAATCTACGTTTAATTTATTATGCATAACGAATGAATAATACATTTTGCATAGAATAACATTTATTAATAATTTTTGCTAAATTGCATCCGGTCTAATGAGGAATCCGGCCTAAATGGGACCAAATAAAACGAGTTTCTACTGTAAATAAAATAAATTAATTGAGTTCTGGTCTTCGCTTTCCTTATCGGTCATTAAGTATGTCACTCTTGACATATCAATTAATCACGGGGTGATCAAGTCGGTATTAAGATATCGTCTGATACGTCAATTCTTCGAAAAGATTGAGGAAGCGGAGAAAGATATTGTTATATGTAAACGCATCTGGCACTCAGCTTATCAGAGGTGCATGCTGGGAGAGAGTATTAAAAACATTCACTTCATTTGTACATTAAAGGAGTATTAATATCGGATAAGGTAAGGGCTTAAAACGAAACAAGCACACCACATTTTCTTCACGGATCTCTCTCTTCATCCCATTTCTAATATGAGATCAAGAGCGACTTGGCGTTTAACCTGAGCCTCTAATTGACTTTGTATGTATTTCTTTGTTCTTTGTCAATCATCATTAAAGTGAGCTATGTACGTCACTGATGCCCAAAATACTTTTCTACAGACAAAATAAAGAACTGACCTTAATAAATTAGATTACAACTAGGCCTTCACTGTAGATATAAATTATATATTATATTATATTATATTATATTATATTATATTATATTATATTATATTATATTATATTATATTATATTATATTATATTATATTATATTATATTATATTATATTATATTATTAATAATAATTAATGGCGTGTGGCCTCCGGAGAGACCTGGTGCAGGTCTTTTTATTTGACTCCCGTAGGCGTCCTGCGCGTCGTGATGAGGAAGAAATGATGATGAATACAGTGCATACACCCAGTCCCCTTGCAGGGGAATTAACCAGTTATGGTTAGAATTCCCTACTCTGTCGGAAATCGAATCCGGGACCCCCGTGACCAAAGGCCAGCGCGCTAAACATTTAGGCATGGGGCCGGAAAAGTTTAAACTCGTGTCCCTATCGCGAGGTGATGCAGCTCTTTTCAGGCACACCTCCAATGGAAGTGAGCTGCATGCTCCATTTTAACCACATACCAGCACTCCTGCCATTCTTAAATTTCTGACCGGAACGGGAATCAAACGCGGGCTTCCGAGGACAGCAGCTAATAGCGCTAACCGTTACGCTACGGAGGCGGACTATATTATTATTATTATTATTATTATTATTATTATTATTATTATTATTATTATTATTATTATTATTATTATTATTATTATTATTATTATTATTATTATTATTATTATTATTATTCCAGGTGTTTCCCGTGGATCAGAAAGAGGTTAAAGAAGGTGCGGGCATTGAATGGGTCTAACTACGATATCAGAAATTGAATTAAAACTTTAAATAAAGGTTATATTTCTTTTAGAATTTCAAACTTAACATATTTTTTTCACTTAGTGAACATAACATGCCAGATACAATGACAAATTCAAGATTTGGAAAATCCAAGATTCATAACTTTAACAATTTTGGGCTTCACGACCCTAGCTTACAAATTTACAATTTGTAAATGAAGTATAATTTAGGCCAGGGCAGAAATACCCCAATTCAGGAGCACTTTGCTCCAAAAGTTACAATCTCTAGCTTTCCAGAGGCACACCTCAATATTGCAGTTGAATTCAGAAAACACAGAAAAGAGCTACATACTCTCCAACTTTAACAAATTTTTAACATCCCGCTTAAGGCAACGTTACACAAAATCTTAAGATCTCTGGCCTCTGTAGGCACAATTTACTATTTCAATTTCTTTTACACAGGGGTATCTATTACCCAACCTACTGGGCCTTCATGGAAAAAAGAACAGGTTAGATTACTGGCCCGAACACAAAATGAATTGAGGCGTACACTTGCACTCCTAGATAATGAAGAATAAAACCCTAACGGGGCTCTAGGCTCAGTGATACAGGGGTAATCCCAAGCTCTCTCCTTCTTCCTCACTTGCACCGTAACGCTCCAAATCCGAGCCGAGTTGAACCGAGCTTAGGCGAGTAGCCCAGAGACGAAGCTTTGATCCGAGTCGAGCCGAGTGGGACCGATGCACTGTGCACAGGAACTCTGCGCCGTAGTTCGTACGGGTGAGATTTTGGGCGTTTGAGAGGCTCTGACATATGGTGTGTCGCGAGTTGATTTGGATCAATGACTGACTACGTTTCATATTGCCCCTTTGATGGTTACTACTCGAGTGGAGACAGAAAGTCTGAAATGATATTTAGGAGGCAAATGATGAAAACCAAATTACTGACTACGAAATATACTTAACAAGAATAACAAACTAACATTTGCTTCAGAAAAAGTTTTTACAATGATGATAATTATATATGGACCTGTTAGGTGCTATAATGTCATTGTATTTAGTGTACTGTAGCTGAAAATCCCCAGCCTGGTCGGTGATTTAACCCAGGACCCTTTCAACCAAAGGCTACTTCGCTGACCATTCAACCAAAGAGCTGCATTTAAAATAATACATTACCACCACAGTTGCATAATAATTTGAACGCAGTTACAAAGAAGTCGCATATAACTTAAATACGTTCAACTACTTTACACTGAGATTAACATTTTATTCACAACACTATCACACAGAAATTTACACAAAATTTATGGCGGTGATTTACGGTGAATATGTGCGTCAGTATAATTGGTTATTTTCTAATTGAGCCCCACGAATTACCCAGGCGTTGGGATGGTGCAAATTACCGAACGTTCCTCAGTAACATGAGAATGTTCGGTTGCAAATGCGCATGAAATACTTTTTTCATGATGGTGCACCACCTCGCGTGAGCCTACGTGTACAGACGTGCACATTAATGGTGTCCCGACATAAACAATCAACACTGCCCCACTCCAGTACTGAAAAGAAGAGGAGAGAGTGAAGGGGTAGTGTTGAAGGCCAATCTAGTACAAAACATGGGGGAAGGGAGTGAAGGGGTAGTGTCGAAGACACAATGACTCACCTTCTCGCTTAACGCATTGCTGCATGGACTGCATGCAGACAGCCCGCTACAAGACTTCGTTGTGATCCAAATGGGCACAGTGGTGGATGTATTGAAGTACAGCATTAGGTTACCTACTCGTCCGGCCCCGCGGTGTACGGGGCAACGCGTCCGGCCGCCCAGGGTTCGATTCCCGGCCGGGTCAGGGGTTTTAATTGTAAATTATTATATCCCTGGCCTGAGGACTGCGTGTTTGTGTTGTCCTTAATGTTTCTCACATTCAATACTCAACACTTCCGCAATTCCAATTACATGCAGGTTCATATATTGTGCAAGCAGGGACAAAAGAACTCTATAGTTCGACGCCCCGAACAAATAGCATTTTAACATTAAAAAATTAAAAACTACTCTGATAATTACAGTATTAAGAGGTAAAGGAGCTTTTTAACCGAAAAGTATTTTATACTAGTTAGGAATATTTTGTAGCTGCGTTATATCGAGTCTACCAATCCTTCTTCACCTCGTTCTTGCCATATTTCTATCCATCTCCAAACTGTCTTTGACTGCACGGTATTGTTTGTGCTATTACTTGGGACCATGTGAGCCTCCCACGTGCCAATAATACGCCCTCGATTCACGTGTGATAGGATAGGAGCCATCGTATTACAATGTTACAGTATAACGCCGGAATACACACACTGTGTATTCAGCACTACCTGTTCACTCCCTTCCCCTCCTTTTCAGTACTGGAGTGGCCTTCAGCACTATTACTTTATTATCTCCCCTCCTTTACAGTACTGGAGGGGGGCAGTGGTGATTGTTTATGTCGGGACACCATTAATGTGCGTGCGTGTACAAGAATACCTCGACCGTACATTTGCACGCCTTTGGATAGCGCGCAATGGACCAATTCCGTGCCCTATTCGGCTTCCTGATTTAAATTCCGTGGAATTTTACCTATGAGGCTATGTCAAGACTCTGATGTTCGCAAGTTAAATCGACACAGAAGACGAGCTCCGCCTATGTATTTTTGCTGCAGCGGAATCCAAACCGGAAGACCTTCAGTTGTTTGGACGTGTTCGCGCATCATGGATACGTTGCTCTGAAGCATGTCTACTGGCAAATGGTGGACATATCGAGCACTGCTCTGGTAGTTTGGGCGTCCTTGGTGTCCATTCCAAAGTATCCCCCACCCTTTCCACCACCGTGTGTCATGTTGTCGGTGCGAAAGTCAACGTCCACAGTGTGTAACCTGATGTTTACAAGCACTCAATGTGTGTTATAGACACAGACAGCAGTGCCATGGTGGTTTGTCTGGTGGTCACCCGTGTGCAGTATGTAAAAATGTGTTTACAAACACTCGTCACTTGTGTAATGGAAAGTAAAGCGGAAAACATCGACTTGTCCTTTTCAACAATAACAGGATGGTGATACCTGTACACTACTGTAGAAGATACACTTCCTATACAATTCTCACGTTTCCGGTATAACTTTCCCTTACAGCGCACACGCAAGGCCATTCAGCATCACCATCAGCTAACTGCTCCGAGGCGCCCAGCTACCTTTTATCAATCAGTTATAACACCTACAGTTTATTTCATGCCAAAATGATTATTATCATTAGATTTTGGGTATATTAATTGGTGGTGGTTTATCGTTACACGAACACTTTGAAGTATCAGGCGATGCGAGGATGGGAAAGGACTAGGATTGAGAAGGTAGTGGCCGTGGCCTGCCTTAATTGAGGTACAGCCCCAGCATTTGCCTGGTCTGGAAACGGGAAATCACTAAAATCTATCTTCAGCGTAGCCGACGGTGGGATTCGAACCCACCATCTCCCAAATGCAAGCTCACAGCTTCACAACCCTTACTGCACGGTCAACCCGCTTGGTGATATATTAATAATTGATCATTCACTCCAGTTTCATTGAGCCCGCCTGGTGGCCACGATCGTCAAGGCGTTGAAGTCTAAATGGTCTGACACTGTAATTAGCCGGTTCGAGTACCGTTGTTCGAAAAAAAATTCACCATGAGAATGTTGGCAGACAGGGTAGGGGAGGTGGTGGTATAACATTTCTAATCACTAGATTGCGTTCCAAAAGCCTGTATTAAATTCCATACCTCTCTACGATGCTCATATGGAGTGAGGGCATACGACACTCTTGATGGGGACGTTAAGCCTTGAGAAGAACACTTGGGGCTATTCGACAGGAGTAGGCTATGTGTCGGCATCGGGTTTCACCCTCTCCTTTCCTACTATCATATACCACGTCATTAATTTCATCTCATTAACTCCACTGATGAGGTTGACGTCAGAAAGGGCATCCGGTCAAAAATTCCGCCACTACAGATTCATCTCACCTCACACCCGACCCCGTAGAGAAAAGTTTGGACAAAAAAACCTCAAGTTTCATTCAAACCTGGTCCAACCCAAGTAGTTCCCTTGCTAGTAGTATAAACAAAAGTAACCTCATTCAGCCCTCAGTCCATTATTCAAATCCTTTGTCTGCCCTCGTGAGACCAACGGAGCACCTGTGTGATATGAGAATTAGCAGATTTGGTCAAGAAAGCCAATCAATACAACTGACACGCTGACCACGTGGTACTTCAAGGCAGACCATTCGACTTCACAGTAGTGTTCTTTGACTAATGACAGTCCTAATGGGCTGCTGTACCACAAGTATTATTATTTTAGTTATGCGGGTGCGGTAAGTCCCATTTCCCAGACCGTTCACCAGAATTAAAATCCCCGACGAGTCGACAGTAAATGAAACACTTCCTTGCAGATGAAGTCTGTAGACGAATATCGAATCGGATGAAGATTCCTCATATCAGATTAATATTATTTGTTTTTTTCTACTCACTGCTCACGACTTAAATGTACGTGTTCATTCCATGGAATGTAACCCACTACTCTGTGTCATGATATTTATCACTCCAGGTCACAGTGAAACAATGGGTTCTCAATCCCAGGAACAAACACGGTTCATGTTTTCTGTACTGATCACATCTCATAGTTTAATTGTAGCCTACCTTTCCTACTTTCTCTAGCGTCATTACTCTTCTAGGAGTGGAGAAGTACCGTTTGAAGTTGCGAGCTTTGAATCGCTGTGCTAACAAGGGTAATCCTGGGTTTCAATACTCACTTCACGGAAATGGTGACAGGATGCGTTACAGACGATATAGGCTGTTTTAACATTTGCTTGTACGTCACACCGACACAGTTAGGCCTTATGGTGACGATAGAATAGAGAAGGGCCATGAGTGAGAAGGAAGCTACCGTGGCCTTAATTAAGGTATAGGCCCAGCATTTGCCTGGTGTGAAAATTGGAAACCACGGGAAACCATCTTCAGAGCTGCCGACATCAGTGGAGTTCGAACCTAGTAGCTGATAGCTACGTAGCCCAAGTTGCACAGAAACTTAAACTAATACATATAGTACAGCGTCACATAGTCAGCATGTCGAATCCTTCAGCCGTATTACTTTGTCTTACGGCCGGATCCTTAGTTGACTTCGCGGGGCTGAGAGAATCGCATTCCAGCCCTCAGCACAGTATTAAATTTTTGGGTGAGCTGAGAATCAAACCCGAGCTCCTCCCCCCTTCAACCCTCTTCAAAACAAACACACACACACACAATCATCCCAACCTTAGTTATAGGAAATGTTCCAGCCGCACAAGTACACGTATTTTTTTCTTTTAGCTAGTGGTTTAACGTTGCACTAACTCACGTTTTCGGTGACGATACGATACGATACGATACGATACGATAGGAAAGGAAGGAAGAGATCGTTGCCTTACTTAAGGAACAGGCCCAACGTTCGCCTGATATGAAAATAGGGAACCGCAGTAAAGCGATCTTCAAGGCTGCTGATGGAGGGGGTTCCATCACACCACCTGCCAAATTCAAGATAACAGCTTCGTGGCTCGTACCACGCAGGCAATTTGCTCGGTGCACCTAATTATTATTATTATTATTATTATTATTATTATTATTATTATTATTATTATTATTATTATTATTATTATTTCAATAAAGCTAAAGAAAAATTATAGTAAATCTCGTTTTAACGGACCTGAAATCCTAGTAATCGTCTCAGTATGAAAGTTCAAACTTCAGAACCAGTTGTGATGGCCTACGCCGCTCTTCGTTGAAAACGTATTCTGTGGGCGACCTCACTCATGCACGAGCATTAAAGGACTGTTAACACATTCTCTAAATGAGATGGTATCTCGTGATGTTATCTCGTATACTATTTTAACTACCTTATACACGTGCTGTGAAGACAAATCTGCAGTTTCTTTTCCATTTATTGGAAAGCGGACCAGTCGCCATCACCAGGATACGTGATGCTCGCCTCCAAGAATGCCACAGCTGTATCTTACTTAAATGGTAATCAATCGCTCCTGAATACAAATCAAAGTTGGTGCGTTCACGGCATAATAGAAAACACCGTTCATTTTATCGTAAAGCGGACAGTGCAATCACTGCTTGTCGCAGACACAACACACCGCGAGGAGACATTGACACGCGTAATATTGCGTATAAAACTACTTCCATTTGCTCACCTGATGGAAGTAATTGAAGTGGTACGTTTGTGAGCATAGCAACATTTCACTGTTGCTGCTGTTGGTGGTGCTTCTACTACTACTACTGTTGTTGTTCTTGATTTTTATGTTTCATTTTTTATCTTGACTTCTCTCTCTCTCTCTCTCTGCAATTTGCTTTACGTCGCACCGACACAAATAGGTCTTAAGGCAACGTTGGGATAGGAAAGGGGTAGGCGTGGCAAGGAAGCGGCCGTGGCCTTAATTAAGGTACAATCCCAGCATTTGCCTGGTGTGAAAATCAGAAATCACGGAAAACATCTTCGGGGCTACTGACAGTGGAATTAGAACCAACTATTTCCCGAATGCAAGCTGATAACTCGTGGCCCAAACCGCATGACCACTTACCTCGATATACAGTTGTATCAGACTGCACTGTGTCGTTTCTGGAAGATGTGACCGAAGTTAATACTTCACATGATTTCCCGGCTCGACGGCGTGTCTCCTCGTTTGAGACATGGACTCCCCATGGTATCTCAAACATTCTGCAATACAGCCACATTTCAAATGCCTGCATTCGGTTCATTTTAGCGTCCAACCTTCCAAACTGTGAAAAGGCACCGGTAACACATTGAATAATACTTCACGAAAAGCCAACGAGTTTCGAATTGGATGACACGGCTTTTCGTTTCAGAAACGCTTCTCGCATTATCCATTCTGGTTTTGGTTTGAGCATCTGGATCCCGTTCTTGTGTTAGCCAACATCCTAGGTGCTTGAAACGTGACGTCCGTTTTATGTCATGTTTAATGTACTGGGCTGGGCTCAGTAGCTCAGACGGTAGAAATCTGGCCTTCTGACTCCAAGGTGGCAGGTTCAATCATGGCTCAGTCCGATGACCAAATTGAAGATGCTGAAATACGCCAGCCTTATGTCGGTAGATTTACGGGCTCGTAAAAGAACTCCTGCTGGAAAAATTCCGAAACGTCGGCGTCTCAGAAAACCGTAAAAGCGTAGTTATTGGGACGTAAAAACTACATTATTGTTATTATTATTAAAGTTTATTATTATTATTATTATTATTATTATTATTATTATTATTATTATTATTATTATTATTATTATTATTATTATTATTATTATTATTATTATTGTGTCTGTTAGGTCATCTGCCAAGAGGCTGGTTGGATCCTCAAATAGGGTCACCAAAGGCTATGCAGTTACAGGGAAACCACAAAAACCAATGGCAGTACCAAAATGAGGCGTACTAGGCAAGATGAGGAGTGAGGTAGTTTGCCATTGCTTTCCTCACTGGGCCAGACAGTGCTATTGTTTGTTTGTTTGTTTGTTTGTTTGTTTGTTTGTTTGTTTTTTTTTTGTTTTTTTTGCTTTACGTCGCACCGACACAGATATGTCTTATGGCGATGATGGGAGAGGAAAGGCCTAGGAAGTGGAAGGAAGCAGCCGTGGCCTTAATTAAGGTACAGCGCCAGCATTTGCCTGGTGTGAAAATGGGAAACCACGGAAAACCACCTTCAGGTCTGCCGACAGTGGGGCTCGAACCCACTATCTCCCGATTACTGGATACTGGCCGCACTTAAAAGCGACTGCAGCTATCGAGCTCGGTAGTGCTATTATAGCACAACTAACCCTATGGGCAACACCTTTCATGACACTCAGACACACTGGTTGTGCTCTGAATGTCATTAATCAGCACCACCCATACCCCAGCAGCTTCCATATTGTCACAGCCATGGATGAGACTGGGACTTCAGTGGAAGCTACACTTTGCTCTGGCCTGTGCCAAGAGATGGATGCAAAAGTACTGTACCCATCAAGAAATGACAGCAGGCAGAATTATTATTATTAGTATTATTATTATTATTGTTATTATTATTAGTATTATCATAACAAATATTACTGCCTGGATAGTGGCATCTTATTTGTAATTCTACGTTTGACTGTTCCAGATTTCACATTGAATTTCTTTTATTGAAATTTTCATATTTTCAGCGCATTGTATACCTCCAAATACATCACAATAAACAACAACAGATTCAAATACTAGCATATGTACCCGTTCTTCGCACGGAATGTCGTAATCGATTCTCGATTCCTTGATAAATTTATGCGAAGTTACACGTCTGTATTCAAACGTTTAACACGGCATGTTAAACTGATATTCTCCTACGAAAGCACGTGGCAATAACGTGAAGTACGGTAAAGTTGAACAAAGAGGAGACAGAATGAGGACGACCACAGAGTTTATTGAACGGTACAGTTACTGGTCCGCAGTTGTACGTAATTCTCCCTACTTCTCGGTTACATATTGTTGTTAACCTGAAACTAGCAGTGGGGCTGTGGCTGGAGATTCATGAAACCAATCGCTGACGATAACCTCTCTTATTATCTGTTTTATCGGAAAGAGTAAAATGACTTCATAGGTAAAGCCTTTAATCAACCTCGAAATGGCACGACAGCCAGTAAAACAATCCGTTAGTGATACATCCCTTCTTAATCCTCGTATCGAAATGATGCACACGAGAAAGAAGTTTTACAAATTGATATCCATTAAGGTACGTAGATTTCCATTAAGATTGGTGTATATTTTGTGGGAGTGCAAAATCACGGTTTCAGTTCCATATAAACCCCCAGTCAATTCAGGGATTTAGAAACAATAGTGGCCCTAAAACCTACCTAAGGACAGGCGGATTCTAAATTCTCGTTATGACTACTACCGCCGTTAAGAGAGAAGCTTCCTTGACAAATTATTAGTTTTGAAAACAAAGAGGTTTTGAGAGAAGGATATGAAACCTGACTTTAATTAAGTGTAAGTTAGTAAACATCAAAAAAGTATGGACTCATCAATGTGATAACCTGATAAGGAAATTCCAATTTATTTTGTAGAACGAAATCAAAAAGTACCAAATAGGCCTACCTAAGACTTATAGTTCTAAATTTCTGAAGTTCACCTCTGATTGTAATCGGTAGAAAGTTCGGTAGAAATATATCCAGTAGTTTTTAAGTTATAAGAACTCAGACAAACAAACTGACAGACACCAAAGCAAAAAAAAAAAAAAAATACTCAGTCGGACATTACTACACCTGAAACGGATAAATGGACGAGAATTTCGCCAAAATAGTCAATGTACAGACACGCGGTCGTTACAGTTTCTTATATAAATCTTAATAATAATAATAATAATAATAATAATAATAATAATAATAATAATAATAATAATAATAAACAAAAAGGATTATTAATAAATAATTAACAAAAAGTATTTTCAAGTACCGTTGGGATAAAAAGGCAACAACTAGCTGGGTTCAAGAAGTAAAGAAAGATTTAATATAAGAGAAGAAGACACTATGAGCAGATAAATTTTTAGAAAGAGGGTAGTAAGTATAGAAGAATTCCAAGGAAGATTGAACAAGATGCCTGGTGCGAAGTGGTCCGAGGACAGAAAGAAACAGCATAGTGAAAGGATGAAAGAATATTGGAAGGAACGAAAGAGAAAACAACAAAGTATGAAGAACTGAATTGAAATTGCCACGTAGTCCTTAGCAGGCCTCATCGGAAATAATAATAATAATAATAATAATAATAATAATAATAATAATAATAATAATAATAATAATAATAATAATAATACCACTGGTTTTATGTCCCGCTAACTACTTTTACGCCTATCCCTTGGTGTAGGGGTAGCGTGCCTAACTGTTATCCGGAGGCCCCGGGTTCGATTACCGACAAGGATCTGAGGGCTTATTCAACGTCCACTCAGACTACTTGATTACAATTGAGGAGCTATTTGACGGTAAGATAGCGGCTTCGATGTAGAAAGCCATGAAGAACGGTCGAGAATAATCGTCGTGCCGACAACACGTCAATTCGTAATCTGCAGGTCTTCGGTTTGAACAGCGACCGCAGTTGCAAGAAACAACACAGCGAATTCATGAAGAGATTTTTGGAGGAGAAGAAGAAGCCGTCCGAACAAGCTAATAAGTTCAAAAGCGCTCTTTAATTGAATATAACGACCCTCGGGGCTGTTTCGCCATGGAGTTTGGTTTTTAACTACTTTTATGGTTTCGAGAGACGCCCGGGTGCCGGAAAGTTGTCCCTCAGAAATCACTTTACGTGCTGGTAAGTATTCACGTGGCTGACGTAACTGAACAAGATTAATCCCGCTGGACTGACCTTTAAAAATTACTTAATGGACTCAATCCGGTGGTATTTAAGGAAGCACAAGTAAACCAGCCTCGTGTCGGTAGCTTTTATGACACCTAAAATAACTCCTGTGGGAGAAAATTCCGGCACCTCGGCGTCTCGGGTAAGTGTAGGGGTAATTATTGGAACGTAAAACGAATAACATTATTATTAGTAATATACCGAAAACTATTTTGAACGAATATACCACGTTATAGGCAGCTACACTCGTTATGACTGCTCCCGCCGTTAAGAGAGAAGCTTCCTTGACAAATTATTAGTTCTGAAAATACAGAGGTTTTGAGAGGATATGAAACCTGACTTTAATTAAGTGTAACTTAGTAAACATCAGAAATGTATGGACTCGTCAATGTGATAATAAAATTCCAAATTATTTTGTAGAACGAAATCAAAAAGCACCAAAGGCCTACCTAAGACATAGAGTTCTAAATTTCTAAAGTTCACCTCTGATTGTAATCGGATTACAAATAGTACAAGGGAAAATGTCTCCGACTCCCGAACTGGCGTCCAAGGATAAAGGTTGTTTAATTCTGGAGAATCCGCTGTTTGGGAGCTTATGGAAATACACGATGTGGTTTCCGAGAAAATGTCGGCGTGTGTAACGATGAGACGAGATCGTGGAGCTGTGACACGAAAGCGCGTGATCGCACCTTGACCACCTCGCCCATGAGGTGCGCCTTCTCACGACCCGTGTGAGGCTGTCGAGATCTACATACAGATATTAAGTCTCTGTAATGTTAAGTGTTTAACTTCCCCTTAACCTCTGATGGGCTTAAGCGCTCCAGCGTCCTCTTATATTGGGAGCGTGGGATTGTGACCACAGGTTCCACAATAGAGTCTGTCAGTGCTTCAATATTCTCCTCACTTTCATGGTACTGTAGGTGTAAACTCCTGTTCTCTGCCAGCCCTCACGGTCTGGGTTTATGATGGTTAGGGAAGTCTTATTTTATTGAGACAACATGAACATAATCAGGATATTATTTTTACTTTTAGAACACTGTGATCTTCACGTCGATATTTTAGTTCGAGAATCAAAACTCAAACGAAGTTTAGTCATCTAGTAATTTGTTCCTATGATACAAAATACTTTAACAACATGAACTGTTTTTTTAACTGTGTCCACATATGACAGACTGAGTCATTTTGACTTTTAAAAATGTAAAGATAAGTCATTCTTTTTAGCGTTACCAAGAGTACCATGTGTTTCTTATTATAATTATTTTTAGGCTGGGGATGTCTCACATGGAAGACACCAAACATGTCTCTTTTTAAATAGAAGGGAATAATATTGAGAATTGGTGCCGAGAAAGAGAGTCAGAGGGGAACAAGATGATGTCAGATGTTAGACGATATAATCAGAATGGAAGAAGGCTGTGAAAGAATGAAGAGGAAGGCGGAAGATGGAATAATGGAGGGCAATCAAGTGGAAACCTGCCGCTAGGTGGAACACTAATTAATAATAATGATGATAATGTATAATTTGTGGCTGGGATTTTGAAGCAGGTGCCATTGGTCCATGTAAATAAGTAAATAGAATAGGAAAGAGGAGAATGCAATATTCTTTTCTCCCAGTCACAGATTGTAGGAAGTAGGGAGGGGGTATTTATTTATGGCAATCCTTACTAACAATGCAACGAATTTATATCAGTACATTTAAAAAAAATTAAAAATGCTATTTGTTCGGGGCGTCGACCCACGTGGATCTTTTGCCCCTACCGGCTCCATCCATATTGTATGAACCTGCGTGTAATTCGAATGGCGGTAGTGTGGAATGTTGTGTGTGACGAAAGGAAGATTAAGGGCGTCTCAAACAGCCAATTCCCAGGCCAGGATCTCCCGAACAACAAAATGTAATAAAAATAATCAGTATATAATTTATAATAATTAATCAAACGTAGGCTATCTAAGGCATTTCCTAGACTTAAACTCAGCATATCCTTAATACTAACTGTATGTATCTATGTTTTCACCCTACTTAGGATTCTGGTCCCCCATTCATGATGATATTACAGAGGTTTACTCTTCTCCCTCCTTTCTTCCATTCTCTGTTTAATGTAATAAGGTTGTAAAATTTAAGTTTAATGTGTTTTCAATTATTTGAAACATCTTCTTCACACATACATTTTTCTCATTTTCTTTGTTCCTATGGAATCTTTTAGAGGGTGTGCCACTTCCATATCTCTATTATATAACATGCACGGATTTTCCTTATGGTTCGTCCTATGGCCTTTTTCTTGTATAATCCCGATAACCACCAAATTATATCCCTACCCCTAACTCCATTTCTATTTTAGCTAATACAGAAATGCACAGGATTCGTTTACGTATAAAGCGCACTGTGCAAATTTATAAAGTGGCTGGAACGAACCGCACTCCCCGCTATGTCGTAGCAGGCAGATCATCTCTCTCTCTCTCTCTCTCTCTCTCTCTCTCTGTGTATGTGTATGTGTATGTGTGTGTGTGTGTATGAGAGAGAGAGAGAGAGAGAGAGAGAGAGAGTGATGAGTGTGTGTGTGTCTGTTCACATTCCCCTCGAAATGCCAATGCGTTCTCTCGCTTTCCTTGTCCCTCTTTCATAATGTTTATAAAATGAAATTAATGCACCTGCAAACATCGTCAGTTTCATAGCTGTTGGAAAAACAAATGGCAGTCATACAGTTTTCCATTTTTTAATGTTTGTACGCAAAACACACAGAAATACGCAAATTAGCGAATTGTTTAATTTCGTACGATTTTTTCTAAACAGGAAAGTTCCTATAGAGTTCATGATTTAAATTTATCTTATTCTGCTGCAACAAAATTACAAAATGACAGATGTCAGGCTGAGTGGCTCAGACGGTTGAGGCGCTGGACTTCTGACCCCAACTTGGCAGGTTCGATCCTGGCTCAGTGCGGTGGTATTTGAAGGTGATCGAATACGTCAGCCTCGTGTCGGTAGATTTACTGGCATGTAAAAGAACTCCTGTGGGGCTAAATTCCGGCACCTCGGCGCCTTAGAGAACCGTAAAAGTATTTAGTGAGACGTAAATCATATAACATTATTATTATTATTATTATTATTATTATTATTATTATTATTATTATTATTATTATTATTATTATTATTATTATTATTATTATTATTATTATTATTATTATTATTATTATTATTATTACAAAGTGGCAGGCGTTACAGTCAGACTATCAAACAAAACATTCCTTATTTTTATTAAACTGATCACAACCGTGAAATGAAAACATTTTAAAATTATCAGTTCCTTCTAAATAACAAGCCGGCCCCGTGGTATAGGGGTAGTGTGGCTGCCTCTTACCCGGAGGCCTCGAGTTCGATTCCCGGCCAGGTCAGGTATTTTTACCTGGACCTGAGGGCTGGTTCGAGGTCCACTCAGCCTACGTGATTAGAATTGAGGAGCTATCTGACGGTGAGATAGCGGCCCCGGTCTAGAAAGCCAAGAATACCGGCCGAGAGGATTCGTCGTGCTGACCACACGACACCTCGTAATCTGCAGGCCTTGGGGCTGAGCAGCGGTCGCTTGGTAGGCCAAGGCCCTTCACGGGCTGTAGTGTCATGGGGTGTGGTTTGGTTCGGTTCTAAATAACATTTTAAAAATACGAAGTTGGTCTTAAAAGTTTTGTAATTTATGCTACATTTAGTTTTGCTTAAACTATTCTGCAAATGTCGGGAAGTTTAATCGAACTTACAGAAAATCCGAAGATGCTTATAAGATTCGCAGCAAGTAAACTGGATCGATAGCTCGTCTTCGTACGTTTTAAACAGACAAAAAAATATTGGGCAAAACGCGTTCAACAGCAGTCCTCCCCTCAGGCTCAAGCTCGCTCATGCTGGGCCGGGCCATTCCATCCCGTGTACACCCTCACTGCACACTCTGCACCCCTGAGTTAATATTTCAGCCCTTATTATCATATTTGTGCTCACTGTGCAGTATTCTGTTACTGTTCTCTTGCTGTTACACTTTGTCTTTAGGGTTTGTTTCTGTCCTCCACTTACTGGGTCACCTTCTTACACAACTACCTGTCATACTTTGATGAATATCCTTCCCTATTCCTACATCATCTAATCGTTTGCTCACTCCGTCCAGCTAGGTTGATCAGCTTAGGTAGTAAAGCACTGCTCTTCTGAACACAAGTAAGCTCGTTCGATCCCTTCTTAGTCCGGTGGTATTTGAAGTTACCATTCGTATGTCGACTGATTTACAGCTACGTAGAAGTACTCCTGTGGGACAAAATTCTGGCACCTTGCCTACTTCAAAAATCGTTAAAATAGTTAGTGGACGTAAAACCATAATTCTTCTTCCCTTCTTCGTTATATCCAATTAAAGAGCGCTTTTGAACTTATTAGCTTGTTCCGACGGCTTCTTCTCCTCCAAAAATCTCTTCATGAATTCGCTGTGTTGTTTCTTGCGTTCTTCTGTTCACTGTTTATCAGTGGTCTGTTTAGCTTTTTCCACGAATGTGTGATTTGCAATTCAAAGGCTTCACCTATTTCAATCCTATCCACTAGCGTTTATTTGTTGTACATTCTACTTCAGGCAGTTGATCTTGACCTACTTCGAATGGATTATACTAAATAGTTTGTAGTAAATATATTATGGCCCATTCTACTGATGTAACCGTAAAATTTCAAGACAGGGCGAGTTGGCCGTGCGGTTAGAGGAGCGCGGCTGTGAGCCTGCATCCGGGAGATAGTGTGTTCGAATCCCACTGTCGGCAGCCCTGAATATGGTTTTCCGTGGTATCCCATTTTTACACCAGGCAAATGCTGGGGTTGTACCTTAATTAAGGCCACGGCCGCTTCCTTCCAACTCCTAGGCTTTTCCTATCCCATAAGACCTATCTGTGTCGGTGCGACGTAAAGCAAATAGCAATTATCTTCTCAGCTGTGTGCCTGTCACTGAGTGTATCCCATCCCAGATCCTCGAACCAGTCTGAAAATCTTGACGGAGCTGGTAACCGTACTCGGCACAAATGAAAGGAAAGCTCCTGTGTTCTTCTGCAGCCCTCATACCCGCTAGTTACATCGCTGGTCACGTTCTGTAAAATACTGAATTAGTAGAGTACCGCACTGGCAACCAAGCATTACTTTGACATATATTAATTCACGAAGTACGTGCTATTATTATGACGGAGGGTTTTTCTCTCTGGCATGTTTCCAAATGACACAACAAGTGTATTGTTCGGCATCTGATGTCCGTAAGTGATATGGAGTGAGGTGATCGCACCGAAGAAACGAACACTGTTTGGATCTACAGTTCACAATAGCGGCTCCGTCATGGTGTTCAATAGCTAAGAGCCCTGCCTCACATCTGCTTGTTCCGGGATCGCTATCTGGAGACCACCCAGGAATCGCGCATCTCGAACATGCACATGCAGCAGGCTGACCTCTGAAGTGTACTCATGGTATGTGGAGGTCTGCCTTGGTCGCGGATTTCTAAGGCGCCGTGTGGATATTGTCTTACTGCAATATAAGAAAGACAGTGAGTAGATAACGGATTTGTATGTAAATGTTTGCCGATATGTAGACCCCAAAACCTACAACTAAGAGCGTTTGAAGGTGAAATTCGACGAATTATTAAGATTAATAGTGCATAGGTTTATGCTTATTTAAATTCATTTGAGATTAGTGCATACATTTCCAATTTCGGATTTATTGTGCATGTTTTAAACTTTTATGCATATTTTAAAGTGTTTTACAAATAGTGTTCAACAAAATGTAAAAAAATTAATATCGTGAATTCTTTCGGCAATGAAACGATTCAAGGTGAACTGACACTTATCGAGACACACTCCCAAATCGTACCAGAATCAATCAAGAAGCTAGAAATACTTGGATTGCGTCTTGGTGATTCGCTGGACATTATAGAGAACGTGAAGCGTGAAATAGAAGGTATCCCAGGACACCTCGCTCTCCGTTTGCAAACAAAGTATCGTGATGGTCTTAAACGAAATCGGGGCTACGACATCATGGTAGCTATAAACAAATACACTCATGTTCATTAAAAAACCCAGAATGCCTTGAAAGACTAGAGATAGGAATTTCACATTCGCAGGACATGTTCGTTAGTATGTTCTTCAGAAACAGTTAGCATTCCAGTCACCTGGGTTCACCGAGCTCGATAGCTGCAGTCGCTTAATTGCGGCCAGTGTCCAGTATTCGGGAGATAGTGGGTTCGAATCCCACTGTCGGCAGCCCTGAAGATGGTTTTCCGTGGTTTCCCATTTTCACACCAGGCAAATACTGGGGCTGTACCTTAATTAAGGCCACGGCCGCTTCCTTCCTTCCCTATCCCATCGTCGCCATAAGACCTATCTGTGTCGGTGCGACGTAAAACAACTAGCAAAAAAAAAAAAAGTCACCTGGGTTCAGAATGTGTCCTTTTGCCTAGTAGGCACAGGGTCCTCCATGGGCACTGATAACTTGTTCCATACGTGATGGCATCGATGCGTATAAGGCGCTAATGGCGCCGTGGGGTATAGCTATCCATGCTGCATTCAGGTGGTTCCACATCCACAGTTCATCTTTGGTCGTTGGCAATGGTTCACAGCGCTGCACCTGTCATTTCGCCATATCCCACACATTTTCGATTGGCGAGAAGTCCAGTGATCGGGCGGGCCACGGCAGCAGTCTGACATCCTGTGACAACACGAAGGCACGTGTTCGTTCAGCAACATGTGGTAGCGCATTGTCCTGCTGAAATATGGCGACTGGGGTGTCGTGCAGAAAGGATATGGCTACGGGTCATAGGATGTCATTCACGTAGGTCAAACTGGTCACATTGTCCTGAACATGCACCAACTGTGATTTGTGGTTGTACCCAATAGCATCCCACAGCATAAGGCCTTGATTTGGAGCTGTATGCCTTGTGCGAATGCAGTCAATGTGATGCTTCTACCCCTGTCTGCGGCGAATCAAAGTGCGGCTATCGTTTTGAAACAAAATGAACCTGGATTTGTCCGAAAACACTATCTGCTGCCATTCCTGCCACCAGTGACGTCGTTCCATATACCATGGCAGTCTAGCATGGACGACGCGCCGGTAGCCCAGACTGTAATAAACGGTGACGGACTGTCACTCCTGAAAGAGTACGAATTGTTACACTGTTCTACTCTTGCACCAGAGCCAAGGAGGGCGCAGATCTGTCCTGCAATGCCATTCGGATGAGGTGTCGATCTTCTCGCGGGGTGGTCTGGGTGGTGCGACCAGACGACCCATCTCGTCGTATTCTACGTCCTTCTGTAAACCATTCTATACACACCCGTTGCACTGCCGACACACTTAGTCCCACACGACCAGCAATTTCCCGAATGGATGCATCACGTACTCTCTTTCAAACTCACTAATTTGACGGTACGATTCTCACATACGTCTGCGAGGCATCCTGTACGTCTGCTCAAGTCACACTGTACCATTACATTCGGTTTATAGCGACAACGAGAGCCGCAGGCACATTTTACCAGTCGGAGGTGCGGCGAGATATCGATGTGGACCTCGAACCTGAGGGCTGTCATGGTTCAGATGCTAATCATTTCTTCAGAACATACAAGTTAGTGCATATGTCCTGTGAATATGAACTTCCTATCTCTAGTCTTTCAAGGTGATTTCGTTTTTATGAACATAAGTGTATTTGGCTGGTACTGATAATGTGGATCTACTAGAATGTTTAACACCTAAAATCGCTCCTGAATTTAAGTGCTGTCGTGTCATTGAAGCTAGTTTTAACAGATAAACGCCACAGATTTAAACCAGAAAACTTGGAGAAAAGGTTTGGGGAGTCTGAAAAGCAAATTATGAACAGGAAAAGTGGAGTGTGTAGTGTCAAATAAAATTGGAACGTGTATTTAAGAGTGCTTCTTCATGTTTGTGTTTTTATACGGTTTTCTTAAAAATTTCTTTTTTTACAAGTTGCTTTATGTCCCACCGACACAGATAGGTCTTATAGCGACGATGGAATAGGAAAGGGTTGGGAGTGGGAAGGAAGCGGCCGTGGCCTTAAGGTACAACCCCAGCATTTGCCTGGTGTGAAAACGGGAAACCACGGAATACCATCTTCAGGACTGCCGACAGTGGGGTTCGAACCCAATATCTCCCAGATGCGAGCTCATAGCTGCGCGTCCCTAACCGCACGGCCAACTCGCCCGGTACGAAGATAGTAGCCATAGCTTTCATTATGGTACATTTACTTGTTGTGAAAATGTGGGGGAAACCTCAGAAAACTACCTGAACCCCTTCCAATGGAGAAGTTGGAATCTCCCCAATGCGAACTTATAGCTACTCGACTCGTGCCGCGTAGCAAACTCACTCACAAACTCACGTGCCATTAAATCTCCTGACACCGACCTCGATAGCTGCAGTCGTTTAAGTGCGGCCATTATCCAGTATTCGGGAGAAAGTGGGTTCGAATCCCACTGTCGGCAGCCCTGAGGATGGTTTTCCGTAGTTTCCCATTTTCACACCAGGCAAATGCTCGGGTTGTACATTAATTAAGGCCACGGCCACTTCCTTCCCACTCCTAGCCCTTTCCTGTCCCATCGTCGCCATAAGACCTATCTGTGTCGATGCGACGTAAAGCAGCTAGCAAAAAAAAAAAAAAAAAAAAAAAAAAAATCAACTGACACGAGGATGGCGTATTTGAACACAAGCCTGAATCGAGATCAAAACCTGTAACTTGGGAACCGAAAGCTACTCAACCCAGTTCGCGAAGAATGAGAGGGCCGGTATGGGTTTAAAAATGGAGTGATCGTGAATGACGTAAAATAAGGCCTGCGAGACAAATCTCCAGTACATCAGCATCTCCAAAGACCTAAGAGTAGAATGTTGTTGTGGCTTAAAGCAATAATAATAATAATAATAATAATAATAATAATAATAATAATAATAATAATAATAATAATAATAATAATAAAAGTTATAATTGATGCTGGTCTTTCTGATCTAGACTCAAGAGAGTAACTCTCTTTTAGATCGCGAATTAAATTAAACAAAAAAAAACGATTATGAATACACAAATATTCCAGTGCAAAGCACAAATTAAAATTAATGCGCGGTACGACCACGCATGCGGACTGCTGCCGAGACAATAGTACGTAAGTCTCACTACCCCTAGTCGCATCATGCTCCCTTTTCTCCTTTAAATAGAGTGCCTCTAGCGGGCGAATTGACCGCGCGGTTAGAGGCGCGCAGCTGGGAACTTGCATCGGAAGCACTGAATATGGTTTTCTGTGCTTTCCCAGTTTCACACCAGGCAAATACTGGGGCTGTACCTTAATTAAGGCCATGGCTGTTGACTTCCTACTCCCAGACCTTTCCTATCCCATCGGCGCCGTAAAACCTATCTGTGTCGGTGCGACGTGAAACATATATCAATAATGATAGAGGGTGATGATGCTGATGCTTGTTGTTTAAAGGGGCCTAACATCGAGGTCATCGGCCCCAATAATAAGCTACTGGTCAATAATAATAAAAGTAATAATAATAATAATAATAATAATAATAATAATAATAATTGTTACGGAGATTTCCGTGGTAGGTAGAGGTGAAAGAAGGTGCGGGTGTGAATAGGTCTCCAACTACGGAATTAAAGTTAATGTAAAATTTTAACAAGGTTATATTTTCTTTCCAAAATTCAGAAATAACAAGAATGGCAGGTACGGACTAGCAAGGCAACAAAGTACAATTACAGTATTTACAGGATTTGGGCTTCGAGCCCTGAAAACACAATTCTTGAGCAACTAGCCCAACATTACGATATACAAATTTCACCCACGGGGCAGAAGACCCCAATCAAACCCTGGAGCACTTGCTCCAAATTACACAGTAAAGCCTCCTCGAGGCATACAACACTCAGTTTTCAAAAAAAAAAAAAGAGCCACTCGCTCTCAACTTTAAGCCTCTCCCAGGCCACACCAAACTCGACCTTCAAGCTGTCCTCAACGGACATAAACACAGGGGTAAAATACCCAATCTACTGAGGCCTATTAAGTGAGAAAAGGTTAATTATATGGCCTCTAAAATACCAACTTGAAAGGAGGCTCTCCGCACTCCTAATACACTTTATTTAAAACCTACTTGGCACTAGGCCATAAATGCAAGGGCTAATCCCATACTACAGAGGTGACTTCAGAAAAGAACAATTTACATTATATTAACGAAGAATAGGTTGAGAAAGATAAGTTCACCTCAAAACAATATGATTGGGAGCTCGAGAGGGTAAAACACTCTCTATCCCGATATGCAGTTTAAAAGATGAAATAGATACAAGGTTTTTTACATTTTAAAGAAGGTTACATAATGGAAAAACTTCGGACCCGCCCCGAGAGTTAAACTGCTGAGCAAGCAAGAAAATAAGTAATTAATCGGCCATTACCTGGTTGTTGACCGCCGCCGAAGAAAGAGGAGCTTCCCGCCCCCTGCTATGTACTTTACACACTGAAAGATGGAACAGAAGTGGCCCAGAGACCCTAAAATCAGCAGTTTATATACTCTCGCGGAAGGTTCTAGGCGTTAGGGGAATGAGAACACCCGCCCACAATCACTTTATTGGAGAATAAAGAGAAACCCCTACACAAGATGAAGAAGAAACACATTATTGGTGGAAAATTAAGTTAAGAAATTCGGGATTGGCTAGATTTAAAACAAGGGGAAAGAAAGGGTTAATATTGCCAACTTAAACAATGACTGAAAGAAATTTAGCAAGGAACAAACTTTTGAAATTAAATTTTCTCCAAAGAACAGTTCGTTTTCTTCGCACTAGGGTGCACTATTGTAGTTCTTCAGTAGTGTCCTCTAGAAGAGAAAGTTCACACTTCTTACTTCAAGCAAAACAAAAACACATCAGTTCTAAAACTCCAAAATTTACAGGTAGTGACATCTTCTGAAAAGTTAGAAAATTAATACCGTCAATAAAGTTCAGACTTCCTCCAGCAGAGGAGTTTCAACTGGCGCACATTTTAAATTAGCGGCGTGGAGGTGTACCGCCCGGTACAATAATAATAATAATAATAATAATAATAATAATAATAATAATAATAATAATAATAATAATTTCATGATTCAATTTTGAATCTAAGACAGGTAGCTCATTCTTGGGAGTACGTTGCATACCATCATGTATTAAAACCTACCCTCCCTTGGTAATAGTGACAGTGATTTAGAACGAGAGATCTCGATGAAATGCAGGCTATCCACTTTTTTGTGAACCTTTCAGTGTTTACACTGTTAGTGTTTCTTGAAAGCGTTTATTCTAATTTGACAGATTCATTAAAATTAATACCGATAGAGTCATAAATTTTATAAGATGGACGCATCCTTTTATTGGACTTGTCTTTAGCTGAGCCTTCCGTTGTAATTTATGACAGTGATTATCCGTGCTTGATGTGAGAATTCTAATTGGAGCGTGTGAGATGTTGATTTTGGTAATCGACCTTTGTGGTCATCAATTATTCAAGATTAAATTTGTTTTATTAATGGTTTGTGATACGCAAGGTTCGTTCCAATTTTTTTTGTTAAATCAGAAAGGTACGGGGTCGAAAAGAACCTCGGTTTATAATCTTTAAGGGATGGTAAATGAACATACGATACAAATATTTCATCTCTTTTTAATGGCAGTGTTGGCAGATGAATATTTTAACATTATATAGCTTTTTTATAACGCAGTACCTTAAAGTTTGAAGAGCAAAAAGTAGCCGTTTGTAACCCTGTTCTAGATCTCTCAGCCGATACAAAACCAAATTCCTCCTCCCCTTTATATTTCATTCCCCTCTTTCCCCTTCCTGGATAGGTTTGTTTTCGGCAGTAAGTCTACAATTAACATGCAGGACGACAACTACGCTGTCTGATATTTACCTGTCGGGATTCATACCGACTGCGTAAGTGTAATTTACTACCTGTGTAGCTTATATTCTGTACCTCTGTACATAAAAATGAAGCGATGTCTGTCTGTCTGTCTGTCTGTCTGTCTTCCGAAAAGTCATCTCGTCTAAACCACTTGTCATATAATTTTGTACAAACATTCTCCGAGGGAACTGTCACATGGCTAACTGTTTTATTATTTCGATATATTGACGTGAAAACATATCATTTACGAGATGATTTGCAGAAATAGTATAATAGATTAAAATGAAATAGTGTTTGTTTCTTTCTGGCCCATTCACGTCAAAACTACAGGAACAAATCATTTGGAATTTAGCAGGGTTATATGACCTATATTCTTATTCTCATTTTTCAATAATTAACAGTTTCATAGTGGTGGTTAATAATATGCTGATATTTACTAAACTTGCCTGCGATTCAACCGCTAGAAACCAAAACAATGGAGAAATGGTTAGTCCTATTATAAAACGAATTCCAGTGCATATTCCAAAATATCAGTTTTCTTCACACACCAAAACTAAATACATTCCCTTTGTAACTCTAATGGTTCAATGGCTCTCCAAGAAAGTACGTCGTATGTGTTAAAACATGAGTTTCAGAGATGATGGTCATTACCGGATTGGTATTTACAGAACTTGAGCATTTTTCTAACTAGGAAAATAACACATTTACACATGAACAATGAATACAAACTGTAGTCGCCATCTATCGGCTTAGCTAGTTTGTGTCAATAAACAATGAGTACAATACGGAGTGAATCATCCAAAAGTACAACCGTGAATATTTCCGAAATTATACGTGCAATTGATGCGCAATTTTCACAGAATTGAAGTACATACGGGGGCTTGCCTGGGTGAGTACATCAGGTGGTAGAGCGCTTGCCTTCTGAGTTCAACTAGGCAGGTTCAATCCTGGCTCAATCCGGTTGTAAATGAAGGTGCTCAAATGCGTCGGCCTCGTGTCTGTAGATTTATTGGAACATTAAGGGAACTCCTGCAGGATAAAATTCCTACATCTGGGCGTCTCCAAAAATCATGAATATGTAGTTAGTGGGACTTAAAACCAGTCAGTAACATTGTTATCATACAGGGGCCACAAATATAGTCCATACAGCGATTCTAACAATGCTCGGAAAAATGTGTATGAGCACTAAGCTTTTTTTAATAGATAATGCAAATTAACCAAAGAAAAATATAAATAGAGACAATTAGGATCACAATGGCTTTTGTTGCAGGGTCATAGTGAAAAATAGTTCATGAAGTACAATTTCCTTTTGGGAGTGCTCTCTGCTCCAGTTGACCGGCGAAATGTGCAGCTCCCTCTAATTTTATTTTTTCGTGTTAATAGTAAATGTTGCATTTAAAAAACATAAACCGGGCGAGTTGGCCGTGCGCGTAGAGGCGCGCGGCTGTGAGCTTGCATCCGGGAGATAGTAGGTTCGAATCCCACTATCGGCAGCCCTGAAGATGGTTTTCCGTGGTTTCCCATTTTCACATCAGGCAAATGCTGGGGCTGTACCTTAATTAAGGCCACGGCCGCTTCCTTCCAACTCCTAGGCCTTTCCTATCCCATCGTCGCCATAAGACCTATCTGTGTCGGTGCGACGTAAAGCCCCTAGCAAGAAAAAAACATAAACTGAGTGCTTAAAAACCACTTTCGAGCATTGTTGGAATGGTTATGTGTGCTATATAATAATAATAATGATAATAATGATAATAATAATAATATATTATGTTGTTATTATAATTTCGTGTGGCTAAGAGGCTCCGTGATTCAAGTGGCAGGGCGCCGGCCTCTCACAGCTGGGTTCTATAATTCATATCCCGGTCACTCCATGTGAGATTTGTGCTGGATGAAGCGGGGCGGCACAGGTTTCTCTCCGAGCACTCCAGTTTTCCCTGTGATCATTCATTCCTGCAACACACTCCAGTATCATTTCACTTCCTCTGTAAGTCATTAATCATTTCCCCAGAGGAGTACGATAGGCTCCAGCAGCCGGCACAATTTCTATCCTAGGTGGGGGTTTCATTCATTCCATCCCTGATCCGCTCGAATGACTGAAAACAGGTTGTGAATTTTCATTTTCGTTGCTAGCCTGGTGCAGCCATTGCAGAGCAGACTCTCCGGTGCGGGTGGGCGGCATCTGCCGTGTATAGGAGACTGCTTGATATTGTAGTGGTGCGTGAGTTGAAGAGGTGTTAGGACAGTACAAAAACCCTGTCCGAGCCAGGTGAAGTAACCTTTTAAGGTTAAAATCTTCCACCCGGCCGGGGATCAATGCCGGGGCACTCTGAATCGAAGGCGACTACACAGACCATTCAGCCAAGGAGGCAGACTGCCATATTTATGAGCTCAAACATGCACTTCCATTCGGTGAAAATAGTGGCCAGTCTCCTGGAAACATTTACACAGATACCAAATCGTATTCTGAACAACCGCTAGCACGTCTCTGCGAGTAGCCTCTTTGAAGCAGTAAGTGCACGACTGCTTCCCCCGTTCCTACTTCAGTCCTCATGATCAGCCCTGACTTGTAAACACTACACTACACTGATCAGCCTTCGCACACACTTTGAATTTAGGCACTCGTTCCTTTAAACCAGGGCCTCTCAGGGTGCTTGCACTGTGCACGGTGCAAAATACGACTTGGCTTGGTTGACCAGAGTGCAGACCCCCCACTCCTCGATTTGGAGCAATAGCGCTTACTCTCTCTTTCCTCACGCCTCTCTCGCTCGCTCCGCCTGTCTCCCTCTGCCCCATTTGCGCCGTAGCGCTCAAAATCCGGGCTGAGTTGAGCCGAGTATAGCCGATTAATTCGAATTTAATTAGAATTTTGCACAAACCCTCACAGACGAAGTTGTCACGTGGCTTTTCTTCTTCCTTACCTCGTCTGGCCCGCCAATTCAACCAGATCTCCGTGTCATTTCGAAAAATCGGGACATACCTGAGCGGGATGTAAGGATGGAGGCAATACACGCTTTAAGAAATAAAATGAAATTTGCAGTTAATGCCATTTTTCAGTACACATCAGTCTAGGACATGACCAAATGTACATTTATATGGATGTGTATATGTCAATGAAATGCATTAATTCATTAATTCATTTGTTGTTAACAGGGCGCAAGGACAATTGCAATTATTACATGTGGATAAATGAAACGTGAAGATAAAGAAAAACACCAAAGTAAGAAACTCAGTCTCACAAACAAAGTCTGCACCTTCTGTGATACATCTTATTTGTTTCTGAGTGTTAATTTGTACACTAAACCAATTAATTTCAAATGTAGGAGGAGGAAATGCATTTACTGTACATAATGCTCACATTGACTGAGAAATGGCTTGATGTTCTTTTTACAATTCTGTATGATAAAAAATAAGGAAAATATTAATCATTTCGGATTGTGTGGCTCATGTGGTGAAAGCAATGACTTTCTCACTCCAAGTTGGCGAGTTTAATCCCAGCTCAACCCGATGGTATTTGAAGGCACTCAAATTATCCAGCCTCGTGTTAGTAAATTTACCCGCACGTGAACGAACTCCAGAAGGAAAAAATTCCAGCACCTCGGCGAGTTAGACGTAAAACCAAGAACATTCTTACTAAATATACGTATTGTTCATGGGAGAATTTCATAAATGACGATATGAACTGTTTTTCATTTTGTAGTGTTATTGTTTAGACGCTTCCAATTTTTATTTTATACTATATTAATTGTTTAAAACAGCAATAACATTTACTGAATTTCTGGCATTTTCTTATTCCATTATTCTATCTACTAATAAGAGTGATTAATGAGCTAATACAAAAAGAAAATGATCAACAACCCTCCACTAAACTACTCGGTAGTACTCTAGTTCTTATTCAAGTCTTGGTTCTAAGTAGTATAATTGGACAGTTCTGGCGCCACCGCCACCTCCGGCTCCCAGTGGCCGCCTCCACCTCAGCCAGTGGCCTCTTCCAGTACTGCCAACTTAACCTAACTAGCGCGACAGTACTGCCAACTTAACCTAACTAGCGCGAAATTTGAATTTGTAAACAAAGCCACGTGCTTTTTGACAGCTGTCATCGACAACAACGCATCGCTAACCTCAGTACTGCCATCTTGACGGGCCTAAACCTCAGTAGTGCCAACTTAACCTAACTAGCTCGAGATAAACAAAGCCACGTGCTTTTTGACAACCACGTGCTTTTTGACAGATTTGTAAACAAAGCCACGTGCTTTTTGACAGACAACAACGCATCGCAAACCTCAGTACTGCCATCATGACGGGCCTAAACCTCAGTAGTGCCAACTTAACCTAACTAGCATGAGGTAAACAAAGCCACGTGTTTTTTGACAGCCACGTGCTTTTTGACAGATTTGTAAACAAAGCCACGTGCTTTTTGACAGACAACAACGCATCGCTAACCTCAGTACTGCCATCTTGACGGGAATAAACCTCAGTAGTGCCAACTTAACCTAACTAGCTCGAGATAAACAAAGCCACGTGCTTTTTGACAGCCACATGCTTTTTGACAGCTGCCATCCGCCATCTTTAAACTACAGAGCGCTGTGCTGCCCTCTTGCGTCACCTGTCATCGGCAGTGCTGCCATCTTGGCGGGCCTAAACCTTAGTGCTACCAACTTAACCTAACTAGCTCGAGATAAACAAATCCACGTGCTTTTTGACAGCCACGTGCTTTTTTGACAGCTGTCATCCGCCATCTTTGAGCACAGTGCTGCCCTCTTTAGCTACTTACCTTTGAAATGTGGTGGCGGATAATTTGAAAAATGCTTTTTGACAGCAGCCATCTTGCATCGCAAACCTCAGTGCTGCCCTCTTTAGCTAGATACCTGTGGTAGCAGACAATTCCACGTGACAGCAGCCATCTTTAATCAAGAGAGCACCGTGCTGCCCTCTATGTGGTGGCGGCAAATTGAAAAATTCCACGTGCTCTTGTTTGGAAACAAACTCACGTGCTTTTTTGACAGCTACCATCCACCATCTTTAATCAACAGAGCACAGTGCTGTACTCTTTAGCTAGATACCTTTGAAATGTGGTGGCGGCAATTTGAAAAATTCTATGTGCTCTTGTTGGGAAACAAAGCCACGTGCTTTTTTGACAGCTGTCATCCGCCATCTTTAATCAATAGAGCACCGTGCTGCTATCATGCGGGCAATTTCATCACCTATCACCCGCCATCTTTAATCTACAGAACACCGTGCTGCCCTCTTTATGGCTACTACCTTGAGCACGTAGTAGCGGACAATTTGAAAAGTTCTGTTAGCTATCATCCGCCATCTTTAATCAAGAGAGCACCGTGCTGCCATCTTTATCTAGATACCTTTGAAATGTGGTGGCGGCAAATTGAAAAATTCCACATGCTCTTGTTTGGAAACAAACTCACGTGCTTTTTGACAGCTACCATCCGCCAT
The DNA here is from genome assembly GCF_040414725.1 of Anabrus simplex. Classification (NCBI taxonomy): domain Eukaryota; kingdom Metazoa; phylum Arthropoda; class Insecta; order Orthoptera; family Tettigoniidae; genus Anabrus; species Anabrus simplex. The sequence goes on along the minus strand of NC_090267.1, from coordinate 348,835,719 downwards.
CTTTAATCAACAGAGCATAGTGCTGCCCTCTTTAGTTTGAAATGTGGTGGCGGCAAATTCCACATGCTCTTGTTTGGTAAACATAGCTACGTGCTTTTTTGACAGCTGTCATCCGCCATCTTTGAGCACCGTGCTGCCCTCTTTAGATGTAAATTCGTCACCTGTCATACGCAGTGCTGCTATCTTTAGCTAGATACCTTTGAAATGTGGTGGTGGATAATTTAAAAAGAAAAATTCTACAGCAGTCCTCTCTCGACGCTAATTGCATAAGATGGCGGCTATACATGACTCCTTAAGGGTGCTTACGCAAGATGGCTGCTATACACAGGTTCTTATGAGACGCCCTTGGGATGCTTGCGCAAGATGGTGGTTATACAAGGCTCCTTATGAGACACCCTAGTGATGCTTGCGCAAGATGGCGGTTGCTCTTATGAGGCGGCTTAAGGGTCCTTGCGCAAGATGGCTAGAGACGCCCTAAGGATGCTTGCGCAAGATGGCGGACACAAGATGGCGGCTATACACGTCTCCTTATGAGACGCCTTAAGGGTGCTTGCGCAAGATGGCTGCTGCTCTTAGCTTAGAGGCTAACGTGTCGTGCTAGTTCGATTCATTAAATTTAGGGCTTAAATGCAAAATGTTAAATATCTCGAAAGCAGTGCACCGTAGAGCAAAACGGACAAAATTTTTCTGCCTAATACCTAGGTTCGCAGTATGAGGAACAAGAAAATCATAGTCTAATGATGGGATCAACGGTTCGGTTCCTACTTAGGCCCTTTGGCATTTGCTCTGTTTTAGCTTGTATTGAAGCGAGTCTTCGTAACATGATCAGGTTTAGCTATGGTAGAGAGTATAACGTACCGTGCAGGTTCGATTCATTAAATTTGGAGGCTTAAATGCAAAATGTTAAATATCTCGAAAACGATGCATCGTAGAGCAAAACGGACAAAATTTTTCCGCCTAATACGTAGGTTCGTAGTATCAGGAACAAGAAAAAACATAGTCTAATGATGAGATCAACGGTTCGATTCCTACTTAAGCCCTTTGGCATTCGCAGCTATCTATTTCCACAAGATGGTGGCTGCTCTTATGAGAAACAAGATGCCTTGAGACGTCCTAGGGATGCTTACGCAAGATGGCAGACACAAAATGGTGACTATACATAGCTCCTTATGAGACGGCCTAGGGGTGCTCGCACAAGATGGCGGCTACTCTTATGAAGAAAGCTAGCTTAGAGGCTACTGCGCAAGATAACAGCTGCTGTTATGCATGTGGTGGAGGGCAATTTGAAATTCTATGTGCTTAATCAACAGAGCACCCTGCTGCCCTCTTTAGCTGAAATGTGGTGGTGGATAATTTGAAAAATTCTTTTGACAGCTATCATCTTTAAAAACAATGGCGACTATACATAGGCTGTTAAGGCCTTATCATTCTCCTCCTCCTCCTCCTCCTCCCCCTCCTCCTCCTCCTTCTCTACCTCCTCCTCCGCCTCTTATGTCAAGGCATAGCTTTATATCGAACAAGTTTAAACCTGCATCGCGAAGGCAAGCGTGTGCAGCGATAACATTATTGTGCATGTTTAGACTTTCGAAACATAAGAAGAGTAGAATCAAACGCTGTACTCGATACGACATGTGATCAGAACATTGATTGATGCGTTCAGAAAACAAAATAAGTGATCAAGACTAGAATCGAACAATGTACTCAATACATCATGTGTTTAGAATATGTCAGGGGATACGCTTGTTCTAAGAAGATCAGATTGAAACATAACAAGACTAGAATAGAACACTGTAATCGATGTTGTTAACTTCAACATGTGATCAGAACATTGATTGATGTGTTCAGAACACAAAATAAGTGATCATGACTAGAATCGAACACTGTACTCGATACAACATGTGATCAGAACATTGATCGATGTGTTCAGAACACGAAATAAGTGATCAAGACTAGAATCGTACACTGTACTCAATACAACATGTGTTTAGAACATGTTAGGGGGTACCCTCGTTCTAAGAAGATCAGAATGAAACATGACAAGACTAGAATCGAACACTGTAATCGATGTTGTTAACCTCAACATATGATCAGAACATTGTTTGATGTGTTCAGAGCAAAAGTACAATTTTGATGATTTGCGCAGCTAACTCGCTCGGTAAACGATATAGCCAAAGTATAACTTCAAATTATTTACCTTCCATCATTCGTCTTGTGTGTAAAAATCAGTCGAACAAGTTATCGCATAAACATGGCTGAAAAAAAATCGTGATAGGGTACGGAACCCAGGGGTTACATCTTATCAGAAGGGCAAAAAGGATGAAAGGACTCTTCCTCCTCCTTACCGCACATTCCTTGGCTAAAGGGCTAATGGGCTAAAGGGCTAATGGGCTAAAGGGCTAAAGGGCTAATGGGCTAAAGGGCTAAAGGGCTAAAGGTGCAACAACCTCATCGATCGCTATCAGCAAGAACGCTTGTACTTTGTTAAGTGTAGAAAATTAATCTTTATTGGTAAATGGTTTTATGTTCAGAACAAGGAATGGAACCTAGGGGTTACGTCTTACCTAATAAAATCCCCGAGGTGCGATGAGTTACGTTTTTCGAACTAGTGTTTGGAACACTGAACTTTTCAAGATGGCAAGAGTGAGGTTAGCAATGTTCTGTTGTTGGATTTTAAATTCCGCGCTACAACATGCATAAGGTGGCAGCCCTTGAGGTTTACTCCCGTAAAGATGGCAAGAGTGAGGTTAACAATGTTCCGTTGTTGGATTTTTAAAATTCCCCGCTATAACATGCAAAAGGTGGCAGCCTTGAGGTTTACCGCCGTAAAGATGGCAGCAGTGAGGTTAGCGACGCTCCATTGTCCTTCAAAGTGAGGTTAGGGTTCGTCAAGAAGACAGCTGTCAAAAAAGCACGTGGCTATGTTTACCAAACAAGAGCACGTGGTCGTGACGTCACGGTCACGTAGTATGCTGCCTCAGCATGTAAAGTTCAATGTCTACACCTACGTAGTTAACACTCTGCTATGTTCACAAGATTTTTATACATCACTATTCTTTAAGCTTTAAGTTCATTCACATAGGCTATGCTAAGATAGCAGCACAAACACATGCGAACTTTGTACATTCTAATGGAATAAGTTTAGTACTGTGTGCGTCATGGATACATGATGTGTGCACGCATTTAATCTTAACTATACGTAATGCTGCTGCTTTGTTTACAAGATTTTTATACATTGCTATTCTTTATGCTTTAAGTTCGTGCACGCACAAGCGATACTCGTACGCTCTAGCAGGAGAAGTTTAGTACGATATTCGATACATACATTATCGATAGGTGATGTGTACACGCTTTAGAACATAGCTCATCTTTATGCTTTAAGTTCATGCACATGGGTTAGGGATACTCAAAAGCGATTGCTACATGCTCTAGCGGAAGAAGTCTAGTACGATAGTAGATGCATGTAAAATCGATAGTTTATGCTAAGATAGCAGCACACTTACATGATTTTAGCACAATCTAGTGGGAAATGTTTAGTATGATAGTCGTTTCGTGCAAAATCATTAGGTAATGTGTAAACGCTTCGAAACAAGGCTATTCTTTGTACTTTAAGTTCATGCGTACAGGTTATGCTAAGATAGCGGCACAATCTAGCGCAAGAAGTTTAGTACGAGAGTCGATGTATGTAAAATCGATAAGTAATGAGTACACGCTTTAAAACATGGTTATTCTTCGTACTTTCAGTTCATGCATCTTAGTTATGCTAAGATAGCAGCACAATCTAGCGGAAGAAGTTTAGTACGATATTTGTTGCATGCAAATCGATAGGTGATGTGTACACACTTTGAAACATGGCTATTCTTTTTACTTTAAGGTCATGCGTATAGGTTATGCTAGGATAGCAGCACAATCTAGCAAGAGGAGATTAGTACGAGAGTCAATGCATGCAAAATCCATAGGTAATGTGTACATGCTTTGAAACATGGCTATTCTTTGTACTTTTAAGTTCATGTGTATAAGTTATGCTAAGATGTCAGCACAATCTAGCGGAAGAAGTTTAGTACGAGAGTCAATGCATGCAAAATCGATAGGTAATGTGTACACGCTTTGAAACATGGCTATTCTTTGTACCTTAAGGCCATGCGTATAGGTTATGCTAAGATACCAGCACAATCTAGCGGAAGAAGTTTAGTACGAGAGTCGATGCTTGTAAAATCGATAGGTAATGTGTACATGCTTTGAGACATAGCTATTCTTTGTACTTTAAGTTCATGCGTCTTAGTTATGCTAAGATAGCAGCACAATCTACCTGCAGAAGTTTAGTACGAGAGTCGATACATGCAAATTCGATAGTTGATGTGTACACGCTTTGAAACATGACTAATCATTGTACTTTAAGTTCATTGGTATAGGTTATGCTAAGATAGCAGCACAATCTAGCGGAATAAATTTAGTACGAGATTTGATGCATGCAAAATCAATAAGTAATGTGTACACGCTTTGAAACATGGCTATTCTTTATACTTTAAGTACATGCGTACAGGTTATGCTAAGATAGCAGCACAACCTAGCGGAAGAGTTTAGTACAATATTTGTTGCATGCAAAGTCGATAGGTAATGTGTACACACTTTGAAACATGGCTATTCTTTTTTACTTTAAGGTCATTCATTTGTTATGCTAAGATAGCAGCACGATCTAGCGGAAGGAGTTTAGTACGAGAGTCAATACATGCAAATTCGATAGTTGATGTGTACACGCTTTGAAACATGGCTATTCTTTGTACTTTTAAGTACATGTGTATAAGTTATGCTAAGATACCAGCACAATCTAGCGGACGAAGTTCAGTACGAGATTCGATGCATGCAAAATCGATAGGTGATGTGTACACACCTTTTTACTTTAAGGTCATGCGTATAGGTTGTGTTAAGATAGCAGCACAATCTAGCGGAAGGAGTTTAGTACGATATTTGATGCATGCAAAATCAATAAGTAATGTGTACACGCTTTGAAACATGGCTATTCTTTCTACTTTTAAGTTCATGTGTATAAGTTATGCTAAGATAGCAGTACAATCTAGAGGAAGAAGTTTAGTACGATATTTGTTGCATGCAAAATCAATAAGTAATGTGTACACGCTTTGAGACATAGCTATTCTCTGTACTTTAAGTTCATGCGTATAAGTTATGCTAAGATAGCAGCACAATCTACCTGCAGAAGTTTAGTACGAGAGTCGATACATGCAAAGTCGATAGGTAATGTGTACACGCTTTAAAACATGGTTATTCTTCGTACTTTCAGTTCATGCATCTTAGTCATGCTAAGATAGCAGCACAATCTAGCGGGAGAAGTTTAGTACGAGAGTCGATGCGTGCAAAATCGATAGGTAATGTGTACACGCTTTGAAACATGGCTATTCATTGTACTTTAAAGTCATGCTAAGATAGCAGCACGATCTAGCGGATGAAGTTTAGTTCGATGGTCGATGTATGTAAAATCGATAGGTGATGTGTACACGCTTTGAAACATAGCAATTCATACTGCTGCTCTGTTCCCAAGACTTTTAAGCATAGCTAATCCTAATGCTGCTCTTAGCGACGTCGAGCTAAGGATTGATTACGTGACCGTGACGTCACAGCCACGTGCTCTTGTTTGGTAAACATAGCCACGTGCTTTTTTGACAGCTGTCTTCTTGACGAACCCTAACCTCACTTTGAAGGACAATGGAGCGTCGCTAACCTCACTGCTGCCATCTTTACGGCGGTAAACCTCAAGGCTGCCACCTTTTGCATGTTATAGCGGGGAATTTTAAAAATCCAACAACGGAACATTGTTAACCTCACTCTTGCCATCTTTACGGGAGTAAACCTCAAGGGCTGCCACCTTATGCATGTTGTAGCGCGGAATTTAAAATCCAACAACAGAACATTGCTAACCTCACTCTTGCCATCTTGAAAAGTTCAGTGTTCCAAACACTAGTTCGAAAAACGTAACTCATCGCACCTCGGGGATTTTATTAGGTAAGACGTAACCCCTAGGTTCCATTCCTTGTTCTGAACATAAAACCATTTACCAATAAAGATTAATTTTCTACACTTAACAAAGTACAAGCGTTCTTGCTGATAGCGATCGATGAGGTTGTTGCACCTTTAGCCCTTTAGCCCTTTAGCCCATTAGCCCTTTAGCCCTTTAGCCCATTAGCCCTTTAGCCCATTAGCCCTTTAGCCAAGGAATGTGCGGTACGGAGGAGGAAGAGTCCTTTCATCCTTTTTGCCCTTCTGATAAGATGTAACCCCTGGGTTCCGTACCCTATCACGATTTTTTTTCAGCCATGTTTATGCGATAACTTGTTCGACTGATTTTTACACACAAGACGAATGATGGAAGGTAAATAATTTGAAGTTATACTTTGGCTATATCGTTTACCGAGCGAGTTAGCTGCGCAAATCATCAAAATTGTACTTTTGCTCTGAACACATCAAACAATGTTCTGATCATATGTTGAGGTTAACAACATCGATTACAGTGTTCGATTCTAGTCTTGTCATGTTTCATTCTGATCTTCTTAGAACGAGGGTACCCCCTAACATGTTCTAAACACATGTTGTATTGAGTACAGTGTACGATTCTAGTCTTGATCACTTATTTCGTGTTCTGAACACATCGATCAATGTTCTGATCACATGTTGTATCGAGTACAGTGTTCGATTCTAGTCATGATCACTTATTTTGTGTTCTGAACACATCAATCAATGTTCTGATCACATGTTGAAGTTAACAACATCGATTACAGTGTTCTATTCTAGTCTTGTTATGTTTCAATCTGATCTTCTTAGAACAAGCGTATCCCCTGACATATTCTAAACACATGATGTATTGAGTACATTGTTCGATTCTAGTCTTGATCACTTATTTTGTTTTCTGAACGCATCAATCAATGTTCTGATCACATGTCGTATCGAGTACAGCGTTTGATTCTACTCTTCTTATGTTTCGAAAGTCTAAACATGCACAATAATGTTATCGCTGCACACGCTTGCCTTCGCGATGCAGGTTTAAACTTGTTCGATATAAAGCTATGCCTTGACATAAGAGGCGGAGGAGGAGGTAGAGAAGGAGGAGGAGGAGGGGGAGGAGGAGGAGGAGGAGGAGGAGAATGATAAGGCCTTAACAGCCTATGTATAGTCGCCATTGTTTTTAAAGATGATAGCTGTCAAAAGAATTTTTCAAATTATCCACCACCACATTTCAGCTAAAGAGGGCAGCAGGGTGCTCTGTTGATTAAGCACATAGAATTTCAAATTGCCCTCCACCACATGCATAACAGCAGCTGTTATCTTGCGCAGTAGCCTCTAAGCTAGCTTTCTTCATAAGAGTAGCCGCCATCTTGTGCGAGCACCCCTAGGCCGTCTCATAAGGAGCTATGTATAGTCACCATTTTGTGTCTGCCATCTTGCGTAAGCATCCCTAGGACGTCTCAAGGCATCTTGTTTCTCATAAGAGCAGCCACCATCTTGTGGAAATAGATAGCTGCGAATGCCAAAGGGCTTAAGTAGGAATCGAACCGTTGATCTCATCATTAGACTATGTTTTTTCTTGTTCCTGATACTACGAACCTACGTATTAGGCGGAAAAATTTTGTCCGTTTTGCTCTACGATGCATCGTTTTCGAGATATTTAACATTTTGCATTTAAGCCTCCAAATTTAATGAATCGAACCTGCACGGTACGTTATACTCTCTACCATAGCTAAACCTGATCATGTTACGAAGACTCGCTTCAATACAAGCTAAAACAGAGCAAATGCCAAAGGGCCTAAGTAGGAACCGAACCGTTGATCCCATCATTAGACTATGATTTTCTTGTTCCTCATACTGCGAACCTAGGTATTAGGCAGAAAAATTTTGTCCGTTTTGCTCTACGGTGCACTGCTTTCGAGATATTTAACATTTTGCATTTAAGCCCTAAATTTAATGAATCGAACTAGCACGACACGTTAGCCTCTAAGCTAAGAGCAGCAGCCATCTTGCGCAAGCACCCTTAAGGCGTCTCATAAGGAGACGTGTATAGCCGCCATCTTGTGTCCGCCATCTTGCGCAAGCATCCTTAGGGCGTCTCTAGCCATCTTGCGCAAGGACCCTTAAGCCGCCTCATAAGAGCAACCGCCATCTTGCGCAAGCATCACTAGGGTGTCTCATAAGGAGCCTTGTATAACCACCATCTTGCGCAAGCATCCCAAGGGCGTCTCATAAGAACCTGTGTATAGCAGCCATCTTGCGTAAGCACCCTTAAGGAGTCATGTATAGCCGCCATCTTATGCAATTAGCGTCGAGAGAGGACTGCTGTAGAATTTTTCTTTTTAAATTATCCACCACCACATTTCAAAGGTATCTAGCTAAAGATAGCAGCACTGCGTATGACAGGTGACGAATTTACATCTAAAGAGGGCAGCACGGTGCTCAAAGATGGCGGATGACAGCTGTCAAAAAAGCACGTAGCTATGTTTACCAAACAAGAGCATGTGGAATTTGCCGCCACCACATTTCAAACTAAAGAGGGCAGCACTATGCTCTGTTGATTAAAGATGGCGGATGGTAGCTGTCAAAAAGCACGTGAGTTTGTTTCCAAACAAGAGCATGTGGAATTTTTCAATTTGCCGCCACCACATTTCAAAGGTATCTAGATAAAGATGGCAGCACGGTGCTCTCTTGATTAAAGATGGCGGATGATAGCTAACAGAACTTTTCAAATTGTCCGCTACTACGTGCTTAAGGTAGTAGCCATAAAGAGGGCAGCACGGTGTTCTGTAGATTAAAGATGGCGGGTGATAGGTGATGAAATTGCCCGCATGATAGCAGCACGGTGCTCTATTGATTAAAGATGGCGGATGACAGCTGTCAAAAAAGCACGTGGCTTTGTTTCCCAACAAGAGCACATAGAATTTTTCAAATTGCCGCCACCACATTTCAAAGGTATCTAGCTAAAGAGTACAGCACTGTGCTCTGTTGATTAAAGATGGTGGATGGTAGCTGTCAAAAAAGCACGTGAGTTTGTTTCCAAACAAGAGCACGTGGAATTTTTCAATTTGCCGCCACCACATAGAGGGCAGCACGGTGCTCTCTTGATTAAAGATGGCTGCTGTCACGTGGAATTGTCTGCTACCACAGGTATCTAGCTAAAGAGGGCAGCACTGAGGTTTGCGATGCAAGATGGCTGCTGTCAAAAAGCATTTTTCAAATTATCCGCCACCACATTTCAAAGGTAAGTAGCTAAAGAGGGCAGCACTGTGCTCAAAGATGGCGGATGACAGCTGTCAAAAAAGCACGTGGCTGTCAAAAAGCACGTGGATTTGTTTATCTCGAGCTAGTTAGGTTAAGTTGGTAGCACTAAGGTTTAGGCCCGCCAAGATGGCAGCACTGCCGATGACAGGTGACGCAAGAGGGCAGCACAGCGCTCTGTAGTTTAAAGATGGCGGATGGCAGCTGTCAAAAAGCATGTGGCTGTCAAAAAGCACGTGGCTTTGTTTATCTCGAGCTAGTTAGGTTAAGTTGGCACTACTGAGGTTTATTCCCGTCAAGATGGCAGTACTGAGGTTAGCGATGCGTTGTTGTCTGTCAAAAAGCACGTGGCTTTGTTTACAAATCTGTCAAAAAGCACGTGGCTGTCAAAAAACACGTGGCTTTGTTTACCTCATGCTAGTTAGGTTAAGTTGGCACTACTGAGGTTTAGGCCCGTCATGATGGCAGTACTGAGGTTTGCGATGCGTTGTTGTCTGTCAAAAAGCACGTGGCTTTGTTTACAAATCTGTCAAAAAGCACGTGGTTGTCAAAAAGCACGTGGCTTTGTTTATCTCGAGCTAGTTAGGTTAAGTTGGCACTACTGAGGTTTAGGCCCGTCAAGATGGCAGTACTGAGGTTAGCGATGCGTTGTTGTCGATGACAGCTGTCAAAAAGCACGTGGCTTTGTTTACAAATTCAAATTTCGCGCTAGTTAGGTTAAGTTGGCAGTACTGTCGCGCTAGTTAGGTTAAGTTGGCAGTACTGGAAGAGGCCACTGGCTGAGGTGGAGGCGGCCACTGGGAGCCGGAGGTGGCGGTGGCGCCAGAACTGTCCAATTATACTACTGTTCTAATACAGCACTCTCCTTTTTTTCCAGTTCGACGTCTCAGCCGTGGAATATCCTGTGGTTCTAGTTCGCATTTCGGTAAGTTACTACTTTCGCATATGGAATATATACTTTTTTGTCCATGGAATACTAGCTAAATATTTCTTCTGCAGTTCCAATTCAGAGTTCGCAGCAAGAAGAAAAATATTATATATTATAAAATATTATAAACCTTTGTAGATTTTGTCCAAATTCTTAACTTTGGAGATTCCTTTCCTGAAGAAACTGAAAAGAAAGGTACTGTTAGTCTATGAGTGTGTATGTGAGTGATACGAGTGATCCTATGCATTCACACTAATTGCGGCATAATTCATGCCGTAATATCAGAAAACTGATCTCTATAGTTTTTAGTTAATATTCGAACAGAGATAACGCTTGATTAAAATGTTGTCACATTGCGTTCCATATCTCAAACGAATCAATAAAAGAGTTCCACCGAGCAAGTGACTGGGCGGTTTGGCTCACGCAGCTATCAACTTGCATTCGGGATATAGTGGGTTCGAATCCCACTGTCGGCAGCTTTGAAGATGTTTCCCATGGTTTTCCACGGTTACTTCCTTCCCACTCATAGCCCTTTTCTACCTCATCGTCTTCGTAAGACCTATCTGTGTATGTGCGACGTAAACCAGATTATAAAATATATAAAAAACAGTTTCAAATCTTCCATATCTGGCTTTCTATCCAAGTAGATAAGACCTTTGTACAACGTGTTCTGTTCAACGGTGAAAAACGTGTTGTACTGTGTTGTTATTTTTGCAATGTCTGTGCCATGAGAAAATAGAGTATTAAATAATGATATACAACAATAATTTCTACTTATGCTCGAAACAAATTTTCATAGTAAAAAAATACATTTCTGTAAGAAGTGCATCTGAACGACATACAAATCGTGGCAAATTTCCAGGTCCATTCAGCAATAGAAGTGGACAACTCGGTCATATTCTGTGTCGTAGCGGACAAGCGGTGATCCCTGAACCGATAGAGTGGAAACATTCACTGAACATGCGTAAGTAAAGTAGCATCCTATTTCACAGAAATTTACCGAGCACGCTAAGAATATTTTAAGAAGCCATTTGCATTAGACGGGCCAGAAACTCCTTTGAAACAACTTGACAAATAAGAAGGTAAGGGTTGTTCTGCCCGAAGGCAGGTCCGAACCTCCGCAGAGGTGTTCCTGAGAGGGAGTTTACGTGCGGTAGGGTAGCCAATTCCTTTCCGCTCCTCCATTCCCTTACCCCCCACCAACAGCGCGTGGCAACCCATCCAACTCCTGACCACGCCCAATGTTGCTTAACTTCGGAGATCTCACGGGATCCGGTGTTTCAACACGGCTACGGCCGTTGGCTGACAAATAAGAGGTGTGGTACTAAGGAAGACCACAGAGTTTTTATGAGAGCGTAATTAATTCCCAGAAACTTGCAGATTTAATGCTAAAAAGCATATGTCTATATTATGTATGAAATGTAACAAAATAATTACACTTTCTTTTACAATTTGCATTGCGTCGCACCGACACTGATAGATCTTATGGCGAAGATGTGATAAGAAAAGGTTAGGAGTGGGAAGAAAGCGACCAATACCTTAATTAACGTACAGCCTTTGTGTGAAAATGGGAAAGCACGGAAAACCAGCTTCACGCTTGCCGACAGTGGAGTTTAAATCCACTCTATCCCGACTGCAAGCTGATAGCTGTGTGACCCAAACCGAACAGCCATTTGCTCGGGTATAATTAAACACATGTAGTTTAAAATTATCAGGAAGTAACTTAAAATGTTCCCTTTCTTATGGTTTAATATATTTACAACTCTGTCACGTAGATATTCAAATATAACACAAACATTTCGAAAATATGAAAGCTACGAATTACGGTAGTTATTTACTACAGAGTAAACGTAAATGCAACACCATAACATTGAATTTAACACAAAATTTACAATATAATGGAGTCTTTTCTAATCTACCTTATAGGGGCTACACCAGGCTAACAATAACTACACAAAAGTACACAGGTAAAGGAGCTGTGTTATCCAGAGATCTGACACTTTAAAACCTATGATTATTAAAGTGGGTGGAGGAACTCCGACACTTCCTAGACTGAGATCACGATGCGACTCTTGGCGATAATAACCTATGACCCCGTGCAATAGGTCAGCAGCGAAACACCCTTGTATTATGAAGGCGCTGTCATTCTTCGTCCTTTTTAAGGTTTTTCTTTTAAAATAATCTAAGTCAATTGTATCGCGCGTCGGGCTTGTTATAATTGAACAGGTATCTACAGTTTTTAAAGTCCTTCCCATAGAAACCGGTCTGTGTCGTCGTGAAAAAGTGGACCCGTTGTGGTAAATGGCTGCTATTACTATTGTTTTACTGAGATGAATAGGAATGTTGTGTATCGTGTGAAGAGACCGCAAGGGAGTGGCTCGCTCTACATCCCCCATGTTCCCCACATCTCAGCCTTCGATGTAGTAGTCCCTCTCATCAAGATTACTCTCGTGGTCGTCATAAAGTCTGGGTTGGACGAGAGCTAAGGAATACTATTCCTAACTTATCTGGTTGACCAGATGAGGACAGTTTGTCTAACTACTGTACACTCTCCCTCCAATCGTGAAATGGTATTACTGGGTGCGAATCCCAACTTTCATCTGTCCAGATTGTTTTACGTGCAGTAATCAATTTCGACTCCAGAAAATCACAGGAATGGTTACATTGTTTTTATAGGCTCAGAGGAAGAGAGATTTATTTTAAATGGATTGGCTTGGTAGCATAGTTAGTTAGGACGTGATTTCCTAGGTTCAAGGTTAAGAGATCGAATCACGGCTCAGTCGCTTGATGTTTAAGACTTCTTAATTGCCAGAGGTCCTTGTCAGTAGCTTTGGTGGCTACTTAAAGAAACTTCATTCAGATTATCATGTCAATTCGACGTGTCTTATACTCTAGCAAGTACATAGACGTTATTATTATTATGATTTGGGGTGGGTGTTGTTGAAATGTCAACTCATTTCCCTTTGTATTGGGGAGTTGCTCAGTAATATAGAAATTCGTTCTGAGATATAACAAATGATAATAACACGTTTTTATTTTGCATTATTTTTCAGCTTTTGCCGATTTGGAATGGTTAACCATTATTTCAACTTTCTGGAAAGTTTTAGGTCAATATATAGCATTTTGAAGAATTTTTAGATCATTTTAAAACAGTGGCGTGCGGTGAACATATTCGTTACCTCAGCTACAAAACTGCGGGGTTTTTTTTATATAAGCAATCGTAGCCCACTACACTCTCTAAAGTCAACATTACCATTTCCATTTTATGAACTCACTTATTAACTAAGTGGAAATATAACAAGCAAACAGACTAAACAATAAATAAATAAATAAATAAATAAATAAATAAATAAATAAATAAATAAATAAATAAATAAATAAATAAATACATACATAAATAAATACATAAAAAATAATTAATTAATTAATTAATTAAATATATTTATTTATTTATTTTAGGTATTAAAACACCTTTGAAATTATAACTCACATGAATGAATTTTGGAGGTGAACTCAGCTGCTTATTTGCCCAGTAGCTGGTACTCTGCAGTCGGGAAGGGGGATTCAAATCCAGTCGAGATCTGTAATGTGAAAGAGAGTTCAGTGCAACTTGAAGAATTCCTCCGAGGTAATATTTTGCTTGTTTTTACTTGTATCGTTAAGCCTGGTAAATCTGTAGTTGGCCTACCTTCTTTTATAAGGCTGCATTTTTCGTGGAAATGTCTACCTGAGAAAGACCTTTCAAGAATATTTTCCACTACACACTCGCACATACTTCCAAATTGATATTCACGCTAGTGACGACACCATCATAACTTAATCTACAGCGTCACGATGCATAACATACGTTATATTCATGAATAATGGCACAGAACTCACGACAACTTCACCTGTAATCCAAAAACTCACTATATACCACCATTACAGACAACCAAATTCAACATTCGCTTAGCTCCGTGTTCATGCTCGGCAATCAAAATATTTTTCTGCGACTATCGGGAAACATACTGTACACGTGATATCAATTAATTGCTCGAAAAAAAGTTATACATGCCGAAATACAAAAATAAAATATATTCTTTTATATTACAATTGATTTCATAAACAGGCTCTATTTTTATTAGCAATACGATGTATAAGTGGCTATACTGTTAACTTGTTGATATTTTAATTGTAGCCTCTAGTGTGTGGCGCAGAACACTTCGAGTGTCAAGTATTAAAACTAACAGGCCCTACCTGAGCTAGCTGGCCTGTCACCGTAAATTGCTGTCGAGGGAGGGGCGATAGCCACTCCCCCAGGACGCTTCAAGTGCATGTGTCATCCAAGAGACTTAAATTTCGCTTGGGTAGCTCTCTTTCTCGCCGGCAAGGAAACCCAGCTCGTTGGAGAAGCTGAACTGCGGTAGTGCGAGCGGATCGTCGAGACAGGTGTACTTGGCTTAGATATTAGCAGTTTTTTAAACACTATAAAAAGCGTTCTAATGAATAATAAGGAAATATAAATACAAAGTTATTTAGCCAAGCAGCGCTGAGGTGGATGGGATTCTGTACTAATGTTTTTTTTTAAGTTTATGCATATATGATGAAAGTCCACAAATGACAACATCAGAAATTATACGTTTTTCTTACACGACTTTCATGACCAAGCAAACTGATGCAGTTGTTGGTGAATAGGAAAGGGTATGGAAGGGATTTATACCTGTCACTCTTATGTTCCCAGAATATGTGCAGGAACATAGTACAGAACTCTGATAATTAGGAGAAAGTATGTCCTAACGTGTCTCAAGCGCAAGGAATGCACCAGACTTCGCGCCAATCCCTACAGCCAGTCATTCGCCTCCGCGTATCTCAAGGCCAAGACAAACAGAAATGAGAAGGGGCTGGAAACAACAGCTATATAACTTTCCGCTTTAGAACAGAATCATCCTCCCAAGTAGTTTTGTGCAAGAAAAATGCCGAAAGTGAGACCATCATGAAATGGGGTTTCCGTGTTTTACAATTTGCTTTACACAGATAGATCTTATGGATACGTCCGAATGTAGCTTAAAATTATAGTTATATCTTATCAGAAATTAGCGTGCTTATTCTATTATTGTAAAATATTTATGTAGTATAGTAGAAATATATGTAGAAACTCTCTCACTAGAATTCTGTCTTAACTGCAGTCTAGAATTGTGCAATTCTTGCGTATTCCTTTCAGTACTCAGTAATTAACGGCAGCTTTTATCCTGTTTAGGGTGTTGGAGGATAAAAATATAGTACGACTAAGTAGTATTGTAGTGTAGTAGTATATTAATTGCCTTAGTGTGGTGTAATCTTTGTGTACTTCCCTAGACATTTTTCCGTAAAGAATGGCTAAGGAGTGCAAGTGTAGGAACTGTGGGTGTGGCCAGGCATTAAGGAGTATGAGGGAGGAGTTGGAGAGTTTGAGGGAGATAATTAGGATTTTCTCAGAAGACAGGAAGGAAAGTATGCCTCCCTCAAATAATGTACAGGATACAGT
This sequence comes from Anabrus simplex, assembly GCF_040414725.1. Taxonomy (NCBI): domain Eukaryota; kingdom Metazoa; phylum Arthropoda; class Insecta; order Orthoptera; family Tettigoniidae; genus Anabrus; species Anabrus simplex. Next base: position 348,820,015 of record NC_090267.1, on the reverse strand, counting down.
AGGTGTAAAAGAAGCATGGGAAGGACAGGGGGGAATTGTAGAAGACAGGTAGTCTAATGGTTTAAGGGGAAGAAGATTGTAGGCTAAGGGCTCTATTCAGGATAAGATTTCAGGACGGCTGTCTGTGAGAAATCAATACGAGTCGCTGCAGGTAGAACAACAGAGGGAAGATGAGGAACAGGGAACTGTTACTGAGACATGTGGAAGTAGAAGGAAGGGAAAGGTAGGAAAGGGAAATGTAGAGTAGAAAATAGGAAAAGACAGGTGGGACAGCGTCATGGGAGGGAGAAAATGTAGGAGGAAGTAGCTTCTGCAGCTGTCAGGAAAGATAGGACTGACCAGGAGGGGAGGAGTTGGAGGTGGCTAGTCTTGAGGCTCTGGTCATGGGGGAGTCCATTGTTAGGACATGTAGGGAAAGTGTGTGGAGGAAAGGGAACCAGGATTGAGTGTTATCCAGGAATTAGGTTGAGGCAAATGTTGAGGAAAGTAGAAGAGGAGGAGAACGAGGAGGAGGCAAAGGAGAAGATGGCAGTGTTTCACGTTGGTACCAACAACGTAAGACAAGCAGGTATAAGTAAGAACGTAGTTGGGGATGTGTGGGATCTGGTAAATGCAGCACGAGTGAAGTATAAGGAAGCGGAGATCGTTATCAGTGAAATACTGTGTAGGATGGATACTGCCTAGAATGAAATCTAACGTTAAAGACGCCACGGACACGTATGTAGTCCCCGAACCATAGAAACTAATCAGTGAAGGTTCAATTCTCCCACACAGCTTGGAATCGAACCGGGGACCCGTTAGACCAAAAGCCATTATGGTAACCAGTTAGCCACGTAGCCAGAAGGAGCATTCAGATAATGAATCTGACATCGGTGCAAATTGACAGTAAGTCCGCTGTTGTAGCGAAACTCACCAGATCACTTCGAAATTGCAGCATGTGCACGAATAAAAAGGCCGATTACTAGATCTAGGATTTTAGGCAAAATCCTCTTTTGTTCCTGAAGAGATAGCTTGAAATGAAGTTGTATTTACACGTTCCATGTATCTATAAGGTTAAAAACGGTGGTCCTATCGTGCCTAAAAATGCCTAAATTTACGTTACAACCTATATTAATCAACATTCGTATAATTCCTATATTGTGTTCTTAAATCGATTAAAATGCGTTTGATTTATTCCTAGAAAATATTTTCCGAATCTTCTTCAATATTTTGAACAGTATATTCTTGAAATACTTTTCAAAAAAACCTAAAATCGGGAAGCTGTAAACCATACCCTGCTCCTCGGAAATCTTCAGGAACCTCCCGAAATACACGCCCGTACTCTGTGTTGCGAGTGGAAACAAGGAAGTGCCAGCTTCCAAGTCGACTTCAATTAAAAGGTCATAGGAGTTTCCACACTTCTCATCGGATGGTAAAATTTACATCCTGTGACATTTGTAGCAAAGAGGTGAGCGAAATTTGTTTTATATTTCCTTCTAAAGGTGTATTATCAATTGAAAAAAATAAAAATGGTAACTTATTTTAATTCATAAATGCCTATTAAAATGCGCAACATTGAGGCTGCGTAAAATATATCTTTATAATCGATTGTCTCACATTCCAAAGCCTATTTTAGGCACCTAAAATAAATATTTTATCACCTAAAAGTCAGAGCTCTACCGATCACACTTAAACACGTACATCCCACATTATACCGATTATCTCCTTGAAGTATGGAATTGTTTGGTCATCATTGACAGCCGCCGCTTATTGTTAATTTCCTCTTCAAACCGGACTGTAGGAATAATAATAATAATAATAATAATAATAATAATAATAATAATAACTATTAAAGCTCCTTCAATTACTTTCTCAAAGAGATACAGAGGTATCGGAAATTTGTCCTGTGGGAGTTACTTAAAGTGGTGGAAGCATTGGATCATTGAGACAACCTCAAATGTCACCGATCTGAACTCACCATCCTGTGAACAGCAGAAGGATATTAATTAACCGATTGCGCCGCTGAAGTAGACTGTATACCTCTGATGACGCATATATGGACGCAATGAACTGTGAAGTGCGGGTGCAAGGTGAAGCTGTTTGTTCTGGGACCCTCACACCCTACCAGCGCAGCAGCCGGCACTCTCTTGCTCTCTCGAGTGAAGGCAAACACTTCCTCAACAAGTAGCTTGTTGAAACAGTAGCATTCTCAGCTGTCAGGACACTGACCAGTGTGTGATACCACCATTCTTCAGGTGTCCTCTTCCTCGTCCAAGGGAACTGTGTGACACATGGTGAGATGTTCAATTAATTGTTGTGGAGCAAGTTAGCTGAATATGACGAACAATAACCTACCATATGCACAGTAGAAACACAGGATGTTCCCAAACATGTAGAAAGTATTCGGTTGGAGGGGGGGGGGGGGGAATACTGCACCTCAAAGGAACACAAACATCCCTGTGGACATAAATGTTCTACGGTCGATTGTTTACGAAGTAAGGCTCTTTTAGTTATTGGCTGAAATCGAGAGAGAGTTAGTATTAAGTCTGGAGTCAGGCATGCCGGTACGGATATTCCGCTCCTTCGCCAGCGTGTGGAACAAGGTTGGCATCGATGCCTGGAGTGTTCGAACGTGTCCGACAATCAGTGAGGTGTTCGAATAAGTCCGACAATCAATGAAGTGGTGTGTTCAGGCGTGCATTTAGGCGCATGGCGGATATTTTGAGGACTTCTTCAAAAGTCATTCAACTACCATTAATCTGCATTTAGGACTGCGCCCAGGTTGCAGATTCCCTATCAAATGTTTACCTAGTATTTTCTTAAATTATTTCAAAAAACTTCGAAATTTATCAAACATATCGCTTTAGAATTTATTCCATTCTCTATGGGATCAAGGGTAGATTATTAAAATCAATCAAAGGCATTTATGTTGACAATTGGGCTTCAGTGAGAATTGATGGTAGAATGAGTTCTTGGTTCAGGGTACTTACAGGAGTTAGACAAGGCTGTAATCTTTCACCTTTGCTGTTCGTAGTTTACATGGATCATCTGCTGAAAGGTATAAAATGGCAGGGAGGGATTCAGTTAGGTGGAAATGTAGTAAGCAGTCTGGCCTATGCTGACGACTTAGTCTTAATGGCAGACTGTGCCGAAAGCCTGCAGTCTAATATCTTGGAACTTGAAAATAGGTGCAATGAGTATGGTATGAAAATTAGCCTCTCGAAGACGAAATTGATGTCAGTAGGTAAGAAATTCAACATAATTGAATGTCAGATTGGTGATACAAAGCTAGAACAGGTCGATAATTTCAAGTATTTAAGTTGTGTGTTCTCCCAGGATGGTAATATAGTAAGTGAGATTGAATCAAGGTGTAGTAAAGCTAATGCATTGAGCTCGCAGTTGCGATCAGCAGTATTCTGTAAGAAGGAAGTTAGCTCCCAGACGAAACTATCTTTACATCGGTCTGTTTTCAGACCAACTTTGCTTTACGGGAGCGAAAGCTGGGTGGACTCAGGATATCTTATTCATAAGTTAGAAGTAACAGACATGAAAGTAGCAAGAATGATTGTTGGTACAAACACGTGGGAACAATGGCCGGAGGGTACTCGGAATGAGGCGATAAAGGCTAATTTAGGAATGAACTCGATGGATGAAGCTGTACGCATAAACCGGCTTCGGTGGTGGGGTCATGTGAGGCGAATGGAGGAGGATAGGTTACCTAGGAGAATAATGGGCTCTGTTGTGCAGGGTAAGAGAAGTAGAGGGAGACCACGATGACGATGGTTAGACTCGGTTTCTAACGATTTAAAGATAAGAGGTATAGAACTAAATGAGGCCACAACACTAGCTGCAAATCGAGGATTGTGGCGACGTTTAGTAAATTCTCAGAGGCTTGCAGACTGAACGCTGAAAGGCATAACAGTCTATAATGATAATGTATGTAATGTATGTATGTATGTATGTATGTATGTATGTATGTCTAATTCCTCTTCCTGTAAATGAATATTTGACCCAATTGTCCTCTTGAATTCCAACATTATCTTCATACTTTCCTACTTTTAAAAGCTAAATGTCGAAAATGTTGGATGGACATTAAATGTGTCCTATCTCGGAAACAATTTGGAATAGGACATATGTCCATATGAAGTTTTTTGCTTCAAACGATTGCCATATCGCTGAATACTGACCATCCCTCCCGGGACATGAGTATACATTTAGAGTCGCATTTTAATTCTTGTGGTGTATTCTGATATATCTCTCTGCCAACGTCGCTAAACAAAGCTGCATCGCACGGTAACTGATATTAGACCCCAAAAATCATATATTAACTGGGCAACCATCTTGTAGTGAAGACATACATATTACGTTAGGTCCCGTTGTCACATCTTATGCATTCATCTGTCTGCTGTCCGACTCGTTGGCTGAACGGTCAGCATAGTGGCCTTCGGTTCAGAGGGTCCCGGGTTCGATTCCCGGCAGGGTCGGGGATTTTAACCTTAATTGGTTAATTCCTACGGAATTGGGGCTGGGTGTATGTGTTGTCTTCATCATCATTTCATCCTCATCACGACGCGCAGGTCGCCTACGGGAGTCAAATAGAAAGACCTGCACCTGGCGAGCCGAACCCGTCCTGGGATATCCCGGCACTAAAAGCCATACGACATTTCATTTCATCTGTCTGCTTTAAAATAATATGCTACCCATTCTCGCATGTGTAATACACTTCGAACTATAGTCACTTTTTTTGTAAAATGAAAAGCACCACATCGAGAGATAAGAAATTTCCAAGGGTAAAATCCAAGAAAGGAGAGCGTCCAGAAAAGCGATCCCAGCTGATAGGGAGAAAAAGAAGATTAAGCTGGACTGGGGCTTTACTCAAGGAACATCTGTAGCATTTCCTGGTGCGAAAGTGAGAAACCACAGAAATCCTTTTTCGTGGCTGCCGACAGTAGAGTTCGAACCCACCATCACCCGAATGCAAGTTGACAGCTACGTGACCTAAATCGCATATCCAATCGCTCAGTATTATTAATTTATTTTACAGGTCATACCTAGAGCATCTTAACATATAACTTGTTTGAAGGAACAGAAATGTAATCCTACTGCAGATAGCTCTCGTTCATCATAATGTTTGTGGCTATCCTCCAACAGCGCTATGTTTGTGGGTAGCTGAACTTGATAATTACTTAGATAAATATCTCCTTCAACTGAGGCTTGTAGTAATTTATTATCTTAACAGATACAATACACCTGGGATACGTGCATCCGAAAACCAATTAGATATAACTTCGGTTCACTGATCACTTAAATGGTTTCAGTTCTCCACGCGGTAGCTTTGAGTTCCAATTGGTTTATTCTTTAATTTAAATTAAATTGTGGATGTCGAATCTTACCATGTTCTATTGAGGTATAACTGATGTAATGGACCTACTACATACCGTACAGTTATTTTTATTTATTTTGTTTTTTATAATTTGCTTTACGTTGTACCGACACAGATAGGTCTTATGGCGACGATGGGATAGGAAAGGGCTAGGAGTGGGAAGGAAGCAACCGTAGCCTTAATTAAGGTACAGCCCCAGCATGTGCCTGGTATGAAAATGGGAAACCATGGACTACCATCCTCGGGACTGCCGACAGTGGGGCTTGAACCCACTATCTCCCGAATATTGGATACTGGCCGCATTTAAGTGACTACAGCTATCGAGCTCGGAGGGGCAAAATTTCATGAATAGATTCTTCATACGTAGGAAGGAAAGTAACTAATATCATAATGGGCTCGGAAGTTATTTAGTTCTGAGTTAACATGCTGTCTAGTGTCTGCTCTACGTTCATTTTCTGGAACTGAATCCGAGACACTGATATGTTATCATATGTATCTATCTTGACTGAATTGAACGACGCTAAATGATCCCTCTGGAAGTGAATAATTGTGAGTCTTCGAACTACGTGTTGAATGTCGGAGCATGTTCAGAACTCAATAAGGAGAGGAACCGAGGTATGTATTCAGACACAGAATAAAAAATTAGTGTATCATGATTTTATAAAAATAACATATTTGAATACCCTATGATCATACTTGAAGGACAGATAGTCAAAAGCTAAGGATTCCCGGAGCAATGTTGATGCAACATATCTCTTTCACTATATATAAATAATCCATTCTCGAAACGGTGTCCCATTTTTGTTGCATTATAATATTGCAATTTGTATTTTCAGTTCAACTTTTCCTTGACAATTTGTATTTACAAAATGAAAAAGTAAACTCAGTTTAGTTTTTGTTTGTTTGTGTTACATCACGGGGAAAAGGACAGGTATTCTTGAAACTCAGAATTTACCTTCAGGCATAGCCCAGGTTGTATACTAGGCTGTATAGTATTTAGTATAGGCTACAGTACCGAAGGAGACCAAAACAGTAAATTACAAATTTCTCCTTCATTGTGTATACAGTAATATCAAAAATTGTAAGTAACTTACGTTGTAGAAAATGAAATTCCTTCCAAACTTGTGTATCTTATACATCGCTTTTTCTTTTTTAATTTGCTTTACATCGCGATGACACAGATAGATCTTATGGCGACGATGGGGTAGGAAAGGGTTAGGAGTGCGAAGCAAGCGACCGTGGCCTTAATTAAAGTACATACTCAGCATTTGCCTGGTGTGAAAATGGGAAACTCCAGTATTCGGGAGATAGTGGGTTCGAACACCACTGTCGGCAGTCCTGAAGACAGGGCCATTTCCTCAATTTTGCGGTTTCAATATGATGCTACTGCAGGATTTTAATGTGATTCTCAATGAATGGTAATCGATACTGGTTTTTCACCATGCTCATAACATACAAATCATGCTTGACATTAGTACAACGATCTAGACTCACAGAAGTATTGTAGGGCCATATCTTGCAGCGCTGGGAACCGACAGCGGGGAAGCCGCTGGATCTAGTTCATAACACAGTTTCATGTTCATGACGCAGAGGGTTTCCTTATGCATATTGCAGTGATATTTAAAAATGTTTAGCTTCAGATATCCTTCCAGCAGAAAACTATAGACTAATTGTGGCGACACATATGAAACACGGTACCTACTGCAAGTTTCCATAAGCAGGTAGTCTTTTAGAATATGTTATGAAATAGATAAATGTTTGTACTTCGAGCGTGCTTCTAAAGGAACGTTTTTTGTACGGGTGACACTGCTTTGGGTTGGTCACCACCCCTGGTGTACAATGTCCTGTGGCTCTAAAAGTGACCAAAGATAACATTACACTGACTGAATGTTGTTAGTTGAGATGTGCTCTGTCATATCCTGCCATTCATCTCAGTTATATAACAGTACTACTAAAACTATACAAAGATAAACGATGGCTAGTCGTAAAAACAAGAACGTCTGCCGAAGTGACGTCGTCGGTGATCTAACAGCAGCATAACAGTGATGTAGCTTTCAGCTTTCTTGTGACATAACGCCCATTATACTCATTAGTCAGAAAACATATCCTCCCTGGGTATTGAAAATGTGAAATTTTGGCGTTAGGAAACTTAATTTGTATGGGATAGCATGGTAAAAAGCTGTTTTGAACACACCCTTCTTGGCAAGCTAACATACGTGAACTTCATACCTTCGGAGTGCTAATGAATTGGATGTGTATTTTGAAAAGTTTCAGTCGTTTTGCAGAATAAGCAAGTTGATGGTAAATAAATGGATCTTTTTCCGCAAGAATTATTCTTCTTCTACTTCTTCTTCTGCTTCTTGGCTATGTAGTTTCTCCGCAGGACTAATAACATTAATGTTTACTGTCCGGATCGTCTTTCAACTTTTAGCTTACCATTTACAGGAATAAATGAGAGGTTTCCTTCTTCCTGTCAGCCACCAAAACGGTTGTAACAGGTGACAGCACGTGGAGCAGGCCGCATTCGTCTGACATTGACGTGACGTATCATGATTTATTACCACGTCCAGTGGGTGATTGTGCATTTGTTTACATTGTTCCATTCTCAAACAGCGCGATAGATACTCAACTTGCCAGGTTACGCGCCATGTGACGTACTGGTACACGCACGCACATTAATGGTGTTCCGACATAAACAATCAACACTGCCCCACTCCAGTACTGAAAAGGAGGGGAGAGAGTAAAGGGAGTGAACAGGTAGTGCTGAATACACAGTGTGTGTATTCCGGCGTTATACTGTAACATTGTAATAAGATGGCTCATATCCTATCACAGGTGAATCGAGGACGTATTATTGGCATGTGGGAGGCTCACATGGTCCCCTAAGCAATAACACAAGCAATACCATGCAGTCTTAAGACAGTTTGGAGATGATAGGAATATGGCAAGAACGAGGTGAAGAAGGATTGGTAGACCCGATATAACGCAGCTACAAAATATTCCTAACTAGTATAAAATCGTTTCGGTTAAAAACCTCCTTTACCTCTTAATACTGTAACTATCAGAGTAGGTTACTTTTTATTTTTTAATGTTAAAATGCTATTTGTTCGGGGCGTCGACCTATAGAGTTCTTTTGCCCCTACTTGCACAATACATGAACCTGCATGTAATTGGAATTGCGGAAGTGTTGAGTGTTGAATGTGATAAGGACGACACAAACACGCAGTCCCCAGGCCAGGGATATAATCATTTACAATTAAAAACCCCTGACCCTGCCGGGAATCGAACCCGGGGTGGCCGGACGTGTTGCCCCGTACACCGCGGGGTCGGACGAGTAGGTAACCTAATGCTGTACTTCAATACATCCGCCATTCGATCACAACGAAGTCTTGTAGCGGGCTGTCTGGATCGTAGGAGTTTTAATCAGTTCAAGTGGTGGTCTGCCTGTGTTGTGTTGACAGTCTGTCACGGACGTTGCCATAAATCACGTAACAGACACGACAAGGAAATAAAAAATTATTATAATTATATATTAGGTTAGGTTAGATAAACAAACACGTTAGTATGTGAGCCTCGCCTGCCGCGTACGTAAGTGGACTTACACTTCAATGCGTTTAAAAGGTTTATTTTTAATTGAAGGTGAGCTAGCGGATCTACTCTCTCGCTACGGCGTACTGTGTGTCCGTTTCCTGTGCGACATGTCCTACTAGCTTCCATTTCATCGTTGCACACGTTATAACATGTTTTTCTCTCATCGTAATTTTCTTCTCAGATCCTATATTACGTACACTATCAGGTATTCAGGCTACAAAAATATTCCTTCCCATTTTCGGCTGATATGCACGTAGGATCTTCTCCTGCCTTTTATTCACATTCCATATCTCGTAAAGTAAAACTGAGAATATATATGTTGCAAAATTCCCGTTTTCACTTTTAGAGCCTTTCTTTATCCATCACTACGAGCTTCAAGCACTAAAATTCGTTCCAAGCTAAACCTATTCGCCTTTCTAACTCTTCAACGGTCCTATTCAGAACGGATACAATCCGGCCTAAAAACTTCTAATATAGAGAATTAATACGTTTTTTCGTTCATCCAACTAATCAGCAATTATACGCTGGGTGCTCTGAAAATGCGTTCTAATCTTCACACACTGAAGAAGTGAAATGAAGTGTGAGATCAGAAATCATTCACGGGATACAGTATGTTGTCTTTACGGACAGGAGACTCGACATTTCCACGACGTTTATCTTTTGTATTTGCTGCGACACGGTTGCCCAGGATGTACAATCAATCAATATCAATCACTACTGATCTGCATTTAGGGCAGTCGCCCAGGTGGCAGATTCCCTATCTGTTGTTTTCCTAACCTTTTCTTAAATGATTGGAAAATTATTGAACATCTCCCTTGCTACAGAGGAGGATAAATTACTAAATAAGGTTCCTGTAGTAATACCAAGTTGATAAAACGAGCCTCCCTTACAAAAATGCTGAATCCTCTTCGCCATGTACTCAACTGAATGTATTCTTCACGGTGGTATCTTCTATACAAATTAAGCTGAAAGGGATCTGCTGTCAGTTCATTAGTTTCTTCTGCTACTTTTAGGGTTTTTTTTTTCATTTCATTTCAACTTCAGACTATGCCAGTTGATTTTAGCTTTCTTATTTGCTTGTTTATTCCACCAAATGTTTCAACTAAACATATTTATATTTTACCCATCCAGGAGTAGGTTTTAACAAACGTATGATTTCAAAATCACTCAATGGACTGAGCTTTACAGTTTACTGTCAATGGTTTTACCTTCCACTAACTACTTCAACGGTTTTGGGAGGGTTCACATGAAAATCAGAGTACTATTTATGTTTTTCATGTACCATTGACTCGTTGGCTGAACGGTCAGCGTACTGGCCCTCGGTTCAGAGGGTCCCGGGTTCGATTCCCAGCCGGGTCAGGGATTTTAACCTTAATTGGTTAATTCCAATGGCACGGGGGCTGGGTGTATGTGTTGTCTTCATCATCATTTCATCCTCATCACGACGCGCAGGTCACCTACGGGTGTCAAATAGAAAGACCTGCACTTTTTTTTTTGCTAAGTTATTTGCTTTACGTCGCACCGACACACATATGTCTTATGGCGACGATGGGATAGGAAAGTCCTAGGAAGTGGAAGGAAGCGGCCGTGGCCTTAATTGAGGTACAGCCCCGGCATTTGCCTGGTGTGAAAATGGGAAACCACGGAAAACAATCTTCAGGGCTGCCGACAGTGGGGCTCGAACCCACTATCTCCCGATTACTGGATACTGGCAGACCTGCACCTGGCGAGCCGAACCAGTCCTAGGACATCCCGGCACTAAAAGCCATACGACATTTCATTTCATTTCATTTTTCATGTACCATTAATTTTCTGTAACATCTGTAGACTCGTTGTAAAACATAAGTTAGTCCAGCCCCGCGGTGTAGGGGGTAACGCGTCCGCCTGTCACCCGGCGGCCCCGGCTTCGATTCCCAGCCGAGTCAGGGATTTTTAATCGTGAATTATTAACATCCCTTTCCTGTGGACTGGGTGTTTGTGTTGTCCTTAACGTTAGTTTCCTCACATTCAACACTCTACACTTCCGCAATTCCAATTACATGCAGGTTCATATATTGTGCAAGTAGGGGCAAAAGAACTCTATAGGTCGACGCCACGAACAAATATAATTAAAAAACATAAGTTTATTTTAAATAAGAAAGTTAATCTTCTTTGTAATGGGGCTTCTGCTCTGCGGTGGGCTACTGAATTCCTTGCGGTTCGTAATTAGGACCACCGGCTGTCACCGCTATGGTCTGCGTACAACTGCCGCCAGGCTAGTTATGTGACTGTATGTTCCTCGTCTTTATAATGTACAGTAAACTCGTGACTGGCTATGGTTAACACGCGAGAGGTCGCACCCGTTTTACAACGCAAGAGGTCGCGCGAAGGCAAATATTGCTCACGCTTAATATTTTAATGAGCTGCTATTTTCCTTTGGCGGTGAATGTTCTGATAAAAATATAAATATGTACCCTGTTTAACTGCCTTCCAACTAGTACTAAAATAATTACCCAGTAACAATATTTTCTCAATGTAAAAAATTAATGAATTAATGGTAAAATTACGTGAGTTTTTTAAGTGCGCGAGAGGTCGCGCGTGAGCAAATTGCCTCAACGTATGCATTTGTTCATTTCAATGAATTATTCGGCCAACCTTCAAGATAAAACTAAAGCACCTCACTTCGCTGAAAGCCACCATAAACCACATGAACTTTCTTGGAAATGCAGTCATGTAAGAATACACTACGCGAGGGTTCGGTCGAAGGCAATATGCCGCGGCAGATGCGAGAGCGAAAGAAAACTTTAACTACTCCGGAACGCAGCAGGCAATACACTGATGATAATCAATGTCAGGCGGGAGAGAGGGAGGGATGAAACGAGAGTCCTACAGCGGCTAGCAACGAAATTATCAACAAATATTTAAAAAGTGCGGCAAACTGCTGCGGGTGCGACCTCTCGCGTGTTAATAACTAATAGAGACCGAGATATTAAGCACTAATAAGTCAGAATGCAAACTTATTTTTACCGAGTATCAAGTATCTTTCTAGCCCGTATAACGATTCTGAAGCGAGATTTACATAAACACTAGTGGCCTGTCGCAGTAATAGCTGCGAACAAAGATTAAAAGTGAAGCTGATGATAAAAGAAGAGTAAAAAAAATAACGGAAAATATACTGAACTCCGGAAAACCATTTACTTGCCTTTAAACTTACACTACCGTTGTGACAGACGGATTTTTTTCACCTTGGGAATTTATAGAATTTTTTTACAACGAATTCCGTTTGCAAGACTTGAATAGATGTCATAAAGCTGGCCGTATAATGCTCGGCAATTTACAGTAGGCAGTAAATCTGAAATACACGTATGAATCATCCCCTGAATCTTAAAACAGTAATGATTTAATTCTGGAATGTCCCTACGGTTAGCAGAGAAGGATGCAAAGGATTTCTATACTGCTAATAATAAGAGTTGGTGTCTGACATTTCTTAGAGGGAGGTCCGTTTACTGCCTGCCGAGGCGGGATAAAGGGAGTGGCTGTGTGGTTGCCATGGGGACGAGGGTGGGGCGACTGCGGTTGCCATGGAGACAAAACTTCAGGGCAGCTCGTCTTGCTGGGAGTTGCCAAACCTGTCACTGTCAAGAACCTGATTGTTTGTATAAGAGTGATCGCAAATGGGACGACCCCGCCTGGCCAGGTAGTCTACAACAGATCACAGCGGTCAGAATGAAGGAGGGAACAAGTGAGCCGGAAGCGAGGGGTAAGTGTATGTAGATGGAATGCTGGAATGTGGCAACATCGTGAAATGGCACGTGCAGTGCTCCTCCCTCCAACCTTACCTGTCAGACGCCAACTTTAGTTAAGTCTAGTATAGTATACTGCTTTACATGGTCCATGAAATCGTTATTACGTAGCATCTAGTGCGTCGTTTACTTGAAATTGTCGAAAATAAACCAAACCATTGTGGCAACACGAATTAAAGTGTCCATTTACCATTTCCGAAGTCCGGCTCCATGGCTAAATGGTTAGCGTGCTGGCCTTTGGCCACAAGGGTCCCGGGTTCGATTCCCGGCACGGTTGGAAATTTTAACTATTATGGGTTAATTTTCCTGGCACGGGGGCTGGGTGTATGTGTTGTCTTCATCATCATTTCATCCTCATCACGACGCGCAGGTCGCCTACGGGTGACAAATCGAAAGACCTGCACCTGGCGAGCCGAACCGGTCCCGAGATCTCCCGGCACTAGAAGCCACACGCCATTATTTTCATTTCACCATTTCCGCAGCTGAATGTCGTGCTTGACAGTGCATATAGATTTCATTTAACAATCCTACACTGAATAATTCAACGTTTCATAGTAAAGGAATTTTGAAGGATGGATTTTGTTCTGTTTCTCGCTTATTAGAACCAGCATGGAACAACAAAATAACATTCTGATGATAACTTGATTTCACAGAGCCATCTATCGGACTAACATAAAAAGATCTGTATGGACACCTGTCATAGTCATCTATCGGCGAATACAGTTAACTACAACAACCTAAGAATCGTATGATTCGAATTGAGACGGCGGTGATTCGAATAAATGCCTATTTTACGGAAATAAAGGACTTAATAAAATAAATACAGTATTATATTTTTAGTAATCCTGAGATAGAGACCGTCCGTTTGGTGTATAATACATAGGCCCTAAAATGTATGCTACTCACCTACGTAAGTGCATAGCGGGAGAGAGGTCGCGCACTACATGCCTAAAATCCGGACTGTAATAAGTAATTGATGTGTGGTCTTTCTTCTGATACCATTCATTTCCGCTAGATGGCATTACTACTGAAGGTATTATGATTATTTTCTGCAGTTGTACAAAAACTAACCTGTCAACGGCAGATACAGCAGTTGGATAAGAATAATGTTCTGAAGAAAAGAACGTGTCTGTTTTACAGAAGTTTAACTCATTTAATGATTTAATGAACAATGATTCTGCGAATTCTACTTGTGATTTTCGATTATCTTATACTCCGTCGTTTGAAAATGACAGCCACTAGCTGTAGACTACATAAACTTAATTATACTTCCACGTGACTATCATATAAATGTTGAACAATCACAGCTGGGGAAAATTAATTTTCGATGAAATCGTATGAGACCTTAACCGTGTTTTACTCATACAAGGGGAGTGGCTTCTTTGGATAACCTGATATGATTTAACTCGCCATGACGAACACTGCATCACATAGCTACTTGCGTTGAAGGATTATCCCTTACCGCAAACCTAGGTCGTAACAAAATATAAAAAGTATAATTTGACAAGTTAAACCGTTTGATATGTTGTGGATTGGAATCTAACCAACAATCCGTTACAAGCTGATATGTTACCCGCTCTTATATCACGCCAGGAGCAGTGAATCGCGTGAAAGAAGGAATTCACGCTCCGTTGGACTGCATAGTTTGTTTAGACTCTGTTCCTTGCCGTTACGGATGGTTGTTCTCGCCGATATCTTTCACTCTTTTGTAGGTTTGTCAGTTTATTTGTTTTTGAAATATAATTTGTGTTTCATTGATTCTTAAATGGCACATTCGATGGTAGGAAACGCCAGATGTAATTAAAATATAGAATTCTTATATTTCAACTTTTGCCTTGCACGTGCTGTTAATGTTCATGAGAAGGGTAATAAATGAGCCGTTATCATTATCATAGAATAGAATACTCCCATTCCCTAGTTCCGGATCTCCCGAAACTAGGGAGAGAGCACACTTTTATTGCAATTCATTCAGTCTGATACATGCATTACATTTTCCTTTTAAAATTATTTCACTATTACTACAATCAATCAATCAATCAATCAATCAATCAATCAATCAATCAATCAATCAATCAATATTCTAAAGGCTAATGCCTTGTCGATGCAACCACTCTTTTCTTTCATTGGATGTTCGTTTCAGTTCCATGTAATTGACACAACCTAACCTCTTCTTGATGTCGTCCAAATACTTCATCCTAGGTCTTCCTCTGCCTTTCTTTCCCAGCAGTTTCCCTTCAAGTATGTTAATGATAAAAGTATTGTCTCTGATGACATGTCCAATAAATTTTAATTTTCTGTCTTCCATTTCGTTTAAAAATCTTTAACTTCCCTTAAGACTTCCAGGCTGGTTTTTCTTTCCGTCCAGCTCGTTCTGGTCATTTTCCGCCATATCCACATTTCAGCAGCTTCAAGTCGATTCCTTTCTAATTTACCCAGAGTCCAACTCTCACTTCCATACTGAAGTGTACTCCATACAAATGATTTTGCAAAGGATTTTCTGACATCTATATTCATGTGTGTGCTGGTTAAAATGTTTTTCTTGCTCATAAATGCCTGTTTTGCCAATGCTATTCTTCTCTTTACTTCCAGGAAGCATCTATTATCCTCTGTTATCATACTACCAAGATAACAGAATTGTTTGACCTGATCAATTCTGACGTCATCAGTTTTTACATTGGTTTTAATTTCTTCCATATGTTTCCGATATTAGTGCCATATCCATAGTTTTCGATCACTTTTACATTTCATCCTCTCTCCTTGGGCTGCTAGGGGTGTCCTGCCCCCACACTATTTATTTAACGTAGCAAGTCATATTTGTACCAAGTTTGGCTCATAAAGGATGGCGACATCTTTTCCTTCTTCCTATACACAGCATTTCTTACTGGACTATCATGATATAGCGTAAGCTGCTGTCGCCTAGCGACAATCTGTCCATCAAGTCAACTCAGTCTCGCTGCGGCTTTGCAATTTAATAAAAATACTCATAATAATAAAACTACCTATCCGATTCTGTTCAAACAACTTCATAATCCCTCTCAGATGTAATAAGAACAAATTGTGAACATTTCAGCGAAATCGGTCCAGTAGTATTTGGGTCTGTTAACTTCAAATATACCAACATCCAATTTTATATAGATAGATAGTCTTAGGCCATTGCAACTGCTCAAAATATATGAAAACCGAGTGCTAATAAGATGACAAAATGTATAAATCTTAGCATTATTTCACAATTCATAGGTTATAGTAAAACTAATTACACGTAATCAAAGGCAAAACTAATTTTAGCAACTTTTTGTTCTTAAATCCATTTTTAAATCCGAAACTCTCCTGTATCAAACACGGACATACTGTGGGGAACGCCCAGACTTAGTTCGAATATAGCCGCTCACATGTAACATGCTTGTCCTGACCTGGGTATATAGACCTTTCCCTGGACCAAAGACGGTAAGTTAGGCCTACAAACCTACCGCAGCTCAGTCCGAAGGTCTGCAGATTAGGGGGTGCTGCGTGGTCAGCGTAACAAATCTGCACGGCCGTTATCCTCGGCCTTTCGGACCGGATCAGCTATCGCATCATCACAAAAATAATCAATTGTTAAGAGGTAGGCTGAGTGGACATCGAGCCAGCCAGCCCCCCCTAGATTCAGGTAAAAATCCCTAACCTGGCCGGGAATCGAACCTGGGATCTCCGGGTAAGAGGCACGCTACCCCTAGACCGTAGAGCCGGCAGGCTGGTAAGTTAGAGCTACAGTATATGTATTCTTCCTGTACGGTTCAGTGGTAGGCTGACGACTTCCAGATCTCAACATTGCGTGTTGAAATCCGACAGAAAGGCCTTGTCGTACGATGTCAACACGTAAGTCGTCTCTGGTGACACGTTTGGTGTTTACCTGACAAAATTAAATAAAACTCGGCCTTAGGCCAGTCATCAGACTACGTATCTACCCACGATACGTAGTAGAAGAAAATAGAATGTCGGAATTAACTAAATGAAATGAATGTTCCTGTCTATGAATGCCAATTTCAATTCTTTCCGTCGACGAATATTTTTAGAAACTACTCCGAAGAGGGCTGAGTCTGTATTAATGACCCTCTCCTTATTAAAGAAGAAGTTGTCTGCTTCCCAGGTGTTCATTCTCTTTACGTCTCGGTAACAGAAGACGATAAGAAATACGCACGTAGTTCGAATAACATTCGGGTTACAATTTAAATTCTTAGACATGTACGTTGTACACAAAACTGTTCTTAGCTGTAAATTAACGGTCTTATTACTTGTTTTCTGACCTCTACTTCAATAAAGCCGAAAAGGGGAGCTGCACGTACTCGTTTTTTTTTAGTGGTTCATAAAGCGAAGGTAGCACAGCAGAAGGAGAAGTATAAACTGTTCTTGTCAATGATCTGGAAAACGTTATCGTGTAACATAAAATTAAGTCGTTTAATTAAATGCCACGTACGGCGTCTGGTGTTTGTATCGGCGATCTTCGCCGTCAATTACCCCAGACATCTTCTTGGTCGCAGTCACAAGATAGCGCTCGTAATAAATTGCTATCGGCCCAAGGATCCTCGTAACGAACGCAATTACCAAGTCTATTGGGATAACCTAGACCTGACCGGTGGACTTGCTCTGTCATTAGGACGGCACCGACACATACACTCAATTGATTAATATCAACTGGAGCGTGGTAAATCGGACTGTACTCCTGCTCTCCTCCGGAGCATCGGAGTACCGTACAGCCTGTGTCTTTTTTTATTTATTTGCTTTACGTCCCACCGACACAGGTAGGTCATATGGCGACGATGGGGCAGGACGGGGCTAGGAGTAGGAAGGAAGCGGTCGTGGCCTTAATTAAGGTACATCCCAGCATTTGCCTGGTGTGAAAATGGGAAACCACGGAAAACCATCTTCAGGGCTGCCGACAGTGGGGTTCGAACCCACGATCTCCCGAATACTGTATACTGGCCGCATTTAAGCCTCAGTGTCAATGAGTTAGCTGAAGTTCCAACCCCAATCAATTCCAGTGACGTTCCTTACACTGGAAAGTCATGCCACTGTCGTTTGGACGCCTGCTGAATATGCCGAGTGTCTCACCCGAGTGCCGTCCAGCTCCATGGCTGAATAGTTAGCAGGGGATCCCGGATCCGATTCCCGGCCGGATCGGGAATTTTAACCGTCATTGGTTAAGTCCAATGGATCTGGGCTGGGTGTGTGTGTGCAGTCTTCATCATTAGAAATAATCATATGTAGAGTGCCATCCTCATTGATCCGCAGGTCGCCTAATCTGCGTCAACTTGAAAAACCTGCAAGAGGCCTCTTCGGAGGTAGGTAGGTAGGTAGGTAGGGGTTATTCTGCCCGAAGGCAGGTCCGAACCTCCGCAGAGGTGTTCCTGAGTCGGAGTTTACGTGCGGTAGGGTGGCCAGTTCCTTTCCACTCCTCCATTCCCTTACCCCCCACCACAAGCGCGTGGCAACCCATCCAACTCCTGACCACGCCCAATGTTGCTTAACTTCGGAGATCTCACGGGATCCGGTGTTTCAACACGGCTTCGGCCGTTGGCTCTTCGGAGGGCACACCTCATTAATTAACCTAAGAGTCGTCATGTGACTTTTCTCTACTGTTTTGGAAGATATTTTCAATTTCGTTTTTGCAATGTGTAGATACAGTCAGTCCAAACAAAAACTGCCCATCCTGTACGGCATACGTCGTCCAGAGTCAACAGAAAGCGTCGTTTAGGTTCTAACTGAAAACTAAGTGCTGTTAAAAGTGTAATTTTATGTGTCCATTGACCCTCTTTAATTTTTTTAATATTTTTTTTTACAACTTGCTTTACGTCGCACCGACACGGATAGGTATTATGACGACGATGGGATAGGAAAGGGCTAGAAGTAAGAAGGAAGCGGCGTGGCCTTAATTAAGGCCTTAACTGCCTTGTGTGAAAATTGGAAACCACGGAAAACTATATTCAGGGCTGCCGACAGTGGGGTTCGAACCCACTATCTCCCGAATGCAAGCTGATAGCTAGCTGACCCAAACTGCACATCTACTTGCCCGGTCTGATTACTCTTAGGTGAGACACGCAGTATAGGTGATATGTCTTAACAGAACTATGAAACGAATGACAAAAATGCCGATATTTGTTGACACGAATACGTTTGCCATTTCGAAGAATTGAGCGAGATTAACATAGGGAAGGTATTAAAAGGTTACAAAATGTAAACTACACACAGTACAAACGAATTTCGTATAACTTACACATACTGTACTTAGGGCAAGAGTTTGCGTGTCCGCCACTAAGAACTGATCTCGAAAATGTTGAACGTCACGACTAGAAATTGACGCACTTCCGGGTGGCCAGACTACTTTCAGAGTACGTAGCGAACACTGCGTCATCCGATTTAAGTGAAATAAAGGTGATTTTCTTTTTTCAGAATATAGTGAGTTATACAAAAACACGTTTAAGGATCACAACACCGGTGCGCTATAGTAACTGTGAGACGAAGGAAAACAAAGGAAGTGCTAACATTTGGCAATGTCGAAACCGGTAAATATATACAAGCGGAATTTCAGAAAAGAACATTTAGAAGAAAGAGCAGTTCGAGGCCGTTCCAAATGGGTGCTAGTTACCAGTGCCGTACGGAACACACTCTAGAGGAAGAGGAAGGAACGTAGGGGGGAGGGGGGTAGACGCCGCGCAGCCTCGTACCAGTGCAGGCATCACAAACAGTGATTTGCCAGTGGATTTGAACATAAGTATTAGTTTCAGTGATTAGTCCATGGACATCGAGACATCCGATGTGTTGCTCGTTGCTTCCAACATTCGTCGACCATATAATAATAGAAGAGTTGTAAGTGCACGAGTTGCCGGAAACGAGATAGGAAATGAGTAATACTCACTCAAAGAACATTCTTTACCAACGAAGAGTACAGCCTGTAGTGCAATGTGTGAGATCACTAGTGGTGTTACAGGAATCAGATAGGGAAGATCAACAAGCACGTTGAAATTCTGAATTCACTCTTCTCTGGCGACTTGGGCACGTTGAAAGAGTTCCGGCTGTGCGTTACATTCAACCAGTTGTTGAATCGCAGCAAACTACTGACTCTGTTGAAAGCCATTGCCTCCGTTTACACGTCAATGTCAGTGGTAACTCGTATGTTACTACTACTTTAGTAATCACAACTGTCTACTAGTGGGATATGTGGGTCAACGGAACGCATCGTGAGCATACGTATATTGGATTAACATTGCAAACATGTAGGTTGGTCGTAAGGTTCGACTCAAATATCATGTTACGTTCTCAGCAAACCAAACACGCTCGATCGCAACTGGACTCCTACAAATAAGCACACTATTAACATCGGCTTTAGTAAAACGGCGAAATACAACCGGCTGTCGTTCCGGCGTGCGCAATGACCATACATAAATCGCAGGGTAGCACGTTTGATGAGATCGTCTTCAGATACGACGACTTGTTTACATTGTTCTGAGTTGAGTGGCTACTACCGAGGGCCTGCATATGGTGAATAACAAGAGCGGCAACAACGCACCGCATATAATGAAGTTCAGATCCGAGTACCGGCATATCCAGCAACACCGGCTCGACACTATCACCTCAGCTGTTCTGCTTTCATTCGGACACTGCATTGAGCATACTCTACCTACAGTTTTGGTACACATTCAGTCAGACACTGCGTTGCAGCAAAAACGAGACTGGGATGTGCGATCACGTGTTCTCTGGATCAATCATCGGCTATTTATTTATTTACTCCAGTCAGAAGCATACAATAGAACTTTCTTTTTTTGGTTTTTACATTACTATTTAGTAACAATGAAACAGAAGGGATTTATACACATATATGCCAAAATGGTGCTAAATAGTCTTTGCCCAGAAACGAGCAACTGAATTGCGTTTCCTTGTGCTGTGAGCAAATCCTCTTCACTGCAAGAATCAGGGAAATACGAGCACTGACACAGGTGCTTGGTAGTCTGCACCTCTCCTCATTCACGTAGTGGAGATATATTCAAATATCCCCATTTCACTAGATTGTCCTCAGACTTTTCAACACCTGTTCTTAACCTGTTCAGTGATCTCCATGTGATCAAGTACAAGTTGTGTCCGGTTGGTAAGCATTCAGCTCCTTTTGTCCATGTTTGAAGATGATGTGGTCTGGCTGCCCAAAATTTTTCTTGTATTCGGATTTAGTTCAACCAGTTTTCACGTTTGGGGCAGTCGTAATACTCGTTCAAGTTGCCCTCTCCACTTCATGTTCGTCAAAAGTAACGTGCTCCTGAGTTCCTTATTATTTTCTTTTGTGAAAATGAGACCGCATAAAACATTCATGAGAGTTTAAAACGAGTGTATGGAGATGATGCTGTCGATAGTTAGTCGCTGGCATAGAGATTATTGGATGAAAATAGACAAGTCGAGGTTCTTCTCGCAGTAGCAGACCACACACTGCACAATGTGCGGCGTGTTATGGTTATGGACAACAAACCTGCAACTGCGACACGTGAGGAAGCAAGTATATGCAGAATACTGAAATAGCTAGAGTTGAAGGAGGTTGCTGTGTTCCGTGGATATTGACAACCAGAAACCAGAAAAACTATGTGCAGCGAACATTTGGCAACATTCAAGACTTAGAATTACCTTTTTTTTTAAAGAATTGTGAGGGGAGAAGAAAAAGGGTTACACTATTTTGAACCTAAAAGAAGAGGGAATCATTGGAGTGGTATTATGGGAATTCGCCCCCACCCCCCATCCCCACACTCAAAGAAAGAGATATATGAAGTGGAGCCTTCAGCAGGAGAAGCGATGGCTACAGTTTTCTTGGGTGTGCAGGGACTCCTACTTTTGGAGGTCATTACTGGATCATCATTAATTCTGACGCAATTTACGCTCGAATATATCGTGTTGGACCGCATGAACATCGACAGACAGATAACCTCTACAGCACAAGGCTCCACACGGTCAGTCAGAAACACAAGAGCATTATCCAAAAACTGGGAAGAACAGCATTGCCACATCTGTCTTACAATGCTGATTTGACACAGTCTGCTTACTCTAGTGATAGGTTGCGACTGAAATCATGAAGAGTCGATGCCATATGCCTGAGGAATCGGGTATCCGATTCCGGAATCGATTTCTAGGAACAAATAGCACCATCTATGATGCAGATACGTAAACACGTGCAGCACCAATGTGTTGCATAACGTGAGTTCCTTTTGTATTATAACCAGGTCACTCTACAAGCCATGCCTGATCTCATTATAGTGTCCTGGAGTTAAATACTCTAACACGACTGTAATTTGATCAGAATATATGATTCTCTGTTTGAAACTAATCTAATTGTATGGATTGTCAATAAATCAAAACTTGAACGGGGATTATTTCAACAAAATACAATTGTATTGAAGAGACAACCTTACCTAGTGTTAAGCAGTGATGAAAACAAAAAATAATAATTTAAACAGCTTCTCATAATAATATTTAGTAGTATGAAATGTTCATTGCAAATTAAATGTAACGGAATACGCTACAAAACAAGTTGTGTACCTATTAGAAATGTGACTGAATTCCACAGACTTAATACCTTTATATTAGCGATGTTTGAAAACCACATTAGAAGCAGAATACAGTATAAGCATAAATAACAACGTCGATTTCTACACCCAGTGTCGAAATGTGTAACGTTATTTCCAGATTGAAAATGAAAACCTACAATCTGTTTTGCAGTCATTGACCGGGTCAGGGATGTTGTGAATGAATCAGATATAGGCTATTAGTACGATGGGGTTGCCACTCTCAAAGTGATTTATTACTGACTGATAGATGCTATGAAATGAGAATGGAGAGCGTTGCTGGAATGAAAGATGACAGGGAAAACCGGAGTACCCGGAGAAAAACCTGTCCCACCTCCGCTTTGTCCAACACAAACGTCACATGGAGTGACCGTGATTTGAAGCACGGTATCCAGAAGTGAGAGGCCGACGCGCTGTCGTCTGAGCCACGGAGGCTATTTATTTCCAGATTAACAGGTTAAATTGTTATTTCATTATTTTATGGCATAATTCATTCATAACAACCAATGTAAATGGGTGTTACACTATACTGTATACAAATAAATAGTAAGTATTGCAAGTTCGAACTTGCCGCACTCTTCCACGGACAACACGCTAGTGAGTTACCTTGGTGCGCCCAGCACATTCTGGTGACGTCATCGCGGAATCAATTCCTCGCATGCGATATTGATTACAGCCTCATAGTCATAGGAACCGATTTTCGGGATTCCAAGCGTCATTCGCGCACATCACTATTTACTACCTCTTTAGTCAACTAAAGGACTCGCTTCGCGGAAAGAGGTTTAAAGTCAATGCTGCAATCTACCTTCACCAGATGAGAAATACTCCTTAAGGAAGGGAGTAAGAAACGCTTCTGAGACCAGCAGCTTCTCTATAAAGGCCGCTGTTACACTCGAAGCTGTTAGTTTATTTTGGTACATGATTAGCATAACCCTCGAGCTGAGGGGGTTTAAAAGTGCTAGTCACTGGGCTGTGAAGGAGGGTTGAGGTGCTACTAGTAGAAAAAGAGATACAGAACAAGCTCATATGTGGTGCTCGCGTAACGCTGAATACTCCTGATTGAAAATTAAAACTCTTTTTACTTTTAATCTCACGTCTTTTTTTACTCCATGCCGTTATTAGATCAGTAGACTGTAGAAAGAAGATTTAGAACTCAGAACAAGCTGTTGATTATCACAGTTGATTAGAGGTTCGCCGACTATGGTCTAACAAAGGAACTGTTCGGGTTCGGCCTGACCAATTGTAATAAAATTTGGTTTGATCAATTAAGGCCTTAGAATCTTACTGGTGATAGTCCGGTGGTGGTGGTGGTGGTGGTGGTGAAGATTGTTTCAAGAGAAATTGCAACAGGGCAACCATCCTCTTTTAACACTAATGAGAAACAGAATGGAAGAATGAAGAAATCGGCAAAATAAAGGGAAAGGCCTCGAAAGGCGTGGAAATGGGATCTCCCATTCCTCCCAAACCTAATACCGTCGAGGTCAGAAAAAGACGAAACTTGACCAAGGAAGATCTCAAACGAAGGATGAGGGTGAAGAGCCGACACAAGTAAGTGGCAGCAATTTCAGACTCAGCCAGGGGCCCGTGGTCCCCAACTCACACTTCCAAGATGAAAGCCGCTGGGCTCCCGTTTAGTCGCCTTTTACGACAGACAGGAGATACCATGGGTACATGCTACCGCCCTCACCCAAAGGGAGTGGCGATAGTCGTTCTGTTCGAACGTCACTGACGGTAGCCCTGAAGATGGCTGTACCTTAGTTAAGGACACGGTCGCTTCCTTCCCTGCCCTGCCCCATAAGATCTCTCTGTGACGGTAGGACATAAAACCTATTTTAAAAAATAAAAATCTCTGTGCCATATTTGGTGTCTACCTAATTAAATTAACACTCAGTCATAGGTCTGGTTTCTTTCCCATCTGTTGTACGGTACAACGGACCGTCGTAGAGCACCTGTAGGCAGCCTATATGGCATCATTTCAAAATATTGATTTTACTACCCACTAACTACTTGTACGGTTTTGTAAGACGCCGTGTTGCCAACATTTTGTCTCGCAGGACTTCTTTTCCGTACTCGTAAATCTAGCGACGCGACGCTGGCGTATTTGAACACCTTCAAATACTAGCATACTGAGTCAGGTTCGGACCCACTTACTTGAGCTCAGGAAATTGGTTCTCTACTACAGTCTAAACCGGTATTATTATTATTATTATTATTATTATTATTATTATTATTATTATTATTAAGCGGACCCTGCCATTGTGCGAAATAACGCTAGGAAGATTATTATTATTATTATTATTATTATTATTATTATTATTATTAATTTCACAATATTATAGTTAGTAATATAGTACGTATCTCGGTATTCTACATATAAGAAATAGAACTTAATCATAATTTCCATAACTTTATAATATACGTCTTCTCTATAGAGGTTACAGCCTTTTCTATTTAGGAATGTTCTAACGAAGTTGCAGATCTTCAAAATTGCAGCCTTTTGTGCCATGTAGTGAGTTTGGATGGAAAGCTTGGGTATCGTTAAGTTTTGTTAAAATGATTGTGGTGTGAGACCAGTGGGAGAAAGGAGAAAAGGAAGAATTGTCACTCTGTCATGTTTCCAGACCCTTGCTACTTCCATAGCCAGAGGAGTATACTTTTTCATCTTCTCCCTGTATTTCTGATTCATACTGTGGTTATTATTATTATTATTATTATTATTATTATTATTATTATTATTATTATTATTATTATTATTATTATTATTGTCGTTGTCCAAATCCTTGGCTGAATGATCAGCGTAGAGGCTTTCAGTTCAGAGGCTTCGGGTTCGATTCCCGGCTGGGCCAGGGCTTTCAACTGCGTAATGGTTCATTCCTCTGGTTCTGGGACTGTGTATATGTGTTCGTCTCCGTACACTTCTCTTTATCTTCCGTATATAAAACACACCACACTACCAACCACCACAGAAACACGTAATTGTGAATAGATACCTTCTGATATTGTTGCCGTCAGGAAGGGCATCATGCCGTAAAACAGGGGTGAATCCACATTAAATATCGACCACAAGAAGTTGGGAAGTGGCCCATAAGAAGACAAAATTCATTATTTTCCCTAACAGTGTTTAAAATGTTCAAATATATTTTTTCACACTCTGAAGTTTTACTTAACTGTAGTTTATGGTAACTGTGACCACAGTAGAAAACACGTGTTTTACTTAACCTTAAGTTTCACTTAACTGTAGTTTATGGTAACTGTGACCATGGTAGAAAACACGTGTTTTACTTAACCTTAAGTTTCACTTAACTGTAGTTTATGGTAACTGTGACCACGGTAGAAAACACGTGTTTTACTTAACCTTAAGTTTCACTTAACTGTAGTTTATGGTAACTGTGACCACGGTAAAAAAAACCACGTGCGCTATACACCTGTTAATAACGCTGTCTATGCGTCGCTTTTGACCAAATAGGTTCTCCAAAGTGCTTCTTTTAACGCAGACTTATTTATGTTCCTCGACAACTGGTATTTGGAAAGAAAAAAATGTTATAACGCTTTTAGTGTTCGTGTACAACGCATATATCTTGGAGAGTATTTAACTTACGATTATGATTAATGTCTCAATTGGCAGATAAAAGATGAGGCTACCTGTTGCAAAAAATAATCTGAAACGTTGTTTTCATGAAACAACTAAGGCAAAATTTGTGTCAAATATGTGACGTCACACGCATACTCGGTTATAAGATGGCGCTGTGTTGACTCGCGCCCTCAGTTGGAGGTTAGCTGTCGTTGTGAATACATCGTGGTCAGTTCCAAGAGTACCGAGTTCTGAAAATGAAAATCCACAGCCTGTTTCCAGTCATTCGACCGGGTCAGGAATGGAATGAATGAAGCCCCCACCTAGCGGCGAGGATAGAAATTGTGCCGGCTGCCGAAGCCTGTCGCACTCCTCTAGGGCAATGATTTATGAATTACAGATGAAATGAAATTATATTGGAGAGTGTTGCTGGAATGAAATATGACAGGGAAAATCGGGGTACCCGGAGAAAAACCTGTCCCGCCTCCGCTTTGTCCAGCACAAATATTACATTGAGTGACCGGGATTTGAACCACGGAACCCAGCGGTGAGAGGCCGGCGCGTTGCCGCCTGAGCCACGGAGGCTCTTGTACCGCGTTCTATTTAATAAAATGTGTTATCCACTTAAGATTTGTCTTTTATTTCTGATAAGTAAGTCTACGAAACCTAAGTCCTGCCGCCGTTTCAATACTGACAGCCTACCAGGATTTTATAAAAATGCGTGGTCTTCCGTTGAGTAAGGCTGATACGCACAACCGTCCATATTAGAATAATGACTAACTGTATTGTGTTGTAGTACCGCATGGCGCACATTCGATGAGCTGTAGTAATCGCTTATCAGAGCCATAGGCAGTGGCTTTTTGTTCCCACGCTGAACTGCGCGGGCGGCTGACGGTATTGTATTCGCTGACACAGGTGGTCTCGCTCTTATCGCGCGCTGTGTTTACATACTGCCAGCTAACCTCGGCAATGGTAGACAAGGTCGCGGGACTCCAGTGCACTTCCGTGTGCCAACCATTCATCTTCGCACTGCACATTACGTCATTTCGCGGTGAACGACGCCACCTCTCCTATTGTAAATGCGACGGCTTCAACTCAGGTCTTACGGCGACGATGGAATAGGAAAGAGGTAGGGCTGGGAATTAAATGGCCGTGGCCTTAATCAAGGTGCAGCTCCAGCATTTGCCTGGTGTGAAACTGGGAAACCACGGAAAACCCTTTTTAACAAGTTGCTTTACGTTGCACTGACACAGGTCTTACGACGACAATGGGACAGGAAAGGGCTAGGAGTGGGAAGAAAGCGGCCGTGGTCTCAATTAAGGTGCAGCCTCAGCAAAAGAGACAAAAAGAAAAGAAAATCTTCAGGGCTGCTGACGACACTATCCAACAGAGATTCCATATAATAATAATAATAATAATAATAATAATAATAATAATAATAATAATAATAATAATAATAATAATAATAATAATAATAATACTATTACGTCCCACTGACTACTTTTTGAGACGCCGAAGTGCCGGAATTTTGTCGCACAGGAGTTATTTTACGTGTCAATAAATTTACCGAGACGCGGCTGACGTACCTGAGTATCTTTAAATACCGCAGGACTGAGCCAGCACCGAACCTGCGAAGTTGGGCTCAAAAGGACAGTGCCTCAATCGTCTGAGCCAACCAGCCCGGCAAAAATTCGATATCACTCATGAATCAGTATGCAGATGCATTGACTCGCCCACATGACGCAGTTTGGCTATCTGGTAAGTAAATAACCGTTCTACATGCAACGAGAGTGGTTTATGATGGTTTGTATTTTTGTTGGTAGGAGCTGAGTGCGGTAAGTAACTAGAGTATCGTAAAGTTCTACTTTCCACATTATTTTGAAGAACGTAAACATGTGAAATTCAAAATAATATGAAATAAAAATTGTTAGTGGGGGTGTAAAACCAACAACTTATTTATTTAAATACGAGAGCAGGTAAGTTGCATCCGCTTCATACTTAGTGTGTTGTGTTATAGAAGGCAAACAGCAGATCATTCCCAACACTACAAAATACATATCACAGTACACACCCGCTAATCCAAACTAATTGGGATCGGGGTCTGTTCAAAATGTTTAACAGCGAAAGTCATTTTCTTTTAACTCTCGACTTCGTTAATATATAATTTCGAATTTTTTCAGTCTGTCGAAACTATTGCCATATTAACAAAACTAGAAAATATCTGAAAATTTTAAAGCAGAATTTTCTTCCGAAATCCAGCATTGCACTGCAGGTGCTAAGGCTGGTGTGTAATAACCAAACAGGAATAACTCGCGACCGCACCAGTGTGGGAAAATTGGTGGTGGTAGTAGTAGTAGTAGTAGTAGTAGTAGTAGTAGTAGAAGAAGATGATTCTAAAAACAACTGCTCACATAGGTAGGCCCGTACGTAGCACTGAACATACTAAGGGGTTTGGCAGCCAGTTTGTGGAAGCGCGAGAACTTTTCTGATCGATGAGATTTTTCTCTGATTTACCGGACCTTGCGTTCGGTCGGTGAAGAGGCTGCGACTGTTGTGAGGAAGACAATGACGTAGCCGCAGATGCCAATTTACTGCGAGAAGAAAATGGTCCTGAGCTTGCCCTCGGCAGCGTGAAGGGTGACGTTGCCCGGAATAAGCCATCTGTGCAGGCCTTATTTAAGGCATAAGCTGCATATGTAATCTCTGCGTGTTGGAGAGTGGTCTGAGATACCAGATTACATTCAATTTAACTATTAATGTTTCAGATAATCAGATTTCCCGTTCGTTTGCTTCACTCATGAATTTTTATTAATCAGCGGCCGCAGTAATATGTGAGGGACCGATGACCTTAGATGTTAGGCTCCTTTAAACAACAAGCATCATCAGCATCATCATCATTATTATTGCAGTAGTACACTGAAATGAAATGTCGTATGGCTTTTAGTGCCGGGAGTGTCCGAGGACATATTCGAGTCGCCAGGTGAAGGTCATTTGATTTGACACCTGTAGGCGACCTGCGCGTCGTGATGGGGATAAAATCATGATGAATACAACACATACACACAGCCCCCATGACAGCAAAATTAACCAATGATGGTTAAAATTCCTGATCCTGCCGGGAATCGAACCTGGGACTCCTGTGATCAAAGACCAGCACGCTAACCATTTCGCCATGGAGCTGTACACAGTAGTACACTGAACACTACTGATAACTCCGTAAGGCTGGTTGTGTCTGTTAGTAAAGCAGTAACCCTAGCATCATGTAAGTGTTTTCTGGCTACGGACTTCTAACTTACGGAAGAACACAGGACACTCTTGTGAGTCTCGTTATTGCAATTATAAAGACATGAGAACACGTTTGTGAATCTCGTTATAGAGGTATTTTCTTGATATGTTTATTGAACCCAGCAGTTGTTGAGTCTTAAAGGTATCTTAATCACTAAACGGCATGTTTTGTTATATCTTAAACAAGCAAGGAATGTGGCAGTAGCAGTTACTTATCTTTCCTTCTTATGCGAGAACTATTGTTATTGCTTTGTGCTGCGAAAAGTTCCGCCCACTGTCAAATGCTGTAAATCAGATGTATACCTATTAACATGATAATAGCCCGTAATTGGCTGCATATTAACAAACTGAAGTAAACCGCTTACAACTCCGCTTTGAACCTAACATGCTGCTGTTGAAAAGGATTATTAAAAATTGCTCTGTTCTATTCACCGTCCGGATTACATGTGCCAGGTGGCTGTTACATATTTGTGACCTGTACGTTCCGTAGAATTTTATAATGAGGTTTTTTCTTGCCTTCGCAGGTGCTGGATGAGATAATCACTTAAGCTTTCCAAAGCGTGGCTGTTAAAATCTTTCCCGTAATGTTCAGGTATTACACTGCCTTGATCGGTTATGGGTGGTGATAAAAATAATAATGTGAAAGTATTACAAAGTCTAATGGGTATCATACGAGAACTAGTAGAAGGTGATGTACGAATAATATTATGTGGTGTGTGACTAATAAGATTCCTTTGAAAATACCGACTTCAGTGTGTTCTTTCAGATCACAGCACAGCGGGTTGAATTCCTACTGAGGTCTTTGTTGTGTCCACAGACTGATTTGGTCACCCTGTCCTGTGCTAAGCCGGCCCCGTGGTGTAGGGGTAGCGTGCCTGCCTCTTACCCGAAGGCCCCGGGTTCGATTCCCGGCCAGGTCAGGGATTTTTACCTGAATCTGAGGGCTGGTTCGAGGTCCACTCAGCCTAAGTGATTAGAACTGAGGAGCTATCTGGCGCTGAGATAGCGTCTCCGATCTAGAAAGCCAAGAATAACGGCCGAGAGGATTCGTCATGCTGACCACACGACACGTCGTAATCTGCAGGCCTCCAGGCTGAGCAGCGGTCGCTTTGTAAGCCAAGGCCCTTCAGGGCTGTAGTGCCATGGGGTTAGTTATCCTGTGCTAAATTTTTCATTTCTACGGAACCACTGCAGAATCCAACTACCGTAAATTACAGGGTGGTTGGGAACAACGTGAACTGGGGCTCGTACTATTAGGAGCCGATGACCTAGCTGTTATACCCCTTTAAACAACAATAATCATCTCACTTCTATACAATGTTAACTCCAGTCAAGTCTCCATAGACATATTTTTATACACATACATCAATGTTTCATGTGGGCATATTCCTTTTCTTGAAGAAGGTCCTCCTTGCTTACGCTAGTCTATACATATAGGCCTACTTCCGTAAAAAATGAGTAAATAAACGAGATACTACCGTTTCCCTTACTTTCATTATGATTCTGATATATTTGATTGTGTGTTAATTTAAACGCAGCCATCATAACATACGACCTTCTTGTTGCATCTTTCACTGTCTGGTTGTAAGTTTCACCATATTTCAAAAGTGTGACCTATAGCTCAAAGTTGGAATTCAGAGGGACAAATTTGGCCGAATATTTGTGTATAGGAAGAGGAATTAGGGATTGGAATAATTTTCCAAGGAAGATGTTCCAAAAATGTCCAAGTTCTTGAAAACATTTAAGAAAAATCCTCAGTTGGCAAAAGGGAATTGCGACCTGGGAGACATCCGTAAATGCAGATTGCTTGCTTGATTGATTGAGAAGATTAATGCGGGGATTCCAGAGGTAAACATCTGGCTGACAGGACTGGACGGTGTCGTAAAACTTGCGCCGAGTAAAAGTTGTGCCGTGTTAAATCAGTAAAACTTGCGCCGTGGTCATTAATCATTCTAGGATCTCATTAGCGAGAGGTCTTGTTTGGGAAGTCCACAGGGAAGTTTCGTGTTTCAGAATGTCAGTGTCCACTGCCTACTTAGCCCTTATCAGGGTTTCCAAAATATTATTTCTGATTTCTTCATCTTTATAACAGCATCACTGTTTGAAACAATTTCATTTGTCATTTATTAATCTTGTTTACCCCGGGGAATGCGACAGGCCTCGCCAGGGCACACAATTTCCTTTCCTTGGCAGTAGCTATGGTTCATTCTTGACCCCTATCACTTCATAACGGGTGCATGTCTGGGAAAACGTAGGGTGAGACGGGTTTTTTTTCTGTTTTCACCGGCCATTCTTTATTCAACAAATTCGCTATCATTCCATTTGCCATCCATTAATCTTTGTCGGGAAAAGCACGCCAGACCTCGAATTCGGCAGCATTTTCTTCCTTTAGTGGTATTTCATCCTTCATTCATTCTATTCCTGACCCTGTCAGTTAGCTACAAACAGGCTGTGGATATTCTTCATGAGACTGAAAAGCTGATTCCACGTTTCCACACTTGGTTTGTAAATAAAGTCAAACCTACGTAGTTATACACATTTCAACCACTGATATAAATATGATGAAGGTCTTTTAAATGTGCAAGAAATCAACACTGATAAAGTGAATAACGTTTTATATATTTTAACTAGCAATTACCCGCGACTTCACTCGCGTGGATTTTGTAATTTGAACAAAGTAATCATTCCACGGCGTTGTACTAAGACATTACCGGTATCTGAAAATTCATAAAGTATAAAATCTCACCCAAAAATTGAGTTTCATTTACCCCAGAAATTATTTGTAAACCATGTTTGTGGTATTACCTTTTGGGGCTAATACGACCGTGCGACATACAACTGTACATGCGAGAAACAGTCTGCTCTTAAGTCGAAAAAGTAAGTACATGTTTCTTTATGTTTAAAGGAGATTCCAAATACCTATTCACACATCTGTAACATCTTCAGTTTTCGATATATACAAAAGTATCCCCATAGAAATAATTCAACCCCTCGATCAGTCCTTCCTCCACTCTCACCCCCATCTAAGTGTATTTTCCGAAAATTAAATTCGTGTTTCTCTATTTTTAAAGGAGGTTCCAAATACCAGTTTTTCACGTCTGTAACATCTTCAGTTTTTAAGATATAAGTATCCTCATAAAAATAATTCAACTATTTTTCACTTCTTTTCATCCCCCGTTAAGTGGCTTCTCCTAAAACAAAAAGGTGCATGTTCCTATATTTTAAGGACTCTCAAAATACCAAGTTTCTTGTCTCTAACATGTTAAGTTTTTGACACATAATGTAAATATACCGGTACTCATTTTAAAAATGTACCCACTTTTCCAATTCTTTTCAGCCCCTTAACTGGATTATCCGAAAACCAAAACGTACGTGTTTCATTATTTTTAAGGAGATTCCAAATACCAGTTTTCATGTCTGTAGGCTACGTCTGTAACACTTTCATTTCTTTGAGATAAACGTATACTCATAAAAATAATTAAACTTCTTCTTCTTCTTCTTCTTCTTCTTCTTCTTCTTTCCACTCCTCTCCGCCTTAAGTGGACTTCCCGAAAACAAAAAATCGTGCTTATTTTGAAAGGAAATTGAAGATACCACCTTTCACGTCCACAACAGCTTCAGTTTTTAAGATAAAGCATCCTCATAAATATATTTCAACTCCTTATTTACTTATTTTCAAATCCACGCCCCTTACGTCGATTTTCCGAAAAAAACACATGCGTGTTTCTTTATTTCTAAAGGAAATTCCAAATTCCAGTTTTCACGTATTTAGCATCTTTAGTTTTGAGATATAAGTATCCTCTTACAAATAATTCAACTGATTTTTCAATTCATTCACCCCCCTTAAGTGGATTTTCCGAAGACACAAGAACACGTGTTTCTTTACTTTGAAAGAAGATTCCAAGTACAGTAAAATGTTCATGCCTTTAACATCTTCAGTTTCTAAGATATAAGTATTCTCATAAAAAGCATTCAACTCTTTTTTCACCCCAGGCCGTTAGGTTGATTCCCCCCACCCCTCCAAAAAATACGTGTTTCTTTATTTTTAAAGATGATTCCAAATACAAATTTTCACGTGTGTAACCTTAAGTTTTTGAGATAGAAGTTTCTACATAAAAAAAATTGTTTTCACTTCCTTTTACCCTCCCCCTTAAGTCAGTTTTCCGAAAACCAAAAATACCCGTTTTTTATTTATAAAGGAGCTTCCAAATGCCAATTATCGCGACTGTAACATCTTCAGTTTGGAGAGTTGATCCCCCCCCCCCCGCCCCAAATGCGTGTTTCTTTATTTTTAAAAGATATTCCACTAATTTTCACGACTGTAACTTCTTCAGTTGTTGAGATATATGTATCCTCGTAAAAGGAATTCATCTCCGTTTTCACCCCCGTCCAACAAATTAACCGCTCCTCCCGCAAAATGCGTGTTTCTTTATTTTTAAAGGAGATTCGAAATACCAGTTTTCACGTTTGTAACATCTTTAGATTTTTGGTGTATACTGTACATATTATATATTCTCATACAAATAATTCAACTATTTTTCAATTCTTCCGCCCCCCCCCCAACCGTCAATTTTTTTTCCGAAAACCAAAGAATACGTGTTTCCTTATTTTTTAAAGGAGATTCCAAATACAAATGTTCAGGTCTGCAACATCTTACATTAATCAGATATACTGTAGATATGGTAATTGTTCACTTTTTTCACTTCCTCTTAAGTGGATTTTCAAAAAAAAATGTTTCTTCACTTTTACAGAGAATTCCAAATACCAGTTTTCAAATCTGTAATATGTTATGTATCTGAGATAATTTTCAGATATAGTCTTTTTTAAAATTCACCCCGTTTGTCACTCCTGTTCACCCCTATTCGTCGGATTTTCCAAAATCACAAAAATACGTGTGTCTTTATTTTCAAAGGAGATTCCAAATACCAATTTTCACGTCTGTAACATCTTAACTTTTTAAGATATGTCTCCTCGTAGAAGGTGATCAGCCCCTTTTCCCCTTTTTTCACCTCCCTTAATGGGATTTTCTGAAAACAAAATATACGTGTTTCTGTATTTTTAAAAGAGATTCCAAATACCATTTTCTACGTCTGTAAACTTTCAAGTTTTTGAGATATATATATCCTCATTTTAAAAATTTGCCCCCTTTTCCCCCCCTCAGCGACGGAATATCCAAAAATCCTCCCTTAGTGAGCACCTACACACTAATATAAATGTATCCCGAAAATTTAATTTCTTTATGTCCAGAAATATTTGCTCGGCGATGATGAATCAGTCAGTCAGTCAGTCAGTCAGTCAGTCAGTCAGGACATGTTATTTTATATAGAGAGATTTCAAAATCTCAGTTGTACAGATATTCACACCATTCATTGAACCTGGAAATAAGTCCCTGCGGTGCAGTGCAGGTAGCAGTTGCTTAAGACAGCTGTCAAACCACTTCTACTCCCGGCGGGGAATCTCTTCGGCGCAACTTTAACAGAACCGACTGGACATCCAGGTATAGGACAGTTGCCAACTTCTCATATCGTACGACAAATAAATTATTATTATTATTATTGTTACCGTGTTTTTGTGGTAGTTATGCGTGAAAGAAGGTGCGGGGTGGTGAACGGGTCTCAAGCTACCAAAGTAAAATTAATTTAAAATTTAATCAGGTTATATTTCTTTTCAAAAACAAAGAAATAACAAGCATGGCAGGTACAAAGTAGCAAGTCAAAGGGTAGTTACAATATTTACAGGATTTGGGCTTCGAGCCCTGAAAACACAATGCTTGGGCAATCAGCTCAGTTTTACCTCCAAACACAAGTTTCAACAGAGGGGCAGAAAACCCCATTCACGCCTAGGAGCCCTAGCTCCAAATTACACTGAAAAGCCTCCACGAGGCATACAACACTCAATTTTCAAAAGAGCCACTCGCTCTCAAATTTAAGCCTCTCCCAGGCCACACCAAACTCCACCTTCAAGTTGTCCTCAACGGACATAAACACAGGGGTAAAATACCCAATCTACTGAGGTCTATTAAATGAAAAGAAGGTTAATTAAATGACCTCTAAAGTAACAATTTGAGAGGAGGCGAACTTGCACTCCTAATACACTTTGATTAAGACCTACTTGGCACTAGGCCGTTAATACAAGGGCTAATCCCATACTAAAGAGGTGACTTAAGAAGAGGACAATTTGTTTTACGTTAACGAAGAATAGGTTGAGAAAAATAAGTTCACCTCAAAACAATATGAGTGGGAGCTCGAGAGGGTTAGCACTCTCTATCCCAGTATGTAGCTTTAAAAGAGAATATATGAAAAGAGTAGTTACATTTAGGAAAAGGTTACATGGTGGAACGCTTCGAACCCGCCCCGGGAGTTAAACTGCTGAGCTAGCAAAGAAAGAAGTAATTAATCGGCCATTACCTTGTTGTTGACCGCTGCCGAGGAAAGAGGCGCTTCCCGCCTCCTGCTATGTACTTAATACACTGAAAGATGGAACAGAAGTGGCCCGGAGACCCTAAAATCAGCAGTTTATATCCTCTCGCGGAGGGTTCTAGGGGTTAGGGGAATGAAAACACCCTCCCACAAACTTTTTATTGGGTAGGATACAGCAACATATTCAAGTTGGGGGAAGATACCTACGATTGGTCAGAAATTAATAACAGAAATTCGGGATTGGTTAAATGCAAAACAAGGGGAAAGAGAGGGGTATACAGCCAACTTAAACAATAACTGAAAAAAATTTAGCAAGGACAAACATTTGAAATAAAAATTTCTCCAACAAAATAGTTCTTTGACTCCGCACTAGGGTGCACTATTGTTGATCTTCAGTAGTGTCCTCTAGAAGAGAAAGTTCACACTTCTTACTTCAAGCAAAACAAAAACACATCAAAAATGACACAGTTCAAAAACTCAAAATTTTCCACGTGGTGACATCTTTTGAGAAGGTAGCGAATTAATAGCGTATATAAAGTTCAGACTTCCTCCAGCAGAGGAGTTTCAACTGGCGCAAATTTTAAATTAGCGGCGTGGAGGTGTACCGCCCGGTACAGACCTCCCCCCCCCCAAAAGTACCTCCAGGGGTGACACATGAAATCTGTTTGAAACAAGGTCCAAGTTATGCTGTGGATATGAAGATTGATTGCAGAAGCATTTATAAGATTTCTTAATTTGGTTTGATTCAGTTTCAAAATTTTGTTGTTGCAGGTGAAGTAAAGTCTTTATATTTGTAGAAGTTGAATTTCTGAAGATAAACTTTTAATACTTAGAGGTGAAGAAAAATTTTGCAATTGCCACCAAATATTGCTGTGGAATTCCCAAGTGTAGTCATTGCTTATCGTAACTGTCCATGTAGTTGAGGTTGATTAAGTTGAATGGCCAGACCGGCCGTTGCAGCTTGCGTCCAAAGGGAGGCCGCTCGGACCCCTCAAGTACCTTGAGATACCGCTCGCCCGCACAATGAGGGGAGCAGAGGTGTTGAAACTCGCCGCGCCCGCGGTGAACATATACAGGCTGCGGGCAAGTAGCAGGTCGTGCGCCGCGCATCAGCCTTGACCGGGAGGAGAGCTCCGGCTCGCCGTGCACCTGACGTCCTCGCTGGAGAAGAGGGGGCCCGTCCTCTGCCCCAGTTGCTGCACGGCGCCGCGCGGCTGCGGGGGCACTGAAACATTAAAGCTAGGCGGCAGAATTGTGTTGGACCATCATCTTTTTGAGGGCACAGGCTTGGTGAAGAGGTTGAGGGGTCAGCGGCGTGCAGATGTCCATGGCATTTAATATAATTCAGCCACAGTGTGTATTGGAGCAGGAGACGGGAGCGTGGTAATGGCCGAGGCAAGGACAGGATGGCAGTTTAACAAATCGGGGGAGGTTTCACACAAATCCTTACATATAAAACAAAATCTTATAGAAGGGGCAGAAAGCCTTAAAAGTGAAACTCAAAAAAAATATAACCTTCATATTCCTTTCAAAATAATATGAAGCAAGTTAACACAGAAATTACACCGGTTTCACCTGTGACAGGTGAACCCTAAATATCCTCTCGGTGGCTGGATTGCTTACTAACAACGTAACTGGCGTAAGAAAATCGAGAATGATACAAGGCCCATGAAATCTGGGGGCAAGCTTGCCCGCGGGAACAAAGTTCTTGACCATCACCTGGTCACCTACATTCAAAGTGGTGGGTCTCCGTCCACGATCATACCT
This sequence comes from Anabrus simplex, assembly GCF_040414725.1. Taxonomy (NCBI): domain Eukaryota; kingdom Metazoa; phylum Arthropoda; class Insecta; order Orthoptera; family Tettigoniidae; genus Anabrus; species Anabrus simplex. The sequence continues at coordinate 348,782,663 of NC_090267.1, read as the reverse complement.
TTCCCTAACCTTTTCATGAGATATCTTAAGATTGGCTTTAGCCTTCTTCCAAAGATCTTTAATATTATCCGGATCTATTGTCTCGGGTAGAATGTCACTCAGAGACCAGAGGTTAGAGAGCGGCGAGTTGGGAACAAACTTGAACATCAAAGAAGCTGGAGTAAATTTATGTGATTCATGAACCGCCGAATTCAAAGCAAAAGCTAACCAATGCAGGGACGTGTCCCACCTGGAATGATCATCATGATGATAGACAATAAGTGCGGACCTGAGATTACGATTAACCCGTTCAGCCAGAGATGGTTGAGGGTAATAAACAGAAGTAGTTACATGAGAGATGGATAAGTCAAAACAGAATTTACGAAATAAATTAGATGTAAAAGCCTTAGCATTATCAGATACAATATATTGGCACGGACCAAAAGAAGCAAAAATAGAATTTAGGCAAGTAATAGTGGACTGAGCGGTAGCCAGCTTAGTCGGAAATAACCAGGAAAATCTTGTAAAACCATCTACACATACAAAGATGAATTTGTTGGCATTTCCCTTCGACTGGGGGAAGGGTCCTACATAATCAATATACAGGCGTTCCATGGGGCGCGATGCTTGATGCGAAGACAAAAGGCCTACCTTGGTGGACATGGTGGGTTTACTGAGCAAACAAGATTTACAAGCTTTTACAAGTTCACGGATTTCACCGTCCATACCTTTCCAGATGAACATTTCACGAATCTTTTCACGAGTTTTAAATATTCCCAGATGCCCCCCCAATGGGGTCTCATGATAGTATTTGAAGATCATAGGCACAAGGACAGCTGGAACGACAACCTTCATCATCTTGTCATGCCTCGAAGGGCAACATAAAACACCATTCCTCAGAACATAAGGGACGACATGTTCCCCAGAAGAAAGGGTTTCCATTATCGGAGCCAGCGTCGGATCTTCATGTTGGTATTTCTCGATATCCCTAAAGAGCATGGGGGCATCCGTTAAGATGACATTAACATCAGATAGTATGGACTCGGGAGGTGATGAACTGTCGACCGGTTCTTGGGTCTCGACGTCGTTTGAAAACATACGGCTGAGTCCATCAGCGACAATATTTTCGGTACCTCTGATATGTCTAACATCAAACTGGAAGGCAGAAATACGGATGGCCCAACGGGCTATACGACCAGTACGACGCGGCCTACCTAAGACCCAGCTTAAGGCTTGATTATCTGTCTCCAGGTCGAATTTAACATGTTCCAGATAGAGACGGAACTTCTCTAAGGCGAATAAGACTGCCAAACCTTCGAGCTCATACATGGAATACTTGGCTTCTTGAGCCGACAAGGTCCTAGATGCATAGGCGATGGGTCGCCTCCCTAGTTCAGTCTCTTGAAGAAGGACTGCCGCTACTGCTGACGACGACGCGTCGGTTTGGACGATGAATTTCTTCGAGAAATCAGGCATAGCAAGTACAGGGGCATTAAAAAGAGCTAATTTAAGGTCTTCAAAAGCGGCTTGTTGAGAAGGTCCCCACTCGAATTTGATGCCTTTCCTACGAAGAAGGTTTAAGGGCGCCGCTCTATTAGCGAAGTTAGGAATAAACTTCCTGAAGAAATTCACCATACCAATAAACCTGGCGATGCCTTTGATGTCCTTGGGAGGTTTAAAATCACGGATGGCCTGTGTTCTAGAATGATCGACGGCTACACCATCAGATGACACAATATGCCCTAGGAAAGACATAGAGGGCTTAGCAAAGGCGACCTTGGACAACTTAACAGTTAACCCAGCCTTACGAAGGCGATCGAGAACTTCTCGCAGATGATCTAGATGCTCTTCAAAGGTCTCTGAAAATACGACTACATCATCCAAGTAGTGATATAAGTATTCAAATTTGATGTCGGAGAAGACCCTATCTAGTAGCCTAGTGAGTACAGCTGCTCCCGTGGGGAGCCCGAAAGGCACGCGGTTGTATTCGTATAAATTCCAGTCCGTGGCAAACGCTGTAAGATGTTTAGACTCTTCGGCAAGGGGAATTTGATTATAGGCCTGATTCAAGTCCAAGATAGTAAAGAACTTGGCCTTACGAAACCATGAAAAACAAGAATGAAGGTCGGGAAGGGGCACAGATTGTAACACCACCTTCCGATTGAGAGCCCTGTAATCAATGAGAGGCCTGAAGCCCCCTTGGGGTTTCGGGACTAGAAAAATAGGCGAGGAATACGCTGACTTAGAGGGCCTAATAATACCATTATTCAACATCTGATCGATAATTTCTTTCAGAGCCTTCATTTTAAGTGGAGATAGCCTATACGGTGGAAAACGGACAGGAATCGAATCCGTGACCTCAATTTTGTATTCTATCAGGTCAGTAACACCAAGAGTATCAGAAAACACCTCTGGAAACGACTGACACAGCTTACGAATACTATCAGCCTGCTCCTCAGGTAGATGTCTAAGGTCTAACAACATCTCATCCTGGGTAGGCGAAATAGAAGAACATGATGCAGAATTACACTTTAATAAAGGGATGCTACAATTAGAGGCAAATTTGAAAGTGCAAGACCTGCTCTGAAGATCGAGCACAAGACCAGTGTGAAAAATAAAGTCCGCTCCCAATATAATGGGGCAAGACAAGAGCTTGGCCACAAACAATTTAACTTTCCATGTGAATTTAAAAATACGAATTTTGACCAATAAGGAACCTAGAATTTCTAATGGGGATGAATTAGCCGAAACATATTGAACAGGAGATGAGACATAGTCAGGGAGTTTACAAACAGATTTCAATTTAGAATACCATTCAGCCGAAATAATCGAACAAACACTGCCTGAATCTAAGAGAGCTGTAATAGGCTCGTTATTTAACTCAATCTTAAGAAAAGGAACAGGTGCGGGGGAATCCGCCGCAATCCTAAGACACTCTTTGGGACCTTCAAAAGATAAATTTGAAAATTGCTCGTTCCCTGAATTTACAACCTGTTTACCAGGGGCTGAGTCTCGGGAAGATGGATTAGTCGACTCAGCCGAAGCCACTAGTCACTTTTTATTATTGGCATAGGTAGAATTTGCACCAGAAGTTGAGCAGGAGGGGGTGCTATTCGAGTTTGGGCAATTCTTGGCGATATGTGAGAAAGCCCCACATTTAAAACAGCCTTGTGCTGAACCAGCTCCATTATTTGCCCTACTAGTTTTGACCAATGGACATTTATTGCGAAGATGGTCAGGCGACCCGCAAGCATAACATTTACGGGGTGTGACTGGTCGGCGAGGTGGAGGCCGAGTATTACTAAACGAAGGAGGGGGTTCTTTTGCCACACGCAAAGAATCGGCGTACCTAACTCCTTCCGCTGAGACGGCCAACGCTTCAAGTTCAGAGTAAGTTTGCGGGCACGCCGCGAAACACAAATATGACCTATAAGATGGTGAAATGCCTTCTACAATAGCCTGTACAATCTGATCTTCAGGAAAATGAAGGGCAAACACCCTAGTATAAAACTTAATGTCTTGTATGAAATCAGCCAATTTCTCATCCAAGCGCTGTACACGATAATAGTACTTCTGAATCAGAGATGACCTCGCGCGGGCGGGAATAAAATTTGCAAGCAAGTGTGCATGAAAATCTTCAATAGATGACTGTTCGGCTATGGCTCTTACTATTTTGTCAGAAAGAATACCAATTGCATAAGGATAGATGATTTGCAAAATTTGACATGGAGAAAGAGAAAACACAAGGGCATGATCCAGAAATTCAACCAGAAATCTTAAAAATGAAATTACTTCACTGGTGGTATTAACCGAAAACTTAGAGATACCTCTGAGCAACATTGCCAATGGGTGAGGCAAGCTGCTAAACCCGGGTGACATCGTAGGTAAAGGTTTCAATGGCAAGGAAGTTAATTCCGAACGGATGTTACTCAACGATGCACGGCGTTCAGATTCGTTGTGCAATGGGGCAGAGATCGTTTGAGCAGCAACGGTTATCCTATTAACTTCTCCCTTATGAGGTTCTTCCTCACTACCTACATTCACTATGGTGGGTTGATCAGATTTGGGAGGAACTTCCCCAGTTAACAATTGAGTGACCTTGCTAGATAATTCAGACATATTTTCAAGCAGCGTACTAGCTTCCTTCTTCTGAACGTCATTCAACTTTAGAGACAACAGATCGTTAACTCTATTTGAAAAGTGATATAGCCTAGCTTGCACACGCTTAATTTGATTAGGAGAAGGATCATTTTCATCAAAAAAACTAACTACAGAAGCTAGCCCAGTAATATTCTCCGTGATCGTGGAAAGAGAGTCGTCAATTTCTTTCTCTCCCAAATTGGGGATGGAAATGGGCAAATCTAGGGACTCTCTAAGCTTGTTTGTGTCTACTGCAACCGTGCCTCCAGATTGTACATTTCTAATAGTCAATTCATAGATCAACTCCTCCTTGCGCAAATAGTTAAGATGGAGAACATCGCGAGGGCCGGGCATGGTGACAGAACAATTTTGAAAAACTCAAAAGATTCCAGCAACTGGGAAAATAGTTAGAGTTCGGAACAAAACAATGTTTAGCCGTCAAAAGGGGCTAAATTGAGACCCATTCAACCACGCTCTGCTACCACTTGTTACCGTGTTTTTGTGGTAGTTATGCGTGAAAGAAGGTGCGGGGTGGTGAACGGGTCTCAAGCTACTAAAGTAAAATTAATTTAAAATTTAATCAGGTTATATTTCTTTTCAAAAACAAAGAAATAACAAGCATGGCAGGTACAAAGTAGCAAGTCAAAGGGTAGTTACAATATTTACAGGATTTGGGCTTCGAGCCCTGAAAACACAATGCTTGGGCAACCAGCTCAGTTTTACCTCCAAACACAAGTTTCAACAGAGGGGCAGAAAACCCCATTCACGCCTAGGAGCCCTAGCTCCAAATTACACTGAAAAGCCTCCACGAGGCATACAACACTCAATTTTCAAAAGAGCCACTCGCTCTCAAATTTAAGCCTCTCCCAGGCCACACCAAACTCCACCTTCAAGTTGTCCTCAACGGACATAAACACAGGGGTAAAATACCCAATCTACTGAGGTCTATTAAATGAAAAGAAGGTTAATTAAATGACCTCTAAGGTAACAATTTGAGAGGAGGCGAACTTGCACTCCTAATACACTTTGATTAAGACCTACTTGGCACTAGGCCGTTAATACAAGGGCCAATCCCATACTAAAGAGGTGACTTAAGAAGAGGACAATTTGTTTTACGTTAACGAAGAATAGGTTGAGAAAAATAAGTTCACCTCAAAACAATATGAGTGGGAGCTCGAGAGGGTTAGCACTCTCTATCCCAGTATGTAGCTTTAAAAGAGAATATATGAAAAGAGTAGTTACATTTAGGAAAAGGTTACATGGTGGAACGCTTCGAACCCGCCCCGGGAGTTAAACTGCTGAGCTAGCAAAGAAAGAAGTAATTAATCGGCCATTACCTTGTTGTTGACCGCTGCCGAGGAAAGAGGCGCTTCCCGCCTCCTGCTATGTACTTAATACACTGAAAGATGGAACAGAAGTGGCCCGGAGACCCTAAAATCAGCAGTTTATATCCTCTCGCGGAGGGTTCTAGGGGTTAGGGGAATGAAAACACCCTCCCACAAACTTTTTATTGGGTAGGATACAGCAACATATTCAAGTTGGGGGAAGATACCTACGATTGGTCAGAAATTAATAACAGAAATTCGGGATTGGTTAAATGCAAAACAAGGGGAAAGAGAGGGGTATACAGCCAACTTAAACAATAACTGAAAAAAATTTAGCAAGGACAAACATTTGAAATAAAAATTTCTCCAACAAAATAGTTCTTTGACTCCGCACTAGGGTGCACTATTGTTGATCTTCAGTAGTGTCCTCTAGAAGAGAAAGTTCACACTTCTTACTTCAAGCAAAACAAAAACACATCAAAAATGACACAGTTCAAAAACTCAAAATTTTCCACGTGGTGACATCTTTTGAGAAGGTAGCGAATTAATAGCGTATATAAAGTTCAGACTTCCTCCAGCAGAGGAGTTTCAACTGGCGCAAATTTTAAATTAGCGGCGTGGAGGTGTACCGCCCGGTACAATTATTATTATTATTATTACTTGTCTATTGAGGTTGCCATTTGAAGTGGGTGTGGCCCAGTTTTACGGCTGGATGCCCTTGCCACCAACCTTATGCAGAGGGATATATTCACTGCTGTGTGTTTCTGTGGCTGTTGATAGTGTGGCGTGTTGCATGCATTTTTTTTCCTAGTGGCTTTACGTCGCACCGACACACATAAGTCTTATGGCGACGATGGGACAGGAAAGGGCTAGGAGAGGAAGGGAAGCGGTCGTGGCCTTAATTGAGGTACAGCCCCAGCATTTGCCTGATGTGAAAATGGGAAACCATGGAAAACCATCTTCAGGGCTGCCGATAGTGGGATTCGAAACCTCTATTTCCCGGATGCAAGGTCACAGTTGCGCGCCTCTAACCGCACGGCTAACTCACCAGGTTTCCATGCAAATGAAGAGAGGTATATTAAGATATTACTAACACCCACACCTCGAGCCAGACGAATGAATTATATGCAATTAAAATCCTCGGCCCGAGCGGGAATCGAAACCGGATCACTCCGAAACGTAGGCTAGCACGCAGACCATTCAGCCAAGAAACCACACACGAAAAATAAATACATTAATAAATAAATGAATGAATAAATTAACTTACTTTGACAGGAGACTGACGTTTTCTAGGCCTATATATTACAAAAATACTACCAGTTTTGCGTGTGAAGCACGCTTATAAGAACATCCACACGCAAAACTGCAAACCTCAATCCACATTTATTATTATTATTATTATTATTATTATTATTATTATTATTATTATTATTATTATTATTATTATTATTATTATTATTGTAGTGGTGTAACGCCGCACTAACACATAGATCGTTTTCGACGAAGCAAGGATGGGAAAAGGCAGGAATTGAGAAGTAGTGTTCGTGGCCTTCTTTAAGCTACAGTCTCAGCATTTTCCTGGTATAAAAATACAAAACCACGGAAAACCATTCTGAGGACTACCAATGGTGGGGTTCGAACCCAGAAACTCCCGAATGCAAGCTCACAGCTAGGTGACGCGAAACGCGTAGCCAACTCGCTCTGTAAATAAAATGTTAATACTGTAAGTTTAATGGTGACAGGTAATAGTTTCTCGTAACTGGAAACCAAGCCCTCCTACTCTTAATCTTCTTGTACGTCGTTTTTCGTAATTTCATCCCCTACCTTAAGTCACTGAAAATGCTGGAATGTTTCCCAAAATGCACCAGAAAAGCCACTTAGTCTACATTGCTTGCACAGTTATTTTCGAATGTAAACACCGGTCCAGGGAAAGTAATTTCACCGTTCATCATACACTACACAAACGAAGTACAGTACACAGCTCTGCTGACCGAGATGGCCCTAGGTCCTACAGTGAAACAACAACGATGCGAGTAAATAACTTGTCTGTACAACGTAGTACAAGAAGCAGACTTCTTTCTCCATATTAGGAAATTCTCATTAACGCCAACTCCTAGTAAGCAAAACGGTTTGCCTTCCGAACATAAATGAATGCATTATAGTCGTGTGAACTGTGTCAAGCTATGTAACTGTGCATACATGCATACTTCCATGAACGTTCACTTTTCATTATACTAATGTGTTCTCAAAACAAAAGCAGAGAGATTAAAATTCCAGGTATCCTTCAAGCACTTTCAGTGGCTTTATGGCGGGAGAGAGAAAGACATACTTTTAAAAACCATTCAAGAAGTTGTCAAGTCTGTGGGTATAAAGTTGTAATCATTACATTTTTCTTTAGCTATTTATACTCTGGCGTTTACACTTTCCCTGTGCAGCGCAGAAACTTGGATAATTTAGAAGAGCTAACAAGAATTGATGGTTTCGATATGTAGAGGTAAAGGAGGACGTTAAGAATATCACCGTTGGAGAATAAAATGAACAACTCGATCCGAAGCAAACTTAAAGTACAAAGGATACTATGCTGCATTTGTCATCAAGTATTTAGTTCTTCGGACATATGTTACATAGACCAGATAAAGTATTATCGAGGATAAGGTTGCTGGACAAAGCGCTGATGGAAGATGCCAACTGACTCTGCTTCCACGTTACTACCCACTTTCCCCTTTCCTATCCAACATTTCTTGCTCAACCCTTGTCCTTTACCGACCCCGACGTTATAATGTTTGTGAGGCCTATGAAGTCTTTAATATTCACGCCCGTCGTGCCTCCACCCTGTCTTTTGCCAATACCTTCGCTTTTCGACCAGACCTCTCTCTTTTCCTCTTCTTTTAGAGTATAAGGAGACGATTATTCAGTTGCATACCCACTTTAAGACAATGAACACCACTACGAAAAAGTCCAGTGTAAAGAATAGACCGGATGAAAAAGAAAACCAACTGGATACTTGGCCATCAACTATGTAAAGCTGAAGATCGAGTGCGATGCAGACAGACAGTTGAACACGTCCAAGGAACAAATTGATGACGACGACGACGACGACGACGACGACGACGACGACGCACAGAACAAATACATTAACGTATTTTTTTAAATTTTATCTGTAAGACCAGTTTCTACCTTACAGAACTAGGACCATTTCCATATGGTAATACGCACTAAGTCACAGTCCCTTACGATTTAAAGGAAACTTACCGTTCGATGCCCTTCTTGTCATTCTATAGTGAGAGACAGAACACGTATTATTTTTGTTGGGAGATCAGAAGAATGCACATGCCCGGTGAGGCACGGGGCGAAGGGGTTTTCACCAGCAGAGCCAGTGACGCAATGGTTACCATAGCAATTCCGCTACTACCCAGGCGACTTTGTATTATCTTCTACTGGCAGCTCTTCGCTCTTGACAGCTGTAATCCAGCAAACTGCAAAGTGTGAGTCAATATTTTTTCTTGTAGCAGATAAGAGCAGATAAGAGCCGATCCGTCTGGGCAGAACAGGAAGTTCGTGCTTGCAGGTCACATTCTTCATTCTTGCATTCTTCTCATCTCTACACAGTACTTACCACTATGATAAGCATGGTTGCCTACCCTGCTCTAACACATATTAGAGAGTAATTGGAAGGTATAGAGTAGTGTGCGTACACAATAAATAATATATAAGTAAATAAATGTAATCACAGTTAAGACATTCTTGTTTTGCGGATGATATTATACTGTATAGAGTAATCAATAAGTTACAGGTTTGTGAGCGACCGAAAAAAGACAAAGTTGTGAGGTGGACAGCAGACAATAATGTGAAGGTAACCGGGGTTAAAAGTCAGGTTGTAAGTTCCACCGAGAGGAAAAGTCATCCCAGTTTTAATTCCTGTCTTGATGGAGTAAAAGTACCTCATAGGGACCACTGGAAGTACATGGGTGTTAATAAAATGGAAGACATTAATTGGGGTGATCACATTAATGAGGTTGTAAATAAAGATTTAAAATATCTTCAAATGAGTACGGGTAGTAGCAAGAATGTAAAAGAGAGGGCGTGTAAGTCACTGGAAAGATCCCAGATTATGGTTCCAGTGTATAAGAGTTTCACCAGGACGGCTTGATTCAAGAAGTGGAAAAAATCCAAAGAAAACTAGCATGATTTTTTCTGACTGATTTTCGACAAAAGATAATGTCGTGACCTTGACGCTGGGAAGACTTGGAAGTAAGGAGACGAGCTGCTTGACTGAGCGATATGTTCCGAGCTGTCAGCGGAGGGATGGCGTAGAATGACTAAGTAGGCGATAAGCTTGAATGGAGTTTTTAAAAGTAGCAAATCCGTCCGCAGAACGTTGGCCTTCTGACTTGAAGTTGGTAGGTTTGAACCTGGCTCAGTCCGGTGGCATTTGAAGGTACTCAAAGAATCCAGCCTCGAGTTGATAGATTTACCGGCTCGTTAAAGAATTACTGGAGGGCAAAACTGCGGCGTCTCGGCGTCTCTGATAACCGTAAATGTACTGTAGTTAGTGGGACGTAAATTCAATAACATTATTATTATTATTATTATTATTATTATTATTATTATTATTATTATTATTATTATTATTGTTGTTGTTGTTGTTGTTGTTGTTGTTGTTGTTGTTGTTGTTGTTTTCATCATCTTCCAATGTCACTTTCTCGCGTCCATGTGCGGTCGATGAAGTATTCAGTGAACCTGATGGTGGCCGATATTTTAAGCCAGATGTCTCTCCTGTCATTATGCGGTGATCCTATCAGTAGTCCTAGCCACAGTCGCTGGCATTCAAACCCGGAAAACTCGGATTGATAATCAAGTGACTACCCCCTGTGGGTGAGGGACGCAGATGAAGAATACACCTACGGTATCCCCTGCCTGTCGTAAGAGGCGACTAAAAGGGGCCCAAGGGGCTCTCAATTTGGGAGCGTGGGTTGGCGACCACGGGGCCCTTATCTGAGCCCTGTCATTGCTTCCACTTACTTGTGCCAGGCTCCTCACTTTTCTCTATCCTGTCCGACCTCCCTTGGTCAATTCTTGTTCTTTTCCCACCCCGACGATATTAGAGCATTCGAGGCCTAGGGAGTCTTTCATTTTCACGCCTTCGTGGCCCTTGCCTTTCTTCGTCCGTTACTTCATTTTTCGAAGTGATGGATCCCTACTTTTTTCTTCTTTTTTCTCTTTGTCTACCCCGTGTGGGTGGGGGACGCAGACGAAGAATACACCCACGGTATCCTCTGCCTGTCGTAAGAGGAGACTAAAAGGGGCGACCAAGGGCTGATTGCATCCGAACCATGAAACTACTTGTGATTAGTACCATCTGCGGAGAACACCATGGGTTGCCTTTACTTGCGAGTAGTACCACTCTGTTAGGTACTCAATAGTTTTGTGATTCGTAGCAGTAGAGTGGGGTTAACTGTGGGTTTCCAGTACCTGTGATTAGTACCACTAAATGCGGAACACGACGGTCTTACGTCGCCCGTGATTAGTACATTAAATGAGAAACCCCACGGCTCTGGGCGTTGCCTGTGGTTAGTAACACAATATGAGCGACACCGTAATTCTTCGTTGCCTGTGATTAGTACTCACTATATGCGGTACACCACGGGAATACCGGCGCTCGTGATTAGTACACCTAGGTGAGGAACACTATGGGTTTGCGTTGCCTATGAGATTCGCCATCATGTTAGAAACACCAGAGGTCTGCGTTACCTGTACGAGGTACAATACTTGTGAGTAGTACCATAATGTTTGGAACACAGTGAGTTTACGCTACCTTTAATTAGTACCGCAACCTGAGAAATGCCATGGTTTTCCTTTACTAGCGATAAGTGCCTTTATGAGGGACCGTTGACGTGGATATTGAACTCCTTTAGACACCAAGCATCATCGATTCAGGATTGTACTTTGGAAACAGTCCCTTGGTCCGTAATATTGTTTCTGATCAGGTGAGACATTGCGGGTCGAATCCACTGATTGTTTTAAATTCATGTTCATTCCTTCATTCTTCATCATCACGTTTTGAATTCTGGTCAGTACATATATTTTGTACTTTTAAATTGTCATTGAATTTCGTCTCATTTCGTACCATTAGGGGCCGATGACCTAGAAGTTAGGCCCCTCTAAACAACAAGCACCATCATCATGAATCAAGTGACTAAACCACGTTAACGAACTCTTGTGGGACGAAATTTAAACAAAGGGGGCTTTTGAAAATGCAACACTTCAATGGACTAAAATACAAATGTCATCATTATTGTAATTATACGCCATACCAATGATAGTAAAGATTTGTTCCTATACTGCTAATAATAAGAGTTGGTGTCTGACAGGTAAGGTTGGAGGGAGGAGCACTGTACGTGCCATTTCACGATGTTGCCACATGCCAGCATTCCTTTCTACATACTCTTACCCCTCGTTTCCGGCTCACTTGTTCCCTCCTTCATTCTGGCCGCTGTAATCTGTTGTAGACTACCTGGCCAGGCGGTGTCGTCCCATTTGCGATCACTCTTATACAAACAATCAGGTTCTTATCAGTGACAGTGACAGGTTTGGCAACTCCCAGAAAGACGAGCTGCCCTGAAGTTTTATCTCCATGGCAACCGCAGTCGTCCCACCCTCGTTTCCATGGCAACCACACAGTCACTCCCTTTATCCCGCCTCGGCAGGCAGTAAACGGACCTCCCTCTAAGAAATGTCAGACACCAACTCTTATTATTAGCAGTATAGTGGTCAACTTCGCACTAGTACCTAGATTGTTTTTGGTAACGCAAGAATGGGAAAGGGCTCAAATTTGCAAGGTAGTAGCCATTATCATCTTCAGGACTGCCTTCCGAGTACAAGCTAGCAGCTACGTGACCCGAAGAGCACAGCCAACTCGATGGGCGTTAAAACTGATACATTATGGAGGTCGCGTCCGTGAAATTGAGCACGAGCGGAGAAAACTTCTGGATTACACATTAAGTGGTTTGAACCAACCAACCTCCGAATGCAAACCATTCTGCTTCATGAAAGTGTAGTCGGCTCGCGTAATATGTATGTATGTATGTATGTATGTATGTATGGGAGCGATCGCACAGAGACTAATGGTACCTCCTAGCAAATAGCAATGCTAATGTGAGAGGATAACTGTACATGGCGACCCCGGGTTATCGGAGCGCCATCTGATGTGAGTGTGCTGCGCAAGGCTGGTCTCGATCGGGACAAGCGATTACAGCGAATCATGAGGCCAATTAGGTTAATACATAAATCTTGTGATCCTTTTTTGCGTATAGTTCCAGTAATGATCGTGGCACGCATGAAGAAGAATCGTGGTTCGCGCACGAACTGATCTCTGTTGATAATGCCGTTAAATAGTTTATTCTCCTGCGTTATGTTTACTAACGAGGGAATGTAGGCACCTGAGCCACCCGGCCTGCAAGCCTGCGAAACTCTGAGCAGAAAACGTGTTTCAAGACCCACCTCTCTAGAGGGGAAGATGTGTACAACCATTACTTATCTGATGTATGATAAAGGGAGGGACAGTAATGATCTTAATTTTATTTCTAGCAGTGTTTGGTTAGATATAACTTGGAGATTCGTAGTGTGGGCAGGTGCTGCAAGCGAAGTTCCGTTGTGTTTGATATCTGATAAATACTCAAATTCTCAAAGTGAAATTAGCAGTAATAAAGACCGTACTTACGACAATATCATATGACAGAAGATTATACTCCTACTATTACTACTAGAGTAATAATATAATTGAATTATGATGTCCGACCCACAAGAAATTAAAACAATCCAAGTTGATTCATGAGGACCAGCCACGAGTGAACATGTTCGATCTACGATTGCTGATGATTGCCAGATTATTGACGAGGTGAACGCGAGAACTAATGCATACTAGACCACTAACGAACGACAATACCAAAAAAATATGGCCCAACAGCCCCGGAGGGCCTTGGCCTACCAAGCGACCGCTGCTCAGCCCGAAGGCCTGCAGATTATGAGGTGCCATGTGGTCAGCACGGTGAATCCTCTCAGCCGTTATTCTTGGCTTTCTAGACCGGGGCCGCTACCTCACTGTCAGATAGCCCCTCAGTTGTAATCACGTTGGCTGAGTGGTCCTTGAACCAGCCCCCAGATCCAGGTAAAAATCCCTGACCTGGCCGGGAATCGAACCCGAGGCCTCCGAGTAAGAGGCAGTCACGCTACCCCTACACCGCGGGGCCGGTAAAACGATCGACAGTAGGCTTCATTAATTGAAGAGCTGTCGTACCATCGTCCAAAGAGGCATCATATGCTATCACCGGGGAAAGAGGTGGTTATTGTTTCAAAAGGTAGTACAATTTGACAAAATATAGACTAGAATTTTGCTACCAGTCTAAAAATTAAGGTTCGGGAAAGTAAAAGAATGACCACGAACAACGGGCATTAAAATGAGACTCCATAGGCATTGAAAACCTAATAACGTCGGAGTGGTCAGATGGCTTACTGGACCCAATGAGTATACGTGGCTTGTGGTTCGTTTCTTCCGAGTATCACCACGGGAATACCGGCGCCCGTGATTAGTCCCAATGTGTGAGGAGCACTATGGGTCTGGTGCCATTGTGTGCGACATACAATGGATTTACGTTACCTCTGATTAGTACCACCATGCGAGAAACACCATGGGTCTAGACACCTGTGATTAGTATCACTATAGGAGGAACACCGTGGTTCTCTTTTACCAGTGATTAGTACTATTACGAGAGACTAGTGACCTGGATTTTGGGCCCTTTTAGATAATATGTAGGCCTATCATCCCAGTAATTATGACAATGTGAATTGGGTCCACTGATAGTTTTTCTCTCTCTCCTATATAACATCAAGTATTTATGATGCAAACAGAATAAAATATCATGATTCGAACTCTAATCTTCCTCTGTTTAGCATTAGAATAATACATGCATCATATGGATTTCGAACCCTGTTCACTCGATCTTTTTTTAATCACCATTCATTTTAGATTAAAGTCTGTGGATACATTTTGAAGTATTAGGTAATTTTCATTTCGTTGCGCCTCGTACAATTAGGGGCCGATGACTTAGCTGTTAAGCCCCTTTAAACATCAAACATCATCATCATCAAATGCATCAGTCCCTTCTCGGTAGATTTACCGCCGCGTAAAAAAACTCCCACGGGACAAAATGTAGGCACCTCGGCGACTCCGAAAATCGAAAAGTAGTTAATGGACACATTAAAAGAATACCAACAGAGAGAACAGCCAAGAGAATTCTGGAATATATGGAGAGCAGGAAGACGCAAACTAACCGGTTTAAAGGAGTCAAGGAGGACCTGGAAGAGAAGAACATAACACAAGAGGCAGTACACAATACACAAGAATACAACAAAATTAAGGAGTTCCAAGATCGAATGAGCAGAAAACGGACCTGCAACACCTGGTCGCTAGAATGCAAAGCAGCCCAGCAGGATGAAGGAGTAATGGGCTGATCGGAGAAAGAAGACTCGGAAAATGAACGATGCCTAATGTGGTCCATAGTAGACCTATCCGAACACGCCGCCCACGGCTGAATCCTGCTATTGCTTCCACTTACTTGTGCCAGGCTCCTCACTTTCATCTATCCTATCCGACCTCCCTTGGACAACTCCTGTTCTTTTCCGACCCCGACGGTATTAGAGCACTCGAGGCCTAGGGAGTCTATCATTCTCACGTCCTTCGTGGCCCTTGTCTTTCTCTGGCCGATACCTTCGTTTTTCGAAGTGTCGGATCCCTTCCATTTTATCTCTCTGATTAGCGGGGCCAGGACTTTGATGGCCTAAACATGTTTAAAAAATGATCTACAAAATGACGGCAAAAATCCAGTAAAATGATCCGAAAACGTTTTAAGATGACATATATATTGTAAGTGAAATTTAACAATCAATTTACCAATACAGTTGGCATAGCCTGTATCTGTGTTTTAGACATTATAAAAAGCAGTTGGGCTTTTGTAGTATCAAGAAAACAAGGTGAAATTCTTTACGTTTCACAGAGAACTTCGCTACACGTCTCCAGAAGAAAATCTCGACTGTTTACTAGGAAGACTTCACCAATTCCAGGTGCCCCTCCTGGAATTTGGACATTTCCAAGAAGTGGTGAACAAAGTTGACAAAGCGTTGTAAAGATTCTCAAGTCTCTGTAGTTATCCTCACTTAAGTTGCGACAATATCCAATACCACACGTGTAAATGCTTCAAAATCCACCCAAAAGATTAAAAAAAGAAGACTCAAAAAGTATAAAATAGTCTAGCAAATTCCATAAAATGACCAAATAATGACATATAATTTTAGAAAATGGCTTAAAATAAAATAGCAATAATGTCCTAATAAATTAGCATTTCTGCAATATGGGAACTGTGGTCAGGATTTCTGTACAAGTTAACAATGTCTGTTGTGAACCGAATTATTATTATTATTATTATTATTATTATTATTATTATTATTATTATTATTATTATTATTATTATTTGCTTTACGTCGCACCGACACTGATAGGTCTTATGGTGACGCTGGGATCCTGGGAGTGGGAAGAAAGCGTTCGTGGCCTTAATTAAGGTACAGTCCCAGCATTTGCCTGGTGTGAAAATGAGAAACCACGGAAAACCATCTTAAGGCCTGCCGACAGTGGGGTTCGAACCTACTATTTCCCGGATGCAAGCTTACAGCTGCGCGCCCCTAACCTGCACGGCCAACTCGCCCGGTGAACCAATTAAAAGATGGCACGTCATCAAAATCCTAGCCCTTCTAATTAGTGTTATATAGAGGATGGTTGCCTAGTTGTACTTCCTCCGAAAACAATGATCACAACCACCAACACCACCACTAGACCATTAGTTTCCGCATTTCCCTCTGAGACTCTCGGATGTACTCCTTATCGCCGTGCGAATCCCGACTTCGTTTCCTCATAAATCTTCCAGGTGTTGCCAGATAAGGCTTGTTTCTTATTCTGCAGTAAAATGTTTCTTACGCTACTCTAGTGTGTAACTACCGAGGGAGGATTCCGCTGCGCGTGGCCAATCGCGTCACATCCTACTTAAAGAGTACGGGCCCCGCGCCACGGGACAGGACGAACGATATTTGCACCGCACCGCACCGGAAGTGAAGCAGATAAGGAGCATCCCTGTGTCTGGTTGGTAGGCTACCGGGTCTTAGTGTGTATTCGGCTCGACTTACCGTGGTAGTGTGTTTCGTGTCGTTATCAGTGAGAGTGAATGTCAAGAATATGGAATACATTATCACAGCTGTGAGTACAGCCTAATTTCTATTACTATTTAATAAATACTGTGTGCAGTCACATTAAGATAAAGGCGAAACATAAGAACCTCTGATGGCCTAGAACTCGTAGGAAAATGTGAGATACAGACAAGTAAGTGGTACACAAACTTTTCAATAACATTATTCATGTTAATGGTTTTACTTCTTATAAACTACCTTTACGGTTTTCGGAAACGCCGAGGTACCGGAATTTTATCCTGCACGAGATTTATTTTATTCAACAGACCGGTGATTCTACCGTCTGAACCACTGAGCCCTGTACAAATCTCCGTTCGCGTTTTTCTAAACGTAACTTCCCTTTAATTTACGTCATATGTTGTATAGAAAGGTAGGAATATGAAAAGGAGCACATGACAGGATGGAAACTTAGTGACTTAATAACATCTATTAATAATTAACTTCGCCAGGCTGAGTGGCTCAGACGGTTGAGGCGTGGCCTTCCCTCCCCAGCTTGGCAGGTTCGATCCTGGCTCGGTCCGGTGGTAGTTGAAGGTGCTCAAATACGTCAGCCTTGTGTCGGTAGATTTAATGGCACGTAAAAGAACTCCTGCGGGACTAAATTTCGGCACCTGGGCGTCTCCGAAAACCGTAAAGTAGATAGTGGGACGTAAAGCAAATAACATTATTTATTAATAATTAACTTAGTAAAGGGACTGACTTGCCGAGGTGGTAAGAGGGCGCTTGTTTCACTCGGAAAGTCGTGGGTTCGGCTCTCCGGTACGAGGCCCTGAGGTGGGGTTAGTCTACTCTAAAAATGAGTAGGCCTACCAGGTTAATTCCTAACGGAAAAGCCGGTCGAGCACAGAGCTGACCATTTTAGTCTAATTTGTGCCTCGTTTACGGATAGTAGGAGCTCTTCCCATCGACTCTCCAAGGGCCTTATGTCTTATATGCAAATGGCTATGCTTTGCTTTAACTTACATTAGTGAACTCACAATTGTTGGTGCGTCATTTCAGTTATTCATCGACATGGAAAATAAATTCAAGTTTGCATATGTCAACACAAGAATGAAAACATCGTCAACAATAATTTGCTTATGATTATTTCACCAAAAGGCCAATTTTTCGGCATTGTTGTTTTAAATAATAATAATAATAATAATAATAATAATAATAATAATAATAATACACTGTGGCTTATCATAACGTAAACCTCTAAATTACGGACATCGACACTTAAAACTTTTAAATAAGGCACAACGTGAAAGCAAACAAAATTCCTGGAATTTGGATGGAACAATCATGGTATAATCGGCACAGCTTGTATTGTCACGGTGTAGTTACTGTATGTTGTTTTGGTTACTGCTAGACGTACTTATCATGTTCCAAGTGTATCTAATTGTTACAGGCCGTTTTTTGACAAAATGTCCGGCTCCATGACTAAATAGTTAACGTGGTGGGCTTTTTTCACAGAGGTCCCGAATTCGATTCCCGGCAGGGTCGGAAATTTTAACCATAATTGGTAAATTCCGCTCGCACGGGGGCTGGGTGTATGTGTCGTCTTCATCATTTCATCCTCATCACAAAGTGTAGGTCGCCTGCGGGTTTCATATCAAAAGACCTGCATCGGGCGAGCCGAACTTGTCCTCGGGCACTCCCGGCACTAGAAGCCATACGTCATTTTCATTTGACAAAATGCTTCTGTACAGTTTCTTGTGAAGTGGGTTAAAATGGCAGAAGGAACTCAAGCGATTAGCATTGAATGAAAAGGTTAAAGTCATCAATTTGTACGAAAGAGAGAAATAGAATGACTTGAAGCCATCTGAATCTATCCAAGAATAAATAACGGTATATTTTGTAAAAAGTTTACAATACATTTACAAAGAAGTGTGGAAAACTAAAATTCAATGTTTAAAAATGTGTTTGTTACCATTAGAAAAATTTAAACATTTTATGTTTATAAAAGTAAAGTGCTTAGTGTTTTATAAATACTGTAGTCTAGCGTAAATGTATGACATTGTTAGTGTAGAACATTGTGAAATGATGAGCATTCTGCAAGACTAGTTCATATAGCATTCTAAGCTTTTTCCGACGAGACAATACTTAAAAGCGGATATTTTCACTTCCCTATTGGTGTCCGTTATAAGGAAGTTCCACTGTAAAATAACAATGATAACTTAATAAAAATAATTTCGTTGTCCGCTCAATTTCTGTACATTTTAAAGGGCGGCTGGTTGTCAGAAATTCGTCCCAAGGGAGTTCTTTAACTTGCTTGCAGGAAACCAACGACTTGGAGATGTCACGTTTAAGCACTGACAAGGATCTAAAACGAATGATGATGAAAAAAATGATAGTGAAACAAAAACAATCAGTGGATCCAATTCACAAAGCCGGAATTATTATCTAATGGGTCCAAAGTCCGGGTCGCCGGCCCCTCATAATGGTACTAATCACCATGGTGTTCCTCGTTTATTGGTACTAATCACAGGTAACGTAGAGTCATGGTGTTTCTCTAAAGGTGGCACTAATCACAGGAAATGTAGAGCTATCGTATGTCGCACACGGTGGCATCATTCATAGGTAACACAAACCCGTGGTGTTTCGCACCTAGTGGGACTAATCACGGGCGCCGGTATTCCCGTGGTGTACCTCACTAAGTTAACTAATCACAGGCAACGTATACTTATGGTGTTGATCACATAGTGCTACTAATCATAGGCAATGTAGACCCACGGTGTATGACACATTATAGTAACAACCACAAGTAATACAAACCCATGGTAATCTTCACATAATGTAACTACTCTCAGATAACGACACCCATGGTTTTCGCACAGAGTTGTTCTTACCACGGGCGCCAGCCAAACCCATCTGTTTTCTCACATAGAGGTACTAATCGCAGGCAACGTACATCCGCAGTGTTTCTCGTAAAGTGGTACTACTCATAGATAGCGCAGATCTATTCTGAACCCAGGTGAACCGACATATCCCAGCACAGCGTTACGGGACATGGACATTAGTTCGCGCAGCCGAATGCCCGCTCCTCCACTTCGGTGGAATACACACGATCGTAGACCCTACTAACCACAGAACCGTGGTGTTCCTCACATAAAGGCACTACTCATTGGTAACTTAGATTCATGGTGTTACTCACATGGTGGTATTAACTGCAAACAATGTCGACCCATGATGTTCCTCACGTAATGGTACTAAGCACGAGTAGTTTCATGGTTCTAATGTCATCATCCCTTGGTCGCCCCTTTTAGTCACCTCTTACGACGGGCAGGGGATACCGCTGGTGTATTCTTCGTATGCGTCCCCAACCCACAGGGGGTTGACAATAATTAACTCACTGCATCACTGAGGCTGGCTTTACTGACAAAATGTCTTAATATTAAGTGTATGGTCCGTCCCAGAAGATCTTCAGAGAATCTAACACTGTGTGGTGAACTCTAGGTCACAAAGGTACTTAGCAGTTACAGTGTTGTAGATCACACAGATGTGCATATAAATTAGGTAGGAAAGATCAACTATACTTGTGAAAAAGACCGCTTGACCCTCAGCTAAGAGACCCCGTGGTCACGAAATTCCATACTTCTCTTTTAGTTTAATTTTTAAAAACGATCGGTTCTGTAAAGGTAAACACATGTTACAGGTTTTAAAAGTCTAGGCGTTATCGTCAGAATGTCTTCTGATGACATGTTTGTGTCCTCACAGTAGCGTCCCCGATCGTAATCTTCAGTATCGTACACTCCCGCCCTCCCACTGGTTGATGACGGCTGTCATCATCATTATGACTTTACCTCCCTCGTTGGTAGGTCTACACCTGTGATTGGTTGTTGAGAAAACAATGTGGAGGGCCTCATAGCTCCAGGAGGTAGAGTAAGCGTCTCGAATCACTTGTCGGCCAGCCTTACCAGTGGAGGACACACAGAAGGTACTAGATGAGAAGGGATATAATAACTGGTTCTTTGCTTATGTATCTTATTACGTAGGGCAAGAAACTTCAAGTTACAATGAATGTGCTGCATACTAGTAATATAATGTTATGTGTTTAACGCCCCTGGGAATAATACAGCCTTAGAAGACTACACAGAATATGATGGTTTCCTTAAAGTGTTCTTAACATTCTAAAAATATTAATCTCTCATTATATAAATACGCACACTTTAGGGACATTACTCAGGGGGCGGGGTCAAAATATAGATTTTAATTTTTGAATATATATTTACAATCTGCTTTCTGTCGCACCGAATCAGATAGGTCTTATGGCGACGATGGGATAGGAAAGGGCAGCTAGGAGTGGGAAGGAAGCAGACGTGGACTTAATCCCAGCATTTACCTGGTGTGAAAATGAGAAACCACGGAAAACCATATTCAGGGCTGCCGACAATGGGGATCGAACTCACTATTTCCCGAATGCAAGCTCACAGCTGCGCGCCCCTAACCTCACGGCAAGCTCGCTCCGTTTAAATAGTTTCCTTAAGTTGAATATATAAAGTGATTTAGAATTAATGCGACAACGTTTAGCATGTAGTGCGGGAAGGCAAATTAATGATGATTATCACGAGGGAACTCATGTCCAGAAATGCATGGTTTAGGCACTGTGGGGGTGTTAATTTTGACAACGATTCGCAGATGGCAATTGGTGTACGTTCCACGTTTTCTCAAGGAACCTCCACCAACCTAATACGGCGTTGACACAGTGCATTAAATTACAACAGGTGTTCGAATTGTCAACTTCCAACTTGATTACTGATCTTACATCTTCGGTGAAGAAATTGGTGCACATGATCAAATACGTTTTTGTCTGGGGCATTTTCAAGGTGTATGGGACTCTTGTACTGAGTACGCTCAGCCTCAGATAAGGCAGATGATGTCGGTGAAACACAAGGCAAAACAACAATTCTCCCATCATTCATCGAAAAAGAAATAGACGTAATCAAGGGCTGATAAAGGATAGAAAGGTTAAGGATTTTTATGTATATATGCGTGGAAGCACTAAGTCGTGTTGCGCGCTGGGAGGTGGCCATCCCAGTGAGTCTCTGAAGAATTGCTGTTGTTAACTCACCATGGCATTTCCTCGCTCTGCTATACAATTACGCTATTAAGCAACCGTCTTGTGTTTTGATGAAACTGCTGTGGCATCTTCGTAGGATACTGTGACCTCTAGCAGGGTCATTTCGTCCCTCTCATTATCTCGTTACAGCCATGTGAAGTCCCCTCTCATCCACCACGAACCCAGTCAACACCAACTTCATGCCGGCCCTTACGTGTACTGATAATTTTAGTGAGAATTAATACTTTAATTCCCTGTTGAGTCGAAAAAGGACTGAAAGTATGCATATCTTCTGATTACCCAATAACATACGAAAATTCTAGGGAAAAATTTGCTAAATATGATTTGTGAAAATAATAACTATACACTAGAACAAATGTTACTTATGCTATATTTACGGAGTATGCCACTTCAAAACAATATTTTAATGTACTTTCTCAACTCGTTCTGTAGTACCCGTAATTCAGTTAAATCCGCAACACTGTGGGCAATTCCGCAGAATGGTATGATTTATTCTACAGTAGTCTGCGGATTCATGACGAATAACACTGTAAATAATGCTACTTGAAAGTAGGAATATATGGTCGTTGCACCTAGAATAACAGCTATATGACAATATTTCAGCTTAGAATTCTGACGAGAAAGGTTCTGTCATCTAAGGTTCAGTATTGCATGAACTGTATCAGTCAATTTTCGTTAAGTGAGACATGTGCTGCGGGTCAGTATTTCCCCCTCAACATTGTCATATAGCGGTATTTCGAGGCGCAACGACGATGTATTGTAGAAGTACCTACCTTAAAGAATCCTGTCTTCCCAACCATGACAGAGTATGTACTAGAGTTTCTTCATACCATCACCAAAGGGATCCACTGCACAGTTCACAAAATTTTACCATCATAGTGCAAGATATGTAAAGCCGCAGTGAGGTTATATTTCAGCTACTGCGGCATTAGCCGTACTGTGAATTTAGTCGGGTTTGTATACACGTTGTTTGTTACATATTTAAAGGTATGTGGTAATGATTCCGAACCCGCGGTGTACGGATAATGTGCCTGCCTTCTACCCAGAGGCCCGGGGTTCGATTCCTGGTCAGGCCAGGGAGTTTTGCCTGGATCAAAGGGCTGTTTCGAGGTTCACTCAATCTACGTTATTACAATTGAGGAGCTATCTGACGGTGAGATGGCGTCCCCGGTCTAGGAAAGCAAGAATAACGGCCTAGGGGATTCGTCGTGCTGACCACACGACACCTCGTAATCTGCAGGCCTTCGGAATGAGCAGTGGTCGCTTCGTAGGCCATAGCCCTTAGGGGCAGTTTCGCCATGAGGTTTGGTTTGGTTTGGTTTATGTGGTAATGGTGATAAAATGCAGGACTACCTGCTTAGTACTACATGCAGCAAAAGTTCTCCTAACAGTTTTCAATTAAAGAGTATACGGAAAACTTTAAAATACAATTAAAGTAAAAATGCGGTGTTATGAAAGGAAAGGGGACAAGAGATTTAATTGGTCTACTAATAACGATAGGTGAAAGAAATACTGATAAGGGTAGAGGAGCATATGTATTTGTTGATCTAGAAAAGGCATTGTGACAGAGTAGATATTTTGAGAAGAAGAGGGGTGGACTGGAAAGCAAGAAGGCTGATTAAGGATCTGCACATAAACCAGAAAGCAAGAGTGCGGATAGGTATTGAGACGTCGCAAGATAGCAAGACTGAGAAAGATGTTAGACTAGGTTTTTGACTTTCTCCAACCCTATTCAATGTATGTTTGGAAGAGATCATAGGATTGTGCTTCGATGGAAAAATAAGTATTGGTGGAAGAAGGGTTGGGTGCATCAGATTTACTGATTGCTGCTTTTAGTAGAAAGCGAAAGGATATTGAATTAAATTATGTAACCTAAGTGAAGCATGCGAGAAATATGGAAGGAAAATAAATGAAGGAAAAACAAAAGGTATGGTTATAGGTTGAAAGGACAGAAAAGTGAAGTAGGCCTACAGGCTAGGGCGTGACAAAATAGGAGATGTAACGGCCTTCAAATATCTGAGAAAGCTGGATAAGGGAGGACATGCAAAGTGGGGAAGAAATCCGAGTCAAGATATTAATGGCTAGAGAAACATTTAATAGGAAGAAAAGGCTGCTTTGTGTTAGCCTAAATAAAGAACTGAGGAAACGTCTGGCGAACTGCTTCGTGTGGAGTGTTGCTTTGTATCGGGCACACACCTGGACGATGAGGAAGGATGATCAGAGAAGAATTGAGATGTGAATATGGTGAAGAATGGAAAATATCATTTGGACCAGTACAGTGAAGAATCAAGAGGTGTTAAAGAGAGTTAGAGAGGATAGGACGTTTTACGAACGGGAAGAAATCGAAGGACTGGTACCAGAAAAGAGAGTATGAGAAAGAATGTACTACATGTTAGATGATACGGGCAAAACGGGCAGAACAGGAGGAGGCTATAAAAGAATGAAGAGGAAGGTGGAATGTAAAGAAGAACGGATGGTTATCAAGTGGACACCTGCCGCTAAGCAGAACACTTTGAGTCACACCTTCACAAGCAATTTAACCGGTGTTTAATAGCGCATATTCATGCATATTCCGAGGGAAAATGGATATATAACTCGTAACTGTCTTATTAAATTATCACTTGTTCCCTTTTTATCATCAGCTAATTGCTAGTGGTTAGTAAGATCTCTGCAATCCATTGGGTATAAAATAAAAATAATATAAATCTAGAGTGTGTTTGTGTAACAGGAGATTACTCACGCTTATTGAGAAATTGTGTTACCCATTTAAGATTAGAAGGGAAAATAGGGAATTCCCATGAGTTGCACAAAACAAATCCAATCAGACGTAGTCATGTCATCACGTGGTTTGGTGGTACACAGTGATCCGATAGTCTCACACTGGAAATCTGTGCTCAATTGCGTGTTAGTATATGAAGATTGAAATGCCATTTCCATAGTTTATAATCTCCTGGTCTAGAAAGCCAAGAATAACGGCCTGGAGAATCCATCGTGCTGACCACACGACACCTCGTAACCTGCAGGCCTTTGGGCTGAGCAGCGTCGCTTGGTAGGCAATAGCCCACCAGGGCTGTTGCGCCATGGGATTTGGTTTAATAGTATATAATCTTCCGTGACAAATGTAGGAGCTTCAGGCAGCAATATTTCAAAACAACCAATATGATAAAATTCCTGCCAAAATGAATGTTTTATTTTATTTTTGACATTCATGCTTGCATATTATGATGCATATTTTTCTTTACATTTTCGAGAATATTTTGCTATTTGATTGTGCATGACAAACCGGCTTTATTCATGAGCATAGTGACTTGCATTAATCGAGGCTTCCAGAATGAACGCCGAAAGGCATAACAGTTTATAATAAATATATTAGGTTATTATTATTACAGCGATGGTTATTTCGGAGGGCATTAACCGAACCCTGTGGATAAATTGCTACGGAGTGAAAGGAAACGAAAGCGTTCCAAACACTGGCTTCTAAGCTCTGGACGCTAACATTTAAAAGTAATGAGATTAAGTAAGATAGAACTTTAAAAGATACAACATATTATGCTTCACAACATCACGCAAAAATCTACTTTTAGCTGTTGCACGAACGAGGCACATCTGTGTGCCGCAGGGTGGAACTCCACATTATTAAAAGAAGAAGCAGAAAGGTCAATAATTTAGCCTATATTTACACCTGTGGTACTGATTACCTCGGTTGGAGCAGGAGTATTTCATCCATCTTGAACATGGGTAAGCTGTACATGAAAATGAAAATCCACAGCCTGTTTCCAGTCATTCGACCGGGTCAGGAATGAAATGAATGAATCCCCCATCTTGCGGCGAGGATAGGAACTGTGCCGGCTGCCGAAGCCTGTCGCACTCCTCTGGGGCAATGATTAAAGAATGACAGATGCAATGAAATGATATTGGAGAGTGTTGCTCGAATGAATAATAACAGGGAAAATCCGAGTACTCCGAGAAAAACCTGTCCCGCCTCCGCTTTGTCCAGCACAAATCTCACATGGAGTGACCGGGATTTGAACCACGGAATCCAGCGATGAGAGGCCGGTGCGCTGCCGCCTGAGCCACGGAGGCTCTAAGCTGTACATCATGAGTGTAAATACAGTATATGGCATGGCTCTGCGATTTGACGATGGGGTTGCGTAAATTGCAAGGATTCTCATTTGCAGTACCCCTAAAATGTATGCAAACTCATAGCAGAGCATTTGTGCGGATCAGACGATACTTGCTTTCTCGTTTCAGTAAGTAAAAATTCTGACTTCAGCTCACGTGACAAACAATTAGTCACCCTAGTGCACACGCACAGATGGATCGTTACGCTGTACAGATGGCACAGCGAACGAGTCCCGTTCTCAACCGCACGCGCACTGCCTCTACGTGAACATAAGGCAGTAGCGATCAGTGAGACACTGATGTTTCAAATGAACGGTATACGTCAACATGGCGAGATGTACGGATGTGACACGCTGGCAATAAGAGGTAATCGTGTTTGGCCGTGAAGTGCGTGAAGTTGCTGGATTTGTTGGTGTTTCGCAGCAGACTGTGCAACGTGTCTACAAGCAGTGGTGTACTACACGTGGCCACGAAACACGACGTCAGCATTATTGTGGTCGGAAAAAGATCCTGACTGTGAGGGACCGGAGACGCGTTTCACGACTTGTGAATGAAAATATCTTCCAAACCCGAAAGGAATTGCTGCAGTCAGTGAATGGGAGGTCCATCCCAACGTGTTAGCGAGAGAACATTGCGGCGGGAACTGCGTGCCATGAACATTTGAAGCCGGTCACCACGTAAGAGACCATTTCTCACAAAGACACATAAAGCTGAATGTCGTCAATGGGCTAGAAATCATCGAACGTGGATAGTAGCTGACTGGCAGAACGTAATATGGCCTGACGAATCACATTTTTTGCCTGCATTCCAATGATTCATGTCGTCGAGTGCACCGAAGGGCAAACGAATCATTTTATCCTGGATGTGTGCAATGTCAGGTTCAACCCGCAGGCGGATCTGTGATATTTTGCGGGTGATTTTTGTATCATGGATTGGACCAGCTCACTGAGGTGACTACTAACATGAACCAGCATGTTTATTTAAACATTCTGGACGACCAGGTGTTGCCTTTCAGTTAACGTCTGCATCATGAGTAAGTATGCTATTGACACCTCAATTTTCAAGATGGCAACAACAAAGTTCATCGGGATGGTCGCATATGTGGCTGGTTTTATGAATACTCCCCCACCCTATTACATATCGATTGGCCTCCAAAATCACCTGACTTGAACCCCATTGAAAATCTGTGTGGCATGTCGGAACAGCGGGTAAAACGTCGAAATCAGAATCCCCGAAATTTGGTGGAATTGCACGATCAAATCCGCAGCGAGTGGCTTAAACTGGACGTGACGTACCTGCACAACCTTATTGACTCACTTCCTAACCGAATCCAGGTGCTTATCAAGTCCAGAAACGGAGTAACACGGTATCAGATGATGCTTGTAATGATTTCTCCCTGGGTGACGAAATTTTCTCCGGTGGGCTTATTACTTCTTAAAACTCCGGACCCTAGCCATACACAATATTTGCCTTCTTGGCAGCCATTTTTATTGTGAATACCATTAATTGCAAAGAATAAAGTACACAAGAACCTCGTTTATCCGGATTAAGTGGGACCGGAACTGATCCGGATTAACGAAAATCCGGATAATCCAGAAAAACTAAAAAATAAATACAGTACCTGTTATATAATATATTAACACAAGTTGTACAGTAATACCTTTTTTTTTAACTGTACAAAAAATATAAGAACTTTTCTTACATTTACGACTCTGTTTTATGCACTAAAATAATGTGTGAGCATTTTTTGTTTTCAAATTATATAGCGTTTGCGCGCAGCACGATCACGAAGACGTTTTACTAACAATAGTTCTGTCGGTGTGGTTTCCGTCTGGGATTCTAAATAGGCTATCAGTTTGCCCAGCACATTGTTCCATCTGCATGAGTCATTGTTTCTTCTGATAGAGTTCCATTTTCGAATTCACCATAACTCTCGTGATTACCTGCCGAGGAACAAGAGGCAATAATTTATTCATCTGTCATTATGCCGTAGCCTGAATTACAGCCATTTTTCAACCAGTCATTTGCGTCGTTCACATCCACGTCCGAGCATCCGGGAATGCGTGCAAATGTGTTAAGGAACTCAAAAGAGTTCCATTCTAATTTCCAGGCGAGTGACGGGACGGTACCTTTGATAGACTGCGGCCGACTTACTTCCAGTTCCTGTCCTTAACTATCCTTGGTGGAAAAGACATTCAAGAAGAATCGACCCTGTAAAAGAAATACTCTGCCAGTAAAAATATTTTATTTTTATTTTCGATGCGGATAAACCGGAGATCCGGATTAATGAGGGCCGGATAAACGTGGTTCTTGTGTATATCGTTTTGATATAATTTCTTACAATATTGTCTGTGTTCAGAATCTGCAAATTCAAACAAAGTACACTTCTAAACTTTTAATTTCAGAACGTATTTCAATAAACGTGCGTTATATATCACTGAAAGTCATAAAAGTAATATGTAACTAAATACAGTATATCTTGACACAGATTCTGAAGATCGGATGAAACTGTTAAATGATACTTTCGTATGGCAGTTAATGAAATTAAACTAGTTCGTTCTTGTAGAACATACGAAACCAAGTGGAGTGGTGGTGGTGGTGGTGGTGGTGGTGGTGGTGGTGGTGGTGGTGGTGGTGGTGGTGGTGGTGGTGGTGTTGGTGGTGGTGGTGGTGGTGGTGGTGATTATTGTTTTAAGAGGAAGTACAACTACGCAGCCATCCTCTATATAACACTAATCAGAGGGAGAAATGGAAGGGATCCGACACTTCGAAAAATGAAGATATCGGTCAAAGAAAGACAAGGGCCACGAAGGGCGTGAAAATGAAAGAATCCCTAGCCCTCGCAAACCTAATAGCGTCGGGGTCGGAAAAGAACAAGAGTTGACCAAAGGAGGTCGCATAGGATAGATTAAAGTGAGGAGCCTGGCACAAGTAAGTGGAAGCAATACCAGGACTCAGCTAAGGGCCCCGTGGTCGCCAACCCACGCTCCAAAGTTCAGAGCCCCTGAGGCCCCTTTTAGTCGCCTCTTACGACAGGCAGGGGATACCGTGTGTGTTATTCTACCACCCCAACCCACAGGGGGACCAAGTGGAGCCTCCGTGGCTCAGACGGCAGCGCGTCGGCCTCTCACCGCTGGATACCGTGGTTCAAATCCCGGTCACTCCATGTGAGATTTGTGCTGGACAAAGGGGAGGCGGGACAGTTTTTTCTCCAGGTACTCCGGTTTTCCCTGTCATCTTTCATTCCAGCAACACTCGCCATTCTCATTTCATAGCATCTATCAGACATTAATAAATCACTTTGGGAGTGGCGACCTCGTCGTACTAATAGCCTATATCTGCTTCATTCATTACATCCCTGACCCAGTCAATGACTGGAAAACAGGTTGTAGGTTTTCATTTTCATTCACGAAACCAAATACTGGTGGCTGTAGACCTCATCCTTGTGCGCACTCAATGCCCTGTCTCTTCAAATGTTTTGCATACGAATGCGAATAGGGGTTTTCCATTCCTCCTTATATCATTAGTACAGTTACTTGAAACTTACGTGTATTTTTTCATTTTTTTTTTATTTATACGCCGAGCTATAATGAAATGTACCTCTTATGAACAATACATTAACACAAGGTTGTTGCATTGTCGGTCACATGAAACGAATTTGGCAGCAGTTTAGATGGAATTACCACACTTACGAATGTTATTAAGGCTCGTAAATCTTGAGGTGCGCCAGGAACTCCCTCACATGGCCACAGTGATAAATTGACGAGCGCAGCCCACCTGTTGTCTGTCTGTCTCTCCATACCTTACAATGATTGTGCAACATTTCACCGATTAAAGTTCTATTTTGTTCCCTTAGAGCAAGAGGCGGCAAAACGCCAATCTACCGGTAGATCCTGAAAATAGATTTAGTAGATTTCGAGCTTTAAGGAGAGGAAAAAAAGTTTTTCAAAACAATTTATTCCCACGCTAGCGCTTGGAGAAGTTTGTTTTGCATGACCTTCATTTGTTCGTAGGCTGGTAGAATCCTTAACAAATCCACCACCAGATGTCATTAGGGGGCCTAGGCGTCACTGAAGAAGAGTACTAGGGAACTGAGGTGTGAGGTAGTTTTCCGTTGCATTCCTCACTAAAGTT
This sequence comes from Anabrus simplex, assembly GCF_040414725.1. Classification (NCBI taxonomy): domain Eukaryota; kingdom Metazoa; phylum Arthropoda; class Insecta; order Orthoptera; family Tettigoniidae; genus Anabrus; species Anabrus simplex. The sequence goes on along the minus strand of NC_090267.1, from coordinate 348,752,609 downwards.
GAAGATGCTATGGGTACATATTAGTCTGCCAAACCCACTGAGGACCCCATGAGTAACACTTTCAAACCATTCATAACAGGGAGTGGCCGTAATGGAATGGTATTACTAGTATTGCTCATAACTCAGTCACTTTCATACTGTCAAAGTCAATGACGAGACTGAGACAGACAAATGAAAGTAACAAACTTCTTCTTTTTTTGTGCTAGTTGCTTTACGTCGCACCGACACAGATAGGTCTTATGGCGACGATGGGACAGGAAAGGCCTAGGAGTTGGAAGGAAGCGGCCGTGCCTTAATTAAGGTACATCCCTAGCATTTGCCTGGTGTGAAAATGGGAAACCACGGAAAACCATCTTCAGGGCTGCCGACAGTGGGATTCGAACCCACGATCTCCCGGATGCAAGCTCACAGCCGCGCGCCTCTACGCGCACGGCCAACTCGCCCGGTAAAGTACTTCTAGCCCATTCCTGGGAGCACAGTATCTCATCAGAAACGAATCCGACTGCCGTGTCATGAGCTCGAAGATTATTTCGATCCCCGAGAACTCCATCAGCTGTCATAGAAAGACTAGGCATCACTGAACAGGCTTACTACAGAGCTCGATAGCTGCAGTCGCTTAAGTACGGCCAGTATCCAGTATTCGGGAGATAGTGGGTTCGAACCCCACTGTCGGCAGCCCTGAAGATGGTTTTCCGTGGTTTCTCATTTTCACACCAGGCAAATGCTGGGGCTGTACCTTAATTAAGGCCACGGCCGCTTCCTTCCCAGTCCTAGCCCTTTCCTATCCCATCGTCGCCATGAGACCTATCTGTGTCGGTGCGACGTAAAGCCATTAGCAAAAAAATAGAACAGGCTTACTAGGTTTACGAGGTGTGAAATATTTTCCCGTTGATTTCCTCACTACGCCAAAAGATTTTTTTTCACACTACTATACCAAACTCACCGAAATGTACACACTAATTCATCCTATGAGCGAAACATTTACAACATGACTGACTACATAAAGAATGGTGTAACAAGCAAGGTTCATACCTCGGTCACTTTCCTAGTGTCAAAGTCAAGGATAAGAGAGAGAGATGAAAGTAACAAGGTCTGGCCCATATCAGAAGAGCCATTGAACTGTAACCACTATATCCTACTGGATATGGAACAGTGCCAAAATAACTACTGTACAACTTATTGAGAGTTCAAAGTGATGAAATGATATCAGTTGTTTTATTATTTCATCAGTTCCATGTACTTCAAATACTGCATCATGAATAAACACGTGGCTGTCTGCATAACCGAGGAAGTATGTGAATGCGTGCTCGCTTATTCTGGAAGGAAGTGGATCCGACTTCGATTCCTCATCAGGAAGTTGAAAATACAAACAAAACTTCAACTGCTGGATAGGCCGTGGGGTTCACTCATTCACCAAAAAATGAATGCCACCTGGGGACGCAGGTGAAGATAGCTTTGGTTTTCATCCTTAGGAAATTTGTCCCGGCATACATTATATAGCTTACATGTGTTTTATTTATTTGCGATTTTAATTGCAAAAAAACTGCAAACATGAGATCAATTCCACCTCTTCAACACATGACATAGTAAGTCCGCATTGCAACCAAGAAATGGACGACCAGCGTCAAATTAATTCTATACAAACCTTGAAGTGTGGAAAATGTATTTGTTAAAGAACTCGAGACGCTAACAAATTATTTCTAAACCTGAGAAAGGAGATATTTGTGTGTTTTTATTTATTTATTTATTTATTTATTTATTTATTTATTTACCGAGTTCGATAGCTGCAGTCGCTTAAGTGCGGCTAGGAACCAGTATTCGGGAGATAGTGGGTTCAAACCCCATGTCGGCAGTCCTGAAGATGATTTTCCGAGGTTTCCCATTTTCACCCCAGATAAATGCTGGGGCTGTACCTTAATTAAGGCCACGGCCGCTTCCTTCCCACTCCTAGCCCTTTCCTGTCCCATCGTTACCATAAGACCTATCTGTGACGTAAAGCAACTTGTAAAAAACGAATTTATTTATTTATTTATTTATTTATTTATTTATTTATTTATTTATTTATTTATTTATTTATTTATTTATTTATTTATTTATCTTTATTAGCACAGTGGCTAGTAGATTGCTCAAGAAATTCCTCCAAAGGTGTTGCGATTACAGGGAAACTTCAAAAACTCATAAAACTTTTATTAGCTGATACTCAAGAAATTCCTCCAAAGGTGTTGCGATTACAGGGAAACTTTAAAAACTCATAAAAATTGTATTAGCTAATACAGAATGTAACAAAAATATACGATACAAATTGCAGGACACATACCTTACACATAGACGAAGAAATTACGTTAAATGAACATGGGTCCAGAAATGCTTCATTTCCATGTTACACCTCATTGTCTCCAGCTCACACACAAGAACAGAACGTACCAGCATGCCACATGCAACTCTTTCTTACAGGGGATGTTCAATATGCCCTCTGTGAGCTTTGATACATGCTTGCCAAGATCGTACTGATCACTGGAACAGTTGGTGTTACCAGTAAACAACCATTAACGTAAGTCGCATGGCAAACAGGGACATGTAAAGCAAAACAAAACATTGGCAGTGCACCTACAATAATGATACCGTTACCAGACGTAACCAAGAGTGCATGTTTCCCATGATTAATGATTTGGAGAAAATGAGGTGTAACATGGAAACGAAGCGTTTCCGGACCCGTGTTCATATAACGCGTTTTCTTCGTCTTCGTATGAGGAATGTGTCCTGCAATTTGTGCCGTACATTTTTGTTACACCCTGTATACTAAGTAAGATGAGGAGTGAGGTATCGTTGTATTCGTTTCCTTACTGTGATAGAAAGCGCTGCTACAGTAATATTACCTTTATGAGTAACACTTACAGCAACATGCACTGGCACTGGTCGTGTTCTGAACATTTAAAATAGTTAAGTCTGAACATTATTCAAACTATAGCAACTTCCATATTATCATAGCCGTGGATGATACTGAGACACCGACGTGTTGCAATGCACTCTACAGTATACAACATTGAATGTCCTTACATGATGATCAGTTGTTGTTGCTTTTTTCTCCTATATAATAATTTTTTGAATTTAAAGACATCAATTTGAAACAGTGATTGGCGTGAAAGGAAATTTATAATTTTTCTTTTTGGAGAGGTGGGGGATTAAATACGAAGACTATGTTTATGGTTAAGGGGGGGACAAGTTACCCGCTGAGAAGCTTCTCCCTCGTTATTGTTTCCAAGTGTTAACAGAATCTAGTGGTTATTTAATGAGTATTGGCCGCAGTTGTTAACATTGCTGCCATACATCGTGGACCCCTCACATGACACCTATGACTCCCTCACTGCTATAAATCCTGAACTAATGGTAGTTAGGGGCTAATCCGTGCCTTTGCGTGAGATACCACCCGGACGCTTCCAACACGCTGCGTTGCCCTAAGAAAACAGAAATATAATTAACTTCGTCAGTATAGGTTACCTTAACGTTCCGACAACAAAGTGTGCAGGCTCGAAGCTTGTAACTGACAAACCCTTTTCTAAATCTCTCTACATATCACCTTCACCACTATAATGAGATTTGGACGGGCATTTCTCCTCTAAATCTAAGAAATATAATAGAGTACCGAGTAAAAGTATGTTAGCCGTACTGTGGGATTATGAGATTAGGTGGAGGTTATTACAGGCAATCAAAGGAATTTGTGTTGACAATTGGGGTGCAGTAACAATTTATGGAGGAACGAATCCTTGATTCAAATTAGTTACAGGAATTAGAAAAGGTTATAAATTTTCACTTTTGTTGCTCGTAGTGTACATGGAACATTTACTGAACGTAAGGGAGGAATTTAGTTAGCTTGGAAATGTAGTAAGCAGTTTGGTCTGCGCCGACGACTTGGTCTTAATGACAGACTATGCTGAAAGCCTGTAACCTCTCGTGAAAATTTAAATAGGTGCAACGGGTATGATGTAAAATTTAACATTTCCAAAACTAAAGTGACGTCAGTGGGGAAAAAACGTAGTAAAATTGAATGTCAGAAGAGGCAAATCATGTGCCTAAGTGAAATGGAATCAAGGTGCACCAAAGCTGATGCAGTGAGCTTGCAGTTGTGATCAACAGCATTCTTTAAGAATGCAATTTATGGTTTTCCATAGTTTTCTACTTACATACCAGGCAAGTTCTGGAGATGTAGGCTCCTTAATTAAAGCAACGATCACTTTCTACCCAGTCCTAAACTTCGACTGTACTATCTTTACACCGGTCTGTTTTCAGACCGAAATTGTTGTACTGAAGTGGCAGCTGGGTGGACTCAGGATATCATATTCGTTAGCTAGAAGTAACAGGCATGAAAGAGCGAGAATGATATCTGGAACGAACAGGTGAGAACAATGCCGAGAGGGTATTGAGAAGAATGAGACAAACGCTAAAGGCTGGTAGGAAAGAACTCGACGGAGAAAACTGTACGTATGAATTGGCCTCGGTGGTAGGTTCATGTGAAATAAATAGAAAAGGATAGGTTTCCTAGGAGAAGAGTGGATTCGATCATGAAAGGTAAGAGATGTAGGAAAACAAGACCACGATATTTACGCTCAATTTTAAATGATTTAATGACCGAGCTCGATAGCTGCAGTCGCTTAAGTGCGGCCAGTATCCGTATTCTGGAGATAGTAGGTTCGAACCCCACTGCCGGCAGCACTGAAAATGGTTGTCCGTGGTTTCCCATTTTCACACCAGGCAAATTCTGGGGCTATACCTTAATTAAGGCCACGGCCGCTTCCTTCCAACTCCTAGCCCTTTCCCGTCCCATCGTCGCCATAAGACCTATCTGTGTCGGTGCGACGTAAAGCAACTAGCAGAAAAAAAAAGGAATTAATGATAAGAGGTATGAGGTCACAGAACCAATGAAATTGACAACGAACAAAGGAGGAATAAAATAGAACAATGCCAAGCAAGGAAATGTGCATGGAAATAAATAGTAAATAGCAAGAAAGTGGGTAGTGATCATAATAAAGTGGCCAGGTACTATAGATAGGTGATGATTTTTCAATGTTCGTTAGAGATTGAGCAAAAACTTATCCATGAATTTAGTCGACCGGTGCCTATCTGATACATTTCTTTCTTCTTGTCCTAATTCTCCTCCTCCTCCTCCTCTTCCTCTCTTTTTCCTCCTCCTTAACCTTTACCTTCTCCTCTTCCTCCTTTCCCTTTTCTTCCTCCTCCTGCTTCTCCCCACCCTCATCCGTTCTCTCTCTTTCCTTCCTCCACCTTCTTTTTCTCGTTCATCTCCGTCTCTTTCTCCTCTTTCTCCTTCTTTTTCCTCCTCTTGCTAGCACTAGTAGGCTACTACTATATACTAGCTCTTCTACCGAGAAAGTTCGCGGCGCGAATTCAGTCACATTGCTGTGCGATTTCACACGGAAGATTGTAGAATGGATTTTCCATGTTTTTTCTATTTTCACTGTAGGCAAAGGTACCTTAATTAAGGCCACGTTCGCTACCTTGTCAATCCTTCCAGGAGATAGTCTAACCTTAAATGACTAGCCGAAAAAAACAAGATCCCTCTGAGGATCAGTCGTAGAGTCGGTCTCGGAATCCCAAACCCGGTTGAAACAGGGCAGCGGTATCGTTGTCGGATGTTTGAAGGACAAAAATGTCCATTCGGCACTTTGTTGTATTGTTCGATGTCGGCATGTGAAATATCTCTCATGACACCTAACAAATATAAAACTCAGCCATAGATCGCCCAGGCATTTGTCTGGCATGAAAACGGGAAAACACAGAAAACCATACTGAGGGCCACCGATCCTGGGGTTCAAACCTACCATATCCCGAATGCAAGTCATTCAGGACTCTGGCCTGTAGTTAAGGACATATCGCCTTCCTGGTATTATATTTTTCAAATTAACATACTATGCAACAGACCGGGAGAGTTGGCCGTGCGGTTAGGAGCGCACAGTTGTGAGCTTACATCCGGAAGATAGTGGGTTCGAACCTCACTGTCGGCAGCCCTAAAGATGGTTTTCCGTGGTTTCACACCACGCAAATGCTGGGGCTGTACAGTACCTTAATTAAGGCCACGGCTGCTTCCTTCCCACTCCTAAGCCTTTCATATCTCGCCGTCGCCGTAAGATCTAACTGTGTCGATGCGACGTAAAGCCTATTGTAAAAACAATATGCAACAGTCAACGGGATTCGAAACCCGATCGGCCGGGAGGAGAGCGAGCAGCAGCTACTCTTTCTGGACGGATATAAATGTCTCCTACTGGTGTACTTTAAGATCAAATATTCTCTAAAGCCCTTGAGCACTGTCGGTAGCCCTGTAAAGTGGAGGCTAAATTGGGGTAATAGTATTTAGCCGCAGGGCCGCATGTGTGTGGTCATCCTACCCTTTAAAAACACGTGGGAATGAAGAGTCTACCAAGAATCTTCTCCCTGTGTGTGGCCACCTTATTATCATTCTTGTTAATGTAGTTCTCAAACGTAGACTCTGTTGAGCATATATCACTGTGTGCCTGCACAGGTAAACAATTACATCAGTTGGTACTAAAATAGTGTTCGGCTTTGTAAATGGGTGAGGGGGATCATGATAGCCGAGTGGCATTGCCACAAGCTTCTCACTGAAAGAGACCACAGTTCGAATCCTGACCACCGAGTGACTTGGCCGTGCGGTTAGGAGAGTGCAGCTGTGAGCTTGCATTCGGAAGATACTGGGTTTGAACCCCACTGTCAGTAGCCCTGAAGATGGTCTTCCGTAGTTTACCATTTTCACACCAGGCTGTACCTCAATTGCCATGGCCGCTTCCTTTCCACCCCTGTCGCTTTCCTATCTCACGGTCGCCATAAGGCCTATCTGTGTCGGTGCGACGTAAATCCAACTGGAAGGGAGGAAAATGAAAAAAATCCTAACCAATGCATGCGCGATTTTGGAACAAAAATGTCAGTTCCCTTCGTTCGATCTCGACGTAAATTATATGTTCCGTCGATATGATCAAAGTACAAATTTGCTTTTTGAATTGCTAAGATTATAATTTTATTATAAAAAGAATAGCGTGTGGGCTCCGAAGAGGCATGGTGCAGGTCTTTCGAATAGACGCCGTATGGGCGACTTGCGCGTCTGTGAGGATGGGGCCCTATCTATAATGAATTCTAATGCAGGAAACGGCACCCAAACCCAGCCTCCGAGACATTGAAATTAACTAATGACGGTTAAAAATCCCCGACCCAGCCGAGAATCGAACCCGGGACCCCTGGACCAAAGGCCAGCATGCTCAATCAGTCACTACTGATCTGTATTTAGGGCAGTCGCCCAGGTGGCAGATTCCCCATCTGTTTTATTCCTAGCCTTTTCTTGAATTATTTCAAAGAAATTGGTAGTTTTTGCTATTTGCTTTACGTCGCACCGACAGATAGGTCTAGGGAGAGGAAAGGCTGAGGAATGGGAAGGAAGCAGCCGTGGCCTTCCTGGTGTGAAAATGGGAAACGACGGAAACCACCTTCAGGACTGCCGACAGTGGGACTCGAACCCACTATCTCCCGATTACTGGATACTGGGCGCACTTCAGCGACTGCAGCTATCGAACTCGGTAACTGATAATTTAGTGAACATCTCCCTTAGTAAATTATTCCACTCCCTGACTCCCCTTCCTACAAATGAATATTTGTCCCTATTTGTCCTCTTGACATCCAACTTTATCTTCATATTGTGATCTTTCCTACTTTTAAACACACCACTCAAATTTATTCGGACCGAGCTCGATAGCTGCAGTCGCTTAATTGCGGCCAGTATCCAGTATTCGGGAGATAGTAGGTTCGAATCCCACTGTCGGCAGCCCTGAAGATGGTTTTCCGTGGTTTTCCATTTTCACACCAGGCAAATGCTGGGGCTGTACCTTAATTAAGGCCACGGCCGCTTCCTTCCAACTCCTAGCCCTTTCCTGTCCATCGTCGCCGTAAGACCTATCTGTGTCGGTGCGACGTAAAGCAAATTGCAAAAAAAAAAAAAAAAAAAAAAACTTATTCGTCTACTAATGTCATTCCACGCTATCTCTCCGTTGACATACCACTTAGTCGAGCCGCTCGTCTTCTTTCTCCCAAACTGGGTGAGTTGGCCGTGTGATTAGGAGCGCGCAGCTGTGAGCTTGCATCCGGGAGATAGTGGGTTCGAAACCCACTCTCGGCAGCTCTGAAAATGGTTTTCCTTGGTTTCCCATTTTCACACCAGGCAAATGCTGGGGCTGTGCCTTAATTAAGGCCACGGGCGTTTCCTTCCAACTCCTAGCCCTTTCCTATCCCATCGTCGCCATAAAACCCATCTGTGTCGGTGCGACGTAAAGCCATTAACAAAAACAAATCTTTCTTCCAAGTCTTCCCAGCCCAAACTTTGCAACATTTTTGTAACGCTGCTCTTTTGTCTGAATGCTAACCATTTAGCCATGGAGCCGGACATATTAAATTATTATTATTATTATTATTATTATTATTATTATTATTATTATTATTATTATTATTATTATTATTATTATTATTATTATTGATTTTACTTCTACTTACAAATTTTAAGATTTTCGGAGACGCCGAGCTGTGAGGTGCAGGGTTTCTGCCCCACAGAGCTCTTTCACGTGGTGATAAGACTGCAGACTCGAAATTGTAATGTTTAAGCGTCTACAAATACCAGCGGACTGAGCCGACTTAGAACCTGTGAACTTCGATTCAGAAAGCCAGGTAGCTCATGGAAGAAAGGAAAAGGAAGAGTCAAGAGATCTGACCAAGCGGAGGTCATGATGAACAGGGCATGGCCCTATGCAAACCAGCACTTCTTCCACTTTATAAATTCTCTGGCGGTGCATGACTACGGCCATAGGTTCTGCAAATCTAAATTCTACCATGAACCTGAACCAGCCGAGGTTCCGGAATTTGGTTCCGCAGGAGTTTTGTACGTGCCAGTAAATCTACCGACATGAGTCTGACGTATTTGAGTACCTTCAAATACCATTTGCTAGTGGTTTTACGTTGCACTGACACAGATAGGTCTTATGGCGACAATGGGATAGGAAAGGCCTAGGAGTTGGAAGGAAGCGGCTGTGGCCTTATCAAAGGTACAGCCCCAGCATTTGCTTGGTGTGAAAATGGGAAACCACAGAAAACCATCTTCAGGGCTGCCGACAGTGGGATTCTCCCAGATGTAAGCCCACAGCCGCGGCCTCTAACCGACACACCACCGGACTGAACTAGGATTGAACTTGCGAACTTGGGATCAGAAGTTCAGTGCCTCAACCGTCTGAACCACTCAGTCCGGAAGCAAGGTCTCTAATTGACCATTGTACAATCGCGATCACGTGAATTCCGGGTGGAAAAGGAAACGGGTAACGTTTGCGCGAAGATTTTGGCCAACCCTAAGGATGAAGGGGAAGTAACCAAGGCAACGTCACATGTGTTCGTCGTCCAGGAGTTGTGGTCTGTCCCGTTACGCACTCAGAGGTCACTCCCAACACCATTTTCTCGGGAAATGATTAATATGTTTCTATGGTTAAATATTCTGGCTATACTGGCTTCTCCTAATCAAGGAAAACAATTAATTAACTGTAATTTACTAGTGAAAAATGTGCACGATCTAACCTCGCCCCAGTACGTGTGGCATTTAATTGTTTGATCAGCGCTGACAACAACTCCATAGGGACAGTTTTCCACACACCCTTGTTATTAACAAAGTAATGGAGAAACATTCTTTCTGTTTATCCCTAATTAGTTTCCTCCAATCATTTGAATTGCTAGAAAATGATTATTTTTATGGAAAACTAGTGCACCGTTTAAGATTATACATATATATTTCTTTTCATGCGCAGGAAGCGTTCATTTTATTTATTTACATTTTTCTTACAAAATGCACTCCTTTGTTTCTTATAAGACATTTGACTGTGATATTATGAGAATATCTTATTTTTATTATTACCTACCATTATTTTATTTGGATTGTGAATAGTATTCTTCATTTAATAATAATAATGCTATTTGCTTTACGTCCCAATAACTACTTTTTCGGTCTTCAGAGACGCCGAGGTGCCGGAATTTAGTCCCGCAGGAGTGCTTTTACGTGCCAGTAAATCTACTGACACGGGGCTGTCGTATTTTTTCTTCATTTACATGTGTTTTAAATGTAAGCACCCTTTCTGTCTTGCATATGTATACGTCATTTTATCCCATTTAATTTCTATCCTATTTCCCATAATTATATTCAGAAAAACGAATTTCAGTAAAAGAGTAAAAAAGTAAAAGAGTAGGCCCTAAAATCTTTATATGAAACAGTTACCTTCTTTCGTCTTAATTGCTTGCGTTCAAATTTGATATTCGTGTATATTTTAGTGAAAAAGTATATTAATTCTTCTTTTGGTAGTATCTGCATGAGTATTAAAGTAGTTTAATTTAACAGAGCCAATATTGACGAAAATATGCGTCATTCTTTCTTACAGTGGTTGAGCGCGATGATAATGAAGTCATGGTCGAGACCGCCATCATTTCAGCCAGCCTTCGCACACAAGAATTACAAAGAAACTGGAAAATTTGACCCTCACTGAGTTGATATACATGTACTATGTACGTACAGTACGTCTGTTGCCTTCAAGGACTCCCCACATTCCCCTCTCTCATCGTTGTCAAGCCAGGGGGGACGTACGGGCAGGCGGGGAGCAAGTACCTTCCCTTCCCCGTGTTTCTTTCATGCTATAGCTGGGCCCACGAGAGCTGAAGTCTGACGTTTAGCGCCACCGGCGAGAAAAAGTTGACTAACGCTGCTCGAAAATGGTCTGTTGCTATAGCAACGATAACAGAGATGCCACATTTAAGAACGCTATCGCCACGTAGGTTGGCTTGCTCTCAGTCGCTTTTGTGATATTATTTGGAGTAATACTGTGTTAGATGCGTTAGTTGTTGCTCGTTTATGTAATAACTAGCAAGATACCCGTGCTTCGCTACGGTATTATACTGAAATTTATAATTAAATGCTTAACGTTTTATATATAATCCTCCGATCTGACTCGTTTTCTGAGAGATTACGGCAAAGTTCCTCACATTTTTCAATATTTCTTTCCAACAATCGATTTCGTACTTCGCGAGGTAGGTCCAGGTATTCCACGCGGTCAGTTCGGTCCCTAAATCTTTGCCATCTTTTCCTATAAGCATTTTTAGTATGGATCAAATCCTGACGGAGATCCGGCGTGGTGTCGTCTTGGGTGCCTTGGCGGTACTGAACCCGCGGCTTGACTGTATTCGTAGTCATTACCAGGCCAGGACCCGTTTCCAGCGCGGTCCGCACAATTTGACGACGGTCCAGAACATTATTATTATTATTATTATTATTATTATTATTATTATTATTATTAGATGTTCTGGACCCCACAGCAAGATGCAAATTACATCTGCTACCATTGTCATTGTTGACAATGTGGCCAGCACCATTGTCGCGCGTAGGCAAGTGTGCGGGATTTCTGGCGATACGAATGACATACTTCCGTGCATTATTGACCTTATTATAGAGGTGAATAATTTGACGGTCAATCTCATTCCTATCGTTTATTTCAAATGTGTTTAAATTTTTATTTATATGCCAGGAGAGTCTACTGTAATCTAAGAATGTTCTCCGAAGGAAAAGATGGCTATTGAAATCGAACCCAGGAAAGATTAAAAATGATCGGTTTATGATCCGAATAAGTACATCGAAAATCTACAGCCTGTTTCCAGCCATTCGACAGGGTCAGGAATGGAATGAATAAAGCCCCCATCTAGCGGCGACAGTAGGAATTGTGCCGGCTGCCGAAGCACTCCTCTGGGGCAATGAGCGATGAATGACAAATGAAATTAAATATTTTACAGTGTTGCTGGAATGAATGATGACAGGGAAAACCGGAGTGTCCGGAGAAAACCTGTCCCGCCTCCGATTTGTCCAGCACGAATATCACATGGAGTGATCGGGATTTGAACCACGGAACCCAGCTGTGAGAGGCCGGCGCGCTGCCGAGTGAGAAACGGAGGCTCCGTATAAGTACGTTATGAAAAGTAAAATCAATTGGTCTCACCTCCTTTTACACACCACCGCCGTTAAGTATATTTCCACCCCCCGCCCAAAGAAAAATTAAAAGAAGGCGTGTTTCTTTATGTTTAAAGGAGATTCCAAACACCAATGTTCACGTCTTTTACCTTCAGTTTTGAGATATAAGTATCCCCATAAAAATAATTAACCTTTTTTCACTTCCTTTCACCCCCCCCCCCCGCAGGTGAATTTTCCGGGAAAAATACTTGTTTCTTTAATAGTAAATGATCTTCTAAATACCAATTATCACGACTCTTAACTTCTTTAGTTTTTGATTTGTGTGTCCTCATGAAAGGAATTCAACTCCTTTTCACTCCCGCCGCCCAAGATGGTTTCCCCTTCGAAAAGCGTTTTTCTTTGTTTTTAAAGGAGAGCCAAATACCAATTTTCACGTCTGTAACAACTTTAGTTTTTGTTAGATGTATGTATTCTCATACAATTAAGTAAACTAATTTTTCAATTCTTCCCCCCCCCCCCCTTTCATTGGATTTTCCGAAAATACGTGTTTCTTTACTTTTAAAGCAGATTCCAAATATCAAATTTCACGTATGTAACGTCTTCATTTTTGAGATATCAGTAGCCTAATTAAAAGAAATCGACACCATTTTCAGTCACTCTTACACACAGCCCCCCTTCCACCCAAGTGGTATTTCCGAAAACTAAAAATACACGTTTCTTTGTTTTTAATAGAGATAAAAATACCATTTTCACTTCTGTAACATGTTAAGTTTTTTGATGTATACTGTACATATTCTCATTTTAAAATTTCACCCCTTTTTATTTCCCCTTAAGTGGAGTTTCCAAAAACGAATCACCCATGTTTCTTTACATTTACAGGAAATTACAAATACCCACTTTTTACGTCTGTAACATTTTACCTTTCTCAGATATTCTGTAGATATAGTCTTTCAAAAAATTCACCCCAATTTTTCACTCCAGTAAACCGCCATTAATTGGATTTTCCAAAAACATAAAATACGTGTTTCTTTATTTTTAAAGGAGATCCCATATACAAATTCTCAGTTCTGTAATATCTTCAGTTTCTGAGATATATGTGTCCTCATAAAGAGATTCAACCCTTTTACACCCCTCCTATTGGGATTTACAGAAAACAAAAAATACGTGTTCCTTTATTTTGAAAGGAGATTCTAAATACCAATTTTTACATGTTTAAACTTTTAAAGTTTAAAGATGTAGACACACTCATTTTAAAAATTCACCCCCACTTTCAACCCCCATTATTTGGATTTTCCAAAAACGAAAAAATACCTGTTTCTTTATTTTTAAAGTAGATCCCAAATACCAATTTTCAGGTCTGTAATATCTTCAGGTTCTGAAATATAAGTAGCCTCATTAAAGGCATTCAACCTATTTTTCACCCTTTTTCACCCTTCCTATTAGGATTTTCCGAAAACAAAAAAGTACGTGTTTCTTTATTTTTAAAGGAGATTTCTAAATACCAAATTTTACATCTATAAACTTTAAAAGTTTTGAGATATAGATACACTCATTTTAAAAATTTCATCCCCCTTTTCACCCCCCATTATTTGGATTTTCCCAAAACGAAAAAATACCTGTTTCTTTATTTTAAAAGTAAATCCCAAATACCAATTTTCAGGTCTGTAATATATTCAGTTTCTAAGATATAAGTATTCTCTTTAAAGGCATTCAACCCATTTTTCACCCCTTTTCACCCCTCCTATTGGGATTTTCCGAAAACAAAAAAGTACGTGCTCCTTTATTTTTAATGAAGATTCTAAATACCAATTTTTACATCTCTAAACTTTAAAACTTTTGAGATATAGATGCACTCATTTAAAAAATTCACCCCCCTTTTCACCCTCGCATTAATTGGATTTACCGAAAACAAAAAATATGTGTTTCTTTATTTTTGAAAGCGATCAAAAGTACCAATTTTGAGGTCTGTAATATCTTCAGTTTCTGAGATATATGTATTCTCTTTAAAGGCATTCAACACATTTTTCACCCCTTTTCACCCCTCCTATTAGGATTTTCCGAAAACAAAAAAATACGTGTTCCTTTATTTTTGATGAAGATTCTAAATACTAATTTTTACATCTCTAAACTTTAAAACATTTGAGATATAGATGCACTCATTTTAAAAATTCAGCCCCCCTTTCACCCTCGCATTAATTGGATTTTCCAAAAACAAAAAAATGTGTGTTTCTTTATTTTTCACAGCGATCAAAAGTACCAATTTTGAGGTCTGTAATATCTTCAGTTTCTGAGATATAAGTAGCGTATCCGGATTAAAGGCATTCAACCCCTTTTTTCACCCTTTTTCACCCCTCCTATTGGGATTGTCTGAAAACAAAAAAATACGTGTTTCCTTATTTTTAGAGAAGATTCTAAATACCAATTTTCACATCTGTAAACTTTTAAAGTTTTGAGATATAGACACACTCATTTTAAAATTTCACCCCCCTTTTCACCCCCTTAGCGACGGAATATCCAAAAATCCTCTCTTAGCGAGCACCTACATCTTAATATGAATATATCCCCAAAATTTCATTTCTTTATGTCCAGTAGTTTTGGCTCGGCGATGATGAATCAGTCAGTCAGTCAGTCAGTCAGTCAGTCAGTCAGTCAGTCAGTCAGTCAGTCAGGACAAGCTACTTTATATATATAGATAGATTTAAGTGCTTGTTTCCTGAATATTATTTTCGTTTTTAATGAGTGGCTAGTTGTACAGTTCTATCCTCTATTTGACATGTGCATTTGTTGGAGTTATTTTCAGTTTAGTGAATATGAAATCTCATATTTATCGTCAATGACTGTTCTGTCATAAATGCCGGAATTATTAGCACGAGCTTAGGAACGGGTCAAAGTTTATTGAATTACATTAGGCCAACATAGTTGATTAAATATTCAGTCTGTATGGAAGAGTGATATGCCGCAGGTTGAGGTAACTATGACAACGCAGCGTACTTCGTAGTTAGTGCTTTCGCCGCTCAAATGTCAGACTTCATATCTCGTGGGCCCAACTATAGATATCCCGTACTTCAATCTCTCCACCTCCCCTTCACTATTCAGATGTGTGCATGTGTTACGTGCCTAATGGGTGTGACCAATGAGAGAGAATGTGTAAGCAGGTTCTGGGCGGTTCTGAGGGCTGTACTGATTTCTTGCCTGAAATGAATATTTTTGGCCATGAGATACTAAAGTTCTCGAGTGTACAAACTAAGTGTTCTCATTCTGTGCACAGTTTGTGAGCTTTATTGTTTAAATAGAAAAGCCTGTCTGAGCCACTGAAACCTGTTGAATTATAAAATCATTATCTGAGTTGCTGCCTCGTTCATGATGACTCATTTCGATTCATTAATCGCATATCAGGCTATTTCGTAACTTTATGTACCGGGTACTAAAATTATGAATACGACACGTTATATTAGTATCATTTCAAATAATGCATTGCTTAAATAAGCTTAAATAAACCACGTACTGCATGCTGTGTCGGTGACAGCCTCAAGTTTCATGCGTGAATACCTGTCTGGTGATGGGATGTTACCATATTCATTTCGAACGGCCTCTAGAAGTGTTCACTTACGAAATTCCAGTCGCTCTAAGTATTCAACCCTTAACAATGGACATATAATATTATCTGTAGTACTAACATAAATGCGTGATCTCAGTGACCGCTTAACGTTAATATTATTCCGGAGCATATTTTATTAGTTAGAGGAAGCCTCCGTGGCTCAGGCGGCAGCGCGCGGGCCTCTCACCGCTGGGTACCGTGGTTCAAATCCCGGTCACTCCGTGTGATATTTGTGCTGGACAAAGCGGAGGCGGGACAGGTTTTTCTCCGGGTACTCCGGTTTTCCCTGTCTTAATTCATTCCAGCAACACTCCCCAATATCATTTCGTTTCATCTATCATTCACTAATCATTGCCCCAGAGGATTGCGATAGGCTTCGGCAGCCGACATAATTCCTATCCTCGCCGCTGGATGGGGGCTTCATTCATTTCATTCTTGACCCGGTCGAATGACTGGAAACAGGCTGTGGATATTCATACATTATTAGTTAGAGGAGTCAAGGCGAGTTTTTATATCAAAAATGCTTTTTGAGGTATCAGAAAGCATATTATCTTTTTTATTTCATAAAGAAAGATTTTATGCTTGAAAATTCTGCGAACAGAAATTTTCGAAAAAATACAATTTTGAAATAAAGTTTTATTTTATTATTCTAAAATATGTAAGCCGTTCCTCTGTTGTTGCTGTAGTGTCTACAGAATAACATCATTACTAGTTATGAATCAATAGATTATATAAACGTTTTTGATGTAGGATCGGTCGATGTGATGTCTCCAACTACAAATCATGGATATGTGGTATCTCGGACTGCTTACCCTCTATGGATGGGGTCGGAAGAATAACACCCACCGTATCTCCTGCCAGTTGCAAGAGTTGACTACAAAGGGCTACATGGCGGCCATGAGGCCCTCAGATGAGCCTTGGCATTGCTTCCACTTACTTGTGGCAGCCTCCTCACTTTCATCTATAATATCCGACTACCCTCGGTCAACTCTTGTTCTTTTCCAACCCTGACAAAATCAGAGTACTCAAGGCCTAGGGAGTCTCATTTCACGCCCTTCGTGGCCTTTGTCTTTCTTTGGCCGATACTTGCATTTTTGAATTGGCGGATCCCTTCCAGTTTTTTTTTTTCCTTTCTGATTAGTGTTATGTAGAGGATGGTTGCCTAGTTGTACCTACTTCCGCTTAAAACAATAATCACCACCACCACCTCTCGGACAGCTATAACACGCAATTGCTTATTATCACTGCCACATTGATACTAACGGCAGCAAGATGAACAAGGATGATAGACCTGATCAAACAGGGGTTGTATTAGAAGCAAGCAAACCCTGAGACGGGTAAGTGAGGGAAAGGACTAGTTTACCTTTGTGCCACGGTCACACAGACCGCACTTAAATGGTTCATTCATGTCTGTTTTTATTTTTATGCCTACCTTCAAACATCACTTCATTTCGACTTCTAGTAGAAATTACATCAGTATTTGTCAAGCACATCGCGAACTTCCCTTGTTAGAGAAAAGAACAGAGAAGAGAAGCGCTATTGCGACTTATATAAGCTTTGCTAGTGGTCGAACGGTAATGACCTTCCTGACCACCAAGCCGTATAATACACGTAAATGTCCGTGTCGTATTTGAATGCAGTGTGTCGTAGGTGTTAAGCCATTCTGCTAATAATACCCACAACACAGTGCGAAAACACCCAGCTCTCTCAATATAGCATGCTGGTTGCAGAGGGAGTTGCAAGGTCGAGCTGTTTGCTACGTGCCCTGATGGTGTCACCTCTGTAGTCCACACCTGACGAACTCAGCTTCCTCATCTGCACGCTCACAAAATGTATCTGGAGCACGTCCGTCTGTAGTAAACGTAGGATTTTACTATAAATCCAGAATTATCTTCAAGCTCAATTAGTCAGTCTTTAAAATTTGCCAACGATTCATGAAAAATTATCATTTGATACAGACTTAGTTCTAAACTTAATACCTCGACAGTAAGTCAGTGGCTTCCCACCAAGGTGGCCATGGTTCGAGTCCTGTCCATTGCATGATACATTTTTCAGTGAAAGGCACCTCCTTTGTGTTTCGGGTCTCACGTAAAACTGGAGGTCCTGATGTTTTCGTAATGATATAAGGACTAACGCAAAACTATAAACTTGTTTTCAGTGTCACCTAAAATCCATATTAGAGAGTCAAATGCCTACTCCACAATTGGTAAGTTTATATTTCATCAGAACGTGCAATAAAATGTTCAGACCAATTATTGAAACCTACAACTTTATTCTAAAATCTGTTTTGATCTCAAAGCTGTACTATATGTACGAAAATATTATCAAAGGCCATGAAATCATAACGTTTGTTTGAGTTCTTGTGTACAGTAAAATATCTGAGTCTTTTTGAGTTTTAGTGCACCCTAAAATGCGTATTTCAGTCGTTGGAGCCTATTTCAAAAGTATTAACGCCTGAAAGGCACACTTTATGAAAGTGAGCAGACTCTTGTATGGAAGAAAGCGTCACACTGTAGACATATACCTCGTCCCGTCTTTCATAGTAAAATATTTCTTGTCATACAATAAACATTTACTTTATACCGTGTCGAATTTCGGATGTTCATGGGCTTCAAAATAATGTAGAAAATGGAAATTTACGATACTGTAGTTACTCATGGTACTCAACTTCTACCAACATAAAAACATACCTTCAGAACGTAAAACAGTTACTTAGATACGTACTGGGAGGCATGAGGCCATCTCAGGTGTCAGCTTCACATTACAATTTCTCGGGACGGAATTAACGTACCACATTGTAACAAACAACATTATTTCTTGCTTTCAATTATGCTAAAGATAATAGGGGTTTTTCATTTAAAAATAAGTAATTTTGTATTGAAAATTATACCTCCGTACATTTTTAAAATAACTATGTCCACTAATTTCATGAGTCCCTCTCCTAAGGTTCTGTCCTTGAAAGTTGTTTTTCAATATTCCTTGTTGTTCACGAATTATAGTTCGTGGTAATGCTGGGTGACTCACCCTGTATAAATGTAAATACTACTTTGAATATTTTCGTCTGGAGCGTGACACTGTATAGATGTGAAACATGGATAATAACCATCTCAGAAAGAAAGAGAATAGAAGCTTTTGAAGCGTGGTGTTACAGAAAAATTCTGAAGGCGAGATGGGTACGTCTACAAACATTGTCAGGGAGACTTCAGTCTTGATGTTCACTTTGCTCTTAAAACAACAGTAATAACTATTAAAATATCGAAGTCTGGAAGAAATCCATTTCGTTTAGCTTTAGATAACCTGCGTACACGAGACAATTCAACATCTGTGAACAAATTCTTCGTGAAAAGTGACATAAAACCAAACGCTAAATTTTCCAACAGGCAAGCTTGTAGTTTTACGTTGTTGCACTGTTTACTAATTTTAGAACTACTACAATATTCAGAAATATTCTTTTGAGCAACATTAATTGAAAAACGAATATTTACGGGCTAATCAGCAATACCTACTGGGAGGTGCCCAGTGTATACTCTTAGAACTGTTTTAGCAGAGTACAGTATCTAATAATAATAATAATAACCCTTGTAAGGCAGACTCTCCAAAGAGGGTGGGTGGTATCTGTCTTGTATGAAACACAGCGTATTGTTGTGGTACAGCATATTGTTGTGTGTGGAGAATGAGATGCAACGATGTTACGGAGAACGCACACCACCCAGTCCCCGAACAAAATAAATTGACAGTTTATGATTAAAACTTCCGACCCGGCCGGGTATCGAACCTGGAGCCCTCTCAACAGAAGGCCACTTCGTTGACCATTAAGTCAAGGAGCCATACAAAGCGTACGATAAGAGAGGGAGAGGTAACTTCAACTGGTATACAGGCACAGGAATGGCCGGGGCGGAAGTAGGCAGTGTCCCATTAATGATCTGCTCGAGAAGAAAAAACAGCACCATATTAATAGGACTATTTCCAGTAGAGTTCTTGCTTCAATTAAGAAGTGTGCAGATGTGCTGTACCCGGAATCCATCAGTCTTCTTCTGGTCTGGCTTGGCGTTCTTACCATTCTCAACCAGCCGTCTGTTGGGTTTATGTTGTTACGAGGTCACCCGACCAAGGCTATGGGAGTACACTGAATAGAAGAGACTGTTTTGAGCGGTGAAAACTCAAACCCGACCATTTTATAAATGTTGTACCCGTCGTTTCTATAATTGGAGAAAATGTTTTTTAATTTCCTCAACAGTAATGCTACCTAGTGGAGTCGAGTGGCAACAGAAGAGACAAAGTACACCTCATATTAACAACATACAATCACTGAAATGTTACTGTTCATTAGTGTTAGGGTCTTCAAATATTGTTAACTATTTTGTAGACCAACATTGTAAATATCTCCGTTATTATTCAAAGTACGGTTACTCATCGAACATAAAAGAGCAGAGGCCGGGCTCAGTGGCTCAGATGGTTGAGGTGCTGGCCTTCTGATCCCTATTTGGCAGGTTCGATCCTGGCTCAGTTCGGTGGTATTTGAAGGTGCTCAAATACGTCAACCTCGTGTCGGTAGATTTACTGGCACGTAAAAGAACTCATGCGGGACAAAATTCCGGCACCCCAGCGTCTCCGAAAATCTTCAAAAGTAGTTAGTGGGACGTAAAAATATTATTATTATTATTATTATTATTATTATTATTATTATTATATAAAGGATCATAAATTATATTTTGCGCAGCTTTTATTATGTACTAGCTGATGTACCCGTGCTTCGCTACGGGATTCTCAGAAAGACTGACGTTGTGGTTTTCCTAACTGAAGTCAACATAGGTCATTACAAAAACGTCAGTAGGAATGTAGCGATTATAAGCAATGTTATCATATAAAATACTCGATCAAACGGAAAACCGCACTCTTCTGCCATTATTCCGTTAAATATCCAAACTGCTCATTCCAATCAGTGCCTCAGAGTAGGGATCGCATAGCTCGAATGCTATGATGAACCAGTGCGTTACGTACCAGTAGTATCAGAAAATTTATGAACCAGAGGAATAGCATGCTAAAGAAGAAAGTTATCTAACTCCCCATCTAATTCCCGCCAATATTCAGCAGGCTGTTACACTCGGTACGACCGGGTGAGTTGACGTTTGGTTAGGGGAGCGCAGTTGTGATTCAGTGGATTCGAACCCCACTGTCGGCGGCCCTGAAGATGGTATTCCGTGGTTTCCGATTTTCACACCAGGCAAATGCTGGGGCTGTACGTTAATTAAAACCAAGGCCGCTTCCTTCACACTCCTAGCCCTTTCCTATTCCATCGTGGCCATAAGACCTGTCTGTGTCTATGCGACGTAAAACAAAATTTTAAAACATACTTGGTAGGCTGCAGTAATCCTATTTATCGGGGATGAGTGGCAACAGAAGACACAAAGCACATCACAACAAACAATAGTCAACGTAATGCTATTGTTGATCCATTTTATGAGCTTTCTATATTGTAGTCCTTCACATTTAGTTTTCTTTTGACTCTGTGATAACCTATTAGGGCATCTTATAAAATTATTTATAGCGTAGACTGTATTTCCTTATTCTCCAACTTCACATACCGATTTTCATTAAATTCTGTTTACCAATTTCCTCGTGACTCTGCGCTGATATGGACTTAGCAACAAAAATCCAAATTCATGAATACCGGTATCTCTGTGATCACAGCCGGTACGGTAACAATGTATGAGACATAAATGATCGGAAATTTAATACCATATACCTTTAGTCATGTAGTATTCATAGATACAACCACTAATAACATAAATATTTGAGAATTAAATTTTAGGCCTTTCCCTAAACTACCATTTCACTCAGCGTGCATAAAATTATTTATGACCTAGATTATAGCGCCTTATTCCCCGACTTCGCATACCGATTTTCATTAATATAGGACCACTAATAACATAAATATTTGAGAATTACAATTTTGACCTTCCCCTAAACTACCATTTTTCTCTGCGTGAACACAATTATTTATAGCCTAGATTGTTTCGACTTATTTCCAGACTTTGCCTAACAATTTTCATTAAGATGCGACAATTACTAACATAAATATTTGAGAATAAACTTTTAGGCCTTCCCCTAAACTAATATTTCACTCAGCGTGAATAAAATTATTTATGGCCTAGAATGTAGCGACTTATTCCCCGACTTTGAATGCCGATTTTTATTAAATTTTCTTCAGCCGTTTTCTCGTGATGCGTGTACAGACAGACAGACAGACAGACAGACAGACAGACAGACAGACAGACAGACAGACAGAAATTACGGAAAAGTAAGAAGTGCATTTCCTTGTTACTGGTGACACGACTGATACAGAAATACCATCCTTTTTTAATTCTGAGCAATGTACAGACAAAACTCTTATTTTATATATATAGATATATAGATAGTTGCTCAGAACAGTAATGAGCGCATAGTATTGTGTGTTCTACGCATTTAATATTTAATTATAATTAATTTTAATTATTATATAAATACTGTATATCCCATACAGATGCAAGTACAGTGGGTACTCACAACAAACATTAGATCTATAGGTTCAGTTGTTTGTAAGAATAGTGTACCTGCAAGGAACTTATACAATTCCATGTGCGGTTTGAAAGACTGTACAGAGTTTCTACATAGCCAGTATTAACGGAGAAATTCGGCATGTCCTGTTTTGGCTCCCTTAATATCGCTGCGTAAGTTTACACTAACCATATACTATATTATAGGCGGTGCAGTTTTATCAGGCACACCCCCAATGGAGTTGAACTACATATACAGTTCTAACCACATACCAGCCCTCCTGCCAATGTCCATTTTTTGGCAGTGCCAGTAATCTAACCCGGGACTCCGAGTACGGAAAGGGTACTAACCGCTAAGCTACGGAAATCCTCATATAGTCTAGCGAAAACCCGGCTATCTCTGAACTTAAATACAGAGTTTCAAGAAATGTTATTGAGCCGTCTGTGCGTGATAAACAAAAAAAATGAACAAAACATGAATTGAACTTATTTTCCACCTTTGTACAGCTTATTTGAGGTTTTAAACAAGGGTTATTATGAGGCAAAATGTCCGAAGTGTACAGCCTTAATTATAACTATAGTAGTAGAACGTATCCTTCGTTGACGTACTTTTTAAGCAGCAAACTTCGCACTATCTGGTGTCCAGTCTAAATTAACAAAACCTTCCAAGAACTGGCTAAAAATCCATTCGAACAGCGCTTGGCCGGCAGGTGCTCTGGAACGCGTGTTTTAGCTCATAAAAGCCGAATTTCCCGGAGAATTGTAAGAGTTAGAAAGTCGCTTCATATGGACATCTTTTTTGTAGAAAACCGAATGTTCAGTACACCTGCTGGGCTTTATTTATTTATTTATTTATTTATTTATTTATTTATTTGCCTAATATTTTCGTTTTTAGCGAATAAAGTTTGCGCAAGGTGAGTAAATATCTACATATTAATTAATGGCTGTCATTTTGAAATGACTAATTGTTGAAAAATCGGAATAAACTTGTGTTTGAACTGATTATTTGCGATACAATGTATTCATACAAAATTTCAGCTCAGTAGTTCAGTAGTTTCTCCAGTAGTCCAGCGAGAAATGAAGAGACAACATCTGGTTATAAACTATTCCGCGATTTTTTAAAATAATTACTTTCATGTATATGGTTTAACGCCAATAACATTAAATCACAGCGTATTTTACCCGTCGTTTAGTCCCACTCCTCTAATAATTAAATAGGTAAAAATTGAATCCAACTTCGTTACCCTCTACTTCTCTTACCCTCCAGTTCGTTATTCTCCTAGGTAACCTGTCCCTCCTCCGTTTGCCTCACATGACCCGACCTTTGAAGAAGATTGATATGTACAGCTCCATCCATCGAATTTGTTCCTAACTTACAAGGAAACCTTTCCAACTGTAAGTCTCCGATCTGATTGAGATTTGGTAAGAAGACTTCAGTAGAAATCCTTTATTCAGCCATATCAAAATTAGATGCCCAGTCGTATATTTAGCACCTGTTTCGAGTGGCAAAGTATGCTCATTTATGCACCGCGTGGACAGGACTGAGCGGTGGAAAGCAGATAGAGGTGGGGTAGTAATGTGTGCCGCTCACTGTCTATGAGGCACTTAAATGAGCAAACTTTGCCACCCCAAAGCAGGTGTTAAATATACGAGTGGGCACCTAATTTTGATATGGTTGAATAAAAAATTCCATCTGAAGTCGTTGTACCAGATCTCAATCAGATCGGAGACTTATAGATGAAAGGGTTTCCTTGTTAGTCTACATTTCGATTACCCTTCTGCCGTTCCTCCCAGCAGTCATTCTCGCTATTTTCATGGCTGATATTTGTAAAATATTACTAGTATATCCTGAGTCCACCTATCATTCACTCCCGTACACAAAAGTCTGTCTGAAAACAAACCGATGTGAAGATAATTTCGTTCGATAGACCGTTAGCTGCTGTTTTGCAATGTAGGTGTATGAGAAGTTAACCCAAAATATGTAACAATTTTTTAATGTAACTTATTTCTAACGGTTTAAATCGAGGTTATTTTAAATCGTGTAGGTAGGCCTATGTGCTTGATTTCGTTTTTTAAATTTACCAAAGTCAATTACTACGGGTCAAATTTCAAATCCAATTGCGTACTGGAATGATAAACTAAAAATATAACACGAAGTCGTAAATTTTCTCGCAGACATTTTAGTATCTTTTGTGCTCTTGAAGTTACTCTGTTAGAAATATGAGGTCAAATACGAAATGTAATTTACTTTTTGGTGCACTTTCACCATGCTCGGAAAACCACAGACTGTCAATATGTCGGCTATCGCCTTCATATAGTAAACGTGCATGACTGTTATGTTCGTGTGACCATGGTACTTGGTGTGGGAGTAAGCTATTATTCGCGAATAACTTCAAACATAATATATTTTGGTGTCTGTATTTTCAAACAAAACATAGTCATGTGAGGGATACTTCAAAATACTGCAAATTTCATGAAATTCTGTCCAGTGGTTCAGATGTCATGTATTTTCAAATCTGAAGGTACAGTATATATTTCTCTTTTTTCTAAATGCTATTTATTCGGGGTGTCCACCTAAGAAGATCTTTTGCTTCTACTTTGCACCATATGTTGTGAACCTGCATGTAATCGGAAATGGCGGAAGTGTATTAAGGACGACACAAACACTGCCACGGATATTAATAATTTACATTCAAAAACCCTGACACGGCCGGGAATCGAACCCGGGGCCGCCGGGTGACAGGCGGACGCGTTGCCCCCTACACCGCAGGGCCGGACTGTAGGTATATATACTTATGTTCCACATATCATAGCGTGCCCTAGTCTCTTGCATGTCTGTCCTCAATTCTGTATTAGAATTGCAATGAATTCATGTAAAATTTGTGCTGCACAAAGAGGAAATGGAGCAATTAACAATTATTTAAGAAATAATGCCTATTTGTCGATAAGAAGGCTTAAACAGACCGATCACCGATCACTACATGCTCTTCTGACGAATAGATGAACACTGGAAGGGAATTTCAAAACAGCTCCTATCTTTTTGGACAAGTAACCATTATTTGTAGTAGTGCAATGAAATGTCGTATGACTTTTAGTGCCGGGATATCCCAGGTCTTTCTATTTGACGCCTGTAGGCGACCTGCGCGTCGTGGTGAGGATGAAATGATGATGAAAACACACACACCCAGCCCCCGTGCCATTAGAATTAACCAATTAAGGTTAAAATCCCCGACCCGGCCGGGAATCGAACCCGGGACCCTCTGAACCGAAGGTCAGTACGCTGACCGTTCAGCCAACGAGTCGGACATTTGTAGTAGTGTAACTATTGCTACGGAGGGAAAGCGGGGGTTGCGGCGTGGTAAGTTCAGTGGCTAAATAGCTGACATTCCAACAACACCCCTCACGCCGCCCCCCCTCCCCCTTACACCACTTCAGCCAAATGCGAAATGAGTCAGCGGGGCTTCAGTGACTTTAGACATTCCTGGTATGAACTGAAGAATATGTATCTATTACTATGGAGTGGGTGCCAGATTCTTGGTGGCATCCTAGAAGTGGTTTCCATGTTTTGACATCTTTCTGAAACGTTACGCCTGAGTGGGTTCGAAGTCTCATCTCTGACGCAAAGAAGAGCAGTAATCCTCCAGCGGATAAATCTATCATTTATCCTGAAGGCAGTTCGACGTCTTTTGAGCGTGAGACGGCTCCAGCGTGCACTCACAGTCGGTCTCACGATCATGTTGTCTATGTGTACTTTGGAATTACATTTCGTTAAGAAGGAAGTAGAGGAATTAATTAATTCCGATGAAATGCACATTTTTGCTTGACCATTTCTACATGTTCATTAAATTTTCATAAATATGTTTAAATATTAAACACTGGGTAGGTAATTCTTGCAAATTCATTACGTGTTCTTAAGGAATGTGGACTTGGTATTTATCTTTCTCGTGTTCGCTTAAAACAGAAATTATCACGAACTTTGCACACTGAATTAGAACTTCTGCTCAGTGTGTGCTTATAGGCTGGCCATCCACTAGAACCGTATTCGTCCGAGCAATTGGTCGCCCGACTTACGGCCGACCAGGTCTTCCGATATAAACCTCGTTCACTGCAACTGAAATACATTTGAAACATACAATGCCACCCCGACAGTATCACCTCATTCGCGTTTTACAATGGGTAGCGATTTATACTTCCTAGTAAATAACTACCTCATGAGACGAACAATGCAGAGGAAGTGAAGAGAGTATTGAACCAGTCTCATATTAAGCAGAAGAAGAAATCTAGGAGAATAAGTTAGAGCTGTGTATGATACAGTATTTCAAAGGTAATCAAGGAATATTCCAAGATTTGCTTTTTAGGAGGCAACAGGTTTAACAAACGCTCGATTACGTGTGGCCAATCCCATTTCAATTGGATCCATCCGTCCCTCAGCCGTGTTCGGTCGCATTCGGCTGGGTAGGTTGTGTGTAACGGACGCGTGCCAACGCCTGGACCTGTTGTGAAATCAGTCGGGCGACCACTTAATCGGACGAGTATGGTTTCAGTTGAAGACCAGCCTTATTCGCTGCTCGTACATATGTTCACTTTCCTTATCAATGTCTCTTCTAAATTTGTGTCTGAATACAGACGTAACCTTACTGCAAAATTAAGACTATTTAGTTTACTATTTTCAAATTTCTGGAAATATCATAGGTGTGGTCATCATTCATCTCAATATAGTTAAATTCTAAACACTCTATAAAGCGTTAGTCAATACAATTCTTTTTTTTTTTTTTTGCTAGGGGCTTTACGTCGCACCGACACAGATAGGTCTTATGGCGACGATGGGATAGGAAAGGCCTAGGTGTTGGAAGGAAGCGGCCGTGGCCTTAATTAAGATACAGCCCCAGCATTTGCCTGGTGTGAAAATGGGAAACAACGGAAAACCATTTTCAGGGCTGCCGATAGTGGGATTCAAACCTACTATCTCCCGGATGCAAGCTCACAGCCGCGCGCCTCTACGCGCACGGCCAACTCGCCCGGTAATACAATTCTTCGTAGAACAGAGTTATTACTGAAAATAAAATCGACAAATTGGAAAACAAATGGAGAAGGAAGGAAGGTAAATGAATGAAGTACAATTTTTTATTCAACTTTCATAAAATATTTTACGAATAACTAAAGTTGTGTCAAGTGAAAATGATCGGTTTACACCGGGCAATAAGTTATGGAAATTGTCCTCCATAATACCAACTCACAAACAGGATATATTGAATCTCAAGATTGAAAATAATATTTCACAAACACATAGAAACGTGAAAATATAACAGAATTTTCCCTCAGCTACTTTCTCTCTCTGGCTGGCTAATTTCTACGACCGCCGGGCTGAGTGGCTCAGACGGTTAAGGCGCTGGCCTTTTAACCCCAACTTGGCAGGTTCGATCCTGGCTCAGTCCGGTGGTATTTGAAGGTGTTCAAATACGACAGCCTCGTGTCGGTAGATTTACTGGCACGTAAAAGAACTCCTTCGGGACTAAATTCCGGCACCTCGGCGTCTCCGAAGACCGTAAAAGTAGTTAGTGGGACGTAAAGCAAATAACATTATTATTATTATTATTATTATTATTATTATTATTATTATTATTATTATTATTATTATTATTATTAATTTCTACGACCAATGCAGCCAACCAACGTTAGTACTTAACGCGAATTTCATGTTTGCCATGAACTAGAGATCAGATTATTCTAATTAACGACACTCAATACAAGTAAAGCTGGATGCACAAAAGAAATCAAAAGAACACTTGCTGCATCTGCCAAACTAATAAGAATATGAACAGATGAGGTTTTCGTTAAGAGTATAGTACGAAAGTTAGGTTGTATCTCCGGGCTATTTTGGAGGAAGACCGGTACAAATATTTTCATAATACATTTCATAATATCAGTAGAGGTTTATAGCAAAGGTATACCGCATATTCCTACAATTCATTGGGCTCATGAACGAGTTGCGTAAAAGTGAGTGGGGTAAGAACTACAGAATAGCCTACCAATATGTCCTTCTGTATCTATAGACTTTCCTTGCGTAAGTAAGGTGCATCATCTTATGGGTATTGCCTACAAGAATTATAACGACGGAAGGAAAAGACGAAGGCGGACAATGGACATGGAAACTAAGAACGTTGAAGTAATGAATGTGTGCAGAAAGGAAACCACCTACATACTGATGAGGCCATTGACTGAATGTTCAATACTGACACGTGAATAGCTTAAATAATGAGTACGGAATGTGACAGTACCATAGGGATACACTTAAAGTATATTAACAGTAATAAACACGATGGCAATTACTAAATAATTAACGACCCAAAAACAAAGGGAAAGATGAATGCTATGTTTATCTGTATTGATTATGTTCATTTCAAGGGAAGCTATAATACATCAGCTAGTCAATAATTTTTATGAGATTTTATTATATACCAAACAAATATGTTTCACTTAATTTTTACTTCCTCAGTGAAAGATTCCCTTGATGAGTGTACAGCATTTCAGTCATCATGCAGTAATCTGAGACTTCACACGCCATGTCATAACTACCCTGAACGGCATGGAAAACGTAACGCTTCAATTTCTTTCAAAACTAATTTTTTAATTTTAAATTTATGACACTTTTATGACACTAATCCACTATTTTATGATAGAATATTGTGTCACGGTCCCATCTCAGTGTCTTAACAATGCAGAGAAAAGACAATTATAAACAAATTGAAAAATTAAGCCAGACATGCACATTGCAAGGAAATATTGAGTAAGCTCATAAAAGTAATGCATTTCTGTTTTGGTGTTATACACTTCCCAGACCTCGGAGACGATCTCCGGGACCTCCACCTCTTGCATCAATGATGGCATTCAACCTTTAAGGCATGCTCCTGGTTAATGCGGTAATGTCCTGTTGAGGAATCATCTCCCATTTTTCCATGAGGGCGTTGCGTAGGTCCTGTAGGGTCCCTGGGTAGTGCTGACGGGCTCTTCTCCCCAGCTGGTCCCAAACGTGCTCAATAGGATTCAAATTAGGGCTTCGAGCCGGCCAAGCCATTGCACGAATCCCTGTATCATCCAATAACTCTTGCACAAGTTTCGCAACATGTGGCCGTGCATTGTCGTGCATTAGGGTAAAATCATCGCCAATAAATGGAGCGAAAGGCACAACAAGCTCCAGAAGGATTTCCTTCACATACCGATGTTCCGTAAGGATCCCATTCTCCACGAAGACCCAATCAGTCCTTACAGCTGTATTGATTCTTGCTCACACAATCACAGAACCACCCTGAGAAGGCGTCCTGACTGAGAATATGCAAGGGGAATACCTTTCGCCTGGCCTTCTCTAAACTTTCTCTCTTCCGTCAGGCGATCGGAGGCCAAATTGCGACTCATCGGTGAACAACACTTGATCCCAATGTTGTACTGTCCAGCCAAGATGATCCCTTGCGAAGAGTAGTCGAGCAGTGCAGTAATCTCTGGTGAGTTCCGGACCTATAGAAGGTCTTTCGTTCTTAAGATTGGCTTCTTCCAGTCTTCTTCGAACGGTTCTCATTAACATAGACCCCTGGAACTTGGTGGAGTCGATGCTTCAACGGTGGTTGTGTGAAGGTTGCGGAGAACGTGATGTTGTAAGAAGCAGTCATCACTCTCCGATGTTGCTCTTCTCGGGCCTGATCGTGATCTCCTTGCAAATCCTCCAGTTTCCCTGTACCTTCGTACGGTTTCGGAAATCGTGGAACGTGTAGTCCTTAACACTTCTGCAACGTAATGCATGCTGCGACCATCTTCTAACAAAGCAACAGCTTTGGCAGCTTGTTCAGGGCTTAACGGCATGTTTACTCCAAAAAGCTTATTAAGACAATCACAGAAAGATCCTACAAACACGTGTGATTGAAAGATGAACAATTAAAGGTACAACAATAAGCGCTACAAGAGCGGGAAAACATTATTGGCTCACATCCAGCAATGTGTTTTGCATGCTTCGCGGGAGAAAACAATTGAGGCTATTGCAATAAACAATCAACACTTCATTGTTTGCTCGCAAAGCAATGCCAATAACATACCCCGTCTTAAAAAAACTGGTTGAAGTCCTTCACTTTGATTAAATAGATAAATACACAATAATTACACATAATTTCTTGGGCGAGGCGTTTTTCTTGCCGCTCAGTGTAGTATAGTGAATCAGAAGGAAGGAAGGAAGGAAGGAAGTCCTCCACTTCATTGTGGGTACTGTTTCACTTCAATTATTTATAAAGTTAATATTTATTGTTACTTTTAACGTAAAATATGTTTCCTTGAAGGACGTATTAGTCAAAGGCGACACATGGTTAGAGTTATCAACAACGTGTACTCTGTATGATCATAGTTACCATAAACCATTGTTAAGTATAACCTCACGTTTATATATTACATGTTTCGTTTATTTATTGAATTTTAAACACTGTTAGAGCAAATAATAATAATAATAATAATAATAATAATAATAATAATAATAATAATTCGCTGCGGAGTTCAGGCACTTGGACGGTTGAGAACTGGCTTTCTGAGCTCAACCTGGTGTGTTCCATCTCGGCTCAGTCTGGCCGTATTTGAATGTGCTCAAATAATCAAGTCCCATATTAATTATTTTAACGACACGTAAATGAACTGCTGTGGGAGAAAAGTCCAGCATCTTGGTATCCCCGAAAACCATCAAAGAGTTATTATTATTATTATTATTATTATTATTATTATTATTATTATTATTATTATTATATCGTTATGTACAAATGAGGAGCAGGATTAAACTTACTTAGTTTCTTTCAATTTTTTTGAAAAAACTCTTCAATTTATTGTTGAATGTTTTCTTGTATTCTCCTGTCCAAGTTCTGTTGCTTTGAACTTTGGGTTTGTCTGAAAAATTTTGATTTTTGACTAAGTGTTCTGAAAGTCGACCTGTCCTGTATAATTTCGCCCATGATGCGTATTTCCTCTAAGTCTTTCGGTTTCAGTTCTTGACTTTCAGTGAAACGGAAAAGTTGAGAAGTTTTTTCGTCAGTCTATCATCGTTCATTCGAAGAATGTGACCGTAGAACTTTGACCACCTCTTCCTGAAAGTGTCTCAGATTTTTTCATAATGCCAATACAGTTCATGAGATTTACCATATTTATTCATTAATAATAATTAATTCATTAATGCATTCAATAATTCATTCATAATAATAATAATAATAATAATAATAATAATAATAATAATAATAATAATAATAATAATAATAATAATAATAGACATAATTTTTACAGGCCACAGGATGTCGAAATATTGGCAGTTGGAATCGAACTGGCTACCTTGGGAAGAGAAGGACGAATGACCGACTGCACATCTGATGTCAGTTTTCTGTATATAGAGGAAAAATGAAATGGCGTATGGTTTTTAATGCCGGGAATGTCCGGGGACAAGTTCGGCTCGCCAGATGAAGGTCTTCTGATTTGACTCCCGTAGGCGATATGCGCGTCGTGATGAAGATGAAATTATGATAAAGACGACACATACACCCAGCCCCCGTGTCTGCAGAATTAAGCAATTACGGTTAAAATTCTAGACCCTGCCAGGAATCGAACCTGGGACCAAATGCCAGCACTCTAACCATTAATCCATGGAGCCGGACTCTGTATATAGATGTAGGAATAAGATAGATCAGTATAATAACAATCTAGTCTTCACCAGAAGTATTCCTTTCTAGTCGTTAATATTATAAGATTATAAGCAAGGTATCGGATCACCCGGTCAGATCGTCCAGTCATTCCTGACATTAAGGTAACAAATGATGGAGGACCGGTTAGCGGTGAGATGAAGACATTAATCGTGATGCGCCCCTGTGGTGTTCAGATGGAAGCTGCACGAGCCACGTGTCCAAACATTGCCCTCATCTATTATGCCAATATCAGACAGAATGTTAGACTGTCTAAACAACTGCATAGCGTGTGTTGTCTTGTCTGCTCATGACCGATGAGCGACAATAATTCTTACCAGCCTTTGTGCCAACACAATGTGTACAAAGAAATGACTGACAATCGCGTGCTCTAATATTTCATGAAAGAATAGAAGAAGCTGTGAAATATGTATTATTATTATTATTATTATTATTATTATTATTATTATTATTATTATTCCGCTGATTTCCACACCCTGTTGGGGTCGCGGGTACTGTTCCTGACGCCATATCTTCCTTCTTATTCATCCGCTTCTTCTTCTGCTGCCGTCTCCCCATAGACCATATGGAATTCTGTTTTTCTTGCTTTCTGTTTCCCGTAACAGAGTTTCCGTATGACGGATTTCGAGCCTCTGTCGGAGTTTCTGCGTCCAGGTTTATCCTCGCCGTCCATATTCTCATTTCCATCTTGTCTTCTACACTGCCAGGGGAAAAAAATAGTACACCTGGAAAAACGACATTGATTTTGATCCGACGACGGCAGATGCCATCTGGGGGATAGTAGATGTACTGATAATGGTTTCAATGTCATCCTCCAACAGATAGCGCAGTGACAGAGCGCCATCTGCGTGTACCTTTAAATAGGGAATGTTTACAGCTTAAGGCGCAGTGGAGTTGTAAACCGATAAGTGTATTACGATGTAAACGTGCGAAGCAAACAGGTGCCCTGCCACGGTGATCTACTCGAGCTTCCTACAGTTTGACAGGGGTCAAATTGCGGCCTTCCGAGTGGCGCGGGATGGTCCTTTCGGAGAATTACCACACAAGTTGGACGTGCTGCGTCAATTGTGCAACGGTGCTGATTGCAATGGTCACGTGAACATTCTCACACCCGTAGACGAGGTTCTGGACGTCCACGGAGCACAGTGGTCCACCAAGATCGTCGTACTGTAAGGGCAGCAGTGGCAGATCGTACAGCTGCCACAGAACAGATAAGAGGGTTTGTGAGCACAGAAGTGGTAAGACGAACTGTTGCCAACCAGTTACTAGCAGTGTGACTACGGGCACGCACAACTCAAGCCCGCCTTCCACTCACGCCATTGCATCGATGTGCACGACTCGACTGGTGCAGTCAGAGATTGGATGGCGGGCCATGGTCTTCAGCGATGAAAGAAGATTCTGCCCGTACGCAAGTGATGGTCGTTTGCGCGTACGGCGCAGACCTGGCGAGCGCTGTCTCGTAGAGTGCATTCGTCCAAGACACACTGGCCTCACCCCAGGCCTTATGATCTGGGGTGCGATAAGTTACAATACTCGTTCACCTTTGGTGCTTGTGGAGGAAACGCTGGCCAGCGCTCGGTACATGCAGAATGTTGTAATACCCGTTCTTTTACCATTCTTGCAACAGGAAGGTGGTCTGTTGTTCCAACAGGATAATGCTCACCCACACACTACGCGTGAAACTCACCGTGCTCTGCAAGATGTGCAGAAACTCCCCTGGCCAGCACGATCTCCAGATTTGTCTCCCATCGAGCACGTGAGGGATATGATGGGACGACAACTGACATGTGCGACTCGTTAACCCACAACTCTTGCAGAACTACGTGAACGGGTCGAACAGGCATGGAATAATGTATCCCATGACAGTATTTCGCCATCTGTATGATCGTGGAGGATTGCCGCCCGTGAAGGATACACCACATACTAATTTGGGTGTTTCAGCATGGATCGACACCTGGTGCCTCAGTACCGCTTGAGCTATTGATCTGTAAATATAATCATTTCATGTACTCCATATGCGCTGTTTCAGCACTAAGTCTTGAGTGGATTGGAAAACTCTAAGAGGGTGTACTAATTTTTTTACGGTACTCTATGTCCAGTTTTCCCAGGTTATATTTGTCATTTGACCGAAATAAGCTGTTTTCCTGCCTCAGATCTCTATTTGGGGGTAACATAGAGTGATCCACCAACTCCTTATAATTTAGTTTTCTGCAACCTGCAGTTTATAAACAACCCAAACATTTTGATCACTGTTCCTATCTATGTGAACGCCACCCCAGAAGATGCCTTGCATTGGTCTAAATGGAGACATGTGCCGACAAGCAGACCCTGCTACTGTGCAGGAAAAAAGCTAGGAAGATGATGATGATAACAATTATAACATATGACCTCAACTGCCAGGTTTTAGGCCCGCAGAAGTCTTACCATTTAGGTGGTCTGTGTATGAGTTCCGCTTTCCTGCATCGAGAGGGAATTCGCCTGATTGACTGGCTCGCTCACCGAATTTATTTTGTCGGATGGGCAGCCAATACTCCACCAGAGGTTTTAGACATTTCATGCTGAACTAATGTCAGATATTTCAGGCTAACAAAGGACCTGTTCGGGTTGGACCAGGTCGTCTGCAATGACATTTGGTAGGAAGAACAATTAGGACAACATAAAAAATTTAATGTTAATCATTCTGCCGTAAAATAACATTTACTGTTCGTAATTAAACATAGTAATTTGTTGCTCTAGTATTAAATGGAGCTTGGATCCGGGAGATAGTGGGTTCGGGCCCAACTGTCGGCAGCCCTGAAGATGGTTTTCCGTGGTTTCGCATTTTCACACCAGGCAAATGCTGGGGGCTGTACTTTAATTAAGACCACGGCGGCTTTCTTCCCACTCCTAGGCCTTTCCTATCCAATCATCGCCATAAGACGTATCTGTGTCGGTGCAACGTTAAGTCATTTCTATTAAATGGAACTTGGTGTATCGAAGGCAACGATTTCAAGGAAACTTTGTAGGGCGATCATTTAAGGGATCAGAACATCACAACAACCCGTAACTTTGTCAAACGGGCTGTGCACATTATGATAGAATGAGTGATACTGAACAGGAATCCAGCAGTTTCTTCGTTTGTGTTAATTAAGTATTATATTAGTAGCAAGCACGTTTATAAATAATTCGGCCAAGATTGTATACTGTGTGATATTAGCTTTCATTATAAAATATGCAGCAGAATTAAAACTGTAATATTTTGATGTGTTCATATTCCATTCGTGTCAAACTCGTTGGCTGAACGGTCAGCGTACTGGCCTTCGGTTCAGAGGGTTCCGGGTTCGATTCCCGGCTGGGTCGGGGATTTTAACCTTAACTGGTTAATTCCAATGACACGGGGGCTGGGTGTATGTGTTCTCTTCATCATCATTTCATCCTCATCACGACGCGCAGGTCACCTATGGGTGTCAAATAGAAAGACCTGCACCTGGCGAGCCGAACCCTTCCTGGGATATCCCGGCACTAAAAGCCATACGACATTTCATTTCATTCCATTCGTGTTAAGTAAAATAAGTTTGTGGTGCGTGAAATTCTATTCCTGTTACCGAATTTAATTTTTTCTGGCTCCATGGCTAAATAGTCATGATACTGGCGTTTCGTTCAAGGGGTCCCAGGTTCGATTCCCGGCCGGGTCGAGGATATTAACCTTCATTGGTTAATTCCGATGGTTCGGAGGCTGCGCGTGTGTGTCGTCTTCACTATTAGAATTCATCACAGGAAGGGCCCCATTCTCACAGACGCGCAGGTTGCCTACAGGAGTCAGCTCGAAAGAACTGCACCAGGCCTCTCCGAAGGCCACACGCCATCATTACAATTTTGGGTATTGAATATTTTATGTAACTTCAGAATATATCTAACTGTATAATTTCTACAGCCGGCCCCGTGGTATAGGGGTAGCGTGCCTGCCTCTTACCCGGAGGCCCCGGGTTCGATTCCCGGCCAGGTCAGGGATTTTTACCTGGACCTGAGGGCTGGTTCGAGGTCCACTCAGCCTACGTGATTAGAATTGAGGAGCTATCTGACGGTGAGATGGCGGCCCCGGTCTAGAAAGCCAAGAATAACGGCCGAGAGGAATCGTCGTGCTGACCACACGACACCTCGTAATCTGCAGGCCTTCGGGCTGAGCAGCGGTCGCTTGGTAGGCCAAGGCCCTTCAAGGGCTGTAGTGCCATGGGGTTTGGTTTGGTTTGGTTTGGTATAATTTCTACTGTGCATTCTACATCATCAGCTAACTGCTCCGAGCTTTTCAGCTACTTTTTAACAGTTAATTATAACACTATCGTTGATTTTTTAGCAAAATTATTATCATTAAATTTAGGATATCGTATTTTATCATCCACGCAAATTTCCTTGAAAAATGTCCGCTCCAATCCAGACACTTGCCTTGTGAAGTAATTTCCTCTAAAGGGCACAATACTTCACCCGAGGTCTTTAACTCGCCGGTAATTAGGTTGTGGAGTGTCAAAATTGTGTCCGCTATTCAATAAATAGCGACCTCGACTGGGATCGAACTCTTAAACTGCCTCTGGTTTACCGTCGCAGCTATGGGCCAGTGCAGGTTAGTAAACTGAAAATGAAGGGGCTTCATGTGATAATCTACGTATCATCTGTCCTTGTCGATTGAAATTCTGCTCACTGTACCCTCCACGAAACGCCATTGCTGGCACTTTGCCAGTTCAGCCCTGATCTTACCATTGGCACCTCTTCACATACGTTGCCCGTATGTTACACGGAATGTGGTGACGTCACAGAGCCAGCATTCAAGCTGCTTTATAACCATAATTAAAGCTAATTTCATCAATGCAAGTAACATCAATTACATGCGAAGAGCCCTTGACCTCGTGATGAGAGCTCCTCATTGGGTGATAGAGCTTTCATAACAGGAACATACTACGCTATTTCATGGTCAATATGATGATTCTCTGAAGAAAGCCCTCAGTCTCTTTTTTGCAGACAGTTGGACGAATTTTCCCCTTCCTTTGTAAGCATGGAACACTCTTGCCTGATGCAGCCTTGCCTTTAAAGTATCGTACATAGTGTTTAAAATTGTGGATCCTTATAGACCTAAATTGGTGTGTCAGTTTGAGAAGTTACGCGAGACAAATGTAGAGACAATTTTAAAACATTCTAATATATAAACAATGCACAGTAAAGTCGATTTCCTTATACATTTGCGCGGGGCAAGATTTCACGCATCCGCTAATAAGAAAGGTTCTCGAAAATATTCTGGGTTACGTCGAAGAATCGACGCACTTCTCGAGCGTCCGGTGCCAGGCGGCCAGTCTACTTTGAGAGTGCCCAGCGAATGCATGCCTTCACAGATTTTAGTAACTTAAAATAAAAGTTATTTTGTGCATAATATAGTGAAATGCATAAAACACATTTAGATCCAAGGCCGCTTCCTTCCAACTCCTAGTTCTTTTCTATGCCATTGTCGCCATAAGACGTATCTGTGTCGGTGTGAAGTAAAGTCCATTGTAAAAAAAAAAAAAACTAGTGCAAAAACTGGGCGATGTCGAGACATATGGTGAATTTACACCAGCAGAATTTTAGGAAATGACAATTATAAGAAATAGTGGATCGAGGTGATTCCCTCTGTGGATTAGTGGTAGAGCGTTGGCCTCCGAATCCCAGGACATGTTTCGAAAAGTATTTGGCATTCGACAAGTAGCCATGCAGCCAATAAAAATATCATGTACAGATACAATACAAAAGATACGTTTTATTGACGAAATGGTACATACAATATATGAAATATTACGATACTAACTTTAGACACTTCACAACACACATAAAAGCAGCTTAGTCAGTAAATGTCTTATTTAAATATTTTTATGTAGTTAGGTTTGTCTGTTAACTCATCACCCTGAGGCTGACTGGTTCCTCAAAGAGCGTAATATTATTGATCATTATTGATTATTATTGATCAGTCGTATTGATTAGGATATTATTATCTTTGAAATTTTCTTCCATCTCGTCGATAATAAGGCATGTGGAGTCAAGGAAGTCTTTCATTTCCCCTTCCTTTTATGACTCCATTTTCTCTCCTCTTATTATTCTTCACGTTTTATTTGTCATTTCGATTATCGTCTTCATTATATTCCTGATCAATATGGGATGATCACGTCGTTTTGCACCTTACAAAAACATCAGCGACTAGGACGACAGTCATTGCCAGTTAATTCGTTACCAATGACGGTCACTGGTGACTCATTTTCTGTTTATCGAACAAAATTATTTTTTTTAAAACTAGATCGTCCAAGAGAGATGCGGTTTACTCTGCCATCTGGTAGAATAAAACAGAGCATCAAAATTGGCACGCAAGCAGTCTAGCTGGCATCAGATCAAGATGCATGCACATGATAGAGAAGGCCATGTGTTTATTATTGTTGTTTTATGATGATCGAGCAGTATTCAAATGTTAGTAATACTCGGTGGTGATTGACTTGACATTAAAATATTTATAACTTATATATATATATAATTTGTTTTCGGTGACACAAGGGCAGGAAAATGCTAGAATTGGGAAAGAAGCGACCGTAACCTTAATTAAGGTACAGCCCCCAGCATTTGCCTGGCGTGAAAATTGGAAACCACGGGAAACCACCTTCAGGACTGTCGACGCTGGAACTCGAACCCAATCGTCCTTAATCGCACACCCAACACACTTGATGCACTAAAATAACTAAATTGATGAATATCTGTTACATAGCCTGCACGGCAAAAAGGTATGAGACATAAAGGATAGGAATTTATAGTTTCTATAACTTTTATTATGCACAGTTATAGATGTAAATAATATTTTCGGAGATATTTGGAAGTTTGTGAAAAATTTAAAAAACACGAATATTGTTCATCGTGTGGTTAAAAATGCATGAAGTATGAAGGATTTCTCCTTCTGCTACCTCTTTTCCTACACCTTGTTGGGTCACGAGTGCGAACTATACCGAGCTCGATAGCTGCAGTCGCTTAAGTGCGGCCAGTATCCAGTATTCGGGAGATAGTAGGTTCGTATCCCATTGTCGGCAGCCCTGAAGATGGTTTTCCGTGGTTTCCCATTTTCACACCAGGCCACGGCCGCTTCCTTCCCACTCCTAGCCCTTTCCTGTCCCATCGTCGCCATAAGACATATCTGTGTCGGTGCGACGTAAAGCCAATAGCAGAGAGAGAGAGAGAGAGAGAGTGCGAACTGAGTCAAACATGTGAATTTGGCCCTGTTTTACGGCCGGATGTCCTTCCTGACCCGCATTCTATGTGGAGGGATGTAATCACTATTGCGGGTTACTGTGGTGGTTGGTAATGTAGTATGTTGTCTGAATATGAATAGGAGAGTGTTGGGACAAACACAAACAACCAGTCCCCTAGCTAGGAGAATTAATCACACGCGATTAAAATCCCCAACCCAGCCAGGAATCGAACCCCAGATCCTCTAAACCGAAGGCCTCAGCGCTGACCATTCATTCAAAGAGTCGGACATGAAGCCTGAAAGACTGAAAATTATGATTTGTATAACTTTTATTATGTAGGTGCAGTTTCTCTATGCCACTAATACGGAGAATTTTGTTTAACCGAGCTCGATAGGTGCAGTCGCTTAAGTGCGGCCAGTATCCGGTATTAGGGAAATAGCGAGTTCGAACCCCACTGTCGGCAGCCCACAAGATGGTTTTCCGTGGTTTATAATTTTCAGGCAAATGCTGGACCTGTACCTTATTTAGCACACAAGTTGGCCGTGCGGTTAGTAGCGCGCAGCTGTGAACTTGCATCCGGGAGATGGTGGGTTCGAACTCCACTGTCGGCAGCCCTGAGGATGGTTTTCCGTGGTTTCCCATCTTCACACCAGAAAAATACTGGGGCTGGACCTTAATTAAGGCCACGGCCGCTTCCTTCCCACTCCTAGCCTTTTCCTATCCCATCGTCGCCATAAGATCTATCTATGTCGGTGCGACGTAAAGCAACTTGTAAAAAAATGGAGAAATTTGGCACTTCTTGTTTTGGTACTCTTAATATTGCTACGCTACTGTATACTAATGAAATATTATACAACCTTGTGCATACTCCGGTTATTCCTGAGGTTAAGTGCAGAGTTCTGAGGAATTCTGTGAAGTCATTTACTGGTGGTATTTTGACAAACAAACATACCGATCAACTATGCTGTTTGACTCACCTAGCTGTCAGCTAGCATTCGGGAGATAGTGGGTTTGAACCCCGCTGTCGGCAACCCTGAGGATGCTTTTCCATGGTTTGC
This sequence comes from Anabrus simplex, assembly GCF_040414725.1. Classification (NCBI taxonomy): domain Eukaryota; kingdom Metazoa; phylum Arthropoda; class Insecta; order Orthoptera; family Tettigoniidae; genus Anabrus; species Anabrus simplex. The sequence continues at coordinate 348,712,423 of NC_090267.1, read as the reverse complement.
AATTTTCATACCAAGAGCTGTACCTTAATTGAGGCTACGGTCACTTCCTTCCCACTCTTAGGCCTTCTCTATCCCATCGTCGCCGTAAGATCTATCTGTGTCGGTGCGACGTAAAGCAAATCGTAAAAAATAGAAATTAAAAACAACAAATAGATCAGCAGACTTAACAGCGAAATTTAACTGAACCTACTTTCGACATTTGTACTCCTAACCCGAGGTACAAACGAAGTTTGAGACACAATTTTAAGAGTACATACAAGATGGTAATTTTGTTTAAATATGTTTAGAAATTGAGGCGACTGACTGGATAGTTTTTACATTCTCTATTCACTTGGTAGTTCCAGAACAATTCTGTTATGCCGACCGTTTATGATAAGTCATCCAGGAGAAGCGGGGCAAAGATTCGTTCATGTTGATTTAGACTCGTTGGTAAACCATTTTCAGCTCTCCAGTTCTCTCATGTTCTGCTGGTGGGAAGATCATTTTATGAGGAATAAAAACAGGCACTGTAATGACTTTATGACTTTACACAGCAACCTTGATTGAGGCTGTTATCTTGTGCCACGATTGTAATTACAGCTGAAGCAGCACGGAAGACATCCATCAATTCCCGTCCCGGTAGGTGAGGTGTTACTGGTCGGTAGCCGCACTGGGCGTGCGCCGAGCGTGACGAGGATTACAAAGATATGGGCCGCCACCTCAAGCCACTGGATTAAGCTCAAACATTTGTCCGTCTTATGTATGAAACATGAGCGTAGTGGCTTGTGAATAAATAATACATTACAGAATTAATGAATTGTGGGTTTGTATCAAGGCAGAGCTGTAAATAAGGAGTTCGTCAAGGAACCTATTTATATTTTAAACAAGGCGGTCGAATTCCAAGCAGCCGAGACTGTTGAAAATTTCATAGTCTGGATGTGAATACTAACACCCTTTAGTCTACCCTGTATGCCGTCAACCCGCCGTGAATCTCTATCAGAATAAGTGCGGGGGCAAAGTAAGTCAGACCAGCATAGGGAAATTTGATGAAGATGATGTGGGTATATTTTTCTTCTTCTTCTTTTCCTAGTTCCTTGCATCTGACCCAATTTTACGGCTGGATGTCCATCCCGGCGTCATCCCTATTTGTAGGCTTGTTTCCATTATTTGATATATCTCTGGTGGTTGGTAGTGCGGTGTGTTTTACTGTATGTAGATGTGTATTAAGGGCATAAATATCCCGTCCTCGGGAATCGAACGTGGGTCCCTCTGAACCGAAGACCATTACGCTCACCATTCAGCAAGGTACCAGACTCGTTGTGGACTCATCTATATGAACAGAACTATAATTTTATCTGTGCACTTCATATTTCGATTTTATCTTGGATTAGGTATTCAGCAGTAGAAAGTGGGCTCAATTCAGTTTTGTGCCTGTCTAATATATTTTCTTGAAAGTCTGTATTTAATTGGATTCCCTATTTGTGCACTAGTCTACATAATATTTGATTAGTATATAATGGCAACATAAAGTGTGTGTGTGGAGGGAGGGGGGTAAGGACAAAACAGAAAATGTCAAATTTCTCCGTTAATATTCCCAAAGTGTAATATTTCATACGTAGGAATACGAGGAATAATAACGTAGATATTCGAGATTACTACACAATCATGTATTATCACATTTCCAGATATCCTCGCAAATAGTAGTTCTATCTAAAGTGCTCGAGCTGGCCTCTCGGTTCAGCTCCCGTAGCTGTGAGTTTTCATTCGACAGACGGTGCAGCAGCGCAATAGATGGTTTTCCATGGTTTTCCATCATAATACCAGACAAATGCTGTGGTTGCAACTTAATTAAGGCCACAGCTGCTACCGTCCTTGCGTCGCCGAAAACATTCGATGCATCAGAGCGACATTTAAACACTAGCAAAATAAGTAGTTCTATTGTAAGTCTGCAAATGATAGCCTAAACGTTGTAGAAACTGCAAGTTTCACTCCTTTGTATTTCATTGCAAAGTGGAGGTGGTGGTGATTATTGTTTTAAGAGGAAGTACAACTAGGAAACCATAACACTAATCAGAGATAAAAAATGGAGGGGATCCGATACTACGAAAAGTGAAGGTATCGGCCAAAGAAAGGCAAGGGCCATGAAGGGCGTGAAAATGAAAGACTCCCTAGGCGTCGAGTGCTCTAATACCGTCGAGGTCGGAAAATAACAGAAGTTGACTAAGGGAGGTTGGGTAGGATGGATGAAAGTGAGGAGCCTGGCACAAGTAAGTGGAGGCAATGCCAGGACTCAACTAAGGGCCCCGCGGACGCCAACCCACACTCCAAAGTTTAGAACCCCTGGGGCCCCGTTTAGTAGCCTCTTACGACATGCAGGGGATACCGTGGGTGTTATTCTACTGTCCCCTCCCCCCACAGGAGGATCATTGCAACGTCCATCAATGGTGAACTCAACTGACATTGTTTAGCAGGCATTGTAACGAACTAATTAGCAATCATGATGGCTGTTAGGACGAAACCGAGTGGTCATCAGCCTATTTTGATAAGGAGGATAATGTAGATAGTTATTGGAATTAGAAAAAAACACGAGAACCGATCGATTGGCTGCGTGATCTGGGTCAGATAGCTGTCGGCTTGCAATCGGGAGATAGCGGGTTCGAACCCCAGCGTCAGCAGCCCTGAAGATTGCTTTCCATGGTTTCCCATTTCACACCAGGCAAATGCTGGAGTTGTATCTTAACTAAGACCACGGCCGCTCCCATTCCACTCCTAGGTCTTTCCTATCCCCTCGTCAGCGTAAGATCTATCTGTGTCGGTGCAACGTAAAGCAAAATTGTAAAAAACTCTCAAGAGTTTGATTGGTTAATTTGGTTTAAGTAAGGAGCTATGCTGATTTTCCCCTAACTGGACCAAAAACACAATAAGTGCCGATTTCAAGAACTTAGGAAAAAGGCCAAGAAGAAGAACATTATTCTTACGTTGTTACCATTTCATAATTCTTGTATGTAACAATCTTAGTATTGAAAATTCAAATTGTAATGTCTATTGTAATTGGACAACTATCCTTGTAATAGATGTATAAATTAATAATCAAGATTTTACTGCAGCCAATGGCCATTAAAATATGTTTACATGACTAATTATATCAAACAGAATTTGGTTAGTCCCATCTGTCTTTTAGTACACGTCACCACATGATATAAGTCGCAAGTCTTCTCGCACAGTACACATATACATTCCTTTCTCGGGGTGTGAAAAGTTTTGTTAGCACACACACGATGATGAAACCCGTGTGTTGCTAATCTAGTCACTATGTGCCCGAGTTCATACTTTGCCTTCATCCAATCCGTACTGGTCATAGCCTCTGTGGTGTAATATGTTTCCCATATATCTCCCTTCTTGGTTTGCAGCTCTGTTTGTAACTGGTTGAATGCATCTGTAGACGGCAATATTAGTTTGTGACGTAGTTTTTCTGTATAGAAGAGTTCTCTTGTCAGCTCGTAACACAGTCTTGGAGGAGTGAATTTGGACAAACATAATACCTTTTTCATGTATATTGCTTTTACACTTTCAATGTCTCGAATATTTCCTTTAGTGAGATGTTCCCATATCAGTTCTAGTCCATACGTCATTATCGGAGATATTTTTGCATGGAACAATTTCATAGCGACTTCAACCGAAAGTTTGCGTAAGATCAAGATGTCATTCATTGCTATTACGGCCGCAGCCACTCTATCCTTGATGTATCTGGTATAAGTAGTTCCTGACGTCTGTAATGTAATGCCCAAACATTTAAAGTTGTTTACTATTGATATAGTTTCTCCTCCATTTTCATACTGAATTTTGTCTTTTAATGCTGTTCTGCCTCCCTTGCGGAAGATCATCTGTACCGTCTTTTGTCGATTAATTCTGAATTTATTGTCCTCTGCCCAAATGTTCAGCTTGTTGAAAGCAGCCTGTAGTTTTCCGTGTGTTTTTGATACGAGTACCATGTCATCTGCATACATGTATATATGTACCTCGTCGCCTTCGACCTTTATAGTGGGTATTAGGTCTGAGACCGCTATATTGAAGAGTATGGGGCTCATTGGATCACCCTGTAGTACTCCGTTCATCTGCGTTATGGGATTCGAAATAGAGACGTTATCGTTTACAGAGATGTAATTATAAGGAAGAATGGTCCTAATGATGTTGTTAAATGATTCATATGTCCTACTAGCAAGATACCCGTGCTTCGCTACGGTTTTATACCGGTACTGAAATTTATAATTGAATGCTTATTGTTTTAGATATATAACCCGCCGAAATTCGCAATCTGACTCGTTTTCTGCGAGAATCCGCCAAAATTCGCGGTCTGACTCGTTTTCTAATAGATTACGGCAAGTTTCCTCCCTTTTTTCAATCTTTCTTTCCAGCAATCGTTTTCGTACTTCCCGGGCTAGGTCCAGGTATTCCACCCGGTCAGTTGGGTCCCTAAATCTTTGCCATCTTTTCCTATAAGCATTTTTAATATGAATCAAATCCTTGAGGAGATCCGGCGAGGTGTCGTCTTGGGTGCCTTGGCGGTGCTGAACCCGCGGCCGGACTGCATTCTTAGTCATTACCCGTCCAGGACCCGTTTCCAGTGCGGTCCGCACATTTGACGACGGTCCAGAACATTATTATTATTATTATTATTATTATTATTATTATTATTATTATTATTATTATTATTATTATTATTATTATTATTATTATTATATATGTTCTGGACCCCACAGCAAGATGCAAGACCGCTACTTGGCGGTAAATTACATCTGATGCCATTGTCATTATTGACAATGTGACCAACACCATTGTCGCGCTTAGGCAAGTGGGCGGGATTTCTGGCGATACGAATTAAATACTTCCGTGCATTATTTGCCTTATTATAGAGGTGAACGATTGGACGGTCAATCTCATTCCTATCGTTTATTTCAAATGTGTTTTAATTTGTATTTATATGCCAGGAGAATCTACTGTAATCTAAGAACGTTCTCCGAAGGAAAATGCTCTTGAAAGCGAACCCAGGAAAAATTAAAAATGATCGTTTCATCATCAAAATAAGTACATCGAAATTCTACGGCCTGTTTCCAGTCATTCGACAGGGTCAGGAATGGAATGAATAAAGCCCCCATCTAGCGGCGACAATAGGAATTGTGCCGGCTGCCAAAGCCTGTCGCACTCCTCTGGGGCAATGATTAATGAATGACAAATGAAATGAAATGGTTTTGGACAATGTTGCTGGAATGAATGATGACAGGGAAAACCGGAGTACCCGGAGAAAAATCTGTACCGCCTCCGTTTTGTCCAGCACGAATGTCACATGGAGTGACCGGGATTCGAACCACTGAACCCAGCTGTGAGAGGCCGGCGCGTTTTCGCCTGAGCAACGGAGGCTCCTTATAAGTACATTATGAACAGTAAAATTAATAGGTCTCACCTCCTTTTACACCCCACTGCTGTTAAGTTTATTTAACCCCCCCCCCCCGAAAAAAATTAAAAGAAGGCGTGTTTCATTATTTTTAAAGGAGATTCCAAACACCAATGTTCACGTTTATTACCTTCAGGTTTGAGATATAAGTATCCCCATAAAAGTAATTCACTTCTTTTTCACTTCCTTTCACACACCTCCGCCCCCCCCTCCCCCCCCCCCTGTTTCTTTAAGTGTAAGGTTCTTCTAAATACCAATTATCTTGACTCTAACTTCTTCAGTTTTTGATTTATGTGTCCTCATGAAAGGAATTCAACTCCTGTTCATTCCCGCCCCCCAAGATGGTTTTTCCCCCAAAACGCGTTTTTATTTGTTTTAAAGGAGATCCAAATACCAATTTTCACGTCTGTAACAACTTTAGTTTTTATTAGATGTATGTATTCTCATACAATTAAGTCAATTAATTTTTCAATTCTTTCACCCCCCCCCTCATTGGATTTTCCGAGAATACTTCTTTACTTTTAAAGAAGATTCCAAATATCAAATTTCACGTCTGTATCATCATCATTTTTGAGTCATCAGTAGCCTAATTAAAAGCATTCGACACCATTTTCAGTAACTATTGTCCCCCCCCTCCACCCAAGTGGTATTTCCGAAAACTAAAAATACATGTCTCTTTATTTTTGATAGAGATAAATAATACCATGTTTCACTTCTGTAACATGTTAAGCTTCTTGAGATATACTGTAGAAATTCCCATTTTAAAATGTCACCCCTTTTTAGTTCCCCTTAAGTTGAGTTTCCAAAAATAAATCACCTATGTTTCTTTACATATACAGAGGATTCCAAATACCCACTACTTACGCCTGTAACATTTTACGTTTCCCAGATATTCTGTAGATATTGTCTTTCAAAAAATTCACCCCAATTTGTCACTCCTGTTTAATTGGATTTTCCAAAATTAAAAACATACGTGTTTCTTTATTTTTAAAGGAGATCCGATATACACATTTTCAGTTCTGTAATATCTTCAGCACCGGGCGAGTTGGCCGTGCACGTAGAGGCGCGCGGCTGTGAGCTTGCATCCGGGAGATAGTAGGTTCGAATCCCACTATCGGCAGCCGTGAAAATGGTTTTCCGTGGTTTCCCATTTTCACACCAGGCAAATGCTGGGGCTGTACCTTAATTAAGGCCACGGCCGCTTCCTTCCAACTCCTAGGCCTTTCCTGTCCCATCGTCGCCATAAGACCTATCTGTGTCGGTGCAACGTAAAGCAACTAGCAAAAAAAAAAAAAAAAAAAGTATCTTCAGTTTCTGAGATATAAGTAGCCTCATTAAAGGCATTCAACCTCTTTTTCACCCTTTTGGGATTTACAGAAAACAAAAAATTCGTGTTTCTTTATTTTTAAAGGAGATTCTAAATAACAATTTTTACATCTGTAAACTTTTAAAGTTTTAAGATGTAGACACACTCATTTTAAAAATTTACCCCCCTTTTCACCCCCATTATTTGGATTTTCCAAAAACGAAAAAATGCCTGTTTCTTTATTTTTAAAGTAGATCCCAAAAACCAATTTTCAGGAGTGTAATATCTTCAGGTTCTGAAATATAAGTAGCCTCATTAAAGGCATTCAACCCCTTTTTCACCCTTTTCCACCATTCCTATTGTGATTTTCCGAAAACAAAAAATACTTGTTTCTTTATTTTTAAAGGAGATTGTAAATACCAATGATTACATCTACAAACTTTAAAAGTCTTGAGATATAGATACACTCATTTTTAAATTTCACCCCCTTTCACCCCCCCCCCACCCATTAATTGGATTTTCTGAAAACAAAAAAGTACGTGTATCTTTATTTTTAAGGTAGATCCCATATACCAATTTTCAGGTCTGTAATATCTTCAGTTTCTGAGATATAAGTATCCTCATTAAAGGCATTCAACCACTTTTTTCACCCCTTTTCTTCCCTCCTTTTGGGGATTTTCCGAAAACAAAGAAATACGTATTTCTTTTTTAATGAAGATTCTAAATACCAATTTCTACATCTGTAAACTTTAAATGTTTTGAGATGTAGATGCACTGATTTTAAAAATTCACCCCCCTTTTCACCCTCCCATTAATTGGATATTCCAAGAACGAAAAATACGTTTTTCTTTATTTTTAAAAGACATCAAATGTACCAATTTTCAGGTCTGCAATATCTTCAGTTTCTGAGATATAAGTACCGCTATCCTGATTAAAGGCATTCAACCCCTTTTTCACCCTTTTTCATCCCTCCTATTGGGATTTTCTGAAAACAAAAAAAAATACGTGTTTCCTTATTTTTAAAGAAGATTCTAAATACCAATTTTTACATCCGTAAACTTTTAAAGTTTTGAGATATAGATACACTCATTTTAAAATTTCACCCCCCTTTTCATCCCCTTCGCGGCGGAATATCCAAAAATCCTCTCTTAGCGAGTACCTACATCTTAATATGAATGTTTCCTCAAAATTTCATTTCATTATGTCCAGTAGTTTTGGCTCGGCGATGATGAATCAGTCGGTCGGTCGGTCGGTCGGTCGGTCGGTCGGTCGGTCGGTCGGTCGGTCGGTCGGTCGGTCGGTCGGTCGGTCGGTCGGTCGGTCGGTCGGTCGGTCGGTCGGTCGGTCGGTCGGTCGGTCGGTCGGTCGGTCGGTCGGTCGGTCGGTCGGTCGGTCGGTCGGTCGGTCGGTCGGTCGGTCGGTCGGTCGGTCGGTCGGTCGGTCGGTCGGTCGGTCGGTCGGTCGGTCGGTCGGTCGGTCGGTCGGTCGGTCGGTCGGTCGGTCGGTCGGTCGGTCGGTCGGTCGGTCGGTCGGTCGGTCGGTCGGTCGGTCGGTCGGTCGGTCGGTCGGTCGGTCGGTCGGTCGGTCGGTCGGTCGGTCGGTCGGTCGGTCGGTCGGTCGGTCGGTCGGTCGGTCGGTCGGTCGGTCGGTCGGTCGGTCGGTCGGTCGGTCGGTCGGTCGGTCGGTCGGTCGGTCGGTCGGTCGGTCGGTCGGTCGGTCGGTCGGTCGGTCGGTCGGTCGGTCGGTCGGTACAAGCTATTTTATATATATAGATTATGTTTCCCAGTTTCTTCAGTAGCTTTTACCTGTCCACTAGGTCGAACGCTTTGTTGTAGTCTACGAAGATCGCGTAAAGTTTCCGTTTTGGATGTCTGAGGGTATCCGTTATGTCGTCAATCAGATTCTTTATCGCATTCACTGTAGATCTCCCGCGTCGAAAGCTGAATTGCTCTTCCGGTAAGGCGTGGTCTACCTCTTCGATCAGTCTCGTTGTTAGTAACCTGTTAAAGAGTTTAAAGATATTGCTTTCTAAGGCAATTCCACGAAACGAATCTAGGCAACTCGTGTTTCCCTTTCCTTTATATAAGATCTTCACCATTGAGTGTCGCCAGGTGTCAGGGATTTCGTTCATTTCCATGCACTTATTGAAGAGCGATGTCCACGTTGTTATTTTCTGAAGTTCGTATATGTTCGTTGAAAATGCCATCAATTCCTGCAGCTTTCTTAGCCTTCAAGTCCCTTATGGAATTTTTTTACTTCCTCTTCGGTGAGGTCCTGAAAGAGTTTTTGTTCTCCATGTACGATATTATCTACTGTAGTTACAGATAAGTTGTCCGTGTTCAGCACTTTCCTAAAATGTTCTTCCCAGTCTTCTGTGGCAATATCATGAGGGAAGCGCGGCTTTCTTGGTTTTGGAGCTATAAACGAATTTGCTTTTGCCTCTTCGACGAGTTTTTCTCCTTCATCTATATGTTTTCTCTTTTCTCTTTTAAAAAAGCTTTATATATTCTTCTCTTCATCGCGTAGATATGTAATTCGCTTTCTTTGTGTGAGCGCCTTGCTTTGTGGTGAGCTATAAGAGTATCTTTCCGAAGAATATAGCATTCTCGATCAAACCATGATTTTGCTTTCCTCGTCCTGTCCTCAATCTTCACTATTCCGATTCGTATTACCTTTCCTATCTCCTGGGTTGCCTCATTTATTTTGCCTTTGGTTATGTCGTTTTAAATAATTTCCAATATTGGAGCGATTTCCTGGAAGGCTGTTAGATTGGTTACTCTTTTGTATTTAGTCTTCACCTGTTGGCTCTTCGGTTCAAAGTGTTTCACTGTTACAGTTATCTCGATAGGTAGATGTTTTCTGATGGGGATCGTTGGTGAATCATCTATTATTTGGAGAGATTTTACGGTAATTTAATGGTTTACGAAGACAAGATCTATGATACTGTGTCCATTGTGACAGATATACGTTGGTTCCGTTGGGTTGTTTACTATCACGAGTTCTTCAGATTCTAGGTATTCTTTCACCAGTTGTGTTTTCTGATTTGGCACGTCTGAGCGACAGTTTTTCTTTTTTTGCTAGGGGCTTTACGTCGCACCGACACAGATAGGTCTTATGGCGACGATGGGATAGGAAAGGCCTAGGAGTTGGAAGGAAGCGGCCGTGGCCTTAATTAAGGTACAGCCCCAGCATTTGCCTGGTGTGAAAATGGGAAACCACGGAAAACCATTTTCAGGCGACAGTTTAGATCACCTGCTACGATGAGAGGTTCATTCCTTCCTATAATGTTTACTGCTTCTCTTAGTTAGTTAGTTTGTCATCACTGAAATTGTGATTTACTCTCGCACTGGAAGGGTTCCTCATATATCGTTTTCATGTAATTAATAAACCAAATAAAAACAAACGAAAAATCTGGTCAGACAAGAGTCTCCGAGGAGGCTAATGTGCAGTACATTCCCAGACAGAGCTGGGAAAACAAAATTGATTTGTTTATCATTTTGATCTTCAGTGAATTAACACGGCTATATCGAGCTTCCTAGGATAGTGTTGGTTTTCACCATTACCCAGAGCTTGACCGCAAGCCTGTTCAAACATTTTAATCTCGAGATCAAATGAGGAGCTGTCTCATATAATAGGTAGTGCATCTGGCGAAGATCGCTAAGTAATACGACTGAAGAAGCTGTCACGCTGGCCATGTGATACATCTTTACTCCAGTGGTTGGACAACAAACGACTTGATAGGCCTAAAACATTGGTTAGGAAGCATTTGATTTTACATGGTTGTAAATATCATGATCATAAGCTAGGGACCTCCAGTTTGACGTAGTATTGATCCATGGCCTCCTTTGTGAGAAGTGAGTGAGTATGACCCCCGGATATCACGCCTCCATTTAGTTTACTTGCTTTATGATAATTGGTATAAAATTAATTTTCTTTACAATTTGAACAATCAATTTACGTGAGGAAATTTTCTTTATAGAATTGTACCCAGCTCTTGGATTGTTCTTGTAGTCATTGAAATAATTTAAAACAAAATAATTTTATCAGTAAGAACACTTGTGTACCAGTAAGCAACATTCATTATGTTCTTATTTCTCTTTCTAGGTGAGTACAGTATATCTGCTACTTGGCTGACATTGAAACACGAGCGTCTGCTGTCAGTGAGTCGCACACAAACATTTCAAATAATAATGTTTAAGGAATTCATGGTTCGTATATGTCAAATTAATAATCGTATTTAGACAGTAAAGTGCTTTTATTCCATATAACAGTATTTCCGTATACTCCTACGTGTTTCTCGTAAAATTGCAGCTTCTGATAACTATTATTAGATTTCTGTTGGACAGGAAATTCCACAGCTTTTAAAGTTTATTATTATTATTATTATTATTATTATTATTATTATTATTATTATTATTATTATTATTATTATTATTATTATTATTATTATTTATTAATTAATTAATTTATTTAATCATTTTACCCTCCAGGATTAGTTTTTCCCCCCGGACTCAGCGAAGGATCCCACCTCTACCGCCTCAAGGGCAGTGCCGTGGAACGTGAGACATTTGATCTGAGATAAAATTGGTGAGGACGACCAGTACCTCTCTCAGACTGCCTTACCTGCTATGATGAAGAGGTGCCTTCTAGGCGATGAGAAGATTGGAAGGAATGGAAAAGGAAGAGAGAAGAAAGCGGTCGTGGCCTTAAGTTAGGTACCATCTCGGCATTTGCCTGGAGGAGTGGGAAACCTCAGAAAACCACTTCGAGAATAGCTGAAGCGGGAATTGAGCCCCCATCTACTCAGTTGACCTCCCGAGGCTGAGTGGACCCAGTTCCAGCACTCGTACCACTTTTCAAATTTCGTGGCAGAGCCGGGAATCGAACCCGGGCCTCCGGGGGTGGCAGCGAATCACACTAACCACTACACTACACCAGAGAAGTGGACTTTTATTATTATTATTATTATTGTTATTATTATTATTATTAATATTGCAATATTGGGAGATATCCTAGTAGCAATATTGCTTACAGTAGAATAACAACGAAATTTAAAATAAATACTGCATAAAACGCCAAGTAATAATAATAATAATAATAATAATAATAATAATAATAATAATAATAATAATAATAATAATAATAATAATAATAATAATAATGTCTAAGGCGACCTGCATGTCTCTGAAGATGGAGCCATACCTATGATCAATTCTAAAGCTGAAGACGGCACAAACACACCCACCCCGAAGCCATCGGAAGTCACGAAGCCACGTCAGTCGGGAATCGAACTCGGGACCACTTGCACCGAAGTCCAGCACACTAACCAGTTAGCCATGGAGCCGATCAAAACAAGAAATAGAACAAACAAATATATGAAAGCAAAATTTTGCTACAATAGTAGCATTGGTCATATGACTCACCTTTCGAAAAAGTTATCTATTTTGATGTTGTGATTAACATTGAATTCTTATTGGCTCAGGTATAAGTTCTTGTTGGCCCGTCAGACTGCGCTAGATTTTCTAACGTAAAGTGAGTGATTGTCAGTCAAATATGTCGTGGTCTTTTATCAAACTGTCAATAATAATGTTAATGGTTTTACCGTTTTACATCCCTTGAACTACATTTACGGTTTCCCGAGTTGCCTATAAAACTGTTGGTGCTTGAGTACAGTAGTCAATAGAAACTTCTAACGATTGTACATCAACGTGTATTATGCAGACGTATAGTCAGATTAGTGAATTTTAAAGAGTTCACATTGTAAGCATGTGAGAGTAGAATTCATCGAACTACTGACCTGTCGGTAGGGTCTAGTATTTTCTTGTGTATTGTTTGAAAAATAACGTACGACAGAAGGAGAAAGCTATAGACATCCGACTCTCACAGATGTAAGAGAGAACTTTCAGAATGTCAGTGGACGATCGTTCTGATTCATTAGCTACGTTGGAACAAGTTTATTTCTGACGCACCGGCAGCCGGACATCGTGTTTACTACCGTATTTCACTTAGTGTCAAGGTTTTGAACCGTTGAGTCCTTCACCCTCCAGTCTTCCATATGCCAGTGTGGTGATGGCTTTGCTTATGTACTTTCCTCTCCTGTAGGTGCTGGTTTTAACACGCATGTGCACGAATTGAATATATAAGCTCAATTCCCACTCGCTTGATGTCGTGGCGGGCCAAGGCACGTAGCACTTGAGGTCATTCAATCCGAGCAATTGTCACTTTCTGCAGAAACTGACTGCCCCCACACGTCAAGAGGTCGTGAGCACGGGAAGTGCAAACACTTGACTACTTGACTGAGATTGGCAGTACTGTATCTCAATATTGACGTATCCGCTTTCTTGTCGCGATAATGTTTCATGCAAATACTGGGTTCTGTGTTACGTGAATCCAATCTTCGGCCCAGGTTCGGTCGTAGCAAGAGGCCAATGAGCATTTCAGAACGCTGTTCAACGGTGAACGGTAATAGACTCAGATACTGTGGGTCCATTACCCGAAAAGTAAGAAAAATTATGAGGTAGAACTTTAAAGAATGAAGGTTATTATTATTATTATTATTATTATTATTATTATTATTATTATTATTATTATTATTATTATTATTATTATTATTATTGTCATCGTCATATAAGGTAGCATCATAAAGTGATTCAAAACACTTTTATTGCCGAGCTGAGTGGCTCAGATGGTTGAGGCGCTGGCCTTCTAACCCCAGCTTGGCAGGTTCGATCCTGGCTCAGACCGGTGGTATTTGAAGATGCTCATTCAGGTCTACGTCAGCTATTTACTGGCATGTAAAAGAACTCCTGCGGGATATATTTTCGACACCTCGGCGTCTCCGAAAACCGTAGTGGGACGTAGAAATAAATAACGTTATTATTTAACATTTTTATCGGGCACTAATTCTCTCTTTGTAACGCTTGTCCGCTAACGTGGTCAAAGAATTGCCCTCAGATTTGATTCCTGACTCTGTCTCAGTTTTAAGTCATGTTTGAGAGACTGACAGGGGGACGTATACACTCAGGCAAAGCAGTGTAGAAGATATTTGGGTTAAGATTCCTCTTTCTCTCTTTGTCAGCTACTTTTGCACTTACGCTCCAACGGTATGGTGCTTACTCTGTAGGCGGTAGCAATTTCCTTGCCAATCCTAGCAACAGTCAATTATGAATACGCTGACCTCAGTGGCGCAGTCTGTTAATCATTAACATTATTATTATTAGGCCTATTATTATTATTATTATTATTATTATTATTATTAGTAGTAGTAGTAGTAGTAGTAGTAGTAGTAGTAGTATTAGTATTATTATTTACAATTACTTTTACGTCGCACCGACACAGATAGAGCTTATGGCGACGATAGGATAGGAAAGGGCTAGGAGCTGGAAGGAAACGACCGTGGTCTTAATTAAGGTGTGAAAATGGAAAAGGAAATGGAAAAGGACGGAAAACCATCTTCAGGACTGCCGACCATGGGATTCGTACCCACTTTCTCCCGAATGCAAGCTGACAGTTACTTGCCCCAAACCACGCGGCCATTCGCTCGGTATATTATTCTTATTATATTATTATTATTATTATTATTATTATTATTATTATTATTATTATTATTATTATTATTATTATTATTATTATTATTGTCCGACTGGCTGGCTGAATGGTCAGCGTACTGGCCTTCGGTTCAGAGGGTCCCGGGTTCGATTCCCGGACGGGTCAGGTATTTTAACCTTCATTGGTTAATTCCAATGGCCCGGGGGCTGGGTGTTTGTGCTGTCCCCAACATCCCTGCAACTCACACACCACACATAACACTATTCTCCACCACAATAACACGCAGTTACCTACACATGGCAGATGCCGCCCACCCTCATCGGAGGGTCCGCCTTACAAGGACTGCACTCGACTAGAAATAGCCACACGAAATTATTATTATTATTATTATTATTATTATTATTATTATTATTATTATTATTATTATTATTATTATTATTATTATTATCCCAAGATAGCAACGCCGATTGTTTCTGAGATCAGTGGTTTAAATTTGTCAACTCCGTATCATTGGCTTGGGCGTAATGGACGGTAATATGAAAAGCGATTTTTTCGGGTAATTGGTGAAATTTAATTGTAATTTTCAACGTTTTAAAGTAATGCACACACTTTAATACGCATGAGACAGCTGTTTGTTTGTTTGTTTGTTTGTTTGTTTGTTTGTTTGTTTGTTTGTTTGTTTGTTTGTTTTTGGAAACGTATCCAGTGTTGCACAGGCAGAATTTGTAGTCTGTTGAACAGACCTTCCTTCATTGCTCTCAAAAGCTGAAAAACAACTTACAGAAGCGAGTTAAAACCTAACACTGTGGTGGCATTGATGGCTGCAAGCGAGGGAATTGAAGAAAATTATGAGTACATTAATTTTTAGTTGACCAAAAATCATGATGAGCGGAAGGGAATGGAAGAAAAGAAGTTTGGTTTTTGCGACTGAATATAATCATATATATTTAAAATTCCACACGTGATTTTATGACGTAAAATTGTTTAAAAATAATTTTGTTTTATTTTATTTTATGAAATACTTCCTCTCATGCAGAGGCTGCCTTGCGACAAAGTATTACATTTATTTTTAGAAGAGAAATAGATATACTTGGGAAATGTTGAAAGTAACCTAATTGTAACATGGCTTTTGTACGTTCATGGTTATTGAGGCTTGAACTGACATTCGTTTTAAAATGGGTAATGTTATCCTTTTATTTGAAGAGAGGACATTTTGGATGAAAATCGGGTCGCTTTTTGCGACTATGGATGGTAATTTTACTGCTGGGCATTGGCAATGCAACAGAATACACTTTATCTACAGTGAATCAGTGTAATGCTACTGTTTGTAAGCTTTAGGGGTTTAGGACATGTAGGCCATTACAATTTGCAAACTTCCCGCTCGACGACTTTAGCTTATCCGAGGCCTAAGGTATCTTCTTCCATTCCCCTCTTTATTGATTTTTTTCACCTCCATTCCTCGAGTGATATTTCCTTCATGTCTTCTCTCTCATTTCGATAGTCATCTTCATTATCCCGAGTGAGTTGTGTAACAGTTCAAATCCCGTTACAAGGTGATATCTGTATTATTATTATTATTATTATTATTATTATTATTATTATTATTATTATTATTATTATTATTATTATTATTATTGTTATTATTATGTCCGTATTATTATTATTTTACCTGTCAGATTACTATTATTGTAATATAATTATTATTCAATTCAATTCTGCAATGCTTGTCGCTTGCGTGATTGTTAACTGTATGCATATATACGTGTGTG
Organism: Anabrus simplex; assembly: GCF_040414725.1. NCBI lineage: Eukaryota > Metazoa > Arthropoda > Insecta > Orthoptera > Tettigoniidae > Anabrus > Anabrus simplex. Next base: position 348,696,369 of record NC_090267.1, on the reverse strand, counting down.
TAGATTAACACTCAAGACATGTACAGTAGGAATTGCTGTATATCAGATGTGGATATGACATTGTTACATTGTGCAATACTGCTGGAGTAACTGCAGAGTCATCGCTACGTCATCGCTACGTCATCGTGAGCATTTAGCGATGAACTCAGTTTCTTTGAGTAACCCAGGCCGCCCCAGGCAATTTCACCATTGCATGTGAGGTAGGAGATCATAGTTACTTCTGGAGGTTACGTAGGTGCGTCAACCAACGTCTATAAAAGGTAGCTGCATCTTGTAGCGTCAGTCATTATTCTACTGGAAGGAGAGGCCACAGTTGGCCATTAAGTGAACGAGATGGAGTGGCCTCAGTCAGTCAACGGGAGTCATTAGTTAAACGGGAGGTATACAGTGAAGTAGTCATTATTCAATTGGAAGCAGAGGCCACAGTTGGTCGGAAAGTGAACGCGATGGAGAAGTCTCAGTGAGCCATTAGTCTTTGGTCATTGAGAGAGTGAGGCCATAGTTGGTCGGTCTTTTAGTTGAAGATACGGACGTGAAGGCTTACTACGAAGTCATAGAAGGATAGACTTACCAAGTAGTCATCAGGATGCAGAAGCAGCAGTCACATCGATACATCACCAAATTAGGCTTGACACATCTAGAGTAAACCCCAGATCAAAGGAATACGTCGTAATTACACTCAATGTGTTGAAGGTACAGTCAAGTGAACCAGTGAGGGATATATTTCGTGTATAATTGTTAAATGTCCGGTCAAGAAGAATTCAAATTCATGCCTAGTTTCTTTCAGTTGCAAATGTCATTAATTTTCATATTCTCATCTGTCTTATCGCAGCAGGACTTACTATTTTTTCTTTTATTTCAAGAATATATATTTTGTTCTACCAAATTAAATTTTCGTTTCATTTTTAATGACAGAATTAGATAACATCAAATTAAATTGGCGAACCGAACGCCAATCTTCTTTTCTCAGAACTTATATGGTATGTTGTCAAAAGTAAGCTTATTACCCCACACCCTGGAGATAGTCAAGATTCTCATTCTATTATTGTTGCACTGAGTGGTAGCTGGCGCCCATCAAATAACGTATGTGTAAGTAAGCAGGTAAGAACCAAATGTGAATACAAGGTTCGACGATTGTGTGTTTTATTTAATGAACATTAATTTTCATATTTTCCATTTTAAATGCAGATATTTCATATTTTGCAATTTAAATTCAGATTAGTATGTTTTCAAGTCAGTAAACGAGTTAGGAACGTCACAGTTGGCTGCGTGGAATGAGCCGCATAGCTGTAAGCTTGCATTCAGATGATAGGTTCGAACCTTACCATCGGCATCCCTAAAGGTGGTTTTATGTTGTTTCTCATTTTCATACCAAGCAAAAGGTGGGGCTGTTCCTTAGTTAAGTCCAGTGTTACTTCTTTCCCAGTCCTAGCCATTTACTTTCTATGTTGGCCCCTTAATATTGCTATGCCACTGCATGATAATCAAATAGCCTAGAGCACAACATCGATATCCCTGAATTTAAGTAGTGTGTTTCAAAAATGTATTGTGCCATTTTGTGACAACAAACAGACAGAAATTGAACTAAACCTCTTCTCGACTACTACATACCTAATCCGAGAGAGTAGCAAAGTATGAGGAAATAATATGAAGTGAACAGACAACATTCTAATTGTATTTATATAGTTTTATCTTTCTTAAATCATCTACGAAGTTGAAAAACTATATGTACACATTCAACATAATTCAAAGTATTCGAACCCTTTAGGCTTTCGTCCCAGCGTGGCAGCGAGCTCCTAAGTTAAAATGCCACCACAATGTTCCAAGAAGCTAACAGCTAGTGCACCATTCGAAATGCTGATAATTTCACGATTTACAAATCCAAAAACGCTTGAATAATTTCAACGGATGTGAGTGGAGGAGATTATCCTGGACAATAGTTCATAATACGACAACTCTGATACGGAAAACATTAAAAAGGAAAACTTTTTCCATTATGATCGCCAGCCTTCTGTAAGATGATGTCACCACAAAAATTAGAAGTAAATATGTAATAAAACAAATAATCATTTTAATAGATATAGGCCTACTCTTGATTATCAATGCAAATTAGAACTTCGATACAGAAAGTACAGCACGCTTCATACAGCAATAACAGGATCGCGTATTTTAAAAATAGTAGCAGGTGTTAGCAAAGATCTATGAAATCAGTAGTCTACATAAATAAATACATAAACAAATAAATATAACCAAACCAAACCCCACGGCGCAACAGCCCTGAAGGACCTTGGCCTACCAAGCGACCGCTAATCAGTCCAAAGATCTGCAGATAGCGACGTGTCATGTGGTCGCCATGACAAATCCTCTCCACCGTTATTCTTGGCTGTCTAGACTGCAGCCATTATTTCACCGTCAGATAGCTCCTCAGTTATAGCCTCGTATTCAGAGTAGACCTCGAACCATCCCTCATATCCAGGTAATAATCCTGACCTGGCGGGAATCTAACCCGGTATCTCTGGCTAAGAGACAGATATGCTACACCACGGGACCAGCGAAATAAATAAATAAATAAATAAATAAATAAATAAATAAATAAATAAATAAATAAATAAATAAATAAATAAATAAATAAATAAATAAATAAATAAATATATAAATAAATAAAATGTGAACGTGTAACACAATATTTTGATAAAACCACAACACTAATTCCTAATATATCAAAATAATGAAATATCTCCTTCTCAGGATTACTAGAAAAATATTATTTATTTCATTACGTCCTTTATTTGGGTAAAATAGTAATTTTTTTCGAATATGTTTAGTTATATGAAAGTTGTCCCCTCTGATCTTTCTATGCCAGCCCAATAGAGGGCTCTGTGAAAAATATCTATGCGCATCTTTCTGTTAGTCCGATAGACGGCTCTGTGAAATCAAGTTATCTCCAGAATGTCAGAATGTTAGTTATTGCTCCATATTGGTTCTAATAAGTGAGAAACAGGAAGAAATTCATCTCAGAATATTCTATATTTTAAAAAAGTCCTTTATTATGAAACTTACGTTGAATGTTTCAGTGTATGGTTATTAAATAAAATGTGTATGCACTGCCAAGCACGACATTTCGCTGCTGAAATGCTATATGGACATTTAATTCGTGTTGCCACAATAGTGTGGTTTATTTTGATGACATACTTAAAAGTGTACTTAAAGGTATGATGCTACATGATAATCGTTCCATGAACCATATAAGGCAAAATAATAGTACAACGGTTATTTTTGTGTAACTGCTACATCTGTCACTGCTACAGTAAAGTAACTGAAAAGTAACAGTTAAAAATAACGTCCAACGTTACTCACCTTTTCTTGGTCACGGCTTTTTTTTTTCTAGTTGCTTTACGTCATATCGACACAGATAGGTCTTATGGTGACGATGGGATAGGAATTACCTAGGAGTTGGAAGGAAGCGGCCGTGGCCTTAATTAAAAATAGGTAACCACGGAAAACCATCTTCAGGGCTGCCGACAGTGGGATTCGAACCCACTATCTCCCGGATGCAAGCTCACAGACGCGCGCTCCTAACCGCACGGCCAACTCGCCCGGTGGGCTTTAACCTTGTCCGTGTTGTGAAGTCCCATTCATTCACTCGGACATGCGCGCACGCATCACTACACTGTTGAAAGTCGGTGCAACAAAATACACATTCCTATTAATGAGTGGCAGACAACAGATAAAATGAGAAAACATCATAGCGTCTTTTCTGAAATCTAGAGGAGTGAGTTTCACAATGCCCCGATCAAAGATAGAAGACAAGAAAACATGATGATCTGTCTGCCAAACATCGACACCAACCGATACGAGAGGATCGATTAAGTCAAATGAAGTAATGTTATGTTACCTATAATATGTTACCTGTATAATATCAATATAGAAAGTTAGCATACTCATTTATTTATGGTACAAGAAAAATCATACAGGTGAAACTTATATTATAACGTAGGTAGCCCTGCGCGATGTCTTGAGTCAACGATTACCCTTGAGCAGTTGAATATGTCACAACAGTTTATACCTTAGTTACCAGATGACAGCAACAACTTAAACAAATACACTATAGAGTATATTATACACTATAGTGTGTTTGACTTACAGCAATCTCCTACGAAGGCGCTCTCACTACGAAGACATGCGTACTATCTGAACTCTGAAGGTCACATTCTGTGTCTGTAAGCTGCTACTAGTGACAGTTCCCACTTCCCAGTTACTGTTTTCACTAGTACGTTATTCTGTTGTCGTTAGTTGGTAACCTGTTACTTTTGTCCTCGTTACATTTGTAACAGTGACCGGCATGTAACTGTGACAAAGTAACTGCTACGTTATTTTTCAGTCTTCTCTACTTTGCTAACAGTAGCCGCATTTCAGGATTAGGTCCATATTGTTTTAAGATTATACGGCGAGCTTTATGTGATAGATTCAAGTCTTTCGAACAGAATTCGTTGTGAAAATTATATAAATTGCCAAGGTTCAAGAATTCCATATGTATAGTCACAACGAAAGTGTAAGTTTAGCGGCAAATAAATGGTCTTCCAGATTTCAGTCCATTTTCCCTTTCTTTCCTCTCGCTTCCGTTATCAGTTTCATTTTTAGTCTTTGTTTGCAGCTATTGCTGTGACAGGCCACTAGTAAATAAATAAATAAAGAAATAAATAAATAAATAAGGGAATGAATTCTTCATAATTGGCAACGTCGTCTGCCATGAGAATTTGAGCATTCCCTTATTTATTTATTTATTTTTATTTATTTATTTATTTATTCATTTATTTAATTCTTTATTTATTTATTTACTAGTGGCCTGTCACAGCAATAGCTGCAAACAAAGACTAAAAATGAAACTGATGATAACGGAAGCGAGAGGAAAGAAAGGGAGTGTTCGACATCCACGATACGACTCTAATACGAAAAACACAAAATAGGAAATCTTCAGGATGGTCGCCAATCTTTTGTGAGGAGACGGTACCAGACGAAAAGGGAATGAATAAATAGTAGAATGATGAAGTAAAATATGTAACGATATATAATAAAGAGATGAATAAATACCGTGCTCCTTTATTCTTTCTGCAAACGTTGTAATGGTCCTTCCCTGTTTTCTAATTGGATTAAGGTTGAGATATAAATAAGGTGGTGTCTCCTTTCTGCTACTTGGCAAGCAGTTCTTCGCTGAGATCATATCTCACGAGATTCCGCTCGAACTTCCTTCTCTCCTGATTGAATTACTAGTGAGAGAGTGCCATGTGTCCTTCATGCTTCACTGAGATGGCAGGGACGTATGTTATCATACCAGATTCGTCCAGTGTTACAGATGTTGCACTGCATGCTGGCTTTCAGGAAACACCACAGAACAAACCAGACTTACCGCAGACTACAAAATGTTCCATCCCACAACTCATGAGCTTGTACACCTCACGCCAACATGTATCGAACGCCCAGTTCTTTCCTGAGCTTGGTAGACGTGCAGTATTTAACAATCACTGCGATAAAGCTGAGTATTACGTGTTTTGAACTCCGATATTTCTTATACTCTGACTACCCTTACTCGGTCAAGTCTTCATGCTATCAAATCCCCGGTAATATGTTTGCTATTTCCTTTACGTCCCACCGACACAGATAGGTCTTATGGCGACGATGGGCTAGGAAATGTCTAGGAATGGGAAGGAAGCGTCCGTGGCCTTCAGTAAGGCACAGCCCCAGCATTTGCCTGGTGTGAAAATGGGAAACCATGGAAAACCATCTTCAGGGCTGGTGACAGTGGGGTTCAAACCCACTGTCTACCGGATGCAAGTTCACAGCTGCGCGCCCCTAACCGCACGACCAACTCACCCGGTGGTAATATGTTTTTCAATACAGGGTGTAACAAAAATGTACGGCACAAATTACAGGACAGATTCCTCACACGTAGACGAAGAAATTATGTCATATGAATATGGATCCAGAAACGCTTTCTTTTCATGTTACACCTCGTTGTCTCCAACTCATTAATCATGGGAAACACACAAGAACAGAACGTTAGAATCATGGGGAACACGCACTCTTGGTTACGTATGGTAACGGTGTCATTATCGCAGGTGTACCGCCAGTGTTTTGTTTTGTTTTGCATGTCCCTGTTGCCATGCGACTTACTTCATTGCTTGCTTACAGGTAACATCAACTGTTCCAGTGATCAGTACGATCCTGGCAAGCATGTATCAAAGCTCACGCAGGGCATATTGAACATCCCCTGTAAGAAAGGAGTTGCATGTTGCATGCTGGTACGTTCTGTTCTTGTGTGTTTCCTATGATTAATGAGTTGGAGAAAATGAGGTGTAACATGGAAACAAAGCGTTTCCGGGTCCATGTTTATATAACATAATTTCGTCTATGTGTAAGGAATGTGTCCTGCAATTCTTGTCGTACATTTTTGTTACATTCTGTATATTAGGTGTCTCATTCTCCGGCCCTTCACACCTCTTTTTACTTTTAAGCTAATACGCCATTCTTCGTAGCGTAATTGCCTCTTGAGCGGAAGATTCGAATTCGATTACTAGCCTATTGAGGTGTTTTAATTCCAAACTGAGAGCAGGAATGGGTTTCACACAGCCTGACCTTGTCAAGAAAACCAAGCAGTATAACTGAGGATGTTGCCATAATGATCACGCGTCACAGGCCATCTGTCTTGGCAGGCCAAGACCCTAATAGATTCTGGTGTCACGGTTTTGTTCTGGTTTTTCATCCATTAAAGGATCAGAATTCTCCCTTACCCTGCTAAAGTTAATATAACGAAGGGTTGAACATCTCGTTGCTCTAGCCCTTAAAACAGCAATGACCAACGCCATGTACGGAAACTGATATTTTTAATAATTTAATGCGGACTTTATTGGTACAATCTGAAGTAAATCAGTGGAAATAAGACACAGACGATGCTAAAGGTATTATTAAGAGGTATTGCATGCTTATGGATACATTGTCTTCCATTGGAGGATATAATAATTTCTTTCTTATCCAGAAGTGTAGCTAGCCCCAAGCAACGGCGTATCGTGACTTTCGAGTTGGACTTGGTGGTAGGCGTTATTTAAGGTCCGTACAAAACGTTCCTTGGGCCTACATATCACGTGCCGTGCCACTGATGGCACTACTGACACTGCTAGTAGTGTGATTCATTATCACAGCACCTCCCAGTTAACACTCCATAATCACAAACAAATTTGTGCATACCAAAATTCATCATTATGAACATACACAACCACAAGCTACATTCAATTGTATAAGCTGCAAGAAACACTCATAGAAATTCCCTTCCTGACTTTCTACAGAATTCCCCATTCAAAGTTCGGGTTTGAAGTTACGACCACAAGCTTTATTTTGTGACTTTAAGTTCTTAAGAGCCAGAAGAGGTCACCTGATCCTTATTACACATAGATTTTCGTTCATAGGACGATAGAATGAGTTCTTAATTCAAGCTTACTTGCAGGGATTTAGACAAGGCTGTATTCTTTCACCTTTATTGTTCATAGTTTACGTAGCAGGGAGAAATTCAGTTAGATGGAAATGTAGTTATGCAGTTTGGCCTATACCGACGATTTGTTCTTAATGACAGACTGCTGAAAGCCTGCGTTCTAATATCTTGGAACTTTAAAACAGTTCCTATGAGTATGATATAAAAATTATAATTTCCAAGACTAAAGTGACGTCGGTAGGGAAGAAACTTAAGAAAATTGAGACCAGGTTGGGAATACTAAACATGGAACTGGTAGATCACTTCAAGTATTTAGGATGTGTATTATCTCAGGATGTAAGCCTCCGTGGCTCAGGCGGCAGCGTATTGGCTTCTCACCGCTGGGTTCCGTGGTTCAAATCCCTGTCACTCCATGTGAGATTGGTGCTGGACAAAGCGGAGGCGGGACAGGTTTTCTCCGGGTACTCCTGTTTTTCCTGTCACCTTTCATTCCAGAAACACTCTCCAATATAATTTCACTCATTTGTCAGTCATTAATCATTGCCCCAGAGGAGTGCGGCAGGCTTCGGCAGCAGGCACAAGTCCTATCCACGCCGCTAGATGGGGCCTTCACTCATTGCTAGCCTGCTCGCTGAATCTGGTGTGTCGCCTTTACACCTGAGACGCCAGCAAATGCTTCTGTCCTATGGTGCAAATTTGCGACAGATGCCACTTCGCCCAAGTTATCCTTGCGTTTTCCACAATGGAAACCATCGGCTGTACGCTGCTTATCCTCGAGCAATACGACCGGTTGTAATACGTTTGGATAGCAGTCATAGATTGTTTGATGTATCTTCGGTTCCCTGTCTTGTCAGACAACCAAGTGGGGAAGTGGGGTGTCTTCGTGGATAATACGCCGACCTGAAATAATCCTGGGTCTACACACTGGCCCAAAGGAAAACACGGACCCCTCGATTTATCGGAGATTCTTCCTGTCCGTTGTTGGCCGGTATCCAAATTCTGTCGTCTTTTACACGGATGGTTCGAGAGCAGAACGAAAGTGGACTGTGCGTTCATTGTTGACAATGGTAGGTTTCTTTTTGCTCTCCCGAAAACCTGTAGTGTGCACACAGCAGAGCTCTATGCTATCTGTGAAGCTCTGCGGTGCGCGCTGTCCGATAAACGCCGACACTTTCTGCTGTAAACAGACTCCTTGAGCTCGCTACAGTCTATTGATACATGTTTTCCTCGGGCCCCTCTGACGCAGCGAATCCAGGACCATCTGGCCGGGTGTTCGGATGCCGGCACCAGAATCAAGCCACATGGGTGTAGATGGAAAGGAGTTAGCTGATAAGGCTGCCAAAGAAGGCTGTTACATTGCTTCCGTTGTCTAATGGAGAGTTGCTATAGTAGCCGCTGTGTATAAAGGAAAGGGTGATAGACATAAGGCTGAAAATTACAGGCCAGTCAGTTTGACATGCATTGCATGTCAGCTTCGGGGAAGCATTCTTTCTGATTATATTAGACATGTTTACGAAATTAATGACTGGTTCGATAGAAGGCAGTTTGGGTTTACGAAAGGTTATTCCACTGAAGCTCAGCTTGTAGGATTCCAGCAAGATATAGCAGATATCTTGGATTCAGGAGGTCAAATGGACTGTATCGCAATTGGCCTGTCGAAGGCTTTCGATTGGGTAGATCATGGGAGACTACTGGCAAAAATGAGTGAAGTAGGATTTGACAAAAGAGTGACTGAATGGGTGGCTATATTTCTAGAAAATAGATCTCAGAGAATTAGAGTAGGCGAAGCTTTATCTGACCCTGTAATAATTAAGAGAGGAATTCTTCAAGGCAGTATTATTGGACCTTCCTTATACTGTATATATCAATGATATGAGTAAAGAAGTGGAAACATATATGACTTTCGCGGATGATGTTGATCTGTATAGGGTAATAAATAAGTTACATGATTGTGAGCAACTTCAAATTGACCTCGATAATGTTGTGAGATGGACCGTATGATGATAAACGTGGTTAAAAGTCAGGTTGTGAGTTTCACAAGTAGGAAAAGTCCTCTCAGATTTAATTAGAATGTTCCTTATGGGAATGATTGTAAGTACCTGGGGGTTAATATAAGGAAAGATCTTCATTGGGGTAATCACATAAATGGGATTGTAAATAAAAGGTACAGATCTCTGCACATGGTTATGAGGGTGTTTAGGGGTTGTAGTAAGGATGTAAAGGAGAGGGCATATAAGTCTCTGGTAAGACCCCAGCTGGAGTATGGTTCCAGTGTATGGGACCCTCACCAGGATTACTTAATTCGAGAACTGGGAAAAATCCAAAGAGTAGCGTAACAAAAAAGTTGCAAAGTTTAGGCTGGGAAGACTTGAGAGGAAGGAGATGAGCTGCTCGACTAAGCGGTATGTTCCGAGCTGTCAGTGGAGAGATGGCGTGGAATGACATTAGTAGGCGAATAAGTTTGAGTGGTGTCTTTAAAAGTAGTAAAGATCACAATATGAAGATAAAGTTGGAATTCAAGAGGACAAATTGGGGCAAATATTCGTTTAAAGGAAGGGGAGTTAGGGATTGGAATAACTTACCAAGAGAGATGTTCAATAAATTTCAAATTCATATGCAACCATTTAAGAAAAGGCTAGGAAAACAACAGATAGGGGATCTGCCACCTGGGCGACTGCTCTAAATGCAGAGATTGATTGATTGATTGATTGATTGATTGATTGATTGATTGATTGATTGATTGATTGATTGATTGATTGATTGATTGATTGATTGATTGATTGATTGATTGATTGATTGATTGATTGATTGATTGATTGATTGATTGATTGATTGATTGATTAGAGCGTTTATATTTGTGTCCGGTCACCTTTGCTCCTGGAATTAGCTTGATGCTAATTTCTTGTGTAATCTGATTGAACTCAAAAGCCATGCTCCTCTCCAGATTCCACCAAGGTGGCCATGTTTTGAATCCTGTCCATGTCCCTATGACTTCGATTTCATGTAAAAATGGAAGTCCCGTGGCTATTGCCATAACAGTCTTCTAATACTATAAGCTTCCTTTGCTCTGTTTCACTATCGTTGTAAATTGAGGAACTCGCAGTTATGTTTACATCTGTAATCAAAAAACAAACAACACACGAATAGATTATCGAGAGAAGAGAAGGGATTTATGCTAGACCTAGTGATTTCATTGACAACGTAGACTTACTAAGGATAAGGTGCACAAATGCTAAACGCACATGCCGATTCTGTGAGACTCAGGGAACCTGAGCCCCTTTGTCTCCAGAATTTCTTAGATTGGGGAGCACGCCACCCCATGTTTACTTTAATGATAAGAATAATAATAATCGTAGAAATAATTTTCACGTCTTGAGGTTGCTATAGGCAGAATTTCGTACAAGAGTACAATAACTACGTCAACGCAAATCTTGTGGTATAAAGCTCAGTCGGAGCATCTGTTGTTAAGAAAGAACTATTCATTTTATAGAAAAAATACTGTTACTTTATTACAGCTTTATTTATCATTTTACAACTAAATGATTGTCGTTAGTATACCGCAATTATGTGTTTTTGTTAGTGATTATCTTTCGTTTAATTGTTTGTTACTAATATTATGATCATATAAAAAAGTAAGTCCTTGAGAAAGGAATTTTCCGAAATATCTCCACCTGTGGAACGAACAGGGAGTTCAGTTTTACGTAAGCCTAAAGATTAAGTCCATCCGTTAGATTTTGGACGGAATATGTTGCTTGTGTCGTATTTCCTGCTGTTTATCACATTGTCAACCTTGGTAAATCACGTATACTTTCTCAAATGAACGCGTGCTTTCCTTGGATCGTTTCACGGAATATCAAAGATCTGATACACCAATGTGCCCTTGAGTTTCCATAGCATGAGGACACGTGTTCACCACACACGATGGAAGGAGATGAACATTAGAATTTAACGGTACTACCAACGACGTTATGTGAGATTTAACACAAATATATTTTAAATATAAGAAGAAGAAGAACTACCGTAATGATGAAATATACCGGAACATAGAAAACATAAGACACAATGCGGAAGGGGCGATTGCTATTGTTTGAACATTTAGGCCTATACAGAATGGATGACAACTGGTTAACTAAACAGATCTTCAAATATCTTCAGAACAAGAAGTCAACAACAACCTGGACTCATGAAGTCAATGAAATGAAATGGTGTATGGCTTTTAGTGCCGGGATGTGTCCGAGGACTTCCGCTCGCCAGGTGCAGGTCTTTTGATTTGGCGCCCGTAGATGACCTGCGCGTCGTGATGAGTATGAAATGATGATGAAGACGACACAGACACCCAGTCCCCGTGCCAGGGAAATTAACCAATTATGGTTAAAATTCCAGACCCTGTCGCGAATCGAACCCGGGACCCCTGTTGCCAAAGGCCAGCATGCTAACCACTTAGCCTTGGAGCCGGTCATGAAGTCAATGAAAGATTTGGAAAGAAAGAACATAGAGGGAAAAGAAGCAACAGTGTGAAGATTTTTAGAAGGAAAGTACTAAAAATGGAAGTATTATATGGTCGATAGGGAGAGAAACAGGGTCAAAATGGTCCGAGGGGAGGAAAAGGAGGCATAGTGATCAGATGAAGGAGTATTGAAAGAAAAGGAAGGAACGACAAAGGAAGAAGCACTGTAATTGTCACTTGGTCCCTAGAAGACCCTAACGGAGAAAGAAGAAAAGAAATAATATGCGTGGATCACTTACTGAAAGGTATACAATGGCAGGGAAGGATTCAGTTGGATGGAAATCTAGTATGCAGTTTGACCTATGCCGACCACTTGGCCTTAATGCAGACTGTGATAAAATATTGCAATCTAATATCTTGAATCGTGAAACGATGTGAAGCGAGAATCATATGGAAATTACAATTTCCAAGTCTGTAGTGAATAAATCTCAAAAGATTGAATACCAGGTAGGGAATACAGAACTAGAACTGTTGGATCATTTCAAGTAGGATATGTATACACCCAGGATAATAGTAGGCTTATACAAAGCAAAGCAAAGCAATCTCCGTACAGGCCATGAAGGCCCTTGGAGGGGTGGAAGGTAAAGGCTTCCACCATTCGTAACCTCGGTACTTAGTGGGATAGAGTGGTTAGCTCTCTGCCCTGCCGAGTAGGCCTATACTAAGTGAAATTAAATGGAGGTGCAGCAAAGCTAATGCAGTGATTTCGCAGTTGTCATCAAAGGTAATCTGCAAGAAAGGAATCATTACAATGTAACATTTAAAAATGGGCATAGTTTTAGATTCTCTAATGCCCTCCCTCCCCCCCCCCCCCCCCTATTTTACTAGGTCTTATTGTATACTAGAATTTTAATTCAACTAGCTGAAGAAGAGAAAGCTGATGCTGTTTGAGCTTGGAACTTCAGTAGTGAATATTCACAATTCTTATTTTGTTGCTTCTGGTGTCTTCGGTATAGAAGCCAAGCATTGACTACGGCAACTCCAATGCTCCAGAACACAATTCTCATGTACCATTTCAGAGAACGGATATCAATTCTGTACATCTCAAGCAGCATATCTGCCAAGTCAACACCACCCATAAATTGATTGTACTCTTTCACGGCGATCAACATTAATCCGTTTTCTGTGGCTCATTGGCTGCATATGTAGATATTAAGTCTACAATATACATTTGAATAATAGGCTATACTTATTTCTCGAAACATGTATCAGACGTAATGTTGAGGTGAAAGGTAAATAAAAATCAATATATAGTATTGACTAGGCGGATCATTCACCTATATATTTGTTGTCAAGTAATTCTGGTGAGGGTCCCATACACTGGAGCCATACTCTAATTGGGGTCTTACCAGAGACGTTGTAACGTCTCTCCTCTTTATTCCCGTCCGACGCCGCCGTCTACCGTTCATGTCACGGCGAATGACCTGTCCTTTACATCCTTACTACAACCCATAAACACCCTCATAACCATGTGCAGAGATTTGTACCCTTCATCTACAATCCCATTTATGTGATTACCCCAATGAAGATCTTTTCTTATATTAACACCTAGATACTTACAATGATCCCCCACCGCTGCTGGTTTGAACCGAAATTCGATCACTGATCCACAGAGGGATAATAATAATAATAATAATAATAATAATAATAATACGAAGAAGAAGAAGAATGTGCACGTAAAGCTGTAGATTGAGTGAGTTTTAAGATGCTTGTAATTATGTTTTTACAGCGGCAATTTCTTGCTTAGTTTATGCTGTGTCCGGTGGAATTTCGGCGAGTGCTTTACCGCGAAGGATACACTCAGGAATCTTGAATCATTATGTCGTTGAGGAGAACCCAGCGAGTGCACATTACCATACAAATGCATCCGGTGATGGCACACGTCACGACAAACGTTGTAACGTCTCTCCTCTTTATCCCCGTCCGCCGCCGCCGTCTACCGTTCATGTCACGGCGAATGAGAGTGGTTAAGAAAGAAATATCAACGTAGGTCTTAGCCCAGTTCTTCTACAAGCTTCATGTATTGTGTTCGCATGAAATGTGAGAGAAAATATGGTTTGACCCGGCTACTTCTACTATACCCTTGCATAGAGTTGTCGCTATAAATACCAGAAGATGAGAGTAAGTTCATGCCTTTATGTTCCAGCCGTACATCTCATACAGTGAGGACAAGGACATTGTATTCGTAATGGAAGGTTGACATAAAATGTGGTCTTAGTTCTACTGTTATCTGTAGTGTCTTAAGGAGCTGCAGAAGTTTACTCAGCTGAGACGGTTATTAAAGACAATCACCGTGCATTCCTTGTAAGCAATGATTTTCTTGGAAGAGAAATTTACTCAAAAAGAATGCATCCTCGTGTAACTCGTGTACTGTACTATAAAGCCAAGAATAACGGTCGAGAGGATCCGTCATGCTGACCATACGACACCTCGTGATATGCAGGCCTTCGGACTGGGCAGCGGTCGCTTGGTAGGCCAAGGCTGGTTTGGTTTCTAACTCGTGTAACATATCCTACATTTTCTTAACATCAGAGTAAACGTAAATGTTTTACTACTCTTTTTTTTCTTCTTTTTTTGCTATTTGCTTTACGTCGCACCGACACAGCCGCTTCCTTCCCATTCCTAGGCATTCCATATCCCATCGTCGCCATAAGACCTATGTGTGTCGGTGCGACGTAAAGCAAATAGCAAAAAAAATTAAGGTACAGCCCTAGCATTTGCTTGCTGTGAATATGGGAAACCACGGAAAATCATCTTCAGGGGTTCGAACCCACTATCTCCCGATTACTGGATGCTGGCCGCACTTAAGCGACTGCAACTATCGTGCTCGGTACTCCTTATTTAGGGCCTATATGTTAGGTGGTTTAATTGCTGACGTCAATAGCGCAGTCAGTTATTGTCCTTCAGTCTTCGAGAAAGTTAGGTCAAGCCCGGCTGAGGTTGGACATTTTTAGGGCGTTTAAATGCAGTAACTGAATATCGCCGGTTACCTCATATTGAAGAACTCTCGCATGAAAAGACAATACAGTGGCATATCTAGATTTCTGTAACAATTCAAGGGACGTCCGACTAACTACATTTACCATGTGAGGCGAAGGGGGAGAGTCTGTAAACCCCGAGATTTCAAATTTTGAGAGCATTCTAATTCAAATATATGCAACAATGATGTGAACTGATAAAAACCAATAAGTGCTGTTATTTATTCATGTAGCGTATGGCCCATACAATCAAGTTGAGTACAGAAATAAATTATATACATATTTACATAACAAGAAAACAACGAACAAGAAAAGACTCCTTACAACTGAATGTCAAGATCATTCATCCACTGTATTGCTTCTGAAGTTGCCATCAGAAAATTCACTTTGCTGCCTGTGTATGCCCGCATTTCACACTTTCTGACAATATGATGTATGGTTTGCCGTGCAACTCCGCAGTCACAGGCGGGTGTTGACAACTTGTTCCATTTAAGCAACATGTCTCTGCATCTGCCATTGCCTGTTCTTATTCTGTTCAGAGCAGACCATGTTTTACGTGGTAGCTGGAATCCACTTGGAAGTTTGGCATTCAAGAACATACTGTTCAGGTGCATCTCCGTTGCTGCTTCCCACCGTCTTTTCCACTCTGTAGTTGGGTTGTAGCCTCTAGCAACCATGTCTAAGGCGTTACGTAAAGTTGGATGGCGTGCACGAAATCTGTTTTGGTTGATAGTTCGTAGATCTTTATGTGCAGGTAGATTGGGGGGTTCCTTAAGATTTTGTTGATTTCCTTGATGAGAGCGGTGGATCTGCGTAAATCAGGTGGCATTATTCCAGATAAAAGCGGGAACCAATGAGTTGGCGTAGATCGAATTTTGCCAGTTATTATACGCATAGTGGAATGCAATTCAGTCTTGTGTGATGACTGTTCATCCATACTGGAGCACAGTACTCAGCACTTGAATACACCAAGCCTAAATCTGAAGACCGTAAAACGTTTGTCGAAGAACCCCATGTAGTTCCACAAAGCGTATGGATGATGTTATTACGTGTTTTCAGTTTCCGTGCGGAGTTCAGCAGATGTTGCTTGTAGGATAGTGTTCGATCCAAGGTTACTCCAATATATTTTGGGTTACAGTTGTGGTGAAGTATCCTGCCACAGGAACTCACGTTCAATTTAGTATTTGCTAAGTGATTGTTTACATGAAAACAAGACACCTCAATTTTATTGGTGCTGGGCTTGAGTCTCCAGTTCCTGAAGTAAGTTTCCAAAATGGGCAAATTCCTTGTTAACATCTCTTCAGTTTTCTCCAGTTCTTTGTGTTGCACAGCTAATGCTATACCATCAGCGTAGCAGAATTTCCGTGATGTAACTCTGGAAGATCAGATATATATATATATACTGTATAAGCTGAACAGGAGTGGCGATAGGACTGAACCTTGAGACAAACCATTTTTAAGCTTCCTCTCTTTGCTTACATTGTTCTAGATGATAACCTGAAGCCTCATAACAAGCACATGGAAAAACTGATCAATAAATAAAGCTATAAATCCTAAGCTGTTGAGAACTCTTCTCTTTCTAATTCTTTTATATAGTGCTGAAACATTGACAGTGGCAACCATAGACTCTGCAAGAAGTGATGCTTTTGAAACGTGTACAGATGTTGTGGATTTCTTGGATGGAAGACTGGACGTATGCAAAGAATACGTTGAACATAGGCTAAGATTTGAAATGGTTATACAAGGTAACGACGGAGAAAAAGAAATTAACTTTCCTCTCCCATGAGAACTGAGACCTGGGATTTGAGACAAAAGACCAAGGAAGCCAGACGAAAAGAGAAATGTTTAAGGATCTTAAAGGAATCGTAGCAATGCAGGTACTGAGCAATAGTGATGCTTTGGAGTGTCGGCCTCTGGATCGCGGGCTCAAACCCAACCGAGGCAGTCGGATTGTTGAATGGAGGATTTTGTTATAAGGGAATATGTCAAAAGAACCCTAGGTCAAACAAAAAGGAAAACCATCATACGAAAATAAACCTGGCGGGGGTGTGAGGAAGTGCAATCTGTCTATAAAGGAAAAGAAAGCTTGTATCAAGAGCTGATAGCTGTAAGGAGACCTCAAGGATCTTACAAAATACCAAGCAGCCAAGAATGAAGGTGAGAAACTCGTAAGTGTGGCAAAAAATGAAGGATATCCCCTGCTATATGAAGAATATGAAACAAAACAGAAATTGAACCCTTTAAGGTTGCTAGCTAGCCTAATACAGACCCAGACCAAAACCGAGAACTCGTGTTAGAAAGGACTTGAACGACACCAGTGTCAATATACGGTAAATAGAGTCTAAGATAGAAGATAGTGGAGGAGGCGACCCGAAAAGCCGACCCTACTTGATTGGGAAAGGCAAAGGAGAAGAAAAAGAAGATGAAGAAATTAATTGTAATGAAATAAGGCATGTGATTTGCAGAACACTCATTACTACATTATTTGTGGACTTCGAAATGTCTTGTTTCTTTTGCTCGTACACTAGGCAGATTGAATGGGAGTAGAATGCACCTCTAGGCTCTCTGGAAACGAAACAAATGTATTTGCTATTTTTCCGACAAGAGGTCAGAAACCTAAAAACTAAAGGTCAAGAACGTGCGTTTGCAGGGAAGGAAGTCAATAAATGGTCGATACATTTTATTTCAGTCCAGAGATGTTGAAAAAAGCAAATTATAAAACTACCAAGAGCACGTCATACACCCACACAAACACTCTTTAGAGTTACCTATATTGCGTTACCGTGTCTCATAAATATACGCACAATGAACGTTCAATCATAAACCTTAGTTAAATTAATTTCCTGCTGTCAACTCGACGGGCCTTTTTTGTATGGTGTTTCCCCGTAAGAGAAGTGCTATTGTTAATCATCTTTAAAAAATACGTTAGGAAGTCAAAACGTTCTGTGTGCCGAATCAATAATACTGATTTTCTGAATTCTTTAGATCCTTGTGAGAGTTCTCTAATGTGATTTGAAATAATTTTTGATTTCGGAGATGGGTAAGTCCTAGCCTTTCTGTACAACTATTTCATGATTTCCCAATCTTTGATTCAGGAAAATGCTTGGATAGGCATTTCTTTATCCGGTCTAGAAAGCCAAGAATAACGACCGAGAGGATTCGTCGTGCTGACCACACGACACCTCGTAATCTGCAGGCCTTCGGGCATAGCAGCGGTCGCTTGGCAAGCCATTTCCCTTCGGAACTGTTGCTCAATGGGGTTTGGGATTTGGTTTTTAGATATTTCCTTAGGGCCACAGCCACTTCGTAACCCCACGGAAAGTTATTGTGGTAACCCATGGACCCAGTGGTGGCTTTAGTCTTACAAGGTCGATGTATAATGTGTACGAATTCGCTTACTTTGTCTTGTGTGGTGTTCCTTAGGATTATTGTAGATAGTGACACATATTAAAATTTCTAACAAAGTAGTTAAGGATATTAATTTTAAGGAGATAAGCACCCGATCACCGACAAGTTCCTTAGCGTGTTGTTAACTAGTGCTTCAAAACTTTCTTCAGCTTATCGCAGGTATTTCTGCGATCACTGTAGCCAGGATAATTTTGGTTTTGGGCGGGGATTTAACACCGGGTGGCCTTCCTAACGCCACGTAATTTTTGAGATGAAAATCTTAACCCAGGATCGACCGGGATTCGAACTTAAGCATTCCGGGTGGGAAGCGAGCAGCTAAACCGCTGACCTAATCACTGATACTTCAAATATCAACGTAAAATTACTTATATTGAAATTACTAGTTACAGTACCCTGGTTATGCAGGATGTTCGAAAAAATCCGGTCAAAATAATGAGGTGTAATAAAGAGAACCAAGATACTTAAAATCAGGACATCAACCAACCCTCCAACTCGTTACTTTAATTAACATTGAATTGAGGGAAAGTTACATAACGAGGTTATGAAACCATAATTTTTCAATTGGGTGTCATTAGCGTAATTTACACAGGAAAATTTGAAAGAACTCAAATGGCAAGTTTCACCTGTAAACCGGGAGGACAGTCAACTTGTTAAATTTCCTTCAAGGGATTAGAAATTCCTCTTTTTAACGAATATTTTTCCGCTTGAATTCCAGTTTATCTTCATGTTATGATATTTCCTGCATATACATACATCATCATTGTAGACCGTTCTCTCTTTCAGCGTTCAGTCTGCAAGCCTCTGTGAATTTACTACATGTCGCCACAATTCTCTATTTGCAACTAGTGCTGTGGCCTCATTTAGTTCTATACCTCTTATCTTCAAATCGTTAGAAAATGAGTCTAACCATCGTTGTCTTCGTCTACCTCTACTTCTCTTAACCTCCATAACTGAACCCATTATTCTCCGAGGTAACCTATCCTCACGCATTCGCCTCACATGACCCCACCGCCGAAGCCGTTTTATGCGTACAGCTTCATCCATCGAGTTCATTCGTAACTTAGCCTTTATCTCATCTTTCCGAGTACCCTCTTGCCATTGTTTCCACCTGTTTTACCAGCAATTATTCTTACTACTTTCATGTCTGTTACTTCCAACTTATGAATAGGATATCCTTAGTCCACCCAGCTTTCGCCCCCGTAAAGCAAAGTTGGTCTGAAAACAGACCAATGTAAAGATAATTTGGTTCGGGAGCTGACTTCCTTCTTACAGAATACTGTTGATCACAACTGCGAGCTCACTGCATTAGCTTTACTGCACCTTTATTCAATCTCACTATGTTACCATCCTGGGAAAACACACATCCTAAATACTTGAAATTATCTACTTGTTGCAGCTTTGTATCACCAATTTGACATTCAATTCTCTCAGATTTCCTACCTTTAAAAATTCCATTCAAGCTTATTCGTCTACTAATATCATTCTATGCCATCTCTCCACAGACAGATCGAAACATACCGCTTAGTCGAGCTTTTCGTCTCCTTATTCTCAAGTCTTTCTAGTCCAAAATTTCCAACAGTTTCGTTTGCCGTAAATCACACAAAGCAAATCGTGCAGCTTTCCTTAGGATCTTTTCAGTTCTTCAATCAAGTAATCCAGGTGAGGTCCCATTACAATTGAACCATACTTTAATTGGGGGTCTTACGAGTGACCTATACGTCCTCTCCTTTACATCCTTACTACAGCTCCTAAATAACCTCATAACCATATTAAGAGATTTGTAACCGTTCCTGCTATTACCTCAATGCAGATCTTACACTGTCACGTAGATATTTATGGTGGTATCCGTGAGTTACTTTCACCCCATTAATACAGTAATTGAAACTAAGAGGACTTTTCCTCCTGGTGATATCTACAGCCTGACTTTTCTCTCAGTTTACCACCATACTGTTGTCTGCTGTCAGTCTCACTTGCAGTCGATCATAATCCCGTAACCTATTTATTACTTTATACAGCGTGACATCATCCGCAAAAAGCCTTACGTGTGATTCCAGTCCAAAAATACTGCCTTGCCCGTCGCCTCAGAACTCACGAGTCTCAAAACTCGCAAGTATCAAAATTCACAAATTCCAAGAAGAGGGTTAGTAATACTATACTGCTAATAATAAGAGTTGGCGTCTGACATTTCTTAGAGGGAGGTCCGTTTACTGCCTGCCGAGGCGGGATAAAGGGAGTGGCTGTGTGGTTGCCATGGGAACGAGGGTGGGGCGACTGCGGTTGCCATGGAGACAAAACTTCAGGGCAGCTCGTCTTGCTGGGAGTTGCCAAACCTGTCACTGTCAAGAACCTGATTGTTTGTATAAGAGTGATCGCAAATGGGACGACCCCGCCTGGCCAGGTAGTCTACAACAGATCACAGCGGTCAGAATGAAGGAGGGAACAAGTGAGCCGGAAGCGAGGGGTAAGTGTATGTAGATGGAATGCTGGAATGTGGCAACATCGTGAAATGGCACGTGCAGTGCTCCTCCCTCCAACCTTACCTGTCAGACACCAACTTTAGTTAAGTCTAGTATAGGTTTCTTTACCTGGGCCAGTCTCAAAACTCACGAGCCGGGCCAGTTCTTCTGTGACTGAATACATGCCCATCCTCCTCACATGTGTTGTTGTTTGAGTCATCAGTCCATAGACTGGTTTGATGCAGCTCTCCATGCCACCCTATCCTGTGCTAACCATTTCATTTCTACGTAACTATTGCATCCTACATCTGCTCTAATCTGTTTGTCATATTCATACCTTGGTCTACCCCTACCGTTCTTGCCACCTACACTTCCTTCAAAAACCAACTGAACAAGTCCTGGGTGTCTTAAGATGTGTCCTATCATTCTATCTCTTCTTCTCGTCAAATTTTGCCAAATCGATCTCCTCTCACCAATTCGATTCAGTATCTCTGCATTCGTGATTCGATCTATCCATCTCACCTTCAGCATTCTTCTGTAACACCACATTTCAAAAGCTTCTATTCTCTTTCTTTCTGAGCTAGTTATCGTCCATGTTTCACTTCCATACAATGCCACGCTCCACACAAAAGTCTTCAAAAACATCTTTCTAATTCCCATATCAATGTTTGAAATGAGCAAATTTCTTTTCTTAAGAAAGCTCTTCCTTGCTTGTGCTAGTCTGCATTTTATGTCCTCCTTACTTCTGCCATCGTTAGTTATTTTACTACCCAAGTAACAGTATTCATCTACTTCCTTTAAGACTTCGTTTCCTAATCTAATATTTCCTACATCACCTGCCTTCGTTCGACTGCACTCCATTACTTTTGTTTTGGACTTTGAAAATTTATTATGCGAAAAGATCCATTGTTAGCGCCAGCCGGAATCGCATGCCCTCTTGTAATTCGCATCTCTCTCATCAAGAAGCGGGCCTGTCGTTCAGCTTCACACAAAGTATACGCGACAGGAGACTGAGAAACCCACGGGCATCAGGTACACACTGGTGGGCTTTAAAAGTGGGTGGACAAAAACGGTTGAAGGGCAGCGTGAGTCATCGCGCAACTCAGTCACCCTGCGGTCATCTCAGGCAGTTGCTGTCCGAATCGTGAATTTTGAGACTCATTACAATGTCACTTTAGTTACTACGTTATAATCGTGAGTTTTTATACTATTTTCTACTAATTTTAGCCCTTGAGTTTTGAGCCGTAACCGCCTTGCCGAACCCCCCCCCCCCCCTCATAATATGTTTTGTGAACGTAACAATTTTATGCCCAACAAATGAACGAGTTAACAACATCGATCGACGTGTTCTGAAGTGACGTACAGTAGCACTAACTCCGCAGAATGCGACAATATTAATGAAGTAGTACATTATGCTGCCGAATTTCTTAACTCTATTTCATCCTTCAGGCATAAGTTAGACATAAAAAATTGGATACTTCGTAATTCTTCTTCGCAATCTAAATACTGATTTGTGCGGCGGGACGAGATTAACCGTGGTGAAGCTAGATAAGAATATTGTTGTTGCAGGAATTCTGACGGGCTCAGCTTCAGAAAGAAAGTGTTCTATTCCAAGAATTGATTTGGGATCTGTTAATCCTGACCTATCATTCCTTTATAAACGGAAGCGATTTACTATGAATTTAGCCTTCATTCTCACAATCAACGTCACAAGGTCAAACCTTACATGCAGTTCCATTCCGACGTTTAGCCATGTATATGTAGCTTGCTCAAGAGTACGCAGAGCATTAGACGTCGAAGTATAACTCCCATCTACAACTGCACTCAGTGTGACAGAAAATTTGGCTTCTGACTGAGGTACCTAAATAAAACTCAGGAAACGCAATCGTCAAATAACTGCCAGTACGACCTGGGCTCATTAGTTGGATACCACACTTTTCCAAGGTTCTGGCCGGCTAGCACCCCGGAAGCGACACCACTGCAGACTATCAAGTGACAAGCATACATTTTTGATGATTGAGTTTTCGGAATTTTATTTACACTCACTGTGGTTTGTGAGGGATTATATCTATGCCGTTGCTGGCGGGACCTAGTGTGTACAGTGCTCTATATCTTCTGGTATAGGCAGAGCAATTTTGTTACTTTCATTGATCTGTCCCTGTCTTATCCTTGGCTTCGACAATATGAAAGCGACTGAGGTATGAGCGATACTAATAATAATAATAATAATGGCGTATGGCCTTCGGAAAGGCGTGGTGCTGGTCTCTTTTTAGTAGACGGCCTATTAGACGACCTGCATGTCTGTGAAAATGAGGGCTCTACCTAGGATAATTTCTAATGCTGAATACGCCACACACACTCAGCCCCAGAACCATTGGAATTAACCAATTAAGGTTAAAATCTCCGACCCGGCCAGGAATCGAACCCGGGATCCTCTGAACCGAAGGTCAGTACGCTGACCAATCAGCCAACGAGTCGGACAATGAGGCTAGTAATGCCATTCCTTATGTAGCCAGTCCCTGCTATGAATGGTGTGAAAATGTTGCTTATACGGTCGGTTGGTGCATGCATTTCAGTGGGCTTGGCAGACTGATATGTAATAGCAACTTCTAGCTTGGCGAGAAAAGCAACGGGAAACTATCTCACTCCTCATATCCCTAGTACGCCTCTTCAGTGATGCCTAGGCCATCTGTGACAGCTGATGGCGGAGCTGTTGAGAATCCAACCAGCCTTAGTTTCTTTTTTTGCTAGTGGCTTTACGTCGCACCGACACAGATAGGTCTTATGGGGACGATGGGGTAGGAAAGGACTAGGAGTTGGAAGGAAGCGGCCGTTGCCTTAATTAAGGTACAGCACTAGAATTTTCCCTGGTGTGAAAATGGGAAACCACGGAAAACCATCTTTAGGGCTGCCGACAGTGGGATTCAACCCACTGTCTGCCGGATGCAAGCTCTCAGACGCGCGCTCCTAACCGCACGGCTAACTCGCCCGGTCAACCAGCCTTAGAGCTGAGGACTGTACATACATACATACATACATACATACATACATACATACATACATACATACATACATACATACATACATACATACATACACACACATATAATACTTGTTCTGATTCTGTAGAAACGACATGTAGGCCTATATAACGTGGAAAACATAACTTTTATTCATTAAGATACACTACCATGTTCAATCCAAATGTTCAATTACTGTTCGCATAGCAATTTCGATCGTAGAATGTTCAATATTCCACGGATAGACCCCGTCACCAACGATAGGATAATCTGTCGTGGTGGACAATCATACGAAATCTTAACTCTCGCAAAACGCAGGAAAAAATAATATTTTCGTCACACCTTCTGAATAAATACAACTTGATATAACTGAAGAAGACGAGATGGAAGAGAAATGTACACATAGGTAGACGGAGAAGGTTATCCTGAACGCAGTGGTTCGACATCCACGATACTACTACTACTACTACTACTAAACATTTTCATTCCTCCCCTGAAGGGGGAGGCGGGCCTCTTAGACGGTGACGCCGTCTCTCAGGCCGGGAGATTTGTTACGGTGAAGGAGATGTGCGCAGAAGGTGAGGGGTTGGGCGGCCGTGACCTACACTACGAACTGTCCCGGCATTCGCCTTAGTGCAGGAGAATGGAAAACCACGGAAAACCATTCTCAGGTCAGCCGACGGGTGGGGCTAGGCGTGAAGTCCGGCACTGTGCCCCAGACCCGTCTCCCGAATGCAGAGGCGTAGAGCCACGGTAGAGCCGTGACCACCTTTCCTCTGGTCGGTTGGCCGGTCAGAGTACAGAGCTGTTGGACCATGGACAAGCCGTGGCCTCTTAAGGGACGAAACCCAAGGACCGAAACCCACTCTGCATCTACCGACGCAAGATACGACAACCGTGTTCCAAATTACTTAATGATGGTTGCAAATAACGTATGAGGAGACTAAATAATAATAGTAAAAAGGAAGAAGAAGACGTTGATGAAAATACGAAATGTTCTGTGCACCCTATAAGTAATTTTCTACGGGGTTGGGGCGCAAGTCATAGCAACTATTTTTTCTCACATTTTCACGGTGCTACCATACAATAGTTATATGTCCTGGAAAGCATGAAACTCATATTACATGAACACAGCACGAGATGGCAGTGTATTGGACGAGTACCACGCACAGGCGATGGGACAGCAGTAGTTAGACTCCGTGTAGAATGGATATGACAGGGCAAATGACAGCGTGGAAAGTACTGGAACAGCCGCCATGCTTACCGGACTTGTCTTCGTGCGATTTCGATCTCATCCTCAAAGTGAAAGAACATTGCGTGGGAGACGGCTTGGGACACGAGAAGACATTGACAACGCTATGAAACATGATATTGCAAAATTCACACGTGGTGAGGCGACTGGTATCTGACGCCTCCCACATCATTGGCAACAAGTTGAGGACAATATAGGGGAGTACTTTCTTTTTTTTTTTCTTTGCTAGTTGCTTTATGTCGCACCGACACAGATATGTCTTAGGGCAATGATGGGACAGGGAAGGGCTGGGAGTGGGAAGGAAGCGGCCGTGGCCTTAATTAAGGTACAGCCCCAGCATTTGCCTGGTGTGAAAATGGGAAACCACGGAAAACTATTTTCAGGGCTGCTTCGAACCTACTATTTCCCGAATACTGGATACTGGCCGCACTTAAGCGACTGCAGCTATCGAGCTCGGTGGGGACTACTTTGAGGGTTTACCGTGAAGGTCACTGTACTATCTGAGAATGAACATTATGCAGCACAAGGATTTCCTTGCTGACAGTTTCGTTGCTGGTAAACCTACTCGATATTTTTCATATATTCCCTGCACCTCACGCTTCCCACTCCCATCTGTATATTTCCATTTGTCTGGAAGATCCCGTATCCTTGCCAGTAAAAATACTTGCAATGACTTATACCCCAACCCTCGTATTAGAAGAATTCTTCACCGAGCTCGATAACTGCAGTCACTTACGTGTGGCCAATATCCAGTATTTGGGAGATTGTGTGTTCGAACCCCACTCTTGACAGCCGTGAATATGGTTTTACGTGGCTTCCCATTTTCACACCCGGAAAATGTGGGAGCTGTGCCTTAATTAAAGCCACGGCCACTTCCTTCCCATTTTTAGCATTTTCCTCCCCCATAAGACCTATCTGTGTCGGTGTGACGTACGCAACTTGAATAAGAAGGAGAATTCTTCCCCCCAGACAGGATTTTGAACGCCATTTGTATGCTTCTACTGTACGGTCCGTGGAATGACTAGACTTGTGTGATCGCCAAGAAGGAGTTGTGCGGCGGTCACGCTGACCATATTGCACGTTCTTAATGACGACCAGGAAGGAGTAAAGTTATTTGATTTAATTACAGTAATCATGTTCTCCTAGATTGTATTAGGAGGAATGTGTTCATCTGACTGTGCGACTTCCGGATAAACTTGCCGCTCCAAATTGAAGTACACGGAATAAACTCCACGTGTTGGCCCTCAGATTACTGTCATTAGACCCGCATTCTCTGTGTACATCATTCACGTCTTACTCTCCTCTGTACTTCCTTTCAGCCGGCAAATTATAGACCTCTAAAGAGCATTCATTCGTTGTTATTATGCTTAATACATTTCAAACGAACTTATATTTATTACTGAAAACAAAAGTAAAGATTGTATTTTTTTCCTAAAGATGTGTATATTGTTCGTAGGCGTTGAGGTTTCCTGGAATGTGTCTTGGGATTTTGTGACTTGCTAAACAATGCAGTTCGTTAGGTCACCATCCATACTCAAGATTGTGGGATATAATCTCAGCGCTATCGTTTGGTATATAAGAGAGTTAGTAGTACGTCAAAGAATCCTTTTCAGAACAAACTTGTCGTATATAACAAGAATTATATCTGTAACCTTTTCTTGACAAGGGCTATACATTGATCAGCTGGTTGTAAAGTATGTGTTACAGATTGACAGAAAAACTGAACATTTTCGTTTGGAATTTTCCATTGTTTTGTATCTATTTGCAGTTTTCCTGCCTCTTCTCAGTAGATTTCCTCCTACTCCTCAATCCTTAGCCCTAATCAGGTTTGGTACAATCTTACGTTCTTTATTGTCTAATTGGATCAGTAACCTTATTGATTTTACGCCGCACGAACTACTTTACCGGTTTTCAGAGACGCCGAGGTACTGGAAGTTTGTGCTGTAGGATGTCTTCTCGTGCCAGTAAATATACTCCTTGAAATACCACCGCACTGATTCAGACATCGAACCCACTAACTTGGGCTCAAAAGGCCAGCGCTCTTCCGTCTGATCCTCTCATCCTGGCTGCTATTTGATCAAGCCAGGTTTGTCACTATAAAGCCATAGAGGTAGTAGTCCCATGCAGAAATATCCTTATGAGAGACTGCAGCTGGTCCACCCATCGAATTAGATGTCTCACACGAGATCTTTAGTCTTTTACCACGATCTGCTGAATTATGATGGCGAAGTGTCTGAAGTATTGGAGATAGACATCTCCGATCCACTGCAGGAGAACTATCAGAATGCTCAGTTTTTCTAGTGCAGACACACGTTCAGTCAAGAAGATACGGAGAACGCGCATATCTCAAAGCTCTCACTTTTCTTCCAAACTGTCTATTTTCCGGGGTGATTTTCGACAAACGAGTAATTGTCACGAAAATGTTGGCATCTTCGGACTGGGAAAAGCTTGAGAGTAAGGAGACGAGCTGCTCGATTAAACGGGATGTTCCAAGCTACCAGTGGAGAAGTAACGTGGAGTAATATTAGTCGACAAATACGGTTTAGTGGTGTTTTTAAAAGTAGGGAGAATTACTCCGTGATGGTCACATATATTCTATAAGGAGACAAAAGAAGAAAAAGAAGAAAATAGTAGATATTCTGTGCAGCCTATTGCTAATTTTCTATTAGAAGAATTCTTCCACTTGAAGATAAAGTTGGAATTCAGGACGACAAATTGGGGCAAATATTCGTTTATAGGAAGAGTAGTTAGGGACTGAAATAATTTACCAAGGGATATGTTCGATAAATTTTTAACTTTTTTGAAGTTATTTAAGAAGAGACTACAGTAAGTAAAGAACTCACAGGAAATCTGCCACCTGGGCGACTGCCCGCAATGCAGGTCATTTGCGATTGATGAAAAATGAAATGGCGTATAGCTTTTAGTGCCGGGAGATCCCAGGACGGGTGCAGGTCTTTTGATTTGACTCCCGTAGGCGACCTGCGCGTCGTGATGAGGATGAAATGATGATGAAGACAACACATAGGCTACATCCAGCCCCCGAGCCAGGGAAATTAACCAATGATGGTTAACATTCCAGACACTGCCGGGAATCGAACGCAGGACCCCTGCGACCATAGGCCAGCACGCTAACCATTTAGCCATGGAGCCAGACTTTTGCGATTGATGATTGATACAATGTCAGCAGATTTACCTTTTGTTTGTTAAGATTGGAATTTTGGATTAGTTAATAGAACTTTTTTTAAAATAATCAAGCAATCGAATTGGTGCAAGAATGCACATAACTGGAGACATTAATTAACGACGATTGGGATCAGTCATCAGATTAAGTGCCGAATAGAAAAGTCCAGGGCGGCGTACTTGAGGACGTTTAAGCCTTTTAAGTGTCACGACGTATCCCTCCAATGTAAAATAAGACTCTTTCATCCCAGTATTACTGTTCGAAACTGGGTCCAGAACCTTGACTCAAACATCGATGCAAAAACTGGAAGCTCAGAAAATGTGGTTGTATCGTCGGTTATTAAAGGATTACTTGGACAGACCACATCAGCAATGCCACTATTCTGGAAAAAAATGGGAAAGCAGAAAGATACTAGTTTAATAGTTAAATGTTATAAACTAGAGTATTTCGAGCATATCGTCGTTGGACCAAAAAACCCGGTATGTGATAATATTACAGCTTAGCACTCTGACCAGAAAGGTTCTATCATGAATTGTATCAACAAATTTTCGTTCGAAGTGACACATGTGCTGCGGGTCAGTATTTCTCCCCTCAACACCATCGCATAACGGTATTTCGAGGCGTAACGACATCATGAGTGATAGGGGATTATAGAAGGGAACAGAGGAAGAAGAATTTCTTGGCTGAAGAACAACATGGTTCAGTACAAGCTTAGAGAGATGTGTTGCCGTGCTTATCGCCAGCAATCGAAACGGATACGCACCTGAACAAGAACAAGAATAGGTATACATTTATGTCATTGTATTATTAAAACTAGTTTCATTTTCCGGTAAGTACTAATATTTTGATAAAATTTTATCTTGTGCTCGACAGACTGAAGGACTTGCGTCGTATTCGTAGATTTAGCTGTAAGTTTAAGAACGCTTGTGGGACGAAATTTTCAGCAGCTGGACTTCGAATTCACAACTGATTTTTACAAATGAAAACAAGTGGATATACCTCATTATAGGCTATAAATGCTGAATCAAACCATTTCATTGTTTACGTATAATAATGTTTAATATATTGCCATCAGATCTGAATCAATAGA
This sequence comes from Anabrus simplex, assembly GCF_040414725.1. Classification (NCBI taxonomy): domain Eukaryota; kingdom Metazoa; phylum Arthropoda; class Insecta; order Orthoptera; family Tettigoniidae; genus Anabrus; species Anabrus simplex. The sequence continues at coordinate 348,666,994 of NC_090267.1, read as the reverse complement.
TTCATATCGTCGTTGCGCTTGCGAAAACCGCTATGTGATAATCTGCAGCACATATATTGTGAAGAGCGAGAATTCCTTGGCAATATTCGCACATTATTAAACCTTAGACGACAGAACATTACCAGCCAAAGTTCTAAGCTAAAATATTTCACCGAGCTCGATAGATGCAGTCGCTTAAGTGCGGCCAGTATCCAGTATTCGGGAGATAGTAGGTTCGAACCCCACTGTCGGCAGCCCTGAAAATAGTTTTCCGTGGTCTCCCATTTTCACACCAGGCAAATGCTGGGGCTGTGCCTTAATTAAGGCCACGGCCGCTTCCTTCCCACTCCTAGCCCTTTCCTGTCCCATCGTCGCCGTAAGACCTATCTGTGTCGGTGCGACGTAAAACAACTAGCAAAAAAATCACATATTGCGTGTTAATTCTTCAGCCCAGAAGGTGGTTAGATCCTTAAAAAGCACCACCAAATATTATTCGGTTACAGTGAAACTGACCGGGCGAGTTGGCCGTGCGGTTAGAGGCACGTGGCTGTGAGCTTGCATCCGGGAGATAGTGGGTTCGAATCCCACTGTCGGCAGCCCTGAAGATGGTCTTCCTTGGTTTCCCATTTTCACACCAGGCAAATGCTGGGGCTGTACCTTATTTTTTTTGCTATTTGCTTTATGTCGCACCGACACAGATATGTCTTATGGCGACGATGGGATAGGAATTGCCTAGGAAGTGAAAGGAAGCGGCCGTGGCCTTAATTAAGGTACAGCATTTGCCTGGTGTGAAAATGTGAAACCACGGAAAACCATCTTCAGGGCTGCCGACAGTGGGGCTCGAACCCACTATCTCCCGATTACTGGATACTGGCCGCACTTAAGCGACTGCAGCTATCGAGCTCGGTGTATACCTTAATTAAGGCCACGGCCGCTTGCTTCCAACTCCTAGGCATTTCCTATCCCATCGTCGTCATAAGATCTATCTGTGACAGTGTGACGTAAAGTCACTAGGAAAAAACCCTAGTGAAACGGCAAAAACCAAAGGCGGTGCTATAATGAGACGTAAAAGGCATGCTAAGGAATGAGGTAGTTTGCCATTAGTTTCGTCACGAGGCCAGAAAGTGCTAATACAATACGACTGGCCCTATAATAATATCCAGACGCACTAGTCATGCTCTGAATGTCATTATCATTACTCAGCACCACCCATACCTCAAGAGCTTCCATACTGTCATAGCTATAAATTAAACTGAGACCGGTGGAAGCTGCAGTGTGCTCTCCCCTGTGCAAATAAATCATGAAGAGATACTGAATCAGTCAAGAAATCGCAGCAGCTTTGGTTAATCTAAGATGCGTTTTACTCAGTGGAGGAATACTTTGAAATCAATGAGTTTGTTACACACCAAAATTACGTATTTTCTTAGTATGTCTTCCATTGTTTTATCCTCATTGTCAATGTCTATTGCATATGGCTTGCTTAGTGACTGAATAAGTTTTATTCACCTCGGAAATTCTCGGAAGTAGTTTGTGAGACGTAAACTTCACAAAATTTTGTACAATTCTTTCGTATGCCACCACAGATAGCTTTCATTTACGGAAAATGAATTTTCTACCTTCTTTGACGAAAGCCAATCGCTCAACTTGGAACACTGGGAGCGAGAATCTAAGAAACCAAGTGAGGTGCCTAGCCTGCCTATTATCACATAGTACACGTCTCAATGTTTAGTCTCGCTGCTGCCGTCGTGACAACAGGTTCTGTCAAAAGCTCCTCCTGGAATCGACTAAACTGTCGACAAGTTGTCTAACAACTTCACTGCATTAAAATAACCTGTAAATCCCCAGGTTATTCCCTAAAGGAATAATACTACTCAGCATTTTCCCAAAGAGAGAGGTCAGAACATTACTCAGGTGTCTCTTGGTCTCATCCTGAAAAAAAAAGTCTGCTCCTAATTTAGTATCGAGTTTTTACTGTTTAAAGTAGAATGGTTTACATCGAGCAAGTTGGTAACGTGGGACACGTCATGTAACTTAGAGCTTACATATGGGAAATGGTGGGTTTGAACCAAACTGTCAGCAACCCTCAAGAAGGCCTCGCCGGAGTGAGTGGCTTACACATAGTACAGGTTTCCCATCTTCACATGTGGCAGGTACTGGGATTGTATTTTAATCAAGACCCTTTCCTATTCCATCATTGCTGAAAACAGATTTTAATTAATGATGCATTAAACACTACCGAAATTAAAAGTATAATTCACAAACGACAGATGTTATGTAAATTCCTATAAATTATCCATTCCGCCTTGCAAAGATGTTCGGACCACCGATTTCGCTGAACCTTTGTGAATCAGTAGAAGACTGTCTACATCTCTGTTTTTAATAAAGTGCACCTCTGATCCATTCGGGAGAAAATAGCGATTCATAACTTATTCAAGTAATACATGGCACTGTACCTTTTCATAGTGCTTACGGTAAGTGAGCGTAACTGTTAACACTTCTGCCTGCGAATCCTGAGGTGGTTGGTTCGAATCACGGTCTTAGATGGGAATTGTTTACATTTCTCCTTGATTAACGTTTTGTTTTTGCAAATAAATGTTCATTGTAGATAGAAATGAATGAGGTGTAAACAAACGTTTCTTCTACAGATTAATTCTTTGAGAGTATAATAAGATTACAACTCGCTTATACCATCTGCGTCGCCAATTTTAAGCGACATTTTCTTGCGAATATTAAACGGTACTCTTATTCCGACTCCTTGGCTAAATTGGCTTTGGTTCAAGACAAAAATACAACCAAACCAAACAAAACCCCATGGCAATATAGCCCTTGAGGGGCCTTGGCCTATCAAGTGACCGCTGCTCAACCCGAAGGCCTGCAGATTGCGAGGTGTCGTGTGGTCAGCACGACGAATCCTCTCAGCCGTTATTCTTGGCTTTCGAGAACGGGGCTGCTACCTCACCGTCAGATAGCTCCTCAAATCTAATCACGTAGGCTGAGTGGACCTCGAACTAGCCCCCAGGTCCAGATAAAAATCCCTGACCTGGCCGGGAATCGAACCCGGCGCCTCCGGGTAAGAGGCAGGCACGCTACCCCTACACCTTGGGGCTAGCTCAAGACAAAAATACCGAAGTTAATTTGAACTAGAATTGTGCTAAGCTTCAGATGATCACTCTGAGAAATAGTTCGTGAAGGTTTCAGTCTTCTTCTTCTTCTTCTTCTTCTTCTTCTTCTTCTTCTTCTTTTCCTACCGCTTTTCCCACACCTGCGGGGTCGCTGGTGCGAACTGCGTCGCACATGTGGATTTGGCCCTGTTTTACGGCCGGATGCCTGAAGGTTTCAGTCTACTAATACAGGTAAAATACCGCATAGAAAGTTATTACCTTTTAGATGCACCGTTAAAATTTTTCATTTGACAGTTGTCATTTATGCTGACAACAGTTATGGCGAAGAAAAATGTTACTACATGCGTACATTTTATAAACCAACCAAAAACGCAAAATGTAGTTACTGTGTCTGTGTCGCATCATGGAACTGCTGTGATATTGGATTACCATGTGATGTGATTGTATCGCGAGGATTAATTTGTGTGTACTGAGAGGACTGTTGTATCGAAGATCATGTTTATGTTTTGTTTACCTCAGGGCCTCTCAGAGTGCATGCGCTCGTGCACTGAACGGCGCAAGGTGCAGGAAACGACTTCACTAGGTTGACCAGAGTGCACACCCCTACTCCACTTCCCCTACACCTGTCTTACCCGTTCGGCCTGCCTTCGCCTTCTCCACCTTCCCCGCTGATCCTCCCCTCACTGCGAAATGTTTATGTGCGGTGAGCGGTGCCACTGTTGTATAGGACAATGTTACCGGTGTTGAAACACTTCTTTCAATTTGGTTTGAGCAGACAATTTATCTTCTCTAGCTCTTCTTTTCCGTTATCTTTGCAATGATACCAGTTATGCCTCGTACAAGGGACCGACTGACAGCAATTTGAGAGCAGTCTTTATATTACAATTAGAAATAGGTCTACTCGGACGCAATCTAGTTTTCGTACAAGTCAAAAGAGGAAAAAAATACCTTTCATATATGCATGTGGAACCAAACATAGAAATAATCTTAGCTGCTTCTCGATGCAGCTTAGGAAAATCTTCCTTCGACAAATTCTCGTAGAATTTGAGCAAAGCCTTTGTATTGGAAAATAGATCTTTTTGATGAACTTATCGCATAATTATTTTCCCACGGATTGAGCATTTGGCTTTATCGTCACGACTGACAAAAAAACCAAAAGTTCCCAGTCGATTGAAATGGACCTCCGGAAGTCTTTGCTTTCTTCGAAACAGGTTCCTCCACTATTATGTTGTCTTGTGCGTATCTATTTCACTGATAAACAAGCCGTATATCGTCGCTCTCAGTGCACTACACCATCCGATTCAAGCCGAGTTGAGCCGAGTCGTGCCGATGCACAGTGCACGGAGTCTCTGCGCCTCGCTTTGCACGCGTGAGATTTTAGGCGTTTGAGAGGCCCTGGTTTACCTCGTCCCGTCCTATGGCGTTTCGGAAAAAGTTTTGTGTGTTAGGGCAATGTTAAACTGTTAGCAAAGAATGGTGTGCAAATTTTCCTTTTTAAGCTAATATATCGTATGAACAGAGAGGCCAGGTGGTGTCTCATACTTACGTTTATTCCTCCCTCCTGCGCAGTTTGTTCCGTTCGGTATCGGTAAGTGGCACTTCTTTGAAATCGCCACGAGCTGCTCTTTCTTATAATTGATGCTTCCTGAAAATCTTCTGGTAAGTACTGCCTCAACATTTTCACTCTTTTTCACGAATCTCTCATTTTTTTTTTTTTTTGCATTTATACGAGGGTCGAGTCATAAGTGATGGCAACTATTTTTTTCTCGCGAAAAGGAGACAACACGGAAAATCTAAGATATGCATTTGGAAACATAGGGCATGTACTTATGCATAGTGCCTGAAGACAAATTCTGACTTCAGGAGATTCTCGTAGGAAAGTGACAGAACACAGGCCATTAGTAAACATTGTTTTATTATGGTATAGACAGAAAATACACAAGACAACGTACAAAGGGCAGGTCTCCACTGGTTACAGACCTTCGAAATAATCACCCAAGGTTTCCACTGTGCTTTGCCAGCAGTACACCTTTGTGCATGGACACTGACGGCCTGCGGGAGACAAATCGGCAGTTGATACTCTACCCCGTTTGAACGTCTCCACCCACCTCGCCACTGTTCTACAGGGCATGGCATGCACACCTAATGCTTCCCGCAGCTCTGAACGGCATTGGCGTGCATTTCTGCCGCGGAGAACTGCTATTTTAATATACGATCGTTGCTCCTGCTTGTTGACTTCTATTTTGTGACGCTTTCACTTACACACTGAAGTTGAGGGCATGCTTAGACCCACACTGTTGTTTACATACACCATCTAGTGGCATCATACGCAAGTACATACCGTACGTTTCCAAATAAAAACCTAGATTTTCCGTGTTGCCTCGTGTTCGCGAGAAAAAATAGTTGCCATGACTTATCACTAACTATTTATTAATATACACTGGCGAACAAAAAAGGTGGATGACTTTGTAAAAACAAAATCTTAATTGTTAAACACCAATTATTAGGGGGGGGAATTTTTCTATGAATTAAATTCATTGTTATATTAAGGCTGTTTATAATGTGTCTCCTGCAGTTTTGGAGAAGAATATGATGTTTAGAGATCTCAAATAAACTTAAGGAGCCGCTTTTCACCTCTAAGTGCTAGGCACTCAATTTTATTACATCGCTAGCAATAAAACATGAAGTGTTACGATACGCGGGCGGAAGCTATTGATGGATTATCAGTGTGTGACACTGTCACATCTGTCACAAAGGAACATTTTCCTTCGGTTTCTCTTTCACAGTTTTACAGGTTAAGATGCCTCTTAGCCCACAAGACGTTGTAAGGGCAGTGTCGTTGGTAGATTTTATATTAATATGCTGTAGGAATGAAGAAAAAGAAGGTTTAAGATAAATTAATACAGTTTTTGTTCTGAAATTAAAGTGATCCACTTTTTTGCCCAAAGTGCTATAACTTTTTAAACATGTTTTATAAACTTCGTATTCTTCATTGGTGGTATTCCTGTCAGGCTGCGAGCCCAGTCTTTCTAAACCTTGCCCTCCACTTCAGCCGGTCTACAGCCTTGGGTGGACGGACGCATGCATGTCGCATATCCTCCCGCAGAGAATTCATCCACCTAAGTTCTCGGTGTCGCCGCTTTATCAACTCTGGCTACGTGTCCATACCAGAACAGTCTCACATCTTGATCGGTGTTGGTGTGATCTTAAGTGTCTTCGTTTGTTAGGGGGTCCAGTCGTGTGACACCCTGCGTCCATTTTAGCATCCTCCAACACATGGATGATCCCCTCATGCGAGGCCAACATTCAACCCCATAGAGTTATATAGATAACTATATATTTCAAAAATCGAGCGAGCTGGTCGTGCGGTTCGGTGGTGTAGCTGTGAGCTTGCATTCAGAAGATGGTGGTTTCGAATCCCAACGTCAGCAGCCCTGAAGAAGGTTTTCCGTGGTTTCTTTTTTTCCACACTAGGCAAATGCTGTGGTTGTACCTTAATTAAGGCCACGGCCACTTCTTTCCCAATACTTGCCCTTTCCCATCCTTGGGTCACCGAAAACTTTCGACATGTTAGTGTGACGTTAAACTACTAGGAAAAAATGATTGAATATTTTCGAGAACCGTCCGTAGTGGCGGACACGTCAACTATACATTGTGCGTGGTTTATATTTTATAAAGTTTTTAAAATCTTCCCTATCTTCGTCTCGATCAAGTTTTCAAACTGGCGTCCCGAGTTAAAAGACGTACTCATTTGAGAAAATTACTGAATTCCCCTCGTATGTTGCCTTTGCATGCCTTACCTTGAAACTATGTCCCAAGAGAAAGAGACCACAGATCGTTTCAATGCCGCAATGTTATGAATGACTACACGCGAACAAGAAGTGAATGTTGTAACATCTGGTGACTGCATATGTTGAACTCATGACTAATTGTGATGGAAACGCGTGGTAATTGCAAGTTTAACCCTGACCCTAATGGCACTTTTCCGGGCAGTTCTCCATGGAGCAGCAGCATCCTTTATAACCATTAAACACTCCCTGGTAACGCTAGCCAAATTACGCAATACCCTATGTATACAGTCATCCACTCATTCCGTTGGCCAGAGGCCACTTTGTACAGGCCACACAATTTTCCCTCCTGCTTCAGAAGATATTGTAGATAATAGAGTACTTGAATATATTTGTAATAATTGGTTTAACGGTGTCATTATACACTGGAACAAGGGACAAATAAAAGAATGGGATATTAGAGGAGAAGATAAATGTTAATGGATATGACATCTTTTTGTTCGCATTCCTTCTAAACAGAGGGCTGTTTCCACTGCAAGGCCACTCTAAGATGAGTTCTTGGCTTGATTCACGAATCATTCATGCAACAGTAGCATTACATTTTAAAACTTTGGGTTTATGAACCAATCTTATTGTGTTATTATTGTTGCTTTTGATTGAATCTTTAGTCAGCAGTTAAAATGTCCATTACCGAGCTCGATAGTTGCAATCGCTCAAGTGCGGCCAGTATCCAGTATTCGGGAGATAGTGGGTTCGAACCCCACTGTCGGCAGCTCTGAAGTTGGTTTTCCGTGGTTTCCCATTTTCACACCAGGCAGATGCTGGGGCTGTACCTTAATTAAGGCCACGGACACTTCCTTCCCACTCCTAGCCCTTTCCTATCCCATCGTCGCCATAAGACCTAACTGTGTCGATGCGACGTAGAGCAGCTTGCAAACAAAAAATGTCCATTGCTAGATGTCCATAAACATATACTGTATGTCTATTCTAAAAATATTCTACTCTTCAATGACGTCCATATTAAATAAATATCCACTCACATGTAATGTACAGGTATGTATTTGCCCATTTTCTTTATTGAATTCATGTCCAAAACAAACAACTTAATAAATTATATTTCACATTAATTATCATATCAGGAGGATTTACTTAGTGAGGATATTGAGCAGTTCCATCTTTTAAAATAGCGCTGTGTTGAAAGTCATATTGGTGGAACATCTTGCCTTACTGGTTTGCCTTTCGGAACATCTCTAGTATAACTTTTCTTGTTTTCTGCTTCTAGAGTGGAAGTGCTGTAGTCCTATGTAACCGTTATCAACTAACAGACATTTTGAAAAGACTAATCTTTGGATTATCAACATAGTGTCGTCATTGTAGGACAAAAATACTCCAGTTTTCCCTGCCAAATATCACCTGACATAAAGAAATAACGACGACAACTATGTAATTAAAGCACTTTTTAATTCACAAGAGGCTGCTTATGATTTTAGGACATAGGATAGTAAAGGTCCTGTAATTTCAATTAATTTTTGTGACAAATTAGCCACTCAGGGACCTGCATAGGGAACAGGTATTATACGAGTACAAATTCTATATAGGCCTACGGTCGACTAGTAGGGCCTACTGAAAATTGTATAAATCATGACTTTTATTCATAACCATTATCTAAAGTACTCTTCAAATAATCGTCTTTCGCAACCTAAATAATGGATACAAGTCAATTAAAAGATTCACAGTCTGCTATAAATTGTTTAATTCACTCAATTAGTGATAACTAAAAATAAATAGTACAAAGGAGTAAACTTCTTGGAAATTACCGGTGTCACAGCAGTGTGAGAATTAATTAAGACATAGAAACATCTTCAGGAATAGGTATTTCGGTTTACTACACTTACATGCGCGATCTACTTCAGTTTGCTAATATCTCTTATCTCCAAGACAACAAGTATTGTTGCCAACGTATTCCGTTAGCAATGGCAAATCTAGAGATTTAATTACCGAGCTCGATAGCTGCAGTCGCTTAAGTGCGGCCAGTATCCGGTATTCGGGAGATAGTGGGTTTGAACTCTTCTGTCGGCAGTCCTGAAGATGGTTTTCCGTGGTTTCCCATTTTCACCGCAGGCAAAAATGTTGGGGCTGTATCTTAAGTAACGCCACGGCAGCTTCCTTCCCATTCCTAGCCCTTTCCTGCCCCATCGCCGCCGTAAAACCTATCTGTGTCGATGCAACGTAAAGCAACTTGCAAAAGAAAAAAAAAGAAAAAAGAAAGAGAGAGGTTTAATTAAAATTTTCCTATATGCACTTATTTTGTAATTGGTAATGAATAAACTATGGTATGGTACACGAGTTAAAAATATCTTTAAAATCTCGTGAAAATGATCACCCTCGGTTTCGTTCTAGATGTTAAATGTTTCACTGGATATCAAAATATTATTTTGATCTTTCATACCGCAAGATATACCATAAATTACTATTAAATGATTTCCATTGTTATTGTAGCATAAAAATACCCCACTTGTCGATACCAAATATTGATGACATGAGGAAATGGCGGGAACTATCTAGTTAAAGTATGTTGAAATCCCCCAGAGGCTGCTTATTATTTTAAGACAATAATGTGTCTCAGAGGGCAGTAAAATTCCTATATAACTTCTACAAATGTTAGGACAAAAATGTCACACAGGACACTGTAGGGTTAACACATCAATTAAGGAGCAGGTATAGGAGTACAGAAATGTATAAACAATCAACTAGTAATGAAAACACCGAGCTCGATAGCTGCAGTCGCTTAAGTGCGGCCAGTATCCGATATTCGGGAGATAGTGGGTTCAAGCCCCACTGCTGGCAGCACTGAAGATGTTTTTTCTTGGTTTCCCATTTTCACACCAGGCAAATGCTGGGGCTGTACCTTAATCAAGGCCACGGCCGCTTCGTTCCCACTCCTAGGCCCTACATGTCCCATCGTCGCCTTAAGACCTATCTGTGCCGAAGCGACGTAAATAAAATAGCAAAAATTTAATGAAAACGTTACTTTAAACATTATTGAACTACTATTCGTACTCTTCGGAAAATGAGTGTATTAATAATTTACCGAGGGAGGTTAAACTCGATAGGTATGTGTGTGTGGAAGAGATGATTAGCTGAAGTACAGTATGTAAAACAGCAACTCACTCAACTGGGATCCTTTGAAACCTAGATCACCTCTCCAAAGTTAAGAGCCCCTAAATGGAGAAAGTGAGAAGTTTGGTTGTGAAATCGATATTTACACCCACTTCGGTACTCTGCGATGTCTGGTATCGGAGTGTCGCTATCTTGCTTTTCTGTGTTTTGCACTTGATGGTGGCGCCGGGGTTATATTTCTTTATCTTGAGGGTTCCGTTGTTGTGTGTTATGTGGATGCTTTTGACCTTGGCCGAGTAATGTACCGGCGACTTGGGCCCAAGATCCCAGACAGATAGACCGGCTTACTGTCACTGAGGTCTGGCGATGATCAATGGCGTTTAATGGACGTGTCTGCGCATAGTCCTGGGTGGCGGAGTGATGACTTCTTGGTTAGCAGAATAGGATAACATGCCTCCGAATCAGTGTTGTTTATTAATTCTAACAGTGTATGTCAAGATTTGTATCTTCAGGAGACACGTGAGTTAAAGGTAAGGAGTTTGATGCCGGGACGCGTCGGATATCTGTGTTAAGTCATATTCCTGACCTCTAGATACCTACAACTTCAGATGTTCGCTATCAAATGACTGGCAAGTTGCAATCGACTTGCAGTCGACTAGTTTAGGCTGCGCTAAATAGTACATTTCTGTAGGAGAAGAAAACAGAAAAAAATAATATATTGGACGTTTCAGAGTCCCCACAGAAAAATTTGTTTAATTTATTTTGAGAACTTCCAAAATCAATAAGAACTCAACGACGGGTGATGTATACAAACAAAAGTTTGGTAATAATGCGTACTTTGCTAACCTGTCAGACTGTGCCGGGATGAGTGGCGCAGACGGTTGAGGCGCTGGCCTTCTGACCCCAACTTGGCAGGTTCGATCCTGGCTCAGTCCGGTGGTATTTGAAGGTGCTCAAATACGTCAGCCTCGTGTCGGCAGATTTACTGGCACGTAAAAGAACTCCTGCGGGACTAAATTCCGGCACCTCGGCGTCTCCGAAGACCGTAAAAGTAGTCAGTGGGACGTAAAACAAATAACATTATTATTAGTTCGGAGGTATTTGAAAAACTCCCGCAGAGCAAAATTCTGGCACTTCGGTGTCTCCGAAAACATTACTACTTCTCCTTATTCTTCTCCCTATTCTTACCAATTTATTGGGGTCGGCACTCGATGTGAATTTGGCCTCAGTTTTACAGCCAGGTGCCCTTCCTGACGCCAACCCTATGTATTCGGTATTGCGTGTTAATGTGGTGGCTGGTAGTGTGGCGTTTTATGTGCATAAGAAGAAAAGTGAATTGAAACAAACATAAACACGGATGAGGATTCCTCTCACCCGAAGGCCATTACGCTGACCACTCAGCCAACGAGCTGGACAGAACCACTGGACCGCTGAGGTCAGCTATTTTTGCCTTAGAGTCCACACACTGAACATTGCTAACGTATGTTTAGTTATAATAACCAGGTAATAATAATTATAATAATAATAATAATAATAATAATAATAATAATAATAATAATAATAATAATAATAATAATCGTATGGCCTCAGCTACCATTTGCAGACATTTCAATTTGACGCCATCTGGCTGTCTGCTCGTCAATTTCGACGTTCCGTTTTACTCTAGGCCCAATAGATGGCAGACCGAGTAAACCGAAACTCTCTTGGGCGTCTATGGCTGAGATTTAATTAATTTTGTCGGGTAAACACCAAATGTGTCACCAGAGATCTTTTACATGCCGATATCTTACGATATGGAGTGTCTAATGGACTTTTTTCCGCCCTTCAAAAATCCTTCTACCTCTGCCGGGTTTGAACCCGCTATCTTGGGATCCGGAGGCCGACACTCTACCAACTGATCCACAGAGGCAGCTAATAACCAGGTGATCAGGATAAGACAAACTACATACTTAAGTTTCGTTATAATAATCAAGTGATCAGGACGGATGTTGGTCGTAATTGTTTTAAACAGAAGTAAAACAGTCAACTATTTCTTCATAATATTTTTTTTACAATTGGCTTTACGCCGCACCGACACAGACAGGTCTTATGGCGACGATGGGATCGGAAAGGGCTAGGACTGGGAAGGAAGCGGCCGTGGCCTTAATTAAGGTACAGTCCTAGCATTTGCTTGGTGTGAAAATAGGAAACCACCGGAAACCATCTTCAGGGTTGCCGACAGTGCGGTTTGAACCCACTATCTCCCACATGCAAGCTCACAGCTGCGCGCCCCTAACCGCACGGCCAACACCTCTGGTAATATAAATTAGATGGAAGCATTTTGACCATTTGACGAGTGAAGTTATCGGCAATAGAGAGGAAAAAGCCACGAAGGACGTAAACGTAAAAAACTGATAATAATGTTATTTGTTTTTGCGCCTCACTACATAATTTTACGGTTATCGGAGACGCCGAGATGGCGGAATTTTGTTCCACAGATGTTCTGTTACGTGCCAGTAAATCTACCGACACGAGGCTGACGTATTTGAGCACTTTCAAATACCACCGGACTGTGCCAGGATGGAACCTGGCAAGTTGGGGTCAGAAGACCAGAGCCTCAACAGTCTGAGCCACTCTGCCCAGCAAAATGAAGAACTGTCTTTGCCTTTCAAACAATCGGGGTCAGATACAAGCAAGAGTTTTTTGCTATTTGCTTTACGTCGCACCGATACAGATAGGTCTTATGGCGACGATGGGACAGGAAAGGCCTAGGAATTGGAAGGAAGCGACGGAGAACCATTTTCAGGGCTACCGACAGTGGGGTTCGAACCCACTATCTCCCGGATGCCAAACAAGAGTTCACCGAAGGAGTTCAGACGTGACAGATATGAAAAATGAAATCGGGGAAGCTGAGCAATTAAGTGGATGCAATGCCAGACTCGGCTAAAGGCACTATTATTTTCACTCCTCTCATACGGCAGGCGGGTAATACCGTGAATATATTCCGTGCTCCGACGAGTAGAAAGCAGGTGATTAGCTTAAACCAAACTGTTCTTATGATAACATATGTAATCATTATTATTACTAAGCTGTCGGTTGTTTTTTACTCTGAATGGTAAAAGGATGTACATTTTCCGTATATACCGACTATACAAGCATCGGGAGTGTCCGTATTAATTTGATTTCTTGGCACAAAGCAGATGAACATGTTATGTGCTGGGTGTTCTGTTGTTTATCAGCCTCTCTTGCACCCTGCGCAGATATTGATGTGTGCGTCTTTATAAGTCCTCTCACTCTTCAAACTTAATGATTTGACTGCTAATTAGATTCACTCCTTTGTGTTGGCTAGACAACTTCCTTGCCCGGCAACTACTGTGCGTGATGAGAGGTGAGATAGTTACCTGGCATCATGACCAACTAAGAAAGTATTCCTTGAGGCTGCAACGATATGCAAATAAATATTGATCTTAGAATTGTAAAAAATGTGTAATTATATAGGATATATGCGTTTTAGTGCTATATTAGACTAATATTACGTTCTTCATCCAGTATCGACCATGTAGTTGCTTTTGAGCAATATGTACAGTCTGAAACAAAACTCTACATACGCCCGCTTATTCCACAGTTTTTGGGCAGCCCTTGCTGCATGTTAACTGTTTTTACTTGCGCTTGTGACATCCTTCCAAACAGTGAATAATTCTGCCCTTTATTTCAGTGTGATAGAAAGCACAAAGTATGGAGAAAACCTAATGAGAGCCTCCAAAAGAACAATCTTGTTCTATTAGTGGAAGATAGAGGTGTAAACATTCTTGTTTGGAGTTGCAGGTCTGGTGCGGGGGTAGACACTTTAGTATTTATTGAAAATAAAATGGATAAATGGAAGAATCTGTGTTTATTATGGAAAAATCTCTGTTGAAAAACTGGGACTAAGAAATTACAGGGTCATTCAAAAGACAACGACCCTAAGTATACCGTTAAAATAGTGAAAAATTGGCTGCTTTAAAAAAATCCCTAGCAATTTCGTATACCTCCCGACCCCCATCATTAACCCTATCGAAGATCTTTGGGAAGAGCTTCATAGGTGGAGTAGGAAATACTCCATCAAGAAGAAAGACGATCTGAAACTTGGCATAACAAAAGAATGGAGCAAAATTTCACCAGAGGTCATAAAAAAACCCAGTGAAATTGACGCCTCTGCGTTTGGAAGCCGTGGTAGTTCCAAAGCTGGAAACAAAATGTACTGAACCTAATATAAGAGTGAAAAAAAGAAGCGAGTCTATGTTCACTTTTGTTCCTGAACATTTGTTTCGTTTCAGAAATTAACGATATATGGTCATAATTCTATACTTAATTATGAATGCCATAAAGAATCTATAAGTCTATCATATTACAGTATTTTGTAAGTGCAGTTAAGTAAAATGTTTTGTTTCGATTACACTTACATGAAATTTTGTAGTGTGTGTAGAATTTTGTATTCCGCCTCTGTGGTGCAGTGATTAGCTGCCACCCCGGAGTTCCGGGTTCGATTCCCGGCTCTGCCACGAAATTTGAAAAGTGGTATGAGGGCTGGGACGTGGTCCACTCAGCCTCGGGAGGTCAGCTCAGTAGAGGTGGTTTCGATTCCCACCTCAGCCATCCCCGAAGTGGTTGTCCGTGGTTTCCTACTTCTCCTCCAGATACTGTAAATGCCGGGATGGTACCTACTTAAGGCCACGGCCGCCTCCTTCCCTCTTCCTTGCCTGTTCCTGCCTTGTTCCCATCCTTCCACAAGGCCCCTGTTCAGCATAGCAGGTGAGGCCGCTTGGGCCTACTGGTTCTCCACCCCAGTTTTATATCCCCGACCCAGTGTCTCGCGCTCCAGGACACTGCCCTTGAGGCGGTAGAGGTGGGATCCCTCGCTGAGTCCTAGGGAAAAGCCGACCCTGGAGGGTAAACGGATTAAGGAGAAAGATGTAGAATTTTGTTTCCGACTGTACAAGCAACCAACGTTTCAAATACATTACGGTACTTCTTATCGGGGCAGGTGATGTAACCCGCCCCCCAATCACCACCACCACCACCACCACCACCACCACCCTTCGATCCAAAATATAATTAGTCAGTCTTCCTAGGCAGCTAAAATCTACTGTGATTTCTTTATGGTGTATTGAGTTTTGTTTCGCTATTAGGGCCTATGTTTCGTATACTAATGAAATGATTCTCAGGACTTGCTCACCTGATGAGTTACTGTAAACTGAGCATTGTCCCTGCACTGCAGGAGGCCATATCCCTACAGGGATTTACAAGGCTACTTATTTATTGTATTATGGTTCATGTCCGGCTCCATTGCTAAATGGTTAGCGAGCTGGCCTTTGGTCACATGGGTCCCGGGTTCGATCCCATAATTCCCATAATTGGTTAATTTCCCTGGCATGGGGACTGGGTGTATGTACCGTCTTCATATTAATTCTGCTCATGACGCGCAGGTCGCCTACGGGAGTCGAATCAAGAGACCTGCACCAGGCCTCTCCGGAGGCCACACACCTATTATTATTATTATTATTATTATTATTATTATTATTATTATTATTATTATTATTACCGAGCGAGTTGGCAGTGCGGCTAGGATCACGTTGCATTCGGGAGATGGTGGGTTTGAATTCCGCAGTCAGCATCCCTGAAGGTGGTAGTTTTCCGTGGTTTCCCATTTTCATACCAGACAAATACGGGGCTGTGCCTTACTTAAGGTCACGGCCTCTACCTTCCCAATCCTAGCACCTTTCCATCCTTGCTTCACTGCATACCTTCGATATGTTAGTTCGACGTTAAACCACTAACAAAAATATAATAAAAATATCTTACTGTTATTTAAACTGTTTCCTAACTTAGAATACCTAATAGCGGGGAAATATAAAACCAAGTGCACACTTTAAACAACTATCATCTTCTTGAGCCCGGAATGGAGATCATTCATAGAATACCTCATCACAGCAACAGAAAATATGGTGAGAAAACAAACTGCTATTAATGTTATCTATATAAGAAGCAAATCGTAAATGATTGATTATTTACTTAATACTTACTAATTAAAAAAAAACCACAGAATGAAGGGACTTGCGTTCCTCGCGCAAGTAACACAGCATAACGAAG
The DNA here is from genome assembly GCF_040414725.1 of Anabrus simplex. NCBI lineage: Eukaryota > Metazoa > Arthropoda > Insecta > Orthoptera > Tettigoniidae > Anabrus > Anabrus simplex. Next base: position 348,650,877 of record NC_090267.1, on the reverse strand, counting down.
ATGTATTAAACTATTTAACCCATATATGCCCACAGGGTCGAAAACGACCCACAATAGTCATTTGCCATCATTTATCCCCATGGATTCGTTTTCGACTTAAAATTATGATTATGTATTTGTCAGCATGTTGGCTATTATTGTGAATGTGTGATTGTTGATTTGAAGCTGTATTGTTTGCCTTGTAACTGCAAACAGATTGCTGTGTTACATCCTTCAGCATAGTATTGATGCAGTGCAGCAGAAAATGCAAGTTGACAATTTTGCTGTTTATTATTTTAGCTTGGGTCTTGTGCTGTTACTTAGAGTAAAGAATATAGTTTACGACTACATGTCACAAGTTTTTTAATTTTTCTATATGGTCATATAATAAAACGAGATATTTGATATGGGTCGTTTTCGACCCTGTGGGCATATAAGGAACCTTTCATGCATTTCATCAAATATGATCATAATTGCATTATTGCTCAATGAAAAGATATAGCTTAGTTTCTTTCCGTTATTATTGCAACGTTTTTATATTTCGGGAGAGGGAATTATCACGGGAATCTATTACAGACTCGGTACTCGGATTTTAGAAGAGCTTGAAAGGTTATCTTCCAAACAGGAGGTTTCAACTACTGATGTGGCTATACAACCTCCCGCTGATGAAGTTCATTGCTTCAGACAAAAGGTGTAAAGGCAACAGGAACTGTTAGAAGGGACCGTACGGGACAATGTCCACTAAAGGGAATTGATGTTATGGGCAAGGAGCCTAGAGGAGCATTCGACACAATGATAAACAAGAAACACGGTATCAGTGCAATTAGGTGGCATGATAACAACGTTGTTATGCTCCTGTCAAGTGAGTACGGAGTTCATCCTATTCGACCCACGCAGAGGTACTCTTCAGCACAGAAGAAAGGAATTGCCATTCCTCAGACATTCAGTTTTCATCAGTACAATGGTTATATGCGCGGAGTGGATCAAATGTATAGCAATGTTGTTGTGTACCGGGTTGGAATTAGGGGAAAGAAATGGTGCTAGATGTTTATGTGAACAATGCCTTCCTTCTAGCTCGTTCCCTTGGAAGAACCAATGATCTTCTATTATTTCGTAGGGAACTAGCTGAAACGCTTCTTCTGAAGTATGGAGTTGCGCGAACACAACCCGGCCCATCTACCCGATCAAGGAATGTCATAAAGAATGTCCCAGAAATCGTACGCAAAAGTGATGGTCATATGATTACTGTGGGTCAGAAACGTAAAAGATGTGTTTCGTGCAGAAGTAAAACCACGAAAGCATGCAAGAGATGCAATGTCGCGTTGCATGATAAATGTTTCTCAAAGTTTCATGCATAGCTTTTCATGAAGACTGAGACTTCAGTGTAAGATGCACACAGTGCTTGTAACTTTCTAGTGCTGCAATATTTTTGTGAATGTGTTGTAATTCACCATTGCACTTGAACTCATAATTATCTGTGTAATAATATTTGTGTTTAATTGTAATAAACAAAACAATAACATTTCACACAATAATGGTTGTCTGTATTAGTAAATAACTGTAAGATATGTAATTACAACAATTTAGGAAAAGGTAGTTTATATGCCCACAGGGTCGTTTTCGACCCATGGCCAATCAGACAGTAACGCTAATAGAAACAAAAAATCAGTGTTGCCATTAACCTAATATCACTAAAAGAAGCAACAAATGTGAAAATGAACACTTCATTCAAAAACAAAAGTTGCGGGCATATATGGGTTAAAGACCACTTCATGCACAAGCCTGAACGCGTTCTGAACAACGATGGAAAGAATAAATATATTGGCACTGCTAGCAAGTCAGAGAAAAACTACTCCTGGGACTCATGAAAGTGAATATGCCGCTTAAACAGTCCTATTAAAAGAAGGAGCCCACCAAGTGTATTTGGAATTCAATTTCCTATTTTTGTAAATGTTTAAATGAATTTTCTAACATACTGTATTTCCATGGGGAAAAATGCTTTTCTACATTTTAACGCACGCCCTATCCGATGGAAAACAAAATGAAAAATAAACGGTCAATCTTACAAATTGAAAATAGCATGCATAAAGGTTTAGAATTGAATTTCCTTTGTGCATGCTCCTATGCGATTTCTATGTAACTCTAATGAGATACTGAGTGGAATAGGATGAAAATCTCTCTTTGTGTCCATTAGTGGTGCAAGTCCAACTACCTCTCCTGTAAGAAAATGTGTGTGATAGTTATTTACGAAATGAATGCCGTGAAGTGTTATATTACAATTTGAGATTCCATGTTTTGTAATCCACTGAGCATTTAGATACAACGTTACGATACGAATGTTGTGCAATGTTATATCGATTTGGTAGGGAAATTGATTTCAGATACAATTTTGAATATTTATTATATTTGAGTATCAGCATACGGCCACCAGTATAGCTGCTTTGTATTCATTAATGGCTGAACCTGTTTTCTGATACCTAGTTACTAGGTATCACGTCCTGTCAGGGAGGGCATCCTCAGCCAAAACCAAAATCAGTGTGGGTGGCTCCAGAAATACCTGGGGTGAGTTAAGGGAAGTTAGTGTAAAATAGTCTCTTTTTACAATGAAAAGCAAACAAATGACTGTAGGTAATTATATCGTTTACAGTTTCTTCCCGCTTTTACGCGGTACTTGTGCGATTTCTTGGATAGCTTCTTATCGACCACGAACCTGCTACGGAGGCGTAGCAGGGGGAGAGGTGATACTCCCACGTGGCACGTCCCAGGTGGCGGATAGGGGGGTCCTAACCGGCTTGCCGGTGAACTTGAGGGAAATAAAATACCTCTCGCGGACCAAACACACTACCCCTGCGGTTGGGGGACGCACATGTAGAACACACCCGCGGTATGCCCTGCCTGTCGTAAGAGGCGACTACAAGGGGCGACCAAGGGATGATTGAATTAGAACCATGAAACTACTCTTGATTCGTACCATCATGCGGGGAACACTATGGGTTGCATGTACTTGCGAATAGTATCACCAAATTGGTACGAAATAGGTTTGTGATTAGTTGCAGTAAAAAGCCTGGCCTGGTGGATTCCATTACCCGTGCGTTGTACCCATGTGGGCAACACCGCGGGTCTGGGCGTAGCCTGTGAGTTGTACCGCTATATGAGCGGCACCGTGGGTCAGCGTTGCCTGTGAGTGGTACCCACTATGTGAGGAATACCACGAGAATACCGGCGCCCGTGATTAGTACACCTAGGTGAGGAACCTTACCGGTTAGCGTTGGCTATGAGTGGCGCCATTGTGTGAGAAACACCATAGGTCTGCGTTCCCTGTACGAATTGCAATATTTGTGAGTAGTACCATCTTGTGTGGACCACCGTGAGTCTTCGCTACTTTTGATCAGTACCCCAAAATGACAAATACCATGGTTCTACTTTACTCGCGACATGTACCATTCTGTGGGGCCTTAGACGTGAATTTAGCACCCCTTCAGACATCAAGCATCATTGTGCTTTATAAATGGTCCCTTGGTCAGTAATACTCTAATTAACTACCTTCTTTTTGATTCTGATCCACTGTTTTTTTTTTTTTTTTTTGTAGGGTTCATGTCCATCCATTCATTCTTCATGACATTTTTTATTTTATTTTGGTCAGTGGATGAATTTGAATTTTTTGTTATTTCATTTCGTACCATTAGGGGCCGATGACCTCGATGTTAGGCCCCTTTAAACAGCAAGCATCATCATCATCATCATCTTCTTATCGAGGTTTTACTGTAGTTAAAGGGTAGGTACAAAGCACAGCATTTACAATGTGAGGTGCGTGCTGAATTCCGACCTGAGGCATTTCCTGGAATGCCATTCATTCCCTATGCACACTTTGCTATTGTCACCTAGGTCGTGCCGTGAAGGATGACTCTTGGCACAGATTCAGTTAGAAGTTAGCCAGTGTATCTGCGCGGTTAAAGTCTCTTCTGGACAATGTAGAGGATGACTTACAATCACTTTTGAATTCAACTAATTGGATCGGCTAAGAACTTAACATTAACTAAACACAAGTGCTTTATCAACTTGCATTAAATTCATAAGAGCCAGCTTTATCCGTCACCTCTCAACCTAATGTTAACATAGACGCTGAACTACAGTATCGCCTCAGATGTGCTAATGCGGTGTTTACAGACTATGAATCTCTTGTTAAATTCGTATTGACGGTTGAACTTCTTACAAAATTGTACAAAATTATTTTAATCCCCCTAGTCAATACTATATATTTTAAGTCCAATTCTTCGCTATTGTCACCTAGGTCGTGCCGTGAAGGATGACTCTTGGCACTTATTGGACGTAAAAGATATAGTATTGACTAAAAACCAAACCAAACCCCATGGCACTATAGCCCTTGAAGGGCCTTGGCCTGCAGATTACGAGGTGTCGTGTGGTCAGCACGACGAATCCTCTCGGCCGTTGTTCTTGGCTTTCTAGACCGGGTCTGCTATCTCACCGTCAGATAGCTCCTCAATTCTAATCACGTAGGCTGAGTGGATCTCGAACCAGCCCTCAGTTCCAGGTAAAATTCCCTGACCTGGCCGGGAATCGAACCCGGGGCCTCCGGGTAAGAGGCAGGCACGTTACCCCTACACCACGGGGCCGGCATAGTATTGAATAGGAGGATTAAAATAGTTTTTTACAATTTTATAAGAAGTAATGCGGTGTTTGGTCGTTTCTGAAAAGGGCCTTCGACAACTATGACGTCGGAGTCAGCACGATCACAATGCCATAGTAACACCAGTACATTCTTATGGATGCGAAACTTGAAATACAGAAAAAGCTTAATATGTCTTGGAAATTACCATCAGCGCTTAGAATAATTCTTGGTGTAAGATGTTAGGATCGAAGAGGAGAGTGTTACAAGATAGAGACGATGATTACGGAACAGCAAATTCGATGAGTCGGTCACGTATCTAATAAATTATTTCCAAAGCAAGTGACGTATTTTCAGTTGAAAGACGAACAATGCAATCAGGAACGATAGCAGAAATTATGAAGGTAAGTTCTGAATTGTAATATGAAAAGGTGTCAAACTGACATCGGCAACTGGGAAGCTGTAGCGTCCGATCGGTCGATATGGCGATGTATTGCCCATGAGGACTCCCTACATTTTAAGACACAGGGACTAAGGTACAAGTCCAACCTCCTTATCCTTTCAGTGTCCGTTTTAACTAAGAACTTCCAAAAATTAGCAGCCGAGATGGCCTTATTTTGCTTGAAAGATTCACGGATAATCGAGACGGAGGCAGATCAGCAGGTGGCTGGGATATATTAGACTGCGCCACACTCGCACAGGATACGTGAATGTAGTTCAGTGAAGCCCCACTTCTCTAGGCACAAATCCAAAAATAGAGATCAGTGGAAAAGAACGACAAAATCAGAGAAGAAACGGTCATCATGCTAAACAAGGAACTTTGGTAAATGTATGTGCCAGTATTGTGAGAGAGCTCGTGGTTCTAAATTAGGCTCCTCACCAATCTGACTCGAAATCGAGTGCATGCCTATGATACTGTAATGTTACATTATACGTATCGATTGAGCGAGATTTTAAAGTGAGTTATTATTACAGTATGCGCCAAAATTATGTTAGTCTTATTGTCATTACCTTACTTATCGAGATGATAGTGTAAATGTTCAAAATGTGCTCCATTGCGCTGTAGGCAGTGTTCATAACGATCACGCAGATTTTCCAACATATTCTGGAACATAGTTTGCTGCAGTGTCCCGAAGAACGAGACAATCTTCTGACGTAATGCAGGCACAGTTTTGGGTGGATGTGGACAATTGGACATTTGCTGCTTTTAACATTCCCCACTCGTAAGCATCAGGTGGTGTGAGATAGGGGGAATGTGATGAGCAAGGGAACTCAGCCCCGCGGGAAATTACTCGTCCTGGAAAGGTTTCTTGCAGCATAGCCATAGTCCGTCGAGCGGTATGGCAGCTCTCCCCGTCTTGTTGGAACCACTGTCTATTCATCTGCATGTTCCTGGCACGACAAAACCTTCTTAGATCCTGAATAAATGGCCTGTTCACCATGTTCCTGTAGCTTTCCTGGTTAACAGTAAGAGGTGGACCATCATCATTCTCTATGAAATACGGACCTAGCACACCGTTTCCTGACACTGCACACCAAATCGTCACACGCTCACTATGTAGCGGTTTCTGGACTACAGTGTCTGGCCTGTCGAAACCAAGAAAGCGAGTTGTTTGGCGATTGATAAAATCGTCCAAGTGAATGTGACTTTCTTCGGAGAACCACACGTTGAACAAGAAATCTGGATCCCCATACACCATGGCCAAAAATCGTGCACAATATTCCACCCTGACATGCCTATCGTGCTCCGTCAATCGATGCCCAACCTGTATTCGGTACGGAAATCCATCTGTGTCTTTAAACAAACGTCGAAGTGAAGTAGGGCTGATGTTTAATTTCAGGGCTGTTCGCCGAAGACTTCGCTTTGGAGACTGCAACACCTGATTGAGGACACGTCCATGGTTTTCATTTGTGAACACAGTTACTGGCCTACCAGACCTTCCCTTGCGTTGGCACAATACACTACCCGTACGACGAAATTTTGTAACAATAGATAGCATAACTCTGTTGCTAGGTGCTGGTTTATTGGAGTGTTCACGATGTTGTACCGCCACTAACTTTGAACTCGGCCCACCTTGAAAACCGTTTCCGTACGAGCGAAAATAATATTCCACTATAAACAATTTTTCCTCCGTCGTGAGACCCATTGTCACTTCCAGTCACAGAGCACAGCGTTCTTTACACAACTAACAATTCATCATGGCGATGTAATAACACGCAGACGCTCAGGCGAGCGCGTGCGCACTGCGCGAAAATGGGCACTATATTTTGGCGCATACCGTATTATTAACAAATCTATTTAATTGGCACATATGCCTGTGGCAACACTAGGATTTACAGCAGATTGAGCAGTACAATTACTTGAAATTAGGTTAATATTTTAAAATAATACAAAACAATCACATACAAAAGTGCGGAAAACGAAAATACCGTATTTACGCGAATAATACCCGCACATTAAAAAAAAATGGGGCACGAAATTGGGGTGCGGGTTTTATTTGCGTCAATGTTGGCATTATTTTTTCAAAGTCAGCCTTCCTTAATTTAGGGTACGGGATTATTCGGTGGCGGTTCTTATTCGCGTAAATACGATGGCGGGGATTAGTATTTACGCGAATAATACCCGCACATTTTTTTGTGTCAAAGTTGGCATTTTTTTCAAAATAAGCGGGGTGCGGGGATTATTCGCATAAGTACGGTATTTCCAAAGCCTTAACACTACTATATACGGCATATTTACAATACGATGAAATTTAAATCAAAACTTGAATTATGTAACAACAAGTTGAGATACAACAAAAAATTACATGAAAATCAAATTACTGTACATCAAAATAAATGTCATCGTTCTTGATGATGAAGAAGGAAGAATTAAAACACGAAAGAAAATGGTATATTTTTAGGGGGTGATGAGCGTGGAAGGTCTTCCACATTGCTCCTCGTCTTCAAGGGACGTTCTCCCACGCGAGGAGCACCTATGCCACTCGAAGCAATGCGTCGAACTCATTGCCTCATCGCCGTATCTTTTCGAAGCACGTTCAATGTCTCTGTGGCCTATTTGCCAAGTTTAATGCAAAATTTCGCGCTGACCCGTTGTTTCACCTTTCTGTACATGATGTAAATGCAGAATATCACACACACACACACGCACACACACACACACACACACACACACACACACACACACACACACACACACATCTTCAAAAACAACACTATAACAAATCCCGATTGCGCTATTTCCTGGCACACTGCGGTATCAAGATTGAAATCCACCAAAGCTGCCAGCGCAACCCTGCGGTGCCATCTGTTGGCGCACTACTGAGCTATTCCGGTCTCTTGTTCATCCAACCTTGTGTAGTAACTGTAATCTCTGAGTAAAAATGTTTTCTGTAGTGGAAATATACGCACTATTTTTCTGGTACACAAAATACACAGTCGAATCACATTATTATGACCATCTGCTAGTATTCAGAGTAACGAGCTAGACGTGATGGCAGTGACTCACTTAGGTGCTGATAGGACTCCACGGTTGTATGGAGCCATGCTGTCTGCAGTGCTTCCCACAACTGTTGAAGGGTGCGTGGCGCAGGAGACAGACGGGGAACACGACGATCGAGGTGGTCTCACAGATATTCAATTGGATTAAGGTCGAGGCTGTTTTGGAGACGAAGAAGAACTTCGATCGTGCACTTCCAGCCATGTGCGCACACTTCTAGCCGTGTAGTAAGGCGCATTATCGCACTGGAAGATCCTCTCCTCGTGAGGAAAGACAACCATCATGTAAAAGTGAACGTGGTCGTCGAGGATGAATTCATAACCAAATCAATCGGAACTGCATTTTACGTGAATGATGGAACCTGGATAACACTACGAGAACATGCCCCCATCGACTTGTGTTCGTCCAGCAACGGTTGCAGGGGGTTGGTTCTCGGGCGTTTTTCGCCGGAAACGCTGACGTCCATCTGTTCCCTGCAGCTGAAAACGTGACTGATCGAAGAAGCTCACATGTCATCAATCAGCAGCGGTCTAGTCGCCAAAATGTCGAAGAATTCCAGTCGTTTTCGTGGATGTACCTGTGTTGGCATTGGTGCAGTCACCTTCCGGAGCCTTATTCACAGAATGGTTCGTTAGACTGTTGCGGTAGAAACATTTCTGAACGCCCCTTGGTTTATTTAGACGGTGAGTTGTTCCACTGTACCCTGTCGGTTGGCCTTCACTGACGTCGTAGTCAACATTCACCTCGGACATCAATGGTACGCGGAGTTCCGCAGTTTCCACAACGGTTATTTCCAGTGGATACATTCCTCCACTCTGATACACCTTTACCATTGAGGCACGCGAACAGTTCACAAACGTAACCGTATCCCCTTGGCCCGGAAGCCGATGATCATCCCTCTTTGCAACTCAGTTAAATCGCCTTTCTTACCGATGGCAGCAGGAATTTGCAACGTGCATAGCTATCCTGTTGGTTGCATAATATACCCATTTTACCAGACCACGTCATGGGCTACGCGCTGCAGTTAGTACAGTACTTATAGCTTGTGGTCATAATAATGTATGTTAGCCCTCACATGAAGCACTTACAGTTTCAAAGAAAATTGGTAGGCAATTTTCTGTAAGCAAATGTGATTGTAGTTTTTAAGATTTCACTGCATAAAACACGGAGAAAAAAGGCTTTTTCACTTTGAAATGAAAATGGGAGCAGGGGAGTGTAAATCATCCTATATGAGCGCACCTATTCAATCCTTCTTCTCTTTCGATCCTGATGCTATTAGGATTGCTGGATCCAGGGAATCTATCTTCCATTTTCAAATCGTTCATGGTCCGTCCATTCTTCTTCCGATACCTTCAGAAGTGATCATTGCCTAGTTCTCCTTCCCCTTAAAATAATAATCACCACCACCCCTATCACCATAGCAAGCTCCTTGGGGTACCTTTTACAAACTTGCGCCATTGAACCTCAAGAATAACCTAATCGAGTAAGGTCTACATTGAAGACTATTATCGACATTGCAGTCGAATGTTACGGCATCGACGTATTGGTGGGTGCTTGTATTCCGTTGAGAAGAGCTGCTGAGTGTAGGGTTACTTGCCAGGCTCGAACTCAGTTCGTTTGGCTTTAACAAGGAAACAGCCACTTCAGTAGCTATTACTCACTGCTGGCTCTGGCAGCGTGCCCTGTGACTACTTGCTGTAAAATTACAGGACCCATTACATCACCGGGATATCATTAGCAGTGTCACTAATTGATACAAATAGCAACTTCATTACTTATTTATGTCTGCGAAGTCTGTGATTTCCTGACCTTCCCATTCGTGTAGGAGTTAGCATAGTAGCTTCTTACTTAGCTGCCCTGAGTTCGACTGCTGGGCCTGGAGGGATAACTGTTAAATCTTCAGCCAGGGAGCTGGTTGGATCCTTAAATAGCACCACCAAGGGTTATGCCGTTGTAGGGAAAACCGCAAAAGCCAATGGCTGTACCAAAATGAGGCATACTAGGCATGATCAGGAGTGAGGTGGTTTATTATTGCTTTCTTCACTGGGCCACGCGGTGATATTCCAGCACGACTGGCCCAGTGAGCAACACCTTTCATAACATCCAGATGCACTGGTCCTTCTCGGAATGTCATTACTCAGCACCACTCATACCTCAGTAGCTTCCATATTGTCACAATTATAGGTGGAAGCTACATTTTGCTCTGATTTGTGCCAAGAAACAGGTGCAAAAGTACTGCATCCATCTAGAAATAGTTACAGGCGCTATGAAGTGATATGTGATGTAATTGAATTGAGAAGTTAATTAAAATCGCACATTCTGCCATCTTAGATTTGGTTGCTTGTGGCATCCCCATTTGACTTCAGGCTAATGCTGGAATGGTACCATCATGAAGGCCACGACCGCTTCCTTTGATATACTATGCCTAAATGTTTACCAACAGTAGTGCAGACAGTATATTCACACAGGTTGTCACACACTAAGTTTACGGGAATTAAAATTAGTTTTCAAAAACATCTTACATGAAGCAACAACAACGATGGCGGCGGCAGCAGCAGCAGCAGAATGAAAAGCAACGACAACGATGTTGACCATAACTGATATCTCCGTCACACCACCCTGTGTCATAAAGAATGAATGGTAAATAGTTCAGTTGCATTTAACACTTAAATTGCTAGTTGCTTTACGTCGTACCGACACAGATAGGTCTTATGGCGACGATGGGACAGGGAAGGGCTAGGAGTGGAAAGGAAGTGGCCGTGGCCTTAATTAAGGTACAGCCCCGGCATTTGCCTGGTGTGAAAGTGGGAAGCCACGGAAAACCATTTTCAGGGCTGCCGACATTGGGGTTCGAACCTACTATCTCTCGAATACTGGATACTGGCCGCACTTAAGCGACTGCAGCTATCGAGCTCTGTAACACTTAAATTGTTGAGGAATAATAATAGTAATAATAATAATAATAATAATAATAATAATAATAATAAAATAATAATAATAACCACCTGGTCTAGTGATTAGAGTATGAAACTGCTTATTGTGAGGGTGGAGTGCTGATGTAGATTCTCAACTAGAAAGCCTAACCTCGTGATCTTGGTTAGAGTACAGCCTTCCCGATACTCGTAAACTCAAGTTTGTCCCCCGAAATCTCACACTTCTGAGATGTGATAGGCGACCATTTCTCCTTTTCTTATTTCCTGTCCAAACTCCTGTTTTGTTTCTTTATGAACCTAACAGTATTATGTTTGAAAAGTCTGGGCCGTCTTTCGTACACAGAGTATGAGCTAAAGAATGGAAGGGAAGTCTGCGAACTAAAATACTCCCTAGGTCCCACAAAATAACATCGGGAAGGAGTTGACTGAGAAAGATCAGATGTGATATTCAGGAATCTGACATACTTGGTTGCTGGCAATCCTGTAATCGATACAACAATGCCCTCAAATTTGAAAGACCTTGGTGGGAATGGTCGGGTTTCACTGTACTATTTATAAGATCGTGTCGTATGCAAGTTCACCTACGCAACTGAAATAGAAATCTGTGGAATTTAATTCAGTGACAAATTACAGATTATTATCTTCTCTCGTCTTGAAATATGTTTATTTTATATATTGCAAAAGCTTTTTGATACGGCCCTGAAAATACCCTTGATGTGGTGGAGACGAATCGTTGTTCGGAATACACTTAATTGCCATGATGAACGTGTAAGTTATGCATTGGCACCGCATAGTTTGCACATGCAAATAAGCATCTTAATTCAGAGCACGTACATGGTCAGGAGACTGTGCTAGGAACAACTAATTACTTATGCCCATTTTTGGGAAGTCTGTAACGCGTGTACCGTAAGCTACGAGATACTATTCTGGTACTTGTCTGAAGTCAAGGAAGGGGAAGGGGTAGAATATACGAAGCAATCACTGAAAATTTCGCTAACTGAAACTACGCCATGCACCGAATGCTGTAAGGTAGGTTCCATGACAGAATGAAGCGGGTGAAGTCAAGTCGTTCGATTCTCTACCACCGCAAATTTTGACGGTTATCCATGAGCCTCATGGAATCATTCAGTCTCTTGCCTTACATCGCTAAAAACTGATGATCTAATACCAATTCCAAGCCTTTTTTACGAAAATTAAACAGGAGTTTCAATACTTCGAAGACTCAAGGTACCGTTTAAGGAAAGGGCAAGGCCATGAAAGTCGTTAAAATTAAAGCTTCCATAGATCTTCTGATCGAATATCGCTGAAATTGGTGAAGAGCATGAAATGAAAACGGGAAGTCGGATGTGAAAGATGAAAATTATTATTATTATTATTATTATTATTATTATTATTATTATTATTATTATTATTGTTACGAGGTTACCCGTGGAACAGCAGAGGTGAAGGAAGGTGCGTGCTGGAATGGGTCTAAGTACAAAGCTGATATATTGATTAGAATTGAATTAAAGGTTATATTTTCAAAATTAGCAAAACTTAACAATTTTGACATAGAATTTGAACATTCAACAAATAACAACAAGTTAACAAATCAGGTACAAGACCAGGAAAGCCAAGATTTAGAGACACTTTAACGATCTGGGCTTTAAGCCCCACTTTTTACAATTTCTGAGCTCTCAGCTCACAACCACATATTTATCAAGGGGCAGAAAACCCCTAATAACCTGGAGTACTTGCTCCCACCTAGCACTGTCAGGCCTCCTAGAGGCACATATCCAAATACAAGAAAGAGCTGACCCGCTCTCAATTTTTCAAGCCTATGAAAGGCCACAACGGACTTTACTATTAACTGCCCTCAAGGCACACTTACAAAGAAACAGGGGTATCTTGTACCCAACCTAATGGGCCTTAGTAGAAAAATAATAGGTTAAGTTAATGGCCCGCAACACCAATTAGAATGGGGGCGAGTACTTGCACTCCTACATGAAATCCTTAAAACCTAAGAGCCACTAGGCCGATGAACCAGGGGCTATTCCCGAACTATGGAGATGACTCGTATAATAAAATTGAATACATTAAGGAAGAAAAAGTTACCAAAACGTAGTCACCTCAAGGCAAAAATGAAGGGGAGCTCGAGAGGGTTAGGCACTCTCTATCCCCGATTTACAGTTAAAGATATATGAAGTTTTACAAAAGTGACGGCAATTTACATGTTTGAGGATAGGTTACATAATGAAGGTTTCGGACCTTCCCCGAGGGTTAAACTGCTGAGCTAGCAAGAAAATAAAGATGTTAAACGGCCATTACCTTTGTGAAGAGCTGCTGCCCGAAGGAAGAGGCGCTACCCGCCCCCTGCTACACTTCCATACACTAGGCTAGATGTTGTTCGAGTGGCGGAGAGCCAGGGAAATCAGCAGTTTTTATACTCTCGGGGAAGATTCGAGACCTTTCAAGAATAATTAAGACACACCCACAGTCGTTTATTGGGTAGCTTACAGTTACACATCTAAATCGAAGAAGAAAGACACAATTGCTCAAAAATTAATTACATAAATTCTGGATTGGCTAAGTTCAAAACTGGCGGAAAGAAAAGATTTATATTGCCAACCCACAAATGAAAGAACGAACTTTAGTAAAGAACAAACTTATGAATACAAAATTTCTTCAAATAAAGTTCTTCCACTTCGCACCAGGGTGCATGGTCATATTTTTCTGTAGAGACATCTATCAGAGACTGTCCTCACTTCTTGATCAATAGAAAACAAAAAAAGTTGAACTCCACACAGTACTGACAACTTCGTAATCACAAAATTTACGGTAGTGACATCTTCTGAGAAATCTTATGAGTTGATACAGTTGTTAAAGTTCAGAGTTTCTCCTGTAGAGGAGTACTTTAAGGCGGAAAATTTAAATGTGCGGTGTAGAGGTGTACCAGCCGGTACAATTATTATTATTATTATTATTATTATTATTATTATTATTATTATTATTATTATTATTATTATTATTATTATTATTATTATTATTATTATTCAACCTGATTTACGTCGCACCCACACAGATAGGTCTTACGGCGACGATGGGATAGGAAAGAGCCAGGAGTGGTAAGGAAGCGACCATGGTCTTAATTAAGGAACAGCCCCAGCATTTGCCTGGTATGAAAATGGGAAACGACAGAAAACCATCTGCAGGGCTGCCGAAAGTGGGATTCGAACTCACTATCACCCGAAAACAAGCTCAAAGCAGCGCGACCCTAACCGCACAGTCACTTACTCGGTATTTATTATTATTATTATTATTATTATTATTATTATTATTATTATTATATCCAATTTTCCTTACGTCGCACCGACACAGACAGGCCGTATAGTGACGATTGGACAGGAAATGGGTAGGAGGCGAAAACCATCTTCAGGGCACAAGTTACTCGTATGTATTGCATACATTGAAATACTTTCCATTATATATATGAAAATATATTTATTTAGCTTAGGCGGTGTCTGGCTGCTTGGCTGAATGGTTAACGTCACAGTTTCCGAATGAGAAGGTCCTGGGTTCGATTTGCGATCGGCTTGGGGATTTTTCTCGCGTTTCGTTGATTTCTCGGGTTTCGAAACAGGGTATTTGTGTTTGTCTCAGTACACATATTCTCATCTGCACACTCCACTACTAACCGACACATAAAACACGCAAGAGAGAATACATCCCTCCATATACGGTTGGCGTCAGGAAGGACTTCCAGCCGTAAAACAGGACCCAGCCTACATGTACAATACAGTTTGCACCCCACACTCCCCCACCTCCACCGACCTCACCAAAATATGGGAAGAAGAAGAATGAGTTGATGCAGTAAAGATGTACCGGACGAGTTGGCCGTGTGGTTAGGGGCCCGCAGCTGTGAGCTTGCATCCGGGAGATAGTGATTCAAACCCTACTGTCGGCAGCCCTCAAGATGGTTTCCCGTAGTTTCCCATTTTCACACCAGGCAAATGCTAGGGCTGTACCTTAATTAAGACCACGGCCGCTTCCTTCCCACTCCTAGGCCTTCCCTATACCATCGTCGTCATAAGACCTATCTGTGCCGGTGCGATGTAAAGCAAATTGTCAGGAACGGTTAAGACGTGCTTGGTTCACCTGGAAGGATATGAGTTGAATTGCTTGTCAGAAGATCGAAGTGATTTTAAGAAGCGACTTCCACTTCTGGAGAAGCACACAAACTTGAGGTTTACACAGCCTACAACTGAAATGAATATCAAATCAATTCATGGGGAGTAAATATAGAACTAAGCACTGTATGAGGTTTGAACGGTGGAAACCTCCAAGAGCATCTACGGTTTTTACATAGATTACTTTGATTTGAAAGTTTTACATATTTAATTTATTTATTTATTTATTTATTTATTTATTTATTTATTTATTTATTTATTTATTTATTTATTTATTTATTTATTTATTCTCTGCTCAATTTGTAAATAATTTACAAATGTTAAATTGTTATTAATGATGATTTCCGGAAACCTTATTCTTTTTTTTTTTTTGTGTGCTTTTGCTGGATGTTTTTTTCAATTTATAGAATATTAACTGTTGTAATCTGCACTTGTCGCAAAGTAAGCTTAGAATAAACAATACCCTCTTCCAGATCTATGGTTTCAGAGATTATGGGAGATGGGTATTACCTTATATTTATTTATTTCTTTATTTATTTCTTTCTTTATTTATTTATTTATTTATTTATTTATTTATTTATTTATTTATTTATTCAGGAGTGAAGAACAGTTAAAATAGGCAACGCACTATCATTTACACTATTTAGTATTTAATGCAAGTAAAACAAGAGGGGGCGAGAAATAATTGAACCAAATAATGGTTGATAATGAACAAGATTAAAAATGACAATATGAGTGAATTCAATGTCTAGATATCAGTTCATGTAAAATTAAAGCGTAGGAAAATAACCAATAAAATATTCGAGCAGGATTGCAAATAGAGCATAAACTAACCGCTTAGTGATGGCGATTTTTATATACTTACGTGGTGAGGGTTGGTCTTTGGATCGTAATATCTTATTCTTAAGAGGGGCGCACTTACAAGCTTGGTGTGTACGTAAGTCAGAGAGTGTTGCCAAACATTTCCTTCCAATAACCCTGTATCATCTCTTATTGTTCACGTTAAGGTGCGAAGCTCAAGCAATATTATCTCCCCTCCATTCGCACTTCTCAGTTTATTCAGCCATTACCTTCATTCTTCGAAAGATCGGATGTATAATTCCTTCTCCTTCATTTATAACACGCGCTGCTGATAACCTCAGTTTACCTCCACAAATGAGTTCATAATTTCTGATCAGCACCACTGAATATAAATTCTCGTAGCAATTGGGAGGGAATATTGTTGATGGGAGGATAGAAACAGGTTGGTTTTCGAAGAGTGACGAATTCCATGAAGACGCACATTCCTTATGAGGCGAGTAGGAGATGTGAGTTTTGTACAAAAATGTGTCGGACATTCCTTAGTATATTTCACAGTGGCTGACTGTCCATCTGTTGCACTTTTTTCTATGTAGCCTGTACTTGGGAGCTAAGTTATATTTATATACACCCTAAGACTCGGGAGGGTTGAGAGGGTAACCCGGATATCCGCTCACGCGCACACCCTCTGCCTCCCTTATAGATCTGGCGGGAAATACCCTCGGCATGACCCGCGGGGGATGATGGATTTAATATATTCTGTCAGACTTAGGAGCCACGTGCGCTAGGCGTTACCTATCAGCTGTTCAGTAATAATAAACCCTTCCCTGTATCTTTGTCATTCATCTTTTACGGGTTTTGAAATACGAAATATGGTTGTGTAAAACCAGATGGCTGTTAAGAACCTCAAAATACTCTAGTGAATGCGGTATGAAACTTTTCTTTCATTTTTCTAAAATACAATCTGCTTTACGTCGCATCTACACAGATAGGTCCTACGGCGACGATGAGATAGGAAAGGGCTAGGAGTGGAAAGGAAGTAATTTAATAATAATGTTATTTGCTTTACGTCCCACTAACTACTTTTACGGTCTTCGGAGACGCCGAGGTGCCGGAATTTAGTCCCGCAGGAGTTCTTTTACGTGCCAGTAAATCTATCGGCACGAGGCTGTCGTATTTGAGCACCTTCAAATACCACTGGACTGAGCCACGATCGAACCTGCCAAGTTGGGGTTAGAAGGCCAGCGCCGTAACCGTCTGAGCCACTCAGCCCGGCGGAAAGGAAGTGGTCGTGGCCTTAATTAAGGTACAACCGCAACATTCGCCTGGTGGGGAAAATTGGAAACAACGAAGAGCCATCCTCAGGGCTGCCGACATTGGGGTTCGTACCCACTATCTCTCAAATGCAAGCTCACAGCTGCGTGCCCTCTAACCGCGTGGCCGACTTACTCGAAAACCTTCCCCATTCATAGTAGGCCTACGGCTACCTCGTTAACTACTAGATATTGTAACTGTTCACGAACGATTAAGCTAACTTACCAGAACGACTGTCCTGATCCATGGGTGAGTGGTCAGCGTCTTGGCACTCACTGCCTCTGGTTCGATTCCCGACTGAGTCGAGGTACTTTTAAGAAAACGGTTAATTCACTTGGCTCGGGGTCTGACTTTTTGTGCTACTTACAACATTCCTACAACTCATACATCACACAAAGACACTGTTTCCCATACACTGGGAAAGCCAACAGTTATGTCGCTACGCTTTCTCTTCACAGTTACTCTTTATCATCGTCATCATCATTCGCTTCCTATAGACACTGGGCCATTGACTATAGTTGCTGTAGAATCATTAATCAACTAACTAAACCACTTTACCGAGCAAATTAGCCGTGCGGTTAGCTGTGAGCATTCGGGAGATAGTAGGTTCGAACCTCACTGTCAGCAACCCTGAAGATGGTTTCCCGTGGTTTTCCATTTTCACACCAGGCAAATGCTGAGGATGTACCTTAATTAAGACCGCGGCCGCTTCCTTCCCAGTCCTGGCCCTTTCCTATTCCATCGTCGCCATAAGACCTATCTGTGTCGGTGTGACGTTAAGCAACTTGTAAAAAAACCTAAAACACCTACAGGCCACGCGCGATGTGTGTGTGTGTGTGTGTGTGTGTAACGTTGCGCTCGTAGTTGGACTGGCACGTCATTCTATTGTATCGCTGTCTTTTATCTGTAGCTGTGAAAACCCTAATTGCCTTAAATTTGCTTTAGGCTAATAATAATAATAATAATAATAATAATAATAATAATAATAATAATAATAATAATAATAATAATAATCCTAGTCTCTTTTCCAGTTTAGTGTAGTGTGTACTACCGTATATTAGGTCCAGCTTTACGATCGGATATCCTACCTGCATGGCTTTGCTGGCGAGATGTAGTGTTTACAGTGCACTATGTATTCTGATATGGGCTAGAATAAATTTGTTACTTTCATTGACCTGTCTCAGTCTCATCCTTGGCTTTGACAAAATGAAGGTGACCGAGGTATGAGCAATGCTAAACATACCATTCCTAATGCAGCCAGTCCCTGTTATGAATGGTGCGAAAATATCGCTCATAGGGTCGGTTGGTGCATGTATTTCAGTGGGGTTGGCGGACTGATATGTAATAGCAATTTCTGGCTCAGTGAAGAAAGCAACGGGAAACTACCTCACTCCTCATTTCCCTCCTCAGTGACGCCTAGGCTATCTATGACAGCTGTTGGGGGGGCTGTAGAGGACCCAACCAGCCTTCGGGCTGAATACCCAACGTACATACACATCCTTTCTGCAAGAAAAGTGGAAAACACAGCCTGGGTGCCTTACACGGGTGCACAAGAACCTAGCAGAAGTAGGTGTCAAGGAGGAAGAGATCAGAACAACATTTAGAAAACAGGTTGCAGGAATGAGGATTACACCCGAAAAACCACAGGCCAAGCCACGGAACATCTTGGCGGAGGAGCGAGAAAGGAGAAGCCAAACACTTAAAAGATCTTTGGCGAAAGTGCAAAGAGAAGTGCAATAGTCTGCGTGACAGAAGGGCAGGTAGATTGTGTAACCATGCGCCACAGATGGCTGTATCAACGAACGAATGAATGAATGTAATAGTAATAATAGCCGAGCTGAGCGGCTCAGACGGATAACGCGCTGGCCTTCTGACCCCAACTTGGCAGGTTCGATCCTAGCTCAGTCCGGTGGTATTTGGAGGTGCTCAAATACGTCATCCTCGTGTCGGTAGATTTACTAGCACGTAACAGAACACCTATATGACTGAATTCCGGCACCTCGGCGTCTCCGAAAACCGTAAAAGTAATTAATGGGACGTAAAGCAATTATTATTATTATTATTATTGTACCGGGCGGTACACCTCCACTCCGCTAATTTAAAATGTGCGCCTGTGGAAACTCCTCTGCTGGAGGAAGTCTGAACTTTATTTACCCTATTAATTTTCTAGTTTCTCAGAAGATGTCACCACCTGGAAATTTTTGAGTTTGTGAACTGTCATTTTCGACGTACTTTTGTTTTGCTTGAAGTAAGAAGTGTGAACTTTCTCTTCTAGAGGACACCACTGAAAAACTACAATAGTGCACCCTAGTGGGAAGAAAAATAACTGTTCTTTGGAGAAAATTTTATTTCAAAAGTTTGTTCTTTGTTAAATTTCTTTCTGTTATTGTTTAAGTTGGCTGTATACCCCTCTCTTTCCCCTTGTTTTGTATTTGATCAATCCCGAATTTCTGTTATTAATTTCTGACCAATCATTGGTATCTTCCCCCAACTTGAATATGTTTCTATACCCTAGCCAATAAAAAGTTTGTGGGAGGGTGTTTTCTTTCCCCTAACACCTAGAACCTTCCGCGAGAGGATATAAACTGCTGATTTTTGGGTCTCCGGGCCACTTCTGTTCCATCTTTCAGTGTATTAAGTACATAGCAGGAGGAGGGAAGCGCCTCTTTCTCCGGCAGCGGTCAACTATAAGGTAATGGCCGATTAATATATTCTTTCTTTGCTAGCTCAGCAGTTTAACTCTCGGGGCGGGTGCGAAGCGTTCCACCATGTAACCTTTTCCTAAAATGTAAATGTAACTACTCTTTTCATCTATTCTCTGGGAAAGCTACATTCTGGGATAGAGAGTGCTAACCCTCTCGAGCTCCCACTCATATTGTTTTGAGGTGAACTTATTTTTCTCAACCTATTCTTCGTTAATGTAAAACAAATTGTTCTCTTCTTAAGTCACCTCTTTAGTATGGGATTAGCCCTTGTATTAACGGCCTAGCGCCAAGTAGGTCTTAATCTAGTGTATTAGGAGTGCAAGTTCGCCTCCTCTCAAATTGTTGTTTTAGAGGTCATTTAATTAACATTCTTTTCGTTTAATAGACCTCAGTAGATTGGGTATTTTACCCCTGTGTTTATGTCCGTTGAGGACAGCTTGAAGGTGGAGTTTGGTGTGGCCTGGAAGAGGCTTAAATTTGAGAGCGAGTGGCTCTTTTGAAAATTGTATGTTGTATGCCTCGAGGAGGCTTTTCAGTGTAATTTGGAGCAAGGGCTCCTAGGTATGAATGGGGTTTTCTGCCCCTCTGTTAAAACTTGTGTTTGGGGTAAGACTGAGCTGATTGCCCAAGCATTGTGAACTCGGGGCGCGAAGCCCAAATTCTGTAAATATTGTAACTACCTTATTTGACTTGCTATTCTGTACCTGCCATGCTTGTTACTTATTTATTTTGAAAAGAAAATATAACCGTATTAAATTTTAAATTTACTTTACTGGCACTATAATTTCGTAGCTTGAGATCCATTCACACCCGCACCTTCTTTCACCTCTACCTACCGCTAAAACACGGTAACAAGTGGTAGCAGAGCGTGGTTGAATGGGTCTCAATTTAGCCCCTTTTGACGGCTAAACATTGTTTGTTCCGAACTCTAACTATTTTCCCAGTTGCTGGAATTTTTTGAGTTTTTCAAAATTGTTCTGTCACCATGCCTGGCCCTCGCGATGTTCTCCATCTTAACTATTTGCGCAAGGAGGAGTTGATCTATGAATTAACTATCAGAAATGTGCAATCTGGAGGCACGGTTGCAGTAGACACTAACAAGCTTAGAGAGTCCCTTGATTTGCCCATTTCCATCCCCAATTTGGGAGAGAAAGAAATTGATGACTCTCTTTCCACGATCGTCGAGAATATTACTGGGCTAGCTTCTGTAGTTAGTTTTTTTGATGAAAATGATCCGTCTCCTAATCAAATTAAGCGTGTGCAAGGCAGGCTATATCATTTTTCGAATAGGGTTAACGATCTGTTGTCTCTAAAACTGAATGACGTTCAGAGGAAGGAAGCTAGTACGCTCCTGGAAAATATTTCCGAATTATCTAGTAAGGTCACTCAATTGTTAACTGGGGAAGTTCCTCCCAAATCTGATCAACCCACCATAGTGAATGCAGGTAGTGAGGAAGCGCCTCCCAAGGGAGAAGTTAATAGGATAACCGTTGCTGCTCAAACTATCCCTGCCCCATTGGACAACGAATCTGAACGTCGTGCATCTTTGAGTAACATCCGTTCTGAATTAACTTCCTTGCCATTGAAACCTTTACCTACTATGTCACCCGGGTTTAGCAGCTTGCCTCATCCATTGGCAATGTTGCTCAGAGGTATCTCTAAGTTTTCCGTTAATACCACCAGTGATGTAATTTCTTTTTTAGATTTCTAGTTGAATTTCAGGATCATGCCCTTGTGTTTTCTCTTTCTCCATGTCAAATTTTGCAAATTATCTATCCGTATGCTATTGGTATTCTCTCAGATAAAATCGTAAGAGCCATTGCCGAGCAATCATCTATTGAGGATTTCCATGCCCATTTGCTAGCTAACTTCATCCCGGCTAGGGCCAGGTCCTCCCTTATTCAGAAGTACTATTACCGTGTACAACGCTTGGATGAAAACTTGGCTGATTTCATACAGGACATTAAGTTTTATACTAGGGTGTTTGCTCTTCATTTCCCTGAGGATCAGATTGTACAAGCTATTGTGGAAGGGATTTCACCACCCTACAGGTCATATTTGTGTTTCGCGGCGTGCCCGCAAACTTTCTCTGAACTTGAAGCGTTGGCCGTCTCAGCGGAAGGAGTTAGATACGCCGATTCTTTGCGTGTCGCGAAAGAACCCCCGCCTTCCTTTAGTAATACTCGGCCTCCACCTCGCCGACCAGTCAATCCCCGTAAATGTTATGCTTGCGGGTCGCCTGACCATCTGCGCAACAAGTGTCCACTGATCAAGTCAAGTGGGACAAGGAATGGAGCCGGGTCATCACAAGGCTGTTTTAAGTGTGGGGCCTTCTCACATATCGCCAAGAATTGCCCAAACTCAAATAGCACCCCCTCCTGCTCAACTTCTGGTGCAAATTCCACCTATGCCAATACTAAAAAGTGACTAGTGGCTTCGGCTGAGTCGGCTAATCCATCTTCCCGAGACTCAGCCCCTAGTAAACAGGTTGTAAATGCAGAGAACGATCAGCCTTCAAATTCATCTTTTGAATGCCCTAAAGAATGTCTTAGGATTGCGGCGGATACCCCCGCACCTGTTCCTTTTCTTAAGATTGAGTTAAATAACGAGCCTATAACAGCTCTCTTAGATTCAGGCAGCGTTTGTTCGATTATTTCGGCTGAATGGTATTCTAAATTGAAAACGGTTTGTAAACTTCCTGACTATGTCTCTTCTCCTGTTCAATACGTATCGGCTAATTCATCTCCATTAGAAATTCTAGGTTCCTTACTGGTCAAAATTCGTATTTTTAAGTTTACATGGAAAGTTAAATTGTTTGTGGCCAAGCAATTGTCTTGCCCCATTATATTGGGAGCCGACTTTATTTCTCACACTGGTCTTGTGCTCGATCTCCAGTCTAGGTCGTGCACATTCAAATTTGCTTCTAATTGTAAAATCCCACTATTAAAGTGTAATTCTGTGTCATGTTCTTCTATTTCGCCTACCCAGGATGAGATGTTGTTAGACCTTAGACATCTACCTGAGGAGCAGGCTGATAGTACTCGCAAACTGTGTCTGTCGTTTCCCGAGGTGTTCTCTGATACTCTTGGTGTTACTGACCTTACTGAATACAAAATTGAGGTCACGGATTCGATTCCTGTCCGTTTTCCACCTTATAGGCTATCTCCACCTAAAATGAAGGCTCTGAAAGAAATTATCGATCAGATGTTGAAGGATGGTATTATTAGGCCCTCTAAGTCGGCGTATTCATCGCCTATTTTTCTAGTCCCGAAACCCCAAGGAGGCTTCAGGCCTGTCATTGATTACAGGGCTCTCAATCGGAAGGTGGTGTTGCAATCTGTGCCCCTTCCTGACCTACATTCTTGTTTTTCATGGTTTCGTAAGGCCAAGTTCTTCACCATCTTGGACTTGAATCAGGCCTATAATCAAATTCCCCTTGCCGAAGAGTCTAAACACCTTACAGCGTTTGCCACGGACTGGAATTTATATGAATACAACCGCGTACCTTTCGGGCTCCCCACGGGGGCAGCTGTGCTCACTAGGCTACTAGATAGGGTCTTCTCCGACATCAAATTCGAGTACATATATCACTACTTAGATGATGTCGTCGTATTTTCAGAGACTTTTGAAGAACATCTAGATCATCTGCGAGAAGTTCTCGATCGCCTTCGTAAGGCTGGGTTAACTGTTAAGTTGTCCAAGGTTGCCTTTGCTAAGCCCTCTATGTCATTCCTAGGGCATATTGTGTCACCCGATGGTGTAGCAGTCGATCATTCTAGAACACAGGCTATCCGTGATTTTAAACCTCCCAAGGACATTAAAGGTATCGCCAGGTTCATTGGTATGGTGAATTTCTTCAGGAAGTTTATTCCTAACTTCGCTAATAGAGCGGCGCCCTTAAACCTTCTTCGTAGGAAAGGCATCAAATTAGAGTGGGGACCTTCTCAACAAGCCGCTTTTGAAGACCTTAAATTAGCACTTTGTAATGCCCCTGTACTTGCTATGCCTGATTTCTCGAAGAAATTCATTGTCCAAACCGACGCATCGTCGTCGGCGGTAGCTGCAGTCCTTCTCCAAGAGACTGAACTAGGGAGGCGCCCCATCGCCTATGCATCTAGGACTCTCTCGGCTCAAGAAGCAAAGTACTCCATATATGAGCTTGAATGTTTGGCAGTCTTATTCGCCTTAGAAAAGTTCCGTCTCTATCTGGAACACGTCAAATTCGACCTGGAGACAGATAATCAAGCCTTAAGCTGGGTCTTAGGTAGACCGCGTCGTACTGGTCGTATAGCCCGTTGGGCCATCCGTATTTCTGCCTTCCAATTTGATGTTAGACATATCAGAGGTATCGAAAATGTTGTTGCTGATGGACTCAGCCGTATGTTTTCTAACGACGTCGAGACCCACGAACCGGTCGACAGTTCATCACCTTCCGAGTCCATACTATCTGAGGTTAATGCCATCCTAACTGATGCTCCCATGCTTTTTAGGGATATCGAGAAATACCAACGTGAAGATCCGAAGCTGGCTCCGATAATGGAAACCCTTTCTTCTGGGGAACATGTTGTCCCTTATGTTCTGAGGAATGGGGTTCTATGTTGCCCTTCGAGGCATGATAAGATGATGAAAGTTGTTGTTCCAGCTGTTCTTGTACCTATGATCTTCAAGTATTATCATGAGACCCCATTAGGAGGGCATCTTGGTATCTTTAAAACTCGTGAAAAAATTCGTGATATGTTCATCTGGAAAGGTATGGACGGTGAAATCCGTGAACTAGTAAAGGCTTGTAAATCCTGTTTGCTTAGTAAACCGACCATGTCCACCAAGGTAGGCCTCTTGTCTTCTCAGCAAGCGTCGCGCCCCATGGAACGCCTGTATATTGATTATGTAGGACCCTTCCCCCAGTCAAAGGGTAATGCCAACAAGTTCATCTTTGTGTGTGTAGATGGTTTTACCAGATTTTCTTGGTTATTTCCGACTAAGCTGGCTACCGCTCAGTCCACCATTACTTGCTTAAATTCTATTTTTGCTTCTTTTGGTCCGTGCCAATATATGGTATCTGATAATGCTAAGGCTTTTACATCTAATTTATTTCGTAAATTCTGTTTTGACTTGTCCATCTCTCATGTAACTACTTCGGCTTATTACCCTCAACCATCTCTGGCTGAACGGGTTAACCGTAATCTCAGGTCCGCACTTATTGCCTATCATCATGAAGATCCTTCCAGGTGGGACACGTCCCTGCATTGGATAGCTTTTGCTTTGAATTCGGCGGTTCATGAATCTCACAAGTTTACTCCAGCTTCTTTGATGTTCAAGTTTGTTCCCAACACGCCGCTCTCTAACCTCTGGTCTCTGAGTGACATTCTACCCGAGACAATAGATCCGGACAACATTAAAGATCTTTGGAAGAAGGCTAAAGCCAATCTTAAAGTGTCTCATGAAAAGGTTAGGGAAAAGTATGATCGTGGACGGAGACCCACCACTTTGAAGGTAGGTGACCAGGTGATGGTCAAGAATTTTGTTCCCGCGGGCAAGCTTGCCCCCAGATTTCATGGGCCATGCATCATTCTCGATTTTCTTACTCCAGTTACATTGTTAGTAAGCAATCCAGCCACCGAGAGGATATCTAGGGTTCACCTGTCCCAGGTGAAACCGGTGTAAATTTGTTTCAACTTGCTTCATATAATTTGATAGGAATACGATGGTTATATTTTTTTTTTTTTTGAGTTCCACTCTTAAGGCATTCTGCTCCTTCTATTTTATTTTATATGTAAGCATTTCTTGTAAACCTCCCCCGATTGTTAAACTGCCATCCTGTCCTTGTCATGGCCATTACCACGCTCCCGTCTCCTGCTCCACTACACACAGTGGCTGGCTTTGATGAAATGCCATGGATATCTGCACGCCGCTGGCCCCTCAATCTCTCTACATGCCTGTGCCCTCAAAAGAAAAATGATGGTCCAACACAATTCTGCCGCCTAGCTTTAATGTTTCAGTGCCCCCGCAGCCGCGCGGCGCTGTGCCGCGGCTGGGTTCGAGGACGGGCCCCCTCGGCCCCAGCGAGGACGACATGTGCACGGCGAGCCGGAGCTCTCCTCCCGGCCAAGGCTGATGTGCGGCGCACGACCTGCTACTTGCCCGCAGCCTGTATATGTTCATCGCGGGTGCGGCGTGCTTCAACACCTCTGTTCCCCTCATAGTGCGGGCGAGCGGTATCTCAGGGTACTTGAGGGGTCCGAGCGGCTTCCTTTGGACGCAAGCTGTAACGGCCGGTCTGGCCATCCAACTTAGCCTACATCAACTACATAGACATTCCTGTTCAACCTTAATACCGTTTCATGGGAATTCAACAGCAATATTTGGTGGACATTGCAAAATTTTTTCTTCACTTTTAAGTATTAAAAGTTTTTCCTCAGAGTTCAACTACTACAAACAGAAAGACTTTACTTCACTTGCAACAACAAAATTTTGAAACTGAAACAAACCAAATTAAGAAAATCTCATAAATGCTTCTGCAATCTATCTTCATATTCACATCATAACTTGGAACTTGTTTCAAACTGACTTCATGTGTCATCCCTCGAGGAACTTTTGGGGGGGGAGGTCTGTACCGGGCGGTACACCTCCACTCCGCTAATTTAAAATGTGCGCCTGTGAAAACTCCTCTGCTGGAGGAAGTCTGAACTTTATTTACCCTATTAATTTTCTAGTTTCTCAGAAGATGTCACCACCTGGAAATTTTTGAGTTTGTGAACTGTGTCATTTTCGACGTACTTTTGTTTTGCTTGAAGTAAGAAGTGTGAACTTTCTCTTCTAGAGGACACCACTGAAAAACTACAATAGTGCACCCTAGTGGGAAGAAAAATAACTGTTCTTTGGAGAAAATTTTATTTCAAAAGTTTGTTCTTTGTTAAATTTCTTTCTGTTATTGTTTAAGTTGGCTGTATACCCCTCTCTTTCCCCTTGTTTTGTATTTGACCAATCCCGAATTTCTGTTATTAATTTCTGACCAATCATTGGTATCTTCCCCCAACTTGAATATGTTTCTATACCCTAGCCAATAAAAAGTTTGTGGGAGGGTGTTTTCTTTCCCCTAACACCTAGAACCTTCCGCGAGAGGATATAAACTGCTGATTTTTGGGTCTCCGGGCCACTTCTGTTCCATCTTTCAGTGTATTAAGTACATAGCAGGAGGCGGGAAGCGCCTCTTTCTCCGGCAGCGGTCAACTATAAGGTAATGGCCGATTAATATATTCTTTCTTTGCTAGCTCAGCAGTTTAACTCTCGGGGCGGGTGCGAAGCGTTCCACCATGTAACCTTTTCCTAAAATGTAAATGTAACTACTCTTTTCATCTATTCTCTGGGAAAGCTACATTCTGGGATAGAGAGTGCTAACCCTCTCGAGCTCCCACTCATATTGTTTTGAGGTGAACTTATTTTTCTCAACCTATTCTTCGTTAATGTAAAACAAATTGTTCTCTTCTTAAGTCACCTCTTTAGTATGGGATTAGCCCTTGTATTAACGGCCTAGCGCCAAGTAGGTCTTAATCTAGTGTATTAGGAGTGCAAGTTCGCCTCCTCTCAAATTGTTGTTTTAGAGGTCATTTAATTAACATTCTTTTCGTTTAATAGACCTCAGTAGATTGGGTATTTTACCCCTGTGTTTATGTCCGTTGAGGACAGCTTGAAGGTGGAGTTTGGTGTGGCCTGGGAGAGGCTTAAATTTGAGAGCGAGTGGCTCTTTTGAAAATTGTATGTTGTATGCCTCGAGGAGGCTTTTCAGTGTAATTTGGAGCAAGGGCTCCTAGGTATGAATGGGGTTTTCTGCCCCTCTGTTAAAACTTGTGTTTGGGGTAAGACTGAGCTGATTGCCCAAGCATTGTGAACTCGGGGCGCGAAGCCCAAATTCTGTAAATATTGTAACTACCTTATTTGACTTGCTATTCTGTACCTGCCATGCTTGTTACTTATTTATTTTGAAAAGAAAATATAACCGTATTAAATTTTAAATTTACTTTACTGGCACTATAATTTCGTAGCTTGAGATCCATTCACACCCGCACCTTCTTTCACCTCTACCTACCGCTAAAACACGGTAACAATTATTATTATTATTATTATTATTATTATTATTATTATTATACTAATAATATACAAATATGCTGTATACTATATCATTGAGAGAGGCTGAAGTATTCTACTTTTAGCAATCCAACTGATGAGTCCACTGCTAAACTGGGGCGAAACGCTGGTAATTTCAGGATTGGAAAAGACTAAAGACCTTAAATGTTTTTTTATTCTAATTTTGTATTGAAAAGCGACCCTTTACATCTACCGATGCAGCGCTCTACATTTTAGGCACTAGGAAATATTGATTGCGTTGGAATTCAGCACGGAGCGCCAGAGGTAATCAACTGTGCTCCTAAGCTCATAACTTTACATTCCATGTAATGACACTTCTTAAGTATTTAAACGACCACAGTTGTGTATGATACAATGGAATGAATTTTGCATAATGAGAACGGCAAGATCAGTCGGAGTATCGATATAACAGCCAGATAGTTACGAAGTGAGAACATGCTATCAATTTATGCTTAATCATCAATGATACGTGAGACATGCCGCTGTTTAGGGGCCTGGGGGTCTTTTTGGACACCCACTGCGTGGTTAACAATGTGCCAGAGTTCAACAAACGGTGGGTAGCCCCATTAGCAATGCATATCTCAGAGTACAAGGCCCTCCCGCTTGATTCACACGGGATGTTAGCTGATGGAAGCCGGAAGTTCATTAAGATTTTTTACACGCAACATACTTATCCTGAATTCACTCCGTGTTTCTGTGAATATGTCAGAGTTTATTCTGTAGTAGCAATTCTGGCTATCCGCCTCTGTGGTGTAGTGGTTAATGTGATTAACTGCCACTCCCAGAGGCCCGGGTTCGATTTCCCGGCTCTGCCACGAAATTTGAAAAGTGGTACGAGGGCTGGAACGGGGTCCACTCAGCCTCGGGAGGTCAACTGAGTAGAGGTGGGTTCGATTCCCAACTCAGCCATCCTGGAAGTGGTTTTCCGTGGTTTCCCACTTCTCCTCCAGGCAAATTTCGGGATGGTACCTAACTTAAGGCCACGACCGCTTCCTTCCCTCTTCCTTGTCTATCCCTTCCAATCTTCCCATCTCCCCGCAAGGCCCCTGTTCAGCACAGCAGGTGAGGCCGCCTGGGCGAGGTACTAGTCATCCTCCCCAATTGTATCCCTCGACCCGATGTCTGAAGCTCCAGGACACTGCCCTTGAGGCGGTAGAGGTGGGATCCCTCGCTGAGTCCGAGGGAAAAACCGACCCTGGAGTGTAAAGATATTAAGGAAGAAGAAAGAATTACTCTTAACTCTGACTTTTTGTAGAAGTAAAGGTCTTGAGTCAGCATATTTAGGAATACAATCGTCGAACCGAAGGAATTACATACAGAATCATTAATGTAAATGTATATTCTAACTAAGAACCATTGAACTGAGGACTGGTGCTAATTCGAAACACGGTATAGGCTGCAGCACGTCTGGAGCAATGTTGTCGGGCCCTTATTAAACAAAAAGAACAAATAAAAGAAGAAAGGTCATGAGTGCATAATGAACTTCTCAGCAAATGTTACAGTCCAAATGTAGTTGAGTAGATGATAATCTCTCATTATTATTCTTATTATTATTATTATTATTATTATTATTATTATTATAATTGAAAATGTCGCAAACTTGGTGCGAAGAAGATTCGACACTTAGTGACGAAAATTCCTCGCCTTTGTTACAATAACCAGGATCAGCAATTTAAAGGTTTAGAGGAGCTGTTCTCGTTACGGTACAGTACGCCGAAACCGTGGCTTTTCAGTTATATCTTAGTATTTGTAACAACAATTTCGCTCTGTAGATACTAGGAGTCTCCGTGGCTCAGCCGGCAGCGCGCCGGCCTCTCACCGCTAGATACCGTGGTTCAAATCCCGGTCACTCCATGTGAGATTTGTGCTGGACAAAGCGGAGGCAGGACAGGCTTTTCTCATATTTCATTCCAGCAACACTCTCCATTAACATATTTTCTGAGCTTGCATCCGGGAGACAGGGGGTTCGAATTCCACTGTCGGCAGCCCCGAAGATGGTTTTCCGTGGTTTCCCATTTTCACACCAGGCAAATGCTGGGGCTGTACCTTAATTAAGGCCACGGCTGCTTTCTTCCAACTCCTAGGCCATTCCTATCCCATCGTCGCCATAAGACCTATCTGTGTCGGTGCGACGTAAAACCCCTAGCAAAAAGAAAAAAAAACATAATTTCATTTCATCTATCAGTCATTTATCCGGTCAAATGACTGGAAACAGACTGGATTTTCATTTTCATTTCAGATGCTAGGAGCAC
This sequence comes from Anabrus simplex, assembly GCF_040414725.1. Lineage (NCBI taxonomy): Eukaryota > Metazoa > Arthropoda > Insecta > Orthoptera > Tettigoniidae > Anabrus > Anabrus simplex. The sequence goes on along the minus strand of NC_090267.1, from coordinate 348,620,459 downwards.
CTGACGTGCGAGGCTGTTAGCGGTTAATCCACATGCTTAGCCTCTGTGAGCAAGATTTAATTTTCTGCGTGCTCTATTCATGGGTTCCTCCGGCTCACCGCAACTTCCTACAGAAGGAATTAATTATCTCAGCACAGTGTTTGAACACATCCTACAGTATTTAAATATTATAAATGTCTTCGACCGAGCGCGTTGGATGAGTGGTACGGACCACGTAGCTGTGAGCTTGCATTCGAGAGATGGTGGCTTCGATCCCCACTGACAGCCCAGGAGTGCGACAGGCTTCGGCAGTCGGCACATTTCCTATCCTCGCCGCTATATGAGGGCTTCATTCATTCCATTCCTGACCCGGTCGAATGCTAGGAGAACCTGACGTGCAAGGCTGTTAGCAGTTAATCCACATTCTTAGCGTCTGCGAGCAAGGTTTAATTCTCTGCGTGCTCCAGTTCTCTTCATGGGTTCCTCCGGTTTACCTCAACTTCCTACAGTCTCTAAAAAGATACAAGGAGCAATTATCTTAACACAGTGTTTGAACACATCCTACAGTATTTAAATGTTATAAATGTCTTCTACCAAGCGAGTTGGATGAGTGGTACGGACCACGTACCTGTGAGCTTGCGTTCGGGTGATGGTGGCTTCGAACCCCACCGACAGCTCACAAGATGGTTTCCCCGTGGTTTTCCATTTTCACATCAGGCGAATGCTAGGGCTGTATCTTAAGTAACGCCACGGCCATATCCTTCTCAGTCCTAGTTATTTCCCATTTTATCATAATCTTATTCCACAGAAATGGTTTTACATGCCAGTAAATACACCGACACGAGCCTGGCGTATTTGAGAACTGAACCAGGATCAAACCCACCAACTTATGTACGGAAAGCCTGTTCCCTATCGTTTGGGCCAGTTCATTAGGGGATCATTAATTTTATTGGTTTTACGTCGTACCAACTCGGACAGGTCTTACGGTGACTATGGAATAGGACAGGGCTAGGACTGGGAAGAAAGTTACCGTGGCGTTTCTTAAGGTAAAGGAGGAAAGTAATGGCAAACTACTTCACTCCTTATCGCGCCAATTACACCAATTTTCATACCGCCAGCTGCTTTTACGCTTTTCTGTCATAACTGCATAACCCTCGGGGGTGCTGGTTGAGGATCGAAACAATCTCCGAGCTGATGACGGACATGAAATTTACGTTCACTTGTAATATGTTTCACTTTTAGTGTCTGTAAGGTGATGTCTTGGGTGTCCCAGTACATTCTACTGTGAAGCACATCGTAAGACGAATTGGTAAAATCATTTTCCCAAGTATTATCCTGTAGTCTTGACTCGTTCTTTCTCAAGCAAAACGCTGCACAGTGGACTGATATTGCGAGTGAGTAGACTACGGTGTGCAGGTCGTGTAGATGTAAGTTCACATTAAGGAAGTGGTGGGATCAAACCCCGTTGAAGTTGATACTTAGGATAAAGTGAAAGTTTGTGATACCTGAAGCCATCCCTTTTCAGTTTCGACTCAAGTAATTTATAACTGTTAGACTCTTCAGTCTACTGAAACTAATTTTAAATAAATAAATAAATAAATAAATAAATAAATAAATAAATAAACTAGTCGGACGTAAAAACCAATAAGATTATAAATAAATAAATAAATAAATAAATAAATAAATAAATAAATAAATTCACAAACTACATGAAAAAGAATATTTAGTGCCAGAAATACACGTGAAAAAGAAAACTTAATTATATTTTAATTCAGTTGTTTCTTTTTTAAGTAGGAAAAATGTATTAATAATGTCATTGTTTTTTACGTCCCACTGACTACCTTTTTGACAGTTTTCGAAGACGCAGAGGTGCCGGAATTGAGTCGCGCAGGAGTTCTTGTATGTGCTAATAAACTAACCGACACGAGGCTGACTTATTTGAGCACCTTCAAATACAACCGGACTGAGGCAGGATCAAATCTGCCAATTTGGGGCCAGAAGGCCAGTGCCTCAACACCTGAGCCACTCAGCCCAGCGATCACAATTTGAAGATAAAGTTGGAATTCAGGCGGACATATTGGGGCAAATATTCCTTTATAGGAAGAGGCGATAGGGATTGAATAATTTTCCAAGGCAGATGTTCAATAAATTTTCAAATTCTTTGCAGTTATTTAAGAGAAGATTAGGTAAACAACAGATAGGGGATTTACAACCTGAGCAACTGCCCTAAATGAAGATCAGTGGTGATTGATTGATTGATTGATTGATTGATTGATTGATTGATTGATTGATTGATTGATTGATTGATTGATTGATTGATTGATTGATTGATTGATTGATTGATTGATTGATTGATTGATTGATTGATTGATTGATTGATTGATTGATTGATTGATTGATTGAGCAAACACGGATGATAAAATATTGTAATAAATAATTTTCAGTTTTCATTGACATGTTTGGGTCGTCCCATTGATTATTATAAGACGTATTCGCGTGACGACTTCATTCATTATTTTCTTCTTCTTCATAATCTGTTTGCCCTCCAAGGTTGATTCTCCCCTCAGACTCAGCAAGGGATCCCACCTCTAGCGCCTCAAGGGCAGTGTCCTGGAGCTTGAGACATGGGGTCGTGAACACAACTGTGGGAGAGGATCAGTACCCCGTCCAGGCGGCCTCACGTGCTATGCTGAACATGGGCCTTGTGGGCGATGGGAAGATTGGGAGGGATAGAAAGGAAGAGGAAAGGAAGCGGCCGTAGCCTTAAGTTAGGTACCATCCCAGCCTTTGCCTGGAGGAGAAGCGGGAAACCACGGATAACCACTTCGAGGATGGCTGAGGAGGGAATCGAACCCGTCTACTCAGTTGACCTCCCGAGGCTGAGTGGACCCCGTTCCAGACCTCGCAAACCACTTATTAAATTTCGTGGCAGGCCCGGGAATCGAACCCGGGCCTCCGGGGTTGGCAGCTAATCACAGCAACCACTACACCTCAGAGGCGTACTAATTATTTTTTATTTAAATTATTTGATGTTTCGAGCAAATCTGTATTATATTATTCTTTTCCTACCGCTTTTCCCACACGTGAGGGGTCGCGGGTGCGAACTGCGTCGCACATGTGGATTTGGCCCTGCTTTACGGCCGGATGCCCTTCCTGCCGGCAACCCTATATGGAGGGATGTAATCACTATTGCGTGTTTCTGTGATGGTTGGTAGTGTAGTGTGTTGTGTGAATATAAAGGGGAGAGTGTTGGGACAGACACAAACACCCAGTCCCCGAGCAGGAAGAATTAGTCAGAAGCGATTAAAATCCCCGATCCGACCGGGAATCGAACCCGGGACCCTCTGAACCGAAGGCCAGTATGCTGACCAATCAGCCAACGAGTCGGACCAAGCAAATTGTTAATTTACCATAAACAATTCTCGTCCTCAAACAGTGTCTTCTCCTCGCTGTGGAAGAAACAACTGTCATTACGAGAGATTTCTCGGTTCAAGCCACAGAATTTAGCTCCATTTAGAATGCTGTTGAGTTGCTTCCACAGGCCGCCCGATCAATTAGCTGTAGTATGGGGTTCAAGTAATTGTGAGAATAGAACAGTTTGTTTCCTCGTGCACTTGATGCTCATGTGTTTACAACTGTGCGAGGGAGTGTGTCTGTGTGGTGTGGCAGCCAATAAGGAGCCGCCGCGGGGGATGCCGGGTAATGAAACCAGCTGCGAGCCAGTCGACGCGCGGGCGCAGACAGTTGACAGTGGCTGTGCGTACCAGTGACAGTTGATGTAAGGCTCTCGTCTCGGTGCGTGCGGAGCCGTGTATACGCGTGCGTAGTGGTGCTGGTGTTGTCACGTGATCGTGTGGTTAATTTACCGTGTGATAAGGAGTGTGTAACTAAATACTGCCTTTTCAGAAGAACAAATTATCCTGTGTGCTGTAAGTAGATTGATACATGTTACGTTAGTCGGCTATTTCCAAACTATCTATCAATTGATGTTCCGCCTCACTTATTGAATTGTGCCGGCACTACTGATAGCGCTGTCAAATACATAACAGTGATAACATCTATATTTGTGTTCAAACGAAAACAGTGTAGCCGATGAGAATCTCGCGATTTATTTTTCTCTAATGCATTGCTGTTCTGTTTTAATTGTAAGGATGTCGAGATCATCATCCCCATGTGATTTCCCAGTGTGCGTGAAGATGTGCATATATAAGATGATATTGTAGGAATATGTCATTACATAGGCTAGGAATGGCAACAGTGTCGTGAACTGTTTAGGGGCACACCATTTACGTAGAATGCAATAACACAAAATTTGTAACTTTCGGGGTAGTCTCTGAAAATGGGCTTTCCTTCTTATTTGTGTGTGTGAATTATGCCTGATAGCTTGCGTTTCTGTGGTGTATAAACAATATTTCTCTGGGGTCATTGCTGATGAGAGAGGCCGGCAATAATAAGAATGGAATCACTCTATTTTTTTGGGGGCAATTTGAAGTCATGGTAGTCAGTTTCTAAAATCAGCTAGCAGTGAATTACAGTTCTACAGTGTTCATTGGTATCCGTCGAATGAGGATGGGCTACCCTTACTAGTCTATGCATTAATTTTCTCTGTTGCTACAAAACATTTTTAACAGTTTAGGTCACTTATTTTATGATAATATTTGACTTGTTTAGCTGTAAGTGAGAGAAGTTTGCGTTACAATTGTGATGCTCTGGTGCTGGGAAGTTTTGATTTAAATGCGCCGGTTTGTTTATAAATGTCAACACTCCTGAGTGGCTCAGGTGGTAAAAGTCTTTTGAGTCCAAGGTGTCTGGTTCGATCTTAGTTCGTTCGTATGGTATCTGCAGGTGCTCAAACACGCCAGCATCGTTTCGGTATTTTTAACAGCCCATAAAAGTAACCTTGAGGGACAAAACTCCGGTAACTAGGTATCTCTGAAAATCGCAGTACTTAGTGGGACCTAAAACCAAGAACATTATTATTTTGCTAAATACCTTCCCTTTTAATGAAAAGATGAACATCTGCTTAATTGCCTATCTTAAGATTATGTACCCTATATCTTGCCTTATGGAATTACTGTACACAGTATAATTTATGATAAACGTTTTTAAGACATCGGAAGTACTTTTACGAACATTTTCTTTCTAATGCTACAGATTTCAAGACACTACAGGGAACCGAAATATTGTGTGGAGAGGGTGTTTACATTATACGTCGGTAAACCTGCTTAGACAGGTCTTTCGCATTTCAGCAGGATTCGATCCCGCGACCTTGAAGATGTGAGGCGAGCACTTACCAAGACCGCTACGCTGCTGCTCTATATAAATGTAAATTAAACGTTTAACTTACAACTGCAGAAAAGCGGCGAATATATTTCAGTTCTCAGATAAAAACTCGTGCGTTATTCCATACGTTGAGACTGAGTAATCTTGTCTCCTGGTAGTACGAATATACGCATACATGTGCGAGGGCTGCTAAATTCATTAAAATTGACTTAAAACCCATCCGGTACATGTATTACCACACCACTTTATATAATCAAGGCCGAGTGTAATCTTCGCAGTGCTGGAGGGAAGGAAGCTTTCTCCTCCGAAATCCGTGTTGGCGTTAAATGGTTTACGAATAGGAATTACGATGGCTATGTACATTATGCTCAGAGCAATAATTCTCCGTGTTTATGTGGCGGACTCTGATGAGAGCGTGTAATGATGGTGTAAGAAGAAAGGCGAAACGCTGCCTGAACGCAACTTTCTCCTATCGGTTAGACATGATGGGGCCGGGATAATGCCTAACGTAGGCCAGGGCCGCTTCCTACCCAATCCCATCCTTTAATTACAAATACAACAATACAGGCAGGTTATCCGTCATACTACACACGTTCCAAACACATGGAGCCCTCCAGGCCTCAGGTTTAACGAGTGATTTGCCGTCTACTGTGCCATGTGTGTGTGTGTGTGTGTGTGTGTGTGTAAATTCCACTGTTTGTTATTTTTGTTTGATGCTGCTATGGTCTTGTGGTTAGCGTTGGAGTTTTCCAGTTGTTTGGTCCCGGCGTGGTAGCGCCATAGACGAGTGGCGTTGTCATCCTTTTCTCTCCAAGGCGACCGCGGTTCGTAACCAAGTTGATGAAAGTAGAAATTTTAAAATAAAAAGGTACGTCTTTTAGGTTTGGATGTCACGTAAATGTGGTGGTCTCATAGCTATGATCACGTTACGTAAAACTTCGAGCTTGCTTGTCCCAGTTCGAAGCCTCGCTCTATGTCAAAAACAAAGCTGGCAACTGCTAACAATTTATAAATAAAAAAATTATAAATTATAAATCGGCATTGATTTTCTACATAAAGAATGTAAATAAATAAAAATAATATAATTATTTAAGTCATTGCTCATAGAGATTTAATGACGCCGTTATTAACCAAAGGGAATTTTAAGAAGTGATAAGACCTTACAAACTCCAAGGACCAGTAAAATGTGTACGGACCACTAATTACATGGACCTAAAATATTTGGACCGTTGTGGGTACTACTAATATTTGTGACCGATTGTTTCATTCATATCACAATAAATCTAGAAGCATGTTGTGGATATTTACGGAAACTCAGTCAGTTTAATTGGATGTGAACTATTAAACATCAATGATTATTTAATAGACTTTTAATCTCCATTAAAGAAGTAGGCTTAATAATCTCCTACAATTACGTTATTGCATACGTTTAATGGAATGGCTGTGTGTTTCAATATTGGTAGACTTATTATTATTATTATTATTATTATTATTATTATTATTATTATTATTATTATTATTATTATTATTGACATTTTCGTAATCAAATGATTCGCCATCTACTGTGCCATGTGTGTGTAAATTCCACTGTTTGTTATTTTTGTTTAATGCTGCTATGGTCTAGTGGTTAGCACTGGAGCTTTTTAGTTGTTTGGTCCCGTTTCACATTGCGGGATCGAATGCTGCTCAAATGAGAAAGACCTGTCTAAGTAGGTTTACCGACGTGTGGTAGGTATGGTATGTGCTAGGCCTACATGAAAATGATGAGGTTTGGCCTATATTTAAAAAACACAAACATCCATCTTCCGAACAGAGGAATTAACTAGACAGGGATAAAATGCCCCTCCCACAGGGAATTGAACCCGGAACCCTCTGAACCGAAGGCGAAGCCAAGAAGACAGACATTGGATGGATTACAGTAACAACATTCTTATTCCGCGTACCGGGCGAGTTGGCCGTGCGCGTAGAGGCGCGCGGCTGTGAGCTTGCATCCGGGAGATAGTAGGTTCGAATCCCACTATCGGCAGCCCTGAAAATGGTTTTCCGTGGTTTCCCATTTTCACACCAGGCAAATGCTGGGGCTGTACCTTAATTAAGGCCACGGCCGCTTCCTTCCAACTCCTATGCCTTTCCTATCCCATCGTCGCCATAAGACCTATTTGTGTCGCCGCGACGTAAAGCAAATTTAAAAAAACTTATCCCAAGTACCAACTACAAAGGGATTAAGCTCGAACGTTATTGTTTTATGACTATCATTTAACTCTTTACAAAGTGTTCATAAAGCCCCTAGCTTATTCCACGCTGAGAGTGAGTTAGTACTACGGGAAAGAGCATGGATTAGGCAAAGAAAGAGCAGAGAAGCGACCATAGTCATTCAGAAAAGTATAGTTTCTGTACCGGCCCCGCGGTGTAGGGGGAAACGCGTCCGCCTTTCACCCGGCGGCCCCGGGTTCGATTACCGGGTGAGTCAGGGGACTGGGTGTTGGTGTCGTCCTTAACGTTCCTTTCCTCACATTCAACACCTACACTTCCTCCATTCCAATTACACGCAGGTTCATATCATATGGTGCAAGTAGGGGCAAAAGATCTCTACAGGTCGACGCCCCGAACAAATAGCATTAAAGAAATGTTTCGGTAAGCCTACTCCCTGAAGCTGTAAATAGGAAACCACAGAAAATAATTTCTAGTTTGATCAACGATGAGGTCCGGACTCATGTGTGTGCCAGATCTGGTAAGCCTAGCCCTAAGTCCACTGTGGAATAATTGCAGTCCTAGACGGCGCTCAAAATGTAGTCTAATACTTAATGCATAGACTTACGTATTTGAAAACCATTACTTTGTAGACAACTGCTAACGCATCTAGTAGTTCAGCCAATGTGATAACACAAGACGAGATGATTCTGAAGTCACAACCAAAAGATTATCAGATGGATGTAGGTTGCGTTATTGTGTGGTAGGAATGATGAACTTAGCTGAACATTCTATGACGGCGCTGCAATAAACAAGGCGACATTACATCTCATTGCGTAAATATTATGCAACTTCTCTACATCAGTATAATACTATTTATTTATCTATTTATTTATTTAGTTATGTGTTTATTTAAATATTTAGCGTATTATACATACAAGACAATAAGAAATGTATTTACAAAATATACAACTTACAGCATTAGAACCATATTTTCATATTTGGATTGAAAGGATTGTAGTCCATGCTATTACCTCATGAGTTGCCGAGTGGATTTCATCCAAGGAACCGGGATACGAGTGCAGAAGGCACTCCTGCACGATATGCTTTGTAGTCTACATTTCAAAACCACATCCAGGAGAGTCTATCCAATAAAACTGATGGAGGGCTGCGCCAGATCGAGCAGTGCCACACCGAATTCTGTTCTTTCTTGACCGAACTGTCCGAGACAGATAGAAACCAGCTAGTCTTGTGGTAGGGTCACAGATTTGAATGAGAGTGGTTATTGTTTGTTTTTTCTATTTGCTTTACGTCGCACCGACACAGATATGTCTTATGGCGACGATGGGATAGGAAAGGCCTAGGAGGGGGAAGGAAACGGCCGTGGTCTTAATTAAGGTACAGCCCCAGCATTTGCCGGTTGTTGTTTCAAGAGGAAGTGCAATCATCTTCAAAACGCTGTGGTAATTGTAATACAGTAATAGTATAATAATTTAGTATTGTTAATAATAATGTACCGAGCTCGATAGCTGCAGTCGCTTAATTGCGGCCAGTATCCAGTAATCGGGAGATAGTGGGTTCGAGCCCCACTGTCGGCAGCCCTGAAGATGGTTTTTCCGTGGTTTCCCATTTTTTTTTGCTAGGGGCTTTACGTCGCACCGACACAGATAGGTCTTATGGCGACGATGGGATAGGAAAGGCCTAGGAGTTGGAAGGAAGCGGCCGTGGCCTTAATTAAGGTACAGCCCCAGCATTTGCCTGGTGTGAAAATGGGAAACCACGGAAAACCATTTTCAGGGCTGCCGATAGTGGGACTCGAACCTACTATCTCCCGGATGCAAGCTCACAGCCGCGCGCCTCTACGCGCACGGCCAACTCGCCCGGTGGTTTCCCATTTTCACACCAGGCAAATGCTGGGGCTGTACCTTAAGGCCACGGCCGCTTCCTTCCCACTCCTAACCCTTTGCTACCCCATCGTCGCCATAAGACCTATTTGTGTCGGCGCGACGTAAAGCAAATTAAAAAAAAAATAACTTATCCCAAGTACTAACTACAAAGGGATTAAGCTGGGACGTTATTGTTTTATGACTATCATTTAACTCTTTACAAAGTGTTCATAAGATCACAATATGAAGATAAAGTTGGAATTCAAGAGGACAAACTGGGGAAAATATTCATTTATAGGAAGGGGGGTTAGGGATTGGAATAACTTACCAAGGGAGACGTTCAATAAATTTCCAATTTCTTTGAAATCATTTAGGAAAAGGCTAGGAAAGCAACAGATAGGGAATCTGCCACCTGGGCGACTGCCCTAAATGCAGATCAGTATTCACTGATTGATAATTATTACTAGAGAGCAGAAGTTAGGCTAAATGCCTTTTTATCTGGGTGGATATATCGAAGTGTAACATAGAGAAAAACAACGTTTTCATACGTTTGGCAACGGTAGGAACAGTTACTATTTTGCTTATTTTAGCTTCCGCAGCCTATCTGATAGCGTAATGCCTTTTTCTAAGTTGTGGATATTTTTTCCATTAATTTTTATGTATTAAAATCAGTGGAAATAAAAACTACATAATTCCAATGTACTGTATTCATAATAAAGATAAGCCGGGCTGAGTGGCTCAGACGGTTAAGGCGCTGGCCTTCTAACCCCAACTTGGCAGGTTCGATCCTGGCTCAGTCCGGTGGTATTTGAAGGTGGTCAAATACGACAACCCCGTGTCGGTAGATTTACTGGCACGTAAAAGAACTCCTGCGGGACTAAATTCCGGCACCTCGGCGTCTCCGAAGACATTAAAAAGTAGGTAGTGGGACGTAAAGCGAATAACATTATTATTATTAATAAAGATAAAGCATTTCAACTTAATAGATAAAAACATTTACATGAATGATTTGAGGTTTGCTAGGACACGTCCTTGCTACGTAAAATTGTTTTGAGAGGAAAAAACAGCTTGGTAATCATTCTCTAATAACACTAATCAGAAGGAACATGGAAGAGGTCCGATACTTAGAAAAATGAAGGTATCAGAAAAAAAAGGGAAGGACTCTGAAGAGCGCTAAAATGAGATTCCCTAGGCCTCCCAAGTCTACTGTAATACCGTAAGGCACGGAAAAGAACAAGAACAGACCAAGGGAGCTCAGACAGGAAAGGTAAGAGCGAGGAACCTGACACAAGTAAGTGGAAATAACGCCAGACTCAGCTGCAGAAACCTTCGTCGCTACCTTACACTCCCAAGTTGAGGGGCCCTGGTCCCCCTTTTAATTGCCTCCTCATACGACAGACAGGGGATACCGTTGACGTTATTCTATCATCCACACCCACAGGGGGATATAAGATTAAGTACTAAAATGTGATGCAGATGTGTGTTACGTAGCTTAAATTAAAGCACCTTTATTATTTTAGTGCCCAATTCTTGTCATTATACATGCCTGTTTTAATTATTTTCTACACGTTAAGTGCTTATTCGCCTGCCTATGTTAGCAAAATTACTGTAAATGCCTGAACTTTCGGGCTCTAATTATTATTATTACTACCTGTAACTGTATGTCTACCCCTTTGTCACGTTTCCTGATACGGGATCGGGGATGAGGTGAGATGAAATTATATATGCTATGTTTTTACAGCTGGATAACCTCAGTTGAGGAACTAATGAAGATTAAATGAATGGTGGTGAATGAAATTGGGTAAGGAGGTGGAAGGAACCAGCTGTGGCCATTGAATAGGATTATTATTATTATTATTTACAATTTGCTGTACGTCGCACCCACACAGAAAGGTGTAGTGGGAAGGAAGTGGACGTGGCCGTAATTAAGGTACATCCTCAGAATTTGCCAGGTGTGGAAATGGGAAACCACGGAAAACCATGTTCAGGGCTGCCGACATTGGGGTTCGAACCCACTATCCCCCGAATGTAAGCTCATAGCTACGCGACGTAAACTGTACAGACACTTGCTTGGTATATGTCCTTTCTGACGCCAAACTCTTCAGAGGAGTTAACTTGATAAGATGAAATGAAAGAGGTGATATATTATAGTAGGAAGGGAGAGGGTAAACCCCGGTGCTGGCAAAAAAAAAAAAAAAAAAAAAAACAGGGCTTACCGTCTCCATCCGATGGACGAATCACCATCAAGAGCGTCATATGCCTTCACTCCATACGAACACTCCGGAAAGGTTTGTAATTGAATCCAGGCAGTTTGGCACACGTTGTGAAATTAAAATCGACAGCCTGTTTCCGGGTCTGGAATGGAACGAATGAAGCCCCACATCTAGCGGCGAGGATGGAAATTGTGCCGGCTGCCGAAGCCTGTCGCACTCCTGTGGGGCAATTGGTGAAATTTGTTGAAAACCGGAGTACCCGGAGAAAACCCTGCCCCGCCTCCGCTTTGTCCAGCACAAATCTCACATCGAATGACAGGGATTTGAACCACGGAACCGAGCGGTGAGAGGCCGGCGCGCTGCCGTCTGAGCCACGGAGGCTCGGTACAGATTGTAGTGATCAGAAATTGTATACCATCACCTCCCATAACCTGCCGGGCAATATTCTGATGGTGAATTTATTTTTGACCAACGGGACTCGAACTGGCTAACCACGATGTCAGATTTAATTAATGGATACAACTTCCCCCACGAAGAAGCTGCCACAAGGACAAAGTATAGCGATTACAAAATATTGTATGTCTTGAGAGTTATTGATGAATTTGTTAGTATTCGTCTAATAGAAAAAGGTTCAGAAATATATTAGAAAATATAGTATGATATACAGTTCGTCCATTGCAATGTAAATGATTGTGGAGTATGTTTATTGAACCTCGTATTGCGGCGAGTCGTTACTGGTTGAGACCAAGAGAATCTCACAGCTGTAAGAGAAATTTAGGAAATTTGCTTCGAGCACCGATCATGAGGCCATGGACTTGAAAAATACCGAGCGTAGTCTTCAGTGAAACGCTGAGAGCTTCTATATTCGTCGTGATTCCGGCCTTGAAATTCTAAACTCTAATCATAACCGTATGGTCTCAGCTACCTTTTGCAGCAGGGGCATAACTAATGTGACACCAGTCCGCCTGCCCCTCAAATAAAGTGTAAAACCTATGAATAACTAATATACATTTAAGTATAGCAGGTAGAAGTAATGCAATATATTGTCAAGTTAATCCCAAGAACGCGATTATTTGTTATTGTAAGATTATTATTTAACAAAATGTTCTAATATGTTTTATTTGACTGCCTCCGTGGTTCGGCTAAGCTGCTGAACTCCCAACTATACACCACTTAGATGTTCGTGATTTCCTTTATTTGGTTTGATTTTTCAGTAACTACATAACTATTCTGCCTGCTGTCATTTCTTGATGGATACAGTACTTTTGTATCCATCTCTTGGCACAGGCCAGAGTAAAGTGTAGCTTCCACTGAAGTCCCAGTCAACATCCATGGCTGTGACAATATGGAAGTTGCTGGGGTATGGGTAGTGCTGAGTAATGACATTCAGAGCATGACTAGTGCATCTGAGTGTTATGAAAGGTGATGCTCATAGGGTCAGTCGTGCTGCAATAGTACTTTCTGACCCAGTGAGGAAAGCAATGGCAAACTACCTCACGCCTCATCTTGCCTAGTACGCGTCATTTTGGTGCTGCCATTGGTTTTTGGGGTTTCCTTATAACCGCATAACCTTTGGTGGTGCTATTTGAGGATCCAACCAGCCTCTGGGCTGATGACCTAACAGACAGACAGACAGACGTAACTATACTCTGTAACCGAAACTGAAATTGTAATATCTGTAATTTATCCGATTACAACGCAGGAAAATATGCCGACAGAATTAAATAAAACACTGTTCAAATAAAGTTTGAAAAATATCAGACCATGTAACTGATAAGCCTATTATTAACTTCGCGCAAAGAGAGAGCGTTCGAAACAGAGTTCATTAATAATTGCTACAAACTTCTTATTGGCATTAGGCCTATACATTATTGTCGAATAAATGTGTGACAACTATTAAAATGTTCTGCGAAATTTGTGTATAATATGATCTGAGGTGCACTACATAGCAAGATAGTATTTTGTAACTATTGTTGTTTGAGTCATCAATCCACAGACTGGTTTGATGTAGCCCTCCATGCCACCCTGTCCTGTGCTAACCTTTTCATTTCTACATAACTGCTGCATCCTACATCTGCTCTAATCTGCTTGTCATATTCGTACCTTGGTCTATCCGCACCGTTCTTAAACTCTCCACTTCCCTCAAAAACCAACTGCACAAGTCCTGGGTGTCTTAAGATGTGTCCTGTCATTCTATCTCTTCTTCTCGTCAAATTTAGCCACAACGATCTCCTCTCACCAATTCGTGATTCGATCTATCCATCTCACCTTCAGCATTCTTCTGCAACACCACATTTCAAAAGCTTCTGTTTTCTTTCTTTCTGAGCGAGTTGTCGTCCATATTTCACTTCCATATAACGCCACGCTCCAAACGAGTCTTCAAACACATTTTTCTAATTCCTATATCAATGTTCAAAGTGAGCAAATTTATTTTCTTAAAGGCCTTCTTTGCTTGTGCTAGCCTGCATTTTATGTCCTTCTTACTTCTGACGTCGTTAGTTATTTTACTACCCAAGTAACAATACTCATCCATTTCCTATAATACTTCATTTCATAATATAATATTTCCTGCATCACCTTACTTCGTACGACTGTACTCCATATTTTGTAACTAAAATACGATATTTTGGTATCAATTTTCTTTGCTGTAATTATATTATTAAGTAACTTGGTGCAGGTTTTTCCTGTAGAGCGTATCGCGGTGTTCCGAGAGACGGCAATGGCAAGTATTTTGTTTACAGCTGTGTTGCGTTACACTGAACACAATAAACTGCTGCTAGATTCAATCCACTATGTACAAATTGTAAAAGAAAAGAAAAACTATATCGACCGATTCTACGAAACCTCCTGATCATTTTCGTGCAGAGTGATAGGCTATATATATATATATATATATACAGGGTGTTAGGTGTATACGTGCAGATATTTCTTGTAGCAATAGAGAACGATGTGACGAACCACCACATATCAAACTTTTAGTAATCAGCGGAAGTTATTTTCGAAAGCAAAGGGGTACGATGTTTTTAGAATAGGTAGTATGCTTTGTTCTGTGAATGAATAGCTTTCCGTTGATAACAGGCAAGTCACGCGCCACCCGTGCCAAACCGGTTTCTGTTTATGTTTCAGAGCAAATGTACTACTGTAACGAGATGTTACGTAATATACTTACCAAACTGGTTTTATGTTTACGAGCAACTGAACTACGATAACAGCTGAAGGCTGCTACCGGTGTACGTACCTACATTTCGTGCTTCCTGCCGGGCTGTATGGCTCAGACGGTTGAGGTGGTGGCCTTTTTACTCCAACCTCGCAGGTTCGAACCTGGCCCAGTCCGGTGGTATTTGAATGTGCTCAAATACGTCACACTCGTGCCGGTAGATTTAGTGACACGTAAATAGAACCCCTGCGAGACCTCATCGTCTCCGAAAACCGTAAACGTAACGCAAATACCATTATCATTATTATTATTATTATTATTATTATTATTATTATTATTATTATTATTATTATTATTATTATTATTATTATTATTGACTACTCGCCAATAATGTCTGCCCAGAAAATACTTCTCATCGTTTATAACTATGGATCTCGACAGTTGTATAATGTCCTAAATATGATGATTTTCAAAATTGGCTTTACGTCGCACCGACACAGATAGGTCTTATGGTGACGATGGGACCGAAAAGGTGTAGAAGTGAGAAGGAAGCGTTCGTGGCCTTAATAAAGGTTCAGCTCCAGCATTTTCCTGATGTGAAAATGGGAAACCACGGAGAACCATCTTCAGGGCTGTCGACAGTGGAGTTCGAACCCAGTATCTCCCCAATGAAAGTTCACAATTTCGCGCCCCTAACCACACGACCAACGTATTCCAAGCTCTAATGCCGGGCTGAGTACCTCGGACGATAGTTCGCTGGTATTCTGATCCCATCTTGGCAGGTTCGATGGAGGCTCAATTCGGGGGTATTTGAAGGTGCTGAAATACGCCAGTTTCGTTTCTGTAGATTTACTTGCATTAAAAAAGTCCTGCGGTACAACATTCCGGCGCCTCGGCGTCTCCAAAATCCGTCAAAGTAATTATTAGGACGTAAAAAATTACATTATTATTTCGTGCTTACAATCGAAAAGCATGTGTGTAATGGTGAAATAAAGTAGAACATACTGCTTCCTTTGCAGTGCTTAATAAATTTATCAAAATAAAAGTGGCCAGTCTGAGTTGCTCAGACGGTTAAAGCACTGGTTTCTTGGTTCCAACTTAGCAGGCTCGATCTTGGGTCAATCCGGTGGTATTCGAAGGTGTCGGTAGATTTACTAGCACGTAAAAAGAACTCCTGTGGGACTAAATTACAGCGCCTCCAAAAACAGTACGAGTAGTTAGTGGGACGTAAAGCAAATAACATTACCGGTATTATTATTATTATTATTATTGTTATTATTATTATTATTATTCAGTCTTATTATTATTGCTACTACTCATATTGAACTACTTCTTATTACTCTTTTCCTCGTCTGATTATTATTATTATTATTATTATTATTATTATTATTATTATTATTATTATTCACCTGTTCATATTTTCGTCTTATTCCTCTTTTTACTCTCCTTTTTAAGTCGTATACTTGTTATTCGTATTTGATATTTTGTTATTAATATTATTGTTATTTTTATATTATTATTGTTATTTTTATTATTTAGATTTAGTTTATTTCGTTTATTTATAACGTCTCTTTAGCTTCACTTGACACAATACATTTTCCGTCTTTAATTCACCTTTTGTGTCGTGTGCCAGTGTACATCTATGTTTCTGTCTGTGCTTCAAGACAGTGTTGCAAGATCTGTGTTTGTTTTCCCAGCCCGGATTGCGTTTCGTTTCTCATGTGTCACAATTACATCTTACGTTCTGTTACATGTTTAAGTTTGACCTTGTGATACATCACCTTTAATCTGCTCTGTAGCCTTTAAGAGTGTAGCATGGTCAATGACCTCAGTGCTTGTTTTGTTCACATAACTGGACTAAGAACTCGTCTCAATCGGCCCAGCAAGTTCAAGGCCAACCACTTCTCTCTGTTTGTTTGTTTATTTACCAATGTATGTATGTATGTCAACATTGTACTATGTCAACATCGTACCATGAAAATTTACTCAATAAACGGGGTGTTTGGGGGGACCTCTGTCCTGGGTGGGGTGCTCTGCGGACCTCCTCTGGGGTCCGTGTTGTTGCTGCGGTTATCTCTCTGCGCGGTCAGGTATTTACTAACAGGGCCGATGACCTCGATGTTAGGCCCCTTTAAACAACAAGCATATTTACTAACGTATTCAATTCAATTTATTGTATGTACAAGACATACGTCCAACTTGAATTATTTCATCCTCACAACTCTACTTCCTTACTACATGGCCCATGAGCTACACGCATAGCTGAAGGCCCACCCACTCCTCCACGAGGTCTGGGAATGAAATAACTAATTTGATTGAATTTTTTCCTATTTCAGTAGTGATGAATATAACACAAGCATTTTATTGAATTTTTATACGTGTTAATGATGATGATGGTGATGATGATGATGATTGCTGTTTTAAGGTCATCGGCCCTTAAAAGCGCGTGCCTTTTGTTTTAACTCGTAGTGAATAAGAAACAAAATATAAATTGCTCGAACACACGTAAAAAACCAAAACCACATGCAGGGTAGAATTGAGGAACTGCCAAAATGCGTTCAAGGTCAATGTCTAGAGTTTTAACAAGCACGTCTTCCCTGTGTTGTGTTCAGCTTTCGGCACGTACAAGTCACTCGCGCACTGAAACTCTCGATTTATAATTTTTGTTACCGGTACTTCAATTTCACTGCTCGGATTTATGAGAATATCGAACTATCGGGACTCAAAATACTATATCGATACTGTACTGTACTCCCAAGCCATTACGGTGCAGAAATGGCGTAACATCTGACATACCAAAGCGAAACTCGTAGCAATTGTTCACAGTGACCACCCTGGGCTTCTCTGCGGGCTTCACTTCTCCGAATGCAGTTGCGACGCATTCGAGACAAGGAACCTGTGTTGTTCAGAATATCCTCTGGTGCCGAAAAAATATGTTTACAGAGGTCATCCGAAGTGGTTACTTCAGTTCAGTATACTTTGTGTTTCATGTCCCGCCAGACATAACAATCCACTGGAAAAAGGTCTGGAATAAGGGCTGGCCAATTGATAGTTTCACATCGTCCTGTCTACCGTTGAGGAAATGTCTGCACCATCGTGTAAAATCCACGTGGTTCGGCGTAGTCGAAGCGACACATCCTCTGAAAGCTCCAGTAACGTACTGCCTCTACAGGAGCAAGATAACATTAATAAAAAGATGTAACCGACCTCCAACTACACCCATCCAGATGTTAATTAGAACCGGTGCTGGAAATCGCCTTGTCCTATTGAATGGAGATGTTCCACAGCTCATGAGTGGGGTATAGTGGGTTCGAACCCCTCTGTTGGCAGCCCTAAAGATGGTTTTCCGTGGTTTGCCATGTTCACACCAGGCAAATGCTAGGGCTGTAACGTCATGAAGGCCACGGCCGCTTCCTTCCCTCTTCCTTGTCTATCCCTTCCAATCTCCCTATTCCCCCGCAAGGCCCCTGTTCAGCATAGAAGGTGAGGCCGCCTGGGCGAGGTACTGGTCATTCTCCCCAGTTGTATCCCCCGACCCAATGTATCACGCTCCCGGTCACTGCCCTTGAGGCGGTAGAGGTGGGATCCCTCGCTGAGTCCGAGGGTAAACCTACCCTGGAGGGTAAACAGATTAGGAAAAAGAAGAATAAGCCTTCTATTAGAAATGCCCGGCGGCAATTCCACAGTAGACCGAGCTCGATAGCTGCAGTCGCTTAAGTGCGGATAGTATCCAGTATCGGGAGATAGCAGATTCGAACCCCACTGTAGGCGGCCCTGAAGATGGTTTTCCGTGGTTTCCCATTTTCACACCAGTCAAATGCTGGGGCTGTACCTTAATTAAGGCCACGGCCGCTTCCTTCCCACTCCTAGCCCTTTCCTGTCCCATCGTCGCCATAAGACCTATCTGTGTCGGTGCGACTTAAAGCTACTAGCAAAAAAATCCACAGTAGCTATTTTTCCTTCGAGCAATGTTCACGCATGGTTGCAACTACGGTTTTTGAAATCTGTCTCATTAATAACAATATGACTGAATACTTACAGCCTTTTCTTTCAGTGTCCACCGTCATTTCATTGACCTGAAAAGTTTATGAATAAGCATAGACAACTCGCATTGTCTATTGTCCGAAATTCATTGTAGCCTGTCGCAATAACAGCACCGAAATGTTGCGTTCATTTTTCATTTACTTATTAACTATTTCCTTTCATTTTGTCAGCTTGGATCACTGAGTATTGCCATTGACGTCTTATGAATCACACACACCTACACAATACTTGATTCGCATGTATGTGCTGGTACGTATCTTCGAGGTCACTGTAAGGATTCTGTGTACATTTCATACAGAGTACCCTAGACCGGTTTTCAAGTACAGCAAGTGGCTGGCACGTGAGTCATCCTCTCCTACTTGCCAAGCCTTTAGGGGAAGTGCACAACAACATGCGTTGGCCTGCGATAAGAAACAGGTTCAACAAGCCCTATATTCTGCTACTGTACTTCCACTACGCGTGGACAGAATGACGTAACCGGCATATCCTGCTACGGCCGTTCAAAACACATTAGGTCCTGAAATGTTTGGCTCAGTTATGGGCAAACTAATAGGACAAGGTAAAAAGCACATAGCATATATTGTGATATGTCTTTTTCTTTGCCGACTAGCTTAATATCTGCACGTATACACCTAACACCCTGTATATATTTTTTTTTGCGATGACACCGCGGGGCTCCGTAAAGGCCTGGGCTCGCCCCTGATTTTCAGGCACTTTGTTTTGACGTCATTTTACCTGTCTGCCTGTCATTTTTTATGTTCCTTTTACTCCATCAGATGGCAGAGAAACTCAAAATTCGGTAGGGGACGCAAGACTGAGTTTTAGTTTATTTTGTTGAGTAACCGCCGAATTTCGATCCAGAAAAAAATGTACACGACTACATCATACGGCATAAAGTGCAGAATGGATTTTTTCCGCCCTTCGAAAATCCAACCTACTCTGCTGGACAGGTGGATTACTACGTACTATGAACTTAGTACAAATTATTTTTATACAAGGCTCTATATTTGTTCGCCGGCCCCGTAGTGTAGGGGTAGCGAGCTTGCCTCTTACCAGGAGGCCCCGGGTTCGATTCCCGGCCAGATCAGGGATTTTTACCTGGACCTGAGGGCTGGTTCGAGATCCACTCAGCCTACGTGATTAGAATTGAAGAGCTATCTGACGGTGAAATAGCGGCCCCGGTCTAGAAAGCCAAGAATAACGGCCGAGAGGATTCGTCGTGCTGACCACACAACACCTCGTAATCTGCAGGCCTTCGGAACGAGCAGCGGTCGCTTGGTAGGCCAAGGCCCTTCAAGAGCTGTAGTGCCATGGGGTTTGTTTTGTTTGTTTCTATATTTGTTCAAGCTTTTGCTTTTAACGGTAGGGTATGTCAAAGCATACATTACATTTCCACATTGAGAAAACCAGGGTCCATCACCTGATACAAGGTCACAACATCATCACCTCCGGTTCCGAACAATCTTCCACCTTAGAGCCAGGACGGTATGCTTGCGCCTTACTCCCGATCATTTCCCCTCACCGAACAACCAGTTACCACCTTCCCTCTTGCTTGAGGGGGAGACAGTAATATATATCGTCGCAACTACCCCGACCACTCTTCAGACCAGGCAGTACAATTAAGTAGTGCTCGGATCAAATGGAGGGGAGTTTTGTTTTGCACGTAGGAAACAAAATTTCTTTTTTCTAGCAGTAATTCATGGGTTGTGGGTGTGGACAGAAGACAATAGACAACGTTAAGTAAGTAAAAGGAACACTGGAATCAGGAGAGTTTACCGTTTTATGAAGCATGGGATACATTTTTCTACGTTATTGGGAAATTTCCAAGAAATCTGCTGGACATAATCAGTGCAATACTTGTAAGAGGATAATGGTTGGTGCATGGAGCACTTCTGGTTTAGTGCGCCATGTGTGTGATTGTAATATATTTTATTACATTATAATTGTTTATTAATTTTATTTCAAAAAACTGGCATAGGCCCCTACTTGCCACATTGATTTTATAATGATGTTATGTATGTTCAGTCTTCAGCCCTAAGGCTGGTTGGTTTCTCAGCAGCTCCGCCATCGGCTGTCATAGATGGCCTAGGCATCACTGAAGAGTGATACTAGGGAAATGAGGAGCGAGGTAGTTTCCCGTTGCTTTCCTCGCCGAGCCAGAAGTTGCAATTCTATATCAGTCTGCCAAGCCCACTGAAATGCATGCACCAACCGACCCTATGAGCCAGTCATAGCAGGGACTGGCTGAAGATTTATAATGATAGCATAAGCAATGTCTTTGCTGACAAAACCTAGTATTCACAGTGCACTTTGTCTTTTGGTATGGGATAGAGCAATTCTGTTACTTTCATTCACATGTCTCAGTCTCATCCTCGGCTTTGACAATATGAAAGTGACTGAGGTATGAGCTATGCTAGAAATGCCAATACCGGGCGAGTTGGCCGTGCGCGTAGAGGCGCGTGGCTGTGAGCTTGCATCCGGGAGATAGTAGGTTCGAATCCCACTATCGGCAGCCCTGAAGATGGTTTTCCGTGGTTTCCCATTTTCACACCAGGCAAATGCTGGGGCTGTACCTTAATTAAGGCCACGGCCGCTTCCAACTCCTAGGCCTTTCCGATCCCATCGTCGCCATAAGACCTATCTGTGTCGGTGCGACGTAAAGCCCCTAGCAAAAAAAAAAAATGCCAATCCTTATGCAACCAGTCCCTGCTATGAATAGT
This sequence comes from Anabrus simplex, assembly GCF_040414725.1. NCBI lineage: Eukaryota > Metazoa > Arthropoda > Insecta > Orthoptera > Tettigoniidae > Anabrus > Anabrus simplex. Next base: position 348,598,987 of record NC_090267.1, on the reverse strand, counting down.
GTGAATGTTACTCATAGGGTGGGTTTGTGCATGCTTTTCAGTAGACTTGGCAGACTGATATGTAACAGCAACTTCACTCCTCATTTCCCTAGTACGCCTCACCATTGATGCCTAGGTAATCTGCTACAGGTGATGGTTCAGCTGTTGGGGATCCAAGCAGTCTTTGGGCTGAGGACAAAACATACATATATACAACGCAAGCAACAGAACTTCTTTATTTCCGTGGATAGTACATAACTCTCATCTATAGGTTAGACTATACTATAAACCAGGGCCTCTCAGGGTGCATGCGCCGTGCAGTGCACGGGCGCAAGGTGCAGGAGACGACTTCACTAGGTTGACCAGAGTGCAAACCCCCACTCCACTTCCCCTACACCTGTCTCACCCGTTCGGCCTGTCTTCGCCTTCTCCACCTTCCCCGCTGATCCTCCCCTCACTGCGAAATGTTTATGTGCGGTGAGCGGTGACACTGTTGTATGGGGCAACGTTACCGGTGTTAAAACACTTCTTTCAATTTGGTTTGAGCAGACAATTTATCTTCTCTAGCTCTTCTTTTCCTTTATCTTTGCAATGATACCAGTTATGCCTGCAACAAGGGACCGGCCGACAGCAATTTGAGAGCCTTCTTTAAATTACAATCAGAAATAGGCCTACTCGCACGCAATCTAGTTTTCGTACAAGTCAAAGCAGAAAAAAATACCTTTCACATATGCATGTGGAACCAAACAGAAATAATCTTAGCTGCTTCTCGATGCAGCTTAGGAAAATGTTCCTTCGAAAAATTCTCGTAGAATTTGAGCAAAGCCTTTGTATTGGAAAATAGATTTTGATTAACTTACCACATTATTATTGTCCCACGGATTAAGCATTTGGCTTTATCGTCACGACTGACAAAGAAATACGAAAGTTCCCATTTTGATTGAAATGGACTTTCGGAAGTCTTTGCTTTATTTGAAACAGGTTGCTCCATTATTATGTTGTTGTCTTGCGCTTATCTATTTCACTGATAAACAAGCCGTCTATCACCGAACGCTTCGTCGCTCTCAGCGCACTACACCATCCGAGTCAAGCCGAGTTGAGTCGAGTCGGAACGATGCACAGTGCACGGAGTCTCTGCGCCTCGATATGCACGCGTGAGATTTTGAGCGTTTGAGAGGCCCTGCTATAAACAACAGAAGTAAGCGATCGTGTTTTGTCTTGGAATTCTTGTCCTATCCAGGACTGAAACAGCCTGCTCTAATGCGATACACCATACTTTTTTTATCTCCCTGGCCGCTCAAGCAATAGTAAGCGATACAAACATTGTAAATATGCTTGCTTGATGCTTGCTTTCTCAATTTGCCCTGGTCAGGACAGGATGGTCCAGTACATTCCAATGGTAACGTGCGCGATTGTCTGAGTATGCTTCCGTCTTTTCATTCAACAATACCACAGCTGTTCTCAGCAACTCAGGCTGCTTTCTACATATTTAACGAACTGATGTACCCATTGGACACCAGGAAATGCCGATCTCCACCGCCACCAATACGCTAAATACCACCAAAGATGGTGTTAACTCCACTGCAGATTCTCAGTCAATAGGCTACTGTATTACCTGTGGCACGCACGAATAAGATATAGGTGGGACTAAGAACTAGCATTGTACGCATTCCTTATAATAAACTGTAACAGTGCCACACTGTGTTCCTCAGACGGTAGGGAGCTCTGTCCGGTGATTTGAAGGTGCTCAAATACGCCAATCTCATATTGGTAGATTTACCGGCACGAAAAAGAACTCCTGATAGACAAAACTACGGCACCTCAGGATCTTCCAAACTGTGAAAGTACAGCAGTTAGTGGGACGTAAAACCGTTATTATTATTATTATTATTATTATTATTATTATTATTATTATTATTATTATTATTAGTAGTAGTAGTAGTAGTAGTAGTAGTAGTAGTAGTAGTAGTAGTATTATGATTACTACAAATAGCTTCCGTGGCTCAAGCGGCAGCGCATCGGCCCCTCACCGCTGGGTTCCGTGGTTCTAATCGTGGTCGCGCCATGTGAGATTTGTGTTGGACAAAGCAGAGGCGGGACAGGTTTTTCTCCGGGTACTCCGGTTTTCCCTGTCATCTTTCATTCTAGCAACACTCTCCAATATCATTTCATTTCATCTGTTAGTCATTAATCATTACCCCAGGGGCGTGCGACAGACCTCGCCAGCTGGCACAATTCCTATCCTCGCCGCAAGATAGGAGCTTCATTCATTCCATCCCTGACCCGGTCACTGACTGGAAAACAGGTTGTAGGCTTTTTCATTAATTTTATTACAAGTATACGCTGGGGGTTGTGTTTTGATTGCGGAGAGTGTCAATTGCGGACACAAAGTATGTGGGAAGAGTGTAAACTCATTCCAGGGTATTTTCCTTTCCACCCCTCTTCCACCCATCTTAGTAACCCAGAACGTTAGCTCTACCACTGTGTTGAATTTTTAGTTCGTTTGCTTGTTTCTGTTCATTAATCGTTCTTGTGCTATTATGGAATTTATTGAGGTGGAGAAAGGTAAACCATGAGCTTTATAGCATGGTCATAGTTACAGACAATTCAGAATGAGTAAAAACGAAGTTACCACATGGATTTTATATTTGAAGGAGAAACCGGAGGATTGCAAAGGAAAATTATTTACTAAAGTATGTAACAGAACTTAATTTTAACAGATTTTTATAATTGTAATACGTATACCTCTCTATTAAATGTCTCTGATTCATTTAAACATTAGGTGCAAATGTGTTAAAATGTGATATATTTACTATTTGTGAACCAATTTTATTTTTTCCAGATTGACAAACTTAGTCTCTCTGCACGTGTCATGAAACGCGTAGAAAAGTTTTAAACTTAATTTGGGTGTATTTATTACGAACCAAAGTAATTGTTTTCTTATTAAATATAAGTTATTATTATTATTATTATTATTATTATTATTTAATTCTTCTTCCTTCTTCTACCGCTTTTCCCATACGTGTGGGATCGCGGGTGCGAACTGTGTAGCACATGTGGATTTGGTCCCGTTTTACGGCCGGATGCCCTTCCTGACGTCAACGTTATTGGGAAGGATATAATCTCTATTGCGTGTTTCCCACGAACCTACTACGATGGCGTAGCAGGAGGAGAGGTGATACTCCCATGTGGGGCGTCCCAGGTGGTAGACAGGGAGGTCCTAACCGGCTTGCCGGCGGACTTGAGGGAAATAAAATACCTCTCGCGGACCAAACACACAACCGTCATACGAAAAATACATCCACGGTATACCCTGCCTGTCGTAAGAGGCGACTAAAAGGGGCGATCAAGGGATGATTGTCCATGAAACTACTTGTGATTAGTACCATCACGCGGTGATAGAAAGTGCTTGTAATTTATCATCTGCATCTTACCCTTATATACTGAATCACCTACTGTACATGGTCGTATGGCTTTTAGTGCCGGGATATCCCAGGAAGGTTCGGCTCGCCAGGTGCAGGTCTTTCTATTTGACACCCGTAGGCGACCTGCGCGTTGTGATGATGATGATGATGATGATGATGAAGAAGACAACACATACACCCATCCCCCGTGCCGTAGGAATTAACCAATTAAGGTTAAAATCCCCGACCCGGCCGAGAATCGAACCCGGGCATCTGAACCGAAGGCCAGTACGCTGACCGTTCAGCCAACGAGTCGGACACCTACATGGTGTATATGCGTTTATTTAGTTACGTGTGTAGTCATTCTAGACATTACACTGTGAATAATATGAATTTCTGAGAGAAGTGAAATGAAATACTGTACACTCACTATCATAGCTGACCTTGATGTGGTGCAATATATCCTGGAAGAGAAAACCACCAGTGAGTCAGCACCAAGAACTCTCGTTTGAGATACGAGACATAATATCAAGTGAACTAATGGAGAGAAAAACTGCGAACGTGTTTCTGCCTTTGTCAAAAAACTAGCAAAAAGATTTCTCTTTTAATTTGTTTTTAAAAAGTTGACACGCTCAGGTGAACAGTTATTCGAACTCCAAGTGAACGTGCCTCTGCGACGAAATACTGTATATATCTTTGTATATGGATGCAATAATAATAATAATAATAATAATAATAATAATAATAATAATAATAATAATAATAATAATTGCTTTCTGCTGACCGAGGGTTAACTACCATTGTATAGTAATTATTTCCTATGCTGTGTCTTCCGTATCATAGTTGCTCTGTTGAGGATATTGAACCACTGCCTGATGTTCCTTGTCAAGGATAATCGTCTCCACCCAGGTCTACCTTTCCCTTCTATCTTGCCTTCCATAATCAGTTGAGTTTGATTGTATTTGTAGTTTCAGAAGATTCCTTCCTGCATTTTGCAGCGGTTAGGACTTCACGTGATTTTCGGGCACGACGTAGTATCTTTTTCTTGATGACGCATTGCAGATATACCCTCGATATCTGCAATGTTTTGCAATACATCCACATATCAAAAGATAAGCCGTATGCCCGCTCCCCTTATTTTACGATTTCACATTTGATTGGCGAAGCCCTTAATGTCCAGCAATTGGACAACATCGTTAAAACGCAACACTTCACGGCACGTCAATGAGTTTCGACGCGGAAGTTACGGTTGCGTATGAGATATGTTACGGTTTTAATTTAACTGAATCCTCTAAATTGCTGGGATGTCCTCATGCAGAACTTTTGTGTTCCAGTAGCTTGATATATACACAATTTAGCCGCAGCTATGCTGTGTGTGTTTAGTACTTTCAACTACTATATAGAAAGTGCTTGTAATGTATCATCTGCATGTATGTATGTTCAGTCCGTCAGCGATGCCGCTGGTGGGATCCTCAACAGCTCTGCCATCATCTGTCATAGATGGCCTAGGCATCACTGAAGAGGCGTACTGGGAAAATAGGAGTGAGGTAGTTTCCCGTTGCTTTCCTCACCGAGCCAGAGTTGCTATTAAATATCAGTCTGCCAAGCCCACTGAAATGCGTACACCAACTGACCGTATGAGCAACATTTTTACACCATTCATAGCAGGGACTGGCTGCGTAAGGATTGGCATTACCAGCATCGCTCATACCTTAGTTACTTTCATATTGTCAAAGCCAAGGATAAGACAGAGACAGGTCTATGAAAGTAAAAAAATTGCTCTAGCCTATACCAGAAGACATAGTGCACTGTAAACACTAGGTCGTGCCAGCAAAGGCATAATGTATCATCTAGCCATACGAAATATATAGATATAATCGTATGTTATCGTTTGAACTAACTGTTTGAAGTGCTGAAACGCCCGAATTCTGCACCAAGAAGTGTTTTATCAACGTACCAGTAAACCTTATGACGTAATTCTCACGAAAAATCTATCAACTGGCCTGGGAATCTATTCCCGTAATATCAGAATAGAAAAAGAACACCTAGCCAACTACACAATGCGGCCAGTGAGGCAGGACGACAGTGTTTCAAGTAGAGATTGGCATTTCTTGCACGTACGCATACTAGGTTTCACAATTTAACCACTCTCTTCAGCCATTCTTGTTCTTTTTTAAACATGACTATACAGGAATTTCTTACTACTGGCGTGTCAGTCATTTTCCCGCCTTTTACGAATTATTCGTTCTTCACGGCGTTAGAAATATTACATTTTTTAGTGAATGGCTTCATAGATAAGATGTGAAGTCCTCTAAAACAATCATCAGACAGTTCAGCGAAATGGGAACAGTATCCTTCGACCGTTTTCGATGAGGGTGAGATACAGTATATTATTTCGGTCGTTCCTTGGGGACAATGTTGTGAGATGGACAGCAGACAATGGTATGAGTTTAAATGGGATGCAAAGTCAAGTTGTAAGTTTGATCAAGAGGAAAAGTCCTGACAGTTTTAATTATGATGTTGATGAGGTGATAGTGCCTCATGGGGAACACTGTTAGTATCTAGGTGTTAATATAAGGAATGATCTTCATTGCGGTAATCATATTAACGAGGTTGTTAAGAATGGTTACAAATCTCTTCACATGGTTGAGAGTATTTACGGGTTGTAGTAAGGATATAAAGGAGAGGGAGTATATGGTTAGGGTAAGACCGCAGTTAGAGTGTGGCTCCAGTGTATGGGGACCCTCACCAGGACTACTTAAAACGAGAGCTGGAAAAAAATCATAAGAAAGCGGCACGATTTGTTCTGGTGATTTACGACAAAGGAGTAGTGTTATGAAAACTTTGGGTTGGGAAGACTTGGGAGTAAGGAGACGAGATGCTCGACTATGTGGTATACTTCGAGCTGTGCGTTGAGAGTTTACATGGAATAACGTAAGTAGACGAATAAGCTTGAGAGGAGCTTATAAAAGTCGGAAAGATTATATAATATGCAGATAAACATTTGAATTCAAAAGGGCAGATGGGGGCAAATCTTCACTTATACGACGAGGCGAAAGGGATTGGAATAAATTATCAAGGAAAATGTTCGATAAATTGCTAAGTGCTTTGAAGATGCTCTAAAAAAAGCTAGCTAAACAAATGCTAGGGAATATGCCACCTGGGCGACAGCCCTAAATCCGGATCACTGATGATTGATTGATTGATTGATTGATTGATTGATTGATTGATTGATTGATTGATTGATTGATTGATTGATTGATTGATTGATTGATTGATTGATTGATTGATTGATTGATTGATTGATTGATTGATTGATCAATACTGTCTACCCTGGTATGATCTATTTTAATGACTTTGAGTTTTGTACGGCAATAGAACAATGTTATCCTAGTTATCAGACTCTACAACGTAATTTACTGAGGTGAAAGAAAACATTATAGAAGTTCTGCAAATTAAAAACCTGAGTAAGAGATTTTACTGAAAAATCATTTCGTAATTACTTCAGAGTTACGAAATTTGGGACAGAAATACAGTTTATTACTACAGGTAATACTGTACATAGGCCGTTTATCCATTTATTAATATTTCTCAAATATTCAAAAATACGAGAGAAAAATGAAAACTTCAAATATTGTCTCACTCTATTCAGAGAAAGTGGTGCACAGCTGAATCGTTTTTCTACATAGGTTTTTTTTTTACGTTAAATGCAAGTTCTCCTGCGCTTACAAAGTGCTTGGATTCCTCTCGAAAGGTAAATCTTTTGGTTGTCTAAGCGGCTACTCCTGCTCTGCGATCACCTTTCATTTCCATATTTATTTCCTCCTACGTTCTTGAGCTGCCCAAATACGTGATGATCATTAGGAGCGAGATCGGGTGAATATGGTGGATGCGGAAGACTCTTAAAATACAGGTTTTGGATAGTCAAAAGAGTTGGACGGGTAGTATGAGGCCAAACAGTGTTATATTGCTGTTGTGACAAACATGAATTACCATATTGAGTCAAGTTTCGTTGATAAATGTCAGTAGATTTCACACCTTCACTACTCAAAACCTGAATGACAGACCGCTGTTTTTGTGTCGTGCATTTCTGAAGTGGGATGGCCACTGTTACTCTGGTACTGTGATAGTGTTTGGTTGTCTGCATGGTGTTGCCGCGTATAGGATATTCCTTAAAGGGTTTGTAATAGCACTGGCGCGACATTTCGAGTTTTTATTACATTATTTAGTTTCCACATGATTCGCCCTCATATGTATAAAGTGCTAAAAATATATTTTAATGCATTTGGCTTCACTTTTTAAGCACTGGAAACAGTATCAACGGAGAAAGTAAACATTAGAAGCTATAGAGAAAAAAAAATTGTGTTTGCACATGATTGTGCGCATGTTATAAATTGAAATCAATATCAATATCAATTTTTTCAACTACTTTATGCGAATCTACATTTTATTTTTATGACTTAACAATAATAGGGAAATTGATTAAAATTCGGACATTTTGGAGAAACTAGTGTGTTTAAGAATCCTTCTTGAGGAAATATCTAAACATACCAACTCCTCTACAAACCGGCGGTAGTTGAAGGAACATTTTTAAACATTCCCTACATTGAAGTGCAACTATGAAGTTTTCGGTTAATCATTTGTGCGTAAGAATATATCACTTTATATTTTCTTTTCTAGACATTTCTCAGTTACTGGGGCTCGGCACCAAATGTGGATTAATTCCAGTTTAACAGCGAGATGCTCTTCCCGTCACGAATAGTATTTGGAGAAATGCATTCACTATTACGTGTTATTACGGTGGTCGATATTGTGGTGTTTTGTGTGTAATTGAAGATAAATTTATCCAAACGTGAGTACAATCTCTAGCCCGGACGGGAATCGAACCCACGGTCCTCTGAACTCGAGGCCACTACGATGACCGTTGAATTAAGGACCAGGATTTAATGATTTCTAGATTTTTAAAATGACATTCCTTCCATTTACTTGTGTCAGCTTATTCCGTTTTCTTTCCTTGACAACCTCCCTTGCTCAACGTTTCTCTTCCGACTCCGACGATATTAGAATTGCGCAGCGTAAGGAGTTGTCTTGCTAATCTTTCGTGGCGCGACCCTTTCCTTTGCCGACACCTTAATTCTTCGAAGGATCGGAGCCCTACCTTTCTGCTGATTAGTGTTACGAAGTGATGGCTGGAATTCCCCTAACAATAATGTAGTATAGATCATGCAGTTTTGAGCTTGCATTCGGAAGGTGGTTGATATAACCCCATCATCGGCAGCACTGAATATGAATTTTCATGCTTCCTATTTTCACACCAGACAAATGACGGGACCGTATCTTAATTACAGGAATAGAGTGGCCATAGCTTTAAACAATAACTTCAGAAAACCTGACATTTTCTATTATAGGTGCTTCTTTTCTTATCATAAACTCTAATGATTGCTGTTGCATCCTCGAGCACCTCCACATCAATAACACAGGTTATCAGCAAAGTCTCTTCATGCATGTGTACAAACAGCTTTATCAAAATAACATGCGAGCACCTTGATACTGAACAGTTGAAAACTAATGGCTCCGATAATCAGATGTTAGCAATCAAAACATTCTCATGAAAAACGAAATGGCCAAGAATACGTGTAAGTGTTGCAACAGTTGAAAAATAAACAGTGTTATCTCATGGATGAGAAATGTGTTGCATTGAACAATTTTACCATGTCTGTTAAGGAGAGATAGTGTGTGTTTGTCATGCGGAGCACGGCGAACTGTGGGAGGAAAATTGCCAATGAAATCGTTCTTTTTTCTCGTGAGAGCAAATGATCGCCCCAGGACTGTTCATATGCGGAAGGGCTGTCTCATTCCTCTTGTCGTTCGCAGCAACAGGATGTTATACATTAAGTGCTCGCTGTTTATTTAATGCTATCACTCTCATATTACAAGTGTTGCGGATGTAATCAGCTGCGAACATTACAGCGTACAGTGGGAGTATTTCAAACTATGTGGAGTGCACCACACTGTGCTTATCAGATTATGTTATGCCTCATATTCATTCATGCGGATGCGGCTTCAATTTAAGATTATCGTAGTTCTTAGAATTAAACATTAGGTCTGCAATTATTATCTTGCTTCAGGGAATACGTTTCTGCAAGGGCAACCCGTTGGCGTTAGGCTATGCACGTTCAAATTTCTGGGGTTCCAGACCCACGTACGGTTCACTCCTGCCTTCCAGGTAAGAATTTTATTCCAGAATAGATCAAAGCCCAGATATGTTTCTGGAGAGATGTGTTTACACGCACTACATCCTCTGGTGTGGTCTAAAACAAATTTGTTACTTTTATTAACCTACTGATTGTTTATTTTTTGGAACACTTCACTTACCCATTTACTTCTGTCCAATTGTGCCGTCCTAGAGATTCTCTACCCTTATTCGTCTGTAGACAGATTTCACTTTCTCTATCGTGATGTCATTTTCTCTGTCCTAAGCCTAGTGATACTTGGTTCATTTCCGATTATTATGGCTAGTGCAAGCAAGGAGAGTATGTCTAAAGAAAATAATCTTGCTCTCTTCAAACTGTTTTGAAGACTTTTGTGTGAAGTGAGGCAATGTACGGAGGAGAAACTTCGACAATTATTGTAAAGGACATAGAAGCGTTTGAAATGTGGTTTTATAGGATAATGCTGAATGTGTGATGGGCAGATTTGATCACAAATGAAGAGTAGTGAATCAAGTTAGTGAGAGAACGATTTGACGAAATTTGATCAGAAGACGAGATCGATCAGTTCGATACATCATACATCCAGGGCTTGTTCAGTAAGTTTTGAATGAAATGAGGGGAGTAAGCCTAAGCATGGTGGGTGTAGGCTAAGGCATGAATAAGACTAATAGTTTAGAGAACATATAGGAGATAGGGGTGGTTAGCATTGTTTTAAGAGGAGGTATAACTGGGCAAGCATCCTCTACTAGCACTATTCAGAGAGAAACAAATGAAAGGTACCCAACGATTCGAAAAATGAAGATATCGGCCAAAGAAAGACAAGGGCCACGAAGAGCGTGAAAATAAGACTCCCTAGGCATCGAATGATATAATACCATCAAGGCCGGAAAAGAACTAGTTGACCAAGGGAGGTCGGATAAGATAGATGACAGGAGCTTGGCGTAAGTAAGTGGAAGCAATGCCCCAGGACTCAGCTAAGTGCCCGGTGGTCGCCAACCCAAGCTCCAAACTTAAGAGCCCCTGAGGCGCGTTTTAGTTTCTCCTCTTACGATAGGCAGGGGGTTCCGTGCGTGTTATTGTACCACCCTCACCCACAGAAGTAATTACATGTAGGAGTTGCGTATAAATGAAATATCACAGGATAGTGTGACATGGACAGCTGCCTTAACTGATAACTACTTTTTTTCTTCTTCCCGACCTTTTTCTCAATTTATTAGGGTCGACACTTGGCGCGTATTTGCCCGAGATTTACAGCCGGATGCTATTCCGGATGTATTTTCTATTGCAAGCTTCTGTGGTGGATGCTAGTGTGCGCTTTTTGTTGATGAAGATAAGTTTATAAAGACGAACACAAACACCCAGTTCCTGGTCCAGATTAAGTAACCACATGCAGTTAAAATCCTCGGCCCGGCCTGGAATTGAACCCAGTACCCTCTAAACCAAATCCCACTCCACTATCCATTCAATCAAGGAGCTGGACAACTGAGTGGACTAATAACCCAAAAACAAGAAGAACATCCTAGGAAAACAGGTTGAAAATGATTAATATATAGGCCATTTTTCTTCCCTTTCCGACCCATTCACTCATAATTTCTTTCTTAAAAGAATCCTGAGTGGAATTCCTCTCCAGGCAATCACAGATAGAGGTTACGACGTTCATATTCTTCGAATATGAATCATGTGATAAGTACAGGGAATTTCCCGTTGCCGGCCAGCCACCAATCATTAGTTCGTGACATAACATATGCGCACTTGTATGAAGGTTCACAGACACGCCTCCCTGCAGTACCACACGAACTCGGCGATAACCCACTTCGTTGACCTGCCTCACCAGCGAAGTGTAAGTGTATCAGTGCCACGCAATTCAACCATGCTGGTCTTCTTTACATAAAATATCCTCCAAGAAAATATGGTGATGGAGACGTTTATGGGTACAAGTCGAAAACGGTCAAACCTTAAATAACAAAATAGGTCTCCAATTTTCCCTTCCACTCCCCTTATCAATAACAACAACAACAACAATAATAATATAATAATAATAATAATAATAATAATAATAATAATAATAATAATAATAATAATTTTTACTGTTCCATCCTATCACAATTTATATCTTGTCAGAATTTAACTCATTTGTCCTGTAGGCCTGTATCTTTTTCTGAGCATTGGCTATTAATGCTGTTCGTTAATTATTATTTCTTAATTTTTTCGTACTTCAATTTTATTTTAGTAACTGATTGCTTATTTTTATTTGTTGCGATAAAAAATATGCATTTTATGTTGCTGGATCCTTCAATGTATTAGTTTCAGTTGAAAGCTTATTTGATCTAATCCTGGATTTTGACGATTTTTGTTCGTTGTTGTGGGTTTGGTTTTATTTCCTTGTAATAGGAATATCTTCTCAATATATACCTTCGATTCCTATTAATTCTGAGTAGGGCTGATCGAACTATTCTTTCTGCAGGTAATTTTATATTTTCAAGTGGTTTAACGTTGCACTAACACATCGGAGGGTTATTAAGATGTAAGGATGGGAAAAGGCTTGGATTCGGAAGTAAGTAGTCGTAGTCTCAGCATTTTCCTGATGTAAAAATGGGAAATCATGGATGCCGAATGCAAGCTCACAGCTACGTGAACAGTAACGCGCAGCCAACTACTTCGGTTTCTGCAGGTTTACCAGTAGTTGTTGACTGTACAACTCGGTAGCAGCTCTTCGACCAAAGCACTTGCGGACGAAGGCTTTCCTAATTGTAGCCTATTTTCCCTAACTACAGAAGATCCACCTAACAACTTCGAATTACAGCTGTTGGATTTGCCAAATTAATATTCGGAACTGGGTCATGCTTGACCCAGTACGGAGTTTGTCTGTTTTTTTTTTTTTTTTTTTTTTTTTTTGAGAATTTGCTTTACGTCGCGCCGACACAGATAGGTCTTATGGCGACGATGGGATAGGAAAGGCCTAGGATTGTGGAGGAAGCGGCCGTGGCCTTGAATAAGGTACATTTGCCTGGTGTGAAAATGGGAAACCACGGAAAACATCTTCAGGGCTGACGACAGTGGGGTTCGAACCCACTATCTCCCGGATGCAAGCCCCTAACCGTACGGCCAACTCGCCCGGTGTCTGAATTTTACTAGGCAGTGAACCACTAAAGAGTTGTTCGTGTTCGGGTCCACCTTCGTATATGAACGATTTTTCCTCAGTGTTCAAGAATAACAGTCAGAGACAGAGGTAATGTTGATGGACACATACCTGAGATATATCAATGCAAGCAGTTACTGCAGAAAATAGGTGTCTTCCTGACGGGGAGTAGGACCCATGTCTTTCCGGTCGAACCAAGTACGTCTTTACTGCCTCGACCGGGCAGCACCTACCAGTAAAACATTCCTGTTTGTTACGTATGAGGATGAAATGATGATGAAGACGACACATACATCCAGCCCCCGTGCCAGAGAAATTAACCAATTATGGTTAAAATTCCAGACCCTGCCGGGAATCGAACCCGGGACCCCTGTGACCAAAGACCAGCACGCTAACCATGTAACCATGGAGCCGGATTTCATGTCTGTATTTCATGCGATCTCTCTTCTTACGTTTGAACTGTACGTACAGTAAATAAGATCGTTTTAAAATTGCATGTCTCTTAGCGTTATCCGAGAAATAGCATGGGAAGGTCCCCATACGTTGTTTCCAATGTAAAATGTGGGTTGCGGAGTTGTGATGATAACGGCGGACTCACACGCCTACTGCCAGTCACAATCGAGTTGGGAAGTTTACATTATAATTGCAGGCTTCCTTTCCTACTTCCAGTAAGATTACAGTTGAGGAGTTTTTATTATAATGGCAGGCAACTTACCTACCACCAGTCAAAATTTAGTTGTGCAGTTATCATTATAATGACAGGTCCTTTTTCCTTCTGCCAGCCAGCTTACTGCAAGTCACACAGAGTTGGTGAGTTTCCATTAAAGTAACATGCCACTATGCCTAATGCTAGTCACATTTTAGATTGCTACATTTGTTTATAATGACGGGCACCCTGGCCTACAGCCATACACAATCGGGTAGGGTAGTTTTGAACAAAATTTCATGCTCCCCTTCCTTCTGCAAGTCAAATCAAGAAGGGAATTATTCATTACAATGGTAGGCTCTCCTTACTAATGCCAGTTACACAGGAGTTGGAGACGAACCCCATTCCTACTGCCAGTCAAAGTCGGTCTGGGGAGTACTGATTACAAAGCAGACACACCCTTTCTCGATCGCTACAAATCGACATCAATGAATATATATACTGTAGATCGACATACGAAAGTATATGCATTTTTACAATATTGCAGACCTTCATTTACAGATTAACTCCTGCTAAACGGTACGTCATATCGACAAAGGATTGGACCATAAGACGCAGTATTTAGCGGCCTAAATGGCTGATCCTATGATATTTTCTTGCATCTCATCTATTCATGGGTCAGATAGAGTTAGAAACGTTGAATAAGGAACATTTGTGAAAGATTATCTTACATTGCATTACTTTTCGGATAATTATGTGACAGCATTTAGTCACAAACGGATACTGGGGGGGGCCAATGTTCGTGTAGAGTTTGATGATTCCTGTAAGTGGTTGAGAGTATGAATTATGCATGTAAATAGTGCAAATTTACTTAAAATCGAGAAATAAAGACGAAACTAACGTACAGGGGATACAGATACGACAATAAGTCTTAAGACCAAGGTTGAAGATCACTTCAAATTGAACGGAGATTGTGCCATCCGTTATGTGATAGAACTTCCCGTTTATCTCACGAAATACCTGAAACGAAGGTCTGTGCCATCATTAAAATTACCTCCATATTTCGATATTTTTCGGGGATAAAAGTGAAAAATTTAAAGATCTTGGAAATTTTCCGTCCGTTACAGGCTAAAACGTATAATTTTGCCAATGGTCATTATTACCCCTCAAACGGGTAGCTGTATGAAAATTTCACCAAAATAATCAATGCACAGGCACACACAGTCGTTACGATTTTATTTATATAGATATATAAGGAATCTGCTCCACGTACAACACCTTTTGGTCAATGTCCACTGGACTTAACCTGCAAAACCGACCGTTCATGATATCTCACTTATTAATCCTTCCGTCGAAAAATGCACATGAGGTAAAAGTTTTAGAAATTGATTTCCATTAAGGTTTGTAGTTTTCCATTAATTTCGGATGTGCATATTTTGAGGGAGTGCAAAATCATGGTTTCGGTTTCGCATCAACCCACGGTAAATTTAGGTATTCAGAAATAATATTGGCCCAAAAACCTACTCAAGGACAGGTGAATTCTAAATATCAAAGTTGCTAGAAATATATTCAGTAGTTTTCAAGTGATTAGAACTCATACAATCAAACAGACAAATAGACGGACACACCAAAGCTATGAAATATGCAGATGGTCATTATTACACCTGAAGCGGATAATTGTACGGAAATTCCGCCAAAATAGTCAATATGCAGACACGCGGTCCTTACGATTATATTTGTATAGATGACATGGGCACGCTTGTAAGTGCAAACCTTCATTTCAAGATTTACTGCTCCTAAACGGTAGATCATACCAACAAACGGTTTGCGCCCTCAGACGTCCCTTTTATTGCTCTACATGTTTGGTCTTAAAACATTTTCTCGTATCTCCCATATTTATGGGTTCGATTGAGTTACGATATTTGAATGGGGTGAAATTTGGGTACAATTTGAACATTTCACATTGTTTTACTTATGCGGAAGCTAGAATCATGAAATTTGGTTCCTATATATCCATTGGTCGTGTCAATGTGCGTGCCAAATTTGACGACTCTCTCTACCTTTCCTATAAGTTTGTCAAACTAAGTAACATACGTGTAAAAAGCACGAAATTTACGAACAATCGAAATTTACAGCCAAATCTACACTAAAAGGGAGAGAGAGAGAGAGAGAGAGAGAGAGAGAGAGAGACGACAAAATGTCACAGGACTAAAGTTGTAAAGTTGTAGATCACTCCAAATTGTACACAGATTGTGGCATCCGTTTTGTGATAGGACTTACCGTTTAGCCACGAAATACCTCGAAGCGAAGGTCTGCACCGTCATTAAATTGCCTCCATATTTTTATATTATTCGGCATAAAAAGTGAAACATGTAAAAATCTTGGAAGTTTTCCGTAGGTTACCGGCTAAAACAATAATTTTGCTTAATTTCAATTTTTCAGCTTATTATCCCTTAAACGGAGAGCTGTACGCCAAAATAGTCAACACGCAGACACACGGTCGTTACGATTTGATTTATGTAGATAGATACTGAATCTGCTCCACGTATAACACATTTTAGGCTATGTCAGCTGGACTCAGCCTGAGAAACCGACCATGCATGATATATACCTTATTAATCCTCCTGTTGAAAAAGTACACATGAGGAAAAAAAATAGAATTGGATTTCCATCAAGTTTGGTCGATTTTCAGTCAGGTTGTCTTGTACTTCATATACTGTGGGAGAGTAAAATTGCCATTTCGGTTCCCTATAAAACCCCAATCTATTCCGGGAATTTGAAATGGTATTGATCTCAAAACCTACCCTTGGGCAGGTAGATGCCAAATATAAAGTTTGGTTCAAATATCTCCAGTAGTTTTCAAGTTGTAAGAAATAGCCTTTACACGCACCCACTCCTGTGTTAGGTCCGGTGGGACTTGTACCGAAAAGCGGCCCGTTAATGATATCTCCCTTATTAAACCTGGTATCGAAATGATACACGAGAAAAAAGGTTTAGAAATTAATTTCCATTACGGCACGTAGATTTCCATTAAGTTTGGTTGTTTATACTTTGAGGGAGAGCAAAATAACGGTTTCGGTTTCGTATAAACCCCCAGTCAGTTCAGGGATTTAGAAACAATATTTGCCCTAAAACCTAGACAAGGGCCTTATTAAACCTGGTATCGAAATGATACACAAAAGAAAAAAGGTTTAGAAATTAATTTCCATTAAGGCAGGTAGATTTCCATTAAGTATGGTTATGTATACTTTGAGGGAGAGCAAAATAACGGTTTTGGTTTCGACCCCTGGCCACTTCAGGGATTTAGAAACAATTGTACCCTAAAACCTACCCAATTAATTAATAATATGACAGGTGAGAAAGACAAGTGATAGACTTGAGGCCTCAATGTTGCAAACTGGAAGCCCAAGCAAGGAAGTAAAGTCGAAGGACAAGAAATAAATTTAAAAGAATGTCTTTGTCACAAGATGGCACATCTGACGTTATCTAGTGACAAAAAGGGAAACCACGTAATGAGTTAGCCGTTATCATCACAACTCCGCAACCCACACTTTACATTGGAAACAACGTATAGGGACCTCCCCATGCTACTTCTCGGATAACGCTAAGAGACATGCAGTTTTAAAACGATCTTATTTACTGTACGTACAATATTGACTTCGATATCCGTTTACAGCGTAGAATACCGTAGCGAAGCACGGATACATTTGCTAGTATATACTGTAATGTATATTAGACTGTGGTAACGCCGTCTCTCAGGCCAGGTGATTTGTTGCGGCGAAGGAGATGCTCGGAGAAGGTGAGGGGGTTGGCTGCCGTGGCCTATACTAGGAACTGTCCCGACATTCGCCTTAGTGCAGGAGGATGTAAAACCATTCTCAGGACAGCCGACGGTTGGGGCCTGCCGTGAAGTCTTAGCCCTGTCCCGTCTCCCGAATACAAATGCGTAGAGCCACGGTAGAGCCGTGGCCACCCCTCCTCTGCTCGGTTGGCCGGTCAGAGTGCAGAGCTGTTGGACCACGGACCAGCCGTAGCTACTTGTGGGCCGAGACCCACTCTGCATCTGCCGACCCATTAGTAAGTGGTCTCCGGTCAGCTGTGTGTGTGTTTATTGAGTGAATGAGTACAATGTGTGAGTGAAGTTTAGATTACGTGCTGTTATTGAGTGCAAGGAGGTAGTAAAATCAGTAAAAGCAGAAATAACTGCGCTGTTACAGTGTGTAAAAGCATGGCCTATGAAACTGAGAATGGAATTTATTATCGGCACACTTTATCTGGATGCATTTGTGTACGGGGGTGAGGAGTAAGGAGGGAGCTGTCCCGGTTCCGGTAGTGCTGCCAACTGAATGAAAATGAAATCTGAATTGAATCGAGAATATGATCAATCGATATGATGTGTGTGTGTGTGTGTGTGTGTGTGTCGTTACAGCTACAAATTTGAGGCGCCATGTTTTCGTGTTAATTTTAAGTGACAAATGTTATGTTCTGTAAAGATAAATGACTAAGTGGAGTGTAATTGAAATATCTAACAAGCTCTCGGCTAACTGTAGCCGTTCACACATAATACATTGAATCTGGCGGTAGCACTATCCTCAGGGTGACATCGCGCGCACCAGCCAATGGCAGCGCAGCTTCTTTTTTAAAAAAATGTTTTAATTCCACACCTGACGGGGCGGGGCGGCCCACCTAGAGGGCAACACCCTCTGTCTGACCAAGAGATTCGGGCGGGTTTAGGAGATGAGATGGAAAAAGGAGGTGGGAAAGGCTGTGAGAAATGACGGAGATAGCTGTTTCATTCATAGCAAAGTAGAACAGAGAACGGATCTTCACTACACAGTGATTTCTAGCCGGAGAAACTGGAAGTGCGTGTTTAAGCCGGTGTGAACTGCTCAAAAGTGCAGATTTACTGCCTGATTGGTTGCGGCTTGGAGGTGAGAACTAATTAGGGGTCGGTGGTATGGGAAGATATTCATCAAAGATAGGGTGCGAAATCGGATGATGTCTTCTGTGGTGGGGGATAGATAGATGGAGTATTTCGCGTGTGTGGTGGAGTCTATTGTTCTGATGGAGGCTATGAGGTTAGGGCGGTCTGGTGGTGGGGTTGGGCGAGCCTTACACTGTCTTGAGTAAGTTGTATGAGCTGCCCGGAATCGCCTACCTGTTAGTATTCCAGTTACATTGTTCGTTTGTTTCTATTTACATGATATGGTTGCCAGTCGAATACGTACGTTATGTCTGGGAGCCTGTTGTGTTTTATTTGTAGCTATTTTATATCACGTTACTTCCATTCAATTTATTTTGCTCTATGTTTTCTTAACATTGTAATGGGGTGCCATCTATTTGTGGGGTCTTGAGGTGCCTGTTATCTTTCGAGTGGACGAACGTCTAGTTCCTTTGTCGGGGACGTAATCGAGCTTGGTGCTGGCCCAGTCTAAAGTGAAGGTTTCTCACTTGCTTTTGAAATTACCGCCTCGGTACTTTTATTCGTCGCAGTTTGTTGAAAACATTTATGATAAAGGATTACTTGGCATGTGTTCTTCTTTTGAGACATGGCTGTTGGGATGGGTGTTCGGGCGTATCGATGTCTCATATCCCTGGATATTTCTGATATTTTGGATATCATGATATGATTCTACTATTATATCTATGTTTCCTGACTATTACCCTGTGTGGTTGACGAGTGTGCGTGAGTAGAGATTCGTGCCCATTAATTTCTGAAGGAGTTTTTGGTTTGTTTTAATTTGGTTTTAATGTTTTCCATTTTTTTTCTGGAAGTATACTTTTCTAAGTTTGATTATCATCTCGGCTCCTTGTGTTTACTATTTTGAGTATTTCCATGGTAACCACACCATTTTTATTTTCCTTTTCACCTTTTCCCTTTCTTACGCAAACGCCTCCTATTTTTTGCCTATTGGGGCCTTTATGACATCAACTTTACCTATTTCATTACTCTTGGCCTGCAGTCGATAATGAGAGAGGAGTTTAGAATTGTTTTAGGCCTTGTGACTCGGTCTTTGTTTTCGAACGAGTTGAAAACTTTCAAATAGTTCGCGTTGAAGTTTTCTACAAGATTGTGTGAAATTAAGTAACCTCTGATTAGGGTGACCAGACGTCCTCTTTTATCCGGACATATCCTCCTTTTTAGACCATTGTCCAGGGTCCGGGTGTATTATTAACCAATTCAAAATATCGTCCTTTTTTGTGAATCTGCTTAACTTAGGGTAATCTCTTTTACTACTTCGTTTTTACAGGTGTTCATGACGCATTGACATCATTGATATCGTATCGATATACAGAAATACGATTATTGACATACTGTACATACGATTATTCTATGCATGACTTGTATTGTGATAATGTACGCTATTTACCAGTCTGTATAATGCATGCGTCTCTCTCAGCAATACCCCGTCGGAACACTGTTATCTTAATCATGAGAAAACCGGAATTTGAATCAAGCCTGTTTTAAATTGATGGTGCTGAAAAGACGTATTGATTATTATGATGTTAAAAAATGCATTCTGTATCTGCAAATAAAGTCTAAATCCTTTTAAGTTGTGAAATATTTTTTATCAATTCTGCTATTTCAAACAATTTCTGAATAAGAGTAGTAATGACCCTAAATTTAACAAGTTACCTTGTAGTCAGAAATGGGCAAAGGATTTCAATTCACTTACGGCAGTTAATTGTTGTTAAGACTTATTAAAACTTGCAGTATAATTTTTTCTATACCAGGTCACAATGCAAGTGTAGAACGAGTATTTTCATTGATCTCGGCACAATGGACTGATAATAGGAACCGTCTCAAAGTAGAATCTGTGAAATTCCTCTTAATGGTTCGATTATAATGTAAAGAAATTTACATTTATTTATTTATTTAGTCTGATCCAAGACACCATAGATTTGCCATAAGACACAGAATAATACACAATAACAATTTTGAGGGAAGATAAAAAGATTAATGTTTAAAAAATGATAGGTTACTCCTGACGGCAACTGAATCTTCAGAAAAGTACCAGCAAAGCATGTAAATTAGTTTCATTGCTTAAATTTTGTACAATTTTGCAGACTTTACTGTATAATATGGAAATGGATAAATTTTGTTTTTTATTTTAAATTAGAATATAGAAGTCTAAATTCAGACTCTCAATAGAGGGTTATTGTGTCTTCATTTTCCGGCATTGTTCTGCTTTTAAATAGTTTTCTCCTCTATTTCTCTGTGCCTACCTTATCTTTTCCGTTAATTGAATTTTTATGTTGAATAAATATTATTTTCCTTTATTCTTCTCGTTTTCTTGTATCTTCTAAGTGTGGGAATATATCGTGGCTCTCTTCAGTGTACGGGTTCGATTTCAAACTGTGTTTAAGTTTGCCTTGATCAGGGTCTGCGATATTCGATTTTACGTACGACTACTTTGCTCATAGCCCAAATTTGGATGCAGGATTACGCTGCCACTACATTTATCTCTGCCGTATCTTTGATTTTAAGCGTGGAGTCCTCTGGGTGTGTTACACTAGTCCTAAAGTAGTGGATGAGTCGGGAAGCGAATCTGGGCCAGCCGAACGCGAAGCTGCCATGCTGCTCTTATGGGGCTTAGGACATTTTGATTAACAGCACAGTGTGTTTAATGTGTGTAAAGTCTGATAAACAGTTTTATAGTAGTGTCTGTGCTAGCAAGTGTATTTGTTAATATAGTTGGAAAGGAGGAAGCGTTGCTGTCGGCTGCAGGTTAGGTTTAATCTTGGCATTTACCTGGAGTTGAATAATTAGGAAACTATCTGAAACCATTTCTGGGATACCGACAATGGAATTTCAATCCACTTTCTTTTCCCGTGTTGCTAAGGGGCCGCGGGATAAGAAGGGACTGAGACTGGGAAAGAAGTATTTGTACCGCTTGGTTAAGGTGCATCAACTGAATTTGCCTGATATGAAAAGGGAGACTACGAAAAACCAAGGAAAGCCATCTTCAGGGCCACCGGCGAAGTAGTTAGAACCCACCATGTACTGGGTACGACCTTACTGCAATGCAACCTGTGCTAAGTCGCCAACTTCCTGGAAACCTCTTCTGTCTTCAGTTGTGCCTTACCTGGGAATGTTTCTAAAATAGCCTTGAAGTACATAGCAGGTCCGGGAATCGATCTCCAACCAATCTAGACGAGGACGTCGATCATTATTAAACGGCTGACTTCCTTTCGGCTGATGATTGGCAAAGGTGCACACAAACTTGCCTTCAACTACAGTTTCATATAACGTTTAGTGACGGAGGACGTTATCGCTTCTAAACAAAACATAATAATAATAATAATAATAATAATAATAATAATAATAATAATAATAATAATAATAATAATAATAATAATAATAATAATAATAAATGCTACTCCTCGCACTCGATGACATTCACCATTCGACGATTTTAACTTTTCCATAGTTCGTGGGCTCTTCCGTGTAAGCCTTGTTGAATACGAAGTTTAACACTCATTAAAATGCTATTGTGAAACAATATATCCACTTTCTACCTAATTAAGACGTTAGGATAATGTCTTCCTTATGCTAAGGAGACAGTAGCCTTGCAGCATGTAGTAGCAGTAAGTCATGTCAAAGATCGGGTTTCTATTCTGGAAAACAGAGTTCTGTAAAGGATTTCTCCTCTTCACACTAAATATACGTTGTTTCTTTCCTTAGTTGTGTTATACTTTCCCATTTGAATGCCCTAGATTCACATTCCTGTCCTGCCATAAAGAATCAAAATCTGGTATAACTATTGAAAGTGAATTTCCCCTGTAAAGTCAACAGAGAAGGAGCATATATTGGAATACCATTCTCCGTGGTGTAGGGGTGGCATGCCTGCCTCTTACCCGGAGGCCCCGGGTTCGATTCCCGGCCAGGTCAGGGATTTTTACATGGACCTGAGGGCTGGTTCGAGGTTCACTCAGCCTACGTGATTAGAACAGAGGAGCTATCTGACAGTGAGATAGCGGCCCCGGTCTAGAAAGTCAAGAATAACGGCCGAAATGACTAGTCATCCTGACCACAGGACATCCCGTAACTGCTGCCCTTCGGGCTAAGCAGCGGTTGCTTGGTAGGCCAAGGCACTTCAGGGCTGTTGTGCAATGGGGTTAGGTTGGATCATTCTAGAAGTGTCCTTCAGCGACTTTACCGTTTTACCTCCGGAGGAATCATTCCCGAGCACATTAGAGAGAAGAGGGTGAAGTATATACAATAACAGTTTTGTTCCTATAGCTGAAAAGTGAATAAAAGTTGGCTGTTCTGTGAAATCAATATGTATTATTTTACAATTTTTCGGTGGAAATATGATAAAGCATGACCTCTATTTTTAATACATGGACTCAAGTATCACATGTTACATTCAAGAAATATATGAACAATCTCAGAAAGCACAAAAACTGAACTATTTTTACAACTTTTCTATTCGTACAAATTATTCTAGGAATTATTATAAACAGAAAAGTCAACATTTCCAAAATATTAGTATCGTTTGGAATATCATTTTGCTCTAATAACTTCCTCGCATCATCTTTGAATAGAAGAGACTATATTATTGCAATGCTGTGAACTGATGTGTCTCTTCGGAGCTTCGGTATGGTTGTACTCTTGCACTTTCTGTCGCTCCTTTTCAGAATCGGCCATCTATATATTATGTGTTTACTAAAACAGATTTGGAAAATCCGTTCGTGCGTTCTACTGGACAGATTCGCTTCACTTTTGTTTCATTCTCTCAGGAATTACCTGCCGGTGAATCATGAGACATTGGAAGGTCTCTACGTTTAGTCAACTTTGAGTAATCATAAAATCAAATCATTAAATGATCACTCCAGTAATTGCAGGCGATGGCTTACCCTAACCCGCAATTGCACTTAGCAGGTTGCTAAGCGACTAACACTTTCATTAATTTTCTGATATTCTGTGATTTTCATCCTTAGTAATATCAACGAATTCAGCCATGTGTGATTACTACCTGTGAAGTCTGAAGCTATACACTTCCTCCGTTGATACTATTCTCTGCTAGATACTCTTTGATTCTGTGACCTTCCCCAGCTTCTGAATATGCTCAACAGATGGCAGAACGTTCCTAATAACTTACATCTTGCTAAGAGAAAACAGTCTACGTACGTACAGACGGGAAGGTATCAAGTCGACTAGCCCTCTGTATAACCATTAATAAAGCGCAGGGACAACCTCTTGAAAAAGTCAGCCAGGTTTTTACAAGTTCCGAAGTAGTTTTATTGTGATTATTCTGTTGAAACATGTAATTACCGTGAAAGACCTTCTTTTGGGCATTGTCTTTCATGTTTTTGACATTATATCCTCATACAGTTTTTACCATCCTTTTTTCAATGAAGTGCAGATTTCCCACTCCTTGAGAGGACACACAGGCCCATATCACCTCCATGTATCACTGTTGGGATAACATTTTCATCACGGTAGGCTGCGTTAGGCTTACTCCAAACTCCGCAACTTTCATCCGAATCAATTTTCTTTCTTTCTCATCGAACCATATGACTCGAAACACGCTCCTTCGCGTACGCCATATCTTCAATCCGTTCGTTGCACTACTGAAAGTCTTCTTGCGTGGAACACGGCCACGATAGCAATTTCTCCACAAAACAACAGCATAGTCTGGTTAGAAAGTTCCTTTCCAGGATTGTGTTGAACAAGAGGGCGCAGGTTTGGTACACTAAACTTAGGATCACGTCTAATTTGACACAAAAAAATACCTTTCACCCCTTTCACTTGCTTTCCTAACCTCTCGGTTTTCGTCTCACATTCTTCCACATACCCTCATATTTAATTTATTGACGATATACTGGTTTGTGAATATGTTTAACGAACAATCGTAACTGTTCACCTTAAGAGAAAGCTGTAGGGCCTACAGTTATTTTGTTCATGTCCTCTGAGAGCTCTCTTCTCTTCGCCATCTCTCATCAGCGCTTCATTGGTGTATGAATAAGTAAGATACTAGTAGGGCCGAGGTATAACAGGAGAGCTTGATGCTGAGGGGTGGGACTAATTTTCAAGTGTGCGAATAGAAAAGTTGTAACGAAAGTTCAGTTTTTGTGTTTTCTGAGATTGTTCATATATTCTTTGAAGGTTATGCGATATTTGAGTTCATGTATTAAAAATGCACGGTTCTAGCCCTTAAGGCAAGCAATCCATTGTTGAAAACATCCTAGGGATATGAGCTACTAATTTTAGGCAAATAAAATATAATAGAATATGAGAATACATTCTTTATTAATTCCTAAAAATTAAAATTATTTTCTTAATCATCGTTATCTGGCCGCTTAGATTAACAGTTTGCCTTTTTGTACCACTACGAGCGCAAATGCGAGTCAATGCAGTGTTTCACTTGAGCCCTTCGTGTGGACATTTATCAAAAGATCAAATATTTCCTGAGGGTACTGAACGAAGGAACACATTACAGAAATAATTATGTAAATAAGTTAATTTGGTACGATTTGAATCAAAACGAAAACGAGTAAAGGAACAAGCGATTCCATGCTGTTTTTCTTTACGTAGTATGGGGATCTCTACTTTGGTAAGAAAAGTTTTCAGCGTTAAAATAGAAGTCTTGGTTTATCATGTTCATACCCAAAACTTACAAACTAATATTTATTTCATAAAACAGCAAACTTTTATTCACATTCCAGTTGTACGAAAAAAAAATGCTGTTACTAAATGTATGCATGTTTAAACAATGCAAACTCAGAGTTACGTGACCTGAGCAGCGCAGCCAATTAGCTCGGTTTAAGGATATTAGAGTCGTGGTGGTGGTGGTGGTGGTGGTGGTGGTGGTGGTGGTGGTGATAATAACAATGTTTCTGTTGAACCTAGGAAGCATTAGTTACATTAAATCGGTAAAGGAAGGCGAAAGGCGGAAAATTGAAGACTTGCTATGTTGTGGGAGGTTTACATGTTTGGGATGGAAGAAAGATATGAATGAATGAATGAATGAATGAATGAATGAATGAATGAATGAATGAATGAATGAATGAAGGAAAACCTACAACCTGTTTTCCAGTCATTGAGCGGGTCAGGAATGTAATGAATGAAGCATATATAGGCTATTACGATGGGGTCGCCACTCCCAAAGTGATTTATTAATGACTGATAGATGCCATGAAATGAGAATGGAGAGTGTTGCTGGAATGAAAGATGACAGGGAAAACCGGAGTACCCGGAGAAAAACCTGTCCCGCCTCCGCTTTGTCCAGCACAAATCTCCCTTGGAGTGACCGAGATTTGAACCGCGGTATCCAGCGGTGAGAGGCCGACGCGCTGCCGTCTGAACCACGGAGACAAAGATATGAAATATTCAAGTTAAGTCAGAACTGACTAGTTGTTATCGGTAGAAATACAAGAGTGTGGGTGGGGACCGTGAAACACTGTCCACAATAGTGAAGCACATAAAATGAGTTTGCGGAATTAAACAAAAACCACAAAACGAGATTTTCTATCTTAGCATGATTATCTGCTCTAATATTGTTCCAGAGCTGTTTAGAACATGCGTTTAGTTATCCCGACAGGCTCTTCTGAGTTGCGCTGCTCCGGTTCTCTCTGTGACGTGACACTAGTAATTCATATGGTTAACCTGCTCTGACAGGCAGCCGATCAGCAGTTCCGCCAGGGGCGATGTTCTGCGTGAACCATTACTCAGATTAGACAGTGTGGGCGAGCCCATCCCTTGTGGCAGCTCACCGGCTTTTAGTCTATCAATCTCACTCCAGTTGTGGTCGCATATATTGCAGACAAGTGAAACGTCCGGTAGACAAACTCTGCTAGATACTTCAAACCGACCTGGATGGCAGTGCAGAGGAGGATAATCAGTAGATAGGCAGACTTGTTAAATTAATTATCTACAGTACTTACTTTTGATGTCTCGTGAGCCACATGGCCTGGAAGCCCGGGCTGTATCGTTCGACCGCAAACGACGATTATTTTACCCGTCGTTTTGCTTAGTACGTACATTAAAACATTAAATAATAATATTTAAAAAATAGCTTAAGTCCCTCTAACTACTTTTACGATTTTCGGTGACACTGAGGTGCCGGGATTTTTCTCGTAGTTCTTGAAATTTCTGGTAAATCTACCAATATGATGCTGATGCTGGCACTTTCAAGTACCACTGGATTGAGCCAGGTTCGAGTGCGCAGAGACATGGTTCTAAATATTTAATTATTTAAACTTTAAATTGCTGGTAAGCCTTGTAGTCAGTTGATTGAGGCGTCCTTGAATAAAATTCTCTTGATTCGCCGCTGTGGGATCTAAAGGGATATTCTTTTCTTTAAAATGCTATTTATTCGGGGCTTCGACCTAAGAAGATCTTTTGCCTCTACTTTGCACCATATGTTGTAAACCTGCGTGTATTTGGAAATGACGGAAGTGTAAAGTGTTGAATGTGAGGTGGTGGTGGTGGTGGTGATTATTGTTTTAAGAGGAAGTACAACTAGGCAACCATCCTCTATATAACACTAATCAGAGGGAAAAAATGGAAGGGGTCCGACACTTCGAAAAATGAAGGTATCGGCCAAAGGAAGACAAGGGCCACGAAGGGCGTGAAAATGAAAGACACCCTAGCCCTCGCGAACCTAATAGCGTCGGGGTCGGAAAAGAACAAGAGTTGACCAAGAGAGGTCGGATAGGATAGATGAAAGTGAGGAGCCTGGCACAAGTAAGTGGAAGCAATGCCAGGACTCAGCTGAGGGCCCCGTGGTCGCCAACCCACGCTCCAAAGTTCAGAGCCCCTGGGGGGTTCAATGTGAGGAAAGGAGCATTAACGACGGCACAAGCACCCAGTCCCCAGGCCAGGGTTATTAATCATTTACAATTAGAAACGCCTGACCCGGCCAGGAATCGAACCCGGGGGCACCGGGTGATAGGTGACTGAGGGGCCGGACAGGGATAGTCTTAAGTGATTGATTGATTGATTGATTGATTGATTGATTGATTGGTTGATTGATTGATTGATTGATTGATTGATTGATTGATTGATTGATTGATTGATTGATTGATTGACAGTCAGCGCCGCAGCCACAACAGGGAGAAGGGACTTTTTTTTCTCTTGAACAGGAGATATTCACATACTCCGCGGTTCATGTAGATACGGTTTAATTTGGTCCAAATCTCTCGAGATTCATCAAATCCATACGCCTTTCCTGTGATCCGTGGATATTTAGATTAACTGACACTCTGGGCATACACCCGCTCCACTTATGTAAAATTTGTTATTGTTTTTAACCGGGTCTTTTTCACTATCGTCAGGGATGTGTTCAGTTAGAACACATGGGATCCCTTACAGTACAATCGCAGCTCCAAATAATTATCACACATACAATTACCTAAAAAGAGGTTCCGTTTCAATTTGAAGTGTATGGTCGGAAAACGGCATGGGGAAAGAGAACTTAATTTTACTGTAGACGAGAAAAGCTTAATATTGTCAGACTCTTGGTGGTTGTGATGATGTCCACCGTACTTCGTTATAGCCTATAATGTAATGTGAATGTGTTCATCACGGTATTTCAGTTTTAAAAAAAATGTGAGTTAAATTCATCGGTGTCTTTTATGTCCGACTCGAGTTTGAGAAAGGGAATACTTTGATATTCATCTGTGTATCAATTTATTGTCCTTCATCTACGTTTTAGATTCTGCTCAGATGTTACGTAAGTTTGACCGAGCAAGTGGCCGTGCTGTTTGAGTCACGTAGCTGTCAGCTTGCATTCGCGAGAGTGAGTTCAAACCCCACTGTTGGCAGCTCTGAATATGGTTTTCCGTGGTTTACCATTTTCACACCAGGAAAATGCTGGGGCTGTACCATAATTAAGATCACTGTCGCTTTTTTCACACTCCTAGTCCTTTCCTGTATCCCATCGTCGCCATAAGACTTTTCCGCGTCGGTGCGACGGAAAGCAGATTGTAAGAAAAGAAAAAAAAAGAGAAATGTTGACCCGTTTTACTTTAATCATCCAGCATGCTGCACATTCTTCAATCAATCAGTGTCTGTCTTATTACTCTATGCAGAACTCTTAAGAGCAGTCTCGCTGATCAGGAAGTCATAGAATGGGTGATAAACAGTTGGGACAATTTTCTTAACATTTGTACCTCTTCTACCTTCGACTCAGTGATGAGACGATTGTGCGAATACAGAGGTGTGACATTCGACGTATCTGGGTGGGAATGATTTTGCTTGGCGAAGTTGAATTTGACATAATTCTGAATATTCAGCATATTAATATCAGTATGTCACGTTTATACGAGGGTCGAGTCATAACTCATGGCAACTATTATTTCCTCGCGAACAGGAGACAACACGGAAAATCTAAGATATGCGTTTGGAAATATAGGGCATGTACTTATGCATAGTGCCTGAAGACAAATTCTGACTTCAGGAGATTCTCGTAGGAAAGTGACAGAACACAGGCCATAGGTAAACATTCTTTTTATAGACAGCAAATACACACGACTACGTACAAAGGACAGGTCTCCACTGGTTACAGACCTTCGAAATAATCTGGACGGCCTGGGCGAGGCAAATCGGCAGTTGATACTCTACCCCGTTTGAACGTCTCCACCCACCTCGCCACTGTTCTATAGGGCATGGCATGCACTCCTAATGCTTCCCGCAGCTGCATGGCATTGGCGTGCATTTCTGCCGCGGAGAACAGCTATTTTAATATACGATCGTTGCTCCTGCTTGTTGACTTCCATTTTGTGACGATCTCACTCACGCACTGAACTTGGGGGCATGTTTAGACCCACACTGTTGTTTACATACACCATCTAGTGGCATCATACGCAAGTGCATATTGTGCGTTTCCAAATGCATACCTTAGATTTTCCGTTTATCTCCTGTTCGCGAGAAAAAAAATAAATAGTTGCCATGACTTATGACTCGACCTACATATGTAGAGCAACTAGAAAAACCTACCTTAGTCATTAGTAGCCTACACATATCTTACAGATGGACTGCGTGCCTCGTGTTCTCCTTTTTGTTTTTTGTTTTTTTTTGTTTCGATCGATATGTACACCCTAGGAATGCACGAAACCTACCATAACTAATTTTTGGAAAATACCGTACTCACGCCCCTTTCTGACATACCTCATAGAATACGGGATAATTTCAGAACCGTACTTCGGCCAAAAAGCATAGCGAAGTTTTGAAACAGAAATCATTTCTGGACAACTCATGCGATGACAGTGTTCAATGTCTAATTTTGAAGAGAACGAACAGTGTATGGAGCACCAAGAGTCTGACCTTCGTTTCCCCTTTGGGTGGGGGTGATAGAATACATCCACGGTATATCCTCCTCGTCGTATAAGGCGACTAAGAGGGAACCCAGGGAATTTCATCTTGGGAGCGTGGATTGGCGACCACAGATCCCCCAGGTGAGTCAGGGATTGCGTCCGCTTGTGCGAGGCTCTTCACTTTCATCTATCCTATCCGATCTTCTTACGTCAGCTCCCTTTTTTTTTCCGACCCCTACGATAATAGATTTTCGAGGCCTTCGGAGTTATCGTTTTCACGCTCTTCGTGGTCCTCATCTTTCTTTGGCCGATACCTTCATTTTTGAAATGTCGTACCTTTTTTATCCTTCTAATTAGTGTTAATAGACCATGCTTGTCCAGTTGTACTTCCTCTTAAAACAGCCACCACGCCGTGCGGTTAGGGTCGCGCAGCTGTGAGCTTGCATTCAGGAAATAGTAGGTTCTAATCTCACTGTCGGCTGCCCTGAAGATGGTTTTTCCATTTTCACACCAGGAAAATGCTGGGGTTGAACCTGAAGTCCACGGCCGCTTTCTTCCTACTCCTAGCCCTTTCCCATCGCATCGTCGCCAAAAGACCTATGTGTCGGTGCGCCGTTAAACAAATTGTAAGAAAGAAAACACCACCACCAGTCCGACCTACGAATGATATAATCGGATGATACAATAGTCCTGGTGTCTTAAGGAACGAAAATCACCGTGCTGCGCGGCTGGCACTTAGCGTAGCTCTGTACTCTGGTGCGGTAGCACGTCATGTAAGCTATCGTTTAATTGTTATCTGTGATACCTGTCTGTGTGACAAAATACAGTATAAAGAATACTGTGATGGGAAGAAGTGCGAATTTTTTTTCGTGCTTTCCCATTTTCGCACCAGCCAAATGCTGCGGCTGTACATTAAGGCCACGGCCTCTACCTTCCCAATTTATATTTGTTCGTGGCGTCGACCTCTGTAGATCTTTTGCCACTACTTGCATCATATGATATGAACCTGCGTGTAATTGCGGAAGTGTAAAGTATTGAATGTGAGAAAAGGAACGTTAAGGACGACACACGCACACACCCAGTCCCCAGGCCATTTGTTACTCTATACCAGGGCCTCTCAAACGCCCAAAATCTCGCGCGTGCAGATCGAGGCGCAAGAGCTCCGTGCACAGTGCATCGGTGCCGCTCGGTATGGCTCGGACCAACGCTTCGTCTCTGGGCTACTCGGCTAACCTCGGCTAAACTCGGTTCAACTCAGCTCGGATTTGGAGCGCTACTGAGCAAGTGGGGAAGAGGGAGACAGGGGGAGCGAGCGAGACAGGCATGAGGGAAGAGAGAGTAAGCGATAATGCTCCAAATCGAGGAGTGGGGGTCTGCACTCTGGTCAACCAAGCGAAGTCATCTTCTGCACAGTGCACAGTGCATGCACCACGCGCATGCACCCTGAGAGGCCCTGCTCTATACAACTGCCCACGATGTGTTCACAACGACAGCTAACCTCCAACTGAGCGCGTGAGTCAACACACCGCCATCTTATAACAGAGTATGCGTGTGACGTCACATATTTACCATAAATTTATCCTTTCTTTGAAGCGCTATTTCATGAAAACAACGTTTCATATTTTCAATTTGTTTGTTTGCAACAAGTAGCCTCGTCTTTTATCTGTCAACTGAGACATTAAACATAATCGTGAGTTACATACTCTCGGCGATATACGCGTTCTACTCAAACACTGAAAGCGTCTCACTTTTTCTTTCCATGTAGCCGTTGTCGAGGAGCGTAAGTCTTCGTTAAAAGTAAAATCTCAACTATGTTGAGTTCCGAAAGGCTTATCGAGAACTTTTCAAAATTAAGGCCGAGCGTGAGGGGAGTTCCTCGGAGCACATCTACTGCCTCAAAAGATACTCTTACTTTATTTCGACAATATCATCTGGTAGGTATTCTACGTCTGTCCGCCTCTGTGGTGTAGTGGTTAGTGTGATTAGCTGCCATCCCCGGAGGCCCGGGTTCGATTCCCGGCTCTGTCACGAAATTTGAAAAGTGGTACGAGAGCTGCCACGGGGTCCACTCAGCCTCGGGAGTAGAGGTGGGTTCGATTCCCACCTCAGCCATCCTGGAAGTGGTTTTCCGTGGTTTCCCACTTCTCCTCCAGGCAAATACAGGGATGGTACCTAACTTAAGGCCACGGCCGCTTCGTTCCCTCTTCCTTATCTATCCCTTCCAATATTCCCATCCCCCCGCAAGGCCCCTGTTCAGCATAGCAGGCGAGGCCGCCTGGGCGAGGTACTGGTCATCCTCCCTAGTTGTATCCCCGACACAGAGTCTGAAGCTCCAGGACACTGCCCTTCAGGCGGTAAAGGTGGGATCCCTCGCTGAGTCCAAGCGAAAAACCAACCCTGGAGGGTAAACAGATTAAGAAAGAAGAAAGGAGGTATCCTACGTCGCAACTTGCGGCCGCGACTCCGACACAGTGGTGGCGATAAGGACCCCGCCCCATGGCTTGTGATTTTACATATTGATAAAGCTACAGCACACAACGTAGTATTATTAGTTTTACAGAGGGTTATTCCAAACTTAGGCCGCTGTAGTGCAGAGCTTCTTTCGTCAATAGGAGTACGGTACCTATTTCTGAAACAATGTGGCTTTCCCAACCTGTTCCAATAATAACCATCCCTTGTTGCCACTCACAACAATCAACAAAGCTTTTGAAGTAATTAGCCAGTTCTGAGAACCCAGTAGTCAGCGAAGATGCGATAACAGACATCCTCCTTATCTAAACTCGGAATACTTAAAGTTTCGAGCCTGTTTATCTTCGGCAGTCAGTGTAGCTAAGTAGGTCTACGATGGACGGTTGGGTTGTAAATGGCAGTAAATTATTTGGTCCTAGAAACGAGATTACTTCTTAATATTGTGACGGTCAGCGTGTTTTGCTTACTACAATTGGAATATGAATTTCTTGTTTGTGTGTACTCGTGCCCAAGTGTATTATTTTAATTCTTTCATTTTTGAAAACAAAAGTGTGTAACTTTTATTATTATTATTATTATTATTATTATTATTATTATTATTATTATTATTATTATTATTATTGCTGTTCATTATAATAATGTACAATCTTGTACTACGAAATAAACATGTAATTTTCCTTGTCACGAAACGGGGGGCCTGTTTTAAATTATTTCGGGGGAAATAAGTACCGTAGTCCTATCGGCAAATTCGCAATAGAACTAATTGCTAATACCATGTTGTGCTTTAGCTGGTCTGATGTGTGACGATGGAACTTCAGTCAGCAAACAAATGAAGGTGGATGGCCACTACCGTTAATAATCTCCAGCCCGTCAATTACTGTAATGATTAATAAACAAGATCGTTTATTTGCTCTCCTGATCCCCAGGTCAACTTCTCGTTATTGACATGACAAACTAATCTAATCAATGTTAACGAGCTCTGCATGGAGAACGTGCCAAGTCTAAGAGATCTTATCACAGTGTTCCAGGAAGTTGGGCAAAAATCTCAATTGACATGAGTACGGTAGTCATATCGAGACGATATTCGCCTCGTGTTTGTTTTTCTTTTATATTACGTAGAAATGAAAAGGTTAGCACAGCATAGGGTGGCATGGAGAGCTGCATCAAACCAGTCTATGAACTGATGACTCAAGCAACATCATGTACAATCTGCTGACCCTGTAATTAGGGAGGGATACTGTATATTATAGCCCGTGGTGTAGTGTGCCTGCCTATTACCCGGAGGTCCCGGATTCGATTCCCGGCCAAGTCAGGGATTTTTACCTGGACCTAAGGCCTGGTTCGAGGTCCACTCAGCCAACGTGATTAGAATGAGGAGCTATCTGACGGTGAGATAGCGGCCCCGGTCTAGAAAGCCAAGAATAACGGCAGAGTGGATTCGTCGTGCTGACCACACGACACCTCGTAATCTGCAGGCCTTCGGGATGAGGAGCGGTCGCTTGGTAGGCCAAGGGCTGTAGTGCCATGGAGGGGGTACTGTATATTATGGTAAAATGCTGTCAGTTTGAAGAAATGTAGTAATTGTCAAACTGTAGGATACAAGGACGATGCAAACGATACCTATATTTAGAAATTCACCACAAATGGTATATCTATTTGCTGTCGGTTTGAAAACTTTTATAAAATTTTGGTTGTTGACAGTATCTTCATCTAGTAAAGGCAATGCCTTGTTTCTACACCCTATAATTTCTGTCTTTAATTAGTTTCTGAAAATCGGCACTACATTGTTGAAAGAGGACTCTCTTGATGGTTCTCTTCTTTCTTCCCCACGAACTCTTGGTTATAAGATATTACAAAGAAAGTCATTGTTCTAGACAAATACATTTTGTCCCCCTTTTTTAAGTTGCAGTGACAAGGTTCCTCTTACTGTATAATGTATGGTACCGTTCGCAGAACTTCATTGTTTCCTCACTTTCTGTCGTACTAGTCCGACTAGTTACCCTCCACATCATTGCATATTTTTTGTTCTTATGTCCTTCCTTTTCTTGTTTTCCTAACGCCAAGCTTCTGCTCCCGTATAAACATACATTTCAGATTTAAAATACGAGTAATTACATACTTTGCGTGTTTTCATTATTTGTTTGTTCGTTTGCCGGTTGGTTACATGGGCGCCCGCAGGATCTTTTCCATTAACAATTTTCTTGAATATAAAACCAATATAACATCAGCAACATTAAATTGTTTACAGAAATTTCCAGTTATAACATGCTAGATGACTGTCAGTAAGTTCAGTTTATGAAATAATCTGGTATGATATTAAACAATTAAACATCAACATTTTAGACTTCCAGGGGGGGGGGGGCAAGTGCCCCCCCTTGCCCTCACTTACGGGCGCCCATGGTTGGTTAGCATATACTCTTTATTTAAGAAAGTTTTCTTGCCGTTGACTCCATATATGCTGCCTTTTTTCACTACCTCATCTTGATATTTGACATATATGCATGACTGGGTCATCGTTTGTCTTCCTTACATTAGACTAATTTTAAGTTTCTATTTGCCTAATGTTTCTCCTTTGGTACATTCCTCCAATCCTTTATCTTAATTCTGGTTTCGGAGACACCACGGTATCGAAAATTCTATCCCTCGGGAGTTATTTTAGGTTCCGATGCGAGGTTGGTGTATTTGAACACTTTCTAATATGACCGTACTTAGCTGGGATTGAATTCACCTTCTTGGGGTTCATAAAATAGTACCCTACCATCTGAGCCAATCAGCTTGCGTATCTAGAATATATCCTTAAAATTCATATACCAATATTCTTAAGTTGAGGTTCTCTCTTACAAAGCCATACCAAACGCAAGGTGTTTGTACTCTGCGCTACGGCAGCTGCCTCAGCCGAGCTTACGTCGCGCGCGGCTGCCCTGCTTTAAGCGTGTATACAATCTTATATGAAATCTAACCTCAAATATACCTCGGATTTTTAGGTGGTAATAGGTTAGAATGCAAAGTAATTTGGTTTGTAGGAAGTGTCATGCAACCCGTTGTACCATAATCTAGGAAAAGTAGAACGAATTCAAGGAGTTCTATGGGCTGTACCCCTAATATCTATGCATACCCCATTGCATAACCGTTGTACAGTGTAGGGTATACTAGTTACTGGTTAAGTACGTTTGCATTCTAACCTATCAGTACCTAACAATCCGGACTCTACTCATAAATGACGCTGGAAGTGTCGTCCTTCCTGAGATACACAGGCATTGTATCTGGTAGCCACATTTTGGCTGACGCAAGTGAGTTCTGCCCCTGTAATGTTTCGGCTTTCATTCGTAATGTTTTCTTTCAGTTCCTCCAACATGCGATAATTTGTTCGATACACTTTCTCTTTCAGTTTACCCCACAAGTAAAAATCTCGCACTGTTAGATCTGGAGAACGAGGGGGAAATAGACCAGCATTGATCACTCTGTCTGCAAACACTTCAGAGATTTTAAGAAGGGAATCTTCTGCTGTATGAGCAGGAGATGAATCTTTTTGAAACCACCCACGCGGTTTTTCTTCTTCCGTTAACTGATGCAAGAAAAGGGACAAAATGTCATCTTGGTACCTCTCTGCATTTACTGTCGTCTCGAATAAAATAGGCCCAATTATTCGTCTTGCATTAACAGCACACCAAACAAACCTGTCATAATGAGGGACTTCATAAACACCATTAGGATTTTCCGCACACCAAGTTAAGTAAAGACTGTTCACACGACCCTTAAGAACTAGAACTTTTACATTCGAAAATACGGTATTGAAATGATAACTGTCTCACTATGTTAATAGCTGAGATTCAGACTGGCGACTCATGCTTGCCAGATCGAACACATGTAGGCTGCTACGCACGCGCCTCCCATACTGCAGCTGCCGTGCCCCAGAGTACAAACACCGTGCGTTCGGTCTGAGTTTATTATAACAGAGACCCTGTGTGAACACTCTTGAAGGAGTCATATTAGCATCATACTTTGCAGTACCGACGCAACAATTAGCGTTTCTTTGGTCGAACTGCAGGATCTCTGCGACTATCGGACATCGCTACGTCACGTGATGTAAAATTGATTTATATTTGTCATCATCT
The DNA here is from genome assembly GCF_040414725.1 of Anabrus simplex. Classification (NCBI taxonomy): domain Eukaryota; kingdom Metazoa; phylum Arthropoda; class Insecta; order Orthoptera; family Tettigoniidae; genus Anabrus; species Anabrus simplex. The sequence continues at coordinate 348,562,760 of NC_090267.1, read as the reverse complement.
TGAACCAGCCAGACAATGTTCATTTACTACTGGTCTTTTGAGGCCGGCAAGGATACTACATTGTGTGTAAGGCAGCTGTGCTGTAACGAAGTTAGTTTGAAAAGTATCACATTGTCATGAGAGAGTGTAATACTATGTTGCAAGAAATAGTACGATTGGGAAAGAGGAGAGGGCGAGTTGCTGTGTTTCTGTTGTGCAGAAAATGGGTCGAAGAAATACCTGTATTACGGGTGAGCGTCCTTCAATGTGTGTTCATTCATCACTGAGGGACGCTAGAGAGATTATTGTAATTTTGTAAAAATATCATGAATGACTGTTCTGATTAATCAATGCCATCTGTACAGCGTTGGATAACGGCAACAAGTTATCCAATGTTCTTCGCAACACTTCGTCGCAGTATGACGTGCGTGCTCGACGCCCGCTCTAAAGGCTATCATCGACAAACCATTACAAGACAGTAATGATGCATCAAAGTACGTGATTAGAAGAAGGTATGTCAGAGTATTGTGTTTCCCAATGAATCATGTTTCCCTTTCGGTGAACATGGACACACCCTTGTGAGTCGACAGCATGTTGAGCGGCGTCAACAGGACGGTATTCACATTATAGCATTCTGCACAGCGCAAGACTTTATGGTCTTGCATATTATTGAGCATGGCCTGTATTGCGTATTGTACGAGTGCTGTGGGTGCTCATTCAAGTTCTGGAGACCAGGAAGCTTTCAACCTCGCAAACCAACCCTCAGGTCATACACCAGAGAGACAGGACCACTCTAGATGTACAAGCGACGAATGGACGTTCCTGGAGGTGGTTCAGACATTCCCCTAGGTAGGACCATGCACTGGCTGTGCAGCGAACGTGCAGAGGTTATGTGCTCTTCTCTTAACTATTCACACGTACCAGAGTTGTGGTCGTTTCTATCGTAGGTGCTTTTTATGTACCATTCATATAGATATTGGAGGATATTTTGTAGAGCAAAAAGAATAGAAGATGAAGGAAAGAAAATACTGGTTTTATGGGTTATTGAGCGCGGGAGATGTAGAATTGGACACGATTATTTCTCGTCTTAAAGATGATCTCGATAGATTTTTTGGATTATTTTCGTACTGTATGATCTTGTACCAATATTATGAGTTTTTCTTTATACATAGTTTATAGTTATATGCTAAATGTATTCCATGCACGTCACCGTATAAAGCTAAAATCGTACATTTTGTGCTGCTTTGGAATAAAGATATGCCAAACGGTATCTGCAGTATATGGCCGGGTGACTAGTGGACATGTAGTCCATTATATGTGAATTTTATAAAGCAATCCTGTATGTTTAAAATGTCGATGACCGCTTAGCGATTCTCATCAAAATGCCACAGAGTTCGCTTAGTCGGCGTGAGGTTCTTTGCGTGAATCACCCTTTAACGATAGCAACATTCCTTTGCTCTGTGGCATGGTAGTTCACCAGATTTATCACCCATTGAAAATATTTGATACATAATCAAACGATGGTTAATCATTACAGCAGTTTGCAAACAATTCTGATGAATAATGCGAGACTGGCTGTTCCTCAGGATACTATTGAAACGTTATTGAGCAGAAACGTAGAAAGGAATTAACATGTTTTACATTTACTGAGAGAGCAACTGAACGAGTTTTTGTTCGACCAGCCTCGAACTTTGTAAACCTCACTGCATGCTGTAGTCTTTCCTAATAGCAAAGAAAAGTCACCTCCGTACAGGCCATAAAGGCCCTTGGAGGAGTGGAAGGTAAAGGCTTCCACCATTGTTAACCTCGTACTCATACCTGGTACTCATTTTTTGTGTAGGGTGAGTGAACATCAGGACCATATGCACCTCCGGAAGTGGAAATCTCGTTTCTTAAATTTTACGACTTCCTGACGGGGATTCGAACCCACATCCTTCCGGGCGAACCGAGCACGCCTTTACCGCCTCGGCCAGGCAGCCCCTAGTCTTTCCTAATACAATATTTATTTAATGTGCACTTGTCTAATACACAGTTTGCCAATAAACTTACGTAGTTCTATTCTGTTACTAAGGTGACAAATAGCGTATAGGGCAATTTTTGGTGAATATTGTTATTGAAATTCGTTCTAAAAGCATTATAGTACACCCATTTATTGGCTACTTTTAGGCCTAGATAAATCTCCGTGAATTAACTAGTCAACAGTCTTTGTGATGATGTGTTTCTTCCTTTGGGTCATAGGGTACTTGTACTATTTTATCGATCACTTTATTTTGCTAGGGTTTCACCGTTACACTTAACACATTCAAGGTTTCATCGAACAATGGGGTACAAAGGGCTGGGTCTATGAAAGAATTGGCCGTTCCCTTAATTAACTTGCAGTCCTAAAATATACCTGATGGTGATAGTAGTAAACCACGGGAAAACTCTTTCAGGGCTGCCTGTAATGGGCTTCCAACCCACCATCGTTCGAATGCATGCTTTAATCTGCACGTATCGCCCCACGCAGCCAGCATTATTATTATTATTATTATTATTATTATTATTATTATTATTATTATTATTATTATTATTATTATTATTATTATTATTATTATTATTATTATTATTGCTAGGAATGGGTAATAATAATAATTATTATTGCTAGGAATGGGAAGTTACCGAGCTCGATAGCTGCAGTCGCTTAAGTTCGGCCAGTATCCAGTATTCGGGAGATAGTAGGTTCGAACCCCACTGTCGGCAGCCCTGAAAATGGTTTTCCGTGGTTTCCCATTTTCACACCAGGCAAATGCTGGGGCTGTACCTTAAGTAAGGCCACGGCCGCTTCCTTCCCACTCCTAGCCCTTCCCTGTCCCATCGTCGCCATAAGACCTATCTGTGTCGGTGCGACGTAAAGCAACTAGCAAATAATGATAATAATAATAATATTAATATTATTATTATTATTAATAATAATAATAATAATAATAATAATAATAAAGGAATGGGAAGATAGCGAAAGTGGCCTCATTTAAGGTACAGATTGGCTGAAATGAGAAACCACAGAAAACCCCCTTCAGGGCTGCCGACGCTGCCACTCGAACCCATTGTCTCCCGAATGAAAGCTTACAGCTGTGCGACCCTAACCGCCCGGCTAACTCGATCGGTATTATTTATTTATTTATTTATTTATTTATTTATTTATTTATTTATTTATTTATTTATTTATTTTATGCTTACTGAACTACTCGCATTCAGACACCCTCTATGTTCTTCGACTCAGACCTCCAACGTTTACAATCTTGTCTCACATAGTGATGATTGAAAGAATTTCTTAAATTTCTTTTGTTACCATTATACGAGGTAATAGCCTAATAGTTTTCCAATAGGATGACTATGGTCATTCTGTTAGATCACTTTTAAAAAATTGAATAATTTGTTATTAAACATCAAATGAAATAGCGTTTGTCAACATTGTGTTAAGATTTTCTATTAAAATATTACCAGTGTGAGAACTGTTTCCAAAAATGTTTCCCATACCCAAAAATTATTTGAAAAATGTCCGACTCGCTGGCTGAACGATCAGCGTACTGGCCTTTGGTTCAGAGGGTCCCGGGTTCGATTCCCGGCCGGGTCGGGGATTTTAACCTTAATTGGTTAATTCCCATGGCACGGGGGTTGGGTGTATGTGTTGTCTTCATCATCATTTCATCCTCATCACGACGCGCAGGTCACCTACGGGTGTCAAATAGAAAGACCTGCACCTGGCGAGCCCAACCCGTCCTGGGATATCCCGGCACTAAAAGCCATACGTCATTTCATTTCATTTGAAAAATGTAAAATTTGATAGAAATGCATGTGATGTATTTACTACATGCATCAGTATACACACATCACTCAATAAAAACAAAAGCAAACCCCATGGCGCTACAGCCCTGATGGGCCTTGGCCTACCAAGCGACCGCTGCTCAGCCTGAAGGTGACGCATGGTCCGTGCGACGAATCTTCTCTGCCGTTATTCTTGGCTTTCTAGATCGGGCTCGCCATTTTGCCGTGATAATGATAGCTCCTTAATATTGAAATCACGCACCGCTAGACTGAGTTGACCTCGAACCAGGCCTCAGATGCAGGTTAAAATCCCTGTCCTGGCCGAGAATCAAACCCGGGATCTCCAGGTGAGAGGCAAGAAAGTTACCTCTAGAGCACGGGGCGGCCCTTTTCTCTGAATGACCTGACACATACTGTATATTCTTAATGTAACATTCCCACGTCCGTTCTGGATTGTGATGAGTACCAAGGAACTTGACCTATTTTAATTCATTCCTTTGATTTTTTAAAATTAAAAGTTGGTTTTGAAGTTTATCTTCATCGAGGAGAAAGCTTTCTGTATTTAACCACGTCTTGACTTCTTCCAACGTGTGATCAGGTAACAGCAGTAGTTCATTTAGATGTTTGCATGAGCTCAGAAAAGTTGAGTCAACTACGTGTAGAACGCGTAAGTAAACTGAGGTATAGAACTTGGAGAAACCCCAGTAAGTATTACACTAACACTAGCTCCGATGATATGGCTCGGAACATCTGTTTCTTGGAACGAACTGGAAATTCTGCGGAAGCTCTCACAGGAAGTACAAACGATCACTGTTACTTTAATTTTCTGTCTCATTAAAAGCAGGACGTTGCCTAGTGAGGCGGCGTATCAGTGCAGCTTCTGGATTATGAAGGTTAATTCCCAGGGAAGTTGTACTTCGTGAGTTATTCGCGTACAGCCAACCAGTATAGTTCCACCTTCACGCTAGTCTTCAACGGAAGGTTGATTATCCGTTGTCTTTTGTGATCCGTGTTACAGGATTCTATTCCGTCACTGACAGTGGGTATTGGAGAGTGCTTGAATGAGAAAGCAAGCAAGCTTGTAGTTTTATGTGACTCCACTTTTGCGTGGAATACGAACCACAGGAACCTGACATTCATTTCCAAAATCCTACATGCTTTGGTCGGAATTCGATCCGGGGCGACATGTATGGGAAGCTCGTGGCTACACCAGTCATTTATCAGGCAGTCTCTTCAGTACGAGAAACACGTGTCAGATTTACTGACAAGTTCTGAACCTCCTATTCAGGACAGAATCCCGTAACACCGACGTCTCTTAGGGTCTACAACAGTTGATGGGCTGTGTAATTTAGACGGTAGAGTATTTGAAGGTGCTCATATATTCTAGCCTCGTATCGGTAGTTGCAAAACTCTTAGTGCTTGTTAAACAGCATCATCTGTCCGATTGGTGGAACAACCGTGCCATGTGAATTTTGTCAAGTTAGTTTCCAGACCCAGACTGTTGTAATTACTAGCCAAGTGTCAGGATGTTTATTGCTATGCATATATAACCGCCTTTGCTGGCAGGACCTAGTGTTTACAGTGCACTATGTCTTCTGGTATAGGCTAGAGCAATTTTGTTACTTTCATAGATCTGTCTCTGTCTTCTCCTTGGCCTTGACAATATGAAAGTGACTGAGGTATGAGCGATGCTAGTAATGTCAATCCTTATGCAGCCAGTCCCTGCTAGGAATGGTGTGAAAATGTTGCTCATAGGGTCAGTTGGTGTATGCCTTTTAGTGGGCTTGGCAGACTGATATGCATTATCTGCGCACTTTTTAGCGGTAGATGTACACTCTAGTGCTGAATCGGTCGACTTCGGTTATCTTCGAGATTCGTATTGTCAACCTTTGAAACACAAACTAAGAATCGCTGTGCGACATCTGGCGTACACTATACGTACTAGTACTGTTGTTGTTTACACAGCAAAGCCAAACTATAGAATTCATGCTAGGAACACGTTTCGCATCAGGAAATATTATATAGTATTATATATTGTGTGTGTGACACAGTTGTTGGCGTAAGATAATAAAGGTTTAGAAAATTCATATCGATCAATCATATTATCGATTCAATTCAGATTTCATTTCCATTCAGTTGGCAGTACTACCGGAACCGGCACTGCTCCCTTTTTACTCCTCAACCGAGTACAAAAATCTATCACTAAAAAGTGCGCGTACAATAATAGCAACTCTGGCTCGGCAAGGAAAGCAACGGGAAACTACCTCACTCCTCATTTCCCTAGTACGCCTCTTCAGTGATGCCTAGGCCATCTATGACAGCTCATGGCAGAGCTGTTGAGGATCCCACCAGCGGCATCGCTGTCCGACTGAACATACATACACATGCATATATAAAGTATCTCTACGTAAATGATTAAATTTAAAGGAAATTGAATATTAGTCCTAAATTTTACGAATACAATCAAACATGGTTTACATTGTAAAATTCTGGTTTTTTTGTTCACTGAATTCAGTATGATGTTCTGTGGCTGGGAGGTCCTTGGGTATGGATGCGATATGCTGAGAGGGCCTCAGACACAACAAGTTTGGGAAACCCTGCCCTATAGGATCACGTCGTCATGAAAGTTAGTTATTACTACAGTCCGTGAAGTTTGAGAAAAAGCTAGTTTCCTCTGGAAGTTGCTGAAAAAGTACCTTAAAGTACCTTAAATGGCGATCAGTCGAAACCTTGTCACAAAATGCTGTTGAGCGTAGTGGGAACAACTTTTTGAGCACGCATGGGCTACTCTTCTTGACAGACGACTGACTTTCGTTTCGTTTCCTTGTCCATGTTTTTTTCTGACTTTCTGGATCCCTGTGTTTAAGGCAACGCGAGTGTTTTTGTGCGCCGCAGCTCGACTTCGCCCAGGGTCGACCAGCTGACGGCAGTATACAACTAGGCATGACAAATAAATTTTGTAGTGAATGGAATATTGTTTTCTTGAATCAGCGTCATTGTATTACTTGGATCCTGTTGCCTTGTAGCACGCATACTGATGTTCTTCTAGTGCCAACTACGGGAATAAAATAGAGTCCCTGTTCTTAACTGGTGAATACATGGCGCGGCATAACTCCCAGAAAGGTGAAACATTCACCTTCGCGCCTCCGGAAGAAATTTAATGAACACATACAGTGTTACGTTATGTCCGACTCCTTAGTTGAATGATCAGCATCGAAGCCTTAATTTCAGAGACTCCTGGGCCCGATTCCCGACCAGGTCGAGGATTTTGAGCACATCTGATTGTTTTGACTCGGGGACAGGGTGTTCGTCTTTGTCCCTGTACATTTCCAATATATACAAAACACCCCACACCGGGCGAGTTGGCCGTGCGCGTAGAGGCGCGCGGCTGTGAGCTTGCATCCGGGAGATAGTAGGTTCGAATCCCACTATCGGCAGCCCTGAAGATGGTTTTCCGTGGTTTCCCATTTTCACACCGGGCAAATGCTGGGGCTGTACCTTAATTAAGGCCACGGCCGCTTCCTTCCAACTCCTAGGCCTTTCCTATCCCATCGTCGCCATAAGACCTATCTGTGTCGGTAACGTAAAGCCCCTAGCAAAAAAAAAAAAACACCCCACACTACGAAGCAACACAAAAACACGTAATAGTGAATACAACCTTCAACGCAGGGTTGGCGTCAGGAAGGGCGCCAAGTCCACACGTGCGATCCCACGAGGTTATGGTAAGAATGGATGAAAAACAGAAAAAATCAGAAAAAGAATAATAGAGTGATGCGTATTTTGACAAAGTGTGTCTGGTCGTTGGTTGTCCTGTGGACATACAGCACATAATGTTATTGTTGTTGTAGTCGAGTGCTCAGGCCGAAGGCAGGTTTGGACCTCATCAACTTCGCCATCATCCCAGGCGTCACTGAAGAGGCGTAGTAGGGAAGATAGTTTCCCGTTGCTTTTCTTAGTGAGACAGAAGTTGCTGATACATACCAGTCTGCTAAGCCCACTGAAATTCCCGCACCAGCCGACCCTGTGAGCAACATTTTCACACCATTTATCACAGAGACTGCATGCATAAGGAATGGCATTACTAGTATCACTCATACCTCGGTCACTTTCATGTTGTTAAAGCCAAGGATGAGACTGAGACAGGACAATGGAAGCAACCAATTTTTCCCAGCCCACACCAGAAGACATAGTACAGTGTAAATACTAGGTCTTGCCAGGAAAGGCAAACCTGGTAATAAAGAATGTAAATATATTAGTAGAATTATTGACAATATTATTTGCTTTACGGCCCACTAACTACTTTTACGATTTTCGGAGACGCCGAGGTGCCGAAATTTTGTCGCATAGGAGTTCGTTTACGTGCCAGTAAGTTTACCGACACAAGGCTGACGTATTTCAACACCTTCAAATCAAGTTTTGTCTCGTGGCGACTCGGCTGGGCTCGGCTCTACTCTGCTCGGATGATGCAGCGTTACAGAGAGAGTGACGAGGGGGGGGGGGGGTTGCGGGGGAAGGCGAAGTGAGCAAGACAGGTGTAAGGAAAGAAAGAGACAGCGCTATTGTTCAAAATCAGGGAGTGGGTGTCGGCACTCTGGTCAACTTAGCGAAGACGTCGTTTGCACCGTGTGTCGCGCAGTGCACCGGTGCATGCACCCTGAGATGCCTTGCTGTATAGTTTACAGTGCCGTTAGTAGCCCGCCAAACGGAACCGACTTATAACCTAGTGAGTGGGCTTCGCGGTACAGGCCGTGTAGCTATGCTTTCATTCAGGAAATAATGGGTTCGAAGCTCAAGATGGTTTCCCATTTTCATACAGCCAAATAGCGGAGCTGAATCTTAAATAAGCCTCGGGCAGTACCTTACCAGCCCTGGCTTTCCCCTATCGGAGCGTCAATAAAAACCTACCTGTGTCACTGTGCCGTTAAACAGCTGGGAGGAAATAACAGAAACCCACCGGTGGAGGTTTTAGTTGCAGATCTTCTTTAAGCACTAGATGAAATCCATCAGAGATGTCTAGAAAATTGAGAATTATCTCAAACCCCTTTATAACCATAAACACTTAACAAGTTGTCACTTAAGTTGCTCAGCTGGTACATTTTATGTACCGAATTATATTTCGAAAATACTTTTATTTATCAGTAGATCTTTTCCGTGCAAAAAGTTACAATTTCAGAAATTTCTCTTTCGTTAGAAACCTGATATGAATACTCTCCTTCTCAACTGTTCCGATATTTTATTCGCTATCATTTGATGTGCTTCTTCCATTTCATAGGACGTGACAGTTTTTTAATATATATCTTGAGACAAAAGGACATAATTAAGAGTGATCTGACCTTGTCAGTCTTGGTTATAGAATTTGTCCTTGCCCAGCTGTAGTATGATACTCACGGCTTGCATAGTCCTGTTTGTCTAAATAATAATAATAATAATAATAATAATAATAATAATAATAATAATAATAATAATAATAATAATAATAATAATAAAGGAAAATGAAGGTAAGCAGTAAGAAAATGAATGGAACGCAAAAAAATACTCCTCTCCCAATTTTGGATGATCTGATTTTCCTTTCCTTCTTTCTTTCGCTTATCTACATTTCCTTACATTCTTCCGCGGTTCTTAAAACGATACCTTTTCTATGTACTACTCACAAAAGTGATGCTAAAGATGAAACATTAAAATAAAATTATCAATTAAAGGGTACATGATGATAAACTACAGTTAAAAGCAGAAGTAAGGGATAAAATAATTTGCAAACAATATAAAAGCCATGAGCAAAAACTGAGTTCCCGTAATAAAACTTCAATTGATTGCTTCCGATGAGAATATATATATATATATATTTAAAAAAACATATACAGTAACTCATTCGGAGGGTACCAATGTTTCGCCCCATTGTGACTTGGGGTCATCAGTTCGAAGCCGTATCTTAATTTATATAAAAATTACTTGATAAAACTCGAACCCGTGCGCCTCACTTTACGGAGTCAGAGCCCTGATGACCACTATACTACGAAACCGGTTTTCTGAATGATTACTTCTATGAAGGCTTATAACTGGTGTTTGAGAACTGAAACGCTCAAATCTGGAAAATTTAATACTCCATTCGAGAGAATTGCTAAGAGCCTGCCTGGCTTAGGAGGCAGCGCGCCGGCCTCTCACCGCTGGGTTTCGTGGTTCAAATCCCGGTCACTCTAGGTGATACTTGTACTGGACAAAGCGGAGGCGGGACAGGTTGATCTCCGGGTACTCCGGTTTTCCCTGTCATCTTTCATTCCAGCAACACTCTCCAATACCATTTCATTTCATTCGTCAGTCATTAATCATTGCCCCAGAGGAGTGCGACAGGCTTCGGCAGCCCGCACAGTTCCTATCCTCGCCGCTAGATGGGAGCTTCATTCATTCCGTTTCTGAGCCGGTCAAATGACTGGAAATAGGCTCTGGATTTTCATTTTTCGAGAGAATTTCTAAATAGGTACCTATGCAGATTAAGATTGTACATTGAGATTTCGTTGCAGGTTGTTTATTTCTTCGTAATAGATCTAATGTTATAAGAAATGAGATCTCGTTGCGGAGTTAAAAATATAGGAACTGAAATCCTGAGGCAGAATTAACACCATCTCCGGAGTATTTTACTGTGATAGTGGCGGAAATCAGTATTTTCCGTTCTATTTTTTTTGTCGTCCTATGACCCTAAATAGTAGGCATGCTTTAAAGTTTAGGGGAAACAAGACAAACTAGAGTTTTTCTATCTGATGGTGTTCTTGATTTGTCTTCTCGCGAGAATGTTGGAGCAGCGACTCTGGAAGTACTGCGAGTGGTGTGGCATAGAAAGCGAGTTGTAGTCGTCCTTGTTGGTGATCCATTGAGATCGGCGGCTGTCGGGACGCACGCGGAATAACAAATCCATCTTGCTTGAGTTACCAGCTACACGCTCTGCCAAGGTCAAACACGCGGACTTAAAACAAATAGTAGCCTTCAGCCAAATTAGAAGAGCCTCCTAGTAAGGAACGGATTTCTCGCTCTTAATCTTTGGTTAGTTTATAAATAGAAAAGTGGACGGAGTTCCTGCTCTACATGCATGTATCTCAACCTGTCATGATTTTAATTTCAGATAGCTGGCATTCAGGAACATTAATTGCGGACTGTTTGTGAAATATGAACATGTTACATGGCCCAGTTTAGTGCTAGGAACTCTTCCGCAAAAGACGAGTTCAAAGTAGTCTGATTTGTGTTTGGAGTCTTTCCGAACCAAATTCTATGAATGTAAAGGGGGACGTAATTTTGCAAGAGAAGTTGAGTTAGTATCTACATCCTCTGCACACTGCTACTATTTTAATATTTCCTTTGTTTCCAAAGAGATGCAAACATTATCAGAGAGAGAATGTTTCCATATGACGTACTTTTCGGAATTGGGCATAAAACGCCACGGTATGAAAAAACTAAGAATCATATCGTTTTCTTATGACCAAGCGAGTTGACTACGTCGTTTGGGTCCCATAGCTGTGAGCTTATATTCGGCTGATAGAGGTTTCGAACCATACTGCCGACAGTCGTGGAGATGGTTTTCCGTGGTTTTATATTTTCACATTAGGTAAATTCCGGGGCTGTATCTTACGGCCACGGCTTCTACCTTCCCAATCCTAGCCCTTTTCTATCCTTGGGTCGCCGAATTCTTTGGATGTGTTAGTACGACATTAAACCCTTAGAAAAAAAATGTATATTATATGGCCTCGGCTACAGAGTTCAGACGAACTGAAGGTGTGCCATCTAGGCAGCGTGCCTAACAATTTCGATATTCCGATTGTGCTGCGATCTATTGAAAGAGGAATTTTACTGGGGGATACCGTTTACTTCTTGGCATTTTTCCTAATTTCTCGGTGCCCGGATACGTATGGATTTGGCCCGGTTTTTACGGCCGAATGCCTCTCCTGACGCCAACCCTGTGTGGAGATATGTATTCACTATTGCATGTTTTTTATGGTGATTGGTAGCGTAGTATGTTGTGTGAAAAGAAAATTGTATTAAAATGAACACACATACTTATTCCCCGAGCCAAATGAATAACTATATGCTGGCGTGACTAGAAATTGAACCATGTGGCCTTTGAACCGAAGATCACCTAATCAGTCATCAATAATCTGCCTTTAGTATAGAAGAAATAAAGAAAAATAAATAAATAAAGGAATAAAGAATGGAAGGAAGGGACTGGGTGGAGGCAAACTAGCATTTATTTTACGGTATTTGGGAAGTATTGCAGAATTCTTTAAATTTCTCTTCTATTCAGTACATTTTTGTTTCAGTGTACCATACTCTCAACCCCACAAAAATTAGCCACCTGAGAAGTATTTAATTCTGCACATTCTGGAAACACGAGGATATTCGTAAACTGTGGATAGCCGGCAGCCGAAGATATGATCCTTGGAATCCTATCAGCTGCACAATATATTCGTGCTAGGCCTATTTCAAACAAGAGGATTTTGAAGTATGACGTCTTCTGTGACGGCTAATTTTTGTACTATTGAGTGTACAATGGTACGTAGAGCAGCGAGTATACCGGTATAACTGTAATTCGTTGAATCGGAATTTTTCCTAAAATATTGTATAGTGAGACTCAACCATTGCCTACCGAGCTAGTTGACTGAGCGGTTAGAGTCGCGTAGCTCGTAGCTTGTATTCGGGAGATGGTGAGTTCGAATCCCATAGTCGGCAGACCTGAAGTTGGTTTTCCGTGGTTTCCCATTTTCACACCAGATTTAGCGTTATAAAACTATTCACATCACGGGACCAGTTTTATAGATGTTCTTCATACGTATACCCTAATAGTTTTGGAATTTGAACAAGTGTGTAATGAATGCAGCCATTAACCAGATAGGTGTAAGAGAAAAATGTAAAAACAACCAGAAAGCGTTAGAAAACAAACTCACTCGAGATTATCTTGTGTCTATCCATCATCTTTATTTTACTGATGAATATTTGATTCCAGTGTGACATTGCTCTGGCGTAATCTACCATGCAGATTTCATGAAGTCATGTTTTCAAAAGAAAGTGTTTGTATAGTCGCAATTGACGTAACATAGGCACCCATGGACCAAAATAATAATTAAATATTTGAGTACCTGTCGTCTGAAGAGGATAATGTGCTATTTGCTCATTAGTCGAGCAGACCAAAACCTTCAGAATGAATACAACTCGGCCTAACCCGAACTATATGGCCTGTTCTCCCACCATACGAATTACTTTCCTCTCCAGTTGTAATTCTTAAATTCATTCCTTAGAAATCCGTCTTGATAAGACCACCAGTTAAAGAATTGGGCCTTCAGGCACAACACTGCAACATGCCGTAAACATAATTAGAGGTTAACCAATCCAGTGGAATGCTAGAAACAAATTCATTTGCATGGATATGTTTTGTGAGATCCGCAACCTCAACAGACATCTCCTATTTAATGAATTCCTTGGCATTAGCGAAAACAAATGTTAGGTGAACAACCTAGTGCATGAGATGTCAGTCCCTTGAACCCGTAGCGGCTCGAACCAGAACTCCGTTCAGGATCTACAACCGAACTGTGCTACTTTCACACTTTCATCTTACCATTTTTTTTTGTATCTCATTTAGTCAGTCACCTACATGTTCTGATTCAAAGCTGTGAAGTGATTAAAAAGATCCAAATATTTGTATTTATTAGTGTATTGTGTATGTATGACATGTGCGTTTCTAATCTGAAGGTTTGTCGGATCCCTAGCATTTTCACCACCATCTATCATTGCTTGATATGAAGAGGAAATGGGGAGAGAGGGGTACTTTTCCATTACTTTCCTCACTGTGCTACCCGGTCACATAACACATCAGTCTGCTAAGTCCTCTTCGACGCGTACATAATCTACCCTATAGGAGACACCTTCACGCCATGAATCAGATGGACTGGCTGCATAAGGCTTTATGTTATTAGCGTCAACCGTCCCTCTGTCACTTTCTACTATCAAAGAACAATAAATAATATCATCCAAAAACTTGCTGGGTCTACACGGAGAGCTTCGGCATCCGCTCTTCAGTAATAGGGTTGGTTATTTCTACAGCTGAATACTGCCCTGTAGTGTCAATGAAGAGTTCGCATATCAAGAAAGATTGATAGAATCTTGAATTAGACAATGCCTTTTATCAGCGACTCCGTGAAATCCACGCGTCTTTGCTGGTTATCTTTGCTCTGTCACACAGAACTTCCTAGAAAACAATGAATAAGACAGTCCGACAGAGCAAGTTGGCTACGCAGTTTGGGTCACGAAAGCTATCAGCTTGCATTTGGGAGATAATGGGTTCGAGGTACACTGTTGACTGTTCTGAAAATAGTTTCCAGTGATTTTCCATTTTTCTTCTAAGTAAATGATGAGGCTGTACCTTTTGTTAATTCCACGGTCCCTTCCTTCCTTCCTTCCTTCCTTCCTTCCTTCCTTTCTTTCTTTCTTTCTTTCTTTCTTTCTTTCTCTCCTTCCTATTCCATCGTCGCCGTAATACCTGCCTGTGTCGGTGTGACGTAAAGCAAATATCAGCTTATTTCCAGAGTACGAGAAAATATCAACATACTTAGCTCTCCCTGTCCATGGAAATATTGTGTAACTATAGGATTTGAACGTCTGAAGTTAAGATACCCGCCAGTTAAAACAGCACAAACGATCATCTGCAAAAACTTAAGTTCAGCAACTGAATAGTGGTTGCAATAGACCAAGTGAGTGGCAGGCATTGTTTAACACCCGCTCCTCTTCTCCTTGTTTTGATTTGCGACGCAAAATTCAGTTTGCCCTGAACAGAGTCCGAATCAACCATGGATGATGCGGTTCATTGCTCCATAAGTGTGCTATGAGATGTTCCCTTAACTGCGACTCTGATGCACTAAAGCAAACGGTACGATGTATCGTCACCGAATGTGCATTCAGGCCCTTTTGGATCTGTGGAGGACTTTCAGAAAACCTCCGAGCGCGCTACAAAATGACTGGATAATCTTGAATTAGGAATTTGAGCTCCCATGGCATCAAGTTGATTGTGTTAGTTATTAATATTATGTATTAAATTTATGTATGTATGAATGTATATTACTTCTGCACTCATGGGATGTAACTCGTAATAATAATAATAATAATAATAATAATAATAATAATAATAATAATAATAATAATAATAATAATAATTTCGTACTACCTTGTAAAAAGAAAACTTGCATTCTCACAGGAGATATCAACCTTGGCTGTAGTGAGCTGGTGATAGCTTTAGCCACCAGGAGCAATTTCGTGATAATGCCATCACATTCGCTCGCCCACATAGCCAGGTCGCTCACTCTTGACGGCCAAATGACTGCGTAATAAGCAAGACACAAAAACAGAAGCGGATGATGTGCATCCTGCTCAACGTTACACTGTAGCTGTCCATCACTTGCCTGCTCGTTATGCTTATAGCAGTTATCTTGAGCCCACCAAGGACAGCTCATTACCGTACGTATTTCGCTCTAAGTAAACAACTGTGAGATGAGTGTGACCTCTCCTTAGGGGATAATTTTGAAAAATTCCAAATTTAATAGTTTCTGGGATGAAACTAATATCTTGAAGGGGGGGGGGGGATAATTTAACCTCATAGATTAGAGAAAAATTTGGTGACAAAATTCTGATGAAAACTTCTGGAGTACAGTATGGTAACACTGAATTGATGTCAAATGTACCAGATCTGACACTCTAGAGCGTTAAATTCTTCAGTGGAATGCTCTAGTTTAATTCTTAATCGCTTTAATACCAAGTATGTCAGATTGTTTGTGAAGAAAATAATATTAGTGTAATTATTTACTAACGTTTCATTGTTCTATTTTCTACCTGTACCGAGCAAGTGGCTTGTTTTTGGGAGATACTGTGTTCGAACCCCACGGTCGGCAGCCCTGAAAATAACTTTCCGTGATTTCCCATTTTCACACCAGGCAAATGCTGGAACTGTACATTAATTAAGTCCACGGTCTGTTCCTTCCCACTCCTAGTCCTTTGCTACCCCCATTGTCGTAAAGCAAATGGTACAGTAGTTAATTTTTAACGCTCACCGCAGTGTCGCAATGGGGGTGTATACAGGATATAATGTAAAATGTTACAAAAATGCATTATAACTAATGCGTAATGAAAATTTCCTTCGATGAAGCCAGAAATATGAAGATGCAGGTGGTGGACATTGTCATCATCTTCTGTGACAAGTTGAGATATTATTTTACTTTGATTATGCGTTATTATGTGTGCTTGTTATTTACATGCGATTCATACTGGCGCTCTCCCGGCCCCAAGCTCAGCGAGTTGCCATGTGCTCGTCTGAGTAGCTCGCCTATCTACCCGCTGCGCTGTGCCGGCCACCAGGCCGGCCCCATTTCGAGTGAAAGACCCTGCAGTAGACTGTACGACCATCATATTTGTGGATGTCTTATCGTAAAATGATTTACACTGTGTTGAATGCAAAAAACATGCTATTCATGTGTCTAACTCAGGTGTTCAAGATTGAGAAAATTTGACATCATTCCCGAAGGCTACTATTGTCTTGAAAACATGGTACTTACAAGTTTTCTTCGTGTATATATTATTTATTCGGGTATGTAGAGGTGCGTTAGAACATAGTTGCATGATTGGTGAGACAAAGGAAAGTGCAGCGGGCCGGTGTTAAAGTGGGCGTTGAAAATGCAGCAGTTAATAAGGTGTGATAGCAACCAATATGTTACCCAACAGTATACGATAAATCATCCATATGTATCCTCTACAGAACATCAGGTTGGAACAATATTAAAATTTCGTGCAATAGAGCATGAACTTCCGACATAGGAGTCCTCTGTAGTCGCGCATTGAGTAACTGGTACGAGCAATCTTCGCAAAAAAGCACGTGATTTGACATGCACAATAATTGGGAGGTGTAATCAATGAGCAGTAGGATTTGTTAGAATTCGTTTGAAGAGAATTTGGTTAGTTCGATTGGTCAGGTTGTGAGAGCCAGTGGACAGCATCCTGCTTGGCATATGGGTCATTTGGACTTCACAGCCAGATCGTAATCGAAGATATACACGTGGAAGTAGCCACACATGGCGGATCATCAGAACGGGGGATTCTTTATCAGACAGGCACAAACACACGATGGATTTTATGTCCACAATACACAGATATAGGAGGGTAAGTCAATAAATGAGTCGCACACATGTGTGTGCCTTATACCATTTGAAATTACGCGCGCAAGTTTTGCCAGCAGATGGCAGCATATGTATGTTTGTCGTACGACATCTCGCAGGCACTCAGTCAATCAGAGGCTGTTAGTGCACGATGGCACCGGTGTTGCATGACTGTACACGAGAAGAACAGCGTGCAGTTGTGCGTTTTTTGTGGGCCAAACGGCTGTCCACAGAAGAAGTGCATCGCGAAATGCATCCCGTCTATGGTGAAAACTGTTTCTCACGGAAAGCTGTGTTCAGTTGGATCCAGAAGTTAAACCATGGAAGGAAACGCATCAGACATGGGGAGCGTCCCGGTCGTCCTGCAGAGGTGTCAACTGCAATCACATTGCAGCGTGTGGATCAACTCAGTGATTTTCATCTGTTTGGGCCCCTAAAAATAATCATTTGGGTGGCAGTCATTTTGATACAGATGATGCCGTAATCTACACGATGGCTGCGACAACAAGCAAAGGACTTCTTTGCTGCTGGCTTTCAAGGACTTGTAAAGAGATAGGATAAGTGCCTAAATGTACAGGGTGAATATGTGGAAAAGTGAAATAAATGTCAGAAAGTTACTTTGATTATTTTTGCCTCAATTCATTTTTGCGACGTATTTATTGACTCACCCTCGTATTTCAGATTCTCTATCGCACTTTATGTCGACCACAACGATGTCCGAGCGATTAGCACTGAAAAAAACTACGATCTTGGACATCATTTGAGCTTTCTATCATTAAACAGCCCAGTGTCATTGCATTCGCTTGCAGTGATGGTGACAGAAAAGCGGCTTGAAAATGCTGAAGAATGGCGTCTTAGTGGCATTAGCGACGAATAGTGTTGTTCTTAGGAAACAGATTATCACCATAATTTCAGGTTATTGGAGAACCTTATGTAAGCGCTGGCTAAGTCACTGGGAGTGGTGCGAGAGTCATCGTCTGCACAATCCTACACTTCCTGGCTCAGTGCCCAGGAGCCATTCTCAAACATGATACTGTTCACTCACACACATCTCGGGTTTCTTTGCCCTGCCATGACCACCTGATTTGTCTCGAATCAAATATTTTTGAGATCAGATGGGATGCCAGCATCCTCCACGTCAAAGTAGTTGTGATTTGCGGCATGGTAACTGATTGATATGGTCACTGGCTTCCCGTCAAGGCGGCCAAAGTTTGATTCTTGGCCAGTGCGTGCGGAATTATTGAAGTGAAAAGTCATATCAGTGTCATTTGGATTCCACATAAAACAGAAAATATCATGGGTATAATTGCGTAAGAATACATTCTTACTTGCTTTTGGTTGTGATTTGGAACACACTTTTCAAAAACTTTGAGCTAATCTATAGCAGAATAACATATAACGTCTGCTTGATTCCATGTCAAGTCGAATCTAGGTACGAAGCAGTCGCACGAGGTACTAAAGATGATTTCATTATTTCCTGTGGGTGGGCGGAACATTGTTTTGATTTAATTATATTTAAATCTCTTCATATTTTCTGTACCATCATGCTAATAAAATACTATATAAATACAACTACGTTACACAGCTATTTATTAATCTATTAAGGTGTATATAATTCTCGGAAGGTGTGTATAATTCTCGTGATTTATAATTAGGTAGGCCTTCATTTTACGGTCCGATGAAAAGTACAGGTACCGCTTACAAGGCGAGTAAATAGCGTAGGCGGCAGTGTTAAAGTAACAGTGAAGAGGTAACCTTCAAATAAGATAAAGACTGTTACACGTAATTTCCGGTGATGAAATTCAAATCCTAGATTGTTGTGAAACTGGCTTAGTAAGGAGAGCATTCTCGGCCGACCGTTAAGTATTCTTCCGCGGTTTTCTTCATCGGTTCTTCGTGAAATATTGTTGACATCGGAATTATTGGATTCCGTTCTTAAACTAATCGTATTGTACTGAAAAGTATTATATGCTCAAGAAAATAGCTTCTAAAAACAATACGCTGATCTTTAAACACGTTATATTTAATCGGTTGTAGACAGATTTTGAAAGCTGCATCAGTAAACCACTTGTTTTTATGTTTTAAAAAATATATTTCAACTTTCAACTCAGCACGCTGCTTTTATTTCTTTTGGGAGGAATGTCACTCTTTACAGATTCATACACAGTACACTATAAGAACACAAACGACACTACCTAACACACTCTATAAAGTACTTGCTGAAAAATAAACAACACTGAAAATTATGGCCCATCTGCTGTCCACGTTTTTCTATTATTTATTAATTTATTTATCGGGGGTTGTCTATAAATAAATAAAAGTAAAAAAGAACTCAGCGTTCTTTTCAGTTAACGAAAAACACCACCATATCCTGACAACACCCTCGTACAGACACTTGCTCTCATTTTAACCCAGCTCACTTATGAATGCTGGTTATCGGACATCTGATTTAGACGTCACTTAAAGCTACAAGTTAGCGTTTTTTCATCCATGTGGAAATTAAACTTAATTGAGAATGGAAGCGATACACTTAACTTCTCCAAGTATGGAACTATTTGTAGATATGGTCGGTGTGAAACGAAAAAAAACTGCACGAATAGTAATTTCTCAAGATGATCAGCTGACGAAAGAGTCCGCAAATTTTAATCTTTAAATTACTTTAATAATTCTGAGGCAACAGAAAAAGTTTGCGAATTTTTACATGGGGTCCTTTCATTTATACGAGGTAGTATTATCGAAATAATTATTCACTTTTTACGTTAGCGGCATCTTTGTTAGACTCTGCTAGCATATCTCAAAGTACAAGCCGCACTCCGAGACTAGATGTGCGGTCTGTATCGGTTAATAGTGCAGAACTAAGTGACTAATTAATGTCGGGGTGTACTTAAAAGATTAGAAGTTGAATGAACGTTAAGAACATAAACATTAATAAGTTAATCTACCAGACACGTCATCTCCATATTTGTGAGTGTATTTACGATAATCCTCGATCACGTTTCCTTCACACATTCGAGTGGCGAAATGCAGTAATTAAAAAGTGCCCAATCCATGAAATTAAACCTAGATACAGTCACCCCGAGGTTTCATTAGCGAACATTTTACAGATATCTCATGGAAAAAACAGACTCGCGTTTATGTTGGATGATGTGGTAATACTGTGTAAATGTACTGATTTCCTTTCTCAAAACGTAGCGGTAGTAATACCATATATAACGTTAAATTATTATGTTTGTTGTTTTGTTTGTTGTTTAAAGGGTCATCGAGGTCATCGGCCCAAATTATTATCAGCAGTCTAGTACTTTGTATTGTATATGATACATTCATTGCAAAATGGAGTTGTTAATAAACTTACCTTGTATCAAAATAGCCTTATTCTGGCGTAGTTCCGTTTTATAGAACAAAATTCATAATTATACTTTATAAAAACCCTGTAAAGCTCCTTGGCTGAATGGTCGGCGTACCTCTCTACGATCCAGAGGGCCCTTGGTTTAATTCCCAAACGGGCCGAAAACTTTCTGCATGTGCTTAACTCCTCTGGCTTGGAGACTGGGTGATTGTATACGTCACAATACACTTCTCTTCATCTACATACAACACACTACCAATCACCATAGAAGCACGAAATTTTGAATGCATTCCTCCACATACGGTTGGTGTCAGGGAGCCTTTCCGACCGTAAAACTGGCCAAGTTTACATGAAGTGCCGACCCCATTAAATCGGTGGAAACAGGAAGAATAATAACGCAAACATTTCATATATCGAAAAGAAGGAAATAAAATTGCATATAAAACAGTTAACTTCACCGTTATTTTCAGTACCGGGATGAGTGGAACAGACGGTAGATCCCAAATTGATGGACTGAATTCCGCCGCAGTCCAGTGTTAGTGTTTGAAGGTGCTCATACACAACAGACTCGTGTCGGTCGATTTACTGGTATGTACAAGATCACCTGAGGGACAAAATTCCGGCCCCTCGGCCCCTCTGAAAACCATAAAAGTAGTTACATAGTAGATGTATTATTATTATTATTATTATTATTATTATTATTATTATTATTATTATTATTATTATGGTTCAGAAACGTGGACTATTAGTGCACGTGATAAGAAACGTTTGGAAGCATTTGAGATGTGGTGCTGGAGGAGGATGGAAAAGATCTCATGGACAGAAAAACTCGCCAATGAAGAAGTTCTTCGACGAATAGGCGAAAAAAGATCCTTTTTAGCAACAGTAAGGAAAAGAAGAGACCAATTAATTGGCCATCTCTCTAGGCACAATGGTTTCATAGTTAATGTCATGGAAGTAATGATTCAAGGTAAAAGAGGAAGAGGAAGACCTAGACTGCAATATTCAAGACAGATCAGAGATGACGTAGGAACAGGCTCATATGTGGAAATGAAGAGATTAGCGGATTACAGAGAAGAGTGGAGAAGACGAATTGCTGCCAACCAATATTAGGATTGAGAATTAAGATTATTATTATTATTATTATTATTATTATTATTATTATTATTATTATTATTATTATACCCAGGGTAGACCTTCTCCGGCCAATTAAACTGCGCGCCTTCTATAAGGCCATCTATGTAATCTAACTTGAACTGATGTACTGTAGTACAGGATAGTTTGATTTTCTATCGTTACATGTCTCTACCACAGCTTTAATTGCTCCATCTTATGGGGTAAACTGCAATTAATCCATAAATAAATTTGTAATGTTGAGGTTTTTCAACCTGTTTTAGGATGCCTTTTTATGTATCAAAGTTGTCTACACTTTTGCTGGTTGTAATCAACCTATCAGAAATATGTAAATATATTCTCTAGCCGATTAAATTTGGGTGTGTGTCAGGAATCCGGCCTATCAGTAAAAAGAATCTTCCCCTCAAAAATACTATAAGAGCTGGGCGCTTTAGGACTGTATTGTCTTCTTCATTGCTCCTGATATTTGAGTGCGGCGTGTCCTAACGGAGGCAGGGGCCGCGGGCGGCATTCGGAAGGCCCGGCAAAACAATGTAATGGCAGAATTTTCATAACATGTGATAGCTCCTGCAGATAGCTTAAGGGGAAGGTTCAAACCTCTTTTATATAATGTAGATTTCTAAATCTGGTGTTTTAAATGTAGAATTTTTTGCTAGTCTGAGGACTGTCCTATTCCCTACTGGGAAGTATGTAATGTAAGGGAACAAAGAGTGACTAGCCTCTGTTGATTGCCATTCAAACTTGGTTTGGGGTGACCAAAATTTCTAAACCTCTAAAATTCTTAACACTTATTTGGCTTTAATATTTCTTACTTAGTTACCCGACTGTAGAAGAGGCGTAGCCTCTGTGTCATTGGGCCATAAGCCCACTTAGGGTTTTAAGTATTTCTAGAAGGATTGCAGGTGTTTCGCCTCCTTTGTATTTTGTTTATGGCTGGTTACAACCAACCTTTCCTTTTTATATTAAAGCCAGTTAGTATGGGCTCTCATGCCCCTCTATTTGGTAATTGTTTCTGCTGTAAAGTTCACTTGAGGAACAGAAAGTTATAAACTGTTGAGCAATAGATAAGCCAACCTCGGGGCTACATTGTGTAAATTCTTTAAGGACAACCGATAGGTTATAAGTGCGCAATTAAAAACTGATGCATCTGCGAGGCTGGACTATGGCATGATTGGAGCGCATACTCCTATAAAGGGTACTTGCCTGGAGACTTCTAGCTCTTGTAAAATTTTGGACCTGCCAAGAGCAACCCAGCTCTTTTCTATGTAAATTAGCATTTGCAATTCTCTCAAGTTTTGTACCTGACTTTTGGATTTTGAGCCATTGTTGTTGAAGCTGACGAGCTCGTTATTCGATTGTTATTGTTTATTCAGATCTTGTATTTATCAAATTGTAAATAGAAAAGGGAAATAAATAAAGTTTCAAAATCTATTATGTTAACTTATGCTATAGTTAATTCCTTGTGCACCCATTCACCCCAGGCGCTCCTCATACCTCTGTAAACAACGGAATCCCCGTATCAATTATTATTTGAATGTGGAAGAATGAAATCCATTTATTATATTGGTACTGCATGGGCATGATGTGCACTCGAAATAGGGTAACGGCGGTTTATTAACCACCGGTCTGTAGTATGAGAAATAGGGAACGTACGGTAACAGGTCGACATCGATATTATTTCTATTGAAGGTAAGATCAAAATAAGGTACATATTGCCGAGAGTGGTAGCTGTTGTCAATGATGAAGACTCTACGTACAAAGTTCTCTTCCCTTCACTAGGCACCACCTAGTTCGTGAGCTCAAGAAATATTCCGCTGTGGTTTCGAGCGCCGGATTTCGACTCGCTCCCGTTCACCACGTTTTCGCCCTGCACCAGACATAGGCGGCTTTTTGGAATCATCACGACCTGCTGCTCTATTCTCCCCTTGTCATTTTCTAAAGTTTGGTAGGTATTTGGTTCGAGGCTCATCTTCAATTTTTAAGAAGCTTTTTCGTTGCCGTACCTCTGAAAGTTTTATTGCGATATTTCGCGAATTCGATTTTTCATTATTTATATGTTTTATAAACCACGAGGCTGATCTAGCTGAGTTATTTGATAGACAAGAACAGCGTCCTGGCGCAACGAGAGCTGAAGCTGCACTAATTTACTATGCTCAGTGAGCAGTCGTTTTTTACACGAACACGCGCTTTCAAGGCTGGATGACGTCACAGGAGAGTGGAAGTGATTTCAGATGAGAGGGCATATCCTGGCAAAAGAAGCTATGCGTGTGTTGTTCACGTGCAATGCATAGCGGCGAAGTTATTAGCATTTGCCATTTTTCATGAAATCATAACAGGGACGTCCTTGTGAGATTATTCTACCCCCCCCCCTCCCTTTCCATCCTACAGGATGAAAATATGTTTGCTATTGTATACTTAATTTGTCTTGCTTTTGAGCCCTAATGTCTAAGCCCTTCGCCCCAGCGTGGCCTATTCTAGGAGTATTAACACATTTTCGATCTATTTTAGGAATCTTGGTGGTATCCGATGTTATGATATCAAGTTTTAAGGTTCTAGGTTGCTTGATACTCTCTTTCATGCTAGGGGGGATGGTTACCATACATATACCTTACATCAACCTGAAGAGTCTGGAGTATTGATTGGCTGGACAGTAAATGTACAGTATTTACAACTTGGACAGTAGGCAATGGTATGATGATAAACGGGGAAAAATGTCAGGCTGTGAGTTTCACAAATAGGAAAAGTCCTCTCAGTTTTAATTACTGCGTTGATGGGGTGAAAGTTCCCTTTGGGGATCATTGTAAATACCTAGGTATAAATATAAGGAAAGATCTTCATTGGGGAAATCACATAAATATGATTGTAAATTAAGGGTACAGATCTCTGCACATGGTTATGAGAATATTTAGGGGCTGTAGTAAGGATGTAGAGGAGAGAGCATATTTGTCTCTGGTGAGACCTCAACTTGAGTATGGTTCCAGTGTATGGGACCCTTACCAGGATTACTTGATTCAGGAACTGGAAAAATTCAAAGAAAAGCAGCTCGATTTGTTCTGGGCGATTTCCGACAAAAGAGTAGCGTTACAAAAATGTTGCAAAGTTGGGGCTGGGAAGACTTGGGAGAAAGGAGACGAGCTGCTCGACTAAGTGGTATGTACCGAGCTGTCAGTGGAGAAATGATGTGGGAGGACATAAGTAGACGAATAAGTTTGGATGGTGTCTTTAAAAGTAGGAAAGATCACAATATGAAGATAAAGTTGTTATTCAAGAGGACAAATTGGGGCAAATCTTCGTTTATAGGAAGGGGAGTTAGGGATTGGAATAATTTACCAAGGGAGATGTTCAATAAATTTCCAATTTCTTTGCAATCATTTAAGAAAAGGCTAGGAAAACAACAGATAGGGAATATGCCACCTGAGCGACTGCCCTAAATGCAGATCAGTAGTGATTGATTGAGTTGAGTTGAGTCAATCTAGCGGCGAGGATAGGAATTGTGCCGGCTGCCGAAGCCTGTCGCACTCCTGTGAGGCAATGATCCATGAATGACAGATTAAATGAAAGGATATTGGAGAGTTTGCTGGAATGAATTATGACAGCTAAAACCGGAGTACCCGGAGAAAATCCTGTCCCGCGTCCGCTTTGTCCAGCACAAATCTCACATGGAGTGACCGGGACTGAACCACGGAACCCAGCGGCGAGAGGCTGGCGCTCTGCCGCTTGAGCCACGGAGGCTACCTATAGTTTTTGGTAAGAAATGAAATAACATTTTCATCTAATTTTTATACATCATCACACTTTTAACTTCTGTTTACCAGTGCGGAAAAAGCAGCTGAATTTTTTCGTTACATTAATCTACTCGTCTTCAATAAAAATGCAAGTAGAAATATAATCTTTCAAGTAAAAAAAACACAACAAAAAACGGACTAATCACCTTTAAAGCTCTTTAGATCATAGGTGTTTAGGAAAAATGTCCACTAATCACACACCATGAAAAGCGTATCTGGACAATTATATTGTTAGATTATTAAATTGTTGTGACTTCTCAAAATATACTTGCTGCACTGTTGGGCATCAGTTTTAACATTAATTGATGATGATGATGATGATGATAATAATAATAATAATAATAATAATAATAATAATAATAATAATCAAGGCAAAATAAGAATTATTTAAGAGAGAAAATAAAGTGACCTGCATATTGTCACTTTGTATCCAGGATAATGACTTCGGTAACTGAGACGTGCAACCGCCCGACCGCACGAAGTGATACTCCACACCGGGTTGCGAACCGCAGACTTGATACGACACGTGTCTCCCACCACATATCAGGCGGTGCAAGGTGAGACTCAGGCATGTAACACTCCTAGTTCGCACCTGCTCAGGAGAATTCTGTGACTGGTTTATATCGATCGCTATTTCACACTTTTATTGTCGAGTTCGGTACCGGCCCGTTAAGGTCAGGTTGCACCGTAATGTTGCTGGGGTCACAGCACACAACTACTCGCAAACGAACTGCGAAACGTTCTGCATGTTATTTAGATTCCACAAGGCAATAAATTATCGTCCTTTCTGGGATTACTTTGTGCAACCCTTTTATTGCAGTAGAAGCAATAAAAATCTGGCTCCTGAATGCAGAGTACTTGCTTGAACGATCCTAATTCGGTCCGGTGGTATTTGAAGGTGCTAAGATACGTCAACCTCGTGTCGGTAGATATACTGGCACGTAAAAGAGTTCCTCCGGGACTAAATTCCGGTACCTCGGCGTCTCCGAGAACCATAAAATAAGTTAATGGGACGTAAAAACCAATAACCATTATTATTATTTATGTA
Source organism: Anabrus simplex (assembly GCF_040414725.1). Lineage (NCBI taxonomy): Eukaryota > Metazoa > Arthropoda > Insecta > Orthoptera > Tettigoniidae > Anabrus > Anabrus simplex. Next base: position 348,536,489 of record NC_090267.1, on the reverse strand, counting down.
TTATGACCGGTAGGCTACATAGAGAAAGATGCAAGCATATTGCATCCATCAATAAATGGCATTAGGCGCTTAGACCAGGTAGGTCTTCCGAAATAAAAATTCATTGTTGATAAAATACAGATATACTTGAGATCTATATTTTTTCCAGAGTGGATAAGAAATGTTTTCTCAACTGTACCTTCCTACACTTCTATGGGGTCCTCTACGTACCCAGGCTCAGTTTAGGAATTAGAGGTCCGTTTAACACTATGCGCCCAGAAAGTGGTGGAAATCCTATGTGCCAGCATGGTTTAGACTCAAAGAAGAATAATTACTGTTCCATCACTTCATTCTACATAAATGTAACGTTATGCAAGTTACATATTGTAGAAGAAACAAGTGGGGTTGCGTGATTGGCGTAGTGGCTTTCTGCCCGGTGGGTGTAAGTTGCATTCGAGGTTCATCCGGAGTTGAAATTTTCACCTGAAAAATTACGTGCTGTCGTGTGATTTAAATCCCCAGCTAAAACTAAAAATGTCCGACATGTTGGTTGTGTGGTTTGGATCACGTAGCTGTTAGCTTGTATTGAAGAGAGTGGGTTCGAACCCCACTGGCTGCAGCCCTGAAACAATATTGTTTCCCTATTTTCACACCAGGCTGTACCTTAATTAAGGCCACGGCCGCTTCCTATCCACTACTAGCCCTTTCCTATCCCATCGTTGCCATATTACCTAGCTGTGTCGGTGCGACGTAAAGCAACATGTAAACAAAAATCAAGGCGACACACACGCATACACACAGCCGCCGAGCGGTTGGCATTAACCAATTAAGGTTAAAATCACCAGCCCAGCCAGGAATCAAACCCGAGATCCTTGGACCAAACGCTAGCACGCTTAACCAGTTGGGGATGGAGCCGGACATATGATGATGTTTATTGTAGGGGAAACAATCCATCACACGAAATTCGTTACGTCTCGTAAGAACTAGCTGAGGCTACGTGTTTACGAAAATTCTCTAGGAAGCAACACCAGTTACTAACGAAATATAGCGAAATATATTGGTTGAGAAAGAAACCGACAGCACTCGAAGGCAACAATCGAATCGATAACATGAATGGCTTTGGAAATTTACGCTCTGCGCTGATCGCGCTCGAAGTGTCCTTCTCTGCAAGAATTGATTCTGTCTTCCCACGGTTCCCGTTCCATTTCCACCTTCGTTCACAGCAAGATTACCGTATAAACTCTCAACCCTTTGTGCGTAACAGTTATGTCCATTTGCACGCATCCCCCAATTAATAGACTCCATGTGTATACATTTTTTAAATGTATAAAAAATCAAAAATCAATGTCAAATTTGCAATTGTACGCCCATCTGTTCAAAACAACCTCAGGAGGCATTTATACAGATATTGGACTATCCTACAATAATTAATCCAACTAAAAACACAAACTCCAAATAACTGCTCATTATCAAAATCTGATTGCGCAATAATATCATAAATATATCGTGGCCTACAATAATGCTTTGCAGTAGCCTCTTCAAAATCCAGAAAAGATGATAACCTGCAAACGCTTCAGGTTTAAAATTACTTAAATGAATGTATTGAACAAAATTAAATCATACGTCATATGATAAACTGCATAATTCATATTATCCTTACTACGATTCATAATAATATAATCTTCTGGTTGTACAAAAACATACAGTTCTTCGTACGCATCGCTAGGTGCCATCCCTTTAATACTCTGTGCTTGTGCAAATGGCTACCGGGTTTGAAGGTAGATCACCCACTTTATTTGATTTTATTATGTATTTACAATTGGCTCAACGTCACACCGACACAGATATGTCTTAGTATCCATTGTCAAAATTACTCTGATCCGGTGGCGGCCTGTTGACTCTTAGGTCGGTGGGGGTGGGGGGAGTGGGCGGCAACAGTAATTTTTCCCCACAACTCTTTCTTTGCTACTGACTAGTACCACCGCACCCATTCAAGTCTTCCGCGCGAAAACAAAGTAATTCACTGCTGCCAACCCTCACAAGACGCGGGATGAAAGCCAGAGGCCCAATTTGAATCAAAATTCCTGGTATCAAATATTACATATCAGTATAATTATTTATTATCTTTCTTTTTAAAATATAAATAGTACGACAAGCAAGGTCATAAATTATTTAATTTTATTGTACGCAACCATGGAGATTTGGCTGGTGCATGCTCATTGCGTTTGCTACTACACTGCTAGGGACTATGCCCAAGTGAAAGCCACATCCCGCACCCTTCTTCCCTCCAAGACCGTCCACCAGCGCGCTTCCCCCTTACATCTTAGCATTATTCGAATCCAGTATTTGGCTTCAAATGTCGAGAGAAAATAAAATAACATTTTCGTTCTTTAGGGAGGACACAGTCCGGGAGTTCTTAAGGGCCGGCCACTACTGCTCTGATCCTTCTGCTCGATCCGAGGTATCAAGTCTCTCCGATCTGCTAACACCGACTAGAAGTAGGAAAATAATTTTGAAACATTGTTGAAAGATAAAGGAATATTGAGCAACCTTTAAATTTAATATTATATGTCCTCTGTTGAAAGTAATATTCAGCATCTTGACACCCATTTTTGTTTTAGGAAAATGAAGGCAACATAGTAAACACATTTGCTGCAAATTTCTTAACTTGAATACACTTTAAGCAAAAGGATACTGCAATCCGCTGAAAGAAGACTGACGAGTTTGAGACAGTCACCGTTAAAAAGCAGGAGACCTTTGATATGCTCATTTTAAATATTTTCATGCTTCAGGATCGTTATTCTTAATTGAAAGGCTTTTACTCTCAATGGGACTGTATTATTTTACTGGAGGGTTAATTACTATGGCAGAATGTCTCATGAATAATAATAATAATAATAATAATAATAATAATAATAATAATAATAATAATAATAATAATAATAATAATAATAATAATAAGAAGAAGAAGAAGAAGAAGAAGAAAATTAAAAATCATAAAAACCGTGAACTCTACGACCACCAAGAAACCCTCACAAATGCCAACAGAAGAAAACGGCTGGCTTTCTACGGACACCTGTATAGAATGGATTCCCACAGCCCGTCCTATAGAGTCCTCAAGGTAGCCGGCAAGGGTTAAACCACTGGATCCAGCAGGTAAAGAATGTCTGGCAGAACTTAATTTAATAATGCCATCCTAATTAACAGAAGCAACTACCGTTCAACTATCAAAACGAGACCCTACCTAACATCCCTTACGGAAGCTAACGACAATGAGGCGAGGAAATGGTCCGAGGAACATAAAATAGAGTTCAGCGAGAAAATGAAGGAATACTGGGCCAACAGAAAAGGTCAAGGTACCAAGAAGAACGCAACAGCCAATCATACCATTAAGATCACCAGAAGCGGCAAAAATAAAAAAAACAACAGTAGCACAGCTAAAATACAAGCACCGTGGTTCTCAGGCGGCCCAAACGAACTAACGAACTAATAATAATAATAATAATAATGATAATAATAATAATAATAACGAAAATCCAACAGCCTGTTTCCAGTCTTTCGACCTGATCAGGAATGGAATGAATGAAGACTCCTATCTAGCGGCGTGTTAGGATTTGTGCCGGCTGCCGAAGCCTGTCGCACTCCTCTGGGGCAATGATTAATGAATGACAGATGAAATGAAATGATATTGGAGACTGTCGATGGAATGAAAGATGACAGGAAAAACCGTAGTACCCGGAGAAAAACCTGTCCCGCCTCCGCTTTGTCCAGCACAAATCTCACATGGAGTTTCCGGTATTTGAACCATGGAACCCAACGGTGAGAGGCCGGCACGCTGCCACTTGAGTCACGGAGGCTCTAATAATAATAATAATTGTTACGGAGATATCCGTGGTAGTTATGCGTGAAAGAAGGTGCGGGCGTGAACGGGTCTCAAACTACGGAATCAAAGTTAATGTAAAATTTAACAAGGTTATATTTTCTTTTCAAAAACAAAGAAATAACAAGCATGGCAGGTACAAAGTAGCAAATCAAAAGGGTAGTTACAATATTTACAGAATTTGGGCTTCGCGCCCTGACTTTACACTGCTTGGGCAATCAGCTCAGTTTTACCCCAAACACAAGTTTCAACAGAGGGGCAGAAAACCCCATTCATGCCTAGGAGCCCTTGCTCCAAATTACACTGAAAAGCCTCCACGAGGCGTACAACACTCAATTTTCAAAAGAGCCACTCGCTCTCAAATTTAAGCCTCTCCCAGGCCACACCAAACTCCACCTTCAAGTTGTCCTCAACGGACATAAACACAGGGGTAAAATACCCAATCTACTGAGGTCTATTAAATGAAAAGCAGGTTAATTAAATGACCTCTAAAATAACAATTTGAGAGGAGGCGAACTTGCACTCCTAATACACTTTGATTAAGACCTACTTGGCACTAGGCCGTTAATACAAGGGTTAATCCCATACTAAAGAGGTGACTTAAGAAGAGAACAATTTGTTTTACGTTATCGAAGAATAGGTTGAGAAAAATAAGTTCACCTCAAAACAATATGAGTGGGAGCTCGAGAGGGTTAGCACTCTCTATCCCAGTATGTAGCTTTAAAAGAGAATAAATGAAAAGAGTAGTTACATTTAGGAAACGGTTACATGGTGGAAAGCTTAGAACCCGCCCCGAGAGTTAAACTGCTGAGCTAGCAAAGAAAGAAGTTATTAATCGGCCATTACCTTGTTGTTGACCGCTGCCGAGGAAAGAGGCGCTTCCCGCCTCCTGCTATGTACTTAATACACTGAAAGATGGAACAGAAGTGGCCCGGAGGCCCTAAAATCAGCAGTTTATATCCTCTCGCAGAAGTTTCTAGGCGTTAGGGGAATGAAAACACCCTCCCGCACATTCTTTATTGGCTAGGGTACAGAAACATATCCAAGTAGGGGGAAGATACATCGGATTGGTCGAGAAAAAACTCGAAGAAATTCGGGATTGGATAAATCTAAAACAAGGGGAAAAAGAGGGGTATACAGCCAACTTAAACAATAACAGAAAGAAATTTAGCAAAGAACAAACATTTGAAATAAAAATTTCTCCAACAAAATAGTTCTTTGACTTCGCACTAGGTTGCACTATTGTTGATCTTCAGTAGTGTCCTCTAGAAGAGAAAGTTCACACTTCTTACTTCAAGCGAAACAAAAACACATCACAAATGACACAGTTCAAAAACTCAAAGTTTTCCATGTGGTGACATCTTCAGAGAAAGTAGAGAATTAATAGCGTAGATAAAGTTCAGACTTCCTCCAACAGAGGAGTTTCAACTGGCGCACATTTTGAATTAGCGGTGTGGAGGTGTACCGCCCGGTACAATAATAATAATAATAATAATAATAATAATAATAATAATAATAATAATAATAATAATGGCATCTGTTTAAAATCCTTTTAGTTGCTGTTGATTGTTAAATGATGCCAATGTGCAACAATTTTGGCTCCGTAAATATCTGCCAGTAAATGTATTGACCTGGGACTCTTCATTTATGAACAGAATGCTCCGCGATTCAATCTCTCAACTTGGAACATTGAAGACGTGTTTCTCCCAAATACGGTGGTATTTGGAGGCGTTCAGATACGTCAACCTCGTATCGGTATTGTTGCAGAAATAATATTCAAATTAATATTTTGACTTCAACGATTAGAGATGTTTGAGAGTTAGTGTAAAATGATCATATTATAAAAGTTTTCTTCCTTTGTTTCCCCAAAATTAGAATATATTGAGAGTTCAAGTTTGAGATAAAAATAGGATTTTTTTTTCCTGGAATCTGTGCCGTTCTATGGCGCTAATTTATGATTTTTGTTTTCCTCTCCTGAATTAACACGAGAACACCGTTTGAAATGCATACCAGTATTGTTTTATTGAAATGCGCCGTTGTGGTAGGTAATGTGCGGCACTGAGAAGCGACCAGCACTAATGAGGAAGCATCCAATAGAGCAGGCTGAGCAAGTGGGAAGACACACACACACACACACACACACACACACACACACACACACACACACACACATACGCACACACACACATACACACGCGTACGCCACTTGTTTCCTCCCTTGACGTCACGGGTCTAAGATCCGGGCCGGGTTATTGGTCTCGGTGCGCACATACCGGTGGCGAGGCAGGCCGACCTAATAAGTCTGGCAGCGATGCGGTATACGTTAGGCATACAGAGTAGCGCCCAGTTCACTTCAAGGCAGGACTTAAATGGCTTGCAACGAGTTATGATTTACAGTGTTGGACAGTTACTTTCTAAAGTACCCCGAGATACATGGACGGAATAGGAAGACAGGCTAACATGGGACGCTGTCAACTGGTTTATTGTGGTATTCCTGCTTAACCCTATAATTTAGAGCTCGGTGTGTATGATAAAAGAAGATTGGAGATGAAATCTGGTGTTATAAGGAACAGAAATTACAACCGAATAAGAAGAAAATTAAGGTGTTACTTGAAGATGGAACAGCAGTGCGGCTCCTTCGCTGAAAGGTCATGGTCGAGCGATCAAAGGGCCCTGGATTCGATTTCAGGCCGGACGGGTATTCTAGCCGCGTCTAAATGATCCTTTCGACTCGAGGACTGAGTGTTTGCGTTTATATCAATACACATTTCTTCATATACATACAACACACCACACTACCAACCAACACGGGGAGATGCAGTAGTGAATATATCCTGCCATAGGGATGGCACCAAGAAGTGCTGGACGTAACTTAGGGTCAAATTAACGAGTGGGACGCAATAAATTCGCACCCTTGACTCTACCCGATGATCATGTTGTTTTTATGTACCACTGAGTACTTTTACGACTTTAGAAGACACCGAGCTGCTGGAATGTTGTCCGGCAGGTGGTTTTCACTTAGCCTACCAAAAAATCTAGGGATACGAAGACTGACGTATTCGGGCACCTTCAAATACCACCGGTCTAAGCCACGATCAGACCCACCAACTTGAGCCCAGAAAGGCAGTACTCTACCGCCTGAGCTACTCCGCCCGGCAAATTCGAGATAGAATAATGAAGGCATCACCGAATGAATTACAGTATAAATCGTGTAGTTGAAGGCTTAAATTCGGGAGATAATCGGTTTAAACTTGATTGTTAGCAGCCCTGAAGATAACAATTCTTAAGTTAAGAAAAATGTTACCTCAATTTGGAGCATGGTTGCTACGTTCCCATTCCTAGCCCCTCCGACTTTCGCCGGAAACCTGTATGTGTTAGTGTGACGTTAATCCACTAGAAAAAAACAACACAAAACGAAAAGTTTTAAAATACCTGATGGGAAAGATGTGAAAACGTGATGCACGAGAATATCACATTCAGCGCGTTGTGTACTGGGCCCGGAGAACTTACCTATCTCCCGGATGGAGGAAGGGGGTGAGACACACTGAAATCTAGTGTGTTCCTTGTTTTCGGTGCTTATGAAGACAACTAGCGGAAAAGTAGCAAACTGAATTACCACACATCCACTTCACAATCCACAGAGTACTCTGTCAGCCTTGCCGGGAAATGACAAGAATTTGGCTATTATTATTATTATTATTATTATTATTATTATTATTATTATTATTATTATTCATCTGTCATTCATTAATCATTGCCCCAGAGGAGTGCGACAGGTCTCGGAAGCTGGCACAATTCCTATTCTCGCCGCTAGATGGGGCTTCATTCATTCCATTACTGACTCGATCGAATGACTGGAAACAGGCTGTGGATTTTCATTATTATTATTATTATTATTATTATTATTATTATTATTATTATTATTATTATTATTATTATTATTATTATTATTATTATTATTATTATTATTATTATTATTACACCACTTTTGGCACACTGGTGGGATCTCACGAGTGAGCTCTGTCGTTCATGTGGATTTGGCCAAGTTTTACAACGGGATGCCATTCCTGACGCCTGCCGTATGCGAAGGGATGTATTCACTTATTTTTTTACTAGCTGATGTACCCGTGCTTCGCTAAGGAATTCTACATTGTATACAGAATTCTAGGCTGGGTAGTGTACACGTTGTGAGTAAGAGTGTATTAAATTGCATAGTTCTTAACGTTACCATAGAAACGCGACGGGGAAGTCGCCAAACGTATTTTCTTAAGTGAAGACTGGGTTAGGGAATTTTCATTGTAATGGTAGGCCCTCTTGCCTGTTATCAGTCACGATCAAGTTATGGATATTTCATTATAATGACAGACACATACTCTCCACCTGCCTTTTTACATCCATAAAAGGACCGTCTTAGTGGTTTTCCCAACTGAAATCAACATACGTCATTACGATGACGCCAGTAGGAATGTAGCGTTTAAAAGCAATGCTATCATATGAAATACTCGATCAAATGAAAAACCACATATTTTCTCACTTTTAACAAATAGTACTACGCTGTCGGTCTTACACTCCAAAGTTTCAGAGCTGGAATGACCAGGCCGCAGACAGCCGTGAGCCGTGAACACTTCTCTGCTATTACTCCGTTAAGTGTGGACGCTGCTCATTCCAGTCAACGCCTCAGAGTTGGGATCGAATAACTGGAATATATGACGAACCAGTGTGTTACGTACCAGCAGTATCAGAAAATGTATGAACCGGCGGAATGGCATGCTAAAGAAGAAAGTTATCTAACTACCCAATTATTTCCTGCCAGTATTTAGGTAGGCTGTTATACTCGGTACGCAGCGGTAATCCCATCTATCGGAGATGAGTGGCAGCATAAGAGACAGATAATATCACAACAAACAATGGTCAATGTAATGTTATTATTGATCAATTTTATGCGCTTTCGATATTGAAGGCCTTCACATTTAGTTTTCTTCCGACGGTAAAACTGAATAAAACATAAATGATCGGAAATTGTATGCTCTATAACTTTTGTTATGTAGTACTTTTCGATAAGACCTATAGCATAGGCATTTAAAAATTAAATTTTAGGAGCTTCCCCCTAAACTACCATTTCATTCAGGGTGAATACATTTTTTATACCTTAGACTGTAGTGTCTTATCCCCCGACTCTATACAGATTCATTAAATTCCGTTTACCCATTTTCTCGTGGCTCGACGTTGATACGCACTAAGGAACAAAAATACTAATTCATGGATATCTCTTATCATAGCCGGTAAGATAAAAATGTATAAGACATAAATAATCGGAAATTTAATTCCATATAACTTCAGTTAAGTATTATTTATCGATAGGACCACTAATAACATAAATGTTTGATAATTATATTTTAGGCCTTCCCCTAAACTACCATTTTACTCAGCGTGAATAAAATTAGTTATGTCCTAGATTGTAGTGGGTCATTCCCCGACTTTACAAACCGATTTTCATCAAATTCTCTTCAGCCGTTTTCTCGTGATGCGTGATACACTAGATAGACATTACGGAATAGTAAAATGTATATTTCCCTTTTACCAGAAGAATTAACCATACGCGATTAAAATCCCCGACCCAGCCAGAAATTCAACCCGGGGCCGTCTGAACCGAAGGTCTCGACGCTGACCATTCAGCTGAGGAGACTTCTTCTTCCTCTTCATCTTATTATTATTATTATTATTATTATTATTATTATTATTATTATTATTATTATTATTATTATTATTATTCCAAATAACAACAAGGAATTGTTTGTTTCTCGGAGTAGAATCGACTTACTTTTCCCATCATTCTCTTTGAAAATGCCGGAATAGTACATCAATTTAATTTAAACCGGGCGAGATGGCCGTGCGCGTAGAGGCACGCGGCTGTGAGCTTGCATCCGGGAGATAGTAGGTTCGAATCCCACTATCGGCAGCCCTGAAAATGGTTTTCCGTGGTTTCCCATTTTCACACCAGGCAAATGCTGGGGCTGTACCTTAATTAAGGCCACGGCCGCTTCCTTCCAACTCCTAGACCTTTCCTATCCCATCGTCGCCATAAGACCTATCTGTGTCGGTGCGACGTAAAGCAAATAGAAAAAAAAAATTAATGCACGTTTTCAACTGCGGGTTTTTATGAACCTTCAAATCTGCAACCTTGAAATATCTTCACATTGCTCATCAGGAACACAAACGGCTATAGTTCTACCCGTTTGTACCATTATAATTTGTGATGTTGATGTCTGTATCTTAGAATACATATTTTTCATTACAAAACTGTTCAAGTTAGTACAAAACATATTTTGGCATAATATTACTTTCAATATATTTTGTGAAGATCTTACTTCACGCTTAATTTTCGACGAAACTCTGAATGAAACAAAGATACGCTCAAATTAGAATCTCCTGTGAGTTCTGATGTGCCGATTTACACATGCCATTCATGAGCATGTGACAGTACTTCCGCCCTAGTATCTTTCATTTGATTAATATGTTTACTCTTGATGACTGTACTCTTATCTACAGCATGTTAGTCAGCGGAGCGTCAGACTATTTAGGTTTCGTTTCTCGCAATGTTCCCGCATTCATCGCAGTTCTGATACACCAGATTCCATAAATGTCTTCACTGATAATGTCGCTTCTAATTTTTTGAAATATGTTGATAAAATTACTAATCTTTCTTAATAATAATAATAATAATAATAATAATAATAATAATAATAATAATAATAATAATAATAATAATAATAATAATAATAATAATTTTTGACGTTGCGATTCACTCCGTCACTTGTCAGAAAAAACTAGATATCGACTATTTATTAAATAGTATTATTAATTATCTAATTAATTTCGTCGGATAAACACCGAACTTGTCACGAAGTATTTATATGAAGACATCGCACGACATAATTTCGGGTATCCTTCGAAAACTCGACCCCCTCTTCAATATTTGAATCCTTGCCCTTGGTTCTGAAAGACGGCACATTACCATTGATCCTCAGAAATAAGATAATAGCAAAGTAGTTCCACAAACAACAAATTCACTTTAAAATTCTGTCGACTTATTTTACATGAATTTTTTTTTGAATTGTAAACAAGTATAGTTACAGTACAAATCCTCATTCCCCGAGCGACTGGAATTTACCAGTTGAGGTTAAAATCGGCCGGGGATTGAACCTGGACTTCCCTGTACCGAAGCCTAATGCGCTACCACTCAAGCAAGGAGACAGACGACATGAACAAATATTAGTGTAGGGACTCTGTTGTAGAATAATAAACAATAATGGGCAATAATCTGTAACATCGGTAATCTTTCTTCACAATAATAATAATAATAATAATAATAATAATAATAATAATAATAATAATAATAATAATAATAATAATAATAATTTTTGACGTAGCGATTCACTCCGTCACTTGTCAGAAAAACTAGATATCGATTATTTATTAAATAGTATTATTAATTATCTATAAAAATTCATCAAGTCTATACTTGTAGAGATTCTGAGCCTCTCTCTTTTTTCTTTAGATCGTGTGTTCGAAGTAAGGGATTCAGGAAGTAAATATTGTTGGAACATGTGAAAATGTTTGTTTATGTGTTACTAAATGCACCAAAATTCTTATTGTGTAAACCCTTGTACGCCAATGTTCGGACAGCCAATGTCCTCGGCAATTTATCAAGAGAACATTACATCGCCATGCTGTTTGAGACAGAGATCGAGTCTGGTCTTAGACAAGAACATTGTAATTGTCCATGGGAGGTCGATACACTACCCTGTGAGTAATTACAGGCCTCACATGATGAATGAAGCTGTTTTGACCAGCATCTGTTCTATCCTCAGATTGATTTTCTTGTTGGGGACAGCTTTGTAACGACTTGTTTTGTACTTGACAGTTGACGGTATCAGACCCAAGCTTCTCATTGGATATGAGACTTGACAGCGAAGTTCGAGGTTTCCTCGGGAGTTACTTTTCACCTCTCCGCAATTTTTGATCGGTGGCATTCGTTTACTGATAAGAAAACTGCTCAGGCGCACCGATTTCCGGTAATTATTGGGGGGACATGATTAACATGAACAGAGGTATGTTAAATGAAGAACAATTATTAATGCAAACATTCCTATATAATAGCCCACAATATTTCCAAACAAGCAGAAAAAACAGAACAATAAGAGATTTTGTTTCTCAAATACATTTTTGAACGACTTCTATATGCGGAGTTTTCAATAATATTCACAAGTAAACAGAAAACTAGAATTTGATTCATAAATGTATAGTTTGAAGGCATGTTTTATGTACGAAAGTATCAAAATATAATCACAAGTAAAAATATTAGAACTTGCTTCATAAATACACGTTCTTAATAAATGTCCTATTACTACTGTATATTATGCATTTCATGATACGAAACGTGAAAAGATCTGCCATCAGATGTACCGCCTAAAACAGTCTCCGTTGGGAAATGTAGCTCCCTAAAGGAATGCCTGCTTTCTAATATAAGTTCTCGATATAAAACTATCTACCATCTTCTCCAGATTTAACACCTTAGGAGTCTTCGAAGACTCCCGAACTCCACGTTGTAAGGGGACTTAACATCTAGAAGGAGAATATTCTGAGCGAAAAATGGCACTCTGCCTCCCTGAGATACTTTTAAGGGGGGGGGGGAGGGCAGAAAACGCCTTGTCCACCCCCGCATCCCAAAATCGTCGCCATTGAAACTGCTTGAGTTGGTCCAGACCGATTACAATTAAACTCCTGGTAGGGTTGCCAATTAAGAAATCACAAACGTAATATTAATACTCATTTGCCGTAAAAAAAAACCCTGTGGGTGGGGGACGCAGATGAAGAATACACCCACGGTATCCCTGCCTGTCGTAAGAGGTGACTAAAAGGGGCAACCAAGGGATGATCAAATTAGAACCATGATACTACTTGTAATTCGTACCACCACGCTGTTACTTGCGCGTAGTACCATTATGTTAGGTACACAATAGGTTTGTGAATAGTAGCGACAGTGTGTCCTCAGGATGCATTTTACAGTACCTGTGATTCGTACCACTATACTGTATGAGCGACACCATGGTTCTGCCTTGCCAATAATATGTACCCGCTGTGGAAGGAACACTGCAGGATAGTGCGAGTCCCTGTGGTTAGTCCACTTATGTGAAGAACACCATAGGTTTGCGTTGCCTGTAAATAGCGACACAATGTGCAAAACACCATAGGTCTGTGTTACATGTGCGCATTACATTACCTGTGAGTAGTACCATAATGTGTGGAATGCCGCGAGTCTACGCTACTTTTGATTTGTACCGCAACATGACAAATACCGTGGTTCTACTTTCCTACCGATACGTAGGCTGTCATTTTGCGGGGCCGATGACCTGGATTTTGGACCCGTTTAGACTACAAGTATCATCGATTCAGTATTGTGCGCCGGGCTGAGTGGCTCAGACGGTTGAGGCGCTGGCCTCCTGACCCCAACGTGGCAGGTTCGATCCTGGCTCAGTCCGGTGGTATTTGAAGGTGCTCAAATACGTCAGCCTCGTGTCGGTAGATTTACTGGCACGTAAAAGAACTCCCGCGGGACTACATTCCGGCACCTCGGCGTCTCCGAAGGCCGAAAAAGTAGTTGTGGGACGTAAAGCAAATAAAATTATTATTATTATTATTATTATTATTATTATTATTATTATTATTATTATTATTATTATCATTATTGTGCTTTAGAAGCAGTCCCTTGGTCAGTAATGCTATTGTTTATCGCTAGTTTCTGGGAATGTGGGGCATTGCGGGTCGGATTGACTGATTGTCCTAACGTCATATCCATCCATTCATTCTTCGTCTTCACGTTTTGAATTCTGGTCAGTGGAGGATTATGGATTTTAATTGTCGTTACTTTTCGTCTAATTTCATTTCGTGACATTGGGGGCCGATGACCTAGATGTTAGGCTGGTAATTTCACGATTGTAAACGCCTAAAGAGCATAACGTTTTTAATATTTGCGTACTCGCCGGGCTGAGTAGCTCAGACGCTAGAGTGGAATAGGAGAGGACTAGGAGTGGGAAGGAGGCGGCCGTGGTCTTAGTTAAGGTACAGCCCAGCATTGTCCTGGTGTGAACATGGGAAATCACAGAAAATCATCTTCGGGGTGGCCGGCAGTGGGGTTCAAACCCACTATCTCCCGAATGCAAACTCACAACTTCCCAACCCTAATCACACGGCCAACTCGCTCGGTGTTTATATAAGGTGTTTGTTTCCATGATGATGGAGCCCTTCAGGCATGGTGGAGAAGGGTAACTGTATCAAACTGAGATAGGAAACCCTTCACTTTACCTACCCTTTCGACGTCATCTATGTCCACTTCGCTAAAATTAATTTTCATTTTATTTTGGATAACGTCCACCACTTTATATATAATATCTACTTTCCTCTCTATCCCTTCTTCCTCCACCCTGTATATGTATAATCATTTCTTCATCCTTTCCTGGCTATTGATTACTGTCTCTCTTTTCAAAGTAAACACCTCCTCTTCCAGATTTTTAACCTTCTCTCTTAACGCCTGAATTTCTTTCTCAATACTTCCTACCTTTGTCTCAACCTCCACCTTATTCTTTTTAATTCATTCCCCCATATCAGCGTGATCCTTGATCTGAGATTGCATCATCTCCATTAACTTCTCAAAAGGGCAGAGTTTTTTCACTACTTCTTTCATCACCTCCCGAATCTTCTCCATGTCTCCCAACTCATATTTCCGCTGGCGTTCGGGCCAGGGCTCAGTTCCCCCCACCCCGATCACCAGTAACACAATTATCACCGCCGCCACCAATAACACCTCGCCCATCTTTCCTTTTACATCCTTTCCTGACGTCCGCTTCGTAGTCTTTTTCCACCACCTCAGCTAGCTCCCGATGGCCGCCCGGTACTGCTCCACTCCCACCATGCTTCTTCGCACTCGCTACTCCACACGTCTGCACTTGTCGCTTGCTTAGACTAGACTGAGATAGAAAACCCCGGCCCGTAAACGTCTCAGTCGATGGATATAAACCGTTTTTCTTTTAGGACACTTACGAACGTGGGGTTAAAATAAAACAATAATATTTGCACGCACACGCAACGAAGACATGTACAACAGCTGTTCAAATAGCATCATCCAGCTTCGACGAAACCTTGGCAACGTCGCTGTAAGTCCTGGCATATCCGGTCGAACATCTCTGGCGTCATTCGAACAATGTCACTATACTGAAATTCAAGTTAAGAGCTTAGGAAAAGTATCCTTCCGCATGTGAGCACGTCCCCTGTTCCCCCTTCCCGTCTCGTCTCGGTTCTCCATCTCCGCCACAACCAGCTTATCATTAACGCCGTGCGTCCATCTGACAAGTACAGTACATTTTGAAATAGTGAAGCATCAAACGAAATCACTGCCTTTCACATAGCTGTACTTTGATTACGTACCATACCTATTTATTCCTTTATTGACCATGTGAAACCTACAAATTACTGACGAATTCCGAGACAAGAGAAGCAAGAATTATTTTTGTTTCATAATGCGATTTGTGTGAGGTACATGGAGACTTACAACATACGTATACGATTCCGCTCTCGTGCAGTGGCAGTTTCTCATAGTTAAAAAAGCTGAAAAACCCACCGGTGAGCGGGATTGCAAAATACAATGCTTCCAGGAATGTTGTAAATATTGTAGTCTCGTCATTCGGAAGGTAAAAACGAATTCATGATCCTCTCATGACAACATTTCTGTAGGTAGTGGGCGGTTGCGAATATAAAGTAAAGTACACATTATTATTATTATTATTATTATTATTATTATTATTATTATTATTATTATTATTATTATTGTTACCGTGTTTTGGTGGTAGTTATGCATGAAAAAAGGTGCTGGGTGGTGAATAGGTCTCAAGCTACTAAAGTGAAATTAATTTTAAAATTTAACAAGGTTATATTTTCTTTGCAAAATTAGGTAACAACAAATAGAACAGGTACTTAGTAGCCGAAACACGATTGAAAAATACATTTACATAGGTACCCCATTTGGGGCTTCAAAAGTCAGAAACATAATTCTTGAGCAATGAGCCCAACCTTACAATGAACACCATACAACAAAGGGACCGAAAACCCCCAAACATGCCAGAAACATTTGCTTCCAATTACGCCCAAAAGCCTCCTTGAGGCAGAAACACAATTTTCAAGAAAGGGCAACTTCCCCCTAAAATACAAGCCTATCATAGGCCACTCCGAACTCCACTTTTAAGCTGTCCTCAAAGGACATATACACAGGGGTAAAATACCCAACCTACTGAGGTCTGTTAAATGACAAGAAGGTTAATACATGACCTCTAAAATACAATTTGAGAGGAGGCGAACTTGCACTCCTAATACACTTTGCTTAAGACCTACTTGGCACTAGGCCGTTAATACAAGGGCTAATCCCATACTACAGAGGTGACTTAATAGCAATTTACATTACATTACGGAAGAATAGGTTGAGAAAAATAAGTTCACCTCAAGACGATGTGAGTGGGACCTCGAGAAGGTTAAGCACTCTCTATCCCGATATGTCGTTTTAAAAGAGAATATATGAAAAGAGTAGTTACATTTTAGGAAAAGGTTACATGGTTGAACGCTTAGAACCCGCCCCGAAAGTTAAACTGCTGAGCTAGCAAAGAAAGAAGTTATAAATCGACCATTACCTTGTTGTTGACCGCTGCCGAAGAAAGAGGCGCTTCCCGCCCCCTGCTATGTACTTTACACACAGAAAGATGGATCAAAAGTGGCCCGGAGACCCGAAAATCAGCAGTTTATATCCTCTCGCGGAAGGTTCTAGGCGTTAGGGGAAAGAAAACACCCTCCCACAAACTCTTTATTGGGTAGGACCCCGCAACAGATTCAAGTTGGGGGAAGATACACCAGATTGGTCAGAAATTAATAGAAGAAATTCGGGATTGGATACATTCATAACAAGGGGAAGAAAGGGGTAAATATTGCCAACTTAAACAATGACAGAAAGAAATTTAACAAAGAACAAACTCTTGAAATTAAATTTTCTCCAAAAAAATAGTTCTTTGACTCCGCACTAGGTTGCACTATTGTAGATCTTCAGTAGTGTCCTCTAGAAGAGAAAGTTCACACTTCTTACTTCAAGCGAAACAAAAACACATCAAAAATGACACAGTTCAAAAACTCAAAATTTTCCACGTGGTGACATCTTCTGAGAAGGTAAAGAATTAACAGCGTAGATAAAGTTCAGACTTCCTCCAGCAGAGGAGATTCACCTGGCGCAATTTTTAAATTAGCGGCGTGGAGGTGTACCGCCCGGTACAGACCTCCCCCCCAAAAGTTCCTCCAGGGGTGACACATGAAATCTGTTTGAAACAAGGTCCAAGTTATGCTGTGGATATGAAGATTGATTGCAGAAGCCTTTATAAGATTTCTTAATTTGGTTTGATTTAGTTTCAAAATTTTGTTGTTGCAGATGAAGTAAAGTCTTTATATTTGTAGAAGTTGAATTTCTGAAGATAACTTTTTATACTTGAAAGTGAAGGGGAAAAAAAAATTTTCAAAGTCCACCAAATATTGCAGTTGAATTCCCAAGTGTAGTCATTACTTATAGTAACTGTTCATGTAGTAGATGGTGATGAAGTGGGATGGCCAGACCGGCCGTTGCGGCTTGCGTCCAAAGGAGGCCGCTCGGACCCCTCAAGTACCCTGAGATACCGCTCGCCCGCACTATGAGGGGAGCAGAGGTGTTGAAGCACGCCGCGCCCGCGGTGAACATATACAGGCTGCGGGCAAGTAGCAGGTCGTGCGCCGCACATCAGCCTTGGCCGGGAGGAGAGCTCCGGCTCGCCGTGCACACGTCGTCCTCGCTGGGGCCGAGGGGGCCCGTCCTCTGCTCCAGTTGCTGCACGGCGCCGCTCGGCTGCGGGGGCACTGAAACATTAAAGCTTGGCGGCAGAATTGTGTTGGACCATCATCTTTTTTTTAAGGGCACAGGCTTGGTGAGGAGGTTGAGGGGTCAGCGGCGTGCAGATATCCATGGCATTTACTCAAATCAAGCCACAGTGTGTATTGAAGCAGGAGACGGGAGCGTGGTAATGGCCGAGGCAAGGACAGAATGGCAGTTTAACGGATCGGGGAAGGTTTTACAAGAGGCTTACATATAAGACAAAATATTATAGAAGGGGCAGAAAGCCTTAAAAGTTGAACTCAAAAAAAAAAATATAACCTTCATATTCCTTTCAAATTATATGAAGCAAGTTGACACAAAATTTACACTGGTTTCACCTGTGACAGGTGAACCCTAAATATCCTCTCGGTGGCTGGATTGCTTACTAACAACGTAACTGGCGTAAGAAAATCGAGAATGATGCATGGCCCATGAAATCTGGGGGCAAGCTTGCCCGCGGGAACAAAATTCTTGACCATTACCTGGTCACCTACATTCAGAGTGGTGGGTCTCCGTCCACGATCATACCTTTCCCTGACCTTTTCGTGAGACACTTTAAGATTGGCTTTAGCTTTCTTCCAAAGATCTTTAATATTATCCGGATCTATTGTCTCGGGTAGAATGTCACTCAGAGACCAGAGGTTAGAGAGCGGCGAGTTGGGAACAAACTTGAACATCAAAGAAGCTGGAGTGAATTTATGTGATTCATGAACCGCTGAATTCAAAGCAAAAGCTATCCAATGCAGGGACGTGTCCCACCTGGAATGATCTTCATGATGATAGGCAATAAGCGCGGACCTGAGATTACGGTTAACCCGTTCAGCCAGGGATGGTTGAGGGTAATAAGCAGAAGTAGTTACGTGAGAGATGGACAAGTCAAAACAGAATTTACGAAAAAGATTAGATGTAAAAGCCTTAGCATTATCAGATACAATATATTGGCACGGACCAAAAGAAGCAAAAATAGAATTTAAGCAAGTAATTGTAGACTGAGCGGTAGCCAGCTTAGTCGGAAATAACCACGAAAATCTTGTAAAACCATCTACGCATACAAAGATGAACTTGTTGGCATTCCCCTTTGACTGGGGGAAGGGTCCTACATAATCAATATACAGGCGTTCCATGGGGCGCGACGCTTGCTGAGAAGACAAGAGGCCTACCTTGGTGGACATGGTCGGTTTACTGAGCAAACAAGATTTACAAGCTATTACAAGTTCACGAATTTCGCCATCCATACCTTTCCAGATGAACATTTCACGAATCTTTTCACGGGTTTTAAAGATTCCAAGATGCCCTCCTAATGGGGTCTCATGATAATACTTGAAGATCATAGGTGCAAGAACCGCTGGAACAACAACTTTCATCAACTTATCATGCCTCGAAGGGCAACATAGAACACCATTCCTCAGAACATAAGGGACAACATGTTCCCCAGAAGAAAGGGTTTCCATTATCGGAGCCAGCGTCGGATCTTCACGTTGGTATTTCTCAATATCCCTAAAAAGCATGGGAGCATCTGTTAAGATGGCATTAACACCAGATAGTATGGACTCGGAAGGTGATGAACTGTCGACCGGTTCGTGGGTCTCGACGTCGTTATGAAACATACGGCTGAGTCCATCAGCAACAACATTTTCGGTACCTCTGATATGTCTAACATCAAACTGGAAGGCGGAAATACGAATAGCCCAGCGGGCTATAAGACCAGTACGACGCGGCCTACCTAAGACCCAGCTTAAGGCTTGATTATCTGTCTCCAGGTCGAATTTGACGTGTTCCAGATAGAGACGGAACTTTTCTAAGGCAAATAAGACTGTCAACCCCTCGAGCTCATAGATGGAATACTTGGCTTCTTGAGCCGATAGAGTCCTAGATGCATAGGCGATGGGTCGCCTCCCTAGTTCAGTCTCTTGAAGAAGGACTGCAGCTACAGCTGACGATGACGCGTCCGTTTGGACGATGAATTTCTTTGAGAAATCAGGCATAGCAAGGACAGGGGCATTACAGAGAGCTAATTTCAGATCTTCAAAAGCGGCTTGTTGAGAAGGTCCCCACTCGAATTTGATGCCTTTCCTACGAAGAAGGTTTAAGGGCGCCGCTCTATTAGCAAAGTTAGGAATGAACTTTCTGAAGAAATTCACCATACCAATGAACCTGGCGATACCTTTAATGTCCTTGGGAGGTTTAAAATCACGGATGGCCTGTGTTCTAGAATGATCGACTGCTACACCATCGGGTGACACAATATGCCCTAGGAATGACATAGAGGGCTTAGCAAAGGCAACCTTGGACAACTTAACAGTTAACCCAGCCTTACGAAGGCGATCGAGAACTTCTCGCAGATGATCTAGATGTTCTTCAAAAGTCTCTGAAAATACGACGACATCATCTAAATAGTGATATAAGTACTCAAATTTGATGTCGGAGAAGACCCTGTCTAGTAGCCTAGTGAGCACAGCTGCTCCCGTAGGGAGCCCGAAAGGCACGCGGTTGTATTCATATAAATTCCAGTCCGTGGCAAACGCTGTAAGGTGTTTAGACTCTTCGGCAAGGGGAATTTGATTATAGGCCTGATTTAAGTCCAAGATGGTGAAGAACTTGGCCTTACGAAACCATGAAAAACAAGAATGAAGGTCAGGAAGGGGCACAGATTGCAACACCACCTTCCGATTGAGAGCCCTGTAATCAATGACAGGCCTGAAGCCGCCTTGGGGTTTCGGGACTAGGAAAATAGGCGATGAATACGCCGACTTAGAGGGCCTAATAATACCATCCTTCAACATCTGATCGATAATTTCTTTCAGAGCCTTCATTTTAGGTGGAGATAGCCTATAAGGTGGAAAACGGACAGGAATCGAATCCGTGACCTCAATTTTGTATTCAATAAGGTCAGTAACACCAAGAGTATCAGAGAACACCTCGGGAAACGACTGACACAGTTTGCGAATACTATCAGCCTGCTCCTCAGGTAGATGTCTAAGGTCTAACAACATCTCATCCTGGGTAGGCGAAATAGAAGAACATGACACAGAATTACACTTTAATAGTGGTATTTTACAACTAGAAGCAAATTTGAATGTGCACGACCTAGACTGGAGATCGAGCACAAGACCAGTGTGAGAAATAAAGTCAGCTCCCAATATAATGGGGCAAGACAAGAGCTTGGCCACAAACAATTTAACTCTCCAAGTGAATTTAAAAATACGAATTTTGACCAATAAGGAACCTAGAATTTCTAATGGGGATGAATTAGCCGAAACATATTGCACAGGAGATGAGACATAGTCAGGTAGTTTACAAACAGATTTCAATTTAGAATACCATTCAGCCGAAATAATCGAACAAACACTGCCTGAGTCTAAGAGAGCTGTAATAGGCTCGTTATTTAACTCAATCTTAAGAAAAGGAACCGGTGCGGGGGAATCCGCCGCAATCCTAAGACACTCTTTGGGACCTTCAAAAGATAAATTTGAAAATTGCTCGTTCTCTAAATTTACAACCTGTTTACCAGGGGCTGAGTCTCGGGAAGATGGATTAGTTGACTCAGCCGAAGCCACTAGTCACTTTTTATTATTGGCATAGGTAGGATTTGCACCAGAAGTTGAGCAGGAGGGGGTGCTATTCGAGTTTGGGCAATTCTTGGCGATATGTGAGAAAGCCCCACATTTAAAACAGCCTTGTGCTGAACCAGCTCCATTATTTGCCCTACTAGTTTTGACCAATGGACATTTATTGCGAAGATGGTCAGGCGACCCGCAAGCATAACATTTACGGGGTGTGACTGGTCGGCGAGGTGGAGGCCGAGTGTTACTAAAGGAAGGCGGGGGTTCTTTCGCTACACGCAAGGAATCGGCGTATCTAACTCCTTCCGCTGAGACGGCCAACGCTTCAAGTTCAGAGAAAGTTTGCGGGCACGCCGCGAAACACAAGTATGACCTATAAGATGGTGAAATGCCTTCCACAATAGCCTGTACAATCTGATCTTCAGGAAAATGAAGGGCAAACACCCTAGTATAAAACTTAATATCTTGGATGAAGTCTGCCAAGTTTTCATCCAAGCGCTGTACACGGTAATAGTACTTCTGAATAAGGGAGGACCTGGCCCTAGCCGGGATGAAGTTAGCTAGCAAATGGGCATGGAAATCCTCAATAGATGATTGCTCGGCAATGGCTCGTACGATTTTATCAGAGAGAATACCAATAGCATACGGATAGATAATTTGCAAAATTTGACATGGAGAAAGAGAAAACACAAGGGCATGATCCTGAAATTCAACCAGAAATGTTAAAAATGAAATTACTTCACTGGTGGTATTAACCGAAAACTTAGAGATACCTCTGAGCAACATTGCCAATGGATGAGGCAAGCTGCTAAACCCGGGTGACATAGTAGGTAAAGGCTTCAATGGCAAAGAAGTTAATTCAGAACGGATGTTACTCAATGATGCGCGACGTTCAGATTCGTTGTCCAATGGGGCAGGGATAGTTTGAGCAGCAACGGTTACCCTATTAACTTCTCCCTTGGGAGGCGCTTCCTCACTACCAGTATTCACTATGGTGGGTTGATCAGATTTGGGAGGAACTTCCCCAGTTAACAATTGAGTGACCTTACTAGATAATTCGGAAATATTTTCCAGGAGCGTACTAGCTTCCTTCCTCTGAACGTCATTCAGTTTTAGAGACAACAGATCGTTAACCCTATTCGAAAAATGATATAGCCTGCCTTGCACACGCTTAATTTGATTGGGAGAAGGATCATTTTCATCAAAAAAACTAACTACAGAAGCTATCCCAGTAATATTCTCCGTGATCGTGGAAAGAGAGTCGTCAATTTCTTTCTCTCCCAAATTGGGGATGGAAATGGGCAAATCTAGGGACTCTCTAAGCTTGTTAGTGTCTACTGCAACCGTGCCTCCAGATTGCACATTTCTGATAGTTAATTCATAGATCAACTCCTCCTTGCGCAAATAATTAAGATGGAGAACATCGCGAGGGCCTGGCATGATGACAGAACAATTTTGAAAAAGTCAAAAAATTCCAGCAACTGGGAAAATAGTTAGAGTTCGGATCAAAACAATGTCTAGCCGTCAAAAGGGGCTAAATTGAGATCCATTCAACCACGCTCTGCTACCACTTGTTACCGTGTTTTGGTGGTAGTTATGCATGAAAGAAGGTGCTGGGTGGTGAATAGGTCTCAAGCTACTAAAGTGAAATTAATTTTAAAATTTAACAAGGTTATATTTTCTTTGCAAAATTAGGTAACAACAAATAGAACAGGTACTTAGTAGCCGAAACACGATTGAAAAATACATTTACATAGGTACCCCATTTGGGGCTTCAAAAGTCAGAAACATAATTCTTGAGCAATGAGCCCAACCTTACAATGAACACCATACAACAAAGGGGCCGAAAACCCCCAAACATGCCAGAAACATTTGCTTCCAATTACACCCAAAAGCCTCCTTGAGGCAGAAACACAATTTTCAAGAAAGGGCAACTTCCCCCTAAAATACAAGCCTATCATAGGCCACTCCGAACTCCACTTTTAAGCTGTCCTCAAAGGACATATACACAGGGGTAAAATACCCAACCTACTGAGGTCTGTTAAATGACAAGAAGGTTAATACATGACCTGTAAAATACAATTTGAGAGGAGGCGAACTTGCACTCCTAATACACTTTGCTTAAGACCTACTTGGAACTAGGCCGTTAATACAAGGGCTAATCCCATACTACAGAGGTGACTTAATAGCAATTTACATTACATTACGGAAGAATAGGTTGAGAAAAATAAGTTCACCTCAAGACGATGTGAGTGGGAGCTCGAGAAGGTTAAGCACTCTCTATCCCGATATGTCGTTTTAAAAGAGAATATATGAAAAGAGTAGTTACATTTTAGGAAAAGGTTACATGGCTGAACGCTTAGAACCCGCCCCGAAAGTTAAACTGCTGAGCTAGCAAAGAAAGAAGTTATAAATCGACCATTACCTTGTTGTTGACCGCTGCCGAAGAAAGAGGCGCTTCCCGCCCCCTGCTATGTACTTTACACACAGAAAGATGGATCAAAAGTGGCCCGGAGACCCGAAAATCAGCAGTTTATATCCTCTCGCGGAAGGTTCTAGGCGTTAGGGGAAAGAAAACACCCTCCCACAAACTCTTTATTGGGTAGGACCCCGCAACAGATTCAAGTTGGGGGAAGATACACCAGATTGGTCAGAAATTAATAGAAGAAATTCGGGATTGGATACATTCATAACAAGGGGAAGAAAGGGGTAAATATTACCAACTTAAACAATGACAGAAAGAAATTTAACAAAGAACAAACTCTTGAAATTAAATTTTCTCCAAAAAAATAGTTCTTTGACTCCGCACTAGGTTGCACTATTGTAGATCTTCAGTAGTGTCCTCTAGAAGAGAAAGTTCACACTTCTTACTTCAAGCGAAACAAAAACACATCAAAAATGACACAGTTCAAAAACTCAAAATTTTCCACGTGGTGACATCTTCTGAGAAGGTAAAGAATTAACAGCGTAGATAAAGTTCAGACTTCCTCCAGCAGAGGAGTTTCACCTGGCGCAATTTTTAAATTAGCGGCGTGGAGGTGTACCGCCCGGTACAATTATTATCATCGAATACGCCAAGGATCCTATTCCCATACCATGTTAAGGCCCTTCCTGTTTTATTTACGGCGAGTGCTGAGCTGACACATCGTTCTTTACCTGGAGACTTGGATTTTCCATTCCAAGCGAGCGGCGTAAACACTGTACACAGAAACGCCGATCAGCTGCGCGGACTTTTTCACGTCTTCCACAGTCCACAGTGGATTCTAATCTCATAGGCTACTGTAAACGTTTAAAACAATTTGGTTTATATTTTCTACTTTATTTTCCTCTACTTTTGTTAGCTTTAAAGTATTTCACAGGGGACTCAAGCGTCACAGCATCACACACGTCTCGCTCACAGCTGGCAGCCATTATGAATACTGAACAGTGAACACGCTGTTGCAGCCAGTATTGCCAACAGTTTTCTTGGATCCATCTTCAACGTCCCACCTATTATGCGAACTTATCAACAGTGGAATGAACTCGAACAAACTTACTAAGTACACAGTGCAATAAGATATCAATATCATATTAAATTATTATTATTTTGCTACATACACCACTGAGAACAATAACTATTCACAGCCATCTACGTATGAAATATAAGAGTTGGTAACGAATCCGAATAACATACAACCTGTGATATATTTTCCATATTTATACAGGGCAAAAATTTTAATTCATCAAGTCAGTTCACCAGAATATCTAACCAAACTGAAGGAAGATCCTGACTTCAGGAACAAGTAACAAACCTAGGGAACTATTTGACGCTGCGGAAGCCTTTTCACCGACCAGAAGTCTGACTAACATCAAAGGGACCGCTAAGGTCTTGAGTTGACTCTCAGTATACCAATGAGGATTCTTACCAGGAGCTGTTTTTCAGTCTCTGTAAGTGCCTCGTTGACAAGATATTTGGCATAGCTCCACAAGCAGAAATCACATCAGGCAGACGAGGTGGCCTCACAGCAGGATCTCCTCTCCTTATCTACTTTTCCGGGAACGTATGATTGAAGTGTTCTCGAGTTGCATGTGGAAAGTGGGCTGGGGCCGCATCATGTTGAACCCATATGCGTTGAGAAACCATCAACCTACGAAAAACAGCGGTGGCATATAAGATACGACCGTGGGGTTTCCGCACCGGTGTTGCGTATCTCAAATTGATCCATGTGCCTTTCTTGTGCATGCCTGAAACTCTGTATCGCGTCCTCACGGTAACACTCTGTAGATGACCAAGATTACAGTACATACTATTTATAATATTTTAGATTCCACTATACAGGACACAAATATTAAAACCCTAACATTTTAATATACTGCCTGGTATGTGCTAATAGAGTAGTTTTGCAGAGCATTACATTCTGTTCGTGTTGTCAAAATATCATCTTCGGTACAGTGTTTCTCATC
Organism: Anabrus simplex; assembly: GCF_040414725.1. Taxonomy (NCBI): domain Eukaryota; kingdom Metazoa; phylum Arthropoda; class Insecta; order Orthoptera; family Tettigoniidae; genus Anabrus; species Anabrus simplex. The sequence goes on along the minus strand of NC_090267.1, from coordinate 348,510,631 downwards.
TACATTCAAAGTAGAACTGTCGGTGTATTTTTACAGTGCATGCACGAAGTCGTTCTGCGTCATCGTCAGTTAACTGTTCCGAGCCGCCCAGCTATCCCACAGCAAATAAATATAATACTACCGTTGATTTTATGGTAAAATTATAATTACATTTACGATATGCTAATTGATTATTCACCCAAAATTTCATTAAAATCTGCCTAGTCCGGCACAAACGATTCCCTTGTGAGCCAGCGACAGTGTCATTTTTTTATTGATCTCTTTCTCGTCCGAAACATGCGATTTTACCAACTGACAGTGACTAGCACATAATAATTCTTTTTGAGAAAAGGGCTCATTGTTATGCAGCAATTTAATCTATGTCATAAACTGATTAACAAGCTACCACTGTTATTGGCAAGTTTGTTCAGATGGCTGTGTTAATTCTCAACTTCAGTTTATTAGTTAGTGCTCATTTTAGTTGACTCGCAATGGAACTGTATGGGTTGTTCCAGATATATTTCAATTAAATTTGATAGTGATCAATTAAGTTATCTTCAGTTTAACGGTAACGAAGTACATATTTTCCCGTAAAATTATTGCTAATACATACGTGGATGACTCGTGACGATTAACTCAGTCGATGGATATAAACCCTTTTTCTTTTAGGACACTTACGAACGTGGGATTAAAATAAAACAATAATCTTTGCACGCACACGCAACGAAGACATGTACACAACAGCTGTTCAAATAGCATCATCCAGCTTCGACGAAACCTTGGCAACGTCGCTGTAAGTTCTGGCATATCCGGTCGAACATCTCTGGCGTCATTCGAACAATGTCACTACCAACTACTTTCATAAGAGTAGTATGCACTATTAGTGGCTCAAATGTCAGCACTACCCACACCTCAGCAGCTTCCATACTTCCACAGCCATGAGACTGGAACCTGCGCCAAGACACAGACAGATGCACAGATACTGCGTCTATAAAAAAGAGACAGGCAAATTTGTATGAGTATGATGATGATGATGCACTTGGCGTATGCATTGTAGAAATAATACCTATAAATCTATATTTTTTTCACTTTATTTTTTACTTTATAGCGAAAATAAGATTTTCTACAACAAGAACAGAATTTCAAGCTCTGCCGGCCAATTTTACCAACACACAAAGTAGGCCTATCTAAATACAGTTACATCCGTTAACGGAAAGAGAGAGGGAGAGAGAGAGAGAGAGAGAGAGAGAGAGAGAGAGAGAGAGAGAGAGAGAGAGAGAGAGAGAGAGAGAGAGTGTCAGTCACGGTTTCGAGCAAACATTTATGAGGATTTTTGGTGTCATAAGATAGAAAATGACTCCTACAGCATTTTACAATGAAATAATTGTTTTAGTTGACTTTATTTAAATGATGTTACAGAATCAATATTAAGAAGCAAAGTCAAAGTGCACACTGTCTGTTAGGTCATCAGCCCAAAGGCTGGTTGGATACTCAAATAGCACCAAATCAAACCTCATGGCGCAAGAGCCCCGAAGGGCCAGGGACTGCAAAGCGACGCTGCTCAGCCCGAAGGCCTGCAGAGAACGAGATGTCGTGTTGTCAGCACGACGAATTCACTCGGCCGTTATTCTTGGCTTTCTAGACTGGGGCCGCCTTGTCACCGTCAGATGGCTCCTCAGTTGTAACCACATGGGCTGAGTGGACCAGCCGCCAGATCCAGGTAAAAATCCCTGACCTGGCCGGGAATCGAACCCGGGGCATCCGGGTAAGAGGCAGGCATGCTACCCCTATACCGTAGAGCCGAACTCCAAATAGCACCATCCAAGGTTATGTGGTTATAGGAAGCCACTAAAACCAATTGACGTGCCGAAATCAGGTGTACTACTCAAGATGAGCAGTGAGGTAGAGTTTGCCATTGTTTTCTTCACTGAGCCTGAAAGTGCTATTTTAGCTCTAGTGACTCAGTGAGAAACACCTTTCATAAGAATAGTATGCACTATTAGTGGCTCAAATGTCAGCGCTACCCACACCTCACCAGCTTCCATACTTCCACAGCCATGAGACTGGAACCTCGGTGGTAGCTATATTTCACTCTCGTCTGCACCAAGACACAGACAGATGCATAGATACTGCGTCTATAAAAAAGCGGCAGGCAAATTTGTACACTGGGGTGATTCAAAAGAAGGCAATTATCAGAATTTAACAACGAGGTCAATATATACAAAATTTTCCGAAAATGTTCTTCCAAAAACAGGACAAATATTACACTCTTGAAGAAACAACTGGCCATTTTTGTTAATAGGGTTTCGGTCAGCGGAGGTTTTACTGTGTATTAAAATATACTTATATGCCGTTTATACCGTTTGTAACGGAAGCCAAAATATTATGTAGTGTGAAATGTTGGTCATCTATTTATAAACATGCATGTTTTATTATTACAAACGAGGGACTGACCCGATTCCTGTTCACAATCACTCAATTTTATCATGCTGTGAACAATCTAACAACTGTAGGTGTGGAGCGATCCTCTCGTATCTTTATTGACCACCCTATACTGTTTAATTGCCATGGATGTCTTTTGTACACCACGTTGTATTAAATCTGTGGCAACAAATTATTACTTTAAGTACGTAAATATTATTTAATGGAAGAGTGTGTACCAGCATAAGTTTGATATCTTCATTGGACATCCTACCAAGATTCATTGAATAATTTGTCTGGTACACCCAAAAAGGTTCCTTGTCAGTTTACACTATGATAATTGATGCAAGAATAATTTATTACCTGTCTGTTATTAACGGTGTTCTTTCTCTGTTCTTTATCTGATAAGTACTTTATAATTGGCAACAACTACTCGTTACTTCTGTTGTATCCCGTATTTAGACACACCTACGTTAAGTACATTAGAAATGAGGAACTTTATAAATTACGTGAAATACAGTAGAGATCACATGAAAAAGTAATGAAGAGAAATTTGTTTGATCATAACAACAACTCAGTATGCGATCCATCCGAAATGTAAATGATCCCGAAAGCATGAAGGTAATTTCTATGCCTGTAAAATCTTAGATATATGGAATCTTAGAAGGACTTCTGAGAAACAGAATGAAGATAATATTAATATTAAAACTTTGAATATTAAGTCTCACGGAAAAGGCAATTGTTAAAACAGTAATGACACGACCAACTCGCGGCACAATGTACCGTTACTAATCTTGACTTACCAAGACGACTGCTGCCCAACCAGTTGGCCTGCAGATATTAGACTGCCACGTACGTGATAATCTTGACATCCTCAGCCATATTGCTCGGCTCTAGTGATCTTGTCCACTTTCTTCCACTGATTGGGAATCGCACCCAGGGCCTCCGAATAAAAGGCGGACACTCCACCCCTTTACCATAGGACTGGCTAAAACAATGAAATTGAATACCACATACGTAGAGCCTCCGTGGCTCAGACGGCAGCGCGTCGGCCTCTCACCGCTGGATACCGTGGTTCAAATCCCGGTCACTCCATGTGATATTTGTGCTGGACAAAGCGGAGGCGGGACAGGTTTTTCTCCGGGTACTCCGGTTTTCCCTGTCATCTTTCATTCCAGCAACACTCTCCATTATCATTTCATAGCATTTATCAGTCATTAATATGTATCACTTTGGGAGTGGCGACCCCATCGTACTAATAGCCTATATATGGATCATTCATTACATCCCTGACCCGGCCAAAGATGGACAACAGGTTGTAGGTTTTCATTTTCACCAAATACGTATTTGAAAACTTTTTCTTGATCAAAACGCAACGTAAATAACAATATTGATAACAATGTTTAACTTACCACTCACATGTATGATTTCAAGATATTCTAGTTCAGAAACATTGAATCTTTAACGAAAATATTTAGAATGGTAACTACAGCAACATTCGTGTGTAGGTCTTTTATGCAATTTTAGAATAATTCCGATATTATGTTGCCGAATCATCAGTCAATGCAGCTATCCTGTGCTCACCCTTTCATTTCTACATAACTACAACATCCTACAGCTATTCTAATCTGTTTATCATATTCATGCCTTGGTCTACCTCTACCGTTGATACCGCCTACACTAACTTAAAAAACTAACTGAGCAAGCCCTGGATGCCTGAAGATGTGTCCTACAATTCTATCTCTTCTTCCGGTCAAATTTCGCCAAAGCATTCTCTCACCAATTCGATTCAGTATATCTTTATTCGCGATTCGATCTACCCATCCCACCTTCAGCATTCTTCGGCAACACCACGTTTCGAAAATTTCTATTCACCTTTTTGAGCTAGTAGTAGGCTTCACACTGGATGTTAGCAAAGTTTCAGATTAATCTGAATAATATTTTAAGCATGTAATTTTTTGTCTTAGATTCTCCATTATGCTCATGCCTTTTGAAGCGTCACTTTATAACATATTTATTTTTCTAAGCTTTTACAGTCTTAGCAACCTCCAATTATGAGGAAAGCAGAATAAAATTTATTCAAAATAGAAACAGCATCCTATAAAGACAGTTCCAGGAAAAATGTTAATGATTTATAGGAGTCCAACACGCTACCTTCCACATCTATGAGCTCGTCAGATCAAGGATAAAGCATACGACTAGCATTGTCATACGTTATTTGACCCATTCTGTTCTGAACTGATGGTGGGTCGCATTGATTACAAAGAATAAAATACACGCAGATGACAACGGCCACAATTGCTAAAGGGAAGATTCATTTTCTTAGAAATTACGACGTGGTCAGTCAATTAAAAAATCCGCCATTGAGATTTCCAATCCGTCAGTGAAAGCCTACATCAAGTACTTGGAAGGCTTCCTTGCCACAGCTGGGGACGCTAATTTCCGGCGGATTCGAGACCGTTAGAAGAGTTGCCCGGAAGCTACGTTGAGGAATCTGTGTGCTGAATCTCGCACTTCGACAGGCACGCTGTAAAAATACCTGCGATTAAAATATTGTTTATCGTATTCTCTATCCCCCGTGTAAAATGATAACTTACATGGTAAGATATGTGGATGTAACTAAAGTGAGAAAATATGGCCGGGATTTTATCCATGTATGAAAGGACTGGCAGGAGAATCAGTTTGCATGTCAGTTCGATAAAAATTAAAATGTGAGTCGACCCAAAATTTAAAATAATAATAATAATAATAATAATAATAATAATAATAATAATAATAATAATAATAATAATAATAATAATAATAATAATATAATAATAATAATAATAATAATAATAATAATAATAATAATAATAATAATAATAATATTTTTTCGTTTATGGCCGTTAGAGACAACGTTAGGTAAGAGTTACATGTTTCTCGAAGTCTTTTTCATCCTTTCTTCTTTCTTCTTTCTTCCGTCCACCCACGGTTAAGTTTTGGTTCGTCATGGAATCGCTGGAATTTGTCGAACACTGACATAAACTTTGTTCGGTTTGAGATGCTTTCTGAATTTAGTCCCACCTGTTTGTGATCCTTTCTTACCTCCCTGAACCATTTGTATGACACTTTAGGTCTACTGTCTAATATTGTGGAAATCCTTTTCGTTAGTCTCTTCTCATCCATTCTAAATAAATGCCCATAGGATTTAAGTCTCAGTTTTCTCATGGCCATAGTTAGCCTTTCATTGTCACGGTAAAGTTCTTACATTCCTCGCAACCTATACTGTCAATCACAAACTTTGGACCCATGATTTTACGAAGGATCTTTCGAATTGCTCAGCTTCTCTCAATCCCGTTTTCCCTGACATTTGGAGGCATTCACTAGCGTACAGACATTCAGTTTTAATCACTGTATTATAGTGCCTCAGTATAGCTTACCGGGAATTGGTTTTCTTCTTTTATGCAGGGTATGTCCTACGAAAATTCGCAGCCATCTTCTCCCGTCTGGTGTTTGCTTCTCATTCATTAGTTTTCAATTGCACTACGTATATTTCACCCGGGTACTTAAAGCTATCAACTCTTTCTATTTTACCGTGTTCTATCTTCAGGTACCGAGGGGCTATTTTGATGTTTGTTATATATTTAGTTTTTTCGAAAGAAATCTGTAGTCCTTTTTCTGCTTGTAGATTTAGTACATTCAGCTGTTCTATTGCTATGTCAGTATTCCTAGATAGCAACGTGAGATCATCAGCAAAGGCAAGACAATTAATCATGACACCCCTTTTTGATCCTCCAACGTATACCTGTATACCAACGTATACCTTTTCTGTCCAGTTCTTTTTCCCATTCCCGGATAATCTTCTCTAACACACAGTTGAAAAAAATATTGGTGACAGTCTATCACCTTGTCTGACTCCTGTTTTAATTTCGAACTGCTTGGGGATCTCTCCCATGAACTTAACTTTCGAATGTGTCCCAGTTAAAGTCTGCTTAATAATTGCCTTGTTTTGGCGTCGATTCCAAATTCCACCAATATATTGAATAGCACTTCTCTGTCGATTGAATTACACGCCTTCTTGAAGTCTACAAAAAACACTACCAGATCCTTGGAGAGACGATTCTCTAGTACACGTTTCAGACTCCAGATTTGATCAACGCATGATCTTCCCTTCCTAAATCCCGCTTTATATTCGCCTAGTTGGTGATCCACTTGTTCCACAAGTCTTTTATGTAGTGCTTTAGACAGTGTCTTATATGTTACATGTGTGATTAAATTCCGCGGCAGTTGTTAGGATATGCTCTATAACTTTTCTTTTTTGTAGAGGATGAATGTCCGAAATTTTCCAGTCTTCAGGGATAATCTCCATTTACCAGAATTTTTCCATTTCTTGCCTTAAAATTGTGATTGCGATTTCTCCACCACTTTTCAGCATCTCTGTTGTGACAGAGTCTTTTTTTGTTCTTTAAGTCTGTAAGTCTGTACTTATTTCACGGAGTTCTTTTTCGTCAGGGGGTACTGAGTTTTCATTCCGTTGCTTTGGGTCCTCTTTTGGCCATTTATTTTTAGGTTTTTCAAAGTTAAATAATTTCTCAAAGTATGTACCTAATATCTATCAATTTTTATTCTTATTCACAGCCAATTTTTCACCTTCCCTTCGAAATCCCATGGTAGATGGTTGATATACATTTATGTGCTCTTTAAAGGTCCTGTAAAAGGTTCTAGTATTGTTCTTCTTAAATTCAGTGTCAATACTTGGTATTTCTTCAGATATTTGATTCCTTTTGGCTTGCCGGTGGGTCCTTGCTGTCTGTTTGCGTACCTCTTCGTATATCTCAAATTTATCTTCTGTTTTATCTGCGAACCATGCTTTATAGGCTGGAGCTATCCTATCAAATGCTACATCACAGTCTGTAGTCCACCATCGGTGTCGGCGAGCTCGTCGCAATGGTGCAACATCCTTAACTGTAGTTGCCATATACTCTCGAATGTCCTTGCAAGTCTCCATTTTCTTCTCCCGCACACATATTTGAAAGTAGTTTTTTTTGTTGAAGTTTTCGTGGTTTACTTCTATTGACACATTCGGAGAGAGTCTTTTCCTATTTAACGGTAACGGTTTGAATTTTATGCGGGTTGGGTACCGCGTGGGGTAGTTTCCGTTAAAAATGTTTCCATCATGCATAGTGTTACCTTATGGCAATACTTGGTGGGACAGATTACTCTGTCCGTTGTTAGAACTACGGTTGTTAGCCGTAGAACCAGTTCTTCCGCCCTCTCAGCCGTTGGGAAATAATAATAATAATAATAATAATAATAATAATAATAATAATAATAATAATAATAATAATAATAATAATAATAATAATAGTTCCTGGAATTCGTGGGTGACAGAGGTATAAGAAGCGCCTGGGGGTGAATGGGCGTACAAGGAATTAACTAGAGCAGAATTTAACACAACAAATTTTAAAATTTTATTTCTTTTCTTTCTTTTTTCTCTACTTTAAAACTGATAAATAGAAAATATGAATAAACAACCATATGAGTTCATCAACTCCAATCACAAGGACTTAAAGTCCAAGAATCAGGTACAAAATTTGGTGTAGTTAACGGTTTGGTTGCTTTACAGAGACAGGTACAATATTTTACAAAGAGCATGTGTTGCTCTTGGAAGGTACAATATTTTACAAAGATCATGCTTTGTTTTTGGAAGGTACAATATTTTACAAAGAGCATGTGTTGCTCTTGGAAGGTACAATATTTTACAAAGAGCATGCCTTGCTCTTGGAAGGTACAATATTTTACAAAGAGCATGTGTTGCTCTTGGAAGGTACAATATTTTACAAAGAGCATGTGTTGCTCTTGGAAGGTACAATATTTTACAAAGAGCATGTGTTGCTCTTGGAAGGTACAATATTTTACAAAGACCATGTGTTGTTCTTGGAAGGTACAATATTTTTCAAAGAGCAGGTTTTGCTCTTGGAAGGTACAATATTTTACAAAGAGCATGTGTTGCTCTTGGAAGGTAAAGTTGTAGAAGTCTGCGCTACAACTATATCATAGTCCAGCCTCGCAGAGGCATCAATTTCTAATGGGACACTTCCAACCTATCGATTTTCCTTAATTAAAGTACTTACACACCCGTGCCATCATGTGAGCTTACCTGTTGCTCAACATTTCGTAACACACTGCTCCGAAAGGGAACTAACACCAGAAACAATTACCAAATAAACAGGGGCAATGAGTGCCCATACTAAATGGCCTTAATATAAAAAGAAAAGTCTGAACATGACTGGCCATAAACAAAAGTCTAGGAGGCAAAACACTTGCCCTTCTTATAGAAATACATAAAACCCTAAGTGGGCCTATGGCCCAATGACACAGAGGCTAAGCCTATTCTACACCGGGGTGACTAAATGAGAAACATTAAATTCCAAATAAGAGTTAAGAATTTTAGAGGTTCAGAAACTTTGGTCACCCCATGCCAAATTGAATAGGAATCAACAGAATCACTCTTTGTTCCCTTATATTACATATTTACCAGTAGGGAATAGAACAGATTCCTCAGACTTGATTTAAACGACCAAATTTAGAAATTTACATGAAATAATAGGCTAAAACCTTCCCCTCAAGCTATCCGCAGGAGCTGGCACATGTTTATGAAAATTCTGCTATTACCTTGAGTTGCTGGACTTTCCTAACGCCGCCCGCGGCTGTTACCTCCGTTAGGACACGCCACACTTCCAATTAACTGAAGCAATGAAGACAATACGGCCCAAAAGCGCCCAGCTTCTATAGCAATTTTGAGAAGAAGCTTCCAGAACTCTTTATTGATACGATAGATTCCTGTACACACCCCAATTTTTATTGGCTAGAGAAAATATTTACAGATTTCTGATAGGTTGATTACTATTGAAGGAGGAACCAGCAGAAGTGTAGACAACTTTGATACATTAAAAATATCCTAAGAACCAGATAGAAAAACCTCAACACTTCAAATTTCTGTGTGGAATAATTGTAGTTTACCTCGCAAGATGGAACAATTAAATCTATGGTAGAGTCATCTAACAGTTGAAAACCAAATTATCTTGTAATACATCAGTTCAAGTTAGATTACATACAGTAGATGGCCTTATAGAAGGCGCGCAGTTCAACTGGCCGGAGGTGTGCCCCTGGGTTATTATGTCCTGAGCTACCATGTGTAGGCATTTAGATTGATGCCATTTAGCCTGCCTCCCAGATGACAGAGGAAAGGATATCTATTGGGTAATCAGTAGATGAGTTTTTAAAGTCGGGTGAACACCAAATATCACCAGTGGTCTTGTACTTTCCGACATCATCCGACATGGAGTGTTCAATGTTCTTGTTTCGGTCCTTCAAAAATCCTATTACCTGTGCTGAGTTTGAACACGTGATCCTGGGACGGAAAGAATGAGACTCTGTCACTGATCCACAAAGAGAGCTACAATTTAAATCCAGAGGCAAATACACTTACTGTAGAAACCGAAACACGGTTTGTGATCCGGTCTGAGTGGGCCAAATGGCAGAGTTCTAGCTTTCCGAGACTCTGTTGGCGAAGGTGGTAGTTATTGGTTCGAGGTCCATTCAGCCTACATGATTACAATTGAGGAGCTATCTGACGGTGCGATGGCGATCCCGGTCTAGACAGCCAAGAATAACGGCTTTGAGGATTCCTTGTGCCGACCACTTTTTTTTAAATGGTACTTGTTCGGAGGATCGACTGATTTGGACCTTTTACCCCTACTGGCACCATATTATATGAACCTGCGTGTAATTGGAATGGCGTAGTGTGAAATGTTGTATGTGAGGAAAGGGAGATTAAGGACGTCACAAACACCCAGTCCCCCAGGCCAGGGATATTAATCATTACAATTTAAATACCTGACCCGGCCGAGAATCGAACCCGGGGCCTCCGGGTCATAGGTGGACGCGTTACCCCCGGCCGGACTGTGCCGACCACACGACACCTCGTAATCTGGAGGCCTTCGGGCTGAGCAGCGGTCGCTCCGTAGGCCATGGCTCTTGAGGGCTGTTGCTTCGGGGTTTGGTTTGGTTTGGGTTTTGTAACTGGATGGTGATATCCTTTCCAGGCAGAAGACAAGAAGGAAGTCCGATGCTTCTAACAATGAAGGTATCAACAAGGGAAGGGCTACGAAGGACATGAAAATGAGATATTCCTATGGCCTCGCAAATCGAATGCAGTCGGCGCCTGAACTGAAGAAGAGTTGAGTAAGGGAGATCGGATAGGAAAGGTGAAAGTGAGGAGTCGAGTGCAATTGGAAAGGATTACACCCCAGGGCCATGTATACAGGATGTTTCAGACTTATAGCTACAAATTTCAGAGGTGTGTCTAGTACTGGGCGATGAAACGAGGAAAATATTGTAATAAACATACGTCCAGAAACCCACTGTTTACGATGTATGACGTATTATAACGTTGTTGATGCTTTATGCTCCAAACTGGATGACGACAGTGGCTTTTATTCATTGCGGCATTTTTGAGGCAGTTTTCATGGTACCTCGCACGTTTTCTAACGAAGAGGTAGCAGACTTCCATTCCACAAACGACGTGCCAACTGCTTCAAATAGACTACTTCGACAAATACAAGACGCTGTTGAAATCCAAGCCAAGAACATCAGCATGAACAACACTAAGATGCTATAATGTGATGTCATATCTCGGAAAGTGTTCGTTTCACAAACTTTGTTTATTAGGACAATTCTCCTTGTTCAACTGTTTGTACACACTCTGTATAGGTTTATTTTCTATATTTCGCAACTTAATGGCACAGAATAAAGCCCACTAGAATGTCTTCACAGTCTGTGCTACGCACTCCCTTCATATCCCTAAGGAAGGATGGAGTCATCGTCATCATCATTGTGCAGTTCCAGTTTCCCGGATACTGTTAATGAGCCTCTTCCACTTCTTCCTGTCCATATACAACGTGTCACTCAGAACATCATCCACTGTCCATCCTCTGGTAACTAGGTCAACCTTGATCATGTCCATCCATCGGGTTTTAGGTCTTTCCAAATTTATTCTGGCTGTTCTTGTAGGCTACATCCTCATCCCATGCCCGTACCACCGTAGTCTTGATGTGCCGATTCGGTCTAATAGGGATGTCTTTATTCCGGCTTCTTTCCTCACCTCCTCATTTATTAACTTGTCCATCTTGGTCTTCTGGATGATGGAACTAAGAAAACCATCTGTGATTCTTGCAGTCTTGATGAATTTATTTTTTGTGGGTGTACGCTTCAATCTCATAGGTCAATATTGGTATGAAATAGCTGTTAAACATCATCAGGGGGCCGATGACCTTCGATGTTAGGCCCCTTAAAACAGGCATCATAATCATCAAACATCATCAGTTTGGCCGGTTTTGGAATCATGTCATCCCATAAAAGTGTTCTTACTTGTTGGTAGAATCCTGATCCCTTTTGCACTCTGTTTGTAATTTCCTTTCTGACCAAATGATCACTGGAGATTACACTTCCAAGGTAAAAAAACCTATCCACACACTCTACCAGCCGATCTCGTAGTTTTACACTTGTTGGACGCCATTCTCTGTTGACTGCCATCACCACTGTCTTGGTCTCGCTGATGTTGAGGTTATATTCTTGGCACTGGGATTTCCATACATTGGTTCTGGTCTGTACTTCCTCTTCTGTTTCACCCCAAATCATGATATCATCAGCAAAGGTCAGTGCATTCAGTTCACCTAACTTTTCCTTGACGTTCTTCTGTACCCGACATAGTCAGTCTGCGAACACGAGACACCCCAGGGGTGCTCAGTTCGGTGGCTGTAGGCTTATAAAATAAATGAATGTGGCAGGATTATCATAGGGTTCATCGAATAAGCACGTTCCAGGTATAAAACAAATATGACACTTTTATTTAATTAAATGCAATATTGGCCATCCTGAAATCTGTGATTATGATCGCTACGTTATGGAATTTAATATGGCTCTTGATGTAACAAACCTAGGTGCAAACTAATGGGATGGTACACGGCAGTTGTTTCCCTAACATTCTAACAGAGTGTTACATAGTTAAAATTTTTATCGTCTTTAAAGTTATTAAATAATTTATTTAAAGTTGAACTAAAAATTGTCGTTCAGAAAAATGAGGTCTGGGCCAAGCCTTCATCGACAATCTGGAAAAAATGCAGTAATTGTAAGAACGAGTATAATAAAGAAATTTCCAAGATTCAAAAAGTTAACAATTATAGCAAAAATAACATTTACAGTCGTTATCTTAACAATTTTGTAATTATAAAATGAAAAGTTGAATTTGCCTTGGTTTTCTCTAAGTTAATCCGAGACGTCGGATATACCTGTTCACGTCATCTCACATCTCTTTCGTGAGAATTTATACTGAACTTTAAGCATCTAATCAATAATTAAACAAAATAAAACGCCTTCTGGGCTTGCAAACGTAAGTAAATGGGGAGAATATCATCCATGTGGAAATCCCGTCCACTATCAATCGATAATATCAAAGTGTCACATATTTTCAGAACAGAACACATAGAAAATAATTTTCTAACTACTAACAAATTACTATTTCTACAGCTAACTACGGAAATTGTCAAGAAGACTGTGAGTACAAGAAGAAAATATCTACACTATGTACATGTCGACGAGTGTCGATCAACCGTATTACTCTCCTGTTAACAGATTTATTGAGTTACAGCAAGATTGAGTTACCTCATGAGAGCGAAAAATTGCATCACGAATGAGCTTGCATAGTCACGAATCAAATATGATTTAGATATTTCGTCGAAGACCTGTTCTTCAGACCTAAGGCCTTCTCGAACGTTCACCTGTACCTTCAACTTGAAATTATTGAATTACTTGAGAAAAGTTGGGATATTCCCACGAATTAAGAAGTACATCGATTAACATGGACTTTCATTTTCTTCATCTGAAGACACTAATATTAGACTACACTGCATTCATCGCGAATGATCCATTAACATGTGAAAAGCTCAGTTTCACGAAGATTCATGTCATGCACAATTATTCCATATACTCCGCACGTACAGTGTACTACCACGACGACTCTAATTTGTCGCATCCTAATCTCAAATATGTGTAACCACGAAATATCAGGACCTACCATCGTCCTACAAATATACAATATCCACTTAAATGTGTCTCGATGATTAATTACTCTAACTAATTATCACATGCCCCCAATGCACATATTCACATTAAATTCGTATATAGAATTCAGACTCAATATCCCGATGACACGTTATCTCAAACACGAGGTACAAGTAGAAGTTCCATTACAAGAAAAATATTGAAAATATGGACGAAATATCCTACCATTTAATCCATCGGACATAAATTAATTCATATTCGTGACGAAATTCACTCAATAAGCAAAGATGGTGTTGATAACACATGGATAACTCTATCGGAACCCTCACTGTCAAATTCATGGCCACATGGTCATTAAGCAATCGCATGTGTCAGTTTTACGACATATCCGAGCAAATATACAACCATAAAATGTGTCAAAATAGCTTGCTAAGAAGAAAGAAAGAAAGAAAGAATAGAACAAAACTACATAGAACAGATATAAATGAGACGTAATCGACTTAACTTAAGGAGAAATCTTCACGTCTGGAAGTCTGGGTTCTCAATCAGCCATGCTAGGATGAAAGAATCTGCATCCCGACGCCGCCAACGGTGGTCGATAGTTTAGAACTTCATGGTGAAGCACTGGTAATCCATAATGCGAAGTTCCGTCCTCTTCTGGAAATGATCACGTCCACGTCTTCCGCGTCCACTCGTGAGAAAGCTGAAACTTACACAAAGTGCTTTAGCATAAACTCCAAACACACACGTAACTGTATTTTGGAAATGACACGTACTTAAGGGATTAATATCTGCACATTCGACGTCTGATCACAGCACTGTTCTAAGTTGAATACAATTATCAGAGGTGTAGAGCACAGGAGTGAAGCCACTGTTCTTGACGACAGTATTCACGACGTTCCACGCTGAGCGACTGCAGATGATAGTCCAGGAACACGCCAGTGAGTCTGAGAGTGAGTAATCTTATCACATGACTTAAATATCGTGTCTGGTGCACATGCACGGAAGTAAAGTCAATTTAGATACTAAATTCTTCTACTGTACGAATATACAACTTCATTACCATTTTTGCCACAAGGTCGTGTAAATTATTTCAAAATTTCAGTTTTTAATTTATATCCTCTAAATGTGCTATTTTTTATCCAGTTTATTTTAATTTAATCCTTGAGCCTTCCGTAAATATGCATGTCACGCCACCAAAGATATTATAAATATTTCATTCATATCGTTCCTCGCAATTACAGGTGACACGCGCTGGTATCTCTCTTTCTCTCGCCAACTTTCATTTTTTTTTATTTTTGTTAGCCGGGCGGTCGCCCTCTTCACGTAAAAAAAAAAAAACTCGTTCTCGTTCTCGCCCAAGGTCGCGCACACCCCATCTCGCCGACAAGCGAACACAAGCCATACCAACACCTGTTCACTCAGCTGTGGCCTCACGGTCACACTTCATTATACTGTCCATTTATTTATTTAGCGTATGATGAATACAATATTATATACAATATATACAACTACCATCTCAAGTTCATAACTAAAGTTCCATGTCAAAATTTAATAGCCAGAGAAGAGCTTCGTTTGAGACACAGTTTAAGTCCTCTATACTGTCCATAACAGTGATGAATAGTAGTGGGTACAGTGCACTTCCTTGCTGAACTCCACTCTTGGTCTCAAACCATGATGATCGACCTTCCCCAATTTGTACACAGCTAGTACAGTCTTTGTACAACATCTGAATTGTCCTTACCAGTCCTTCAGGCACATTCCTTTTCCTCACAGGCACTCCCAGATCTTACCTCTTATAACACTATCATAGGCCATTTATATATCCAGGAATATTATGATCAGATTCTTTCCTTTCTCCCAACACTTTTCCGTCGGCATGCGGGTGCTAAAAATTAGATCCGTTGTTGATCTGTTACTTCTGATTCGGTATTGCTCCTCTAACTGTGGTTCAGTGATGGTTCTCAATCTCCTACCTATGATATTCTCTAGAATTTTTAGCCCATTGGACATCAGGGTTATTCCTCTATACTTCTTTGGTTTCCGCCTGCTGCCTTTATTAAACAGGGGAGTTATAACGCCCTTGCTCCAATATGCAGGTATTTATTTGTCTGTCCATATGGCATTTAGTATTCTGTGCAGCCATTGTATACCCTGGATGCCTGCTGCCTTTATCATGTCCGCATTCACTTCATCTACACCTGAAGATTTTCCTTTAGGCATAGATTTTAAGGCTATCTCAGTTTCTGTCCAGGTGATAGGTTTGGGTTTCCGCTTCTGTATTTTTTCATGAATTTGTCTATTCAGTAGGTGGTCGAAATGGTTCTTCAGGACTTTTCTCATGTCACTTACCGTCCTAACCACATTTCTGTTTTCATCTTCAAGCGCCCTTATGGTATTTATTAGTTTCCTTTTACCTCTATAACACTATACAGTAGTTTATTGCCTCTGCTGTCTTCCTCCAGTTTCTGAGTGAATATATACCATGTCTTTGACATTTCTTCTGTAACTGTTCTTTTAACGTTCAGTTTCTTGTTTCTGTATAATTGTTCGAGGTTTCTGATCTTTGCCTCGTCTCCACTAAGATCCGGTTTATTTTTCTCCCGATCCATTTCTTTCCGAAAGAGATTTCTTTCCCTGCTTGCTTCCCTCACTCTTTCAATCCACCACAGTGTTTCCTTCTCCCTTTTTTTTCATACTTGTCTTTCCACAGACTTCAGTTTTTCCTTAACCAATGTCTGGTCCATTCTGCCTCTCCATTTTTTCTTTCATCTCTTGGTAACAGGGCTTTTATCCGGTTCTGATACTCAGTTTTCTTATCTGTTTTCTGGAGTTCCCATACTTTGATTTTTGGTGTTTTCCTGTTCTGTGCTTTTGGTGCATAGAAGTTTCTCAGGCCCGCATCTAATAGGTCGTGGTCACTGTCATCTGAGATGACATAATCTATTACAGTCTTTTGTAGTCTATCCCAACTCTATTGTGTTATAGCTCGGTCTCTTCTTGAACAAACTATTTTTCACCACCAACCCATTCCTCATACAGAAGTCAAGGAGATGTTCGCCTTTAATATTTCTTCCACCATATCCATGGGGTCCCATTACGTTCTCATATCCTGTTCTATCTGTCCCAATCTGTGCATTCATATCTCCTATAATGATTCATCAAGAAACTGGTTCTTATCCTCTTGACAACATCTAGTTTGAGGTGCATACACCTGTACCAAAGTTAGTTTCCCTAAATGCACTTTCACCTTTATTATTCTCTCACTAACATGCTGAATGTTAGCGACTCCTCCTAAAACTTTACTCATGATGAAACCAATACAATTCGTCATCTCTTTGTCATGTTCATTCCAATATAGTGTATACTGTTTTCTAAATTTCTTCATTCCTTTCCTTCTCCATTTGCTTTTAATCATTTTTTTTTCAAGACCCTGTCTATCGTCAGGCCATAAACCATCATCCCTGACATGTGTCTGCTTATGCTTACATCTTATTAGTTGATAAATGCGTTCCGAGGCGCTTATGTGTTTTGAAAGCAACTACAAATAAGCTCTTTTACTGGCTTGCTAGGCCTAACGTAATTGAGGATTTTCTTTCGGGATTTACTCCCTTAGCATTTGAGGATCCCTTCTCATCCCACAAGGCAGTGGGTTCCCTCTGTACTACCCCCACAGGAATGATTTGCCTCCTCCGCCAGCACCACCGTCCCGAATCGTATTCTCCGCGTTTACTACCGTTGAGGTCTTCACTCGTTACCCTGAGCTGGGACCCTTTGCCGGATGTTACACACCAGGTCTGTGTACTCTGGGTCTCACATAGGCAGGGGCGCCACTCCCTGGGCAAGGCTGCCTCTAAGAGGGTCCCTACTTGTTGCCTGTATGGAGTATGGTTTGTTATTTCTGAGAAATTTACCTGTGAAACTAAAGGATCCCAATATATTGATTTGAATTTACAAGTGAATCTCACTTCCGGTTTATATATGTTACAAGAATTGGAAATACCAGAAATAATTTGCTAGCCGCTCTACGTTCTCGCTTAAATTGTGTAGGTTAGTAGTGGGAAATACGGATCATTGCCCGATTTACTCCCTCCGTATATTATGAGTGGTAGGTGGAAGTATGCAACCCGGTGAACCCATACAAACACGTTCACAAGAAAGGACCGCATGACGTGCTGGGAATATCCTTTTGTCAATTTTTCTTAAGAATAGTCTGGAGTTGTAAGATGTGCTTTTCATTGTTATTCTTGATGAAATTTCTGAATTAAACTCAAAACGTACTTATTCTATGGGCATGTCTTAATTGATAAAATAGTACAGCCTACCGGTCTATGGGACAAAGTCCATTCACTCAATTGAAAAGGACTGCCGACAACAATAGAGTATACATCATTGAGACTAGAATCGCATTTCATTTTACTAGATTGAACACCAAAGGACACACGAATGGAAGAGCTTTCTACAGTATTCAGAAGTAAAAATACCATAGCAGTCAGACAGGTCGATCTTTCGGTTTGAAGGTCAATTAATTCTCTTGTTTTAAATTACACTTCTCTATCTGTAGATCTAATCATCTAGAAGCGATCGTCTATGTGAAAGAGTTGGTTTGAAGCGATCCCTAGTTTACAGGGTCTAATCTTCTTGTAGTTATTTCATATTTGAGCGTTCTCAATTGTAAGTTGACTGGCACGTGTTTAAGTTTAAAAAGTCTGATATTTTGTTTACAGGATTACTACTATTACATAAATAAGTACACAGTTTATTTACACAATTTATGCATCACTAAGGAGCTGAAGTAGGTAGACCTAGATAATATTAAATAAATATAATAATTAAATTAAATAATATAACATAATGTTATTATTATTATTATTATTATTATTATTATTATTATTATTATTATTATTATTATTATTTCTAACGGGCTCGATATCTTCAGTCGCTTAAGTGCGGCCAGTATCCAGTATTCAGGTGATAGTGGGTTCGAACCCCACTGTCGGCAGCCCTGAATATGGTGTTCCGTGGTTTCCCATTTTCACACCAGGAAAATGCTGGGGCTGTACCTTAATTAAGGCCACGGCTGATTCCTTCCCACTCCTAGCCCTTTCCTGTCCCATCGTCGCCATAAGACTTATCTGTATCGGTGCGACGTAAAGCAAATTGTAAAATATATGTATTTATAGGCCTATATTATTTCTGCCACTAACTTTATACGATTTTTGGAGACGCTGAGGTTGTCGAAATGCTGTCCTGTAGGAGTTCTTTTACGTGCCAGTAAATCTACCGACACGAGGCTGACGTATTTGAGCACCTTCAAATACCACCGGGCTGAGCCAGGATCGAACCGTCATTAGATTTACTGGCACGTAAAAGAACTCCTGCGGGACTAAATTCCGGCACCTCGGCGTCTCCGAAAACCGTAAAAGAGTAGTTAGCGGGACGTAAAGCAAATAGCATTATTAAATCTAATGACATGAAGCTCGTGTATCTGAGCACCTACGAATACCATCGGACTGAGCCAGGTTCTTACCCGCCTCCTTGGGCTTAGAAGGCCAGCGCTTTGCCGCCTGAACCACTCAGCCAAGCTGTATCTCGAAAACCATGTTTGACTTTGAGTCTCTCCTAGAATTTCACGATACTCAGCACTCATTAAGGTGCACTGAGGTACGGCGGTCGTTTAACACACTCCTTTTTCTCTTTTCTGGAGTAGGTGACTTCTTGTACTGCTCATCAAGCTAATAATCGTGATGTCTTCGTCTGTTTACCAGTGGAATTCTTTGTCAATCAGGAGGCTGATCTTGTGAGCCAAGCCTGCTCAAGACGTTATGACACTAACCAATCAATTATTCTGTTTCCCATCCCACATTCCTGGTGATAACCATCTGATGACTACCCTGCCGCCCGGGTGGCCGCTTGCTCCTTCATTAGTCGTAATGGCGGCCTGATTCTCGCCGGGATAACGAGGGCGCCCGAGCGGTCACTTTGGAATACACGGCGCTTTCTGATTCACTGCATTGTGCGATGTAAAGTATAAAAAGTAGGGTGCTTTAAATGGTTGATTGGAGGATTGTGAATTAGGCCTCAGATCAGCAAGGCCGTCTTATTCAGTACCCTCTTATCCCTCTTACAAGCTACAGATTGTAGGAAAATCTCCATCCAATAATCGCCGGCGGTGATGATGGGTATCAGATCAATTAACGAACCAATCCTCCAATTCGCAATTAGTCAACTGGGTAAAGTAAGGTCATGTGGACTAGTTTTTCAACCATAATTTATTACATGGGAGTATCTACCATTGTCCTGCTTACTTTGTTCTATTTTGACTTTGAAACGACGGTCTCAGCGAACGGAGTACATAATTCGTGAAAAAAATTGACCTTCAGTTTTTTACGAATCTTGAAGTTTTCATGAGCACTAGACACCGCAACAACACGTACTTGTCAGCTTGAATTCAGGAGATAGTGGCTCGAACCCCACTCTCGGCAATTTGATGTTATTTTTTCGTGCTTTCCCATCTTTACACTAGGTAAATGCTAGGGCTGTACCGTAATCAAGGCTACCCCTAGCCCTTTACTATCCCATCGTCGCCATAAGACCTATCTGTATCGGTGCGACGTAAAGCAGATTGTCAAAAAATATATACCGCAAGATAACTATGATTTAGGACGCTGTGGGAACCACGTTTAAGCCATTGGTTGTGCCAGTTTGAATCTGTGTGAAAATTCCGAGTTGAGGCTTAGTTTCCTCATTTCAATTGTCTTCGTTTTATCACGGTGTCGTTATTAGACGTAATTGTTCCTGTACTGAGTAGATGTTTCCCGTAGTTAACTTTTGTCTCAGATTAAATATAAAGGCTTTCTGTAATACGCGGTAGAAGAAAAAGCAGCTCATTGTACGGCACTTCCCACAGAATGTTTCTTGATGTCAGAGGAAGTGATCCTAGTCTTGAAAATTTGCCATAACGAGAGTGCGATTCCTGACACTGGCCTAGTGCCACCCAGTCCTGAACCTAAGACGACAAACGTCCAAAGAGAAATGAGTGATTTCAAAGTAAGTTTATTTATGATTAGCATACAAAACTCTACATGTTATGAGTTTGTATGTTGTGAATATTTAGTTTCGGATCATTAGCCGCGCTGAGTTGCTCAGAAGGTACAGCGCTGGCCAGAGGTGTAACAAAATTGGAACCCTCAAAAAATTGTACAATACCTATCAATAACATACAAACTGAGCTAGGCCTAAAGCAGATACAAGATTAACTTTAATGCAGTCTGTATTCATTTGAAGTATACAAAATACATATTGTAAGATTATAAAACAAATTAACTTATTAATATATTTTATTTTGAAAATTAAACATTTTGTTGTGTTTTTAATTGCTATTTATTCGGGGCGTCGACCTAAATGATCGTTTGCTCCTACTTTGCACCATATGTTATGAACCTGCGTGTATTTTGGAAATTGCGGTAGTGTAACGTGTTGAATGTAAGGAAAGGAACATTAAGGACGACACAAACACCCAGTCCCCAGGCCAAGGATATTAATCATTAGGGGCAGATGACCTAGCAGTTCGGCTATCATCATCATCATCATCATCAATCCGGTGATATTTTGAAGATGTTCAAATGCTGACATGTAAAAGAACCCAAGCGAGACAACATTTCAGCACCTCGGCGTCTCCAAAATCCGTAAATGTTGTTAGAAAGATGTAATTATTATTATTATTATTATTATTATTATTATTATTATTATTATTATTATTATTATTATTATTATTATTATTATTATTATTATTTTCCATGCCTTTCGTGATTCTGCCCTTTCTTTTGCTGATACGTTATTCTTCAAAGTATCTGACCTCTTCCTTTTTCATTTATGGTTACTGTTCAGAGGCGGTGGTTGCCCGGTTGTACTTCCCTTGATACGATACACTGCAACGATTAGCTGACTGCAAAATATGTGCAATGACAAATTGTTACTGTTGATTAATAGTGCAGACAACGTAAGTAAGTTATCTTGATTTGTTTATGAATTGCGGTCCTCTAACAGTTATATAATTTATCGAGCTAGTTCCTTACGTGGGACGAGTCACGTAGCTGCAAGCTTACATTCGGTAGTTCGAACCCCACCGTAAGGCTTCCGCATTAAAAACCAGAAAAAAACATGGAGATATTCGGTATACAGTATTAACGATATGCAGCTTGTAGAAAAGATAGTAAGATTCCAGGGATCGTTAGTGAAGAAGAGAGGTGTATATGTGATGACTTTCAAAGGGCAGAAGTGTTTAGTCAGCATTATATAAATGTAGTTGGATATAAGGACAAACGTTCAGGTTGAATAGCTGACTAATTAATACTGGTGAAGTTCTGAAATTTACCTATGCTAATAAAGACATTTGCAGAAAGATACAAAAGTTGAAAGGTAGAAAAGCAGCTAGGATTGAAAATATTTCTGGGGATACACTAAAGGCAATGGTAAACATCCTCATAATATCCGTAGAGTTTTCATCACACCAATCAACGACAATTCGGGAGCTTTAGGCCCGTCTTGCTGTAGGTACAGGTCCGACTGCAGGGCGCTGAACCCTAACCAAACCCCATGGCACTACAGCCCTGGAAGGGCCTCGGCCTACCAAGCGACCGCTGCTCAGCCCAAAGACCTCCAGGTTGCGAGGTGTCGTGTGGTCAGCACGACGATTCTTCTCGGCCGTTATTCTTGGCTTTCAAGACGGGGGCAGGGCGCTGAAGGTGAAACCAAATAGGTGGATATGGTCTGACAGCAGATTCTTGTATCATTCACCGCTGAAGGACATTAGCAGATATACCAGTGGTCACATTTCTTCCCATGTGAACTTTCCCCGTACAAGGATACTAAGAGAACCGGCTTGAACTGTACCTTGCTGAGGAGAGGGGTCCTTTGCTTCATATGTTAGGCGACGCATTCTCAACCTGCCATGGGCATGTACCTACTGGTAAATCAACTCATCTGTTTAGGCGATCTTTCTCCATGCTTCAAGAGTCAACGGTGATGTTCCTTTGCCCATATAAGTCTTCTTTTCCTGCGACGTGGGATGGTGGCTTCTATACCCCTTTGCGAGCAGAAGGTTCAGGATAGCATGCCTGCTCCACACTTTGTTGTTGGCCAACACTGAATTCGCGAGTGATCTGCTGTACTGTGGCCTGCCCATAATACTCTCACTATCCAAGCTAGCCTACGGCAACCTCTGTCATAAACATGTTGTACACCGTAATAGTTGGCCCTGGCCGCGTCAGTTTGTCCGAATCTCATACTCCTGGTTCACTCTTAATAAGGTGTCCCGCGCAAATCCCAGTGCCTGCACGACTTCGGACATACCTTTGGCACCGACAATACTACCGCGTTCAAATGTGCTAAAATCTCCTGTCCTACCCTTCCTATGCTCGACTATTACTCAAACGGCCAGTATGAAAACTGACGGCTTATTAGTCACGTGCCATGTTGTACTGTTCGCCGGCCTTACCACATCGCCATTTCGCAAGAACGACATCTATCTCTAATTCACTCAGACAGACATATTTGTCGAATGCGGCTCGAAAAGTTCAAATGCACACATTAAAGTATATTTCTGTGCTGAAAATCTGTAAATAGTTATATATACCTATGTATTCGACCTTTTATACACATTAATTATCGTTACTTATTTAATTGTAGGTGTTACCTAATTAGTTACCACAAAAACTTGAGGTGCAGATTCTCTCTAGATAATTATCGAATAATCTGGAACTCTCGTTATTACGTATGATAATGTGCTGCTTCCTCTCAGCTATTTTTGAACCTCTTCAAGATAGAAATTTCCAACCAGTCACTTACTGTATTGTGTGAGGAAATATACGTTACAGCTGTCCCATACATAAAGCGAAGATTTTGTGCAATCTGCGTCTCACAATGAAAGGAAAGTCGCCAAGGACCTACTAATCTCAGAGTTCTTTTCTTTTAAACCGTCTGTGTCAACAACATTTACACTTCATCAGAATTCAAGTGACTACACTCCACCTGTAATAAATGAAGCAGAACAATGATTAGACAACGTGTGCTTAATACTCGTTCCCAAGGATGCACTCGGCATTATGACGGAAACGTCCCAGATGAGGGCCGATAAGAAAGGACCTGAAACTGACAAATTAGTATTGGAACAACAGAAATGTCAAAGCAAGATTATCTACAAAGATATACCAAGGTTTATACAGCGCTGGAATTCCTAATGTGAATCCCATGGCATCTAACTTCCTAGTCTGCGTATAACAGAACCAACCACGCGGAAACGCGAGCCGAGATGATCACAACAAAGTACCGTGACGGACTGTCATTTCTTACTCAACTTGTAGACCTCTACTTTTGATTTTAACCGTGAAAGTATCCTTTAGATTGTTATTGTCACTTAAAAAAGTCTGTAAAATACTTTTGGTTGGGTGTTTTTGTGTAATTATTTTAGATGTTGTGATCACTGTCTGTGCATCAATAGTAGACTGTCAGCCTGCTGATCGCAAGGCTGCTGGTACAAACACTGCGGAAGTGGTTGGATTTTTCACTGGCGGAAAATAGTACATTCGACACTCCATGTCGTAAGATGTCGGCATATAAATGATCTCTGATGATACAATCAGCGATAGGTCACCTGACAGATTTTTGGTTCGACAAACTATGAGCCTTGCTATTTCAACTTCTGTATTTTCTTCATTGGAGCTACATTTCTCGATATTTCTTTATTCGTTGTCTTTGCTCTTTCTTCCTTTTTCTTTCTTTCTTTCTTTCTTTCTGCAGTTCACATCTTGCCCGTTGACCGGGCTGAGTGGCTCAGACGGTTGAAGCGCTGGCATTCTGACCCCAACTTGGCAGGTTCGATCCTATTTGAAAGTGCTCAAATACGCCGGTCTCGTGTCTGAGGATATACTGGCACGCAAAAGAACTCTTTCGGGACTAAGTTCCGGCATCTCGGCGTCTCTAAAAACTGTAAACGTAGTTAGGGGATGTTAAACCAATAACATTATTATTCTTGCCCGTTATCTTTTTGTGTGTTATGCTTTTGTATATATCAGTATAAATTAAAATTTTATGCATTTTTTGTTTTTACCAATATAAAAATGCTATTTCAATTTTGCATTATTATTGTCAAAATACATTTTCCTGTTTGTAAAAATTAACGTAAATTACGTTGATTTTTTCAGTATACGATAAAATGCTGAATTTTTGTTTTCAAAACGTTAAAAATCTTTCTCCTTAGTAAAGAATATTCGCTGGATATAGCGTAGCGGATTATGAAACCAGACGAAGTATTCGCTGGATATAGCGGATTGTAAAACCAGACAGCTCAATATACGCGTATCTACTAACTACAATGGACTCACTTGAGCTGACATTTCACTATATCTCAAATATTTTCATGTAAAGTCCGGGTGTACGTACCGGTATACTTGTATGTCACTGCCAGTTAGAATAAGTACCGTGCTCTAAAAAGCATCCATTTAAGTGTCATTGAACATGTTTCTTTCGTGGTCTAGATTTAATCCCCGAATATACTAGAACAGAGTATAATACGTATCTTACATCTGATGCCTCCTTGTTTATGCAAATATCTTCTTAAATCTTTGTGCCCGTAGCTTGCATGTTGATGTATGATCTACAGTCGTGTTCCGGCATGAAATTTGCACACTGTTATGCAAATTGGAGTGAACTGGATTGACCCTGCGTGATGGATGTGCATTGAGTGGAACGAGCCGTATCCGTACTGTAGTCTATTGCTGGAAGATATTGACCAGAAAAGCATCTTACGCTCTTTAACATACGGTCCATTTTGATTAATGTGCGGATTATTACTTCCGACCACCATACTGGAATTCAGAAAACACGTCCTTCACTTAACAAATGGTAAGGATCGATATCTTCGGTAGCCCCGACTGCTCTGCAGTGCGAATGTCGGAAATTTCGACGTTCAGTTAGCTGACGTGAGAGTGACGTCTCCTTGAAGATCGTTCTAAAGGTAAGATTTGGGGATGTACAGTCTTCCTTCCTAGCCTGCCTGACTTCTTGCCGACTGCGGGGCTGTTATGAGTCATGGAATTCCTTCCACTTACTTGTGCCAGTTTCCTCACTTTCATCTATCCTATCTGACCTCCCTTGGTCAACTCTTGTTCATTCCCTACCCCGACGGTATTAGAGTATTCGAGGGCTAGGGAGTCTTTCATTTTCACGCCTCTCGTAGCCCTTGTCCTTCTTTGACTGATACCTTCATTTCTCGAAATGTCAGACCCCTTCCAATTTTCTCCTCTGATTAGTGTTAATAGAGGATGGTTGCACAGTTTTACTCTACTTCCTCCTAAAACCACCACCACCACCACCACCACCACCACCACCACCACCACCACCACCACCACTTGATGGAGACGAAAGATATTCGTCGCATAGATGACTATAAAGAGGCTCTGTATAAATAATGTAAAATGGATCATTTATTCAAACATTTTACAGTCAATAATATTTCAACAATTTTTGTTTGGTTACATATTTGAGAAACAATTTTAATCAACAGATTTCATCAGAATCCAAATCTGGCTCCATGGCTGAGTTTTCAGCAGTCCTCGGGGCCTCGAGTTCGTTTCTCAGCCCGTTCGAGGGATATAAATCGTAATCGTTAATTCCCTTGGCTTGGGCTGGGTGCTGTACCCAACATTTCCTACAACTCCCACACCACACATACAATGCACATTACTATCCTCCATACAGTTTCCCGTACACAACGCATGCCACCCACCCTCGCCGGAGGATCTGCCATATAAGGGGGTACTAATAGCCACACGGGATTATTATTGACAGTTTCCATAAACTACGCTAGAGATACTTTTCTTCTTTAAGTCAACGCATCAAATGACAATATTGATTATCAGTGACAAGAATAACAACATTAACCAAGCAGCAGTCAAATTTGAAATTTGAGAGAACATATTGTACGTCTAGGTTTAGTGAATCTCTAAATTAAAAGCAACAGTCATTTTCTGGTATTCACTAATAAGAGCACTTCTGGTATCGTGAAATGGTTTAATAGAAATTCAGTCTTTGCTAGACAGAAGTCTCCAAAGACAGGTGTTTCAACATCGAGAGGAATGTTTCCCTATTCTGCACTGACTGTCTTTACACACCTCTCTCGAGAGTGGAATATTCTTGTTGGTGATCACAATTAGCTTTTTTCCTCGTAGTTCAATAAGGTTAAAACAGAGGAGAATTCTAGGCCCAAAAATGTTTTGGAAGACAGAGCACTCAAATTTTCTCGTAGATTTAGCCAAATTCCTGAAGTTATCAGTGAAGCTATCTTTGTGCTCGAAAGGAGAATTTAGCAAATACAATGGAAGATTTTTTCCAATTTGTTTCACAAATATAATGGATAGATAAGGGTTTGTTAAATGATACAACCATAAGTTCATAACGCGATCATGGCGGGGAAATACTTAACATCTGATCTTCCGGATGATGTCATGAATGAACTTCATTACGATGCGAAGGAACGGACAGTATTCTATGTGCCCAATTTGTGCATCTGGGACCTACAGTAGATTATTTCGTGGTAAGAGTTGAGCCAGTCCTCACATCGTATGTTATCTGGTTGCGTGAATTAACTATGAAATTCTGTAATTGGATTATAAATTTATTCGTTAGTCCCAAGACAGCAGTACAGTAAGACAGCGGTGGGCCCATCAGTCAACCAATGCACTGTCAAAAAGTAAATATGTGCGTAAGGATTGACAGTTATATTGCAATTTCTCCTCGGGATAGCTGAGTGGGTCTGCTTCCTAAGATAAGTGAACCGAGGCTGACATTACGTCTGCTCTAGGGTATGTCTCATTGGGTCTATTTGTCAAGAGTGGAGTGGACTGATTGCATATATCCCCATCGTTTCTTCCCCTCCACTCCGGGATTACTCACCGAGTATGTTCCCTAACAAATAGTACCTAGTGGACTTCATACCTCCCTCCGGTATAGCAGAGCAGTCAGCCTCTCAACAAAGGTGGAGAGAGGGTAACGTAATCGAGCGAGTTGATAGCGCGGTTCGGGCCATGTAGCGGTTAGATTGCATTCGGGAGATAGTGGGTTCGAATCCCACTGTCGGCAGCCATGGTTTCCCGTGGTTTTCGATCAGGCAAAAGCTGGGGCTGTACGTTATTTAAGGCCACGTTTACTTCCTTCCCACTCCTAACCGTGTTCTGCCCCATCATCTCCATACACCTGTCTGAATCTGTGAATCGGTTCGACGTAAAACCAGTAGCTTTGTCGGTGCGACGTAAAACCACTAGCAAAAAACAGTAGCTAAAAAGTGACGTCCCGCCTCCTTTACACATCAATGGGCCTGGTCTGAACAGCATGCTTATTAATCACGCGAACACTTCGTCTTCGTGCCAACTTCCTAATATTTCCTTGAACGAGGTTGTCCATTTCCTTAATACACATTTTTCTTCTATACACCGCACCCCCGACCACCATCACAACCTCACCCCCACAAGAATACGCAATAGTGAATACATCCCTTCACATATGTTTGGGGTCAAAACTTGGCCGAATCAACACAAAGTACCGACTCTAAGAAATTGCTGAAAAAGTTTATTTTATAATTTGACTGATTTGAAGTACTGTGTATTTATGTCAAACTTTTCTTTCTGTTCTTTCCAGGAGAGTGAGGGAGGTCGTACGATGACGTAGTCAAACGCAATCACCATGGATACCCTGCGTCCCGACGAGAGGGCAGCGGGCGTCATCTCTGGCGCCGACCCGTACCGGGAATTGGAGCTGTACCTCGAGAAAGTAAATGTAAGTAGTCTCCTAGGACATCATTTTTAGTTTTCTTAGAAAAAAGATTTTCTGACGGAGACAGCAGGTTGTACAGGCTGTCGCAAAAATAAAAGTGCATTTACTGACTTTATTTATCGCAATTTTATTCCAACAACAGAAATCTGGTTGCTATTGACTGACAGTTCGCCTTTGTCTAATGACTAGATGTTCCTTTATCACCTTTTGGAGTTCAGGTTACAAATTTGTTACGTTCACGTGTATTTAATGATTTGTAAGATGCCGGTGTTATAACACGTAGGCTGTACTATATATCTGAACTATAACTATAATGAAATGAAATGTCGTATGGCTTTTAGTGCCGGGATGTCCCAGGACGGGTTCGGCTCGCCAGTTGCAGGTCTTTCTATTTGACACCCGTAGGTGACCTGCGCGTCGTGATGAGGATGAAATGATGATGAAGACAACACATACACCCAGCCCCCGTGCCACTGGAATTAACCAATTAAGGTTAAAATCCCCGACCCGGCCGGGAATCGAACCCGGGACCCTCTGAACCGAAGGCCAGTACGCTGACCGTTCAGCCAACGAGTCGGACATAACTATAATTATATTACTAGTAAGCGAATGAGTTATCTGTAAAAGATTTGCGCGGCAGGCAGGTCGTGTGCGAAGGCTCGCAGCCAACCGGCAACAATAGTTAGCGGTTGTTAGCACTTACAATAACGAACTTGAAAGTAGCGAGAATGATTGCTGGTAGAAACAGGTGGGAACGATGGCCGAAGGGAACTCGGGGTAAGGAGATCAAGGCTAAGTTAGCAATAAACTCGATGGATGAAGCCGTGCGTATAAACCTGCTTGAATGGTGGGGTCACATGAGGTGAAGGGAGAGTGGGTTACCCAGCGGACTATTGGTCTCGGCCGTGGAGGGTAAGAGAAGTAGAGGAAGACCAAGGCAACGATGGTTTGACTCAGATTTAATGATATAACTATAAGCGGTTTGGAACTAAACGAGACCACAGAGCTAGTTGCAAATACAGGTTTGTGGAGGCGCTTAGTTAATTCAGAGTATTGCGTACTAATCGCTGAAAGGTGTAATGATGAAGGTTTTTACGTCCCACTAATTACTTTTATGGTTTTCGGAGACGCCGAGGTGCCGAAATTTAGTCCCATAGGAGTTTTTACGTGCCAGTAAATCTACCGACACGAGGCTGACGTATCTGAGCACCTTCAAATACCACTGGACTAAGTCAGGATCGTGGTCAGATAGCCAGCGCCTCAACCGTCTGAGCCACTCATACCAGCCGAAAAGAAAGGTATAATATTCTAGAATGATTTTGTCCACGTACAAAACCCAAGCTAACCTCACAATAGAGTTTCGTCGTGCGTACGTTTCACAGATTTCTGTGTCCATTTGAAACCGAAATGATTGTCACCGCCTACAAGGTGACATTTGATTGTATTTCAGTAAAAGCAGGTCGCGATTGGTAGAAATTTCCTCATTATGTCTGGCTCTATGGATACATGGTTAGCATACTGGCGTTTGGTCCAAGGGGTCTCGGATTCGACTTCTGGCGGGGTCAGGGATTTAAACTTTAGTAATTTCCTCTGGCTCGGGACTGGCTGTTTTTGCCCTCTTCAGCATTATAATCGAAGGGTATGATGCCAGAGTGAAACAACTGTATATTTAATATTTCTCAGTATTATGTTTTAAATACATTTTAAAAATAAAGAAAACTATAATTAGAAAGTATTTTTATTCACACATACTTTGTACATTATCTTTGTCACCTTTAAGTTCGCAGAGATATCTGGGCAGCATCTCGTTTCGAATTCTGTATTTTTAAAGGGAACGGATACATTCCAGTTTTGTAGTTGATTCACTTTGGCATCAGACTCTTCAATTAATCTTAGGTAGGGCCTCATCCTCACAGACGCGCCCGTCGCCTATATAGCGTCAACTCTACAGGGCTCTCGGAAGAAAACGTACCATTGTTATTATTATTATTATTATTATTATTATTAATCATCTTTAGCCAATGATGTTATTTGTTTACCATCCAGCCTCTTGTCTAAATGTTCATCGTCACCGCCTTTGGTTCAGTTGGCCCAGGATTCCATTTCCGATCGGGTCGTTGATTTTAGTCCTATCCGGTTAATTCCTTTGGCTTCGGGACTAGGCTTAGTTTTCTGATAGTTTTACGTCGCACTGACTCACCGATGTCTTATGGCGGCGGTGGAATAGGACAGGGCTAGGACTGGGAAGGAAATAATCATGGCCCTATTTACAGCCCTACCATACATTCACTGAAAACTGGGGTTTGAATCTATTAGATTTCGAAAGGAAGCTCACAACTACGTGACCCGAATGGCGCAAGCAACTCGCTCGGTGTGGGGACTTGGTTTTTGTGTTTGTCTCAATACACACCTCTTTCCATACAAACAGCACACTGCCAATCACCACAGAAATACACACTTATGAATAAATCACTCCTCTTAGATTTAGCATCAGGAAGGGCAGCCATCCGCAAAATAGGGCCAGATCCATACGTCTGATAGTTCGTTTGGAATGAGGGGGTTCTTCCATTTATGTAGCCTCAAATGCTACCGACCTCAGTCAGCATCGAACCTGCCATGTTGAGAACCCTGTTTATCGAGCATGATAGCTAAGTGACTTCATAACTAATTCCTCACTAAAATGTTTGGGGTTAGAATCCACGTCATTGCAAGAAAGATTTCCGAAATGAAAATCATATCCTGGTAGGCCTAACTCGGATATCACATACAACTGTAGCTCCCTCCGTCGATGACTTCTTTTGTTTACAACAAACAAACAAACAAACAAACAAACAAACAAACAAACAAACAAACAAACAATACATTTCGGTGAATGTGAATACGGTAACAGTTTATAACTCGTATAGCGACCAGTCAGCCCCACTTTTTGTTAATATATCGTGAGTACTCTGTGATGTGTACAGAACACCTCTGAAAGAAACGAGTCAACACGAGAAAGCCATAATAATGTATGGTATAAGCTTCACTTGTATTAGTAGACTTTTAACTGGTCTGGGAATGAAAGTACCGAAGCGGAACGTCTATAAGCATTAAAGAAGGTATTATTGCGGCTTTCCTTGGGCTAGTATTAACTACATTGACTGCCGGCTATTGAGGTTATACCACGTTCAAAGAATATACTCACCCAGGCCAGAGTTATAATTTTATTTCTAGCTCCCTAGATCAGTATTTATGGGCTGAGGGATGTACCGTGTAAGCCGTGAGGTAATAACAATAGTAGGTTAAAGTATGAAGATACAATAAATATGAAAGAAAATGTCCGAGTGACTTCTGAGAATATACTTGCTTGTGTTTCCTTTTATTACCGCCAGACACTCTGCTACTCTTCAGAATTAAAACAAGAGAGAGTTGTCCTTCGCTTTGACTTCGAATATATGGTACTGCTACTCGTAATCGATTTATGTTGGTGACCAGTGAATCAATATTGTGCCAGTAAATCCCATAACCTGGGGACCGAAAGGGGTACTTTTTGTAAAAACTTTTAAAAAAGTAAAACATCTACTTACAGTATATCAGAAATTTAGGGGCGATTGTTACTGGTCTATGCATTCAAAGTGACTCATTGATTATTGATCGCAAGTTTAACGGATATCCTTGTGCTGTAAAAGTTCATCTCTACCCATTTCTGTTAATGTTTCTCAAGGTTCATTTCTTGGACCAGTTCTCATAGGAGGCTTGTAGTGGTGTGTTAACGACGCTCTAACCGCCATTGTCTTGGAAATGTGTAGCAATCCAATTGATGACCCCATTTCTACACTAGGGCGAAACGCTGGTAATTTCACGACTCAAAAGCCCTAAAGATCTGATATGTTTTTAAATCTCATTTTAATATTCATAAATTAAATTAGATTTAAAATCAAATGGGAGATCATCGCCATTTGTTAATGATACGGATTATATTAAAAATGAAATGCATAAAAGAAAAGATGAAATGTGACAATGGTTCAATACAGTCCTAGCTCAATAAACAAATAGGCCTACTTGCGCCAAAAATAGTAAAGGTAAGTTACATGGTGACATTTAAGCAAGCTTTGGAATAGTGTGATACACCTGAAAAGGTTCTCTAAATGCCTGTGGAGGCGCTTTGGTGTCTTGCCTGAAAAGGTTTGACATAGTATGTAGTATCTGCTGGAAAGTGGGTATTTACAATGATTTAAATTATTTCTGCTGTGAAGTAGAAGTGTGTGTGTGTTTTTGTTTGCTGCAAGGTGAGCAGTTATATTGTATGTTTGATAATGATCATTTTTGCTTTAAGTTAAGTGTATAAATAAATTAAGGTAAGATACATGTTGTCCTAGACAATATAGCTTTGCTAACGTCTAGGACAAAACAAATTATATTTAGTATAGTTTAACAAATGTAAGAGGAAAATGTGAAGTGTAAGGCATGTTTCAAAACTGAAAAAAAAAATTGCAATTAAAGAGTTCTCTCTCCCTTAATTCCTGATAATCCGGAACTAGGGGATGGGCATACTCCTATTCGTTCGTTCATTCATTCGTACTTATTTCAAATGAATATTTTATTATAAATAATTTTTACATGTCGCTACCAAATCGCGAATGTTCGACACGTCACTTCCGAAATCATGCATGATCTAGGCGGCCGTGACCAACTCTATCAATACAACAGTACGGCACGAGAAAAGATTATAAACATAGAACAGTCAAATGAAAAAAAAAAATGTGAAGAGAAGTTCAGAAAATCAAAACTTGAAAGGAAATTTAAACCAATCAGAGAAGCTGTTGGTATACGAACCAGAGTTCAACCATCAGAGATGCTTTTTAAATAAAACTACGAAAAGTAGCTAAAGTGTAGAGTCATTTGCCGTACAGTTTTAACTGTGTAAAGAAGTTACATTCGTCACAGTATGGAACAAAACACACACAGTGCGCAAGAATATACACAGTGTTCTAAGAACTGACTTAAGAAACACTGGCTAAGCGAACTGGATGTGAGAAGTTCATGTAAGAATCGCTATCAGATGTGCAATATTTTTGTTCTCGTACTATACAATAAAATGCTTGCAAATCACCAAAATGGATGGGCTCATATGTCCTATCACAATAAATAAATGCTGGGGCTGTACCTTAATTAAGGCCACGGCCGCTTCCTTCCCATTCCTAGGCCTTTCCCATCCTATCACCGCCATAAGACGTATCTGTGTCGGGGCGACGTAAAGCAAATAGCAAAAAAATAAAATAAAAAATGAATAAATCAAATAAGAACAAAATTAGATAAAATTAAATACTAGTCCCAATAAAATTCTTGAGACAGAACAATAATTATTGAAACCAATTCTATTACCCCACTGCTAATTCTAAAGCAGTCATGATGAATTATATAACAACAAAGAAATGATTAGATTCATCACAGGGAAGATGTAATGTACTCTATAAGGTACAACGTTTTGCTCTAATAGTAGAATGAAGTCACATTTGTTACTGACAAGAATGTAAAATGGCATTACAAAATAGCGTGAAAGATAACAAGATACAAATGTGATAGGCACACAGAATATAAACACACATGTTTGAGGATATAGGCTTACAATACTAATGACGGTAAGGAAAATCAAAGTGGAATCACAATCCAAGTTCGTTTTGGGTCACGTAGCTGTGAGCTTGCATTCCAGAGATAGTGGATTAGATCCCCACTGTCGGCAGTCCTGAAGATGGTTTTTCGTGGTTTCCAGTTTTCACTCCAAGCAAATGCTTTTGCTGTACCTTAATTAAGGCCACGGCCGCTTCCTACCCACTCCTAACCTTTTCCTATCCCATCGTCGCCATAGGACCTATCTGAGTCGGCGCGACGTAAAGCAACTTTAAAAAATTACTACCTGTTCAGTTTAACACCCTCAGTAATTACCTCTTGAAATGCCACGTGCGATAAGTAATAACAGTATAAAAATGTGCTTCGAAACAGGGAAGTAACCCGTTAGCTGATTAAGTTGTGTCACATACTGCTGATAATTATTATGATCTGTGATGAAGATGGAAAACCGGTTAATGAGAAGAAAATATATGAAGGCAATATTGCGTTTTTGCCGATTAACAGTGTGTAAATTATAGATTTAAGTGTTACCACGGTTGTGCGACTGATCCAGATGTTGATTATTGGCATTGCGATGGCCACTTACTGACCCACATTTCCTGCTTGTCATTAACATCGAACCGAATGTATTGTGAACCATGCCAATGAATTGATAGCGCTCGTCGGTCAGCATGCAAACGCGTAATCTCGCGGAACATCGCAGGCATCCACAGTTAATATGATACTATCTCACTCGGAGGTTAACTTCAGAAGCATCACTGCACTGGTGGAGAAATAATTGATAATCTTGTTCATTTGCATTCGTATTTTGTGATAAACTGGACGAGATCAGGAAGTGTTTCAATTAAAACGAGCGCGTATTTCATATATTATGCCCGATAAATTATTTTGTCTCTAGGTAAAGGAAATATAAGTATTGCAAACGAGAGTATCGTTTATATATTTATCAACTCTCTTATAGACTAGATCTAGATATGAATATTCCCTTTAAATTTTCAGAAAGCCTCTTTAATAGTGCCTACAATGTCAAAACTTCTTGATATCTCTCAAGAAGTATTTCTTTACTTGATGACTCTCAGCGAGTGTTGAAAAATAATTTTAACCTACAACACATCCATCATGTTCCAAAATATTCTGAATTTTCTTCCCACATTTAACGTAGGCTTAACTTAAATGTTTACCAGTAATGTTATTGCTTGCATGTCCCATTAAGTACGATTACCTACGGTTTTCGAAGACGACGATGTGCCGGAATTTTGTTCC
This sequence comes from Anabrus simplex, assembly GCF_040414725.1. NCBI lineage: Eukaryota > Metazoa > Arthropoda > Insecta > Orthoptera > Tettigoniidae > Anabrus > Anabrus simplex. Next base: position 348,475,426 of record NC_090267.1, on the reverse strand, counting down.
TTAGGAGTTTTCCCGTGCCAGAAAATATTCTGATACGAGGATGACGTATTTGAGCGCCTTAAATTATTATTGGACTATGCTTGGATCGAACCTGTCCACTTGAACTGAGACGATCAGCATTGTGCCATCTGAAATAACACAGGTCAACAAAGAAAGAACATTTGTCCGTTTCCCTAACAAAAATAGTCAATTCCAAGTAAGGAGGGCTCAAAGAACATCAAAAGGACACCAGAACACTTCTATTCTCACTAAACCAAGCGAGTTGGTCGTGCGGTTAAGGGCGCGCTTCTGCGAGCTTGGATTCGGGATATAGTTGGTTCAAACTCCACATGGTTATGCGGGTATTTAGGGGTTGTAGTAAGGATGTAAAGGAGAGAGAATGTAAGTCCCTGGTAAGACCCCAAATATAGTATGGTTTCAGTGTATGGGACCCTCACCATGATTACTTAATTCAAGAAGAAAAGCATCTCGATTTTTTCTAGGTGATTTCCGACAAAAGAGTAGCTGTACAAAAATGTTGCAAAGTTTGAGCTGGGAAGACTTTGGGAGAAAGGAGACGAGCTTCTCGACTAGGTGGTATGTTCCGAGCTGTCAGTGGAGAAATGGCTTGGAATGACATCAGTAGACGAGTAAGTTTGAGCTGTGTCTTCAAAAGTAGGAAAGATCACAATATGAAGATAAAGTTGGAATTCAAGAGGACAAATTGGGGCAAATATTCTTTTATAGGAGTGCCGGGCTGAGTGGCTCAGACGGTTGAGGCGCTGGCCTTCTGGCCCCAACTTGGCAGGTTCGATCCTGGCTCAGTCCGGTGGTATTTGAAGGTGCTCAAATACGTCAGCCTCGTGTCGGTAGATTTACTGGCAAGTAAAAGAACTCCCGCGGGACAAAATTCCGGCACCTCGGCGTCTCCGAAAACCGTAAAAGTAGTTAGTGGGACGTAAAGCAAATAGCATTATTATTATCTTTTATAGGAGTTAGAGATTAGTATAACTTACCAAGGGAGATGTTCAATAAATTTCAAATTTGTTTTCAATCATTTGAAAGAAAGGCTAAGAAAACAGATAGGGAATCTGCCACGTGGGTGACTGCCCTAAATGCAGATGAATAGTGATTGATTGAAAAAATTATAATTGATCGTCTCCAGCCCTGAAGATGGTTTGCCCTGGTTTCCCATTCTTACACCAGGCAAATGCTGGGGATGTACGTGAAATCAGGCCACGGACGCTTCCTTCGCCACTCCTGGCCTTTTCCTATCCTATCGTCGCCATAAGACGTACTGTATCCGTGTCGATGCGACGTAAAGGAACTTGTAAAAAAAGAAGTAAATCTTTGAAGGTCAGATTGTTCGAATTCGGCATCAACTTTTCATACAGACTTACTCCTGATATGGATTTTTATTTCAATTGATCATCTTCGTGTTCGTTTAGAAGCACTATCCTCATTGTAATGCCTTTTCTGAGTAGAAACTGCGGAAATAGATGAAACGTACGCGATTGCATAATGTTTTACCTACATTCTACCATAGTATTTTATCTCAATCACCGTTACTTTCGACTTGTGTTGTATTATTGTACCCTCTTGTGTCGCTAGAAACTTGATGCCTTTAAGCTTCTTCACTTAACGGAAGTGAGTATTGTATTTCATGCTTTTTGTCGTAGTACATTAACAGGCAGCAGACGTGAATATACAAGAAACTAATGCTATGGGGATTATATTCCTCCTCTTCGAGTACTTTTTTTAAATTTCTTAGTAACTGGCTCTTGCAACATAATTCGTCCATTTTACTTTTCCTGTTCCACTTCTTCAGCAGAAGCAGTCGGCCACTAACGGATTACAAGGTTCATCTACAAATGTGTCAATGTGTATTCTTTGCTTTGTACCTTGGTACATATCACTAACAGCAAATTAAGCTATCACATACTGAAATCCTATTCATACTGTGTGGTGCGCCTCCATAAGGAGGTGCCGAAGTTTGGCAGGGCAGACACGAGAACTTTTGAGTTCAATAAAAACGATTTTCGAACATGTAAGTGATGATTTATAAAGCTGACATGTTGTGAGCAACAAATATATTTTTAAAACTTAACCTACAAAACAATCAGTTCACTTATCAGTGAGTATTCTATTCGTGTGTTTATTGACAAGAAAGAGAAAGAGGAAAATGATGGCAGTATCTTCGATTGCATCACGTAGCCATGCAGCGATGACATTTGTATGTGCAGAGGTTGATATTAGTTGCACCTTAGTTAGATCTATAACATGCCGGGCTGAGTGGCTCAGACGATTAAGGCGCTGGCCTTCTAACCCCAACTTGGCAGGTTCGATCCTGGCTCAGTCCGGTGGTATTTGAAGGTGCTCAAATACGACAGCCCCGTGTCGGTAGATTTACTGGCACGTAAAAGAACTCCTGCGGGACTAAATTCCGGCACCTCGGCGTCTCCGAAGACCGTAAAAGTAGTTAGTGGGACGTAAAACAATTAGCATTATTATTATTATTGTTAGATCTATAACACGTTTTTAAATGACTTTAAATGACTATTGTATCACTGACTGAATTCACTCCTGCTAATGACATTAAAATATGTTTTTTTCTTATTGGCTTTGCGTCGCACCGACACAGATAGGTCTTATGGCGACGATGTGTCAGGAAAGGCCTAGGAATGGGAAGGAAGCGGCCGTGGCCTTAATTAAGGTACAGCCCCAGCATTTGCCTGGTGTGAAAATGGGAAACCACGGAAAACCATATTCAGGGCTGTCGACAGTGGGATTCGAACCCACTATCTCCCGGATGCGAGCTCACAGCTGCGCGCCCCTAACCGCGCGGCGAACTCACCCGGTTAAGATATGTTTACTGAGCTCGATAGCTGCAGTCGCTTTAGTGCGGCCAGTATCCAGTATTGTAATGTAAACTAAGCTATCACATACTGAAATCCTATTCATACTGTGTTATGTAAACTATCAGTAAACTTATCAGTAAAACAAAATGAATGAAACAGATTTAATAGTGGTATTTGTTTCAGCGCCACCCAAGCTTTCTTCAGCTTACGTATCCCAGTTATTTCTGGCTCACTGGGGTCACCTTGGTTCGTGTTGGTTTAAGTCGAGGGGTTAAGGACGAATGTTGTTCCTGACGCCACGTGATTTTGAAGGTGAAAATCTCAACTCGGAATTCACCGGGATTTGAACCTCGGCCTATCGGGTAAGAAGCCATCAGCTAAGCGACTGAGCTAATCACGCCCATCCACTTTTTGTTTAAGGGACGGAGAATGTAAAGTCTGGCTGATGACGTGTAGTTGTATTCTCTATAATAACAAATATATAGGTTTTGAGAAAGAATTCTGACCACCTGGTGGCCGTGATGGCTAAGGCGTTTAGTCTGTATGATCTGACTACGTGGCGGTTCGAGTCCTGTTGGTTGATTAAGAAGTTACCATCAGAACGATGACCGGCAGGGTAGGAGAGGTGGTGGTATACAATTTCTAATTACTAATGTACATTAGAAACCTCCCCATAGTGTTCGTATGGAGTGAGGACATATGATGCTGTTCATTGTGATTCGTCCGTCGGATGGAGACGTTAAGACTTTAGCAGACCCCTTGGTGCTATTCGACAGGAATAGGTCTAAGCAATGTGCCAGCACCGGGCTTCACCCTTTGCCTACTATCATACATCACGTCATTCATTTGATCTCACCGAGAGAGTGGCTAGGCGCTGTGGATCACGTAGCTGTCAACTTCCATTCGGGAGATAGTGGGTTCGAACCCCACTTTTCACAGCTCCGTTTTCCCGCGGTTTCCCATTTTACACCAGGCAAATGCTGGTGCCGTACCTTAATTAAGGCCATGGCCGCTGCCTTCCTAATCATAGCCCTTTCCTGTCCTCCGTAGCCTAAAACCTTCGATGTGTTAGTGCGACTTTAATCAAGTAGAAAAAATTCATTAAGTTCTCTGATGAGGTAAATGTCAGGAAGGGCATCTGGTTGTGAAAACTCCCTACGATATTCACCTTGGAGTTGAAATACTTGCATGGATTGACACTCATACGGAGCCCTTCACTATATCTGGCAATATTTGGTGAGTCATAAGTAGGATGGTGACATTTGTACGGAGCCTCGATTTTCATATACTCCGGTATTAATATACGTCCTTCTCATAGCTTCGATTGAAGATCTGGCTTACCTCTGTTTCCCTTTGACGTTTTTTCTACTCCACTTTTTCTCAGTTTATTCACGGCTTCATCCGGAATACAGACATGACTTGCCTCGTCTAAACTATATTACTTTTTTCTTGTTATTCTTCCTTTACTGCCAGGTTGAGTGGCTCAGATTGTTAGGGCGCAGGCTTTCAGAGCCCATGTTGGTAGGTTCGACCCTGGTTCAGTCTGGTGGTATTTGAAGGTGCTCGAATACATCAGCTCTGTGTTGGTAAATTTACCGGCACGTAAAAGAACTTCTGCGGGACGACATTTCGGCACCTAGGTGTCCCCGAAGACCGTCAAAGTGGGTAGTGGGACGTAAACCAATATTATTGTTCTTATTATTTTAATTATTTATTATTCATTTGCATTTACTTTTCTTGAAATCCACGCGGTAACGAATCAGTTGATTTTTATTGGTATAGTCAGCAATATACTGATGACCGTTGTAAGTCGACAGAGACTCCCCCTTGGTGGTTTGGTAAACTCTATTGCTGTAGAACAATAATATCACCAGTTCAACACGGAACAGTAGTTGTCACCAGGTGTCAACTGTAGCAATGAACTCTAAAGGCTTCTATCTATCTATCTATCTATCTATCTATCTATCTATCTATCTGGTGCGTCTTCCCCTCCCCTGCTTCTGCATCGCAATTCTCCTTTGGACTCCGTGCAAGTGTGACTTCATTCATCTCACTTCATATCCTACCCCATAAAGAATCGGCTCAAAGGTTGGAGAAACAAAGGTGTTGAGAAAGCACCGACCATGGCTATTATGTTACGTACCGTCCGGGAATTAATCTGGAATATAAGTGCGAAACTCTAGAAAACGATCCCAAGAGTACAATTTTAACCCCTTTATCTTTTCACTTGTGTGACTTTGAAGAGTTTCAGTCTATCGAAACACTAATTATAACACATTTAAAAGTATAACGTACTCTAATAAACTGAGGCTGGTTTTCAAGTATGTTCTACTGCAGGGATGGCGAACCCACGACAGGCGTGCCACAAGGTGACACGCGAAAATGACTTCTAAAGCTCGCAGCACAACATACTAACATATATTAATGTTTTTAGCATGTACTAAATTGGTTGAAAATCTACGAACATGGCATATTTTAACATTACGGTCTAATAAAGAAATACGTCACATTTGTATGACCATAGGCCGACTTTTCTTACAAATTTATATAGGTTAAAGCAAAAATATAAATTATTCTTAAAATGTACCTGTTTCTGAAAAGTAATTCTCTGTGATGTTTGAAAAATAAAACGCTAAAATATTTACTCGAATGGATTAAAATGTAGTGCAATCTAATACCTAAATGAGGTCAAACGATCGGCTTTCATGGTGATTGTAAAGGAAAATAACCGGTGGCACACTAGACAGTAATATAAAAGACCTTAATTGACACGCTACTCGGAAAAGGTTCGCCATCCCTGTTATAGTGGAATGTGTGTTATTTTTAGTGTTTCTACAGACAAGAAAGCTTTAAAGTTGCATTAACCGAGTCGACACTGAAAAATGTATGGCTTCCTACGTAACAAACCTTTTCACTTAAATTAGGGAGAACGTGAATACCACGTTCAGTCCCTCAAGCTGGTCCTAAATTAGTGGACGTTCTTGGGAATCGAACTCCGATCGTCTGGATATGAAGCCTAGCTGAACGCTAGACCACGTAGGTGGGTAACCACATTGCTTTACTATATGAACTAATTTAAAACCAGTTATAATTTTCTTTCTGATATGTTCTGCGAGATCTTACCATACGATTAGATTTCCTATTTAACTAACATGGCTTTGAACGTCTTCCTTGCTTTTTGTACTTCATACTTTCTGTGTTTACTGAATCACGAGGCTTTTCACTTCTCTTTTCCGCTTGGATCATACCTACCAGATCAATATACCACTCTATATTTTACTTTCCAGTTACACAATGAGATCTAAAATGAAGTAATGGAGTGACAGATGGGCTATTTAGCTTGGATGTTCCCTGCTAGAAAGTGACAGTTATTTCAAATTATCCTCTGTGGCTTCAGGATTGATTTATATCCTCTACACTAGTTCGCATATAGCAGGTCTCGTATATAGCCAACAGACTCGGAGAGTTGTTTGTGTAGGAGCATCTCGACTTGGAAGTGGATCCTACCACGCATTGCAGGGAGTAACGCACCCTAATCTTTGTTCTTGTCTCTACTTATATAATTTTTCTAAAGAGGTTTTATCATTAAATACACGATATCGTTATAAAATAATAATAATAATAATAATAATAATAATATACATCATACATGCATCATCATTATAGACTATTATGCCTTTCAGCGTTTAGTCTGCAAGCCTCTGTAAATTTACTAAACGTCGCCACATACCTCTGTTTGCAACTAGTGCTGTGGCCTCATTTAGTTCTATACCTCTTATCTTTAAATCATTAGAAACTGAGTCTAACCATCGTCGTCTTGGTCTACCTCTACTTCTCTTACCCTCCATAGCAGAGTCCGTTATTCTCTTAGGTAACCTATCCTCTTCCATTCGCCTCACATGACATCACCACTGAAACCGGTTTATGCGAACAGCTTCATCCATCGAGTTCATTCCTAAATGCGCCTTTACCTCCTCATTCAGAGTAACCTCCTGCCATTGTTCCCTCCTGTTCGTACCAGCAATCATTCTCGCTACTTTCATGTCTGTTACTTCTAACTTATGAATAAGATATCCTGAGTCCACCCAGCATTCTCTCCCGTAAAGCAAAGTTGGTCTGAAAACGGACCGATGTAAAGATAGTTTCGTCTGGGAGCTGACTTCCATTCAATCTCACTTACTATATTACCATCCTGGAAGAACACACAACCTAAATATTTGAAATTATTGACCTGTTCTAGCTTTGTATCACCAATCTGACATTCAATTCTGTTGAATTTCTTACCTACTGACATCAGTTTAGTCTTCGAAAGGCTAATTTTCATACCATACTCATTGCACCTATTTTCAAGTTCAAAGATATTATACTGCAGGCTTTCGGCACAATCTGCCATTACGACCAAGTCGTCAGCATAGGCCAGACTGCTTACTACATTTCCACCTAACTGAATCCCTCCCTGCCATTTTATACATTTCAGCAGATGATTCATATAAACTACGAGCAGCAAAGGTGAAATATTGCAACCTTGCCTAACCCCTGTAAGTACCCTGAACCAAGAACTCACTCTACCGTCAATTCTCACTGAAGCCCAGTTGTCAACATAAATGCCTTTGATTGATTTTAATAATCTACCTTTAATTCAATAGTGCCCCAGTATGGTGAACATCTTTCCTTCGGTACTCTGTCATATGCTTTCTCTAGATCTACGAAACATAACCACAACTGCCTATTCCTCACGTAGCATTTTTCAATTACCTGGCGCATACTGAAAATCTGATCCTGACAGCCTCTCTGTGGTCTGAAACTACACTGGTTTTTATCCAAATTCCTCGCAACAATTGACCGCACCTTCCCTTCCAAGATACCAGTGAATACTTTGCCTGGTATACTAATCATACCTCGATAGTTGTTGCAATCCTTCCTGTTCCCTTGCTTATACATGGGTGCAATTACTGCTTTTGAAAATTTCTGTAACGTAACGCGACAAAATGTGTGATGGAAGTTATTTATTTATTTATTTATTTATTTATTTATTTATTTATTTATTTATTTATTTATTTATTTATTTAAAGACATATTCATGATCATTAGTTTTTCGCAAAAGGAAAAGTTTCTTTTTTGGCATATATTTAGGATGGATGAAAACAGATTAACAAAAAACGATTTCCAAATACCTAAGAGAGAAAAAGTCAACAATAACCTCGAATCAAGAAATCAAGAAAGATTTGGAAGGAAATAATGTAAGAGAAGAATAAATCAAAGAAAGAGATATTTAAAAAATTTAATTATGGAAGGGAAAAAAAAACTGGTACGAAATGATCTGAGGAGATAAAGAAGAAAAGGGAAAGGATGAAGGATTATTGGAAAGAAAAGGAAGAAGAAACATCGAAGGCTGAGGAATTGAAATTTGCACGCGTTTCCTACCAGGGCGCAAGGGAAAGAGAATAATAATAATAATAATAATAATAATAATAATAATAATAATAGCGTTATTGGTTTTATGTCTCATTGTCTACTTTTACAGTTTTTGGAGACGGTGAGGTGCCAGAATGTTTTCTGTAAGTAAGGTCTATTATATGGCATTCTAAAGGAATAAAATGATTGCAAATATAATATTATCTAATTGTATAGCTTAATATTTAAGCGGTTTCATCTAAAAAAAAGCACACAGTATTTTTCAGGAAGAAATTGAAGTATTCGCTTTCAACTCATTTTCCAGAAAACGAAGATGTATTATTAATATATTATTAATTATGAATACTGGTTTATGTTTTCAGCATATCAAATTCATTGATAACTATTTTGGCCTCGTTAGATTCCGTTTGGCTGCCAGTCAACACCAGGGAATTGCTAGAGCCAGAGATGGGCACTGAGTGTGACAGAGGCTTTGTAACATTTCGTCACCGACATAGTTTGTTTATCGGCAAAATTTCGTGCACTCGACTATACTCACAAAGGTCAGGTTTAGTGATATTACACCGAGTGCGAAGACAATATCCCATACAAGACACTATAGTTACATGACTTAGTTACACGTAATATTCTGGAAAAATATATTGGGCGAACTCTTCAGGTTTTCTTTCAAATACATTCCTTTTAAATGTTCCCGTGGAAAACGAAAATACGATTTCAGAACAAAACATCGTTCTGTTCATGGTGATGTCTTGATGTACAGTATGGCCATCACCGATGATATAATTATATATTCTTTATTTTTAGAATTGGCTTTACGTCGCACCGATACAGATAGGTTTTACGGCGACGATGGGAGAGGAAGGGAATGGGAATGAAGCGGCCGTGGCCTAAATTAAGGTACAGCCCCAGCATTTCCCTGGTGTGAAAATGGGAAACCACGGAAAACCATCTTCATGGCTGCCGACAATGGGACTCGAACCCACTATCTCCCGGATGCAAGCTGACAGCTGTGTGCCCCTAACCGCACAGCCAACTCTCCCGGTATAATTATAGCCAAGTTCGTAAGAGGATGGTGCTAAATAAATGAAATACATGTAATACTTTTTGAAGAAGAGTGTAACGTTTAAAATAGAACGATTGAAATTTTTGGGAAAAATGTGTTACATTTTCGAAAAATAATACACTTACATTTTGAAAGTGTTACATGTTGATGAATACATCGTGCATGTGGAATAATTGACAGAATATGCAAAGAAAATAGGTTGGGTGCTAAATTGAGGGGAAAATACATATATAAAAAATATGGAATATTCGTTTCTTACGTTAATGCTGCATTCATTTCTTACTTTAAAGGTACATTCACGACCATGAGTGAAAGTGAAAACGAAATTAACAAAAAGGAAAATTAGTTTCAGCAGTGAGGCCTGAACAGGATATTTCTTCCCACTCTATGAACTGATGTGTTAAGTGCTATCATGTCCGACCTACGTTCGTAATCATAGAGTAGGAACAGCCGCCAATCATTGAAACAAGAATGTTCTCGCCTCGTGCAAGGCCAAATCCTCCTTCCTCCACTGGCGCAAAACAGACATTGCGTGTTCGTATCAATTAATAGTACTGCCAATATCTAAGTCCTGTTGATTGATGGTTATTGCTGTAGTAAATATAAGCGGTGTTAAAGAATAGAAGGCTAATGGAGTTACTTGACTTACGGCCATGTAGTTACATGACAAGCTATGCTAGACTTATATGGACCGAGCTCGATAGCTGCAGTCGCTGAAGTGCGGCCAGTATCCAGTATTCGGGAGATAGTGGGTTCGAACACCACTGTCGGCAGCCCTGAAGATGGTTTTCCGTGGTTTCCCATTTTCTTACCAAACAAATGCTAGGGCTGTACCTTAATTAAGACCACGGCTGATTACTTTCGATTCCTAGCCCTTTCCTGTCCCATTGTCGCAATAAGACCTATCTGTGTCGGTGCGTTGTAAAGCCAATTATAAAAATAAAAATGACATATAGGTGCGATAAGAGAAGATTTATATAATACATCAAGCAATGATATCAACTGAATCAATAAAATGTTATAATAAAATAGCATTGTTACCTCGAAAGCTTGATTTCAAGTAAGAGAATGACTACAACAGAAATTAGAATGAGAAAACTTCTGTGAACGGCAAATAATTTAGTGATTTTAACCGTGTCAAAAAGCACTTGAATGAATTCTTCCTGTTGAAGGTAGGTCCAGAGTCAAGGAAAGAAAGCGGAAGTCCTTTGAATTAAAACTTTTACCGCAACTATTTCAACCCTGGAAACCATTCATAAAGTAATGGACACGTCATCAAAAACCAAGGAGGCCTAGAGTTCACCGTGTTTCGTAAGTCATTACGTGGAAAAGAAGTTACTATTCCGTAAATTTCCATTTCTAAAGTATCACTTGAATTGATTAGGATTTAAATTATGGTTGCCTTGGTAATAATAATAATAATAATATTAATAATAATAATAATAATAATAATAATAATAATAATAATAATAAAAAGTACCGTGTGTAGGCATTTTAATATGACGCTATTTAGGTTGCCTGTGTATCAGTTTCAACATTCCGTTTTACTGTACCAGATGACGGAGGAAACAGAACTCAATAGGATGACTTGTAGCTGAATGTTTAGTTAATGTTGTCGGGAAAACGCGAAAATGTCACCAGAGATCGTTTACATGCCACGCTCGTACGACATGGAGTGCCGAATGGATATTTTGGCCGCTTTTATGGTGGTGGTGGTGGTGGTGGTGGTGATTATTGTTTTAAGAGGAAGTACAACTGGGCAACCATCCTCTATATAACACTAATCAGAGAGAAAAAATAGAATGGGCCGACACTTCGAAAAATGAAGGTATCGGCCAAAGGAAGACAAGGGCCACGAAGGGCGTGAATATGAAAGACTGCCTAGGCCTCCATACGTAATACCGTCGGGGTCCGGAAAGAACAAGAGTTTACCAAGGGAGGTCGGATAGGATAGATGAAAGTGAGGAGCCTGGCATAAGTAAGTGGAAGCAATGCCAGTACTCAGCTAAGGGCCCCGTGGTCATCGACCCACGCTCCAAAATTTCAGAGCCTCTGGGGCCCCCTTTAGTCGCCTCTTACGACAGGCAGGGGATATCGTGGGTGTTATTCTACCACACTCACCCACAGGGGGGGGAGCGCTTTTATGGGAAGCTAGCGTTGGAGTAACTTAGGACGTTTTCGAATTACGCCCTACTTTGTTAATACGGGTTGTTTCACAACGATGGGGCATCCTCACCGGGAGCAGTGACGATGGCACTGCTACTGTTAGTTTTCAGAGCAGATATAGAATGCGTTACCAGTGGATATTACCACCGCAGTGTAACTGTTAGCACTATTAGCACCGAACAAGTGGCCGCGCGGTTTGAGTCACATAGCTACCAGCTTGCATTCGGGAGTTAGTGGGTTCGAATCCCACTGTCGGTACCACTGAAGATGGTTTTCCGTGGTTTGTACCTTAATTAGGGTCACGGCTGCTTCCTTCCCATTCCTAACCCTTTCCTATCCCATCGTCGCCATAAGACGTATCTGTGTCGGTACAACATAAAGAAAAATCGTAAAAAAAAGCACTATTAGCCGCCATCCTCAGAGGCCTGGATACGATTCCCTGTACTGCCAGAAATTTAAGATTGACAGGAGGGTTGGTATGTGGTTAAAGGGTACGTGCATCTCACCCACATTGCGGGATACGAAATTGCTTTACTAGAGATCATTCACATGGCGATAATATTAAAACATTTAGCGCTAATATTCTGCCAGACCCTCGAAAAATTATTCTACCTCGGTAGAGATCTTTCGGTTGAGTTTTTAGATTTACTGATCAATCCCCTACTTCTGATTTACTTTTACAGCTAATTACCCCGTGAAAATTCTAGAATAGTACCTGTTCCCAAGTTCTGTAATTCTGATCTCGAATCTAAGGCATAATTAAGCTGAGGATATTTAGGCATTACAGTTCTGTTTTGACCAGCCAAAATAAGTATTAAAATGGCAATACCTAAACGTCGTGATTTTCAGTGGTGACAGCTATTATATTGTGGGAGGAGAAGTTCCGCCAGGAATATTTATTTTTTATTTTTTTGCTGAATCTTGAATTTGGTCCCGAAGGCTTTGTGGATATCTCCAGGAATTTAATCCTGGCCAGTTTCTTTCCTCTCTGTTCAGCCAATTATAAGTGGCCTGTTACTCTATGTCGACCAAAGGGACAATATATCGAAGCAAAAACCACATTTTGAGAAAATAAAAACGTTTAGGCGTTCTAATAGGCACGCATCGGGAAATAGGTGCTAACGGTCAAAATATACATTTATAGGCACTATAAACTGTCTTTTATTCGTTATAATTCGACTCAAAACGGATTTGTAACTTTACTCTGCCTGTTTAAAAGGGGCAAATAGGAATTTTTGGAAATATTGTAGTTCAGTGTTTTTCTGTAGATTCAATAAGGAAATGGGACTAGTATGCTGAAGTTCACAAAGCTGATGTGTTAGACTATCCCGTACCCGGAGTGACTGAACAACCTACTGTTATGAAAGTTTTTCTTCCTCTTCCTACACCTTGGTGCGGTCATGGGTGTGATGTGTGTCACACATATGTGGATTTGGCCTAGTTATACGACCAGGTGCCCTTCCTGACTCCAACCCTATGTGGACGGAATTCAAATATTCCGGTACGTGTCAGTGTACGGTAATAGTTAATTGTGAAGTGTGTTGTATTTGAAGAGGTGAGTATTGAGACAAATACAAAATCCCAGTTCCCGATTCAGAGGAATTAACCAGATACGGCTAAAATACTCGGTCCTGTCAGCAGTCGAACCCGGGATTCTCCGAAACAAAGACCATTACGCTGTCCCGCTGTTGCTCTCATGGTTGTGGGATCGAATTCCGAAATAGTCAGTAAGAGTTCAACAATGCATAAATTGGACAGAACCATATAAATGATTTTTTTAATCATGTTGGCGCAATGATCTAGCCATTCGAATTCCAACTTAAATATCCCTTATCGAATTCCGGTCACTTGAAGGTATATTCACTGGCATCAGCTCATGGTGGAAGGCAAGTCATCTTAGTCTATTGTGAGTGGGTGTCTTCCACTGACCTCAATACAAAATCGGAAAGGTGGTGTTAAATTATTATTATTATTATTATTGTTATTATTATTATTATTATTATTATTATTATTATTATTATTATTATTATTATTATTATTATTATTATTATTATTTAAAGGAAAATGCGTTCATCTTGAATATTACTGCATATGCCATTTTCAAACCACTAATGTTTACTGAATCTGACATCCGTAGGTGCCTAGGTGTGAACTCGGCTACTGTAATGAAATGGCGGCGTTCAAATTTAACAGTATAGAATGATCATGAAGAATTCTTGCCACGCTAGGCATTCTAGTTCACAGGCGGAACGGGTATGCTACCGCTCATACGAGCAAAAAATCCATATTCCTGGCACAAGAAGATGATGTCGCTGAGATTGTTATTGAATAAAAGAAGTACGTATGTTGCATTGCGTCGACTTGGAGCGCGAGTGCCTCGTGGGAACTGTACCAGGAGGCTTTGCCAAACAAAAACGACTCGCGGTCGCGGCACTGACTGCTGGGAAGTGGAGCGGGGGCGTTGGATCATCACACATGTGACGTAACATATGTGCCTTCCATCTGCACACCATGGGAAGCGAAATAAACGGCCAGGTCTCGATCAGATTGGTATAGACGTATAGGTCGTCTTGCAGTAGATAAAAGTTGCTGTGAAATGTTCAAGAAGACAAAACAAATTCTAGGATAAGATATCCCTTTGCTTTCAAGAAACTTTCGTGAGTATTTATCAAGGCTGAAGTCCCACACAGCTGTTTACACCGACTCAACCGAAGAATTGAATACAGCGTTCAGAAAAAAAAAGAATACACCTTTCATAATTGGGGTCTAAGAGGTAAAAGGAACTCCTAGTCCAAGGAACAGATCACGATTAATAATCTCTTTCCGATTATTTCCTTTTTACCCATATATGCTTGTAAAATTCATTTTTAAAAATATGGGGACGGACACGTGTTAGAGTGGGAAGTGGTAAGTTTGGAGGACACATGCTTTGAGACGAAAAATTCAAGAATTGTAAAACATTCAGCGTTAAAAAATACATAGGCCTACATCACACCAGTTTGCTAATCATTACTAGTACGTGTCTGACCCTGGGTCAGAAACGATCAATCCGAGATCAATTAATTACAAATACACACGCGAGTACAGAAATAACGTGATATAGGACTTAGAAATAAATTTACATATAGAATATTTCCAATTCCCCTGCCTGAAGATACGATATACTAGTAACATTCTGGGAAGTCACGTAAGCCATTCGTCGTTTCGCATATTTATAAACGTTATTCCTTCTAAAAGCGATATACGAATTAGTCTTCTTCTTCTATCTTTTTCTCGCTGGTGCAGAGTCCGCTCTTCTAATCTTGGCTCGCCATTTTGCACGGTCTTGGACATCATGTGGTATTAAATTCAGAATACGAATTAGTATCTACAGTATATACAATAATTATAAGTTTGTATCCTTCACACTTTTACCTCATTTCGATTCTTTTTTTCTCAGATTAGGCATACAAACGTCGAAAATAGACGATTTTAAATGAAATATCTGTTTGTTCCTCATCACGGGAAGGCAACGGATTTGAATTTCTTGATACTCTATGTTCAAGTTCGATAGCCGAGTTTTGCACTAGGCGATATATTTATTTGAATGCTATTTGATCAGTTGTATTAATGAAGCCGAAACAGGACATATTAAAAGTATTCACTAACATTAGCTGCGCTGAAAACTGGTATCGTTCATTATGTGGGTTACGGTAGTCACGTCCTAGTTTGTGTACCATGGGCAACAGCTGAGTGGCCTAGTAAGTGATCCTGAGAGTTGGGATACCAGTTGCTATGGAATGGAAGCGGTCATCTCGGACATATTCTGAGTCATGGCCCTCCTTGTGTTTAGGCGGCTAGGACTATACAATCCACTGATGGTCCCTAACCCGTTAGAGGAGACATCCTCACTTGGACTGTGTTTAAGTAAGGATAGCATTCACCCCCTGTGGGTGGGGGGTGCAGAAGAAGAATACACCCACGGTATCCCCTGCCTGTCGTAATAGGCGACTAAAAGGGGCGACCAAGGGATGATTTTATTAGAACCATGAAACTACTTGTGATTATTACCACCACGCGGGGAACACCATGGGTCGCTTTTACTTGCGCGTATTACCACTAAGTTAGGTACCAAACAGGTTCGTGGTTAGTAGCAATAGAGTACGTTGGCGGCTTCTACAGTACCTGTGATTCGTACCCCTATATGCGCAACACCATGGGATTAGCGACACCATGGTTCTGCCTTGCCTATGCGTAGTACCCACTATGTGAGGAACACCACGGGATAGTACGGGTCACTGTGGTTAGTCCACTTAAGTGAGGAACGCCATAGGTTTGCGTTTCCTGTAAATAGCGCCGCAGTGTGTGAAATACCATAGGTCTGTGTTACATGTGCGAATTTCGTTACCTGTGAGTAGTACCATAACGTGTGGAATACGCGAGTCTACGCTACTTTTGCTTAGTACCGCAACATGACAAATAACCTGGTATTTTCGTAGCGATAAGGACCATTTTGAGGAGACGATGACCTGGATTTTGGACCCGTTTCTACTACAAGCATCATCGATTCAGTATTGTACTTTAGACTCAATCCCTTGGTCAGTAATACTATTATTTAACGTAGTTTCTGGGAATGTGAGGCATTGCAGGTCGGATCCACTGATTGTTTTAACTTCATATCCATCCATTCGTTCTTCTCCCTCACGTTTTCGAATTTGTTCAGTGGAGGATTCTGGATATTTAAATCGTCATAACCATTAGGACCCGATGACCTAGATGTTAGGCCCCTTTAAACCACAAGCATCAACGTCATCAGCAAGGGTAGCATTCTGCTTTACCGAGCATCTTCAGAACGTTTTAAGCAAGCATCGGGAGTAACAGAGTCTCACTCCCATTTGACAGGCGAGGGACTCTTTAGGAACAACTCGGCGAATGGAATTCTATGGGGAGCTATCAATATTAAAGGGGTTTATGGAAGAAAGGAAGAAAGTAGAACTCAGTCAGCAAAGAGCGTGCATCTCGATGTGCTAGGAATAAATGATACTCGGGTAAGGGGAGATTATAAAGTGTACTTGACGGGTGTTAAAAAGGGAAGGACGGAATGTAAGGTAGGGATGTTCATCAAGAATACTATTGCACGCAATATAGTTTCTGTTAGACAGGTAAATGAGCGAATTATGTGGGTAGATGTGGCAGTTGGAGGAATTAGGACGAGAATTGTCTGTTGATTTATACCATGTGAGGGTGCAGATGAGGATGAAGTTGACAACTTTTATGAAGCATTGAGTGACATCTTAGTCAGGGTCAACAGCAAGGATAGGACAGTGCTAATGTGCGATTTCAATGCAAGATTTGGAAATAGAACTGAAGGATACGAAAGGGTCATCGGTAAATGTGGGGAGGATATTGAAGCTAATAGGAATGGGAAGCGTTTGCTGGACTTCCGTGCTAATATGAGTTCAGCAGTTAGGACTAGGACACAAGAACATATCCGGCCCATATTTATGCGAATTTTCAGATTATTCGGACTATTGTCTTCCAACGTAAAGCTATATCCGTCCTTTAAATAACACTAGGAAACTGTTAAGCCGTTGTGTTGTGTTGTGTTGTGTTGTGTTGTGTTGTGTTGTGTTGTCTGGGATGTTCACATTAATGCTGTAAATGCCTCGTTACAAAATGACAGTGATGTCGGATGACGAAATTATTACCACCTGTTCTACAGGTAACGTTGACAGTGATAGTGAATTGGAAAACGAAAGCGGCGTTACAGCTGAAGAAGTAATGACTCATGCGGAGGCAATGACACAGCTGGAAAAAATTAAAGGTTTACTTAGAACGTCAGACGAAAACAACTCCAGCCGAATTTGATGTTGGTGATACGCTTACATGATCGTGCTGTACTCATTCGCCACGCACATTGGAATCAAAAAAGAACCCAGAGTACAGTACTGACTTTTAGTGCTTAAAATGTGGTGTTTTATTTCTTGTTTGTGACAAATTGTATGTTTTGTATAGATTATGTATGTTGGTGTATTTATTTGTTAATCTACGAATCATCGAATAAAAAGAGGTTTCTATGTATTTCTATTGAAATACTAGCAAATTATCCTTTAATTTTAACAGCTCGTTGATAATATTGCAGAAGCTTAACCCCTACCGGAACAGAGGACGATACATCACCCGCCCTTGCGAGAAAGACCGTCTAAATATATATCACCAGTGGCTGCACTACCTAAAAAGAACAGCTGGCGATATTTCATGGTTGGAATAAACCTAAAACGTGTTTTAAAATAATGATTTATTCAAAATATACCTGTGAATGATGTGAAGAAGGTCCGGGTCCTTTGCTGAATGTTTGCGTACTGGACTTCGGCTCAGATGACCCCGGGTTCGATTGCCGGCCAGGCGGAGGGTTTTAGTTGCGCATGGTCAGTAACTCTCTCCGGGACTGGGTGTTTGTGTTACTAATACACTTATTTTCATCTACACCCAACAGATCTTGCTAACAACTACAGTAGAATTACGCAATAGCGAATATTTCCTCCACATTGGGTTACGTCAGGAAGGTCATCCGGCAGTAAAACTAGGCCAAATCCATTATCAATTGCCGACCTCAAGGTATGTGGAAAAGGTACGGAAGAAAAAGGTGTGACAAAGGATACATTATTTAACATTTTGTAAGAAACAGAAAGAAAAAAGAAAAAGGGAAATCTTTAACTCTACGTTATGGATTTATGAAAGGAATAGTAAAAAATACGGCTTGGTAGTTTTCAACACACCGCCAGGTAAACAGTTGCCTTTAAGGTGCTTACTTAAAAGATAGTTCTGGTCCTAAAAGAGTTAACAAATGATCACCAAGCATTTGGAACATATTTCAAGACCTGTCGTGGTTGAAAGATGAGACATTTCTCCAATAACTTCTTTATAAATATATTTCTTAATATCGTGTATAGATTTGGGCTTGAAGTTACACTAGAAATGAAAGAGAAAATGTAACATAACGATGTGTAAGACGTCTTTGGTTCACCCGGAAGGACGTGGATTGAAACATTGAAGAACGAGAACTGGACAGTCAATTGACACTGGGGTTCACTCAGCCTACACACACACACCAAAAAAAAAATATCACGTACCAATTAAATTTGGTAGGCATCGCCACATGATTACGCTTAGTGCTGAGGTTACGAATAATGGAAGCAAACCTCTAAATTTCATCTCCTGAAAGAAGTTTCTAGGCATGTATGAATATATCTTTGCTTTTCTATAATAACTTGTAGTTTCACTAAAGATATAATTTCTTTCCAGGCATAACATGTAAATGATATTGGGAAACTTGGTTTCTTACAGTTTTCAAGATTACTTCATTATGGTCATATCATAATATCTTCAACCCAAGTGATGGTAGGCAACATTATAGTACCCACCGTAATATAGTAGCATTGAATAAGAAAAGTGGAGAATTTCTGACGATCCTTCTTTTCGGTCTTCACAGGCAAATGTATGTGATAACCTGTAACATTAGGTAGAACTTTATAATTGAATTTCAATTTGACAGAATTAAATAAGCTATGGTGACTTACGTAGAGTGCATCTACCCAGTAATACCTTATGATCGCACCTGTATAAAAATAGAAAATCCGGAAAAGAACGTATTGTTCTTCTACCGTTTTTCTACGCTTTGGTGGGGTCGTGGGTGCGTTCTATGTAGTACATGTAGACTTGGCCCAGTTTTACTGCCAGATGACTTTCCTGGCGCCAACCCACGTGGAGGGATGTATTCATTACTGCGTGTTTCTTTGAAGGTTAGTAGTGTGGTTTGTGGTGCATGGATTTATTTATCGTATGGCATATACATGAACAGTGCAATAAATTACAGGTTTATATCTACATTATTTACATAGGTAATCGACTGTGGCGTCGCCAGGAAAAATTCACTCGTTTCTCCATTGAAACGCCTCAGTGGGCATTCTTGTGTGATGTGCTTCACAGTTTGCCTCACAGCACCACAGTCGCAGAAGGATGATGACTTTTTCCTCCATTTATACAGCAGATCTGCACACACACCATGGTTAGTCCGGATCCGGTTTAACTTGGACCATACTTTCCAAGGTTGTTCGAAGCCAGGTACCTTATGTGTAATGCACGGCATATCTAAGGATTCTGCTGAAGCAAATTGTCTCCATTCATTAGACCATCTCTCAATCAGATTGAAATGTCTGGCTATAAGGTTCTCCGCCGTACAGATGGGTGGACGTCTTGACTTAAGTCTGTCTATATGTTAGTGGGGGATATCCTCATGAATGGGCAATCTTTGCTTATTCTGGATCTTATTGTATTCATTCATCAGAGCAGTGCATCTACGGAGGTGGGGTGGAGGAATATGGCTTAGTACGGGCAGCCATTGAATTGGAGTTGATCTGATCGTACCCGTGATCATTCTCATTGTGTCATTTAACTTAACATCTATTCTCTTCACATGAGGACTGTTCATCCAGACGAGGGCACAATACTCCGCAGTAGAGTAAGCTAGACTTAGAGCTGAGCAGCGTACAGTAGTAGCACTTGCACCCCAAGAAGAACTACACAGTTTTCGAATTATGTTGTTACGTGTCTGAATCTTGGCAGAGCTCTTTCTCAGATGTTCTTGAAATGATAGTGTTCTGTCAAGTGTAACAACTAGATATCTCGGGTGTGTATTGTGGCGGAGGAGAGTGTTATCGAAATATACTTTGAGGTCCCTTGAAGCCATTCGGTTGTTCAAGTGAAAACAAGAAACTTCTGTTTTATTCATACTTGATTGGAGTCTCCATTTTCGAAAGTATTTTCCTAAAACAGAGAGATCTTTTGTCAACGTTTTTCCTGTCTGCTCGAAGCATAGGTCTTTAGTGGCAAGAGCCCAGTCATCTGCATACCCAAATTTCCTGGATCTTGTGGATGGTAAATCTGAGATATATAAACTGAACAAGAGTGGGGCAAGCACTGAACCTTGCGGAAGTCCATTGTTTAGTTTGCTGGGTTTACTGATTTCATCCCCCATGACTACATGGCTGAAGAGGTATGTATTAAGACGAACACAAATACTCAGTTCCCGAGCCAGAGCAATTAATCACACGTAGCTAAAATCCTCGACGCGACCAAGAAAGGAGCGCAGGACCACTCTGAACCCAAGGCCCCAATGCTGACTTTTCAACCAAAGAGCCAAACAACTCCGAGAAAGAATATTGATAGGCCTGCTTTAACATTTAGTTACTTTTCATGCGTAGATACTTTCCCATCACTCCATAAACTTTGGTCTGCGTATAGTTAAGGGTAATATCGATCGACCGTGCTAATTTTCATTCTACCATCCTCGTTCAGAGGCAGAGCGAGTTGGCTATGTGTTTCAGGCTGGGCATCTGTTGTTTTGCATTCGAGAAATGGGAAGTGCCCTGCACGGATGCGGATATCCATGGATGTATCCGCGGATATTCGCGAAGATAGTGTCATGGCGGATGCAAATTGTATGGAAGTGCGGATAATTTTACTGATAATTTATAAGTAATGAAGTTTATTGATTTTCACTCAGGTATACACAAGAACCTCGTTTATCCGACCCTCGTTAATCCGGTTCTCCGTTTTATCCGAATCAAAAATAATAAACATTTATTTTTACTTGTACAGTATTTCTTTTACGGGGTCGATTCTTCTTGAATGTCTTTTCCTCCAAGGATAGTTAAGGACAGGTGAATTCGAAAATGAAGCCGGTGCTCCATCAGAAGAAAATGACTCATGGAGATGCAACAATGCAGCTGGACAAACTGATGGCGCATTTAGAATCTCAGACTGAAACCACAACGGCAGAACTGGTGTTAGTAAAAACGTTTTCGTGATCATGCTGCGCGCGAACGATGTACGAATGTAAAAGAGGAAAAGCTCACACATTATTTTAGTGCATAAAACAGAGTCGTAAATGTAAGAAACGTGCTTCATAATTTTTGTGCAATTGAAAAGAAGGTATTACCGTACAACTTGTGGTATTATATTGCATAACATGCATTGTGTGGTTCTTTTCGGATTTTCCGGATTTTCGATCATCCAGATCAGTTCTGGTCCCACTTAATCCCGATGAACAAGGTTCTTGTGTACTCTTATTTTTGTTTGGGGCTAGGCGACCCTTGACATTGGTATGGGAAAATGGTGATATTTAAAGAGTCTTGAGGCCATAAAGCCGTAAATCTGACCTAAGCCTAACTAACTCCTGTCCTCAATTAATGCAAGTAGGGAACAAAGGTCAATCCGTTGGTAGTAGTCGCAATAGAAAATCCCTCATAAACCTGTGACTGTAAGGGTTCCGGTGTCTGATATCAGGCCGTATTGTATTATGTTAACAATATCTTGGGTGGAGTATATTGTAGGTAAATATTTACAATATCCACAGATAAGCATTCGCGGATGCGGGTGCGGGTGAAGGAAGTGCGGATGCGGAGCGCATGCGGATAATATTTTGTATATCCGCGCAGGGCTCTAGAAATTGTCGGTTCGAACTCCACCATCGAGAACCCTGAAGATGGTTTTCCATGGTTTCCCATGCTCATATCAAACTGGCCTTGTAACTTTCATTTAGACCACTGTCACTCCCGTTCCAGTACACACCCTTTCCTTCCTCCATCGTCTCGCGAAACCTGTCTGATTTGATATGATATCAAACCACCGTCTTCCTAGTACCTCCTACGACTCAGGGGCTAGGTATAGGGCCTACATTAGTTCTACTGTTAAGTAAATAGAATGTATTTTGTCGTTCTCATGGAATAGTCTCCTCTGTAGGATCATCTTACATGGACATTACTATGTGACCGAAAGGAGTAAACCGATAAGAAACAGTAACAGTAGCTGTGTTTTTCTGCTCCCCATACACAGTAATTGTCTTAGTTGTAGCGCTTGTCGGCCAAATTAATGGAATGTGTGTTTAGAGTGACGTCTGCAGCTGACACAGAGCGGGACGCGGTAAACATACCAACATCTGCGCTCCGCGCGTCCTACAACGTTCTTTCTTTTATAATATATTTGTTTACGTGTTTCATTCAACACAACGAACTCATTTACCACTAAGCATTCTGATGACGGCGCGTTTACTGTGAAAATTTCATCTTACATTGTTTGCTTTCTTAGCAGACTTGCAAGGAAAGATCCCGGTAGTTTCGACAGAGATACGAACAGTCTGCTTCAGGACAGATCGTATATCTCACACTTTTACCCTCAAAAAATTCGAGTTTAAATATCGGGGTGTGAGGTACAGTATATGTGAGAAGTTAGCAAATATAACTTTTTTAGAATAAGAACACTTTTGAAAGTAATAAAGCCTCACGATTTGGCATGACAGATTGTACTTTATTTTGTTCCATAACATGTGATTGAATATTAACAAAATATTAAAGTTTGTTGGATTTCATTCCTGGCCGAATACGCACCCTGCCGTTTGTTTAATTTAATTGCACAAAAACAAATTAGATCTATTACCAGCACTCGTCATATAATACGCATATTTTTATTTACGGGTACACCTGAAACTATTTATTGACTATTAACGTAGCTATTTGGGCCTCCGGTACGTTTTTCTTGATTTGGTGGGGTTTTTAAAAGCAACTTTCTGTTTTAATCAGTAGCGTCCATTAAACTCGTCACATTAAAATATCGACGCGCGGGTCGATTACAAAGTTTCTCCGCGAACTGATCCATTCGAATGTTAAAACTTGCCGTGGTCCGACTCGTTGGCTGAATGGTCAGCATACTGTCCTTCGGTTCAGAGGGTAACACGTTCGATTCCCGGCCAGGTCGGAGATTTTAACCTTCATTGATTAATTCCAATGGCCCGGGGGCTGGATGTTTGTTCTGTCCACAACATCCCTGCAACTTACACACCACAATAACACGCAGTTCCCTACGCAAGGCAGATGCCGCCCACCCTCATTGGAGGGTCTGCCTTACAAGGGCTGCACTCGGACAGAAATAGGCACACGAAATTATTTAACTTGAACCCCTTTCCGTATCTCGCCTTTAAGTGAATTCATGCTGGAAAGCAAATAAGTGTCGTAATACACTGGACTCTATTTTATACCTTATGTCTCGAACATACCATATACCGGTATACTGAAATTCCTGCCAGATCAACAGTGTCATATTCCTTCTAGTTCATTAGGTCTGGGATGAGGAATTACTTGTCTGTCTTTCACCAAACAAGGGGGGAGAGCTGCTGCGGCCAAGATACGGGGAGGATTATGGGAGACAGTTTGTCCATGACCTGATATTAGACATTGGTGCTGCAGAGTGTACCTTGTCGTACTTATGTTGACACTTGAAGAAAAACCTATGCGATGTATAAGCGGGGATTCATTTTTCCCCACAATCCCATACGATATATGCGATGGCAATACATACGCGAGTAAATATGGAAGGCCTACATTTAGACTCCTGACCGATTTTAACGAGAATGAGTTGTAGGCTAAGGATACCAGACAAACCCGTACGGTACCTGCATTTCGCTTTTTTGTGTCTCCGAAGAAAGTGCGTCCCTGAAACGACTCGTGAATTAATCATATGTCTCCAGAAATCTCTGGATTCGCATTGCTCATTATTAGTATACCGTAGTCCGACTCGTTGGCTGAACGGTCAGCGTACTGGTCTTCGGTTCAGAGGGTCCCGGGTTCGATTCCCGGCCGGGTCGGGGATTTTAACCTTAATTGGTTAATTTCAATGTCACGGGAGCTGGGTGTATGTGTTGTCTTCATCATCATTCCATCCTCATGACGACGCGCAGGTCACCTACGGGTGTCAAATAGAAAGACCTGCACCTGACAAGCCGAACCCGTCCTGGGATATCCCAGAACTAAAAGCCATACGACATTTCATTTTTTTCAGTATACCGTAGTTTTACATGAACAATAACATCCTGTGGTTTTAATTCGTAATTTTTATTTTTTAAACACACAAGTATTATTTATGATTCCCTCCGGTGTGTGCTCACCGGCTGCGATCCCTTTGGTCTCCTTGTTGCACTCGTGTGCAGTGTGCTTTCTAGATGCAGATTAATGCCAGTTCCGCAGCATGTAACTTCTGCTTAGTTTTCAGCAGTGTATGTTAGTACATGGTACACCTATATGATTACGAAAGTTATTAGAATAATTTATATGCTTTGAAGAATGTCTAATAAACCGAGTATGTTCAGTAAATAATTCCATATCTAAGCAGTTTACTTATTCGGGTAAAAGCGTAAATGAATCTGCTGTCGTTTGTTCTTTATCCCAAACAACGTTTACTGTAGTGTCGTGACTGGCGAGGAACACTCTACTGAAGAGCATACGGGAACAGAAAAAAATAGTATTTTGCATCGTAGAAGTGTTAATATGAATTACTGTAAGTAAGTATAACGAATATTGTTAATATGTAAGTACAGTGGAATCCGCCCTGGTGATCCGTATGAGCCACCTATCTCCGGAGAGATAGGTGGTATGTGACGTACCGACGCCCTTCCTGACGCCAACCCTATATGGAGGGATGTAATCACTATTGCGTGTTTCTGCGGTGGTTGGTAGTGTAATGTGTTGTCTGAATTTGAAGAGGAAAGTGTTGGGACAAACATCCAGTCCCCAATCCAGAAAAAATCAGAAGCGATTAAAATCCCAGACTCGACCAGGAATAGAATCCGGGACCCTCTGAACCGATGGCCTCAACACTGACCATTCAGCCAAGGAGCTGGACATTATTTACTTATTTATTAATCTATATATTTATCTAAAGTTTATATTACCTGATTCTATGTAAAAATAAAATGTTGTTTATTTGTGATTACTTCAAGGTATTTATTATTAGCTCTTCTTCTTCTTAATAATAATAATAATAATAATAATAATAATAATAATAATAATGTTATTTGCTTTACGCCCCACTAACCACTTTTACGGTTTTCGGGGACACAGAGGTGCCGGAATTCAGTCCCGCAGGAGTTCTTTTACGTGCCAGTAAATCTACCGACACGAGGCTGACGTATTTGAGCACCTTCGGATACCACCGGACTCAGCAAGGACCGAACCTGCCAAGTTGGGGTCAGAAGACCAGCGCCTCAACCGTCTGAGCCACTCAGCCCGGCTGAAACAACAAAGAAAATGGTTAATTTCTCGTATTATCCAGTATGATGATGATGATGATGATGTTTGTTGTTTTGAAGGAACCTAACATCTAGATCATTTTCCCTATCCAGTATTCAGTATGTGAGAAAGGTGTATGCACTCAGCCATAATTCAACCGTACTTAACCAACCCCATAGTGTGAAGGAGTGTGTCTAATTCTTATTCAAAAACCACCTCCCTCTGTTGATTAGTGGTAGTGTGTCACCCTCGGAATCCCAAGATCGCGAGTTCATATCCGGCAGAGATAGTGGGTGGAAAATAGTACATTCGACAGTTCATGTCGTAAGATATCGGCAAGTAAAAGATTTCTTGTACGCATTTGGTGGTTTTTTCTCCGAAGCGCTTCAGCCCTGACGAGCCTTGGTCTACCTAGTGACCGATGCTCCCCTCCAAGGCCTTCAGATTACGAGGTGCCATGTGGTCAGCGCAACGAATCCTCTCGGCCGTTATTCATTGCTTTCTAGAGTGCAACCGCCATCTCATCGTCAGGTAGCTACTAAATTGTAACCACGTAGACTGAATGAACCTCGAACCAGCCCTCAGATCCGTGACCTGGTCGGTAATCGAGCCCGAAGCCTCTGGGTAAGAGGCAGGCACACTAAACCTAGACCGCAGGGCGTTTGGTGTTTACCGGACAAGAGAGATCCGCTTTACTCTGCTTGTAGTGGGAATGAAATAAAACGGAATGTAGAAATTGACGCGCAGAAAGCCTAGATGGCTTCAAATCAAAATACCAGCCCCTGGTCGCTGAAGCCATGGATTATTATTATTATTATTATTATTATTATTATTATTATTATTATTATTATTATTATTATTATTATTATTATTATTAATTGTATTTGTTTTACGTACCACTAACTACTTTTACGTTTTTCGGAGACGCCGAGGTGCCGAAATTTTGCCCCACACGAGTTACCGATAAATCTACAGTCACAAGGCTGACGTATTTCATCACCTTCAAAAACCACCGAATTGAGCCAGGATCGAACCCGCCAACTTCAGCTCAGAGCTACTGCCTGAGCTACTCAGCCCGGCTGCAGATTTTTTTGCTTCACGTCGCACCAACACGGATATGTCTTATGGTGATGATGGGATAGGAAAGGGCTAGGAGTGGGAAGTGAATGACCGTGGTCCTCATTAAGGTGCAGCCTCAGCATTTGCCTGGTGTAAAAATGGGGAAAACTAGGCGAGTTGGCCGTACGGTTAGGAGCGTGCAGCTGTGAACTCGCATCCGGGAGATAGTGGGTTCGAACCCCACTGTCGGCAGCCCTGAAGATGGTTTTCCGTGGTTTCCCATTTTCACACCAGGCAAATTCTGGGGCTGTACCTTAAGGCCACCGCCGCTTCCTTCCCATCGTCGCCATAAAACCTATCTGTGTCGGTGCGACGTAAAGCAAATAGGAAAAAATGGGGAACCACGGAAATCCATCTACTGGGCTGCGGACAGTGGGGTTCGACCCCCCCCCCCCCCCCCCCTATCTTTCGAATGCAAGGTGATAGCTACGCGACGCACACCACGCAGCCGGTAGGCTACAGAAATATTAAAACCGTAATATTTTGTTATATCCATATACTGTAAGTGTTGGTCAAATACTTCTGTAGGGATTGAAATTCTGTTTCAGGTGTCAACATATTATTTTCGGTAAAAAATTATATTATATAAATTAAAAAAAAGAACTATTGGTATGTTTCTGATGTGCATACGTTCCCCAAGCCGCCCAGCCATTCTTCAACAATTAATTAGTATAACACTATCATTTTACGGTTAAATGAATATTACAATTAAATTGAGGGTATGTTAATTGAACATTCGGCCAAGAGTCATTGCAGTTTGTCTCACCCATCCCAGACATCCCCTTACTAGTTTTGCAGGTGAGAAATACAGCAGTTCACTGACTCTTAGGAGGCCTGTAGTCCAAACAATTTTACAGTACTTTCACTCGAGAAGAGGTCTTGCACTTTTGTACTTATATATTACTGTAAACAGCACTACGGTTCTCGAGGAAAGTTTGTAGGAGCGTTTGGTAAACAACCTTCTACCAGTTAATGCAAATCTTCACATATACACATATACATACATACATACATACATACATACATACATACATACATACATACATACATACAGAGAGTGTGAGCTACTGGACTTGCTAAACAATGTTGCAATCTAACCCACCAACCAATGCATAATATCCATCTTCCATTTACAAATTATATGACGTTGTAATCATTTTCATTAACACTATGTCGTATTGTTACAATATAAGAGAAAAGATCCACCTAATGAATACATAATAATACCGAGCTCGATAGCTGTAGTCGCTTAAGTGCTGCCAGTATCCAGTATTCGGGAGATAGTAGGTTCGAACCCCACTGTCGGCAGCCCTGAAGATGGGTTTTCCGTGTTTTCCCATTTTCACACCAGGCAAATGCTAGGGGCTGTACCTTAAGGCCACGGCCGCTTCCTTTCCAGTCCTAGCACTTTCCTGTCCTATCGTCGCCATAAGACATATCTGTGTCGGTGCGACGTAAAGCCAATAGCAAAGCATATCAATACATAATTTGTTCGGGATTCCCACTGTCTCCTTATCTCTTCAATATGTTCATCAAAGAAGCCATCGCAGTCATGAAGGAGAAAACAACGGGGATCAAAATTAATGGCAAACAAGTACACTCTATAAGATTTGCTGATGATATTGCCATACTAGCAGAAACAGGTAAACGTATGCAGAGAATGATCAACATATTAGCAGAAACTTTAGGCAAATGGAACCTCAAAATTAATACAAGGAAAACAAAAACCATGACAATATGTTAATACAAGAAAACACCTGTAACACACTTAAAAATTGGCCCTGATAAAATAGAACAAGTGAAACCGTTTTGCTACCTAGGGACCCTGATCACGAGTGATAATCGGAGCATATCAGAAGTCAAGAAGAGGATAGCTATGGCAAAGAGAGCATTCCAAGATAAAGAGCATCTGCTGGCCAACAAACATATAGATATATACATATATTTTTTTGCTAGTTGTTTTACGTCGCGCCGACACAGATAGGTCTTATGGCGACGATGGGATAGGAAAGGCCTAGGAGTTGGAAGGAAGCGGCCGTGGCCTTAATTAAGGTACAGCCACAGCATTTGCCTGGTGTGAAAATGGGAAACCACGGAAAACCATTTTCAGGGCTGCCGATAGTGGGATTCGAACCTACTATCTCCCGGATGCAAGCTCACAGCCGCGCGCCTCTACGAGCACGGCCAACTCGCCCGGTAACATATAGATATTCAAACTCGGAAGACCTTTGCAAAAACCTTTGTATGGAGCGTGCTGCTGTATGGTTGCGAAAGCTGGGCATTAGGAAACTAGAGGCAGTTGAAATGTGGATCTGGAGAAGAATGCAGAGGATAAGTTGGACGGAAATGAAGAGCAATACTGAAGTCCTCAGAGAGATAAGAGAACAACGAAGTCTGATAACCGAAATTGAAAAACGGAAAATAAAATTTTTCGGTCACATTCTGCGGCATGAGGAGTTCCTTTATAATATCAATGAAGGAAAAATTGCTTGAAAAAGAGGAAGAGGACACCCCAGAGTGTCTTACTTCAAGAACCTGCTTCTGAGGATGAAGTGCAAGACCTACGCTGAGTTGAAAAGACTGGCTCAAGATAGACAACTCTGGCTGCAGCGACAAGGCTTCGCCTTTAGAATATGATGATGATGATGATGATGATGATGATGATGATTAATTATTCATCACAGTGTGGTGTGAGGCTAGTTTCGACTAAGTATCGCTCATCTTCAGCCACTCATAGTATAAAATTGATGAAGTATCAATCCTATCTTAAAAAGTAGGATTTTTGCGTCTTAATGACGTCAAAAATGCACATCTGATTTTAAACTTGTATAATTGTCTGACATCATTATAATGTAAAAATTCTACTTTTTAAGGTTTTTAAGATTTTAACATCACTATATCACGTATCACCATATGTTTAATAAGTGCACGGAAATGTTTTTAGATACATGTTCCAACATTATTTGTACGAATATATTAACAGGATTGATATTTTGTCAGTTTTATACTATGGGTGGCTAAAGATGATCAATACGTGGTCAAAACTAGTCTCTCATCACACTGTGATGTACAATTAATCACAGAATCCTTTCTCTTATTATATTTTAATAGTATCAATACGGACCATATGACGTCGTACTGGTCGTTCCTAGCTTTCGCACAACTGCATATACCATAACGACCCATTTTAACTGCTGGACCAGAGTGACCGAGTTCGCTGCCTGAGCATACCGTGGCCATCCCTGGCGCTCAGTACCGTGACATGTTAATAACTCGTCGAGACCGCAGTAATCGGCTGCCCACACAAAGACAGCCGCAGCCCTTTACAGCACCGAACTTGAGGTGGTTTGACTTCAAGGTTGTGGGTTGACCTGTGAGGTCATAAACAGGACAAAATAAAAACTTTCGATTGTTCCGGTGCGCTATTCGTTTGAACGTGTCACAACAGAGCTCTTGGGAGCCCGTGGAGCGCATGATTGCCGCGCTAGAAGTGGTCTCTGCCTCCTACAGGTGGGCTCTTGGACTCGCCGGCGTATCTCAGAACTAAGTGCAGTTCCACATGAATGACATGTTACGTCGTATGTCATTACGTCCAAGTAGCTACATTTGATTCTGAATATACAGTAGGGCTACTCTTACCCCATTTTTACATCATGTTTTTATTGTGCTAGAGGACGATGTAATTTCCCCCCTTCTTATATTACCGTTTACTTAACGAAGACTGGAGATCATTATGGCACGTAAATTGCTATCCTAAGCTGTCTAATCAACTGTAGCAGATTTAAACTTGGCGTCCGTACTATTAGAAAGCCCGGAAGTACTTATGCGTTTTCCTCTCCTTGCCGCGATCTTCCCTTCTATGATGAGCTTGTGCAATTCATATTTTCCATGATGTGATTGTACTGCGAATGTATAACCGAGCTCGATAGCTGCAGTCGCTTAAGTGCGGCCAGTATCCAATAATCGGGAGATAGTGGGTTCGAGTCCCACTTGAAGATGGTTTTCCGTGGTTTCCCATTTTCGCACCAGGCAAATGCCGGGGCTGTGCCATAATTAAGGCCACGGCCGCTTCCTTCCAACTCCTAGGCCTTTCCTATCCCATCGTCGCCATAAGACCTATCTGTGTCAGTGCGACGTAAAGCAAAAAAAAAAAAAAAAAAAAGCGAATGTATACGTGTCAATGTGAAGCGGAAATATAATCATTTTGATGCGAACATCCCTCATACATACACCTCTAATATGTAAAATTAACTAAAGGGCTTTAGTTTTTAATTATGCCATGGGATCATAAGAGAGCATGCTTTCAATTTTTCGTGATTGAAAACCTTGAGATCAATAGTAAACAAAACTTCTTCAGCTTTAATTTTTACGTGGGAGTAAAACTCAAGGTCTTCCACACTCACTTTAAACTATAGGATCATCAGCAAATAAGAAAGCCTCCTATATTAAGCGATATTAAGCTTCGCTATCAGAAGCTTACACGCTCAAATTCTACGTAATTTACAGTCTACGGAGCACAAGTTTTCAGAATTGCGTAGTTGTAAACCTTGAGTTCAGAAAAAAGTAAACTGCAATTTTTTGTGGCTTTGAAAGTTGAGAACAAATAAAAAGCAGAAACAGCTTTTAGTTTTCCGTTGCATCAGATTTCTGGATGATGTGCATACAGGTAACTTTAGATTTTTAGATTATTTTAAATCTTAGGTAATTTAGAATACCACTAGAGGTAGTATGGGCATAATTCTCATATTCACACAGGCTAGAAAAGGAAAGTTTACAATCACTAAATTAGAGGTATTTTCCTACCGGCCTGAATGGCTCAGACGGTTGAGGCGCTGGCCTTCTGACTCCAACATGGCAGGTTCGATCCTGGCCCAGTCCGGTGGTATTTAAAGGTGCTCAAATACGCCAGCCTCGTGTCGGTAGGTTTACTGGCACATAAAATAACTGCAGAACTAAATTCTGGCACCTCGGCGTCTCCTAAAACCGTAAAAATGTAGTTAGTGGGACGTAAAAACTAATAACACTATTAATAGAGATATTTTTCTATCTGTCCTATAACCTAACGTTTCTCCAGAGGAAACTGGAAGTTGTTCATTTCTTTTTTACGTCGCACCGACACAGATAGGTCTTATGGCGACGATGGAATAGGAGAGGGCTAGAAATGCGAAGAAAGCGAACGTGGCCTTAGTTAAGGTACAGCCCCAGACGGAAAACCATCTTTAGGCCTGCCGGCAGTGGGGTTCGAACCCACTATCTTCCGAATGCAAGCATAAAGCTACGTGACCTAAACCGAGCGGCCAATTACTCGGTAAGAAGGTTTGTTTAGTTTACTCACTTCTCTTCTACTGTGTACCCGGTCCTAATTGGCCTCTATATCACATCCTTATAAACTGCTCTTACGAGTGTCCTCTGCTTCCTCCTGAAAGTATTTCTCATTTTTGAATATGTGTTTTGTTTTTAATGTTCCTTTCGTCGCGTCAAGTTGTTACTTTGATATAGGCCTATAATTTGGCTCTCTCTCTTTTTTAGAATTTGCTTTACGTCGCACCGACACAGGTACAGTAGGTCTTACGGCGACGATGGCAAGAGGAAATGCCTAGGAGTGGAAAGGAAGTGCCCGTGGTCTTAATGAAGGTACAGCCCCAGCATTTACCTGGTGTGAAAATGGGAAACGACGAAAAACCATCTTCAAGGCTGCTGACGGTGGGCACATTGGTGTATAATAATAATAATAATAATAATAATAATAGTAATAATAATAATAATAATAATCCTTACAGAAAACATATCAATCACTTGGAACACATATAACAAAAATCATGACCTCGGAAAACAAAACTAAAACATTATATACGCATCGGAAACCTTAATCATTGGCGGTAGATCACTCATAAAAGATATAGAAAAGCAAGAAAGAAAAATTTTACGGAAAATTTTCGGCCCAGTCTGCACAGAGGATGTATGGATGAAAAGAAAATCTCATGAAATTTATTGTCATACTGAAAAAAAATCTGACACTACCAGGAAAAGGAGGTTGAAATTCTATGCTCAGATTCTCAGAATGAACAATGATAGACTGAACAAAAGAATTATAAATCTTGCCCTCACACTGAAAGGCAAGAACAACTGGATAAATGAAATAGAATCAGATCTTCAGGAAATCAACAGCAACCAGGAACTGAGAAGAACCGATCTGCTTTCAGAACACTGATTAATAATTGTTTCGCGGAGCCAAAAGCTAGAACTAATCAAACCTGGTTAGAAGAGCGTAAGAAGAATTTCAGTGAGAGTTTGGGAAGAGAAGAGAGCAAAATCATCAGCTAAATGTGTTCTAGCGTGCTCCTCAGTTGGGCATAACTATATGAAATAATAATAATAATAATAATAATAATAATAATAATAATAATAATAATAATAATAATAATGTCGTCCATGCCATCCACTTCGATTGAATGCCATAACTGAGATCTAATCAGTGGCCTAATATGATCTCTTCCTTATCTTCTTTCTACAATCTGCCAGTGCCCTTTCCCTGATCTAGTTCGTGTTGCAGTACATGCCTGTGTTCCTCATGCTCATACTCTTTTCCCGAATCAGCCATCTATATGAAGAATTCATTTCCTCTTATCAAAGGATAAGAGTGGAGCTAAGTGCAGTGCAGTTTAATGTTGTTCTTATTCCTAACTGGGTCCGCTGTCTTGATTTTGTACGATCCTGAGCTACGTTTGGTCGTAACTTGGTAATCTTCATTTCAGCATTTATTGTGTCATGCTAACGCTGTTTTGGAATTCCACGTTGGTGGTGTCCATCAATTTCTAAGTGGTGTGTAAAATTAGCGATTGTTCCAGGTGCAGCACTCATCGCATGGCCAAACCATCGGAGGCGGTTTTCTTCGTGCTTTCTCAATGATGGACATTCGCTGGCGAACGGTGTCGTCCTTAGCATGATCTAAGAGGGTAATGCCTAATGACCAACGAAGTGCCGTTTGAAGCTACTGTATTTCGAGTAAAATCGAGAGCACGGAATTGTGACGATACATCTATTTTTCAGTAGTGCTTTCTTTCTCGTATCTGATGTTGGCACGTAAATTGCAGTATGTTTACACCAGGTCTGTCGGACAGTACTCCGAAGGCCTGAAACAGGCAGGCCTATCCCCTACAGCAGCTCAGTAACACACACACAGTCATATGGTAGAGCAATGTTGACCGTAGCAGTAGCGGTTGTTATAATCTACTTGTTTTAATATTTGCTTTACATCACACCGTCACAGACAAGTCTTATGGCGACTATGGGATAGGAGAAGTCTAGCAGTGAGAGGGAAGCGATCATGGCCTCAATTAACATACATTCCCAGTTTTTCCTGGCGTGAAAATTTGAAACCACGGAAAATAATCGTCAGGAATACCGACAGTGGAATTCGAATCCACTAACTCCCGAATGCAAGCTGACAACTACGTGACACAAACCGCGTGGCCAACTCACTCTTTTTAGTCATATTAGTTGCATACATTTTCCTAGTGTAATATTATGTTGTAATAAAACATAAGTTATTATCAGTTTTGAGTCTCCGTGGCTCAAGAGTCAGCCTCTCACCGCTGGGTGCCGTGATTCGAATCCCGGTCACTCCATGTAAGATTTGTGCCTGACAATGCGGAGGCGGGACAGATTTTTCTCCGGGTACTCCAGTTTTCCCTGGCATCTTTCATTCCAGCAACACTCTACAATATTTCATTTCATCGGCCAGTTTTTAATCATCACCCCAGAGGAGTGCGACAGGCTTCGGCAGCCGGCACAATTCCTATCCTCGCCGCTAGATGGGAGCTTCATTCATTCCATTCTTGGCCCGGTCGAATGACTGGAAACCGGCTGTGGATTTTTCGTATATCAGTTCTATTAATATTTCTTCCAAATCAAACCGTTTCTAACAATCTGTTATAATTTCAATGTAACTAAATTGAAGGAAAATACATTTGCTTGTATTCTGTTAAATCATATAGAATAATAAAACTATTGTGAATTACATGTTCAGTATTTCATAGCCTTATATAAAAGTGGTTTCATCTGAATGAAAAGCAGGTACAGTATTTTGTACTATGTGGAGAATTGAAATGTTTGCTTTCAACTAATCTTCTAACAAACCCCCTGGACATGTAATTAAATTAAGGTATATGATTAAATTTGACTATTGATTAAGGTTTCCATTCTATCATATCGTTACTTCTTGATCGTTTAGTTACTTCAATCTCGTTAGACCTGTTGTAACACACTGTCATAATTTGTAGTACACCAGCGTATGTAAACGATGCTTTTAAATTCATACATTAATATCCTGACTTCATGCCCTACGTCTTAGTAATGAAATTATTGAAATGCAAGCAAATAAAGCACAGTTGGTCCTACTATTTAACGATGGGGTTGGAGAGTTCGCTCACTAGATATATGACCCCCTCCGCAGTCTGAGGGCTTGCGACTGAATTAAGCCACTCCTTCTTTCTCGGGGATTCCCTGGTTCGTTCCCTTGTTTCTTTTTTCTGCTCTCAGGAACGGGTTGGGTGGCACTTACTTTCACCCCTCACTTCAAATCCCTGCGAATTTCTCTCTCATATCTTCTAGTCCTTAGCTCATGCCACTGTCTGGTACACTGTGGACCAAGGATAACGGTAGACTGCCAATCAACACAAGGAAATTACCAGAACCAGATAAGGGGTTGGCTGTGGGTGAGTCAGAGGCATTGTTACATTCCATTACTAACATAAACCTTTGTTTTCTTTATCGGCAAAATTCCGTGCACTCGACTGTACACCTCATGAAATTCCTTCTGCAGATGAGCAAGTGAGAGTGATTGTGTCTTACCATGAAACTTTATCCTGCTTAAGTTTTCCAGACATCCTATATTTTCCGGACATATTCTTCATTTCCATCCTTTGTCCGAGAGTCCGGAAAAAGCGCCAGGGCATCCTACATTTGATGAATTCGTGCTTTATTTTTCTCGAATGAAAATTTACAGATTTAGATAAAAACAAAAAAGAAATTGCATATTTCTCATGTGAAGAGAAATACGTAATTTAAAAAAAAATACAACAAACTTTGAACAGTCCTGAAGATTACAAATTATTTATTTTAGGTACCGTACCAGGCCACAATGCTAATGAAGCGAGGTTGTTTTCATTAATGTCTGCCTAAAGTACTGATACGGTACTCGTAATCATACGTTGAACCAGTCTTATGGCGACTATGGGATAGGAGAAGTCTAGGAGTGGGAGGGAAGCGACCATGGCCTTAATTGACGTACAGTCCCAGCATTTGCCTGGTGTGAAAATGGGAAACCACGGAAAATAATAGTCGGGAATACCGACAGTGGGGTTTGTAAAGTACAATTTGAAACATTTTGAATATTATATATTGAAGAAGAAATATTTAAAAAAATGTTATTAAGCCTTTTCAATCGTGAAATTACCAGCGTTTTGCCCCGGTGTATCAGTGGGTTCAGTAGAATGATTTGTTTGCCAAAGTCACATCAGCACACAAGTACGAGTATGATTACAGTGTCACATAATGGTAAGAAAATCAGTGGTTTTAATAGTATGCATTTCTTTTTAAAATACATTCTAGAACAAATCAGCAACTCATTTAATTACCTGTAAAATGACGATAGGTAGTGTTCGATGTAAAATTCTGGAGCTGGATGAAGTGTCCTACATTTTGGTGAAATGACCTCCATTTGAGTAATAGTCATCTGGTCATCCGAGTCCTGCTCCTGAGCACAACTTCCACTGTACGGAGTGTAACCGCCAGAGATGAAGTCTTGCTGCAGAGGAATGGAGATCTCTGTTCGAGGTTATCTGGAATATCATCTGCATCGTCAATATTTTCTGCCTGCTCGCGGGCGGTAGAACCTGTAGAAGAGCGGGGGGGGGAGTGTCTGATAGTATTTACTGTTAATTACGGTCGTTCCATACTGTCAGACCGGGCGAGTTGGCCGTGCGGTTAGAGGCGCGCGGCTGTGAGCTTGCATCCGGGGGATAGTGGGTTCGAATCCCACTGTCGGCAGCCCTGAAGGTGGTTTTCCGTGGTTTCCCATTTTAACACCAGACAAATGCTGTGGCTGTACCTTAATTAAGGCCACGGCCACTTCCTTCCAACTCCTAGGCCTTTCCTATCCCATCGTCGCCATAAGACCTATCTGTGTCGGTGCGACGTAAAGCTACTAGCAAAAATAAACTGTCAGTGATGTCAAAGAAAGAAACAGTCTATTCACACAAATATTTCATGCTGTTCTTCTCGTTCATACTGATTAGTTAATGTTTATTACCGAGTCTACAGAGGATCTGAAGGAGTTGTTGGAAGACACGGAAACAGTCTTGGAGAAGATGATCTGGAAACGAAGGAGGTAGGAAGATAGTTGTTAGAATAGCCAGAGTAAAAGACAAGACAACCAAGGATTTCACAGTGATGAGTACATTAAGTATAAAAAATGGAGCAATGGTATGGTATCATGAGAATTACAAGATACAGTTGAAATGGAATTAGATGTCATGATATTAGGAAATGTTTTAAGGAAGGAAGATTGATGAATGAATGAATTCATTAATTCATTAAATAAATTTGTTCGTACCGAGCAAATTGGCCACGCTGTTTGCGTCAAATAACTGTGAGCTACATGACCCGTACTGAGTCAATTATTAACTAAGTAATTAAATAAATAAATAATTTTAAAAGTAGGACTTTAGTATTTGGCACTCCAAGATGGTGGAGGTACGGATGCTGCAGTGTCAGAATGTGGCCTTAATTTGACCAATGGACCAATTGACTGACCAGTCAATCGATCATTTGATAATACTAATTTCCATTGTACTGGAATGAGGCTGATACTGGTTAACACGTCCTGCTAGCTTTGGGTTAGCAGGTCACCAAAATAGTGGCTTCGCGGCTCTATCCATGTCAGCTTTCATTAATATGTACGTGCGACAGGTTTTTCTTAATTTGGTAACCTTTTATCTGTGTTTTCCTGATATATATATATATATATATACATACATATATACATACATACATACATACATACATACATACATACATACATACATCATTATAGACTGTTATGTCTTTCAGTGTTCAGTCTACAAGCTTCTGTGAATTAACTTAGCGCCTCCACAATCCACTATTAGCTATGTAGACTCTTATAATTCTACACCACTAAACTTTAAATCATAAAAACTGAGTTCAACCACCATCTGCTTGGTATCCCTCTACATTTTTAGCCTTCATGGCCGAATCCATTATTTTCCTAAATAAACTTTCCTCCTCCATTCGTTTCACATGCCCCCATCTCCGAAGCCGATGTATGTGCACATTTCATCCATTAAGTTCATTCCTAACTTTGTCTTTATCTCCTCATTCGAGTACTCTCCTGTTATTGTTTGCACCTGTTTGTACTAGTAATTATTCTCACTATTTTCAAGTTGGATAGTTCTAACTTACAAGATATCCTGAGTCCACCCACCTTCCAGTCCCATACAACAAAGTCGCTCTGTAAATACACCGGTGTAAATACAGTTTCATCCAGGAGCTGACTTTTTCGTTACAGAATGCTGCTGATCGCAACTGAGACCTCATTGTGTTAACTTTGCTTCTCCTTGATTCAGTTTCACTTACTATACTGCCATCCTGGGAGAATACACATCCTAAAATGATCTACCTGTTCCAGTAATGTACAACCTGCGACAATAAAGTTCGGTAAATGAAGTCAGAACGATCGATCCGGCAACACTAGCGAGACAGCACACTGCACTTGCGTAGCAGCAGGTTTTGACCACCTGCTCCCAACGTTGTTCAGTTGAGCATCGTGTATGTGCCGTGTAAGACCTATGTGACACAGTGCGTGTTTAGTGCGTTGGTTCTGGTAGAGACTTCACAGGATTTTGTCGAAACGGTGGATGCGACACCAAATTTCTTGAACTGTATTGTCACTGAGGATGAAACCTGGTGTCTCAGGTACGACTCTGAAACGGCAAAGCATGGAATGGCGTTCTCCGGGATCCCGTTGTTGGAAAAAGGTCAGAGCTGCTTCTTCCTATTCCCACGATTCAAACTCGCTTTGAAAGGAAAGAGATTTGACGATATTCGTCACATCCAACGTAACGTGACGAGGCTTTTGAACACCATCCCAAAGGAAGCCTTCTTGCAAAGTTTCCAGAAAATGTATCGCCGATCTCAGCAGTGCAATAGTTATGGGAGGGGACTATTTCGAAGGACAGTAAGGTCACTGTCGTGGATTGTTCATCTATGTTGATAATACAGGACTATTTACCGAACTTCATTGTCACAGGTTGTATTTCCGATCTAATATTCGAACCTCTTACGTTTCTTCCCTACTGACGTCACTTTATTCTTAAAATGCTAATTTTCACTGTGCCTCTTTTTCTGTAATCTTGAACTGATTTGGATAACGCAAAGTAAAATGAAACAATAAACTTAATGGGACAACGTGTGACTGTTTATTGTCTTAGTGTTCGTGCCCTTGGCAAACGAGTAAATTGTTTTACTATAACGTTGAGTTGATTTACATGCCTTCTGGTTTGCTATGGTATAACGTTATACTTAAGGGACCGACCAAGTGGCTGAGGCGGTTGGGTCACGTAACTACCAATTTGCATACGGGAGATGTGGGTTCGAACCACAATGTCGGCACCCCTGAAGATGGTTTTCCGTGGTTTCCCATTTTCATACCAGGCAAATTAAGGTGACGGTCGCTTCCTTCCACTCCTAGCCTTCCTTATCCCATCGTCGCCATAAGACCTACCTGTGTCGGTGCGTCGGAAAGCGAATTAAGAAAGAAACGTAATGAGAGACCGTGTGACCCATGTTTCGGTATGTTTGACTAGCATCGATGTGGGATGAACTTAAGTTTAGTACCATGTTACGCCCACTTTTGTCAAAGTTACGCAGTGTATAATTCTTTGTTCCTTTGGTCTATAAAATAAATATTACAGTATGTGTTTTGATATAATGTGGGGCTTCCTGAGCCAACAAAAATAAAGTTATTTGAAATAATAATAGCGTCCTTTGTGCAGACCAGTGTAGTGCTTTTATTTCTTCTTAACCTTGTCTTCTACCAATACCCTTATATGCAATTCTTCTTAATTTTGGAGTACTTGCTACTTACTACTCTGCAGTGATAGCATGGCGAATTATATCTAGAATCATATTCTTCAGACCAGAAGTGATTAAATAACTGGAATATGTTTAGAGCACAAAGTTCTTTAGACCTTTACCCCCTACTAAAGTGTAGAAAAAAGTTAATTGAAAAATACCTGCAGTCTGTTATTACTTACTGCGTATGAGAGAAACTCGAACTAAACTTAAGAGGCGGATCCGGGGGTGGAGATGGGAGGAGACTTGTCAATTCTTCCCATTCACCCTGTATACATCTCTAAAAAGAGATGCAGTAGCAAATAGTAGGATAGATAAAAATAATTAACTAGAAGAATTATTGCTACGGATATGATTATTTAGGAGTAGATGGCATATTATGGTAGAACGGGGAAACATCAACGTTCAGAAATTGAAGATGTACCTTGCAGATGTAATGTCGTATGGCTTTTAGTGCCGGGATATCCCAGGACGGGTTCGGCTCGCCAGGTGCAGGTCTTTCTATTTGACTCCCGTAGGTGACCTGCGCGTCGTGATGAGGATGAAATGATGATGAAGACAACACATACACCCAGCCCCCGTGCCATTGGAATTAACCAATTAAGGTTAAAATCCCCGACCCGACCGGGAATCGAACCCTGGACCCTCTGAACCGAAGGCCAGTACGCTGACCGTTCAGCCAACGAGTCGGACAACCTTGCAGATGAAAGTGCCATACCGAGTGTGGCTTTTTGTCCTAATATCTCGAAATACACATACAAATTCCGTTCTCCTGGGATCTCCTTAAGACCGATAATACTCAAAGGGAGATAACGCACGAGATATTCCCTGTACCTTCACTATAGCTATTTCGTCTCGGTGTTTTCCAAATTCGTACATTCCTCATCGCCTGATGTTTCATTCCAGGCTTGTGTCAATGTCTTACACCTGTCAGTGTCAAATGTTACGTACACATGTTAGGTGACCTTCTTAGATTGATTCTGATGGTTCTGTCAGCTTCCGCTTTGAACGCTAGCGCTGTGCCACGTCCGGGGAGCCATCTGGTGACGAATGAACGTACTATTTCCACTTCTATTATAACGTATAAATTTTAAAAAGTCATTGTTTAAGAAGCCTTTATCGTGCACGGTCGAGATTTTCTTCTGATGACGCAGAGCCCAGTTCTCTGCGAAACGTAAAGAATTTCACCGTATTTTCTTGGCACGGCCTATACAGCATCATGTCTAAAATATATTCTTCTTCTTCGTCGTCTTCTACTTAGTCTTCGTATTATTATTATTATTATTATTATTATTATTATTATTATTATTACCTTTCTTCGTTATGCCCATTCAAAGAGCGCGTTTGAACTTGTTCGTTGGCCATTTCTTGGAGGTCGGCCTTAGTTTCTTCTTCCGGGCGAGTTGGCCGTGTGGTTAGGAGCGCGCAGCTGTGAGCTTGCATTTGGGAGATAGTGGGCTCGAACCCTACTGTCGGCAGCCCTGAAGATGGTTTTCCGTGGTTTCCCATATTCGCACCGGGAAAATCTGGGGCTGTACCTTAATTAAGGCCACGGCCACTTCCTTCCCATTCCTAGCCTTTCCTATCCCATCGTCGCTATAAGATCTTTCTGTGTCGGTGCGACGCAAAGCAAATAGCAAAGTTTCTTCTAGCCAGTTTATTTTTACCTTCCTTGAGTTGATTACTGTAAATAATCTTTTGCTGAGTCTGTTGCTGTCCATTCTATAGATATGGCCATAGAATTTCAGGCGTTTCTTGTGTACGGCATCAGTGAACCTGTCAGTTAATGAGTATATGTCCGATGTTCTCCTCTTAATCCACTTACCATTTTCTCTCGTGGGACCATACATTTTACGGTAATTTTCTTTTCTTGTTGTTCAATTACTATAATTTTAGAGTGACCTCCAAGGGATACGGTTTCTGAGGTGTATAAATCTTCCAGCAAAACAACTGTCTTGTAATGTCGTAATTTTGCATTACGCGATATGACTCTCTTGTTGTAGTAATTCCGCGTTAGTCTGTCCGCCTTATGAAGTTTAGTGGCTCTTTTTATGTTTGCCCTATTGTCTAGTCCCGATGTTAGTATGATATCTCCAAGGTATTTGAAGGAGGACACCTGTGAAATTGTGCCTTTTTCTATCTGTAGCGGAGTTGGTTTTTAATTTTATTTTTTGCTATCTTGATGTAGATTTTCTATGAACTGGGTTTTCTTGTACGATATCTGGAGGCCTGGCTTTGATGCTATATTGTGTAATATCTGTACGGCGTATCTGGTTTCATCTCTGGTCTTAGTAATGATTGCTAGGTCATCAGCAAAGGCTAAACATTTCACCTTGAATTTGTTGCCCAAGTTTCCGATGCTCACACCTTTAACGTCTCTTTCCCCTTCTCTAATGAGTTTGTCTACAACTAAGTTAAACAGAATAAGGAAGGTGCAGTCACCTTGACGAACGCCCGTACATATTTCAAAAGGCTCAGACATTTCCCCAAGGAATTTCACTCTAAAAGTCGTATTCGTGAGAGTTTGCAGGATTAGTTGTCCGGTCTTCCTGTCCACTCTCAGTTCTTCACGAGTATAAAAAACAGAGTCATACGCCTTCTTTAAAGTCCACAAAAGTGACGATCGTGCTGGTAGTTTGACGGATTCTTAATATCGTCTTCTAATTCCATATTTTTTCAGCACATGATCGACCTTTCCGGAATTCCGCTTGGTACTCGCTGATCAGGTGATCTGTCTGTTTTTCTAAACGGTTTAAGAGAGCTTTAGAAAGAATTTTGTGTGTGATTGGTAGTAGGGATATGCCTCTGTAGCTGTTTAGATCCGCTTTGTAGCCTGTTTTGTGCAATGGGTGTATTAACGCACACTTTGAATCCTGCGGGATCGTTTGTTTCCCATATTTCTACTAGATTGCATGAATTCTACTTATGAGGTCATCTCCTAGTTTCTACATCTCCGCGGTGATG